>NC_134720.1:39381666-40635833 GCF_049634645.1 Pelodiscus sinensis | reverse complement strand
TTGCATTATTTCCCCGCCACTGAAGCATGGGAAGGAATTTTAACTGAAAAAACGTGCATGTTGAGGCGTACTTCTGTAAGATTAAGAATTATAAAGCTACTGCTCAGATTGCAAGACAACTTTCCCTTACCTTGCTCTATTGAGCCTAAACATCACTGATCCTATATGTCATCTGACTACATACTCATATTGGCTACATCTACACTGGCCCCTTTTCCGGAAGGGGCATGTAAATTTCACCAGTCGTCGTAGGGAAATCTGCGGGGGATTTAAATATCCCCCGCGGCATTTAAATAAAAATGTCCGCCGCTTTTTTCCGGCTTTTAAAAAAGCCGGAAAAGAGCGTCTACACTGGCCCCGATCCTCCGGAAAAAGCGCCCTTCAAAGTAGGAATAAGAGCCTCCGGAAAAGGGCGCTTTTTCCGGAGGATCGGGGCCAGTGTAGACGCTCTTTTCCGGCTTTTTTAAAAGCCGGAAAAAAGCGGCGGACATTTTTATTTAAATGCCGCGGGGGATATTTAAATCCCCCGCGGATTTCCCTACGACGACTGGTGAAATTTACATGCCCCTTCCGGAAAAGGGGCCAGTGTAGACGAGCCCATTAAGTCCCCGCATTACTGTGTACACAAAGGTTAGCAACTGAGAATGCTCACCTGAATCTTCTGGATCTTAATTCTGAATTCCTTTATATGTGTGGTGGGAAGGGAATTATACCCAATACTTGAAGAAACTGGACATTATATGAGTTTATGTGAATTTCCAGAGTAACAATAAATAATGTTACAATTTTTTGAAGAGATGGTAAACCTCATGTTCCCAGCCTTAAGCTGATTTCTAAAACTATGTTTAGAGTGCAGCTCTTTTCCAAGATACTGGAGATATCCCAGAAGAGCTATGCATCATCCAAGGAATGTATCCACTTTTCCAAAAAAGTTTTTGGAAAAGCGGACACATTCTTTCGCCATCCCTGTAAACCTCATTTCACGAGGAAGAAGGGATGGCTGGAAAGAGAAGGTTTTCCTGAAATGTGGTGCCGTGTAGACGTGCCAAATTTCGGAAAAGCCTCTTTCAAAAGAAAAGCGGAAAAAGGTTCGCAAATTGGGTATCTTTTTCCAACTTTTTTTTGTTGTGTAGACCTATCCCATCTGAAGGTTTTAGGAAGAGACCTAATGTGGTGAGTTTGGGGGGGGGGGCGATATCCAACATCTGCCTCATATGAGGTTTCTAGCACTCTCTCTGTAGCTTCTGGTGCTGGCCACTGCTGGAGACAGAGAGCAGGACTAGATGAAATATGAGCTTGATCCAGACTGTCAGTTCTTATATATCTACATTATTTAAATGCAAATAAAAATGTATTTTTGAAAATGTTCTAGAGGAGTATCCCAAATGAGACAATGCCATAACCACACTGAATTCTGGTCTAAGCCTCTAGCACTGAATACTGGTTATCAAGCATCTATCAATATATGTTTTAATGGCTTACTCTAGGAATAGCCTGCCTTGTTTTTTATGCTCTGTTATGCTGAGTGATGGGAAGGCTCTGTCACAGGAAAAGGATAATAAAAGAAGGCAAATGAGCTTCATACTTTGAGATACAGTAAAAACACCACAGCTTTAACACTGTCCTCTAGTGAGGTTTTACACCCTGTCTTAAATTATGATACATTAGCCTCGGAAGAAAAGACAAAAAAGCATTTCTGTAATACATAGACTATCTTGGAGAATTAAATAATAAAATATGGAGACTTTATTCTTTACAACCCAAAACTGGCTTTACAAAACATAAACATTTAGTGCGTTAAAACCTATAGGCTTAACTACAAATTTTCCAGTGGAATTTTCCCTATTGTTAAGTATTTTATAGTCACAATAATACAGTGTAATGGCTGAAGCGAAGATGAGGTGGCAGCGCTCATTGTATGAAAGATGAGTAATAAAATCATCAGTGTACAAATGATTTTTTAATTAGGTTTTAATCTGTGTATTTAGAGAAGTTATTTCTGTGTGAATTCCACACTGATAATTTTTATCTTGGCGCCACAGCTGCAGTCGCTAATGGCAGATGCCATGGACACCCTTGAAGGAAGAAGTGATAAAGAACGTGTGTGGAATAAAATTCAGAAGGTAAAACTTGCAGCTGAAGACAGCAGAATATTCTGTTTCTCAGGGAGTGAGTGTCCATCTTGGGTCCCATTCGTTCAAATGGCGAAAACAAAAATTGGTGCTATTATGAGCCCAACCTTTTGTTTTGGGATTTATTAATGCACAGACAGCTAGCCATTTATTTATTTTTGCCTTAGCACATTCATATGCTTGGCCTTTGACAGCATTAACAGTTTTACATGACCATCATCTGGGGAAGCAGTTTGAATAGCGTGGGTTTGATTATTATTCTCCTTTTCTACCATTTGGGATATTCTTTTAGCTGTTCCCCATTATGGATAAAATCCAGCCCAGATTAGAGAACACATACAAGACTCTATGCACTAATTTATACTTCATTGAAATCTTACTGAAAAGCTTGAGTGAGGCTTAGGTGATATGAGGCTAACTGGGTGTGCAGTGCCTTTCTTGGAACCTCTGCTTTGGTCAATATCACCTGTAAGAGTTTTAAGAAGGACACACGGGTTAATTTTTCTCTATATAATAAATAATGGCCTGCCTGTGAAACAAGGATACTTTATATTGACACAAAGCCTTTCACCTCAAAATACTTGACAATTGTACACGTACAGCACTGGTTAAATACCACCACCTGTGAGAAAGGGAATGATAGCACAGGTAAGGGGAAATTTTGCTCAAGGTTCATAGCAGAGTATCATGGGATCTTCAGCACCTCAGACAGACAGATGGGACTTAGCATAGCAAATTGTCTCTCTCTCAGAAAAATGAAGGGCAGAAGACTTCAGTTTGAATTTCACCAGGTCCTAAACATGTGGTTCCAATGACTTGAGGAGCTAGAATCTGGTCTCAGTTACATCAGTGCAAACTCTAATCCTAAATCTTTTGACTCACTGTACGTCAGAGATTAGGGGGGCTCAGGCTAGTAGATTGTGTGCGGTTCAGTCCTTCAGTAGGGGGCTGGATCTCGGCAAGCTGGGGGCCATATCCAGCCACCGGGTCTGAGGTTCCCCACCCTGAGTTAAGGGATTAAGAAATCCATGCAGGTTTGCAGAAATGTTGGTGCTCTCAGAATGCCAAAAGCCCAGCCCCTCCTTCAAAGATTCTCCATCCCCTAAGGCTGTGCTGCTGGTCATGGGAGTGGGGAGCCCCATGGCTGTTAAATCACCCAGAGGCAGCAGGCAGGCCAGGGACTGAGAGGGGTAGTGGTTGTGGGGTTGGCAGGAAGGACTGGAGGAGATACCCACCACAAACTTTGCTGGAGCCAGGACCCAGGCCAGGAATATTCCTGGTGCCTGGGCATTTCAGGCCCATATATCTCATTGCCTGTGGTTCCATGCTCTCTCATCCCAACAGAGCTATAGTGGCTTGTGGTATCACCTATATCCCCAGACAGCCTCCATTGCATGCTATTAAATCCAGTTTGTTTATTTCTGCCTATTGCAGTGATCTGGGTCTCTTTTTGAAATTCTAAAAATTGTAAACAAGGCAAAATATTTCTAACTTAACCCAAATATAACAGAGAAGTTTGAAAGTGTTCAAACAGATGTTTCTGGAGGAAAACAAAGCGATTTAGTCACTTCCAGAATCAATCATTTCAACTAAAACAGTTAAAATTCCCAGAATATGTTGTGTTTGAATGTAGTTTTAACAAAAACTAATTATTTATTGTTTAGATGAGATCAGTGATTCATGATGACTTTTTTCAAAGCACAGGATTGTTTTCAAAATGCGACCACAGGGGCGGGTTCCAAATGTTTTTCAAAGATAGCTAGAATCATAAACAGATGTCTTTTTGTCATATTTATTAGAAAAGTGAATAGATAAAAAAAAGTCATGATATTCACTACAGCTGTTGATTGATCACAGTTAACAAATGCAATTAACTAAAAAAATTAATTGTGATTTTAAAAAATGAATCATGATTAATTGCAGTTTTAACAATCACTGTTAAAGAATAGACGATCAATTGAAATGTATTAAATATTTTGAATGTTTTTCTACATTTTCAAATACATGTATTTCAGTGACAGCACAGAATATAAAATGTGTGGTGCTCTTTGTATGGTTATTTTACTATAATTATTTGCATTCTAAAAATGATACAAGAAATAGTATTTTTCAGTTCACCTCTTACAAGTATTGTAGTTCAATCTCTTTATTGTGAAAGGGCAACTTACAAATGTAGATATATTTTTGTTGCTTAGCTGATCTCAGAACAATGCAAAACTTTATAGCCTATAAGTCCATTCAGTATTACTTTTTGTTTAACCAATCACTAAGACAAACAAGTTTGTTTACATTACAGATGATAATGCTGACTGCTTCTTATTTATAGTGCCACCTGAAAGTGAGAACAGGCATTCACATAGCACTTTTATATCCATCATTGCATGGTATTTACATGTTGGATATGCTAAACATTCTTATACTCCTTCATGTTTAGGCTGCCATTCTGAAGGACATGCTTTCATGCTGATGATGCTTGGTAAAAAACAATGAAATAATTACATTTGTGACTTATCTGCTTGGGGAGAATAGTATTGTGGTTTCCCCCATACTTTAAGGAAATTGGCTTATGACTATGTACATGCTTAACTGAAAGATACCATATGCAAATCAGGTCATGTAACATGTAATTTTAAAAGTCATTTTAAAAGTTTACATCTTTGTTGTATGTGAAATCAAAAATATTAAGTGGAAACCTATATTATTAATCCATGAGTTCTAATAAATGCCATTAGTGATACTACAAACTTAGTGGCTGTGTGATCAAGTCAACAATCTGTGAATGGATTTGTTTTTCCTGTAATCCCATACTGTGGTTAGTCCCATAAAGACATGTGACCTGACCACATGATGGAATCAATTTGGCTGTGTCTAGACTGCATCCCTTTTCCGTAAAAGGGATGCAAATAAGACACATCGCAATTGCAAATGAAGCGGGGATTTAAATCCCCTCCGCTTCATTTGCATAAACATGGCTGCCGCTTTTTTCCGGCTTGGAGCTTTGCCAGAAAAAAGCGCCAGTCTAGACTCAGATCTTTTGGAAAATAAAGCCTTTACCGAAAGATCCTTTATTCCTCTTAAAATAAGATCCCTTATTCCTCTTAAAAGCTCCGAACCGGAAAAAAGCGGAAGCCATGTTTATGCAAATGAAGCGGGGGGGATTTAAATCCCCGCTTCATTTGCAATTGCGATGTGTCTAATTTACATCCCTTTTACG
The DNA here is from genome assembly GCF_049634645.1 of Pelodiscus sinensis. Lineage (NCBI taxonomy): Eukaryota > Metazoa > Chordata > Testudines > Trionychidae > Pelodiscus > Pelodiscus sinensis. The sequence goes on along the minus strand of NC_134720.1, from coordinate 40,630,487 downwards.
GAAAAGGGATACAGTCTAGACACAGCCTTTTGGTTCTGGTACTTTTCCACTCAAGGTGAGAAAAATTTGAAATGGACACAAAGAATTCCTGTCTTGGGCAAAATATATATAAAAGCAAGGAACCAAACAAAATAGGCAGTAGCCAGATTCCAGGAGGCACCCCCTTGCACACACACATACACACATCACCTAACATACCTGCTGGAAATGTCTAAGACCAAATAGGGAGAAGAATCTTGTGAAAGAGATCATTAGAACTGTTCAGGGTAAGAATTTGCATGGAACAGGTTTTCTTAGTGTATTAGCATTCACTAGTGAGTTTTGTTTATTTTGTTTATTTTGGCTTGACAAACTTTGATCTGTCTGTTTTCCTTTGCAATCATTTAAATCCTACTTTTTATACTTAACAAAAACACCTTTGTTTATCAATGAAAGAAAGATATGCACAGTGGTTGCTCTCCCCCCAGTAGCAATAAATAAAGAGAGCTGATCTTACAAGCTTTCTCAGTGTAAAACCTTTGCACAGAGTAAAACAGATTGCGGTTTTGGTCCCTTTTGGGGGTTGTGTTCCTGGGTGCTGTTAATGACTCTATAGCTGAGCCCTCCCAGATCTGAGATGGTTCAGTGTCTGTGTTGCTCTCCAAGCGGGTGGTAACCCCAGCCAATATTCCTTGGCCGGGGGAGACCAAAGCTTCTGGCCCAAGTTTTTGTATATCAAGTTTTTAAGTATATTAAAAACTTGATATACAAAGCCTCTCTGAACAAATTGCTTTTTTTCCTGTGATGATAGAGAGGCTTATCAAATTAGTTTCAAAATATTCTGGCCATTTGTATACTGTAGGAGTGACAAAAACAGACCTTGGTAGGACAGATGTTTTATGGGATTCTGCACTCATGGAAATCATTGATGGCTTTGCCTTCTTCATTAGCTGTTGTGAGTGAATTTATCATTCAGGCTAATTGTTATTTCGAAGTATTAAAAATAAAGAAAAGAAAAATGGCCAATTAATTTTACTGATAAAAGCAAATGTCAATGGAAAGAGGCTGTTTTTCTCAGCACTAATGGGTTCTGGAGCCTTTCACCTCTAGGTCCATGCATAAAATTTGGCCAGCATACAAAGTTGTTGAAATTATGGCTACCTGACAGCTGTTTGAGTTGGAGGCATTCTCAATCCATTTCCTAGTGAACAGGTGTCCGGCCACCGAACGCTCACTAATCACTGACACCCAGGCTAGTATTCTCAATAGACAGCCCGAGGAGTTAGGTACATAGGGAGCTGAAATTCACCTCCTTTCACCCTCACCCCCAAAGCCGATGTACCTATGATTTGTGCAGGGAAGCTACTGTTGCAGGTGGCAGGAATAAAGTCTCTTCCATAGTCCATTTGTCTGCACACCAGCCCCCAAGATAGAATAGAGACTGACACCACGGGAGATTGTGGCCACTGGAACCATGTAACCAAAGACCATTGGACCTAATTCTGTCCAGTCCCAGCCCAGTTTCCATGTTCTCATGTGGAACTGACATAGAGCCTTGTTCCACCATGCATAGCGTTCTCCTGTATCCCTGTTAAGCTAGTGTTCATCCTCCATGCAGTGAATTCATGGCCCTTCCACAATGAAATCTTTCTATCCCATATATTGCTAGGCACATTTAATCCACAGAGACCTTTCCTTCCTTTCACTCATCAGGGTAATCCCTATGCACCAGCATTCCAAGCACATTTATTGAGCAGTGTTGAAGAACTCGTGAGCTACGGCTATACTGGCATGATTTTGCACAAATACTTTTAACACAAGAGTGTTTGCGTTAAAGTATTTGTGCAAGAGAGCATCTACACTGGCACGGATGCTTTTGCGCAAAAGCACATCTCTTGCGCAAAGGTACATGCCAGTGTAGATGCTCTCTTGCGCAAGAAAGCTCCGATGGCCATTTTAGCCATTGGGCTTTCTTGCGCAAGAAATTAACGTTGCCTGTCTACACTGGCCTCTTGCACAAGAACAGTTGCACAAGAGGGCTTATCCCTGAGCAGGAGCGTCAGAGTATTTGCGCAAGAACCACTGCTTTCCTACATTAGAACGTCAGTGTTCTTGCGTAAGTACTCACGGCCAGTGTAGACAGGTGGCAAGATTTATCTTGCCAATGTAGACACAATGGTGCTGTTCCTGTCTGTACTGCACCTATATTTAAAAATGATCTTCTCTCTACCTCCCCAGCCTCCTGTGTCAGGGTACTGTATCTGATGTAATCCTTACTCTGATATAAGTGTTAGTGATGTTGTCAAAGAGTGCAAGGAGACACGGACTCATGAACTCAGGATCTTTTGGATAATTGAGAGAGGAATTGATTTTCAGTTATTTCAACATAACACCATCCCTTTTTTTTACAATATTAATAAACTCCCATTGTTCAAAAATCAGACTTTTGGGGTTACAACAGTGAAGCTGTGTGTTGTGTGTAAGGCACTAGGCCAGAAGTATACAAAGTCTATGGATAATGTATTAATGATATAGATTGCTTAATACCGAGTTATCACTTTGAGGTTTGATATGTTTTTGTCTCAGTATCAGGTCCAGTATTATCAAAGTGCTGTTCAGTTGGGAATGGCAATCTACATGGTTGAAACACTCACACTTTAGGAACCAATCCATATTAACAATAGTTTATTAATACATTTACCCAGGTCACACACTCTCCAACCTAGCAAGGTAGATAGAGATAATACAGAACATCCATATACTCGTGCCATCCCTTGCAAAACCACCTGAAATGTTAGACATTATCTTGCTCATTGCCATCATCATCATCATCATCCTAGCACCTCCCAAGGATTACATCTCTCTCTTCTTCGGCTCGGAATCCAACTTTAATAATGTATTACACTGGCAACAGTATGCTGTTTGTATATTCATAGGAGTTTCTCCCCTCTTTCTTGTTTTTTTTTCCTCACCCTATTGATGTTGGGGTGCCCTTCTCCTGTAGCTTAATATATTAGCATGAATTAGTATATTAATGAACTCAACTTATTATCATATACATCAACTCTTGTGGTTAGACATCTACAGATGTTCCCATCCTAAAATATTCCAAAACTCATATTCCTGTGGTTGCTTGGTGTCAATAAGTACAAATTAACCCCATTTAATGTTCTGTACCAAGTTCCCCAAAACTTATGCGTGATTATCTGTGCAAAGTGTATAGGCCTCCTAACTACTGAAGCCAATGAAGCCAATGTCCTTCAGCAGACAAGCCTGTAGGTTCCTTGTATTACTGCTCAATAAAATAAATGAAAAAGCTAGCTCTATGGGCCACCAGAATCAGAGAGTTTTATATTCAATTCCCTTCTGTTCCACAGTAATCCTGTGTGATATTGGTCAAATTAGTTAATCGTTTTGTGTCTTAGTTTCCCCTGGTGTACAATAAATAAATACATACCTGAAATAGCAGTTTTCCCTTTGAAAATAAATACATTAATATTTTTAGGTACCCAGACAGTGATTGGGAGGGCATGTAAGTAGATAAACCTACCGGTTGGTAACAACCATCCACATCAAAAGGAAGGTACAATAATGCAGCAGGGCCCAATAGAGATCTTTTTAATCTTCACATGTAATAATACAGCTTTTTCCCTTTCCTTCTTTTAGTTCCCTTTGAATTCAAACAGCTTGTGGTTTAATAGGGCCATTTTAACATCTTTTGAATAACTGAACAATAGACACAAGTTGACAAATAGACTTCTCTGAGCTGCCACATGTGAGACACTTTCATAAAACCTTCACATCTGAGTTTACCTCAAGGGCATCACGTACTTTGCAATGTAGATAAGTAATTATGGCTGTCGTTTGCTGAGTTCAGTGGAATGACTATTTCATAAATCTGACAGCAGAGCACATACATAAGAATGAATAAAAGAACAGCTGTAACAAACATAAGGATAAATGTATGGGGAAAGCAGTACTAATGTATATAAATATGTAATGGAGTAAAATTGTCCTGTATTTTTGCCAGGCAAACAGATTCCTTTGCTACCGCTGTCACCAGCAACAGGCCACTTTTCTTGCAATGCTCTATGTCAGGGACAAATTCAAAACTAAGCCATGGATAGGCAGAATAGCCTAGACCAGCAGTTTGCAATTGGGGTCCCAGGGTCCCTTGAGGGGGGCACAAGCAGGTTTTGTGCGGTCCGCCAGGGCCAGCATTAGGCCCACTGGGGTGCAGGACAGAAAGCTGACCAGTGTCTAATGTCATGTTAGACTGAGGAATAACATCAACCATTGAACTTTTATATGCCTCCAAGTTGCTGACAGGTGAATAATAAAAACCAAACACATAGGATATTACAAGTAGGATTGGAAAGAGTGACAGCCCTGTTGGTACAGGACACTTAACACTACTAGTTCCTAATTAATAGAAATTTGGCCTATTCCATTATGCATGATGCAGGAAGAGACTGTTGAGGGGAAGAATTTTAAAGAATGGTGAAAAATATAGCAACATGGAAGTCTCTGAAATGTTAAAAAACCTCATCTATTTGTGGTCACCATTTCAATTCCTTTTCCAGTAGGTCACAGGGCGCAAAGCATCAAGTACTAAAAATGAGCAAAAATTTTGACCTTAATGTTTTTCAATGAAAAATGCAAATTTACATTGAATTACACATTTTATAAATTTGTATAGAATTCGCCAAATCATTTTAGTTGAAAAAAAAAACCAAACAAAACAACCTGAAAAGAATTAAAACCTTTTATTTTGACATTTTTCAAAACAAAAATGTTTTGGTTTTTTTTCCATTGCAAAAATGTTTTGGTTTTTTTATTTGAAATTTCCTTCAATTATTTTCTTTTAATTAAAAAAATTTAAAAAATTAAAATGAAACATTTCATTCAGCCCAAAATATTATTTTCCCTGACTTCTCAGTTCAATAAGCATTTAATTTTTTGGTTTGTTTATGTCAAGCCTACCTGAAATGAATTTTCTTTTCCAGTTTTGCAGCATGATCAGTGAACAGGCAAATCAGTTACTCTAATGGCTTTGCTCAATATTCCACTGCATATTCCTTACAAATAGGCATTAGCAAGAGTAATTTTGGCTCACTTTTCTCCAGCACTTGCTGTCATGAAGGGTACGTCTACACTGTGTGCTAAAGTCGAGTTAATTGCGTAGCTGAAGTCATAGTACCTTGACTCGGCTTTTGGCGCTGTCTACACAGCAGGAAGTCAAAGGAAGAACACTCTTTCGTTTACTTCCCTTACGCCTCATGAAATCGGTTAAAGAAGTCTGAATAAGAAGCTTGTTATTTCAAAATAATTTTGAAATAACGTGCTTGCTGTGTAGACGTGCACTCTGTTATGTCGAAATAGCATGAGTTATTTTGAAATAAGCGTACAGTGTAGACATAGCCAAAGAGCCCTGCACCTAAATTCCATGCATAGCTGGTGCCCGTCACAACAGACATGGTGGCCTTTGCCCAGACAGATATGCATATGGAACCCAATCCTGCAAACTCTTGCTACTAAGGATTATGCTTATGACTGTAAGAAATACCATGAATCTTCACAACTACAAGTACAAGTAAGCACTATGCTTGATGGGGAGTGTTTGCTGCATAGTTTGTGAAGTGAAATTGGATTGTTCATACTGTCTGGCTCTTAGTAATTGTAATCTATCATTAGTATTATTCACATTCTCATTGCAAAACATTCCTCTTCCCCCACCTACTTTCAGCACCAAATTAATGCTAATGTGCTAACAACCGTCCTGTTTCCTATCGGTGCACACTGAACCGTTTTACAGTGTTTCAGTACTTGAGGAAGGAAACATCTGACAGAGCCGTCTGTCAATTAACATGCCAGTTTCATTAAAGAATGGCAATGCACAAGAGCCAGATGTGTGCAACATTCGCAAGAGAAACATTGTCTTTACCTTCTGCATCAGCAGCCAAAATTGTGACTTCTTCTAGAAGCAGGTCCAGGCAAGAATTGCAGTCTTAGAAGTGGACACAGTAGTTATGGGTATCGTGTATGTCACAGTTCAGGGCATCTGTGCCTGTATTGCCCGTATGTGGTCAGCGAGGCACCTACATTAAGGTTCCTGGTTCTTCAGTCATCACTTCTCCTGGGCTTTTTCTGATAGCACAGTTTCCTGCCTGCACTATGAGTTGCTCAGCAAGTCAGACTGCCTGAGCAAGCCTCTTTGTGTTCTCTCAGACCCTAGAAATTGTTATAAACTACCATACAGCTCTTTTTCTGAGCAAGCACATTAATTGGTAAGGTGAAAGCATTATAGAGAAAACACATTAAAACATGTCTGCTAATAAGTTTACCAGTTCCAACTCAGGCTCTGGTAGGACTCACCCAATATTCCATGGTGGCAAAGCAAGAAAGGAGAAATATTTACATTGTTTGGAGAAAAAAATAAATAGATCTCCAACAAGCCAATTTAGTTTTATTTCTGGGAGATGTGAAACATGATAAAGTTTTCAAAACACCTTAGTCACATCCTATGTCCCAGTTTCCAAGGTGCAAAAACACCTATTAAATAGATCAGTGGGAATTACACCCTAGTAAGGCCAGATTTTTAAAGATATTTAAGTGCCTATTTGCATTTGCAAAGTACCTCAGGGCCTAGGTGTCACTGGAACTTAGATGCCTAGGTGCTTTTGAAAATTGCACTAGTCCCTATCTGCATCTCTAGGTGCTTAAATAGCCTTAGAAAACTATCTCATCTGACTTAGCTGCTCTTGAAAATCTAGCCCCACTGGGAAGTAATTCCCATTGCTCTGTTCAACAGGATTTTTGCACCTTGAAAACTGGGACAGAGGGTCCCTGAGTGACTCAGGTGCTTTGAAAACTTTATCATGTTTCACATCTTCCAGAAATAAAACTAAATTGGCTTGTTGCATATCTATCTAATTTTTCCTCCAAATAAAGTACATACATCTTGATTTGTCCCCATGGAATATTGCCTCCTGCATCTTCTACTTTTGCAAAGCCTTTGATCTGTTTTAGCAACTAGCATAGCTGTTGATAGGTATTCTCGCTCAGATCTGTAGAGGTTATCATACTGGCTTTTAAAAGATGTGTGTGCATGCAGGTAATTTTGTAATCAAAACTGCTTTTCTTGAGTACTGGGTGCATCAATATCTTCCTGTGGATTATTTGGGAATCACAGAACCAGAGGATTGGAAAGAACCAGTGTTCCTGGTAAGCTGTGCGTTTGTGTGCCACTCAGGAGACATTCAAATGCTGCCCAGCTGATTAGCAGAACGCCCACAGCTAAGTTATTTTGTTTCTACTGCTGGTGCACATTTGCACATACCTTGGTGCACATAAAAATTGATTCCACATGTGGATGGAAAAAATCTGCGCATGGATGAAGAAGACTATAGGGAATATTGGAAGGGACCACAAGGATCATTTAATCTAACCCCTGTCAAGATGCAGGATTTGTTGGATCCTAACCATGTCGCCACTTCCTTTTGTAATCCTCCAGTGAAGGAGTTCCACAACCTCTCTAGGCAGCCTGTTCCATTGTCCTCCTGCTCTTACAGTGAAGTTTTTTCCTGAGATTGAATCTAAATAGGCTCTGCTGTAGTTTGAACCCATTGCCTCTTGTCCTGTCCTTTATAGCAAGAGAGAACAACTTTTCTCCATCTTTTTTATGGCAGCCTTTCCAGTAGCTGAAGGAGATATCATGTCCCTCCTTCATCACCTCTTTTCCAAACAAAACATAGACAGTTCCTTCAGCGTTTGCTCATCCCTTTTGTCATCTTTGCCACTTTGCCTCTGGAACCTTTGCAGTTTTGCTACCTCCTTTCTATATATTGTTGACCAGAATTGGCCATGGTATTCCAACTGTCACCTTCCATGATTGCCATGCTATGCCTCTGTTAATTCAACCCAAAATTCCGTTTGCTTTTTCTCAATAGTATCACAGAGCCATCTCAGCAGTGCTGCTGCCATGCCAGTTTCTCCCAATCTGTATTTGTGCATTTGTTTTTTTCTTCCCTGTGGGTACATGTACGCTGCAAGCTTATTTCGAAAAAAGCTATTCTGGAAGATATCTTCCGGAATAGTTTATTTTGAAATAGAGCGTCCACACTACAGGGAAGCCTCAAAATTAGTCCAAAGCAGGCTCCCTTAATGTGGACGTGCTATCTCTATTTAGAGCCCCACAACGCACTGGGGAGGAATAACTTAGAATGGCCCCATTGAGGAGCTATTTCGACATAGCAGCAGTGGAGCATCCACACACACCCTTTTCCAAAGGAGCTTTTTCAGAAGAGGCCTTATTCCTCATGGAATGAGGTGTAGCAATGTCAGAAAAAGCCCTCTGTTGTTTCAATTTTCTTTCAAAATAAATCAGTTGCTGTGTGGATGCTAGTATTATTTTTCTGGAATAACGGCTTTTATTCCGGAATAGCGGTGCAGTGTAGATGCACCTTGGCTGTGTCTAGACTGGCCAGTTTTTCCGGAAAAATCAGCCGCTTACCCTTACAGACTACCAAAAAAAACCCTGCTCTTAAACTTATAAATGTTCTTGAAATGGGGTGAACAGAGACTAATCCAAAGCTGACTGCAAAGAGTTACAAAGGGAGCTCTCAAAACTGGGTAATTGGGCAACACAAGGGCAGATGAAATTCAGCATGGATAAGTACAAAATAATGCACATGGAAAAATAAAATCCCAACTAAACATACAAAAATGATAGGGTCTAAAATAGCTGTTACCAGTCAAGAAAGAGCTCTTGGAATCATTATGGATAGTTCTCTGAAAACATCTGCTCAATGTGTAGTGGCAATCTAAAAACTAAAAAACTAACAGAATATTAGGAATCATTAGGAAAGGAATAGATAATAAAACAAAATACCATATTGCCTCTATATAAAATCATGGTTTGCCAGCATCTTGAATACTGTATGCAGATTTGGTCACCCCCTCTAAAAAAAAGGGTCTATTGGATTTGGAAAAGGTACAGAAAGGGCAACAGAAATGATTGGGATAAGGAACATCTTCCATATGAGGAGAGATTAACACGACTGGCACTTTTCAGCTTGGAAAAGAAATGACTAAAGGATTAAGGGATATGTTAGGTCTAGAAAAAAATGACACCAGAAGCTGGCCCAATTAAATTTATAGGCAGCAGATTTAAAACAAAATAAATTATTTTTACACAGTCAACTTGTGGAACTCTTTGCCAAGAGATGGTGGAAAGGCCCAAACCCTTCTTCCCCAGCCTGACCCCAGAGTTCACACCCTCAGCTGACACCCCCTCCCAGACTCTACCCCCCAGCCCTATGGGGGTGGGGAAGAGCAAGCGACAGGGGGAGGGAGTTGGAGTGACCAGAGACAGAACCTTGGAAAAGGGATGTGGCCTCAAGAAGGGGTAGGACAAGGGTGTCTGGTTTTTTGCAGTTAGAAAGTTAGCAACCCTAGCCTGCAGAGCTGAAAGGATAGATGGATACTGAGTGTAGGCAGCCACATGAGACACCAAGAGCATATGTTAGCTGGAATAAGGGTGCCATGGCTAAACAGATGTAACCTCATTCTTATCTGGAGTATGGTCGCTGAGATCAGCCAGTATAACAACTGGTATATCCAGCATCCACCAGTTAATGGTATTCAAGATACATGTGTGATCTGTAACAGGGACTAGCCATCTGGGCATGCCAAGCAATCACAAAGCATGAGTAAGGGAAGCACAGCTGGACCATATGCAGCAATAATTGAGATGCCTCCAATTACATCTCCCCAATCCCTAAGCAAACAGGCAGTTTGCAGAGAATAGACCTGAACCGGGGAAAAACTGAGCAGTGGGTCTGAGATTTGTCATAAGTCCCTATTCAGGGTACTTTCCCAGCTGATGAACAACATCTACAGCTGTCTCCTGCATTTCCATTCGCTATCACTGACCCACCTTGTCCCTCCCTCCTGGCAAACATCAGGATATTTGCACGATATTATTGGTGAAATAGGTCAGGACAGGAAGACTCTTTATTCACTTCAAAGACGCATATATTGTTCCTTATCTTTGTAAGGTGTTCCATTTAATGTCACTTTCAAGAATGCAATAAAATGTTTCTGAATCAAATTCCCAGCTAAAGTAAAAACCATATATTCTCCTGACTGACAAGAAATTCTGCAGGTCAGTCTTCAAATTAATCATGTTATGTTATCAAAGTACCCCATATTGGTATTGCAGCCTGGCATTAACTCTATTAAATAAATGTGCTGAAAGTATTTAACCATTTACAATTTCTGCACAGTTTTGTAGACTAATGTAATAGCATTTTAGTTAAATATGAGCTGTTTGCCTTTGTAGTTAAATGAAGCATGGACCATCTTTTTTATTGTGAATTCAGAATTAACATATAATGCAGAATAATTGACTTGTAGCCCAGCCAGTCATTTATAGTGCATTAATTATACCTTTCATCTTGTTTTGAGATGTGTGAGAATGGAAGTGCCTTTATGTGTGGCGCTGAAATAAGACAGGCATGGACATCCCATCATTCCATTTGTGTTCTTTAAAAAAAGCGAAGTGGGAAAGTGAAAAAAAAAAGGAACTTCATGTACATGCACATGTCTCAAGTCAGTGAGAAGAGAAAGTCACTTTCTCATCCATGGAACTCAAGGCCTTGGAGCAGGTCTGCACAACTCGGAAAGCAGCAAGGGCCATATTATTCCAAAGAAAACAGCTGCGGGCCACAAGTAGGGATGCTCTCCCAAAAAAATACCGAACATGCCAGCTAAAAATTTTTGTCGATCAAAAAAAAAAAAAAACCATGCACGTTTCCACTTGGCCCCCTGGCATTTGCCTCTCCTGCACCCTGCCCTTTGGTGCCTTCCCCTTTCTACTGACCTTCCAGTTTGCGGGGCTGCCAGAGCCTTTTTAAATCCGGCAGTCGCTGGCCGTGACGTCACGACGCCACGTCACGCCGGCGTCCTGGCATGGGCCGGCGTCCTGCCCTCTAGCTTGCGCCCTGCCTCCTCGCACTGGAGCTGCATGCAGGCAGCCCGGCAGTGAGAATTGCCACACTTCCCCCACCCCAGTGGCGCTCCGCTCCTCTGCCCAGCCAGCGGATCGGATGGAGCCGCACCACCCGTACTCAGCATGGGCCATACAGTGAGCCCCTGCGGGCCACATGCAGCCCTCGGGCCATATATTGTGCAGGCCTGCCTTGGAGTATTGTTGTAATGGAACACTTTGCCCTGTAACCAGCTTTGAAGTTACCACTGGCCTAATTTTTAACAGCCCTGACTGGTTTTTAGGCTGCTGGGTTTTTGTGTTTGTAGCTATTTTCGTTAATAAAGGCCCCCTCTTGTGATCCCCTGTATCCTGGCACTCTAAGGCTACGTCTACACTGTAGCCTTCTTGCGGAAAAGCTTATGCAAATTAAGCTTGGCGTGGCATATCCCCACACTTCATTTGCATAATTAATGAGCAGCTGTTTTTGCGCAAGAGGCTTTTGCGCAAAAAAGAGCAGGGCAGATGGTCCTTTTTGCGCAAAAAAAACCCTCTTGAGCAAAAGCCATTCTTCCTCAAAAAATGAACGGCTCTTGTGCAAGAGGGGGTTTTTGCACAAAAAGGAGCCGTCTACACGGCTCTGTTTTGGGCAAAAATGGCTGCTTATCTTGGTCCCTTCATAGTATAATTTTGTATCATCCCCCCAGTGCCGAGTCCATTTTTTTATTTCTTCTGTATCTTGTTCACCATCCATTTTTCAACCAAATTATCAGCCCATCTGAATTTTCTACTTCCATATTTTTTTTCTTTTTCTCTTTTCCTCAGTTTAGCTTCTGTTGCTTTTTCTCTTATCAGTAAATATCCAGGGCCTTATATATTTCTGCCATTATATTCCTTCATGCAGAATTATAGCCCAGAATCTGAGGGTATGTCCACAAAGCAACTAAATCTCCATGGTGAGCTCATGCCTTCCAGTTCAGGATGGAGGGTTATTTCATTGCTGTGTTGACTTTGGGGCTTTTCCTAGAGCCTAGGTCAGGAGTGGGGACTCTCAGGCCCAGGGGTCAAATGCGGCCCCTGAATTGCCTGGTTCCAGCTATAAGGCTCAGGAGCTTCCCCAGTATTGGGGAGCCTGTGTTGGCAGCCCAGCCCCTGCACTGCCCCACCGTAGAGCCAGAGCATACCAAATCTACTAGGCTGTGCCCCCGCCAGGCTCTGGTGTGGGAGAGGAATGTGGGGAGTGTCTTTCTCCTTCTCAGACAGGGGTCACATCAGTTAGAGTTTTGGTGTTTTTTTTAACTTCTCACTTGTGTGAGGTCCCTGACTGATTTTTTTTGTGGGTCAGTGCCCACAACCCAAAAAGGTTCCCCACCCTTGGCCTAAATTATAAGATTCTGTGAGCTGAGAGGGTCTTAGCCTTGGGTTCTAACCCTCGCCTGGAAATCTAAACAGCAGTGAACCAGCCGTGCAGTCCAAGCCCCATGTGTTTTTCTTTGCTGTGTAGCCATGCCCTAAGAAGAGAATTACATGTGAAAACAGCAGAACTCCATGAACTTCCTTAGTAGAAATTCCTTATGGCTACAAAGAGAAGCCTATAAGCATGAATCCAGCTGTTGTCTTCCTTAGGCTGCAGATAGCATCTGTTAAATTAATTGTGAGATAGGCGTAGACTTTCCTAGGTATCTCAATGGAACTATGAAACTTAATTAGGACAACTTACACATTTCATCCCTGATCATTGCAGTAGCTAACACGTGTTCCCCAGGATCCCAGGCTGCCTGACATGCCTTTCTCAGTATCAAATGCCCCAGCTTTCTACTATCCAGCTACCAAAACCTCCAACTTCAGGGCTCCTGACAACTTCGAGGGTATGTTGTCAATACCAGACTCTGAAGCACAAGAGAAAATTTATGGGCAGCATAAAATAAATTGGATTTCATAGCAAATTAAATAACACAAGGAACCCGCTGCACTGTTACTGTTGAGCTACATATTTCATTCCATGAAAACCTCAATTTTTATATTTAGCCAGCACTCCCACAGTACTTGCAATCTGCCAAGCTGCTGGGCCACAAAATGGAGGGGCTTTGCTGCGGAATTTAGATCCAACTTGCCACAGAGTTGATCTGCCCCCGTTTCTTCCATCTCTTGCCTCTCTCTCTTTGCTTCCCTTACTGCGATGTCTTTCCATGTCTCCCCTTGTTTCCACTGCCTATTGGGAGCTGTCTGTAGTGATCCAGTGAAAAGAAACAGGGCCAAACACAACCTTCAGTTAAGAACAGATGGGGAAGAGTTGCGAGCCGCCTCAATGAAACAGCCCAAAGAGCTTTAGTGTAGCTGCATTCATCTGCTTCTCTGCTGTTTGGAAGCTTATCCAGAGTAGAAATCATTTCTGCTGCTCCTGTAAAGCACAGATGGTGAGAACACCTGCCTGCAAAGTGCAGGGAGGTGCAGCTCATAGAAGCACCAGAACAAAGCACAGGTAATAAACCAAGTTGTCTTTTCAGTCAGCGAAAATGGGTCTCTTGGATTCTCAAGTCACTAAGCACTTGAAAGTTTCTACTCAGGCCCAGTTTATACTCTAGCCCAGCATCATGCAAGACAATGTACATTTGGATAGATAGGTGAAATAGATCTCTTGCAAATAGGGAATGCACTAAGGGATGTCACTGGTGGGGCTCCCAGAATGTCAAAGGTTTCTTGTGTAGGATAATAGCCTCCAGTCCTGGCCTTTACCCTAAAATGGAATGTGCTGCAACTCTGACTGTAGATTTTTATGAAAGCCAAGAGGCTGATCCAATGGGCATAAGACTGACACGAAATGAGTCACACAAGAATCACTAACATTATTGACTAAGGTCAGGTTTATGACCAAGTCTGGCAGGTCTCAACTTCAGAGGTAATGTTGCCTGAGTAAGGACCAAGGGACTTACTTAGTTCTATTGCTGCAGGCTTTGCCCTCATCCATAGGTCAGCAGCTCAAATATTTTTTGCCATTTTATTTACATCAACTATGTCGATAGTGTACAAAAAACCCACTCTGTGACAGTAACCTCTTTTGTGCCACCTGACTACACCCCCTTCAACGTGACGACCATATGCTCCATTTACACACCTCCAATTTACCTTTTGAAGTGAAATGTGTAAGCTAAAAACCATGAATAAACACTACTGAAAGGTGCAGCCACCTAACTGACAACACAGCAGGCAGAGGGGAACCATTTAAAAATGTCGAAGACCAGTATTTTCTTTATGGTTGTACGGTAATTTGAATCGTGCTCACACTCACTCGTTTTAACTGTAAGTCAGATATGGTTTGAACACCAGCACTGGTGTGCAAATAACATTGTCAGCTCATCAACTGTGGCAGTAACAAAGCAGGTACGGAAGCAACTGTAAGCCCTCCACCCTTTGCTATGGCACTGGGGAGGAGGGTCTTGCTTTGACATGTGTGTGATAAAAAATAAAATGCACACAATAGCAGAAGAGTTCTGATTTGATTTATGAAAATAATTCAGTCCATGGCTTTCTGGGGACATTACAAACCATGGGATCAGTGCTGCACAGATTTATTATGTCTCAAGAACCCAGAGGAGAAATAACGAGAATTCTTATGGCACCTTATAGACTAACAGATGTATTGGAGCATAAGCTTTTGTGGGCAAAGACCCACTTCGTCAGATGCATGTCATTTCCCATCTCTGTGGAATGAAGTGGGTCTTTGCCCACAAAAGCTTATGCTCCAATACATTTGTTAGTCTATAAGGTGCCACAGGACTTCTCGTTGTTTGTGCATATTCAGACTAACGCAGCTACCCCGCTGATACTTGTCAGAGGAGACATGTTTCCCATCACCCCCAGTCCTCTGCACCCCATAGCCTGTTTTGTTCAAGGTTTAGGAAATGTAGGCAATGGGTGGGGAGGAGGGGGAGGGGACAGAATCAGGAGCCTTTCTTGATGCTATTTGCTTGGCAGAAATACAAACATGATTTTGTTAACCTCAGTTAGAACAAAAGTTACCTTTTAATCTACCCTTGGGTGGGAGGATGGTCTTGAAGCTAAAGCAACGGACTAGGGAAGTCATTTCCCATCTCTGTGGAACAGTGTGTAGGTAATTTCATACCTATGAGCCATGGCAGGGGCTTTTTGTGGTTAATCTTTCCTTTCATTCAACCTTTGTCTCTTTAGACTCAACAGTAAGCTCTTTGGGGCAGAGACCGAGGGCCAGCTCGAGCCATTCCTGCACCCTGGGCAGCAGGCATGCAACGCATGCATGGCCCTGCCTCCCAGTGTGCAGCGCCCCTTAGAGCTGCCATCAGGCACCCCCCTTAGGTTGGAGCCCCGGACAGCTGCCTGGCTAGCCCCCCCTCCCCCTTTAATCCGGCCCTGCAGAGACCATATCGCACACACGCTATTTGTACAATCCCTACAAATATCGCACACATGCTATTTGTACAATCCCTACAAATGTCACACACACACTATGGCTGTCTCTACACTGGGCCACTTATTCCGGAAAAGCGGCTGCCAGCTGTCTACACTGGCCCCTTGAATTTCCGGAAAAGCACTGATGATCTACTGTAAAATTGTCAGTGTTTTTCTGGAAAAACTACGCTGCTCCCGTTCGGGCAAAAGTCCTTTTCTGGAAAAACTGTTCTGGAAAAGGGCCGGTATAGACAGCACAGTAGTCTTTTCTGCAAAAAAGCCCCGATCGCGAAAATGACGATCGGGGCTTTTTTGCGGAAAAGCGCGTCTACATTGGGCACGGATGCTTTTCCAGAAAAAGTGCTTTTCCGGAAAAGTATCCTGCCAATGTAGACGCGCTTTTTCCGGAAATACTTATAACGGAAAACTGTTCTGTTTTAAGCATTTCCGGAAAAGGGTGCCAGTGTAGACGTAGCCTATTTGTACAATCCCTACAGTCTTGGTGGGAACCTGTCGATGCTATTGTGACACGTGGGTGATATTCCATGACTGAGCACATTTCTTAGGATATGTGAAAAGAAACCTGTGCAAGAGTTTCAAGTGGCTCGCTAGCAAGATGTAGGGTATAGGTGCCCTGCTGAAAAGCTGTACACTGCATGGAGGAGTGGTGCCCCAAAAAAGTCATAGCAAGAGAGCCTGTCCTGTGGGCTGTCTACAACAGCAGCCTCAGGGAGGCATCCTAGGAAGAACAGTGAGCTATTGTGCTCGACCTGCATGATCTTTACATGCACTGTATAGCATGGCCCTGCACAAATGCATGCATAACCAGGGTGGCATAGAGCCAGAGATCAGGACTATGGTAACACTGCAGTAGCAGCCTCACACATATTGAAGGTACGAGCCGGCAGAACCTAGCTCCAGTCTATGAGTCTACTAGTAGGCTATGCTCAGATGAGTTCATAGTCATCTGTTCTGTTATGACAAAAGCAATGCTCCACTGAATGCATGTCAGGGTGATAGATTAAGCCTTTAAAAAAAAGTACATCTTAGAATGTGATTGGAAGATTGCTTCTTCAGATGCTGATAGCAAATAGGGTGCTATGAAATGAGTTTGTATGTAATTAAGTGCAAACGCATCGAAAGCGTTCACCTTATGAGAATGCTGCTCATTTCAGAGCCTGGCGATGGATATGAATAAACCTAAGCTATTGGGCTAGAAAGGCATGTAAATATAAATGTGCCAGTATTTGCAGAACACCTCTATGCAGTCCCATTTTGTATATTCTGTTTTAGATTGTTTTAAAGCTATTGTTGGCAGGGGGGGGGGGAAGTGTGTGTATCTGAATGTGCCATTTATTAGAATAATTTTGATTTTATTCCAGCAGGAGACTGATGGTATCTTGAGGAATTATTGTTTGCATCCTTTAGTCTTTTACTGTATCCTCTGGTGAATGATATTTCATGGGAAAATGTATTTATTCAGAACTTCATTTAGATTTAATAGAAAAATGACTCTTGCCATGGCAATGTGGAATACTCATTTTTCTCCCTGTGCTGACTTTCAGCATATAAATGCCAGGCGCCTCTGTTCTCTTTCGGAATTCTTTCCTTATCAGAAAAATTTGCTTGAGATTAATTTCCTCATCATGCCTTCTTTTAAAGGGACTGTTTTTCAATGCCATTAGAAGACATGGCTGTGATATATTTCTATTTCTAATGTGCGGAACCCAGTGAAAGAGTCTATTCCACTGCAGTAAAGGAATTTTAGCCCAGTGGAAAGGGGCAAAACAATATTTAGATACCGTTACTTTTACCTGTTCTTTGGGAGTACGGTTCATTCCATAAACTAGTTTTTTTAATTTGAAAAAAGCATTTATTTTGAAAGAACAAGACTATTTGTAAAGAAGCTTTTTGTGTTTATTTGCAGGGGGAAAGAGATCTTTGACGTTTATTTATTTCTATGTACAGGTTGGAATAATTGAAGACTTCTTGTATCAGTTAGAAGACAGCTTCTTAAAGACCAAAAAGCTCAGAACAGCCAGGAGGCAGAAAATGAAAATGAAGAGGCTTCAAAGTGTACAGCAGCACTAGTCCCTGAGGAAATATGATACTATCCCCTCCCCCAGCCTGCTAAGACATGTAAAGGAAAGCAGCAAGGACATTAATACCACGGAAGTTTTGACAGTAGAGACAACAAAGGCCTGCCCTCAAATTAATGAGGTGTCCCCTCATGACAGCTCATCCTTAGCCAGGAGCTCCTGTGCTTCATTAGTCTTAACTGGCAGGAATAAATGTTTGCAGGAAGCTTGGCTTGGGTCTTATTCAAAAGTGTCTTGTTTATTTAAATATGGTGGAGAACTAGCTCTTGCTGCGTCTTCCCCACTTTCTCCTTTCATTAGGGAATAAAGTCCATAGAATCCTAGGGATGGAAAAGACCTCAAAAGGTCATCTAGTCCAACCCACTGCCCAAAGCAGGACCAATCCCAACCAAATCATCCCAGCCAGGGCTTTGTCAAGCCAGGACTTTAAAAACCTGAAGGATGGAGATTCCACCATCTCCCTAGGTAACCCATTCCAGCGCTTCACCACCCTCTTAGTAAAATAGTTTTTGATAATATCCAACCTAGACCTCCCCCACTGCAACTGGAGACCATTGCTCCTTGTTCTATCATCTGTCACTACTGAAAACAGCCTTTTTCCATCCTCTTTGGACCCTCCCCCCCTTTTCAGGTACCGTATATTCCGGCGTACAAGACGACCTCTGAAGTTAAAAAACATCCCCCAAAAATCGGGGGTCGTCTTGTACGCCGGATGCCCCGCCGCCGGAGCCCCTCCGCGGCTTTGAAAGCCTCGGGGGAAGCCGGCGGGGGGGCATCCCAGGCGCGCATGGGCTCCCCCCCCGCCGGAGCCCCTCCGCGGCTTTGAAAGCCTCGGGGGAAGCCGGCGGGGGGGCATCCCAGGCGCGCATGGGCTCCCCCCCCGCCGGAGCCCCTCCGCGGCTTTGAAAGCCTCGGGGGAAGCCGGCGGGGGGGCATCCCAGGCGCGCATGGGCTGCCCGCCCGCCGGAGCCCCTCCGCGGCTTTGAAAGCCTCGGGGGAAGCTGGCGGGGGGGCATCCCAGGCGCGCATGGGCTGCCCCCCCTCCGGAGCCCCGGGCTGCCCCCCCTCCGGAGCCCCTCCGCGGGGCTCCGGAGGGGGGGCAGCCCATGCGCGCCTGGGATGCCCCCCCGCCGGCTTCCCCCAAGGCTTTCAAAGCCGCGGAGGGGCTCCGGCGGGGGGGGAGCCTATGCGCGCCTGGGATGCCCAGCCGCCGGCTTCCCCCGAGGCTTTCAAAGCCGCGGAGGGGCTCCGGCGGGGGGGAGCCCAGGCGCTCCTGGCGGCTTTGCTCCCGGTGCCTCTGGTCTGCTGGGGACCATCTCCAGCAGACCAGGGACACCGGGAGCAAAGGAGGCGGAAGGGCGCTGGGGTATAAGATGAAACCCTATCTTTTAATTAAAAAGATAGGGGGTCGTCTTATACGCCCAGTCGCCCTATACGCCGGAAAATACGGTAGTTTAAGGCTGTTTTCAAATCCCCCCTCACTCTTCTCGTCTATAGATTAAATAAACCCAAATCTCTCAGCCTCTCTTCATAAATCATGTGCTCCAGCCCCCTAATTATCTTTGTGGCCCTCTGCTGGACTCTATCCAATGCATCTACATCCTTTCTGTAATGGGGGCCTAGAATTGGACACTATTGCAAATATGGCCTCACCAATGCTGAAAAAAGGGGAATAATCACTTCTCTAGCTCTGCTGGCAATGCTGCTCCTAATGCACCCTAATATATAATGTTAGACTTCTTCGCTACAGGGGCACACTGTTGACACATATCCAGTTTCTCATCTACTGTAATCCCCAGGTACTTTTCTGCCAAACTGCTGTTTAACCAGTCAAGCCCCAGCCTGTAACACTGCTTGGGATTCTTCTGTCCCAAGTGCAGGATGCTGCACTTGTCCTTATTGAACCTCATCAGATTTCTTTTGGCCCAATCCCACAATTTATCTAGGTCACTCTAGACCCTACCCTCCAACATATCTGCCCCAACCCTCCATGAATCTATCTACCCTAGCCAGAGTTCCCTCTAAGGTGAGTGCCTGCACAGCTGCGCACCAAAAATGTGAGGCCTTCTCATCTCCTGAGAAGAGCCACACAGTGGTTGCTCAGATGCTCCAGAGTGGGTCCACATGGTGGGTGGCTGCCCAGCCCCAAAAGCAGCAGGGCAGCCACCATGCAGCCATGGCCCTAGCTTCAGCCTTTTCCCAGGCTGGAGCTGTGGGCTGCATGGCAGGCAGCTCCAGCTAGGGCCCAAGCTGGAGCCCTATGGTGGGCAACCCATGACTTCTCCGGTGGCCCCAGCCAGGGGCAAAAGTTGATGGGTGGGGCAGTAGCATGGTGCCTGGTGCCCCAGGCCAGACCAGGCATCGTTGCTAAGCAGGAGCAGGAGCCAGCAGCGACCTTCTCCCCTCATGCTAGGGTCGACTTTCTGCCACCCGTTGGGCTCCACCACAGGCTGTACCAGAACCGGGCATCCCCAGATGAGTCCCAGCCGGGCAGCGACTGCCTATCCACAGGACTGGTTCGAGGGAAGGACCTAGAGGCAACCCGGCAGGAGGCAAGCTGGTTGTGGGGACAGGGGGTGAGGTGAGGAACAGGGGTTTGGCCCCCTCGGGCAGGGCACTGCCCAGCTGGGCTGAAGGCTCTAGGCAGCCTGGACAGGGCAGCTCTGGACTGGCTGCAGTTCTGCACTGAGCTGGAAAGGGGACCAGGATGGGTAAAGTATCGCTCAGATCCCACAGCCTGGCAGTTGGCAAGCCTCATTCCTTGTAGTGTTAAACATCCATCCTCCAGGCATAGGGCTGCCTCAACCCACGCGTTAAGTGACAGACTTGGGTCTACTGTTTTTCTTATGACAGGGAAAGTGCCACTAAGGTCTCCTAATTTACTTCTTCAAAGGATACTCTTATTCGTCTTTCCCCTTCATCGTTTATGTTTGTATACATGGTGCAGATGGAAGGCTGAGTGCTATTTAACTTAGATTTTAATAGTGAATAATCATCAAAAATATGTTCCTAATATAAACGCCTCAATTTTTTTATTGTGATTTTGTAATGATAACTTTGGAGTCTATATTTTTGTTTTTCTATATCAGCAATTTATTCCGTAGGATTATTTGATTTGAAGGCTGACTGACTTTCTGGATTGGTGTCAGAATTTACTTCACTTTCCTTTGATCTGACAATAATATACCTTGTGTGAATTATTTTGATTCTCGGGGAAACATTTTAGTGTTTTTTCACATATCACTTGTGTACATAATTATTCACTAAAGACCAGGTTGAAAGCACCTAGATGCTTTTGAAAATCCCATTAGTTAACTAAATATCTTTAAATATGTGGTCTAAGGATAGTATGCCATCTTCTATGGAATCCTTTGCAAAGTGAAATTTCTACAATAATTTTACTAAACAACAATGCACAGCCAAGACAGAACACCACAACAATGAAAAGAATGTATTATGCACCCTAAAGTCATGAAGTTAAATAAATAAATACATTTTGGGTGGTCCTTACCTTTTTTAGCTGGTATCTACATGCATGCACTATTTCCTCTCCCAAAGAATCCATATACAAGTACATTTCTATAATAGTCAATACAGTTTTGGACTTCTAGTAACATGTGCCCATTCCCCACTAACTGAAAATTTGTCACTGATTCTTGCTGTGTAATTCCTCATCCTGCAAACGTTGAAAAACGTACTTTATTACTTCATTTGTTGCATGCATCTTTTTTTCTTTTAATTTTATATCCTCTTGTATGCTACATATTTTTATGGTACATTTCAGTGATGATCTTTATGCCAGTAAGTTTACTTTTTTTGTGCTGCCAAAATAAAATACATTTTTAAATGAATTATTCCATCACGCCTTTGCACTGTTGAGAAGGAAGCACAACCCTTCCCTCGCCTACTTTTCTTTTTGGTGAAAATACAGTCTCCTGTTTCCACAATGTTTTTACAACGGGATAGCAAATACATGTTAGTTGCTCTGTAGGTAAAAAGACAAATTTCCATAGCACTGGGGAGCAGTGCCACTGGTGGGTGCCACAGTGGCACACAGCCGAACATGTGCTCATGACCTCATTTTTGGAGCAAAAGGGAAAACTCATTCTCATGGATGGAAAATCTTAGCAGGAACACTGTTCTCAGACTGTTAGGTTGTGTATTAATATGTAGTTCCATAGGTAGATTGTGTTAAACGTGGGTCAGCAGTGTGGTGTGTTAGTTTGTGTGAGATGCAGTGTGGGTGCTTGTGTTAAGCTGTGGGCAGGGCGGACAGAATTAATCAGTGAAATCAAATGTCCTACTAACAGTAAAGGGTGCACAGGATGGGGGTGCAAGGGTTGGGGGATGCAGAAAAGATAGGAGCAAGTCTGGGTGTGAGTGTGACTGGGTGCCAAGCTGGGTATTTTTCAGGGTCGGTGGGTGCAGGGCTATGCACCTAGTTAATTATCCTTTGTTTTAGTATCTTTTTCTTACATAATTTAAATATTTTATATAGAGAAATTTTGTTAGTAACTGGTGGGTGAGACGGTGGCACACATCGAACAAGCGCACATGACATCAATATTGGTGCACAAGGCAAAACTCACTCTGCTCATGGATAGAAAATCTTACAGGGAACACTGGCCCCAACCCCTGGGTTCTGGGGTATGTCTGGCACGTCACTCTCTCACTCGATCTTGCCTGCTTAGTATAAGAGGCCACAGAGCCACGCCCATTTGGTGTAACAGGCCACTGATTAGGCCACAGAGAAGACAGCACATTCACTGAGGAGGTCCAGATTCTGGTCCCCATGCAGTGCATACGGAGGCTGAGTGCCTAATTTTTGACTGAGGATTCCCTGGGGTGGCAAGACACCATAAAAATCACATGAGAGCTGTGACACCAGAGTCCCTTTGTAAATGCTCAGGGCCTACATTCCTGTAAGGATCTGGGCCTCAGACCCTTAGATACTTTTGAAATTTTTATCCCAAGGTTTTTCAGATGAAATCCTGGCTATTGCTTTACATTAGAGGAGGGGAGGTGTCTGTTCTTTACCATTAGGTTTGTTCCCTTTTCCATTCACATCAGATGCCAGAGACAGGCCCTTGTAGAATGTATTGTTTCACAGAGAGTTGTGAAATTTACACAAACTGCAGAACCTTGAATCAAAATGCTAGTAAAACCATGATAACTTGCAGCAGGATAAATGTTTGATATATGCAACCATCATTCAAAGAAATGGTATACCAGAATGAAAAAGTGATCCACTGCTGTCTACATAATCTGACGAGGCGTCCTGTGGCACCTTATAGACTAACTGAAGTGTAGGAGCATAAGCTTTCGTGGGCAAAGACCCACTTCGTCAGATGCATGTAGTGGAAATTTCCAGAGGCAGGTATAAATATGCAGGCCAGGATCAGGCTGGAGATGACGAGGTGGATCCAATCAAGGAGGATGAGGCCCACTTCTAGCAGCTGATCTGGAGGTGTGAATTCCAAGAGAGCAGAAGCTGCTTTTGTAGTTAGCGAGCCATTCACAGTCTTTGTTTAATCCAGAGTTGATTGTGTCAAACTTGAAGATGAACTGTAGTTCAGCAGTTTCTCTTTGAAGTCTGGTCCTGAAGTTTTTTTGCTGCAGGATGGCTACTTTTCGATCTGCAATTGTGTGTCCAGGAAGACTGAAGTGTTCCCCTACAGGTTTTTGTATGTTGCCATTCCTAATATCTGATTTGTGTTCATTGATTCTTTTACATAGGGACTGTCCAGTTTGGCTGATGTATATAGCAGTGGGGCATTGTTGGCACATGATGGCATATATTACGTTGGTAGATGTGCAGGAGAATGTACCAGTGACAGTATGGCTGATCTGGTTAGGTCCTGTGATGGTGTTGCTGGTGTATATATGTGGGCAGAGTTGGCACCGAGGTTTGTTTCAAGGATTGGTTCCTGAGTTCGAGTTATTATGGTGCGGTGTGTAGTTGCTGGTGAGAATATGCTTCAGGTTGGCGGGTTGTCTGTGGGCAAGGACCGGCCTACCTCCCAAGGCCTGTGAAAGCGAGGGATCATTGTCCAGGATGGGTTGTAGATCACTAATGATGTGTTGGAGAGGTTTTAGCTGGGGACTGTAGGTGATGGCCAGTGGTGTTCCATTGGTTTCTTTCTTGGGCTTGTCCCATAGCAGGAGGCTTCTGGGTACACGTCTGGCTCTGTCAATCTGTCTCCTCACTTCCTCATGTGGGTATCGCAGTTTACAGAATGCTTGTTGAAGATCTTGTAGGTGTAGGTCTCTGTCTGAGGGTTTGGAGCATATGCGGTTGTACCTCAGTGCTTGGCTGTAAACAATGGATCATGTGGTGTGTCCAGGATGGAAGCTGGAGGCATGCAGGTGAAAGTGGTTTAGATGCGGTTTTATCAGCAAACCCCCATTTTTGTCAAAAAGCTGCTCTTTCTCAAAAAATGAGGTTTATGCAGCTTTTTGACAAAGCGGGGATTCGCTGAAAAAGCTGCATCTAAACTACTTTCACTTTCAAAAGCGGAGCTTTCAAAAATGAGATCGGAAGACAGGGGCGGATGAGAGTTTTGCGGGACCCAGAGTGCAGGGCCCGGGGCAGTACAATTTCGTGCATGCGCCAGGGCCACAGCTGACACATCCCATCCCAAGAGCCTCCTGGAAGGGACCCTGAGCTGCAGTGGCTTGTGGGGCTCGGGGGGTGGGAGGAAGCCTTCCAGCTGCCGCCCCACGCCTGCCTCTCCACCCCACAGACTCCAGTCCAGCCGGGGGCACCCGCCTCTGCTACTCACTGCTCCATGGCAGCCGCATCTTCCCGGGTAGCGTGGCTCCCTCACAGCGCACCTGCCGGTCCCCTGCAGCTGCTCTGCCACAAGCCCAGCCATGCCCCGGGCAGGGTGGCAGCAGGGAGCGCGCAAACTGGGCCCAGACCAGCAGGCAGGCACACCCCGGGCGTGGGGGGAGAGAGCTGAGTCAGGTGAGGCCCACTTGGCAGCTGCTGCTTCCATCTCTACGCCGGCTTGCACCTTGCCCGGCAGCTAGGAAGCCGCTCCACTGCTGGACAACTGCGGCCTCTCAGCCTCCAGCCTGCGTGCATGGGGCCTATTGAAGTGTGGGGCCCAGGGCAGCCGCCCTGCTCACCCTGCCCTATATCCGCTGCTGTCGGAAGAAGATCTCTTTCAACACTCTAGCGTAGTCCAGGTAAGCCCCATGCAACTCATCTCTTATGCTCGGGCATAGCACTTGGTGATTGCACACTGTCTCTTTCATTATTTATAAGCTTATCTGCTATTACTGACTTCTCATCATTCTATTTGGAACTAGTGTTAAAAACTCTTTGGCCTGTGGTGTGCAAGGAGAGTTTCAGCGGTGTAAGTAAGGGCACATTTGGGACCTCTCTTGCAGGTTTCCAATTTTAGGTTATTTGTGTTGGAAGGGCTAGTTCCTGAATGAATAATGGTTATTTTCCTACCGTAGTGCTTTCTCCTGTGTTGTGAAAGTCTGACCTATTGACAGCTGGAGACACTGGCCTCAAGCAGCTGATGTCAATTAAAAAGAAAAAAAATGGCACCATTTTCAAAAACGGATATAAATTGCCGAGCCCTCTAATGGTGCCTGTTGTTTTGTTTCTTGTTGTTAGACCTTGTATATGAAGACCAACTTTTCTGCTGGGGGCATTTTTTAACCCTTTCTGGTACTGTAATTTTTTTCACATTGATAAACTATAAAATCTTTCCATTTGGCAAGCTACAAGGGTATTTCATACACACTTTAAAATATAGGACAGATTCATTTAAACAGCAGAGGCTTGATGGTCCGATGGCAAAGGCACAGCCATGGGACTCAAGAAGGCTGAGATAAGGTCCTAGCTAACCTTGGGCAACTCACTTAATCGCCTATGGCTTCCATTTCCAATCTGTAAAATGGGCATAATAAATTCTTCATTTTTCACCTTTGTTATGTCTATTTAGATTATAAAAGTCTTCAGGACAAGAACAGTCCCTGCCGTAAGTGTGCACAGTGACTGGTCCTGTAGCTATAATCTCACTTGGGACTTTGAAGTATTATTATATTACAAACCTATTAACATCATATGTCAAACAGCATTTTAAAGTGTAAACATGTCCAAAAATACACACAGATCTTGAGCTTATAAAATGCTATAGAGAAATGAAGTTATTTGCCCACAGCAAAAACACTGGCAGAGACTGGCAAAGAGCTCAGCCGTATGCAATGTCTAGAAGCCAGGGTAACCCATAGTTGCTGCTGTAATAAGATTAGGATCTTGTGGGCCACTTAAAGCTTGTACTAACACATAACTATTTTTAAATAGGGCAAGTGTAGGTTATAGTCTTATACCTTCCCATTTTAACTACAGTCATTGTCAGGAGTACACATCACAATGGGCCTTTTTTTTTTTCTTTTGGTTCCTGTTGCAATCCATCATGATGAGATTTGCACTTCAGCTTAGCTCATGAAAGATAATAAGACACTGTATTAGTTTGACCTTTTCAGTTTGCTTTGCAGTGTGACTGGCCAGCCATTCCTATTCTCCCCATTTACTACTTCATTAACCTGGGAGGAAAAGGTGAACTGGACAGACAATTAGCCCGCAGAATATTAAAAAGGTTAGCATCACCCTGCACATTCTTGGCTTTCCTCAGCAGCCGTGGGTATTAGCATTCTGAGAGCTTGCTCCTCTCCCAGAGTCTGCAATGAAAATAAGAAATGACACAAGCAGAACCTAACCTTGTTCTCCTTCTAGCTTTAAAACTGCAATCATGTAGCTCTCCTCAGACGTCATACCTTGCAGATGCTAGTTTATGCATGAATAAACTTGGTGTAATATTTACTACTCTTCCCTCACCTCCTGCCTTGATTCAGAGTTCTTTGCATTAACGCAATAGATTTGTCGGTCCTCATTCGAGGTTGGTCCTTCCTGAGTAAACAAAATATTGAAGGAGAAGATAAAAAGCATTTTAGAGCGAGATAGCTTTTTATCTTCTCCTTCAATGTTCCTGTTACTCAAGAATATTGCAGTCACCAGCAAAAGGTCAACATTTACCTCACAGCTGTGCCTGAGTCATAGCTGTTATGTTTTTCACTATAGAAAAGAAGAAACTGGGGCATCTGCCATCTCTATGTGTTGGGGTTTTTTCACTTCAATTTTCAGCATTACTGTAAGGCAGATGAATACTATTATTCCCATTTTACGGATGGGGAAACTGAAGGCACCGCCAGACTGTGGGTGAGATTTTTTTCAAAAGTCACCCAGTAAAGGTTGATGTCCAACTCCTATTTGTGTTTTTAAAAAGCTCACTTTAGGACATCTGTACACTGCAGCAGACAGCAACCCTCCCAGCTCAGGTAGACAGCCTCACACTAGAAGGACTTGCACTAGAAGAGTTTGGAATACCAGCACGGATGAGGAGCACCAGCAGAGATTCAGGCTAGATAACCCAGACTCAAGACCACCTAACTCTGTGGTCTCCAAGCTCATATGTCGATAGCTGAACAACTGACAATGGCACAACATGCAGAGCACACATTAACTCTGAGGCCCACAAGTGAAAAATCTGTCAGCCAAAGCTGAAACGCTCATTTCCAGCTGCAGTGCAGGTATACCCTATGTTTCTTACTCAACATCTCATAGCGCATGAGGGAACAGAACAGAAAAATCACCTGCTTTACCCACCAGATAATGCATAGAAAGCCTGACTGAAGGTTAGTGCAGGTGACTTGACTATTTTATAGGGACAGTTGATATGAACATCTCTGTGCATAAAGATTTTATATGCACAATATAGGCACAATTCCACCTGGCTAATGTCTATTATGGTTATATTCTTCTTTTGGTTTCAGATGCTTGCAAAAATACATTTTTTTTTCTTTGCATGCATTCATTGTGTTTAGCTGGTATCTTCAGGGCAGTTTTGATATTAAGTTTTGAAAGGGCTCAGAAAGTTAGAATGAGGCTGAACTTTGTAAATAATAGCTAACCTTTACATGAATGTATTGTTTGGAGCAGAAAATCCTATTAATCCAATGGACGGAATATTCATGCTATTTTTTGGGCGGCCGGGGGGGGGGGGGGGGGGGATGTTTTCTAAAGTAAAGCCTTGATTTTTCAGAGGAAGCAGGTAATCCAAAATTGCCTGCAAGGAATCCTGTGAGGGGGAAATGGCCCATCATCTCCATGTTGGTGCACATAACAAAAGTCATTTTGCATATGGATGATCTGTGGTAGGGGTTGGACGAGGGCGGGGGGGGAAGGTTCAGAATGTGGGAGGGGATTCACAGTTGTGGGGGATGAGGGCTCTCGCTGAAGTTGCAGGCTCTGGGGTGAGACTGAGGATGAGGCTTTTGGGGAGTGGGAGGGCTTTCAGGGCTGGGGCAGGGATACAGGGGTGAAGGCAATAGCTGGGGTGTGGTATTTGGGATTGGGCAGTGGATGAAGGGTTTGGGGTACAGACTCTCTGGGGGAGAGAGGGCCACCCCTCCCCCCCAGTCCTCTCTCTCTGCAGTAACTCTGGGCCAGATGAGAGGTACCTCTTTGCCAGCCATGGAAGTTCCAATGAGGCTGGGTTGTGCTGGGAGAGTGGTGTCTCTCCCCTGGCTACAGCAAGTCATGTTGCTGAGGACAATGGAGAGAGCACTTTGAGAAGGCACCTCTCTCCTGGCCATGACGGCCCCTGCTGTGGCTGGAGCAGCACGCCTCTTACCCGGTCAAAACAGCATCGTAGCCCTGAATCACGGTGCAGGGCTTATTAGGGAACTTAGCTTGTTACAGGGACTGCTCCTCCAGATTTAGCCATGCAGCATCTACAGCATGAAGTGGTATGAGGGGAGCCCAGGGTGTAACAGCCGGCTGTGATCCTGCTGCAGTAGGTTCCAACAATTCAGCAAGGGCCATGGGAGGAGCACTGTGAAGCTCAAAAGTGTGCAGAGGCAACGTGGGCACAGCTATGCCAGGATGATCTGACCTTTGTCTTGCCTGACCTTGCGGATAAGAAGGATGGCTAGGAACACAGACAGCAAGCCCCTGTCCAGGGCAGGAGGAAAGCACTGGAAAAGGAGCTTTTTCCCAGACCCCATCTGGAACAGAACTTGTGGTGGTTCCAGTTCAGCCTGGTGGTGAACAGATCCACTTGGGGAGTGCCCCATCTCTGGAAGATTGTGCAAGCCACCTCCTGGTGGAGTGCCTTTTCGATGAAAAGTCCCTGCTCAACCAGTCTGCCTGTGTGTTCCTGGCCCCTGGGAGGGGACATTTCCAGATGGATTCCATAATCAGTGCAAAAGTCCCAGAGACAGTCTCAAGGCAGAGGGCTCCACCTTGCCTGTTGTCCATCAGACTCTTAAGCACTCTGCCTCCTGGTGAGGGAGAAAAACCACTCATGCCTTGGGGACTGCCCAGAGCTCTTTGACTTTCATGTGGCCCACCATCTCATCTGGGGACCACACACCATGAATCTGGAGATCGCCAAGGTGGGTCCCCTCCCAGCTGAGATCCAAGGTGACTGAGACCAGCTCGATTGAATGGGGAGAGTCATGAAATGGAACACCTGCCAGAATGTTGTTCGGATCAGGACCCTAACTGAGCGAGGTAAGTACTAATGCCAGGATACTCATGGCCCTTTCCGGATAGTGTCTGGACTGGGCATAGACAGTCACCAACTATTGTTGCAGGGGTCACATTCTGAGCCTGGCGTGGCACCTCACATACGTGCATGCCGTTATATGGCCCAGAAAAGCAGAGGCACACCCTGGCTGTAGTCAGGAGAATGATCAAATGGCCACAATGAGACTGGAATCTTTCTAGCAGAAATTTCTCAGAAGGAATGCCCTTGCTGAGATTGAGTTAAGTACTTCTTGGATTAACTATCTTCTACCCCACTACCACTACTAATGTTGATTTTGTGTCGTTTCCCAGCAGGCAAAGGCAACAACATGTGGTGAGTAGCAGCTCAATGTCCCTTTGAACCTTGGACCTGGAGCTGCCTTGGTGAATGAACCTGTCATACAGATATCCATACCTCTGGACACTTGCTGCCAGAGGTAAGCTGCTATCATGGACATGCATCTGGTGAATACCTGTAGGGTCTTGGCTAGGCCAAATGGGAGCACTGCAGACTGATGGTGGTTGGGAGACCAACCATAAAATGGAGGAAGTGTGTGTGTCCCCCAAAGATGTGGAAGTACATGTCCTTGAGATTGAGGGCAGCATACCAGTCTCCAGGATCCAGTAAAGGGATGATGGAGGCCAGAGAGACTATGCAGAACTTAGTTTCACTAGATGGTGGTTCAGCTCGCACAGGTCCAATGAGTTGAAGCCCTCTATTGGTCTTTGGAATCAGAAAGTACTGGGAATAGAACCTTTGTACAGAAACCTCTTCCACCACATCTATATGTGGTAGCCCCTCTAGTTCTTGCATGAGAAGATGCTCATGAGAAGGGTCGCTGAAGAGGAATGTGGAGGGGTGGTGGAAAGGAGGAATAGAAATTAATTGCGGGGTGCAACCATATGCCACCTTACTCAGGATCCATTAGCAGTGTTCCCTGTAAGATGAGCAGTTGGGCAGTGACCCAGGAAAGATTCAAATGCTGCCCAACTGATTAGCAGAACGCCCACCGCCGGCAGCATGTGTTTCTACTGGTGGTGCACATCCACACATGCCTCAGTGCATATATCAATTTTTTTCCATGCATGAATGGAAAAAATTAGAGGGAACATTGCCCATCAGTCTGATGTTATGGCTTCCCAAGCCAAAAAGAAGAGTAGCAAACAGCGGCCAAACAAAATGGGGAATGGATCCTGGGAACAAACTGGTATGTTGACCTTAGACATACCCTTAAATCAGAAGCTAACTTTATAATTTAGAATGAGGGGAGCTTGGGTGGGTGAGAGGCTGGGGCTGTTGACTTGGATACCTTTTAAAGGCCCTACCTTATTTCTGGGGCAGTTCGTGATAAGACTGTCTCTTTTAACCCTGGGAAGGCTACGGCCTGAACTGCTTGCGAGAAGGATTGAGGACACAGAGGCCTAATAGCTTCAGAGTCATGTGGGAATCCTTGAGTTCATGGAGTTTAGTGCCAGTCTGTTCTGAAAATAGGGCATGCTCATTGAATGGGAGATCCTGAATTGACTGCTGGGTTTTCAAGGAAAGACCAGAAAGAAGCAGACAAGAAATCCATCTCATCGAGACAGCCGACACCATTGTATGAGCAGCACATCAACCACATCTGATGCCACCTGAAACACTGCCCTACCCGCTATGGCACTTTCAAGATCACCTGGAACTCCTTCCTCAAGACCTCAGGGAAGGCCAACTCAAACTTGGAGAAGGCCTGACATGTTAAAAATCACATTGACCTAAGAGGGCCTGGTGATTAGTGACCCACAACTGGAGACTGGGGGATGAATAAGCCTTCCATCCAAACAAGGCAAATCTCTTAGAGTCTTTATTTTTAGGTGTGGCGTCCGGTAGACCCTTCTCCACCAGGAACTGGGAGTTGGGTGGATAAATAGGTACTCATGCCCCTTAGAAGGGACAAAGTATTTGCGTTCCATGCTTTTAGAAATAGGGGAAGGCACCCGAGCTTCCAGTGCCAGCAGAGGGCAGGAAAAGAAGGCCGACAGTCTCCCTGAAGTCCTGATAATTGCATGGGCCTCATGGGAGGGCTGGGTGAAACCCCTCCAGATTCCAGGGGTGCCATTGCCATGGAGTCTGTGGTCCTGGGCCCACATGTGGCGTCGACAAAGCCAGCTGCACTGCTGCCTCTGGGGCCTGTTCTAGAGGTAGGGAAAGTTGCTCGGAAGCCATTTGCTACCTTGTGACCAGGAGTAGGCCAAGGAAGGTGTTCTCTCCAACCAGTGCTAGCTGCTCCTAACTGAGGCAGACCTGCATGATTCTGAGGAACATTGGGAATGCGGTCTTGGCGATCGGTGGCAACTCAGTGGATCTGCTGTGGCCACTAGCCAGTGAACAATGCCGAGAACTTGACTACTGGTGTCAGGACAGTGAGCGGGCCAGGAGAAAGAATAGGCTTGCTGCTGTGGAGATACATAACACAGCAAAGTCAGCCTGAAAGATCAGTGCCTGTGCAGGGAATGGCACCAGCGTCCAGTCAAACTGTTCCTGGATCAGTACTGGGGTTGCAGAGAGTCTCCACTTTGACTCCTGTACTCTTGCCAGGGGGTACATGCTTCACTAGCCATGTTCCTTCTAACCGTTCTCCATTCATGTAGATTTTTTCCATCCATGTGCAGAATAAATTTTAATGCACACTGAGATGTGAGAATGGGCACCACCAGTAGAACCAAAGCCTAGTTGTGGGTACTCAGCTAATCACCTACATGGCATTTGAATCTCTCCTGAGTGGCTGCTGACGCAAAGAGCTCACAGGAAACACTGCTCACGAGGTCAGTGTCCCAACACCAGCAAGCCCCCTTGCCTTGCCCCCAATGAGGGGGCACTGGGCTGAGGAACTTCTGCCTCTCTCGGTCAGAAGCTTGCCTGCTATGAGGGAGTGATTGGTGATGTGAGGTCCCCCGCGATGGGAAGTGCTGCCTTGGTGGGGACTGTGGTGGTCTGAGACAGGTTTACCCCACCCTGGGGACCCACGGAGACTGGGGTGGGTGACCCCAGTAAAAACATGATGTCCTGTGCCACCTGTAGGGCCTCCTGTGTGTAAGACACACACAGCTGGCAAGGATCCCCAACACTGTCTGGGGCAACTGGTGGGGAATGGGCTGAGCTACTTTGCTTGGCTTGAGCCAGGGCTGTCAAACCTAGCGGAGGTGGAGAACTGCCCCTTATGGGACCTTGATCTATGGCAGATTTGTCCTTTCCCTTACAGGAAACTAGTGCTCTTCCTTTTCCCCATCTTCTTAAGCTTCTTCATTGGAGCCACAGAAGGCTGGTAGCAGAGAGGTGCTGCACACTGAAGTCACAATGCTCAGTGTCGAATCAAACAGTTGCTTCACCATCAGGGCAAGAGTAGACTCCATAAGAAGGGTTTTGAGCCAAATGTGTCTGCTTTGTCCTGGACTTGCAAATTCTACCCTGATCAGTGATGTGTCCTTTGCTCAAGCACCATAAACAACTAGGCTACGTCTACATTGCAGGCTTTTTGCGCAAGAACAGTTGTTCTTGTGCTAAAACTTGCAGAGTGTCTACACTGCCCACACGTTCTTGCACAAGTAAATTTACAGTACAGCATCGGAAAACAGAGCTTCTTCCAGAAGAGTTAGTCCTTTCCCCACGAACTATTGCGCAAGAAGGCAGTGTGGACAGGCAACATCAATTTCTTATGGAAGAAACCCCTATGGCTAAAATGGCCATCAGAACTTTCTTGCGCAAGAGAGCATCCATACTGCCATCGATGCTCTTGCGCAAAAGCACATGGCAGTGTGGACGCACTTTTGCACAAGAACTCTTGTGCAAAACAGTTCTTGTGCAAGAAGCCTGCAGTGTAGACGTAGCCCTATTGTGTAGCTCACTAACAGGCATGGACCTCCTGCAGCAATCACACAGCTTAAGGTCTGCAGACCAAGGCACACCCTGTCCCAAGGCAAAGTCCCAACAGGGGATCTAATAAGTCCCTAGGTACTATGGGAAACAAATAAAAAGAAGCTGAATTACAAAACAAACTGGAAGAATAAAGTCCAACAGGAAGCAACGGTGTTATCTGCAGCAGCATGGTCCCATGCCCTGAAAACTGGTGGCAAGAAGGAACTGAACAAGGGTGGAGCCAGCAATGCACTATATACTCGTGAATGACACTCCAGAGGGAGCCAGAGCTTGTCCCCTACAGATAATGCTGAGGGAAAACACTTCATGTGGTGAGCACATACACCTAAGTTGAGCAAGCACTCAAAGACAACATGGTTCAGAATGCAGTCTAAGAAGGGCAAATATGAAGTTGAGTTCCACAGCAGGAATTTCAGCCGTGGTCAGGGCTGACTTGCCTCTGGCCATTTGACATAAAAAAAAAAAATCATAAAAGCTAATGCTTAAGAAAATTGTAATTGAGCGTGAGCTGTGGCTGAACGAGTCATTGCTGCAAACATACTGGAACTGCTCTGCCAGGAATTTTCTTTATAATGAAGACATAGCCCAGAGTGATTTAGTTTTAATTAATTTTTTACATGAAAGCTACTTAAGAAACCAACATGATCTCTATTTTAAGAAAGGGATTTTTGAAATGTTTGAATATGAAAACTTTCCCCAAGTTTCTTCACTGCTAAGTGGAAGGAATCACGACCAATGGGAGCTGAGGGGACAGTGCCTGCAGGCGAACATAGGGCAATGCAGCTCTTAGTCCTCTCCCACACCTTAAATCCCCATCTCCCTCCCAAACCCCACATCCCAGCCCTGATCCCACTTCTGCACCCTAACTCCCTCCCAGAACTCTCACCCCAACGCAGAGTCTCAACCCTGAGTGTTCTCCACCTCCTTAGTTCCCTCCTAGGAGTGCCCACTCCTGCACCCTAACTCCCACCCAGACTCCACCCACAACCCCAACCTCCTGCCCTGAGCCCACTGCCACATTCCATATTCCTTGGCTCCAGCCTGGAGACCTTTCTTGAACCCCAAACACCTCATCCCCAGCCCGCTCCAGAGCCTGCACTCCCAGCCAGAGCTCTCATTCCCCCCCCCCCCAAAAAAAAACCACTGAGCTCCTTCCCAGGCTCCAAACCCCTCAGCATCACCCCTTCCACCCCACAGATCTTTCATGTGCAGAATGAATTTTACTGAAATGTGATTTGAATCTGGGTCTCTGATGTAACAGGCAGCATTTTTTACCTAGAAGGGATGAAACTAGGAACCTTTGCCTGAAGGAAACGATATCTTTGCAAATGCCTGTTGGAAATAATAGGAGCTGATTGCGTTCATCTCCCACCTAGTAAACTCAGGGGGTGTATTTGCAGTGTTGCAGTCCTGTTGGTCCCAGGATATGAGAGAGGGGCAAGTTATGTGAGATAATATTGTATTGGACCAACTTATTTTGGTGGAAGAGACAAGCTTATGAGCTTGATCAGGTGTGACATTCAAGTCTGACCCATGGGCCACTAAAAACAGTTGAGGGATTCCCAGTCCACTCCAATGAGTGCTAGATCAGGCCACTAGTGACCTATTCAAATGAACATGAACACACTGAGCCACATTCTATCCCTACTCACATCCCATTAGTAATCCTTGTTGGCAGTTATCTTTGATACGGTGGCCTACAGAGAGCATCCCAGCCAGCGGTTGTGCTATCTAGCCTCTGAACAAGGCTATTCTCTTCAAAACAGGCTGAGGCTTGATGTATGGTACAACACTGATCCCAGGAATTGGGGGAAATCTATCTGGCAACAATGTCTCCCTTCTTAAGATATACTTGCCCTGTTCCATTTCCTCAGTCCCTCCCCATCTCTCCCATGGGTTCTCTTATGATTAACTTGAGAAAAGATTTGCTTCAGAAGATGAATATCCTCAATACATGCAAGATAATCTGCCCAGTGAAGCTGATATTTCTTAATCTTCGCTTCTGCACTGTTGATGTTATCTACAGTGAGAATGCTGGCTTTGGTGTGATAGTCTTCCTATCTGATATGGAGACTCTTCCTAAGACAGCGCTGTAAGTACTGCTCCAGAGGCTTAAGATGTCTTTTGGTATGTCACTCACGTTTTGTACCCATAAAGGGGAGCAGGAATCTTAGTTTCCATTCACAGTTCTCTATCAATGAAGAGATGATGGAACAGTTTTCCAAAGGATGCACTGGTGCAACAGATCCTATATTCCATCTCCATATCAAGATTAGCTGTCTGGAAAAGGAAGATACAAAGATAAGGGAACTGCTCAATGTTTTCCAGGGATTTGCCACTGATAAATTTGTGCAAGAAGGGGGACAAGCTGTGTTCTAGCTTCCCAATGTTGAGGGAAATTCCCAGACTGCTAGGCACCTGCGGAAAGATCTAGGGTAGATTGCAAGTCAGCCTCAATGTAGTCGTCATTACACTGAAGGTCAGAAATAACAGAGTGACCTTAGTTTTAGAATGAAGAAAAGAGCTGGTTTTCCATGTAATAAAGTGGTCATGAATAAGAATCAAAATCGCAGCAAGATAAATGGAAAAAAAGAGTTGGGACAATAACACAGCTCTGCTTGATACCCGTATGAATGGTGAATGGGAACATCGCCAGTCCATTACAGAGAATGGTGGTGGTCATCCCATCATGAAGTAACCAGAGAACAAGAATGAACTTCAATGGACAACTGAATCTAGACTATCCCTTCCATAACACTTCACGATGGATGGAATAAAAAGCCTTATTTACATCAATAAATGCTATAAACTATGGCTGGTGTTGGTCTGTACATTTCTCTTGGATCTATTATGTAACAAAAACCATGTCAGTCGTGCCTCAGAACAGTCTGAAACCACATTAAGAGTTCAAGATCATTATTCACAAGTAGTGCTGAATTGTTTGGATTCTCCACTCACTGCCATGAGGATTGGTTTGATGAGAATGAAGAAATCTGTTCATCAGAAGAGATGCACATCTTGCACTTGGCAAAGCGAATCCTCTAACCAACAAAAATGGGATACTTTTATCATCAGCTTAAAGGTGTATAGTCCAAAAGGGGCTGTGTGTCTCCAAGAATTAATAGTAGCAAACAAAGGCCATGGAGATCCAGAGCTTCCTTGATCAACATGACAGAAGGAGCTTTTTTTAAGCAACGAAAGCTATCTACAGGCTAGCTTCAAATGGAACAACATCTCTTCAATCCCAGGACAGCTCCATCCTTTTTAAGAACAATGAAGCTCTGAAGCAACATTGGAAGAAGCATTTTGAGATTCAGATGCCCCTATGAAGTACATTCTTCAACATTCAGCAAATACAAATTCTAGCACCTCCCCCCGCCATCTTCTAAGAAAGTCTGGAGTTGCTTAGGCCATCACTAAGACTGGAAACAACAAGGCATCAGGCCCAGAGGGCACCCCTCTTCAAAGGTCATGGGCATGGCACTTTTGCAAAAAAATCCTGAACTTCTTGTTAGAATTTGGGTTAAAGAGGAATTCCACCCAACCTAAGGAATGCCAATATTGTGACCATTTTTAAGGAGGATTCTGAAACACTTTAATACATTTGTACGTGTTATCTCAGAAATATTTTGCCTACAGAGATAACCCATACTATGCGTAACCTATTATATAAATAACATTTGAAATCTGAACCATAGGTAGAGAAATGACTTAGATGTTACTTAGAACAAATACAACTGCTTTATTTTTAACAGGCACTTTCACCAAAAAAAAAAAAAAAACTGCCATATTTATCTTCAGTCAAGTGTTTTCTTATGTAAATTAGATCAACCTATTCATATTTGGCATAAGAGGTTGATCCACATTTTATCCAATTCATGTGTTAGGATTCTGTTCTGGCCCTGCAAGTACCTTTTGGATTAATGATACGAGTCTCAGATTAATGTCATCGGAGCCCATCTACTTTAGGGTTTTCTGTAGCACTCATCACTCTCATGTTTAAACAATAAATCAGCAGAATAATTTAGTTCTTACTTTGGATGAAGGATGTCCCCACTGCATGCTACTGCTTAGAATCTTTCATGGGTAGTAATTCATTTATTAGCTCAGATTAAAAATAAAAAAGTGACCCTGTTTTTGTTTTTAAAGGTGAAAAACTAGATTCAAAGGGGGATATTCCTGCTATTCAGAAAGTAATGATGTCTCTTAACATGCTTTATTCTTTTTCTTCTAATACACCTTATTTGGTTTTTTTTCCCTGCTTTATGTTAATATATTTTAACACCAAAACTATTTTAAGGTAAAGATTTGCTGCCCTCCACTCCTGCAATGTGATGACCAATTTTAATGAGACTGGATTGTGAATTTAAATCTGGAATAATGGTTTTACTATTACCATTTTGTGAGATGTGATATCGCTATTAGTTCCCCAACTCTCCATGATGCTGTCTGTTCCCATCTAACACTGGATGAGTACCACCTCAAAAAACTCCCACTTCCTACCTCATTCTTTGTCTACACTGCTGTCATTAAAGTAAGCCATTCTGGCAGGGATCAAATTAAATTCCGAAAGCGTGTTGAATAAAACAGACAAATGGAGGGGTAAGAAAATCCATTCCTGCATTTGTTCTGGTGTCTTGGGGTGACCTAGTGGGTGCCTGGGACAGTGAATGAACTGTCCCATTTTACAGATAAAGGCTGAAGATCGCATTGTTCTTCATGTTCAGTGAATGATGGGTGAGGTGATCCATAAGAGATAGAGTGTGCGGGGAACCACACTGAGTCATTATGTTGCCTTCAGCCGTCTCCCTCCAAAGTTCCCTTTATAAGTGAGATGATAGATTTAGAAAATAGAATTACTATTTATCTACCACTTACATTAAAACTACCTTGAGACATTTCATTTCACACAGGGATAAGAGCGACAGATTTTACATAACCAACAAATGAGCACAGTGAAAGCTTTTTGCTAAGATCCAGAGTGTCACTTTTCAAGGGGTATAAGCTGGGGGTGCAGAAAACTGATTTCTACCATTTAATTAGCAATCAGCAATGATCTGTCAGTCATAGCTACTGTAACTCGTGAACTGTTAAGTCAAAGCAAAATAGCAAGTAATTAGACTGTATCCATTAGAGCTTTGCTAGCACTCACTCATACAGCTAGAGTTTTAATCTGAGGAAGAAATGGATGTGTGAAACTCCTTAATATATTCAGCTTTTTAATTAGCAATCAGTGCTGATTTGTCAGCCATACCAACTATAATGCACAAACCATTGAAACACAGAGAAAAGACACATTTTGGAAATCAATTATGCTTATATTTACATTCCCTCCAGGCCGAGGCACTACAGAAACTATTGAAATGTTATCTTTGCCATCACAGTCGCAGAAAG
Organism: Pelodiscus sinensis; assembly: GCF_049634645.1. Classification (NCBI taxonomy): domain Eukaryota; kingdom Metazoa; phylum Chordata; order Testudines; family Trionychidae; genus Pelodiscus; species Pelodiscus sinensis. Next base: position 40,592,082 of record NC_134720.1, on the reverse strand, counting down.
CATGTCAGAACTTGCAATCCAATATAGGCAATAAATCACTTACTGTTTGTGTAAAGATAGAAAATCTGAATATTCATGAGGGAACTGATGCTGAGGTAGTTAGTATCTCCAATCAGTTGCAAATACACATTACCACTTCTAACTGTACACAAAACTAATCTTCCAAGAGCATAGGTAACAGGATTTATATTCTAGTCAATCCCAATTTAGCAGAATCTCGAACCAAATTAATACTATACTCAGCAGGCTGTGCTTTTCTGGAGGGGGCAATGAGCATCCACAAACCAGCTTCCAAGAGCTCAGATAGAAACAAACTTTTCTCCATCCCACCAAAGCAGACTGCAACCTTGCCCTGGAGTCTATTAATTCCATCCATCAGCATTTGTCAAGGATCATGAATTGAAGAAGGTATACAAAGTACTAAAAGATCATAAAATATTACTTCTCCCAAAAAGGGGGAACAAGTTGCATCCACCCTGCTTCCAGTCCCAGCCATGGCAGGAATAAAAGATTCACATATAGCTGGCATTAGGTCAAAAGACAGACCTTGTCCCCACCACATCTGGAAAAATACTTTTTGTACTATTAGCAAAAGAGAGGGGTAGCTGTGTTAGTCTCAGAGGGGTAGCCGTACTAGTCTGTATCTGCAAAAACAATGTGGAGTCTTGTGGCACCTTAAAGACTAAGCAGATGTAGTTGGGCATAAGCTTTCATGGGCAAAAACCCTCTTCGTCAGATGCACGGAGTGGAAATTACAGTCTCAGGCATAAATATACCAGCCCAGGAAAAGAAGGGAGTTACCTCATCAGGTGCAAGGCCCTTACTAATGAGGTCAATTCAGTCAGGGTGGATGTGGCCCACTCCCAACAGGTGATGGAGAGAGGTATGAATACCAAGAGGGAAAATTGCTTTTGTAGTGATCTAGCCATACCCAGTCTCTATTCAAACCCAGATTAATAGTGTCAAGTTTACAAATTAATTGCAGCTCTGCCATTTCTGTTTGGAGGATTTTTTTTTGTTGTTGGACGGTCAAATTGAAATCTCATAGTGTGTGTCCAGGGAGACTGAAATGTTCTCCTACTGGTTTCTGTACATTACCGTTCTTGGTGTCTGATTTGTGTCCATTTATTTTTTTTTGTGCAGAGACCATTTGGTTTGGCCAATGTTCAAGGCAGAGGAGAATAGCTGGCACATGGTGGCATATATCACATTAGTAGATGTTCATGTAAATGAGCCCCTAGTAGGGCTGGTGTGGTTAGTTTCAATAAGGGTGTTGCTCAAGTAGCTAATGGTATATATTTGCCATCACTTGATGTGCTAGTATATTTATGCCTAGTGCTGCAATTTCTACTCCATACATTTGATGAAGTGGGTTTGCGTCCATGAAAGCTGATGCTCAAATAAATCTGTTAGTCTCTAAGGTGCCACAGGACTCCTCATTGATTAGCCATCCAGTGATTCAAAAATAATTTTTGATACAGCTTAATTATCACCATTAACTCTGCCACTGTACCACACTCATTGTTCCCCTTATCCACTTTACACTCCCCTACTTACATCTCTACTCTGTTTTGCATACTCTTACTTATTGCTATTGGTCACTTCACGGAGAGGGAGAACAGAAGTAGAAAAGGGTGAATTTGTTGACTTCTTTAAAAATTTCAAAACAGATGTAGTGCTCAATTAGACCATTTCAATTCAGCATCTACAAGTCATTGGTCTAGTCTCTGCAGTCCTACTGGTTTGTACACTTTGAGTTCAACATGTACTTCACATATATAAATATAAATGTATGTACTTCACATATATAAATTCTCCCATATTTCCTATTTATACTCAAAATATGAGACTCTCTCATGTTATCAGCCTCCATAGGCCCTGTTCTTCTCTGTATACAATAATAAAAAATGATAAAATAAAACAACAATAATAATAAAACCTCTCAGTCACCACTACATACTTGTGGTGACTATCAGTTGTGATTATACATAATCCCACCAGTTTTATACATAACATTGCCAGTTTTAATTACTGTTGAAATCAGAAAATTAAAGGTGCTAAAAGTACACAAAACTGTTAGAAAAGAACAGGTAACTCAGAGGCAGATGGAGTAAACGGGCTTCTTTATTATGGATATTCGTTCTGCCTCAGACTCCCAAAACCTTGCTCCAAGTGAGCAACAAATTAACCCATGGCATACTCTTTTATCCTAGTTAGTATGTAAATATACATATCTGTGACAACTCCCCTTAAACCTTTAGGCTACGTCTAGACAGCAGTGCTATTTCAGGACACCGGAAGTATCCCAAAATAGCTATTCCATGTCTTTAAACGTGCCTGTTATTTCAATATAGATTTCAAAATAACGGGTGCGCTATGCCGGTGTCATGAGGGTTAAGGGATGTTTCAGATTAGCACATCATTTCATAATTTGGCACTGTGTAAACAGTGCCAAATTTCAAAATAAGCTATTTTGAAATTAGATCGAAATAAGATACACAATTTGCGTAGTTCAAATTGCGTATCTTATTTCGATCTATGGGTGCAGTGTAGATGGACCCTTACGTAGTAATATGAACACCACCCATATGATAAATAGTAATAATCATGTGATGGATATAATCATACCTGACACTGTTTACAGCACTTGTAGCTTACTAATTCAGTTCTCACAGCTTAAAGTCCTTTAATCAGCAACTTACTAGGGGCGGGGAGACTTACTGGTAAGGCAGAGAAGGAGCCATGACCTTGAATACATTTTATATATCTGGGAATGGAAAGGGAAGATAACACTACTTTTACAAGCAGAGTATTCATTAGAAAGTTACATTGCTTGTCCAACTGCACACAGGAAGGGAAATGGTAGTAAACTTTAACTATCAAGCAGAAGAAACAGTGCTGTCTTTGCCATTCTTCCTTATACCATGGTAGCAATTACCCAGACCTCTTATTTAAGCCTTGCATACCCCAACAAAAACTAATGGATAATTATGCACCTGATTTGTACGAGCAAATGTTTGTTTGTGTTTGCATGCATTCTGTGGCAATTGAAAATCCAGCCCACAATTTCTCTAATGTTCTTATCTTAAAATGATTTTAACTAATATTTGATAGCGGTAAACAGTTAGCTTCATTTTGTGGCTGTCTGGTTGCCCTTTTGGCTTCTATCAATGGTAGAGGAGAGCAGTTTCCTGAATCTGAGCTTGAAACCAGCCCCATGGCAAAAACTTGAGATGAATTTATTTCACTCTTCCAACAGCTGCTGTGTAGAGTCAGCCAACATATCTAGCTGTGAACAGCTTTTTCTTGTGTGCTTTAAACCAAAACAAAACCACTTTAACTGCCCCTTATTTTGTCTTCAGCTGATGTCTGGCTTTTAGATCTAAACATCTGTTTCAAAAATAGTAACGAGACAACAGTGTGAAATAGCAGCTATTTTACTGTAAAATACAGGTCAAGCAGTCCTCTTTGCTCCATATTCAAACACAGGAGCTCTCAAGCAGTTCCAATCTCTCCACCTTTTCTCTTCAAACAAAGAATCGTGAAAGATGAATCAGCTTAGACCATAAATGCTTTAATAGCATGCAGTGAAAGTATGTTTATTTCAAACAATGAGGAATGAATTCTAAGTAGGAACAGGTGTACGGCTGGCTGGAACCTTTGAGCTCTCCAGACCCATGTACGGAAGGGTGCTCTTGCAATTCAGATACTGTGGACTCCAGAGGAAAGGTTCCACACCCCAGCTCCAACCCAGATTTATTGGGTCACCTTGAACATGTCACCTCCTCTTCCTGTAGTTTAGTTTACCCATCTGTAAAATGGGAGCAATAATCTTCCATTTTTGGTCTGTCTTGGCTATTTACAATCAGGGGTGGCCTGCCCATATAGGCAAACTAGGCGGTTGCCTAGGGCGCCAAGTTAAAAGGGGCACCAAATTCAAGCGCAATATCATTGAGGGATTTGGAGGTGGGGATGCCAATTGCACGGTTCGCCTAGGGCACCAGTTGTTGGCAGCTAGTCTAGGGCTGCCACTGTTTACAATGCAACCTTTTGGGGGCATGGATCAAAGAAGAGGCTTCTTGCATTACTCTGACATTTATTATAATTAATCTCTTTAGTTTAAGCATGGCCACTATATGTACTAACTATGGTCTACGATCATGATTTCTTTAAACCAGGGCAAGCCAGTTAGCAAAAGTGACCTGTTGTTTTCTTGGTGTGCTGCTGAAACAGAAATATGAGCAACATTTAAAAAAAAAAAAAAACAACTTTTAGCAATGCCATAGTCCATAGTCACAAACAGCACTGATCTCTCGCCTTCAGTCATAGGACCCAGGACTTAAACATACTCACTAGGAAAGAAGCATGAGGCTGACACCCAAAACTGTTGAAGATGTGAAGAACATTCACGTTGACAGTAGCTACACAAGTATTTAGTAGTGCAGATTGTAAATAGGGGAGAAACAGCTCCTCTGAGTATCAAGGGACATTATGTCCCCAAGTAAGCTAACTCAACTGAGTGGGATCCTTTCCTAGGAAGATTTTTGTATTGCCTTTTCATTTCCTGGTTTGAGAAAACAGTGAAGGTAGATTCTCCTCTACAGAGTCAGCAAAACCCAATCCTAGCCCCACTGAATCAGTGTCAAAATGACTGCAGGAGCAGGAATTAGCCCGAGAGATTTCTTCCAGTTACAGTTATTTTCCAATAAGTGCCAGTACTAGTCAGCTTAATCGCCTATTCTTTAAGAGCTTCTAATTTTGTACATCCCCTGACAAGATGGATTGCTGAGTTTATGGAACATGCTCTTTATTTTCTGTAAGTCATCTTCAGACTGCTTTCACTTAGGGAGAGCTCAACCATCCCTTGTCTGCTGAATATTCACTGGGCTGCTCTTGTGCCAAGTCACAAATGAAGCAGGCTTTAAGAAGTGCCTGCTGCTAACTTCTTTCTACACTGACCTCTGGCCAGGAGAGAGGGCATTCCTATATACTATTGAGGTGAAAACCTGGTGATTTTTTAAAATCAAATTTGAAGAGGAAAAAAAGTTTACCACCATGAGATAGATTATTTGTAACATGGGGGGGGGGGTTAACCTACGAGCCCCGGCATGGACCCCCTTGTACCAGGGACTGAATAAAAACAGGTATAAGCTCTTTGACACAGGAACAAAAAGTAGTGTAAAGATAAATAACGATTAAATATCCTGTGGTCTACTGCAGTGGGTTCTACCATTTTTCATTTGCAGACTCCTGAAAAATTGCAAAAGGAGGCGCAGACCCCTTTGGAACTTAGATCTCCCGGCATCCACAGACCACAGGTTGAAAATCATTGTTCTACAGGATACCTTACATCTAACAGGCTGAATTACTATATATTTATGGAGTGAAGGTAGCAGCACAGAATCTTCAAGCCTAAGATGGCAGTCTACACTCAAAAAGCTATAGTGCAGTCACTTCCTATGCCAAAGGGAGGGATTCTCTCTGAGAAGCTGTAGCAACCCAGCACTAGCTACACCGGGACTTGCACAGTTACACGGATGTATCTCTGACAGTTAATCGGACCTAATTTTCCAGTGCAGCCTAAGTCTTTGCTTCAGTAGTTTAAGGGTCTTTCCACCAGGCACTACCCCTTTTATCCATTCTTTCATTTCAACAACTAGCCAGCAAACAAAGTAGGCCTCTGTCTCCCAGCCTGTTGGGAAGGGTTACTGGTTCTCTCAGCTATCAGCCTCATCAGAGGACTAGCAATATGACTTTTTCCAGTCAGTCCATTCTACTGTGAGCAAATAGATGTTGCTAATAGTCCCTTTGGTGCACTCAATTTTTGTCCCCTCTCACTATTTCCCAAATGGTCTCCCCTAGCTCAGTCACACACTAGGGCTATGTCTACACTGGTGCGATCTTGCGCCAGAGCTATGCAAATGAGGCTAAGCGTGGAATATCGCCACGCCTCATTTGCATCCCTAATGAGCTTCCATTTTTGCGGAAGAGGCTCTTGCGTAAGAAGGAGCTGTCTACACGGCCCCTTCTCGCGCAAGAAAACCCTCTTGTGCAATGCCGTTATTCCTGAAAATAATCAGCTGACAGTTGTCTGAAAAGCAAGGTAGTATCATTTATTGATAAGCTTTGGTCGTATTATGATGCAAGTCCCATTAAACAGCCTCCTAACTCAACCGGTTCACTATATCACAGTACTGCAATATGTCTGTTAACACTCACTTGTTACATCTATCTTTAGATTATAAAATCTTTGGTCAGGGAACATTTTTTCCCTGTGGTGGCATGATGCCTAACAATGAAATTTGGAGCCCAGTTGCAGAACACAAATAATAGTTCATGTATGAGATTGGGAAGTGAAATAGCAGAGACATACTAATCTACAAGACTGATGTAGTTTGCCATATATACTATTCACTTGTTGTGGAACTGCATAAGCCTAATATTTTAACTCTTCTATTCTATTTTTTAAAAATGTTCCTTCCTATTTGCCCATTCCCTATAAACTTCTACCCTCTTAGGGGAAATAGTAAAAACAGAATAAGGGCTTTTGACACTAGCCTGAGATTTATAACAGCAGGTACTCTTAGCAATTCAGGGAACCATCATGCCCTGAATTAACTGCTGCTCAAGTCTGTCACTTTACAGTGTAGTCACAAAGCAACACACAATACCAGAGAGTGCGGTCTGCACTTTAGAGCACCTCATTTGGTCAGGAACTCAGCCCTTGTGCGGACCTACTGCACAACCTCTTTAATTCATTGTTAAATTCAGCCCCATTCTATGCCAAAATTGCCTAGTTACACAGTAAGGCAAAATATATTTCATATTTAAAAACAATGGGGGGGACATTATCCCTGCTCTCAGCCTTCCTCTTAGTAGAAGCATTGGCCTGTTGATGTGAACCAAACTAGAGCTTCCCTTTGAAAACATTGAAAAGTTCAATTTGTAATTAAACGGCAAGAAAAAAATATTTGTGGGAATGGGTATGTCAGTAACAAGACTTTTTCTTTTCCCTTTTCCTTCCGCAAAAGTACAGTTACACTCTGATAACAGTGGGAAAGTGGTAGAAATGTTTACTATAGCACTTATATCATTGGTAGCAATAGAACACTGAAAGTGAAGAATTAGGCATGTGGCCATTTCCTAAACTATCTGAGGGCAGAGGATGTCAGTTCCAGACCTCTGCCACACAGAATACATAATTTATCTCTGTGCAGGCACTCTGGGGCTTCGACTTGACTTTTTACAACACAATTTATATAATCCAGTGATGGCTGCAGCAGCCATGAACACCAGCCACTGAGGGAGAAGGCAATGTTGCTTACGAGCACGCCAGTGGATCCTTGCCTCTTAAACATATAAAGATTCCGTATGAAAGTTCAAAAATATTTTTAAATGGCAAAACAGACTGTAAATGAACCAGTGTGTTGAAGTCCAAAAAATCTGAGATTTTAATTATCCAAGACGTATAAGTGAACAGGCTGGAGCACCCAGCCTCTAATTTTGTACTCTCAGCTCAGCTTCTCTTTCTTGCAAGCTTTTCCATCTTGGTAGATAAGTATTGCAGAAGGTGACTGGACTTTATTCAATCAAATTCTCCAGACTTGACCTACAACTGTGGTTTAGCATTAAACTATGTCTTCATCTTGGTAGGCCCAACCAGCAGCCTTATTTGTATAGTGGTATTGTTTACTTCCTACTTTTGGCATTTTCAAAATTAGCTTCCCTCCCACATCATCCTGGACAGAAAACTCCCGGAAGAATTATGACTTCACACAAGGACTTCCAACATCACTTGTTCACGGCAAAAAAATGGTTGATTACAGCTTTGTCTCACACTTAGTTGTCCTGTGCTCTCTATAAATGCCTCATTTAAAACAACTTTTAAAAAAATAGAATAGATGGGTTAAAATAATAGACTTATGCAGTTCCACAAGTGAACAGTATATGTGCAAATTACATCAGTCTTGTAGATTAATATGGATCTGCTGTTTCACTTCCTAATCTCATACATGGACATAATACAGTAATCTAACTTTGAAAAAAAGGGTCTGGACAAAGCTAGCAAGATTTGCATCTGAAAGTTAAAGCACTACACTGTCTGGCCAGGAAAGGGATATTGAAATGCTTCTGTTCAGTTAATGGATTTGATGTTATTTTTGCAGCCCACAACTAGTTTAAAAAGAACCTACTGTCAGCACTATCTTAAGCATTAATTCCTAAACCATGTTAGTCACTTTTGCAAGTTACATCAGCTTTGTTCCTTAACCTTTTTCGAAGGATGAACTGTTAAATATTGCAAGTAGAGTGTTCTCAAATTCCCCTCCCCTCTCCCATTACACAAAGTTTGCAATTTGTACACTCTTCCCCAGCTAAATTCAGACAGGGAAGTGGAGAAGACAAGACCAGCTAGAAGGGAAAAGAGAGTGTCTTGATTATGGTCCATTAGTATGCTGGGTATCCATTATCAGCTACATATATTGCCTAAAGCACTTTTCTGTAGTATGCAGAATCTACTTCACATCAGAAGCTAGATAGCAGAATCCAACTGGTAGGGAGAAAGGGGAAATCTTCAGTATTAGGAATTAGCAGATGGTGCATGAAATTAGCAAGCAGAATCAACTGCAAACTGGTCATGCTAAAGCATGAGAAACACGTCTGGAGGTGCAATAGGCTTGTTGCTACCCATTTGTATCAAATTATGGAGTACAAAAACTGAAGAAAAGAAGCCAAGCCACCCATAAAGGAAAGATGAGCCCCTATGTCTAGGTTTTATACTTCAGACCACAAAAATCCCACTTCGCCCGTTCACGGCATTCTTTTATCTTCACTTCAACCCTTGGCCCAGATCTACACAATCTAAAATGAAAGTTTAGCTTTCCAGACCTAAATTTTAAATTCCAAATATCTGTTGGGTATCTTGCCTAACTGACTTAAGACTTTTCTCCAGTCCAGGGAAATGGCTCACAATGCTTTGTAGACTGAGGGTACGTCTAGACTACAGGCTTTTGTCGACAGAAGTTTTGTCGACAGATACTGTCGACAAAGCTTCTGTCGACAAAGAGCGTCTAGACTACATTCAGTTCTGTCGACAAAGCAAGCTGCTTTGTCGACATAACAGTGTGGACGCAAAGGACAGTTTAGATGCAATAATGCCTTCTGTCGACAGAACTGTCAACAAAAGGCGTTATTCCTCATAAAATGTTATGTCGACAGAACTCAGCGGTAGTGTAGACGCAGGTTTAGTTTTGTCGACAAAAGTCCACTTTTGTCAACAAAACCCTGTAGTCTAGACACACCCTGAGACAAGAACTGATTCTCCTGATACCTCCCATTTACAATTCCACAGATCACCTCTTCTCCTATTTGCAATCACATATCTATGTAACAACTGCTTCCATGGAAAAGCAAAATTAGAATATTGTTCATTAATTTTCAAAGTTGCCTTTAATACTACTTAGCAATTAGAAAATTGAAGTTCTACAGGACCAGTCAACTAGCCAGGGACCAACTGCTTCATGTAACTTATTGCCCTATTAGGATTTTCTCAAGATAGTTAAGAATCTAAAGGGATTCGCACAGAAGGAATTTGAAAAAACACCACTTAATTTTCAAATCTAAAAGTCAACTAATTGTATTTTTGCAAGTCTATTCTCACAAGCGTCAAAGTCTGATTAATATTGCAAAAGCTGTGAAGCTTTATGACTTGAGCAACCACTGCATGATGCCTCAACTCGAGAGGGATGAAACACATCAGAGGATATGAAAAATACAGGTTATTGTGTGTGTCCTAGCATCGACCAGCTTCAGACACACAAAAAGTTGAAAAACAAACCAACCAAGAATTTTTTCCCCAAACACTTTGAACATTCTCTCACTACCAATTGCTGCATAGCCAGTAGATTGCTATAAGCTCATTAGACATTTCTCCACTCTGTGTAATTACATATGGCATCAGTGCAAAGTTCCACAACACTATCGATTGTGACAAGTTTCACTTTAAGTTTAACTAAAAATTGGGTAGCTATTGTTTCAGTTGAAGAAACTAGCCAAATAAACTGGGTTCAATTGTTGCCCCACCTTTGCCGCTTTAGGGTGCAGAAAACTATTACATGCTTGATCCACTTCTCCTTATTGGCACTAACACCCATTAAAAAAAGTCTCATAAGCACCTCAAAATAGGCCATGTCTTACCCACCTAAGCATGACAATTGGTAGTCATTTCAAACTGATTTGTGGTCACTGCTAGAATAAGATTTTTTTTTAAATTAATTGTTGCACTGTATGATAGGGAAGCCTCAGAAGGGTAGCGGTGTTAGTCTATAACTTTAAAAACAACAAGTAGTCCTGTAGCACCTTAAAGACTAACAATATATATAGTATCTCATCTGATCTGAAGTGGGTTTTTCCCACGAAAGCTCATGATACTATATATATAATTTTTATTAGTCTCTAAAGTGCCACAGGACTTCTTACTGTTTCTAGGATAGGGAATAATTCTACAGTCGGGAGCTAGATTCCACAGCCAAATTACAGTGTAACGAACCAAGCTGATCCACAATGATAGGTCTTTACCTATCATTACACGCTAAGCAGGGCCAAATAGACAGTACAGAGAGTGGCAGAGTTTTTGTCTCCTTTGATAGAGGATTAGTTAAGCATGCAAGAGGGGCTTTAATCCACCTCCATTTCAGGTTTGAATCTACAGAGTACCCAGTTTGCTTTAGTTTGACTCATGCCTTCACAAAATATAAAATACTGGCTAAAAATCCCAGAAAAAATAAAAACACAACCTTTCCTAAACATTATACATATCATTTTTTGGTTGTGGGAACAGCAAAATTAACTGAACCAGTCAGCATGCCTGTGCTTTATTTCCATTGGTACATTGGAACCAGAGGGTATGTCTACACTACCCCACTAGTTCGAACTAGCGGGGTAATGTATGCATACCGAACTTGCTAATGAAGCCCAGGATTTGAATTTCCTGGGCTTCATTAGCATAAAGCTGGCGCCGCCATTTTTAAAAGCCGGCTAGTGCGAACCCCGTGCCGCGCAGCTACACGCGGCACGGGCTAGATAGTTCGAACTACGTAGCCATTCCGAACTATCTGTACTCCTCGTTCCACGAATGGCTACATAGTTCGAACTATCTGTACTCCTTGTTCCACGAATGGCTACGTAGTTCGAACTATCTAGCCCGTGCCGCGTGTAGACGCGCGGCACGGGGTTCGCACTAGCCGGCTTTTAAAAATGGCAGCGCCGGCTTTATGCTAATGAAGCCCGGGAAATTCAAATCCCAGGCTTCATTAGCAAGTTCGGTATGCATACATTACCCCGCTAGTTCGAACTGGGTAGTGTAGACATACCCTTACTGATTACCGTACAGGGCTTCTCACATTTTACAAAAGCTGAAAACTAATGTTACCACAGTTTAGAAATAGAGTTAACAATGGTGATAACATTTGTTATAACCACATGCAGAATAGATCTCCAACAATACAATACAACACTATCAAGGCATTTTTGTGACAAATTAAGTTAGGATATAGCTAGTAACCCCTCACTCACAGATCTATAGATGTCCTGTGACTTTGTCCTTTGATCGGCTTTTGTGATGCTGGTAGACCAGGTGGCAGCTCTCACCAGATGAGCAATGATAAATTCAGAGCTGGAAACCAGACCAGCTCACCTGTACATTAGTCTTGCTCAAGACAGGTGTTAGATTCGTAAGATGCATGCAAGCATTTTACAAAGACTAAATGCATTAATCTTATTTATGTCTGAATCTCACACTATACAAAAAAAGACAGTTACCTGTTTTGTAATTGGTGTTGTTTGAGACATGTTGTTCATGTCCATTCAACATAGGTATGTTTGCCTGCCACATACACTGGTGCTGGAAGTTTTTCCCTAAGCAATACCCATAGGGACTGGGGTCCCCAGTGCCCGCTAGAGTGGTACATGCATGGCATGCTATATAGGGCGCCCCTCGGCCCCTCCCTCAATTCCTTCTTGCCAAAACTCCAACAGATGGAAGGAGGGTGGGAGGCCGAAAGGACATGAGCAAAATATCTTGAAGAACGTTTTACAGAACAGGTAACTATTTTTTTTCCCCTTCGAGGGATTGCCCATGTCCATTCAACATAAGTGACTATAAGCAGTGTCTGTGGAGGTGGGTAGCAGTTATGAAAACAGACTGCAAAACATCCCTGCCAAACGTAGCATCCTCCTTGGCCTGCTGTGTGATGGCATAATGAGACGTGAAGATATGGACCGATGCCCACGGTGAAGGTTGCTGCCCTACAGATGTCCTGGATCAGGACATGCACAAGGTAAGCTCATGGAAGCTTGAGCGCTAGTGGAGTGGGCCATAATCAACTCCAGTAGCTGGGTCCTCATTAATTCATAGCGCATGAAGATGCAGGAAATAATCCATTTGGACAGCAGCTGGAAAGAAACCCCTCACCACACACCACAGACCTCAAACAGCTGGGTAGATCTGTGAACGGAACATGTGCTCTCCAGGTAGAAGATCAAGGCCCAACACACATCTAGTGCATGGAAGCACCTTTCCTCATTGTTCCCAGGAGGCTTGGGATAGAAGATTGGCAGAAAAGTGTCCTGGTCCACATGGAAGGCAGAGACAATCTTGGGGAGAAAAGGCCAGGTGTGGCTACAGCTGGACCTTATCCTTGAACTGGGTATTCGGCGGGTCCGACAGCAGCACTCAGTGCTCCAACACCCACCTAACCAAAATGATGGTGATCAGAAAGGCTATCTTGAAGGAGAGTAAGCAACAGGGTGCACGTAGCCAGGAGCTCAAACAGATAGCCCATGAGCTGTGCCAGGACCAGGTTCAATTCCCACAGCGGGAAAGGGTCTCTAACCTGTGGGTAGAATTGCTCCAGACCCCTTGCAAACTGAGAGGTGACACCATGAGAGAACACTGAGTGACCCTGAATTGGTGGATTGAATGCAGAAATGGCTGCATGACTTCAATGGTGGCCAAGGATAGATCTTGCCACTTCAGGTGTAGCAAGTAGTCCAGGATTACCTGAAAAGAAGCTTTGGCTGGAACCACTCACTGCTGCTGTGCCCATGCAGAGAAGCGGATCCATTTGGCAGTGTAGGTGGGCCGTGTAGAAGGCTTTTGACTCAAGAATTTCCTGAACATCATGTGAACATGCCAGTTGCTGCGGGTTCAACCATGGATGAACCACAGCGTCAGGTGGAGTGAGCTGATGTTCAGGTGGAGCAAGTGACCCTGGTCTTGGGAGAGCAGATCAGGCTTCAGTGGCAGCATCCTGAGTACGTGCAATACTGGGTTCATCAATGCCCTGAACCAGTGCTAGCGAGGCCAGGCCGGCACGATGAGGATGATCATCACCTTGTCCCTCTTGACCTTTGGCAGGACCTTGCCAATGAGGGGAAATGAAGGAAGGCATAAAGGAAGGCATAAAGGAGACCATCCGACCACTTGTACAGGAACACGTGGCAGAGAGCCTTGCTTGAGTCCAAACCTGGAGCAGAACCATCTGCACTTTGCACTGTCTCTGGTTGTGAAAAGGTCCAGTAGGGGACATCACCAGTCACTGAAGAGTGAGACCGTCACCTCAGGGTGAAGCACCCACTCATGGGGGGGAGGAGAACTCTCTGCTGAGACATTCTACAATCACGTTTCTGACCCGTGGGAGGACCTCACACGCATTCCTGATCACCCTGAATTTTTACCTTTATTACCTCTCTTGGGTGCGCAGGGTCCCCATGTGGGCTCTCCAACCACAGTCCTTAATTCAGACTATTGTACATATTCTACAGAAAGCTTTCAGAGCACTTGTGTACTCCCCCCCCCCAGAGGAAAATCCCTAGAGATAGCTACTTCTCCTCTCCCCCCAACTACTGGAACCAAAGAGAGTTATAGAGCAGGGGTGGGGAAACCTCAGGCCCCGGGGCCGGATGCAGTGCCTGGCTTTTCTGAATCCAGCCCCCGAAGAACTTCAGCCCTCCCCTCCTTCCCCTACTGCAGTTAGTGCACACAAATCTACTAGCCTGGACCCTTCTAGGCTCTGGTGTGTGAGGGGAATGTGGGGAGCGTCTTGCTCCTCAGTTGGGGACCACATCAGTCTTTTATTTTTTGCTTCTCACTGGTGTTCAGTCCCCGACTGATTTTTCAGTGGCTCTGCAATCCTGCCCCCTGACCCAAAAAAAAAAAGTTCCCCAGCCCTGCTAAAGAGGTTGAACCTCCCTGGTCCAGTACCCTCAGGACCTGATTGATCCTAAACAAGGGAGTTTGTCAGACCAGAAGAGGTCAGTTCTAGTCCCCCTGCCCTGCCAACCCAGCTCTGTTCCTGGCTTAGCTCATCCTCCCATCCAGTCCCCCCCACTCCATCCCGCCAGTCCGGCTGGGCTCACGGCCACCGTAGGGCTGCTGTGTTGGGTTCCCAGCTGCCAGCCCTGCCTCCACAGCAATCCCACTGGCACTGGCCTAGCTAGACTGCTGCAACAGGGCTCCACTGTTGTTCTGGCCCAGCCAAACTCCCACAACAAGGCTCTTGGCCCCCTTGCTGTTAGCCTGGCTGGGTTCCCAGTTGCTGGCCCTCACCAGGACTCTTGGTCCAGGAACATCCGTGGTCCTGCCTGACCACAAACGTCGCTTGACCAGAAAGTCCTGATTTAGAGGTTTAACTTGTACAGTCAGAGAAAATGCACAACTAACAGAACAGTATCCACAGCTGTAAATCCTCAAAACATTTCACAGAAACCATGTAGGGTATATGTATGTATTTAGTGGGCTGCCACTATGTTTCTATAAAATTCACAATACACACTTCTAGACTCCTGTTGCTGTAATGCACACCTTGATTCAGACTTTTCTGAAGAGTCTGATTAGTATAACAGTAAGCAATGTTGTTTTAACAGTTTATTTACATGATTTGTATTTGCAAAAAACACAATCTTAAAAATACAGAAGTAACAGGCCATCTGACATCTTCAAAACACACTAATTACATATAACAACCTCAAAATGCTATTTTTTAAAGGGAATCATAAGTTGGAAATGTTACACATGACATACAGGCAGTTAGTTCAGAGTTATTAAAATGCAGAAATATACACATTTGGACAATTCCTGAGATGGTGTTGGATAATAGAGAGAAAACGTGATTATTCTAAGATGTACAGCTTGCAAAGGTACAAAATGACTAAGTATAGCAAAGATGTAGGAAAAAAAGCTTTGGAAATTATACATCAAAAACCTATAAGTAAAAGTATTAGTGTTAAACACTCTAACAAGGCCCACAATTTCAGCTTGGCACTGTAGGAGCCAGTGCATGAATAAACTACACATATAAAAGTAGTTAAACAACATTCTGGAGACAGTTTTATAACTAGTCTCAACTCAAAGGCTATAAATACAGTTTAAGTACAGTGTTTTTTCTTCCTTGGACTTGCACATTTTAAAAGTGTTCATTTTAATTTGTTATCAGATCAAGTTATTCTCGGTGGCTAAGCTAGTCACAGAATTCCAAAGTATTGGGTTAGAAAAGGATGCATAGAAAATATGAACAACCACATGCATTAGATCACTCACAAGTATATTCATGTACTAACAACCTAGATCGTCTAGAATATCCTGAAAAAGCAGCTGTATAACAGGCCAACTGTCATACTCTGAAGGAGCACATCTGAAGCAAACTATTTCTGTTTAGTCAAGGGTCCAGGCATTAGCTTTTAAGATAAGGAATACAGAGCCAACTGGTGAAGTTAAGAAACCTCTTCTAGATTAACTGAAGAACCTCATCCAGTGGATGACTTAAATAAGAGACTTCTTAATTTAAGCATTTGACAAGTTTATAGCCTAAACTAGACAGTTTGTTGAAACAATGAAGAAACAGATCTGTGCAAAGTAATATATTATATCTAATACTAGATCAAATTTTTCACTTGTTTGGTCGACTAGGTGATCTGCTTCAATACTAGTCAAAGAGTCCCTACTGGTTAACAAGATATTGGGTAATATTAACGTAAAGGTCATTAAAGTGATATTGACTAAAGTACCATTAATGTCAGTAATAGATCATCTGAACAGCCAGTTGCTTGTCAGTCATTACATTATAGTAGTCCATTTTAAGTCTACTTCATATCAAGTGGGTTGTTGATCGACTTAAGGTGTGACTCCTCTTTGCAAACATTGAGGGAAGATTTACCAAGGAAGGAGAAGCAATAGCCTGGAAGGGGGGAAAAAAAGTATTTGTTAATATGACCAAGTATCAGTCTCAATGTTATAGTCATTTTGGAGCTTGAGGTGTAGGGGGCACACAGCAGCTCAGTTTCTTCAGATATAGGCAGACTGCTAACCCTTATTTTAAGGAGTCAGCATTTCTGAGTTTTGGATAATGAACTTGGTTAAGTTGGATAATGACATATGGTTAAGTTCATTATATAAAAATGAAAATTTGCCCCATAACGAGACTGTTGAAAGGTATGCATGGTTCTAGAACATCTGAAGTAGTTCTCTTAATAAAAGCAAAACATACCTAATCCACATCCTCGTGCAGTTCATGCTTTCACAACAGCATAGTATCTCCTTCCAAGTTTTCCAACTTATAACTTGTTATAAAACAGTTTGCTATATTAGCAAGTCTTGAAAGATTGAGATGAGCTTTCCATAGCTACATCACCACTTAAAACTTTTTATGCTCTTAACATTTTCAAGCCGCAAAAGCTCCTGATTTGACGCTTGAAGAGACTTTGGTATTAAAGAGAACCAAACAAATTAACCTAATTTTATTATTGAATAGTCTTAGCATATGTATGCCTGTATATGATTGTCAACTAGACAAAAAGAGTTGCTATTCTGATGTTGTGAACAAGTCTCAGAAAAACTGATGACCACAAGCTTAGTTTGCTGCTAAGCAAAAGTTTATATTCATTTTAGTTTAAGATTATTTATAAGGGTTTTTTTATTTTGTTTTGCAACCTCAGAAGTTTGTTTTCAATTGTAGCAACAACAGGTGCTAGTATTATAGTTGTTAACTAGGAGAGAAATGTATTCTTATGGAGGTATTTAACAGGATGACCATTACATAATTTACTGTTTAAGATTCATATAAGTCTCAATAGTTGTATTCAAGGAATATTTCATATTCGCAATCAGAAGCAGACTACACACTGAATCCAGAATTTAATCAGTCACATCTTGACTTCAGCATGAAGACTCTCCCGTACTCACACTGAATGTGTAAATATAAAGAGGCACTGCAATGTTATCAGAGCCAATAGGGTTAAAAAACTTGGAAAGAAATCCCATGCCCCTGATATTAGTGATAATTTAAATTCCCCATTTCAGACCCAACTCGTTAACAGAAGAAATATTAAGTAGCCTAATGGTAGGTGAGATATGCACCAAGAAAGTCCAAGAAAAAGCCAGCACCCATTAGAAACATTTGACAGATTCTTTATCTTCTAGTAGTTGTGTTCTTTTGTCTCTATTAGTGCCAGATATAAGAATTGTTCGTAAGCTCACTTTATGCAATGTAGGCATTAAAGATCAGGGTTTGACGACGGAAATGTTTTCAACGCCACTCTGGTCATCTACATCACAGGTGGTAATAATGACAGGAATGGGACATGGTCTGGCCAATGAATAGCCATTTATATTTTCAGAGCTGGAAGGAGAAGTTTTTCCTCCTCTGGCATGTGAAGGATGGCTAGTTGGAGAGTCAGGACGGAAAACAGGTCGAGGCCTGGAATTTTGAGAGCTCCCATCAATAGAATTGGAGCGCTGAATGCTAACAACATGTTTGATGGATCCACTTAGGCTGTATGTAGAAGAGGAACGAGCAATCTACAAATAGGAAGGGGAGGATGAAGAGTTAATGCAGACACTGCATAAATTCACTGGTTATTCTTATGCCTTATTTTCAATGCCATTTCTCTTTAATGAAAAAAAAGTTGCACATACCTATGGCCAGGATATCTAGACTAACACTTCACCTAAACAATTCCTTTGAGTCCTTTATAAGAGGTTAGTGGGCTCTTATGTTCTGCAAATTTTAAAAAACTTACTCAATATCTTCAGATTAATTTTATAACAACAGCAGTGAGATTATGCCATAGCACTTCAAAAAGGTTCAATAATGCATACAAGTAAGATCAGAACTCTTTCTGCAGTAGTTTGGAGATTATTTCATTTTAAGACAATGACAAATTTACAAGTTATTTTCCCCATTCAAATGATGCTCTTCGATTGTCATCAAGTTTCAGTGCTACTGCGCATTAGGCCATTAAAATGCTTACCAGAAGGCCTGCTTTGATCAATACCCTAGGTATCCCAGGCATTAAGGTTATCTGTCTCAACAATATACAAAATAAAAATCAGACAACTGATTCAATTTTCTTTTTTAAATAAGACGTTATATGCATCTTTAAGAGGTTGGATCCAGAATACAATTCCATGGGGGAATTCAAGGATTTCCTGTTGGAACTAGGAGTCCACGGAATAATTAGTACAAATCCTTAGGCAAGCAGCAAGATTGGAGTAGGCTGACCTACTGGGAGAAATTGTATGTGCTAGTGTAACTCCACTATGAGACTCTGGCTAACAAAACAGAAAACAATATAAAGTGATCACCCAAACATAGTGGGAAGAGCTACTTTCACCAAATCCAAAAATCGGCATGATATTGACAGAGGGACAAACCCTGAAAGACTTTGAGAGTTGGGCGACTATTTAGTTAGGACTAGCATATGAGCCATTTCTTCTTTGAGCTGAAAACACACTGATGAGACATGGCCATTGCCCCAGAGAGCAAGCAGAACTGAAGGAGCTCATAAACAGCATGCTGGGAAAGTGAATTGAACAGGGAATTGCATTCTACATGGAGACCAGGAATATGCAAAATCTGGCCCATGGGCCGAATATTGTATACACACAATTTCTATCCTGCCTGCTAGGTTAATTAGCAGACTGTGCTCATAGCATGTGTTGAGCTGCCCCTCCCCCTACCATGTGCCATCCTGCAGCCAAAACACTACGGAAGGTAACTAAGGAATAACTTGTCCACAGGGATGGTTGCATCCTTCCTCCTGTTAGAGGTTAGACTTGGGCTGTGAGCATCCCCCTTTCAAAAAAAAAAAAATCATTTACAGATTTAATTTTTATTCTTCCTCCTCCGCCACTACCGTATCTGTCTATCTTCGTTATGGTCCAGTTTGTAGCTCATAAATTTTCTACACATCATATGTCCTTACATAGTTAGGCTTCACCCTCAAACACGTCAGCAGAACTACAAAGGATTGGTTGGATCCCCTTCTTTTCTGTGCATTAAAAAGATGAATTCTAAAAATTTTGAAAATCTCTTAACACTTCCAAAGAGTCAGCTATCAAACAGCTTGGCAGCATGATGCCCATACTGTGTTTAGGCAAGAGGGAGATGTTGCATTTGGATGGGGCTAGATCATTTTAGAGTTTAAGGTAACTCTCTCTCACCCTTTGGGGACTCCTTGAGGGCACCCACACTCCAGGTGACTAAGGGCCTGAGACTTTATTTTTGGGTGGAATCCTACAACTCTGTATCAGAAGTGAACAAGAAGTTTCACAGGGAGGCCACTCCACAAATTTTGGAGCCATCAAGGGCTCGCTCTGGGCCTCTAGTGTGGGTAAGAGGGGTGGAACTGGAGGAGTGAGCTGGGTGCTGCAGAAATCTTAGAAAGAGTGCACTGCCTCGAGAGAAGCACTCGTCTCAGTCACTTGCCATACTTCAGCAGCTCCATTTTATGCATCTGTGCATCCCCTTCTCCCCAACACCTGCTCTGCAGAGATGATGAATGATGATGATGGCGGTGATCACTCATTGCCGAGTATGATCATCTTCCATGGGAGTTGTGGACCCTCAGGTGGCTGATAAGGTCAATCCTTGAACCACAAGTTGTTACCGTGAGGACAGATGTTTCCAGGTACAGCAGGAAGCTGTTGACCATGACTAGAAGCCAGTCTCCCCTTCCTCCTGCACTTCTCCTCCTCAGTTTGTAGGCAGGCAAATTGAAAATGCAGGGAGGCATTACGTAGGACTTGTCTCCATTTTGAGTGATCCTGGGCAAGTGTCTCCCAAGTATCAATGTCAAAGGTGCAATTCAAGCTCTCTTTTAGCACATCCTTATAACATTTCTGTTGTCTTCCCATGTTACGGTATCCTCCTTTCAGCTGAGAGAACAGGACATGTCTTGGGAGGCGATGGTCTGGTATCTGAACAATGCAACCAGTCCAGCGAACTTGCTGATGGATGATCACTGTCTTGATACTGGTGGTCTTTGCCTCTTCCAGAACACTTATCTTTGTCCACCTATCTTCCCATTTGATCTTCAAGATCTTGCAGAGGCAGCTTTGGTGATACCTCTCAAGGACTTTCAAGTAATGTCTGTAGATTGTCCAGGTTTCAGACCCATGCAATCGTATTGGGAGAATGACAGCTTGAGACACAAGAAGTTTGGTGTCTGTTTGAATTCGTGACCTTCAAAAAACTGTGCGCCATAAATAAGAAAGGTTTAGACGATGTTGGATTTCTACATATCTGCCTTGGATGAAAGGCAACTTCCAAGGTAGAGGAAATGATTGACATTTCCAGTGCCTCTCCCCTGATTTGAATAAATGGGGACTTTGGTCTTCTTGATGTTGAGGATGAGACCAAGACTTGCATAAGCATCAGCAAGCACATTCAAGATAGTTTGAAGATCTCAGAGTGGGCAAAAACTGCATTGTCATCAGAATACTGAAGTTCCACGACAGATGTGGTGGAAATCTTACTCTTAACTTTCAGCCTAAGCTAAGCCTAAACAGTTTTCCATCCATTCTGTAGATGGATTTCAACATCAGCTGGGAGCTTCCCAGCAATTAGGTTAAAAATAACTGCAATAAAGACTGCGAATATGGTTGAGGCAAGGATATGGTTGAGACAAGGATACAGCCCTATCTGACTCTGATTTGTACTTTGAAAGGTTCACTCTGAGCAACAGTACAGCTCAGAATAGTCGCTTTCATGTGATCATGAATCAACTTTAGGACACTGATGTATTTATCAGGACATCCAATATTTGAAAGTACAGTCCAAAGGTCATGGCGATTCACTGAGTCAAAGGTTTTAGTTAGATCAATAAAAGCCATGTACAGTGATCGGTTTTCCTCCGGACACTTTTCTTGCAGTTGCCCTGCAGTTAAGATCATTTTTTGCGACATGGTCAGAAGCCACTCTGTGATGCCAGTAATATTTCTTCTGACAGGGGCAGAAGACGGGTTGCGAGGACCTTTGCCTGCAACAGCAAGGAGAGATACCACAAGAGTTTCCACAGTCTGCTTTGTTCCCTTTCTTAAAGAGGGTTACAATCAAGGAGTCCCTCATTTCACTGAGCAGCTCCTCCTTTATCCAAATTTTAAGGCTAAGCTTCCGAATTAACTCTGGTCCACCATCTTTAAAGATTTCAGAGGGGATCCCATATGGACCTGCTGCCTTCTTGTTCTTCATCTGCTTGATGGCACTGTATACCTAAAAAATTGGGAGGCTTTCTGAACTCATCCCTAAAAGGTCCTCGGGGGATTTGCTCAAGAACTTCATCTGCAACCATGGAGTTACTATTAAGATCTTCAAAATGTTTTTTCCAGCCACAGTTAATGGCTTTGTTATCCTTCAGAAGTGTGGTTCCATCCTTTGACCAAAGGGGGTTTATGCCATGACAAGTTGGTCCGTAAACAGCCTCAATGGCACTTACACACACAAACACACAAACCACGCACATGCATTAGGGGTATCCACAAAACTTTGGAGTTCTTGCACGGTCTCAGTCTATCATTTGTCTCTGAGTTCTCTAGTTGGAATTCTGCCATTGCCCACGCATGGACTTCTCTCTTGGTACTGCAATTTATATCATTCTGCCAAGCATGAAATGCCATTCTCTTCTCACTGATGAGTTGCTTGATTTCAACATCACTCTCAACAAACCAGTCCTGATGCTTTCTGGTGTGGTAGCCAATGGTTTCCTCACAGGTATTGATGATTGCTGTTTTAAACTGACTCCAATATTCCTCAATTACTTCTGGAAACTCTAATGCAAGCTTTTCTTCTAAGACTGCTTGGAAAGGATCTTAATGGGGTCCTTTCAGCTCACACCTGACCTGTTTCTTTTGCAGCCTGCAGAGATGGGGTAAAAGGGCAGGACAAAGCCCTGATTTCAGCATTCCCCTTCCTCTGCACAGCTAATAGGATGGTCCTGGGGGATAGATACAATAGCAGGGGTAGGGGAAAATAACACTTACATCTGTAAATGATCTTTGGAAGGGGGATGCTCACAGCCTAAGTCCAAGCTCTAACTAATGGGAGGTAGGACACAAAATATCTCTGCGGACAAGTTATTCCTTAGTTACCTTCTGCATAGTTTCAACCAGTTTCCTCTGAAGCAGTTATTTCTGGCCACTGTTAGAGAAAGACAGGATACTGGGCTAAGTGGTGCACTGGTCTGATTCCGAATGTTAATTAAGGATGGGAGCATATGAACTAACCCAAAGTACTGCTTCACTCTACTGCTTGAATTATCAGCGGGCCATTTGAGTGCACATTATACTGCATTACCCCTATTTCAGAGGAGATACCCTGCAAGGCAACTATAGGAAAAAACAAGAGAGTTACAAGGGAATTTTTCAACAAGTTAGATTCCAGAGCAGGCGTTCAGCACACAGTTTACTCAAAATTCAGTTTATTTTCAAACACCACCAAGTCCCATCTGCTATAGTCAGTTGTGCTGGTAACCTGAATCTCTGCCGCTATAATTCTTAAGGTAGGGGGCAGACTAACAGATGTTTTTAGACACAGACGATTGAGGTTCCCTCTCCCTAGGATAATCAGATGTCCCATTTTAAAAGGGACAGTCCGGTGTTTAAGCCCTCTGGTAGGCACCTGGTTTTAAGAAAAAAATCACAATAAGTTGTCCTGTATTTTCTGTTCCCCCTCCCAATCAGTACTGGTGGGTCCTGCTGCTGATTAGATCCCTGCTTACAGTAAGTGGGGGATCCAGTGGCCAACCATGGGGATAGGTGTGCAAGGCTGGTGGTGAAGATTCAGCATGCAGAGCTGGACCACTCCCCCTGATACTCCATCAGCACAGCCCCGTTACATGTGCGCTCTAGGCCAGCAGTGCCCCACACCCCCTCCTGTTTCTAGCTAGCACTGACTGTGTTCTGTAAGCTTAGGTGCCTGCATTAACTAGCCAAGTGGTGGCTAGTTATATGTTGCCTCTGCTGCTTGCCATCAGCCCCTATTGTTCCCTCACTCACTCTCTTCTCCTTGCTATTCCCCCCCCCCGTCTCCTCACCCCCTCCCCATGGGGCATATCCCTCTCCCAGCACTGTATGGAAAGCCAGCCCCTGGTTGATAAGCTGATCTTACAAGTAGCCTGTCTGAAAACCTCCTTCCTTCCCCCACTGTCTTGGGCTTTCCTGAGGCACTGGCCCAGCCAAAGACCCTCCAAGCCTGGGGCACTGGCCAGGAGGAGTAAGTCCTCCTTGTACCAAAGACCTGGACAGAACTAGCATGGGGACGTCTCTCTCTGCCCCTCAGTTTAGCTCTAGAGTGGGAGGAGGAAAGAAATGTCCAGCCTATTCCCACCCCAAACTTGCAGGCTGCACAGCAGCCCGCTGGGTTAGGGCGTAACTCCCTATTCACCTTTTTTCCCTCACTCCCTCTTCCTGCCTTTTGTCCTGTCCACAGGGAGGGAGGGGCAGTTCATTAAGCACCCTTCCCTGCTGAGTCACCTCTCCGGCCAGATTCCCATGTCCGACTTTTGGCAGACTGGTAACATATGCATATTCATTATGCAAATAAAATATTACTGGTCCACCAAAAAAGTTTGTGTATAGGTTTGCCAGTCCATGGTATTTAAAAAAAAGTTGGGAACCACTACTTTAATGCACATAAAATGTATTTTGCACATGGAAAAATTTAGAGGGAACACTGGCTGTGACCCTATTTGTGCCTCCCATCTCCCCCAACATATTGCCTCAGGAAGACAGTCCAGGTACCAGGAAAGGTTGGTTTGTCCCATAGGCCACGCTATACCTAGAGGGTAGAGTACTCCAGGGAATGTTGTTTGGTCACTACACTGTGCAAGAGAGAGGTGTACAGGAACAGGGGTGTGTGTGTGTGCGCATGCGCTCTCTTTCAACTTGATTTTATTTGAAAATATTTATATTGCATAGTTCTGATTGTTGTTGCACTCGCATGCATATGAGTTATTTTACCAGCTGTCCCATATCCAGCATAGGGAAATATGGTCACTCTACTCCTTACCTCCCCAAATAGGACACACTGACTATCCTTTCCAGGGGTTTTTGGCCATTAGCTTCTTAATAGCTCCACCCCACTCCCATTGAGAGAGTTCAGAAAGATAGAAATTAATGGAGTACAGTATGTCTTGTCATGGGAAATTTAACCATTCAAAGTTACATGGACTAGTTTACTTTATTTCTGAAACTATTTTAGGATACTTTCATTTTAAGTTGTGCTAAGAGATTCTCATCTTGCCATGAGAGGGCATTTTCACTCTTAAAAGTTCACTTCTTGGAATCCACACTGTTCAGTCTCACCCCTTGTTTCCCATTGGTATAGTAGACTTTTCTGCATTTTACAGACTAATAGGATATGTCTATATTTAAAAACCACCCCCCCCCAAAAAAAAAAACCACCTCACCAAATCACCCCTCCAAGTGTTGCATATGTATGCATTCTAGACCTTGTTTAGTAAAAGGTTGCTATACAGGAATAAGCTCTGTGCACCAAAATTAATAATCAGTTTTAGCAAAATGAAGGTTATGCTATTTGGAGTGTACATCCAAGTCACTTACCGCTAAAGAGGATGTACTGGTCAGACGGCTGCCTAAATAACTTTCATTAGCTGAGCAGGGACTCCTTCCTTCTACTGTGTTGTGCGCCATTAAAGCCCTTCGAAGAGCTCGCTTTGGTGTTTTGGAGAAAGAGAATGCTCTTGTAACCTGCAGAGTTTGACAAGAGTTATTATACATATTAAATCTTAGTGAGAGACCATTAGCATCTCACATGCATTCACATTTTGATTTGCTATGGAATGACGTTAATAGTCTAGTCTAGAGACCTTGCAATAGGACACCATGTCCTACACTGCTTTCCACACAGCATCTAAGAGATCTATTTTAGCAAACAACTTGCGCATTACTTACTTTTCTATCCCTGCCCCTTCAGTTGAATGCTACATGTAGTTTGGACATCATGATTGCATTAACTTCACTTTACATACATACGTACAAAACAGCCACTCTTTGCAACTCTTCAGTATAACTGATAATCTTACTGTATAAGAAGTTTAGACAATAAAAGTACCTTGGATGTATTTACAATCCAGAAATTAGGAAAAGAAAATGAAATTGTGAAGACTTTAAAGTCTGTTTACATATAGAACTTCGGCTGCATTGGCAGAAATACCAACATAAATTTCTTGATTACTGTCACTAGTGGGTTTGGATTTGACCAATGTGGTTCAAATGACAGGTAATTACTTAGCAAGTAGGGAATTAAATGCTTACCCTTTTTGATGTCTTCTTGATTGCCCTGGATGCCCTACTCAACGTACTGTCCACATCTTTTGTATTTATGTCAACTGAATCAGGATCAGTAGTGTAAATGAGGTTTTCCTACAGACAGGCATAACTATAAGAACAGGTGCACAGATCCACCCGCATTTTTTCAATACGTCATCTTTAAATTCAAATTTTTGAATGTATTCAAAGTATTTATCAGTTCCTGTTTAAAGATCCCTAAATGTCACTGGAGAAGGGATAGCAAATATAGCAGTTATACTTAATCTTGCAGCGGCTATTTAGATTCAGTCGATTTACTGAAACTAGCTACTAGAAGAGTTTTACAGGAGACCTTAGACCCATTTTCAACATCAGGGTGGACTAAGGCAAACCAAGTGGGTCAAATCTGACGTTGTTTAAGTAGCCAGGCCTAATACACACATGTGGACTGTAAATTTAGTGGAATCATAGGAAAGACACTTCAGAACTGTAAAGGACCTATCTGATAGCCTTAAATAGATACATTCTTGATAATAGAGATCAATATCTTTGACCTATGTTGGGTTAAAAGTGCTTCATAAGATTCCAAGCTCCTCCAGAGAATAGAAATTAACATTACTGAAGTGATTAAAAAAATGTAGACTAGTCAGTCACATAATTAAGAGCAGTCCCCTAATGCATGGGATAGGATGAAGCTTTAAATATATTTGTTTTAATTTTAATTGCCAGTTTTAGAAGTCACTGACATCCCAATAAATTTTTCACACTCTGCATCCTTAAACTCCAGTAGCATCACAGGAGTCTTTAGATTAGACTATTTTTGTGATCGATAAGAAACTGATCTCTTGTGAATTCTGAGGAAAGCTGCCCAGAGAAGACTCTGCACACAGTTAAGTTTCAAGAACAGCTTATGACAGTGCTGTCCACTGTAGTGCTACTAGCCAGAGCTGGAGTTAAAGCCTTTACTGCCACCATGTGGCAGACTTGTAAATACCTACTTTGTTTATGAGAAAACATGGGCATAATTATATATCAGTTTTTTCAAAAAGGCATCCAGGTACAGATGGAAAAGAGGATCAAGCTTTTGACCCCCTAAAATTGGGGGGGGGGCAAGATTCCAGTTCTATTTGATATTCAAACCAAGTGAAAAATGGGAGCACATTCAGGATGCAAGCGGGTTGCTTAAAGTGAGGTGGGGCTGCTGCCTTTAAGTTGACACCAATGTATATTACTACTTGGAAAACTAGTTGTAGTTAGAAATGGACAATCTTTCTATGCAGGCAAGAATTGTTTCATTTTATCATATTCCACAATGGGCGGCAGTAGGCATCAACTGTTGTTCTACTGTACTGTAATTTGATAGAACATTAACAGATTAGGATACATCATTTCTACTTCTATACTTTTTAGAATTGAGGGGGTTGCTGGCCTGCTTAGTGAAACAGTCAGATACTTCTCTCAGGAGAGCATCTATTACTGCTGGGGAGAGGCAGGACAAATCAAGGGTTAAAATATCCCTTCCCCAGAAGTTAACGCATTCCAAGTGAACCAGCAGATCAGAAATGATGCACACGTTCCAAAATAGTATCCTCATGCAAAAACAAACCTTTCTTTAAATGAGTTTGTTTCCTTTAAGGTTAGGGAAAAAGCCTCTTCAAATATTTAACAGATCATATAATGAAAAAGTAGCATATTGAACAATGACATCAAACTCAAATCAACTGCTCACTCAATTGTACTTTATGCATTTTCAATGGCTTTGGAAGGATAGATAATATGGCAACAAAGAAAATGTCAGCTAGAAAGTCTCTGCCCCGTTACCATTTTAAGTACTTATGTTGTATTTCGAAGTTTGTACTTCCAGACCAGAAGCTGGAAAAAGTATTCACTGGAAATGCTTAAGAGCACTGGGAGAAGACAAGACACCTTGGACATTCCTGTTTTGAGGTGAAAATTGCTTTATGGCTCTATGCCTTAGTGAGATAACATTTAATTCCTCTGTTCTATCAGGCTATCTATGTAGACCAAAGGGATTACAGTGTCAATTTTTACATTTTAATGAAGACACCTCCTGTTAGAAATGCTGAAGAGAGCACTGCATTAGCCTGGCATAGACTGGTAAAAGATCTAAAATAAAATTCAGTGTCGATGTACACTAGTGTCGCTACACTACAGACCTTGGGGATTGTTATAATCATAAAAGTATTAGTAGGGTGTTTTTTGAACTCTTAGGGTAAGTCTAGACTACATGCCTCTGGTGACATGCCTCCTGAGGCATACCTGGGAGGTCGACAAATGCCTTTGATGTCGACCCCCGCGCGTCCAGACTACCGCGCTGAGCCGACAAACAGCTGATCGGCTCAGCGCGGCAGCCATGTAAATTTAAATGAAGCGGCGATTATTTAAACCGCTGCTTCATTTTCCTATTCCTGGTAGTCTAATCTACATGCCTCTGTCGCCAGAGGCATGTAGTCTAGACGTACCCTTAGGTTCTGCAGAACCTAAGAATTTAAGGAGTAGACTTTTGCAGCCCTCTTATTCAGTTAGCATTGGCCCAGCATCTAAATACGCTTGCAATTAATTATTCTCATTGGTAACATAGTACTAGAGAACTTACAGCATCTGCTTTACAAATTGTGTTTGCTACATGCCGACACAGCATCTTCAGCCAATCCTCTTTAGGAAATTCCTCAGTTGTCATTTGAAAACTGAACAACAAGTTGTTCTGTGCTGTTGGTGGTCGCACAACCAAGGCAAAAGCTTTATGACAGTCTACAGTTGAAAGAAAAAACAAAAACATTCAGTTCACAGTGTTCCAGACAGAGGACAGTCAACTTTCATACAATTCTGGAAAAAGAAAAGATTAAGCAAATAAAAATAATAATTTATGTTTAAGGAGCAGTCTGGTTTAAATTAAAGACTATTAAGGTATGTCTACTGCACAGTTAAGACACCTGAAGTCAGGTTGTGACAGCTAGATTCAAGTTAGCAGGGCTTGGTGGCTGTTTAATTATAATGGAGACATTTAGGTTCTGGCTGCAGAGTGGGAGCATCCTAGAGCCTGGGGCTCTATCCCAAGCCTGGGTGTACACATGGCAATTAAAAAAGCCCCTTAGCCCAAGTCAGCTGGCACAAGCCAGCTGCAGGTGTCTAACTGAAGTGTGTAGACAGCTTTGGAGACAGCATGGTCTAATAGACATGGAACTGGTAGTCCCATAACTTGGATTTTCATCTCCGTTCTGCAATCTTATACAGGTTCAGTGATGCCTGACCTGTTGTGTGGGGTACTTTGAGAAGCAACATTGATGTGCCAGGTATTCTATTATGGAGAAAGTGTGACTATTCAAGATACAATACATTGGTCAAACTTTTATTACAACAACAACAACTTAAAGCAGTGATCACCAACCAGTAGATCAGGCTCTACTGGTAGATCTTGGACCATCTGATAGGTGATCCTAACTCGTTTGGCCAAGAGGCTATCAAGCACTTCAGCTGCCCCTCCCCACACTGCTGCACACCTTCTGCCCTTTGCCTTGGAGCTACCTCTCCCCAGGAGCCTCCTTCTTGCTGTGCAGAGCAGGAAAGGGAGAAGAGGGGTTGCTGATATCAGGGTTCCTCCTTTCCCACCCTGTATCCTATTTCCACAGAATGAAGGGGGACACAACAGGGCTTGTGATGGAATTTGATGGCTGCTTTGAAGAGTGGTTCAGGACCAGGACAGGGGTGAGCCTGCCTTAGACTCACTGCATCACCACGCAGGAGCCACCTGAGGTAAGCAGTGTCCAGCTGGAGCTAGCTCTGATTCCCCCGCCCTAGTCACAAACCCCCTTCTGCACCCCAAGCTCCTGCCTCAGGCTCAGCTCAGAGCCCCTCTCTCACTCCAAATCCCTTAGCCCAAGACCAGAGCCCATGCCCCAACCCTCTGCCCCAGCCCAGTGAAAGGGAGGGAGGATGGAGTGTGCAGGGATGGGGCATGAAGGAGGTGGGGCAAGGGTATTTGGGTTTGAGTTAGATCTTGAATTGGACTTAAATTAAAATAGTGATATTGTGCTTAAAAAGGTTGGAGACTCCTGACTTAAAGGATATGGACATAAAGCCCAGTCTGTAATGGACAATTGTCAGATAGGTGCAGCTGAACAAAATTGGGGGGAGGGGAATAACTCAGTGGGTTGAGCATTGGCCTGCTAAACCCAGGGTTGTGAGTTCAATCCTTATGGAGGCCATTTAGGGATTTGGGGCAAAAATTTGTCAGGGATGGTACTTGGTCCTGCCGTGAAGGCAGGGGACTGGACTCGATGACCTTTCAAGGTCCCTTCCAGTTCTAGGCGCTAGGCAATCTCCATTTAATTTAAGTGCAGACTGACAGTGCTCAGCATACTTCAGAAATGCAAGTTAAGAACTTGGTCAGAACTCTGAGATTGCAAAAAAGCCCAGAGGCTAAATTTCTTGATCAAGGTACTCTGGTAACCAAACTCAAAATCAGGATAGTAAAAACAAGCACTATTCATTACAACAGTATATTTTTTTTCAACTGTAGTTAAAACTAAAGTTTTAGACAGACTGTATGAAGCTGCCTGCTTAATTGATGGCTTTTTCCGACATAATATGCAAAGTGAGTAAGATCTGCTGAAGAGATCTATAGAACACTAGCCAAAACAAAAAAAGTTGCTTCACTTGAAGTGGAACATTATTGTATTTTAATTTCTAATCAGAGAATGTTTACAACAATTACAAGCTTCTGAATACTGATTTATGACAACATTGCTGCTTTAACCTTGAATAATCTGGCATGAACAGTTCCTACTGTGCAACATTAATCTGTGTCCAAGTGGTAACATGAGTTAAGTTAAATCTTTATCCTCGGGTGCCAGAGATACTTCCTGGAGTGCCATCACCACATTTTAAATGAAGATTTGTATTTGTGGAAATAGCAACGGGCCAAGCAACAAAAAGCTCACTTCTCTCAACAAGGGCTATGTTTAGAAGCTTTGTAAGCTTTTTTTATTGAACCTTTCATAGTGCCATTTGGCTGGCTCTTCTCATTATGGTCATTAGTGCTTATTAAGAGATCACTGACCAGCAGGCAATCTTCAAATTTAAAAAAAAAAAAACCAAAAGCCACCAACACATCACACACCACCACCAAACCTCGTTGCTATGTAATTTCAAGCCAGAATATTAGCATTTGTAGCTATCAGTTTCAGTGTAATCACATAATTCTCAGACTATATTATATACGTGCTTCAATGTTCTAATCTCCCCTCCATTGCAACACTAGGTTTACTAGCAACAAACACCATTCCAAGCACAGACCTTCTGTCTCCCTGATGTCTAGCACTTTCTTGATCTGCGAGAGAGGCATTAGAACAATGTGTTTGAGAGATGCTGGGGGCCTGGTCTGGCCATGAGGACTCTTGAAAGCACTGATAACTTTGTGCCGTTTCCTTGCAATCTATAAGAGAATGAGGTAACAAGATTAAGTCTTATAATTAAAAGAAATCATTAAAATCAAAGCTTATGCCTTAGTGAGAAAACAGATGTTTTCATCCAGTAACCATCTCTTCCAACATAACAGATTTATACTTCTACCTGGAGAAGTTATATATCTCTTTTTCAGAAGAAAGCATGTGTTACTTGAAAGAGTATGAGATTCCCTCTCATCTGGTTCCCTTAGCGTGCTAAGATACTTTTGTATTCACCTAGCCTTAGAGCAAACTCTAAAAACAGATTCTGTCAGTGTTCCAGTAGGGAAGGTACCTGTTACCATTAGCCCAGTCCAAGATTGGGGTTTCCCTATCCCTTGGCAGTTTAGAAAAATCGACTTCTATGCAATGAGAGAGTGATTTAAATCAGTTTTAGCTACAAACATGCTGAGGTAGTCTTTACCCAATGGAGATAAGCTACAGAAGAAAAAAAAAAATAGTAAGCACAAAGCAATGAGGGCCACAGCGCTGGAAGATGAATGACCTAGGGGGTTCTCACAAGAGAAAATTTGACAGCTTTATGTTAGTTTTTTTTAAAAAACATCTAACTGCTCTTTTTCATGTAGTCAAGCACTACTTTCCATGCAGTTAAGAAGGAGAATTTGGGAGGGAAGAGTAGCGCAAGGTAGGGGACAGAGCTTCAACATACTCAACACAAGCCATCTTTTGCCTCTCCAACACTACCCCCACTCAAAGTAGTGCTTTTCCCTTCAAGCTTACAGTCTGCTGTTTTTTTTCCAGATATGCATTCGGTGTCTGAGGTGAGTCAGGTCACGACTCTGTTCTTATATACTCAGAAAACTGGCAGAATCTTTTATATACTCTGCTTGCTGCTTTGACAATTACTTCCTCTTCCATCTGCTATCACCTTTGCCCCAAGATTCTGTCACCTGAACCCTTATTCCCTTTGTTTACTTGAAGATCTTTCTTCCTTGAGCAGGGATGGGCAATAAGCAGCCTGGACATGGTTCAATAGGATTAGTTCCTGGTGGGCGGCTAGATGCTTTATTTACCTGGGCATCTGCAAGTACAGCCACTCACAACTCCCATTGGTGACAATTCACCATTCCTGGCCAATGGAAGCGGTGGAAAGCAATGGCCCGATCTGTACCGCTTCCCATAGCTCCCAATGGCCAGGAATGCTAAACCGTGGCCAATGGGAGCAGTGAACAGCCATGCCTGTTAATGCGCAGATAAATAAAGTGTCATGCAGCCTGCCATAGGCCAACCCTGGTGACCTGCACTATATTTATTGTAGCCTGCTTCTTGGAGAACAATAGCAGATACTTTAGAAACCGCATGAAATGCTCTTTCATCAGGAAGGAACAATACTGCAGTCTCCATCCCAGAATTCCCAATTCCTGCTGGATATTACACAAAATCAATAGCTGCCAAAACCCTGATCCCAAACCTCAGGAAGTAATCTGTGTACCAGTCTTACAAATATCGAAGTTCCACATGCATTTTTTTTGTGAGATCTTTGTTGGCATTTGCCTTTATTAATGTTGAGTTGTCCTCCATCAAGAGTCAGTGAAACCAGACAGCATGCCAGCCACACTTCACCAAAAAAAAGCACAAGTCTCCAGGACAAGAGAGAAGGAAAGCACCCAAAACTAACACTGACCACAACCCTAAGCTACCTAACTAACTATCATGAGGGGACATGATAGCAGTTTTCAAGTATCTAAAAGGGTGTTACAAGGAAGAGGGAGAAAAACTGCTCTCCTTGGCCTCTGAGAAAACCTCCCTTGCCACAAATCCCCACTGACATGGCCCGATGGAGAAACAGAAAGATGCTCCCCACATCTCCTTCACACACCAGAGCCTATGGGCGCCCAGGCTAATAGATTTTGTGGGCTCCAGCCCTGTGGTGAGGCAGAAGGAGGGCTGGAATGCCAGCGCAGGCTCCCCAAAGATGTGAGGGAGCCCTGAGCATCCAGGGCCAGATCCAGGCAAGCTAGGGGCTGCATCTGGCCAGCCCCGGGGCCTATGGGTTCCCCAACCCTCATCTAGACGATGCTTAGTCCTACTACATGGATGGTGGACTGAACTTGCTGACCTCTCAAGGTCCCTTCCAGTTTTAGTATTCCATATTTCTATGACAGAAAAAAGGGGACAAAAAGAAAGGTTTTGTATGCTCGAGGCAGACAGGGCAGCATTCAGTCTCAAGTCGAGGCATTAGTGAAAGATTTGAAGGTAGTTTGCAATGCATTCCTATATAGCCTTGGTGTTTGCCACAGAATTTCACAAGGGACTGAATGGGGACTGCTACCTATAAATATTCAACCAAGTGCTCAACATCCTTAACACCCATATCTCTTAAGAGGTGGGTAACTGACAATTTGTATCAACTACACGATTAGTAGATAAGTGAAGGCACTCTGTCCCAGCTCACGAAAGTCCAGGAGCTACCCCCGCAGCAACTCTGCAAACAGCGCAGCTCCTACTACATTTAAAACGCAGAGCCGCAGCAGTCCCAGACTGGTGCGAGCCAGGTCTAACAGCCCCTGTCTGTGGCCAGCCTGCGCCCACCACATGCAGATAGAGGCAGCAGCAGGAGGCACACAGCACCACGGGGAGAGTGCTGGAAGGGAAATAGCTTTTCAAGCCAGCTCCCCTCAGCACTGGTTCATATCCTCTCCCCTGCCCGCCTGCCGCTTGCTGCATCTGATACAGAGGTAGCAAACGAGGCAGGAGGGAAGTAGTCAAATCAACTACTTGCTTACATCCCCAATATGCATATCTGAAGTGGAGCATCCATAAAGGCTCCACTACTTTAAATAAATAAATAAATAGATAAATAAAACCACCCACACACTTCCCCCCCCCACCATCTGGGAGCAGTGGATGACAGATACTAGAAGGCTACGTCTACACTGCAAGGTTTTTGTGCAAAACCATCTCTTTTTGCACAAAAACCCATGGAGCGTCCACACCTTAAATGCGCTTTTGTGCAAGGAAATCAAGAGTAGAACAGCAGAACAGAGGGCTTTTTCTGCTGTAGGTAAACCTCCTTTTACAAGATATAACTCCCTTTTGCACAATAGTTCTTGCGCAAAAAGGCAAGTGTGGACGATCCATAGGAAAAAGCACAGGTGCTTTTCTTTCTTGCACAAGAGTGTCCATGAAGTGTGGACACTCTTGTGCAAAAGCACATTCCTTTTGCGATGCGCTTTGAGATGTGGACATGCTCTTGAGCAAAAGGCTTCTTGTGCAAGAAGCATGTAGTGTAGACACAGCCGAAGAGATCAGTCCCAAGTAGGTGATACTTGAGGGGAGGAGGAAGAGAGTCATCATTTAAGTCCCGAGTGAGCACAAAATACATCACAAGTTCCTGTGCGCAGTATCTTGGGAACCTCTTTCTCACAACCACCTCCGATGTGGACCACTAACCCCACCCCAGACACTTGGAGGAGCATTGTACTATCAGACAATTCAAATACACATTTTTGAGCCCTTGAAAAAGCACCGTTTACAAAGTAACCTAAGCCTTTTTGAGAAATGTGCTCTGCCCCAATAGAGTTACAATGTTGCAAGTGGGCACATTTACATCTAGTCCTATATGGTAGCAACAGGCTAAAAATACTGGGAAAGGATCTTGCTTACTACATATACAGTTGTTGTTTTAGGAATTTATGCTCTATGTCTATGGGCTTAGCTACACTGCCATTTTACTGCAGTGTAACTTTCTCATTTGTGGGTATGAAAAAGGCCACACACATACACATAAGTGCAGCAACTTACAGTACTTTAAAGCACTAGTGTAAGCAGACTCCCAGCACTGTTAGGTACTCCTAGCAAACATCTAGCTGAAAGAGATCCATTATTTACTGACATTAAATACCAACATGCCCCAGAAGAATTAATATCGCCAATAGTGCCAAGAGAAGCACCCAAGGCCTGATTCATTACTCACTCTATCAACTGAAAATAACTCTAGACTGGGGTGGGGAACATTTAGGTCAGCAGCTACTAACCTTCAGAAAAATCAGTTGGGAGCTGCACACAAATAAGAAAAAGCTCTTCACTGATGTGTCTGCCCACTGACAAGGGGAAAGACACTCCCCACTATTCCGCTTGCACATAAGACCCCGGGGGGTTCCCCAACCCAGATTGTGTGTGCTCCAGCCCTGCAGCAAGGGGCTGGAGTGCCAGCATGAACTACTGTACCCAGTACTGGCAGTGGGGTGGGGAAAATCCAGGCAAGCTGGGGGTTGCATGCAGTCCCTAGGCCTGATATTCCCCATCCTTGCTGTAGATGCGTGCGCGCGCACGCGCACCAATCCCAAACATGACGAGGTTTAACATTTACTTCTCAGAGGAAATGGATATTGACAGGTTAGGGCAGGTGTGCTGTATCCACCACTATTTTGGCTCTTTGTAACGGGTTGGCCACCCTGATCCAAACCCTCTGCACTCCTCCTTCCCCAGGTCACAACTCCTTCCCAGACTCTGTACTCCCCCCTTACACTCCACCCAGGCCAGACCCCTCTTCCCTCTTCTGGTCCCTGCACCCAAAGCCTCTGAGCCATATCACAGCTCCCTTCTTCATACCAATTCTCAGACTTCACAGCCTCACCTGCAACCAAGTCTCTTACCCCAAACTCCCTTCTGCACCCAACCTTCTTCCCACATCCTTTCACTCCCTCCATAGAAAAGCATGGCCCTTGACCACAGACCATCAAAAATTACCCAGCCCAGGATTAGGGTCAATTAAAATGCTCAAACTTGCTGCATTTTAAAAGCTTTGAAACATACAAGCAGCATTCACCCATTCAGGCAAACATTACGCACCACATTTACTTATGAAAATTGAGTGATCAGAAGGCATAGGCCTGAAAAAAGTATAAGCTAATTAAACTCATTCAGTTTACAACATTAATAGAATTTTTGTTCGAGAACTCGGTCCTGTGGAAGAGCAACAGATACTGGAAGTATCGTCCTTCTACTTTAGTGGATACTATTAGTTCATATGCTGCTTCTACATAATGTCTTTCACTGCTAATATGTAGTCAGTTCATTAGTGATAAAAGACTTTACCCAACTTGTGTACAGAATGCACTGACATGTGCCAAGAAACAGGCAATATTGATAGCGTGCTAAATGTTTAACTTGCTCTCTCAGTTTAATATTTTTTCAAAATGTTTTAGTATCTAGGATGTTTCTTTGTACTGTAGTTTATGGAGTTAAAAGTAGTCTGCAATGCCTCAGGTCAGTGAGGTTTTCAATGGCCTTACCTCTAGACAGTCATTAAAGAGAAAGAGCGTGACCTGTTCTCCTCTGTCACAGAGGTCATCACCAAGTGCCACTGTTTCCAATCGCTGAACTAAGCTTCGGTGAGATGACAGGAGATTGGCCTAAATGGTAGAAATGAGCCGCTCTTTAGACATTTAATTAAAGAGTTGGACAAGCACTCAACTCAATACTGAAAATACAGAGTTTTATAATGAGTGACCTTTTAGCCTTTAAAATTGTTGAATGAACATTCTAACAATATTTATACAGAGGTAATCATTGGGGTAAGTATGATTTTGCTATGAGGAATAAAGATAGTTGGTTAGTCATTCTACAAGTTGACAGCTAGAGGTAAGTAACTTACAGGACATCCATCAACTTCATAGACAACATCAAAGATCAGTCTTTGTGCTTCTGTTTTTCTTTTGTCTTCATTAATGTGTCTGAGGAACGCATTTTGGTTTATTAATTTAAAAAAAAACACAAAACAGATCACACTAAATTTAAAAGCACAAATGTGAAGTTGGACATTCAGTGTAAACAGTAAGTGACAGTTCAAAGTAAGAAGACATACAAGTAACCGCTTATCCATATTAGATGCATTAAATATAGATCTGGAACAATGAGTTTACACATTACCAGAAATTAGAAAACTGCTTGACAACTATGAACAAGACATGAAAAAGCTGATTTTCAAATGCATCAAGTACATGGCATTTTTTCTATCCTTTGAGTTAAATTCCTCTGTCTCATCAAGCGAGGAGGGTTGCATGTGTGAATGAACTGTTGCTAGATGGATTTTCACAAAATAGTTTTTTGTATTGGACAGATACAGTATTAGTGTAATGCTGAATACCTTTCTTCACGAAGGTACAGCCTACAACACTCTTGTAATCTAAAACTTCAAGATGAGAGAATAATTTTTCTTCTATTACTACACAGTGACACACATAACACCCACTCACCCAAGGCCAGAGACTGACCCTCCACCAGGGGTGTGGGATCTGAGACATTGTGAAGAGCCATTGGCTAAGATTGCATTAACAAGTGCTAAAAGCCCAGGTTAGTCCAAGGAGGATTTCACCAGACAAGCAAAGCAAAAAGATAAGCTGTGAAGCTATGAAACTTTTGGGCTACCTGTACACTATGAGTTCTCTCCACAAAAAATGCTAATGAGGATCTCATTTGCATATTTTCTGCCGATCCGTTTTTCGCAAAAACAAGCAGTATAGATATTTTCTTTTTGCGCCAAACCCCTTTTTCCACAGGATCAGTATACCTCCTTTTTGGGGGCATAAGGATTTTGCGGAAAAAGATTTTTTGCGCAAAAATAAAATATCCACAGGTCTTGTTTTTGAGCAAAAACCCAGTGCAAAAACGGACCAGCAGAAAATATGCAGATGAGATTGAGACTCCCAAATGAGTCCCTCATTAGCATTTTTTGTGTGAGAAAACTCGTAGTACAGACAGTCCCCGAGTTACGCGGATCCGACTTATGTCGGATCCGCAGTTACGAACGGGGCACTTCCTCTCCCTGGTCTCCAGCAGACCAGGGAGAGGAAGCAAAGCGGCGGAACGCGTGGCCAGCTGACAGCCCAGACGCGTCTGGGCTGTCAGCTGGCTGCGTGCTCCGCTCTGCTCCTCCCCCCCCCCCCCCCCCGGGTCTGCAGACCAGGGGGAGGGGGAACAGAGCGGAGCAGAGCGGCGGAACGCGCAGCCAGCTGACAGCCCAGAAGTGTCTGGGCTGTCAGCTGGCCACGCGTTCCGCCGCTTTGCTTCCTCTCCCTGGGGGGGGGGACCATGGGGGGGGGGCGGAGCACACGGCCAGCTGTCAGCTGGCCGTGTGCTCCGCTCTGCTCCCCCTGGTCTGCAGACCTGGGGGACGGGGAGCAAAGCAGAGCAAAGCCACGGAGCCCGAGGGCAGCAGGATAGCCACGGCACGTCTGGGCTGTCCCGCTGCCCCCGTGCTCCGCGGCTTTGTTCTGGACGCCTGTGGTACAGCAGCTGGGGCACTGCCGGTTGGTCCCTTAGCGCCGCTCTGGGCGCCACTGGACCAACCCAGCAGCACCCCAGCTGCTCTGCCCCAGGTGTCCCCAAGTCAGCAGCTGCTGAAAATGACCAGTGGCTGACTACAGAAAGCCCCTGCCCCGGGCTTCCTGGAATCAGCCGCTGATCAGTTTCAGCAGCAGCTGACTTGGGGATGCCTGGGGTTCTTAAGTTGAATCTGTATGTAAGTCAGAACTGGCATCCAGATTCAGCCACTGTTGAAACTGATCAGTTTCAGCAGCGGCTGAATCTGGACGCCAGTTCCGACTTACATACAGATTCAACTTAAGAACAAACCTACAGTCCCTATCTTGTACGTAACCCGGGGACTGCCTGTATAGACGTAGCCTTGGAGGATTCTCTCAAAAGCTCTGGCATAGGGGTGGGAGGAACATTGAGGTGATAAGGGGTACCATGTCACTGCTGAGATTTGCATGATACTTCAGTAAGATCCAAGATGATATTTCATATGAAAGGCATCACTTACGTCATCACTTCCTTTAATGAGTCAATGGCTCTCTCCAACATGCCTTTGTCTGGGTTGTCATCTGCTGTATGCTTCTTTAGGTCTACAATAGGAAAATATTAAATAAGCGTTGCATCTCTGCAACA
Source organism: Pelodiscus sinensis (assembly GCF_049634645.1). Classification (NCBI taxonomy): domain Eukaryota; kingdom Metazoa; phylum Chordata; order Testudines; family Trionychidae; genus Pelodiscus; species Pelodiscus sinensis. The sequence goes on along the minus strand of NC_134720.1, from coordinate 40,553,103 downwards.
GCAAATCATTTAACTTTTGCTTTAACAACTCCCATGACAGGGAGAACTTACTTTCCCACTGTTAATGCAGCCTAATGCCCAACACAATAAAGCGGGCGGGGGGCTGCAATGGCTCTGCCGGGACCCACACTGTGTCCAGGGGGTGGGCGGGAACAGTGAGGCGAGGGGCAAACCCTCCACCATTTTGCAGAAAGGCAGGGGAAGCCCCGTGCTGCCACCGAAAGTTTCTGAGATGGGGGCAGGTTCCCCATCCCCCCGACTGCAGTAGTTATCGCTGAGCACGGTGGTGAGGGGCAGCGCTGTAGGACCAATCTGGCAGCACCCCAGCTGGTCCCACAGCACCGCCCCTCACCTCCCTGCTCAGCATCCGGCAGCACCCCAGCTGCTCTGCTCCGCAGCTTCCTGTCGTCTGCCGCTCGTCAGTTTCACCAGCAGCGGACTTGGGGAAGCTGTGCGGAGCAGAGCAGCTGGGGTGCTGCTGGGTTGGTCCCACAGCGCCGCCCCTCACCCTCCTGCTCAGTGAGAACTACTGCAGTCTGGGGGTGGGGTGCCCGCTCCCCTCCCAGAAACTCTCGATGGAGGCACGGGGCTTCCCCTGCCTTCCTGCAAAACGGTGGAGGGTTTGCCCCTCGCCGCACTGTTCCCCACCCACCCCCCACCCTCTGACCCATCTCAGCAAATGTCCCGTCACAAGGGTATAATCCCCTTCTCTTTCCCAGCTGCGAGCACCCATGGGGCTCACAGCAGCTCCAACTGTCCGGCTGGCTGGAGCATTTCCGGGTTCCAGTTGGTGCTGGAACACTGGGATGCCGGACAATTAGAGCTTCACTGTAGTAAGAATCAGTGCTCACTGCTGATTCAGGTCTACATGTTCAATTTTCATATATTGTTACCATAATTTCTAACCACTTAAGCTATTTGTATGCATTTTGTACACTTAGGTATACATTTGAAAAAAAGTAGTCACCAACACTTCAATCTCAGCAACAAATATTAAGCTCTCCCCTTAATATACCATGCTTGTGAGGCTGAAATCTAGTCAATTAAGTAAGTTGAAGATTTTACGTCCAGGGTACTACCCTGAACAGTTTTTGTACTTTTACAAATCACATTCTCTTTTGAGTTTCTTTTAACTGGTCTTCTCCCTTTTTGGAGCGCAGTGGGTTGGTTTAGTGGGTTGAAAGCAGTGTTCCTTGTAAGATATGTGCTTGTTCGGCCGCTCAAATTCAAATGCCACCCAGCTGGTTAGTAGAGTGCCCACAACTAGTTTGTGTGCTTCTATTGGTGGTGTACATTTGCACGTGCCTTGGTGCACATAAAAAGAGTATTCCACATATGCATGGAAAAAATCTACAAGTTTGGAAGAGATTACAGGGAATATTGATTTGGGGGAAAAAACCCACATCCACCCACAAAAACAGGGCAAACATTGCAGGATACTCATATACAGAAGTAGTTACAAAACTTGCTACAAATAAGGCTGTCACAGAGACAAAGTAAAATAAAATAAGGTCTCTTAGAGAGGTCTTAGGTTCTACTTGTAACACTACTAGCTAGAAGTTTTAAGACAAGAGGGATGTTTAAACTAGACTGCCTATATAAGGGCATCCCAAGCCCATCATTCAAGAATACATAAGGACTTACAACAGGTAGTTCACATATTAAGTGTGTTATTAGAACTCAAAATAACTACAGAAAGTAGTTTGTGCTGTAACACTGAAGTGTTTCCAATAATTTTAGCTCAAGGCAGTGGCTTTAAAGCTGAAATATATTCAGATTTGAAACATATGCCCCATTTCCGCAGTGTAGAGGCTTACCTATATCTGTATGCTGACATCAAGCACATGAGCAACTGAATTTACTGAAATTCAATACCACACAATTTGGCTCTAGGCTTTACAAACTATGATTGGAACAATGAAAGAAGATCCTAATTAATTTAGGCAACACACACACACACACACACACACACACACACACACCCACCCACACACACACACACACCCTCTCCCCCACAACAGGCTAGGTGGCTAACCCAAAACAAAGTGTCAAAAAAAGTTACCATTCAGAAGTAAAGCAACACTGGGTAACCGCTGAACTGGTCGAATGAGTAGTTCAGCTAAACTTTGACGGCCACACTCTGGCTTAGCTTGGTTTATCTAAAAAGGAGAAAATCGCTGCATTTTACACCAGAGGAACATGAAGGCTTTTCTGCTTAAGTAATTTAACATGGAATTTTTAATAGTGGTTCTTAAGAGTATCAGATTCTAGGTTAAAGTTTCATATCTCAGGAATGGAATTCAAGTGAGCATGTCAAAGTACTTTCAGTTCTCTTATCACTTGCATAGTGTGTGTCACAAATACAACACTGAAAAGATTCTAAAATTACCAATTGACAGAATGTGTGAATTCCTGACTGGGTGCTCGTGCTACACAGTTTATACCGCTTTTGTTAAACTAGGTTTAAAACATATTTTTAAATGTGTTACCTAGATAGTCTAAGACAGTGGTCTCCAACCCTTTTATGCCCAAGATCACTTTTTAAATGTCAGAACAAGCCAAGATCTACCCCATCCTTCCCCCAAGACTCCACCCCTTTCTTGAAGCCCTGCCCTCTCTGTTCTCCTCCTCTCCATCACTTGCTATCCCTGGCCCTTATACACTCTCAGGGTATGGCTACACTGCCACTTTTTTTTTTTTTGTTCTGCAGGAAGAAGTGTTTCCAATATTTGGCCTGTCTAGACTGGGCCAAATGTCAGAAAAACCCTCTTCTTTCAGAAGCCCCCTTATTCCTCGTGGAACGGGGAACACAGGGGTTGCCGAAAGAGCATTTGCTCGCTCTTCCGCTAAAAAAAGCGGAAGAACAAACACGTCTTTGGATGCAGAGGAGTTTTTCTGGGATATCCTGGGTATCCCAGAAAAAACTCCTACAGTCTAGCCGTACTCTCACTGGGTTGTGACAGGAGGTACAGGCTCTGGGGTGGGAATAAGGGATGTGTGGGGGAAGGGGTGAGAGGTGCAAACCTGGGAGGGAATTTGGATGTAGGAGGAGGTGGAGAAAGGGATGATGGCTTGGGGAGGAGGCTCCAGGCTGAGGAATGTTGGGGGTCAGGTGGAGGGTTGGGGTACTGAACAAGCCACAGGCTTGTGGATGGGAGGGTGCAGGATTTTGGGTTGGGGGTATGTGAGGGGCTCAGGGCAGGGAAGGTAGGGAGTAAGATGGGCTCAGGACACAGATTTGTGATGTGTGGATGGTGCAGAAGTGTTGTGGCAGAAGACTGAGGATGTGAGGGTGCAGGAGTTTGGGGATATGAGAGGCTCAGGACAGGTGGTTCCAGTGCATGATAAGCTCAGATTTGAGGCTGGCAGTGGTACAGGAGTGTTATTATTCTGCGGCCAGATGGGGGCTTGGCCCCAATTGGGCGTTTGTTGGCCAGGCTTCATTTTTTAATAAAATATTATGTCAAACACAAAGTTTCAACATTATCTTTATTTATGAAAGGGGCAGGGAACCTGTTTTGAGTCGGGGGTTACTGACCAACAGAAAAAAGTCAGTTGGGGCCACACAAGTGAGACATTCCCCCCCTCCGCCCCACACACACACCCCACACCATACCATCCCATCCCTCCTCCGAAACCCCCCTCAAGCCTCACTAATGTGGCCCCAACTGTACTGGTGGGAGCAGAGGACATGGTACTGGGGAAGGGTGCTTAGGACGGTGTGCCAGTGGATGCTGAAACAGGGGACAGGGTGTTGGTGGGGGGTACGGGACAGGCTGATGGGGCATGATGGGGCAGATAGCAGGCTGCCAGTGGGTGCTGCATCAGGGGACAGGGAGTCCGCGGCACTCGCTTCCTTTGAGGAATGCTACTCCCTCTCCCCCACAGAGGCAGCTTGTCCTGGCACTCACCTTCTCCAGGGATTCCTACCCCCTCCCCACCGCCCACTTCCCCCCCCCCCCCCACCAGCAGGGGAAGCTCGTCCCGGCACTTGCCTCCTTGAGGGATTCCTACACCAGGCCTCCCGCCCCTCATTGCGCAGGAAGTCCCCGGCACGCCACAGACCTGGGTCTGGTACCATGCCAACTGATTGCAGGAGGGGGGAGAGCAGTCAGCGCAATTCCCGAAACCCCAGAAGTGGCACGCACCTGTGGGACTTCTGTCTACCCTGCAGGAAGCCAGTTCTACCTCCATTGTCACTGGAGGTAGGCAGTGGGGCTTCTTGGGGATGAGGGAAAATGGGGAGGCCCTGAATGCCTGCGTCGTGATCGACTGGTTGCGCCCTCCCGATCAATGGGTTGGTGACCATGGGTCTAAGATGAACCCTCCCTCATCCCTTTATAGAATTAAGATATCCGTAATATGTTTTCAAGAACTTAATCTCAGTGATATCAAACACTTTCTGGAGATGCTGATGATTACTACATTTAAAACGTAAAACAACTAGTTTCAGACAGACAGTTAGCTTGGAGACACCAATGTCACATACTGGTTGCAAAGTGCCACCTGTCTCTTTGAAGGTTTGAAGAGTTACCAAGGATTGTAGTCCTTAAGACTCCCTTATCCATTCCCAAATTTTACAGATCTATAGCACTTTTCCTTCCTCTAACTGAAAACCAAGATTCACTGAGTTAGAGAATATATTTATAGTTGGTGAAAATAAAGTTCAATGCATAAATACCTTTAGGAAAGCATGAAACCGTGGCTTCTGTTTTTCACATTTCATAATAGTCTCTTTGCTCATTTCAAAGAAGTTCACAAAAGGAGGATATGTTTTCAACAAGTCTTTTGACTGAAAAAAAAATTGCAAAAATCTTTTAACACACTTTTGCTAAACAAATAGTCTTCATGCACATTGTAATACAGGCAGTCCCCGAGTTACGCGGATCCGACTTACTTCGAGGTGTACCGGTAGTTCGGAATAGGAATCCTAGTCCAAACTACCTAGTTCGAGCCCAGTGTAGCCGCGCTGCACGGGGTTCGAACCAACGGGGTTTTAAAAATGGCGGCTCCCCGCTTATGCAAATGAAGCCCGGGAAATTCAAATCCCGGGCTTCATTTGCAAGTGCGGTATGCCTACATTACCCTCCTAGTTCGAACTAGGAGGGTAGTGTAGACATACCCTATCTTGTACGTAATCCGGGGACTACCTGTACAATAGTAAGAATTAAGACTAATGGCTAGTTATGGTTTTAAATTAAATCCCGCATATTACCAAAGCAATTTAAGTTTATTTATGGCACATACAGATGGCTTAATACAGTGTAATCTACATCATCTTATGCTTAAATATACTGTAATCTGCATTGAGGCATTCTTAGCCCTGGTGCCTAATAGGGATGTTAATGTAGTTTAACCAACGAATTGATCAGTCCATAAGCAGGAGAACCACAGGAGGAGTTAGCTCCTAGAGCTAATCCCTGCTATGGCTCTGAATACAGGTAGTCCCCGGGTTACGTACAAGATAGGGACTGTAGGTTTGTTCTTAAGTTGAATCTGTATGTAAGTCGGAACTGGCGTCCAGATTCAGCCGCTGCTGAAACTGATCAGTTTCAACAGTGGCTGAATCTGGACGCCAGTTCTGACTTACATACAGATTCAACTTAAGAACCCCAGGCATCCCCAAGTCAGCTGCTGCTGAAACTGATCAGCGGCTGATTCCAGGAAGCTCGGGGCAGGGGCTTCCTGTAGTCAGCCGCTGGTCAGTTTCAGCAGCAGCTGACTTGGGGACGCCTGGGGCAGAGCAGCTGGGGTGCTGCTGGGTTGGTCCAGTAGAGCCACCACTCCTCGGCGCTAATGGACCAACCCAGCAGCACCCAAGCTGCTCTGCCCCAGGCATCCTGATTCAGCCGCTGGACCAACCGGCAGCACCCCAGCTGCTGTACCACAGGCGTCCGGAGCAAAGCCGCGGAGCACGCGGGCAGCGGACAGCCCAGACACATCTGGGCTGTCCGCTGCCCGCATGCTCCGCCGCTTTGCTTCCTCTACCTGGTCTGCTGGAGACCAGGGAGACAGGCCCCGTTCGTAACTGCGGATCCGACATAAATCGGATCCGCGTAACTCGGGGACTGCCTGTACGTTTAAGAGGCAGAGGTGCAGCATCTGAGACTGGGTGCAAGCCAGGAAATCAGACCATTCCCAGCTCATGCCTGGTCCCCGCAATCCCTGCACATTCCCAATCCCCCGCCATCCCCTGACAGTGCTGGGAGGAATTGGCTTTTAAGCTGGCTTTCCCCAGCACTGGCTTCTGCTCCCCCGCCCTTGCTGCCTGATAGTGGCAGCAAGAAATGGGGGGGAGGGGAGGAGAGAAGTGACTAGTCGAGGGACTCGACTATCTGATAAGCATAAGCTTATCGGATAGTGGACGACTAGTCACTTAGCATGTGATTAGGGACTAGGGATGTAAGTCAATTGCCCCTAAACAAAGGTGGGGGAGGGGCGGTTTTTAGCAGCAGCAGTTCACAATAGAATTTGTGAGAGCTCTGCAATGCAGAGTGGAAGCCTGGTCTTCAGTCAGTCTAATTTTGAACAGCCAGCTTTGAAAATTTTAACCATTTTCCACTTAGACCTCAAAGTGTCTCATTGTTTAGATCAGGGGCTTTTCAAGCTGAGTCGCAGGCCCGCCTGGGGAAGCCACTGGCGGGTCACGAGACTCTGTCTATGCAAGCATCCATAAGCATAAAGCCTCACAGCTCGACCTGGCAGCAGTTGGCCGTTTTGGAAACGTTGAACCGCAACCAATGGGAGCGGTGAGGCTTCATACCTATGGACACTTGCATAAACAAAGCATCTCGTTACCTGCTTACCTGGGCAGGCCTGCGACCCAGCTTTAAAAGCCCCTGGTTTAGACAATATCTTCCTTGAAGCTTAAGCACAAAACCCCGTTTCTTCCCAAGTTTTCTTACTGATACTACATAGGGTTGCCTGCGGTTTTACCTTGGACTAAGACAGGAGTAGGCAAAAGGGCCTCTGCAGGCCGTATCCGCTCCCCTACCCCCAAGCTAATTAGGGTCTGGGGGTAGGGGAGCACGTGAAGCTTCCTCCTGCCCTGCCAGGAGCACGCAGAACTTTGAAGTGCCATGCGCTCCTTGCAGGGCAGGAGGAGACGTCACGCCCCCTACCCCACCCCCGAGTAGCGTGTGGCATTTCAAAGTGCCGCACATGCGCGCAGAGGGGAGGCAGGGTGAAGGAAGCTTTGCGCAGCTCCCCCACCCCCAGGCCAATCAGGGTCTGGGGACGGAGGAGCTGTGTAAAGCTCCCTTCGCCATGCCCCGGCCTTGCGAGGAGCACACTGTACTTCAAAGTGCCACACCCTCCTTGCAGGACGGGAGGAGTCTTTGCGCACTCCCCCGCCCCCAGGCCTAACTGGCCTGGGGCAGGGGAGCATGCAAAGCTCTTCCCGCCCTGCCAGGGGCATGGGTGCATAGTGGGGGTGGGGGGCAAAGGGGCTCCCCCATTCCCAGACCAATCATGGTCTGGGGGTGGGGAAGCCCAGAAGCATCCTTCTCCACCCCTTCCAGGTCAGCCCAGGGCCACTTGGCCAAAAATTATTGCCCACCCCGGGCTAAGATATGTGAAAATGTTGAAGAAAATATGGCCACAGTTGAGCAAGTGAAGCCTATTATTGTCAATAGCCAGGGAGAGCATTAGACAGCTGATTGCTGTTACCCTAGAATTGCATTTTTCTCTACCTTCTTGCACATTCGTTACTGGTAGATACGAAATTCTGGTCTGACTAAAATAACTAAGCCTCTGAGCTACTCTCTCCCACGCATTTTTCACTAGGTATGAAGGGGAAGCAATAAAGTACAGCTACACAGTTACAAAACTCACAGGCCATTTTCTTGGTACTCCCAGTTTATTCAAACAGCAGTGGGATACAGGAGTTTACAAGAGAGCCGCTCTACCTGTTCAAGCCTAGTTTCTAGCATTTGGATAAAAGTTTCTAGAAAGCTTTTTGGAGCTTTGCCCAATATTACAACACAAGAAAGTGAGGATTCTTTAGTTCTACATGAGTTACTGCATGAGCTTACTTAATGCCATTATTTAAAAAAAAAATTAAAAAAATTAATGATGTTCCTCAATGCATTTTAGATTACCTTAAGAAAAACTAGTTCATAGCTACTGTAAAAACTTACATATTTAAGAATAACATCACCAATGCTTTTGCTTTCAGCCCAGTTTATCATAAGGTCTTCAAGGTCTTCCTGGAATATAAACAATTGTATTAGGGAGACAAAAACAGCCTGATTTAAGAGCCAAATATTTTAAGTTGCATAGCTTTGTAAACCTGCAGCTAGTATTTACTCTTTTCTCTACTCAGGATGTGACTGTGTGTGGCAATTACCGTGGCATCCAACACTTACTAGAGAATTGTGCTCCAGATTCTAACCTTACATACCATTCAAACATATGTTTTCCTTTCCATCATTGTGAAACAGCTTTCCAAAATATCTGAGTGTAGATAATACAGGGTTACCTTCCAGTTTGCAGACAGACACTTGAGCTTGTGCATTTTCAAATGGGATATTAACTCCCCATGATGGTAGTTACGGAAAGGGTGTGAGAGAATGAAAACCAATTGTAAGTTCAACTATCACTTGGACATCCACTCTCCTTTTCTTCCTCTCACCCCTGTTCTCTCCTACCCCGATATAGGGAATGCAATCTGTGACGTCAGGACATACCAATCCAAATGACTAGGGAGCTGTGCCACCGTTGCATGATGCTTCAGCTTGCAGGACAATGCCCTATCATTGTAGCTCCCAATCCGGACCACTCATTAATAGCTTGCCAGCACACAGGTCACTCCCAGATGTGTTTGTGTAAGTGTAGCCTGTCAGTCACACCCTGGTTCCCACAAACCTTGTTTATACTGCAATGACCCCAACGTACATCTAGTCCTGGATTTTCCTCCAGAAGTGTATTTTTTATACTGCCTTGCCTTCTCCTGGACAGTCCAAATATATTAAGCCCACAAGGAATTCCTTGAGTATTCATCTGGAGATATCCAAGGCCAAGGAAGCTATCCAGCTACACAGGACAGCTGGCACGTCACTGGGGGGAGGAGGAAGTGGCTCTGTCATAGGGAGAGGGAGGACACTGGCAGCTGATCACTTCTGGTAGAAGGTAGTGCTCCACCCCTGTTCCCAACCCACCCACCATAATTCTGGAGAATCACTATGCTGCTCTGGCCATGAGAGATGAAGAATTATCCTCTAAGACAGAGAAGAAGCCATGCACTCTCTCTCCTCTCCCCAAGTCTGGGAGGGCTGTAGCCACCATTCCCAAGAGGAACAGAAGGTAGTGGTGGCTGGAGACTGAGGGGAATGGAGGCACGCATCTGTTGTCCAGACATGGCATTCTGGGAGGTATGCTGCCTGCCAAGGGCCCACATCCAAGACTTATAGAGTGAGTGTCAAGAATCATCCAGCCCTTTGACTAGTATCCCATGCTACTCATCCAAGTGGGCACTAATAAGAGGTGTGACCCTTATCAGATAAAAAAAAATTACTACAGGGCTCAGAGTGCATTTGAGGGAGTTTGGGGCAGAGATGGTGTTCTCTTTGATCCTTCTGGTCAAAGATAAGGGCCCAGGCAGAGACAGATACATCCTGGAGATGAATGCCTGACTGAAGATGGTATTTCCAGGAGGGCTTTGGCTTCCTGGACCACAGATTGCTGTTCCAGGAAGAACCACCGCTAAGCAGAGATGGCATCCACCTACTGAGGAAGGAGAAGAGAGTATTATTTGGATTCAGACTGGCTGATCTAATGAGGAGAGCTTTAAACTAGGTTTGACCTGGACAGGTGACCAATACCCACAGTCAGTAAAAAACTGGCATGGGGGAAAGAGAGGAGGAAGGGTGGCATGGGTTGCAATAGCAAGGAGAAAAAGCATAACTGCAGGGCTAGAACAATTCAGTAGCTTAAGTTGTCTGTATACAAATGCAAGAAGTATAGGGAATAAGCCAGAAGAACTTGAAATACTAGTACAGGCAGTCCCTGGGTTATGTGGATCCAACTTATGTCTGATCCCTACATACGAACGGGGCTTTTCTCGCCACGGAGGACGCAGGCGGCGGGACCACCCAGACGTGCCGCAGTCCCGCCGCCCGCGTCCTCCCCATTGAGAAATACCACTCCGCGTCTCCCTAGAGCACCCCCCCTCTCCCTCCAGCAGACCAGGCTTTTCTCGCCGACGCCTGGGGTAGAGCAGCTGGGGTGCTGCCGTGTTGGTCCCCGCAGCGCCGAAGTGCGACGCTGCGGGGACCTACCTGGCAGCGCCCCAGCTGCTCTGTCCCAGGCGTCCAGGTTCAGCCGCTGTTGAAACTGATCAGCGGCTGATTCCAGGAAGCCCGGGGCAGAGCAACTCTGCCTCGGGCTTCCTGTAGTCAGCCACTGGTCAGTTTCAGCAGCAGCTGAATCTGGACGCCAGTTCCGACTTACATACAAATTCAACTTAAGAACAAACCTACAGTCCCTATCTTGTACGTAACCCGGGGACTGCCTGTAAACAAAACACAACCGTGACAGCTGGTATCACAGAGACTTGGTGGAATAATACATGTAGCTGGAATATTGAATAGAAGGGTACAGCTTGCTCAGGAATGACCAGCAGGGGAAAAATGGAAGATTTTTTTTTTTAAAAGAGTAAAGTACACACTTGGACTGAAGTTGAGATGGAAATAGGACAGATTTGTTGAGAGTCTCTGCATGGTAGGGATCTATTACAGATCTCTTAACCAGTAGAAGAGGTGGACCCATCAACAAAAGCCATCAAAAGCACAGAATTTGGTGGTTATGGGGGACTGTAACTATCCAGACATCTACTGGGGAAAACAACACAGTAGGCACATATTGTCCAGTAATTTCTTGGAATATATTTCGAGACTTTATTTTAGAAGATGAAGAAAGCTAATGGGAGGCAGTTCTAGATAGGATTTTAACCAACAGGGAGGAACTGGTTGAGAATTTGAAAGTGGAAGTTGGGTGAAAGTAATCATGAAATGATAAGAGTGAGATACTAAGGAATGGTAGGAGGAAGAACAGCAAAATACAGACAATGGATTTCAAGAAGATAGACTTTAGCTAACTGGGAATTTGCAGGTAAGGTCTCATGGAAAAAGGAACAAACAACTGAAGACAGTTCGCAGCTTTTGGAGAGAGATATTATTAAGGGTGCAGGAGCACACTATTCCATTGCATAAGAAGATAGGAAGTACGGAAGGAGACCACCCTGACTAAATCAGGAGATATTAAATAATCTAAATATGAAAAAGGAATCACACAAAAAGTGAAATTACATCAAGTTACAAAGAATGAATACAAACTAAGAAAAGTGTGTAGGGATAAAATGAGAAATGCTAAGGCACGAAACAAGTTCAAATTAGCTACATAAAAAGTAACAAAAACATTCTACAAATATATTAAGAGGAAGATAAATATAGGGTAGGCCCATAACTCAAATGGAGGGGGGGGGGGGCAACAGAAAATATGGAAATAGGAGAGGCGCTTAATGACTTTTGTTTTTATTTTCACCAAGAAGTCTGGTAGTGACTGGACACCTGACTGGACTCTTAACATAGTGAGAAATTCAGAAGCTTAAAATAAGAAAAGAACAAAAGTTAAAATTTACTTAGATAAGTTAGGTGGCCTTCAAGTCACCAGGGCCTGATAAAAATGCATCCTAGAATACTCAAGGAGGTGATTGGGGACATATCTGAGACATTAGTTATAATCTAAGTCATGGAAAACCAGACAAATTCCAGAAGACCGGAAAAGGCAACTATATAGCTCATCTATAAAAAGGAAAAGGAAATAAGAACCACCCAGGAAACTATGGACCAAATCAGTTTAACTTCTGTATTGAGATGGAGCCAATAATTAAGGAATCCATTTGCAAATATCTAGACGTTAATATGGTCATAAGTAACAGTCAGCATGGATCTGTAAAGAACAAATTATGTCAAACCAAGCTGATAGTTTTCTTTGATAAGCCTTGTGGTAAGGGGGAAGCAGATGTGATTAACCTAGGGTACGTCTAGACTACATGCCTCTGGCGACAGAGGCATGTAGATTAGGCTACCCGACAGAGTAAAATGAAGCGGCGATTTAAATAATCGCCGCTTCATTTAAATTTACATGGCTGCCGCTTTGAGCCGACAAACAGCTGATCAGCTGTTTGTCGGCTCAAAGCGGCAGCCATGTAAATTTAAATGAAGCGGCGATTATTTAAATCGCCGCTTCATTTTACTCTGTCGGGTAGCCTAATCTACATGCCTCTGGCGACAGAGGCATGTAGTCTAGACGTACCCCTAGACTTTAGAAAGTATTTAATACAGTCTCTCATGGCCTTCTCAATAATAAACTAGGGCAATACAACATAGATGAGACTACTGTAATTTATGTGCGTAAATGACTGGATAATCGTTCCCAGAGAGTAGTTGTCAATGGTTTACAGCAGTGGTCCCCAACTACAAGATCACTTTTTTTCAATTTAAGTGCAATCCAAGATCTACCTCAAACCCAGATACCCTTGCCCTACTTCCTTCCTGCCCCTACTTTGAGGCCCCACCCCTGCTCCACCTTTTCTCTGAGGCCTCATTTTGCTCACTCCATCCCTCTTCCTCCCCCATCCTCACTCACTTGCACCAGGCTGGGGTAGGGGTGCAGGCTCTGGTCTTGGGCCAAGGGGTTTGGAGTGTGGGAGGGGATCTGGGCTTAGCCCAGGGTGGGGGGATTGGAGACCAGGAGGCATTTCATGATGCAAGCTCTGGGAAGGAGTTCAGGTGCAAGGAGACTTACATCTGGGGCAGGAGGTGGTTCAGGGCTGGGACAGAAGTTCAGGAAGCAGGCTCTGACTGGGCACTGTTCAACTGAGACAGCTTCTGAGTTGTGGAGCAGTGTGGTTAAGGCAAGCTTACTCCTGCCCTGGCCCTGCACCACTCCTGAAAGCAGCTGGCATGTACAGCAATGGCTCCATGGCGCCATGTGCTGCCCCTCATCCACAGGCACTGAACCCTTAGTTTCTGCTGGGCACGGTTCCCGGTTATTGATCAATGGGAGCTGCAGGAGTGGTGTCTGCAGGCAAGGACAGCATGTGGAGACCCCCTGGTCTGCCCTTCTCAGGGGCTGCAGGGATATGCCAGCCACTTCCAGGAGCAGCAATTACCATACGGATAATTACTCAGCCATGACAGGTTAGGTGTTTTAGAAATCAAAGAATTAAATTTAAGTGTAAGAGAAATAAAAATGATGAAGTGCACAGACCAGTCAAAACCCAAAACTAACACACTTTGCAAGCAGTAACAAGAACCCCCCCTCCTTTCCACATACGTATCAGGTCAGGAGATGAGTGTGACGGAGAGTGTGTGTTTGAGAGAACAACAGGCACAGTGTGTGTGTGACACAGATTTGCATTGCCAAACTCCCTCCTCCTCCCCTTCTGTATCCTATCTCTACACAGAGAAGTGGGAGGGAGAAGGGACACCCTGACATACCAGCGCCCCCCTCTTGTCCCTCCCACACCTTGCACAGGAAGCAGGAGGCTCCTAGAGGGGGAAGATCCAAGGCAGAGGGCAGGAGCAGCATGATAGTATGGAGAGTGGCAACTGAAGTGCCAGTACTTGATAGCTTCCTGGCCAAACCAGTCAGGGATAACCTGTCAGAGGCTCCAAGATCTATCAGTAGATCCCGATCTACTGGTTGATGACGACTGATTTACAGTCATGCTAGAAAGGATTCCCATGGAAGCTCATTTACATTGGATTTTTTCAATGATTTTAGATACCAGCAAAGAACAAATTATTACATTTGGGGATGATTCCAAGATGGGAGGAGTTGCAATGGCTTTGGAGAATAGAATTATTATAATAATTCAAAATGATGAGGTAAACAGGATGAAGTTCAATAAAGGACAAATGCAAAGTACTCCACTTACAAAGAAATAATCAGTTGCACACATACAAAATAGAAAGTGACTGCCTAGGAAGGAATATTTGCAGAAAAGGGATCTAGGGATTGTCCGAGTCAGAACTACAACAATGGCTGCCCGTCGCAGGGAGCCATAGCCTGTAATACCTCTAAGGCTGGTATAGGGGGCTCTGTCTGTGAGGTGGAGTGTTTTCCATATAAGGGCATGTAAATTAATAATCTTCCCCTGCTCGCTCCACCCATTGCAGTGAAAGATCAGCCAATGGGCTGACTTGTGCTCAGGCCTGCTACTCCACCCACTGCAGCAAAAAACCAACCTATGGGGTGATAAGTTCACAGGCAATAAAACAGGCAGGCAGCCCCTCTCTCACTGGGGATTCGCATCGAGTGAACGCCTGGCCTGATCACCCAGACGCCTTGCACCCCCCGCTCTCGAGTCTTACTGAGCGTACTCCGAGTTGATCGACCCGAGTGGAGATAGTTTATGAGCATGTGACCGGTACTTGTGTTCCTGCTGTCTCCAGAACTGGTATAACCCCCCCGCCATCATCCCTATCCTAATTGATTTTTTAGTTGTCCTTGTTGCTTGTCAAGTGACAGCGGCTAAAAAGTTACTAAGTTAGTTTATAAATAGTTGTGGTTTAGGCTTTTTACTGTTTCCTTGTATAAAGTTGTGTAAATAATCAGCCCTATGGACAATACCAGTGTTAATTCAACTGTTCCTAACCCCTGGGCAGTTATTGGGAATTATTGTGATTTAGAAAAGCCTCAGGGAATTGTTTTGTGTTGTCTGGCAATCTGTTTAATTTTTGTTCTGATGATTGTCTGGCGCCATCAAAATAAAATCAGTTTGTGCTTTTTAAAGCCCCCAGTTGTGGTCTCATCCTTTCCGGCATCCCTTCGAACCTCATGTATTACGGGGACTGACAGGGATTATAGTGGACTACAAGCTTAATATGAGTCAAGAGTGTGACACTGTTTAAAAACAAAAACAAAACACCCACACATTCTGGGATGCATTAATAGGAGTGTTGTATGCAAGACACGAGAAGTAATTCTTCCACTCTACGCTATGCTGATTAGGGTTCAACTCGCTCACTTGCCTTTTAATTGGTTAACCGATTAACTAATTAAATAGGATTTTACAACCCTAGTTTAAACAACCATTTAGAGAAACACTGACCTATCTTGAAAAGGAGTGTGTTTGACTAGTCTGATGCTACCCAAGTCTGAACATCTACTTTTAACATTATACAGGGTAGATTAACTGGATTTATAAAGCTTCTACACACCTTTTACCGATACACCTTGTACACAAAGATGACTACTAAAGAGTGAATACAAGGTGCATTCTCCTCACACAATACATCTAACATAACCCAGTTCTTCCTCAGGCTGCAGATCTGACAAAAATGGATTGGGCCTGGCGCATGTAAAATAGAGAAAGGAGAAAGAACTTTAATAGGAGGTGTTTTGCAGCAGAAGAGAAGCATCTATGGACAAATCTGTCCAATATAATCCTCCCTACTAGGAGATGTGAGAATGAAAACTAGCAGTAGATTTCTTTTTAGCTCCTAAGAGAACGGAAGGGTTCTTGCCTGTTGCTGTCCCACCAAGAGATCTACTTTTGCACAACCACAATGGTGACATTGGCATAGGTAATGAAGTTACTCCTGGGTCTAGGGTGATTTTGATATTGCTAAATCTTTAGAACCTACAGGGACAACTTTTAGGCAAGGACTTTACCCTGAATCAGAATCTTAGTCTGATTTAGGATTTTCTGATCCAAAACCAAAAGATTTGCATGTTATTTGACCGTACTAACAGAAACCCTATCTCACATTCTCTTGAGGACACAGAAGCATGAGATTTTTCCTTGTGGCTTAGCTATTTCAGAGGTCAGGACTGACCAAGTTAGAATGCTTCAAAAGTGAGATCCAGGGATTTGGGAACCAAAGAAACAGAAGTCCTATGGCAGAGACTGAAGTCTTCTTTCTAGTCTCTCAAGTATCAGGGCCATCAGAGTCCTATTTATCTTGGCTATAGATCCCTCAGCTGCATCAGATCTGGTCAGCTATGCACCAGAGCATCACAGAAACCTTCCCCTTTCTTACCAAGTTTAGGTCTAGCATGACACATGCTACACAGGTTTATACTCATTTGCTGATGTCACAGTGTATTAACACTCCAAGAGTATCCTGACCAGATACTGAAAAAGTCCATCATATATTTCAAGCGCTGTTGTTTCTACACTGCTCCATACGGTAGTTAGCATTGTCTAATCCTAGACTTTTGCACCTCTAGTCTATGCCAGTCATCGACAACCAAAACTAGCGAGTGGGCTGCATGAGTGGCCCTACTTCCTCTCAATGGCGGGCAACCTGTGACTCACAGCCCATTGTGGTTTCACTTGCAACCCAAACACCCACCTTCTGCAGTGTGTGGGGGAGGGAGGGGGGAGAGGAGCCCTGCACTTTACCTACTCCTCCCTCTCCCACCCAGCACTTGGAGGGTGATGAATCCACTAATTTTGTGCTCTGTTCCCTACTTGTCCCCCTCTCTTCCAGAGCTTGAATAACTGTATGTATATTCAGGGAGCTCCAAGTCTTGGAAGGGAGGGGAGAAGCAGGACTCTAGTGCCCAAAAGGCATGTGGGGGACAGGGGTCCTATCTGCAGCCGCAATAGGCCACAAGTCTTAGGATGCCTACCACTGGTCTATGCCCTGGGCAAGTCACTTGAGTATCTTGCTCCTATGCTGCTCTTCCTTTTCCGTATGACTAAAACCAGAAGAAAGAGGCAAATGACCATCACCTCCTCCACCTAAAGTTTTGTATCATCACCTACTTGGAGGAGTATGTTGTGGGCAACCTTGTTAATGTGTTGATAACTATGTCTCAAAATACAGTATCATTTCTAAGACTATTAAAAATTACTTTGAGAAGGAAACAAGTAGTCTGAAATGCCATTTTGGGTTGCTTTGGGTTTTCACTTCTTATTTTTATATTTGAATAGTCTGAAATGGTATGCAACTGCAAGATGCCTAAGTTGTTCTAAAGCTATAAGAGCAAAAAAAACTCTTCATTTGAATCTCCTGATGAAACAAAATGTGTTATGGCTCCATCTGTCATCACAGCAAAGAGCTTAGTCTCATTTAGAGATCAATCTGCATGTCAAAGTATGAAAAGAGGCTGAGTGAGGTTTCACCTCAAACTTCAGTTCAGACTGTTTCAGGCTAAAATCTTCAGAGATAGAAGCTTACACAGATTTTCAAAAATGACATTGTGTGTAGCTGACACCACTTTTTAGAGGGGAAAGATTTTCACAAAGGGATGAATGCCTAGGCCCTCTGAACAGTTTGCCCAAAAGTAGACTCCTTAAAGGGGCCAGAGAACACACACCCCACCCCCCGAGAAACTTTTACTAAGAAATAACTGGGGGGATTTCTCTCATCTTGGCTCTTTACTCCAATAAACATTGCTGGGTGCTCAACTCTGGAAAGTTAGCCTAATGTAGACTATCTTTGAGAACCTGGGCACAGGTCAAAGACCCTGCCCCTCGGCTCTCCCTCACCCTCCCAAAAAAAGTCCACAGCTGCAGCCCTCAGCATGTGCTGTGAGTATCATTCTGGCCCCCAGGGGCTTCCAAAGTTGAGTAGCCCTGGTCTAAAGCCTTCTACATTCAGCCTACAAGTCCCACCTCCTTAAATATACAGTGCCTTTGATCATGCAGGATCCGAATAATGTTTTAGATTTCCACATCATTCACCAGTCCTGAAATAGAGCCCACTCTAGATGGAACATTGCACCCAATTATTCTGAACCAGACAGCCTTATACAATGTAAGCAAATTAAGAATAGCCTCTCAAACTGAGCGCAACAGATGTTGATTGTTACAGCGCGCACACACACACACACACACACACACACACACACACACACACAGTCAAGGTGGAAAACAAATTATACAAGGAGGGAAAATAGAGAAGCAAGACAAAACTAGCCTTCATTTTAGCGTGCACATCAAGGATGTCTGGAATGCTGCCAAATATGGTCTTAATTTCCTCCTGTGCAAGGATAGGTCCTCCAAGTTGCCCTTCCTTTTCCAACGGAACTTGAAATAACTGTGAAAGTAAGTAAAAAGAAAATTTAACAGAATATCTCAGAGATGAAAGCTTAATGGTGAGAATATACATTACCCACTCTATCAAAATGGAAATATTGCTATGAAGGAAAGATTTGTAGTGTTTTCTATAACCATAACCTTGACAAGAGCATCTCTCTTTATCCCCACACTTCACTGGAGTGTATTGTTTTAAACCCACTACTTAACATGTGGCAAAAAGTACAAGCATTAAATTCATCCATTACCAAATCCATTCAATTCTATAGCCACATTAGAAAATTAGGGCAAAAACTTATGTTACAGTGATGTATAATTGAATCTCTGAGCTCATTCTTAAATGTATGATCAATTACTGCAAACGAGATCTAAAAAAGATGGTATTTAGTATTTTAGTCAAGTCTGTTTTTATAGTTTAAGAAGGCATAATGAACCTATTCCTTTTCTTCAATTCTTATGCTTCTCTCCAGTTCATTAGGGTAGATTTTTTTAATTACGTCAAGAAAAGGGACTCTTTAATAAATGCTCATTAAGTGTTTTAAGATCTTCCAAGAAGAGGCTAAATCAACCTAGCAAATCAGTGGTGAAACTGAAAATTAAACAGTGAGACTCAGATACAGTAATAGGAACACTAACTTACCTGAATAATTGTTGTCAGAATATCTACATAGTTACTTTCTGTCTGATAGAGTTCTTTTGCAACCTGCCATCTTGCAGACTGCTTTGAAGGCAGAGGAGTTGAATTTTTGGAAGGCTTTGCACATGATTTTGGTGTTTCTGATGAAAAGGAAATAGACTACTTTAGAAATGTGTTAAACAAATCTCTCCAGGAAGTTCTTGTTTTTCAGTGAGGATTCTCAAGATTTTTAGAAAGATTATACTAAGCTGTTTTTGTTAAGCGTACCCCCTTTAATATAAAAAGTTGTAGAAAGGTTAATATTTTGACATATGGAGCATATTTGTTCCATTAATTAGTAGCACTCTATTTTTTACTAACAAAAGTACTAGTGTAAACAATCAGGAGTGAGGGAAAACACAAAATCCCACTCCTGACGCGCCTTTCCCCACAAAAAGTGCCAGTGTGGACAGCGCTATGTTGACAGAAAACTCTTTCCTGCTGATGCTAGTTAGGGTTGCTTTAATTATACCAGCAGGAGACCTTACAGTGGTATAGCTGCAGAAGTACAGCTCTGTCACAGTAAGGTGTCTGTGGAGCTGGGCCATGTCTAAACACAAATTGCTCTTTGACATCACATGCCATAATACAGCAACATTACACTATTGATATTATCCATAAAGCTAGGGAGAAATATTGTGATCAGTTTTAAAGCTTCCAATTTTATATTCCTTAGGAGTAGTTCTCAAAAGTATTTAGTGGTTCAGAGAACTGCCTGTTCATATGAAGGTTCCTCCCTATTTTTAGCTGCTGAATGGCAAATTAAAAAAAAAAGCCACCAAGAAAGCAAATATTTTTTATTATTACTTTTCCATGTTTACCTCATGACAAATGCTTACAACTATCAATGAACAGGCAAATAGCATATACAATCCACATTATGAAAAGCTTGGAAATACCTATTCTAGAGGAGAGAATCCTGGGGAAATAATTGCGCAGCTAATGGTGTTCTGAATACCGATTCAGAGACTGGAGTATTCTGTAAATTTTGAAGGCTGACATGGTCACACCCCAACTAGATGATGTACAATTACTAAGGAGGCTTAAACGTCCCCCTTTAAACAGTTATAATTTTTCTGAATTTGTACCAATCAACTTAAGTATTACTGTGCCTGCAGTAAGTACTCTTACCTGTCACTGGTGCAACACTGGTATAACTGTAACTGGCTTTTGATTTTGAATCAGAAGGAAGTTCAGAGTCTCCTACTAAAATGTTACTCTCCGCTATCAAAGATGTTTCATCTATAAAGCTACACTGGTCCTTGCTGTCCTTTTCCTCATGACTATGCCCACAGGTCACTTGCTGGACATAGTCACAGGCATTCATACAAGTCAGGTCATTAATATTTACATCTGTAGTATTTCCAGATATCTCTCTTGTAAGTTGGAATTGATATCCATGTTCTAGGACTGGATTTGTGAATTTTGCAATTTTCTCTCTTCCACAAGAACCATACACAGAGATTTTAGTTTTTTTGTTAGTTAATTGGTCAACGTAAGTTAAGAAAGTTGATTCTTCATAGTCTTGTGACATTTTTGATATGTTATTTGTCCCTACCGGATGTTCACATGATGCAAGAGTATCGTTCAAGACTCCAAGATAAGTAGGCCTTACAGTGATCTCGCTTTCCTTTGGAAAAAGAATCTTTTTCTGGAGCTTTGATACTGTCTCTTTCCCAAGTATGCTATTGCCTAGGTTTCCAGATGACCTGCAACTAGCTACCTTGTTTGTTTGCTGGAGACTTTCAAGAGGATTCACACACTGCTTTGGAGTAGCATTATATTCAAATGTAAATTTGGTAAAGGTGTATTTTTTCCTCATTTTCCTCCATGTATGACTACATCTACTGACATGACGACAGCTGGCCTGACCTCTACCTGTGTCTGAGCTTCTTGCTCCTATTCTGCTCCCTGCATAATCTGAAAGGGAGAAAGCCTGTAGTTACTTGTCAAAACTATAGTATAGCTAATCATTTTTTCTACTTCTGTAATTTGCACAGTAAGAACACTGCTAAGCTTAAACATCTTTTTTCTACTATACCTCCAGTGGCAATGCTGGACTCTGGTGTGTTAGAAATATCCAATAAAGACCCCATAGAAAGGGAATGCTCCGCTGAGGGCCGTTTCCGAGGAGGGAATGGTGACATGTCAGTTTCTCTGGCAAGCTGTGCAAGGGTCTCTCTCAAGCGTCGTCTCTTGCGATTACTATTTGGAGTACTCAGAGAAAGTTGGGACACAGACTTTTTGAGTTCAGGACTCTCAGGCTGTAATTAGATATTAAAATTTAGTTAGTACTTTTAATCATGGTCTTCAGCTTGATTCTGTACAGGATTAAAGAAAAGATTACATATAGACTACACAGGACAGTTGCTACCCATTTCAGTAAACGGTCAAACAGAATAGTTGAAAGTTTTACAATACTTACACAGCAAGCAGGATAATAACCCATATCCCTTAGCTTATTAAGAGCAGGATTTTTTTTTAAAAAGGCTAATATGAATTTGTTTTTCCAGGTTTAAAAATTCTGCATTGCATAACTGCAAGACCACCATGAAGCGATCACTAAGCAAGCAAAGGCCAAGTATATCATATGTTTAACCTTTAGTGTCTTGAAGCACTCACAATTCAGGAATTTTAGAAATATACCTTTGTCATGAGTTATCAGCATCCAAATTAATCCCTAATCCTACAAATATTTACAGTATTAAAGTTAAGCACAAGTGTAAGTAATCAGATTCAATGGACAATTCACAGTAGTCAAGATAAGTATTTGCAAATGCAGGCTTTTAGAGTCAACATTTTACAGTGCTACTAAAGGTTAGCATACCTTTTCAAATAAGTACATGGATTCTCCAGCTTTGGCATCCATCTGAATGCTTCCCCAGAACCACTATATGGAGAAAAGAGAGTCTTCTATAACTTGTTTCAGAACTTGATACAATCTTTTGACCTGCGATATTGAATATCATTTACATGTCTGAAAAAAAATAAAATCTTCCAAGTGTAACTATATAATTATTGCTCATCTATTAAATAATTTTAAAAAGAACACACAGTCAGGGGTGGGCAAAATATGTACCTCAATCACATAGCCTGATCTACTTTCTGCTCTCAACCTTTGCCCCAGATCCCACATCCTCTCCATTAATATCATAGAAGAGTGAGGCCCTTGACGACTTACCAAGTTCCTGAAGTGTCCCTTTACCAAAAGTTATCACCCACCCCTGTTCTAGTATTAAGAGCTTCTGTATACACTAACCTCTTGCTTTACAACATAAAGTTTCTTTGGAGGCTCAAATGGGAGAGCTTTCACTGTATTTTCTTCAACCACCAGATGTGTGCATCTATCATCACTAACTGGCATGTACCGCCCACCTGGAATACAAAAAATTAAATTAACTGAAGTACCAGGCATTTAAAGTTTCGGTAAGATATATTTTATAGTAGTATCAATACTACTATGAAAGGAGAAGGAATAATAAAGTTGGGGAGATGACACAAATAAGGGGGAGTTGGTCAGCAAGCTGAGACAGTTGTATCCAGCACTCCCTGCAGTACACCCCACTCTGGAATGAAGATAGTACCAGCAGACATTCTATCGCAATACAGCTTCACAGGACAGCTTTGATAAGCCCATCTGCAGAACTTATATAGGGGAGGACTATAGACACACAAGTTACAATTTCTGTGATGGTGAAAATTCTTTAAAAAGAGGATTGAGCTCCTACTCTCCTGGAACTCAGGGGGCAGGAGCACTTATTTTTAAATAGCTTAGAGAACATATTTGAGAAAGTATAACAAGACTCCCAGAAAGACATTGGTACTTAGGAGCAAGCCAGAAATAGCTTGCTTAAACACAACCACCTCAAATTGGAAGCTGTGCACATTGCAGCCCATGGGCTGTTGCTACACTTCAAAGGTTAAAGCACTGAAGCCCAGGGTCAGTTGGGAACTCCCCAGCTAACCCTGGGCTCTGTGCAGCCCTGCCGGTTTGAAACACCACTGCTGGAGTCCCCAGCTGATTCTGGGCTCCCTACGGCACTGCCTCTTTGAAACGCTGCAAGGAGTCAGATGCCAGGCTGCCCACGGCATTCAAAGCGGCAGCACCACACGGAGCAGTTGACCCCAGGTGATGCTGCCACTTTGAAGTACCCCCCTGGCCTCCTTCCTTGCTGCCTCAATCTGATAGAGGCAGTGGAGGGGGAGAGGAAGCAAGGGTGGGGGAGCGACTAGTTGATTAGTCATTAACATCCCTAACACACACACACACACACACACACACACACACACAGCACTGTAAGAATAGACCTTAAACCTATTGAGTCAGCCAAAATATTCATTACTGTGCATTACACTACTGAAGGGAAACAACTATTTGGCCATGAATTCTATATAAGCTATTCATTTTCTTGCAAGTACATTATAAAAAAAATTGAGCACTACTACATGATTCAAGAAGCACTTGAACAATATTTGTGGAATACAACTTAGTGTAAGAAGTACTTAAACATACACATTGAATATTTTTTAACCAGCTGTAGTAAGATGAGGGCCTGAAGTATAAGGTCATGTATCACAGACCTAGTTGAGCCCTAGCAAACAATGATCAAGACTTTGTTAATATAAAGCAAAGCTAAGCTGCGAGCAAGAAGCGGGCCTCTACTCACAGAACTTCTTAAGAACAGGGCTGTTGGTGTAAAACACTAATTGGTAATAGCCCAAGTGTAGAACAGTAATTGGTACTAGGTACCAACTCTAAAATAATAATTGGTACCAGGCATAAGTTGAAAGCACGTTCTAGAGGATAGAAACAATTCCTCATTAAAAAGGACCTTAGTACCCGCACACTCCCCAGAGATACTGGTCCTGGTTCAGGAAAGGGTCTAAAATGATAGCATGGTGGAAACACAAATTGATAGATCCACCAGGTGCAAGGTGATATCTAAGTAACATCAGAGGGTAGCAACCTGACACAGCAGGAGTGACATATAACTTGTTTGAACCTGTATTTAAAGCTGCGTCTTGAAGGGGCTGTGTTTGTCGAACTTAGAGGGTAGTGTCTCATTGACTGAGCCATGTCCATTGTAAGGAGTACATATGCATAGTGGTGCAATAGAGTCTGACAACTATTACTATATTTCATTTGACAAAGCTGGCCAGGGGCCTTTGATCTTTATCTGATTTTGTGGTCTTTGGGGGGGTGTTCTCGAAGTCGGCTGTGTTGGACTACTTATGCAAAGTCAACACAACACACAAGACTGAACATACACACAAGCTTCTGAATAATTATCACTGATGGAGCAGACCACCTGTCTGGACAATGCACCAGTGAATTCTAACTATGCCGTCAGCTTTTCAAAATTAAAATGTTAACCATTAGATGGGGGAGGACAAAAGGAATGGGGGAGAGGGAGGGGAAAAAAACTACAGTAAAGCATTTTGAATCCAGAGTGTGGGAGAAAAGTTTGTTTTTGCTTGTTCATGCTTTATGCATCTGGCCCTACCAAGTTTACAGTCCCTTTTAATCAAGTTTACAGTTATAGGATTTTAAAAAATGATAATACATTTCATTTCAGCTACTTAAATCTGAAAGTTCATGGCGTTATGAGTGAGGGGTCCTGGCCCAAAGAGCAGTTGTGTGGGTGTCACAAATTTATCAGAATATGCACTACTAGCAGTATGCACTACTAGCACCCTTACTTCTGTGTTACTACCTGCAGAGCTAGGTCCTTAAGCCAGCAACCGCCATTCTCCGGCAGCCCAACTCTGAAGAGTTAATAGTAATAAGGGTGGCAATACCGCGATATTCCCCCCACACACATACAACTCTATTTTCAGTCAGGATCTCCTATTTGAGAAATGCCGGCCTCAAAGGCGATGAGGGAGGGACTACATTTCACTATCCATGACTTGTTTTTCATGGCCATGATTTTGGTAGGGCCCTATTTAAGCCCAAAGAGATCTAAAAAGTTAAATGTAGCTTTTCAAGTGCAAGACCAATTCAAAGCTCCTTGCAAGAAAGAAAAAAAAAAAAAAAAAAAAGTCAGCAAGTTAAAAATGCATTTAGTATAAATTCCATTGCAAATGATAAATAACCACCTTGCATTTTTGTCATTTCTTCCATGTTAATTCTCTCTTCATCAGAAAATCCAAGGAAACTTAATACACAGTCCTGGAATGGAGGAACCTTGAACTCATTTCTGAATTCCTCATCAGCCGCACAGAAGTCACTTAAAAATAAACAATTAAAACCAGTTGTATATTTAAACAGTCCTCTTTAGTAAAGAGAAGTTTGTTTTTAGATCATAGAAAAGATCTAAATTGGAAGGGAGGGTGGTTTTAGAACACTTACAGTTCATTCCTTCTATCCCAAGCCTTGTAAATCCACTCAGCTTTCACAATAGGAGTTCCCAGACTCACAGCAAGCTAGAAGGAGAAGGAAGTTGTTGGCTATGGTAAGTAAACTCTCCATTTAAGTTCCTTCCAAACTTGGAAGGAGATTTCTGGCAACATTTCTGATTTGCAAAACAGTCATTGTAAAAAAGCCACACACAAAAAGGATGAAGTTACTCCTCTGCAGAATTACAGAAAGGTAGGACTACCTAGAGAAACCGAGAAGTCATCTAGTCCAGATTAGGGATGTTAAGGACTAGTCAACTATCCAATAAGCAAATACTTATAGGATAGTCAGTTGACTAGTCGATTCCACCCCTCCCTGCTTGCTACCTCTATCTGATAGAAGCAGCAAAGGGGGGAGAACTGGGTATTTCAAAGCAGCAGCACCGCACAACTGATCCCCAGCTCAGCTGTGCGGCGCTGCCACATGTGGAGCCAGAGGGTCAGCTGGTGACTCCCCAGCTGATCTTGGGCTCCAGCACAGCATTTCCCCAGAACACAGGATCAGCTGGGGAGTCCCCAGCAAACTCTGGGTTCTAGGGAAATGGTGTGTGGAACCCATGGTCAGCTGGGAAGTCCTCTGCTGACCCCAGGCTCCATGCTGTGCTGCCACTTTGAACTGCGCAAGAGCCCCCGCTGAGGACTCTTATACATTTCAAAGCTGGCACACCACATGAAGCCCCGAGTCAGCAGGATTACCTACTGGCCCCAGGCAAGCCCAGTGGAGGCTCTTGTACGCTTCAAAGGAGGAATATGGAAGTGCCTATAGACTAGCCGATGGAAATTCCATCAACTACTCAACTAGTAAATTAACCGTTACTTAACATCCTTAGTCCAGATGCACACCTAAACAGACCATCCCTGATCGGTGTTTGTCCAACACATTCTTAAGCAACCTCCAGTGACAGGGATTCCACAGCTTCCATAGGTAATGATTACACTTAGTCAGTTTACCCTAATATTCACCCAAAGCCTCCCTTAATATAAAGGCAGGTAGTAGGACAAGAAATAATCTTACATGATGAAGCAGAGTGCAGCCAACTAGGAGAGAGTGGCATGGCACAGCAAAGCAGGCTCTCTGGCTGCTCCAGCTCCCATTGCTGCAGTGAGTGTGAGGCAACAGGGCAGGGGTTGAGCCCTGCTGCTACCCTGCATCAGGACCTCATAATCCTTAAGGGGATCCATTCTGTCCATACGACAGCAGAGACAGCTGGTATGGTGCCCCCCAAAAAACACAGGGCCTGGGATGGCCTCTCTGAATCATACTATGGATTGGAGGGCTCTGGCCACTGGTCTTTTATTGTAGTGTAGGCATACCATGGAGGCATAAACTGGTAAGTGCTCAGATGCCTCAAACACAGTAGTCTGTGTTTAAGCTAATGCTAAATACTTCACAAGAAACAAAATGCTTATTTTCAGAAGCTGAACTCAGGTGTCACAAAAGCCATTAGACAAAGATATTTAAAAAAAAAATACCCAGATAACTATAATAATAATGGAGATTGCCTATCTCCTAGAACTGGAAGGGACCTTGAAAAGTCGAGTCCAGTCCCCTGCCTTCTCAGAAGGACCAAGTACCATCCCTGATGAATTTTTGCCCCAAATCCCTAAATGGCCTCCGCAAGGATTGTATCCAACAGCCAAACAATTACCATCCATTGTTTTTAAAACCTGATGTCAGAGGTAAAGATTCGCTGAAATCTTTAATCCTTTCTAGTTAGCCCCATTTTCCTCAACATAAAAAATGCATCTGCTCCAAGTTAAAACTGACTTTCAAATCATACAGTCTATCTACACTGAGAAACTTTTCAAATCCAGTCCCTGAAGTACAAAGTTCACATACTCTGAATTTTTCTCCTTGTGTAGAATTAGCCACCAGATGTGTAACTTTTGAACTGAAGTCCTTTCGAATAATTCCACCCATATGATGAACCAATGTCACCATCTTAACCTGAAGAGCAAGAGTCAAAGAGAACCAATCACTTTTTGGAACATTCAGCTATTAAAAGGACAGACAAGAGTTATATACAGTACAAGTTACAGTGGAACTAATTTTTAAAGCAAAGCTCCTGCATGCTCTGAAATTAGTAGTTTATAATTCTTCAAACACATTTCACCACAGTTATAGTTTATCTAGCAGCCCACAGAGCAGTGGTTTTCAAACTTTTTTTTCCCCTCATGACTCAGTTGAAGAAAGTTGATGTCCACAACCCAACATAATTTGACTAGAGTGTGAGCTTCAGAGCAGGGCTGAGTACGAGAGCTTTGGGAGTTAGGAGGGAGCACTGGCTTTGTGGGGGGCTGTGGCAGGATGGGCTTGAGCAGCTGCCGGTCAGTGGTAAAGTGAGGATTTGAAGACAGGCTTCTTGCCTCCCCTGGCACCACAGACCATACTCTGCCCCAGAAGCAGCCAACAGCAGGTTACCAGCCTATGGGAGTGTGGAGCTAGTGCTCAGGGCAGTGGCAGTGCACAGAGCCATGTGCACTTTTCCTCTTCCCTACCCTCCTGCCATCTAGCAGCCAGGCCTGTTGCCAGCCACTTCTGTGACACAGCTCAGTCTGTGGTGCCAGGACAGGCAAGTAGCCTGCCTTAGCACCCCCAATCGTCACCTGATCACCCTGCAGCAATGAGAGCAAGGGCCTGATATCCCACCAGCCATAGTTGGAAAACCATTGCCAGCATAGAGCCTCCAAACAAGATGATTCCTAACATATCACACCCCAATTACTTCTGTAGATGGAACTGGCTAAAAAATAAATAAATAAAAGGAGTTTAGAACAAATTAACGTGGCCCATGCAGTTTGAATCTGGCAGGCCAGAGTTAACTCCTTATTCTTGGAAGATGATCTTGTGTTTTATGCAGTTGCCAGTATCTCCACTAGTACAGTCCACTATGATAACACCAGAACCAACTCAATAGCCATTTACAGGATTACAAAACATCAAGCAAGTTACCAGTTGCTTCTTGTAATATCTGAGTTTTCCTTTAAAGTTTCACATTTGACTACTGATCAGACATGATGCTGTTTGTATTTCTGACAAGATCATATATGAAGTCACAGTCCAAATGCTCTGAACAGGATTTCCAAGTTTTACTTGATCGCACTCAAGAGCGTGTACATCGGGGTGGGGAACCTAAAGTCCTCAGCTTGCCTGGACCTGGCCCAAGGCTCAGGGTCTCTCTCTCTCTCCTCCTCCTCCCCCTCCCCCCCCGATCCCAGCACTGGGGAACCTGAGTTCCAACACCCCTCCTCCCACTGCCCCACAGCAGGGCTGGAGCACACAATCTACTAGCCTGGGCCCCTCTAAGCTCTGATGTGTAAGGGGAATATGGGGAGTGTCTTTCTCCTTCTCAGTCAGGGGCCACATAGGTGAGTTTATTTTTCTTGTTTTGCTTCTCACTTATGAGGCCCCCCAACTGATTTTTCTGTGAGTCTGTGCCCTCGTCCCCCCTCCCCCCCCAACCAAAAAAGCTTCCCCATCCCTACACACATGATCTAACACCAGTGGAAGGTAATTCTTAGGTGATCACCTCAATGCAGTCTGTTAGTGATATAAAAGGTTAAGCAGTAAGCATTTTCGGTAAGCCTAAAGTTTACAGCACCAGGCTGGAGCAGCCCCGACTGAGTGCTGCCTTGCCACACTGGCATGACTCTGACCATGCTGGACTGGCAGGCAGTGCTCCAACACAGCCCAGGCAGAAACTGCAGGATTCCATTTTCTGGCCCACCAACAGTTAACTGGAGTAATTTTCATCATCATTTAACCAGTTAGCTAATTGATGGTTATTTACAATCCTTTTAAGAGTCCAGTCCTGCTCCATATAAAGAGCAGGAAAGTCTTAAGTAGACCCTAGAATTGTAGTTGTGTATTCAAGAACACAAACTTTAATCACTATTAGACATTGTACACTAGGTCAGTGTGTGTCAACCTTTTTTTAAAGTACCCCTTTAAAAATATTATAAGTACCCCCAGTACCTACAGTTTTCAGGCACACAATTCTCCCCCACCACCACCACCGCAACACATTTGTTTAAACAACTTAAATCTTAGCCAGGTGGCCAATGAAATTTTTAGGTGTAAAAAGTACTAAAATAATCAAGTGCTGTAAAACTTGAACAAAAATTCAGCTTTCTCCAAGTTTCAGTTCTGTTGACGTACCCTCCCAGACTTCTCTCGAGTACCCCTAAGGATACTCGTACCACTGGGTTGAGAAACACTGCACTAGGTGAGACAGAAAAATACCTTAAACATAGTTACATGTAGGTTACTCAGTCAAAGAAAGGGGAGGAGACAGGAAAATATGACAAAAGAATCTTACTAGTTCGTCTTTCTTTCTGAATCCTGTAAAGCACAGCACCAGATTCAACATACTTGCACAGTACAATGGACGACATGAGAAAGGAAGAGGCTGAAATAAGATAATGATTTATTACAGTAGTCAGAACCACAAGCTTTATTTTTTTTTTTAAAGTGTTGAATAAAAACTACTTAAAAACAGTAGCTAAAGATTTTAGCATTGGCACCAGTGAATTTTAACAATTATAATAAATTGGATACTAATTAACAAGGGTTGGTGTTTTTTGGTATGCCTTGAAATAGAAACTACTAGCATTTTGGTAAAGTGACGATATCACTGTGCTGAAGCTGTACTGTGAAGTTAAAACTGTAAACTTTATCATAGGTGTCCCTGTTTCTTATAGAATTATATTAGACACTATTGTCCTACAACAGAGCATTATGACCATGCCAACTGTTAGTATCTTCTGTCCAAAATGGTTGCTGTATAGTGCAGAAGTAGTCCTTGGCATTAATATAGTCTTTGCACCTCTTCATTGCAATATTGCACAGAAAGGGGGGAGGGGGGGAAATAGCCTTTACGGTGCCACAAAACTCCTAATGGATTTTTTGGGGCATAATCTTTCATAGGCAAAAACCCACTAGGTCAGTATTTGAGCATAAGCTTTCATGGGAAAAAAATAAGTCTTCAAGGTTTTTGCAGATACAGATTAACACAGATACCCCTCTAATATTTACATAAAGTATTTCAGATAACTAGGGGACTGTGGCCCCTGCTCACTACACTCACCAACCCTACCTTCTCTCTGCGGGTAGGCAACCCCAGCTCTCCACCTGGCCACCAGGGAGGGCCAGGCCAGCTCTGGCCCTCCCTCACCTGGCCACCTAGCTGATGGGGAGGGCCGCGGCTTTGCCAGGCCCCAGCTCTCTGCCTCCGGCTGCCATGGGAAGGACCCTTGAGCCCAAGGTGGGGACCAAGCATCGTGGGAGGGGAGAGAAGAGATGTTTATTATTTCAAATAAGTGTTAGCAATTAGTATCTATATTTCCTTAAACTACCTCCAGGTGCAGAGAAGTACTTGTGAACTTCTCACATCTGACAAAGATTCTCTTTTGACTATTATTTTTTCAACAAACAAGTTAAAGGGGATTTGAACATGGATTATAAAATACTTTCCATCTATATTGGATATCCATGCTTGTGTGGTTCAAATGGTACTGATCACAGTCATCACTACCAGTACTTTCAATAGCTTTTTAAAGAATTGAACTAACTAGATATCTCAAGACTTGAATTCCTAGTGGCTTTCCCTTTCTGAGAAAGCCCAGAAAATAGCTATATAAGAGGGAGGGGAAACAATGAATAAATTCATATTGTTGCCAAGGCTCTTGAAAGTGTTAAGAGGAAGCAACAAAAAAGAAACACTATACATTAATGTCTTGTCTACACTAGAAAGTTATACTGCTTTAGCCATCCTAAGTGCTATGGGTAATAATATGCTGGTATAGCTGAAGCAGTACAATCCCTCTAGTGTGGGTGCACTTATACAGCCATAGAAGTGCTTATACTAGTTTATAGAGGTTCTCAAACTGTAGACCAGGACCCCAAAATGGGTCACAACTTCATTTTAAAAGGGTCACCAGAACTGTCTTATGGTGGTGTAGTATTTTTCTTGTCAAAAAGGGGGCCACAGTACAATGGAGTTTGAGAAACCCCATCACGGTAAAACCTGTGTTATTAGGCACGCTCAGGGATTAGGGCATTCTGGTTATCTGAGGGTCCCATCAACCTAGGAAAAACCAATGGACAATAATAATAAAACTCAAGTTCTTAATATTGGTAGTTCTGTAGTGTGAAGCAGTTGGTCTCACATTTCTATTTTGAGTGAAAGAGGATTAGTAAAAAATTGTTAAGTCAATCATGGTAAACCAAGCCAGGCCCGTGCACCTGAAGATGTGACAGTATTGTGGCTAGGGACAATGCTGTCAAAGTTTTCTGGTTAACAGAGTGCCAGATAACAAAGGTTTCACTGTACTAGAATACTTATTCTTGTACATGAAGGGGAATATACTATATAGTATAAGGCACCTTTATACCCATTCAACTGCATTTACTTCAGGACTTTTCCTGGGGTAACTACATAGATTAAGAACCCCACGCTACTAACCAAACTAGTAATGCCAGTAAAGTGTCTATGTGTACTCCAAGTCTAATGCTTTTCCCAGCTTTTCTTTGGAAAGATATCCCATGGGTTGGGAAAAGAAGAGTGATTTGTTAACTTAACTGAAGGGCTTGAGCTACTTTTGCACACTGGCTTACAACTGCCAAGCCACTCACTCTCCACTTAGACCAGAGCTACTCTACAAGCGGCCCGTGGCCTGTTTGTCTGTGGCCCGCAGGAGCTAAAACAAAAAAGTAGTCCATATAACGGTCTTCTGTTAATATGTGTTCTAGTTGTTAATTTCCTGGACTGTCATTGCTCATTAGAAGTGCTGACATACAGGTGGAAATCGGGTGAATACTGTATTTTATTAGTATCAGCAGAACTGACGTAAATGGGGCCTGTGTGTTGTGTAGTCTTGTCTTAATTTTTGTATTCATGCCCCTCAGTGAGGAAGAAGATAGTTACATATATATGCAACCACACTTAAGTTGCGGCCCTCGGCATGTGCTGAGAATATCATTGTGGACCCCAGGGCTTCCAAAGTTGAGTAGTCCTGATTTAGAGCCTACTTTTCAGAAGTGCTGAGCAACAAACAACCCCAAGTCACGTTAATTAGGGCCATCAGTTCTTTCTATTTTTTAATTTTAAAAAAGCCATGTAAGTCTAGTGAAACATTACATGTGAATGGCCAGAATTCTGCACTGAGAAAGACTGATACAGCTTTCAACAATTCCTCCAGTTCAGAAGAAATTTAAATTCAGAATAGCTGTGCCATCACAATACAAGGCCTTCATTTACATAAACGATAAGCAGAGCTGTATTGCAATTTAAAAGAAACTTTTACCATAGGAAGAAAATATTCAATTGCTCACATTAGTAGTATTGACACGTGAGAGTCCATCTAAAAATAAAGTAAAAGAATAGTCTTTCGCTGACACCTGAATACTTACCTCTCCTTTCTGAGCACAATGAAGTACTATTGGAGGTCCAAGAACACGTCCGTCAAACTTGTACAAGTTGTCCAAAAGAGAATTTTGAAAGTCTGCTACAATGAAGACTGTCTCAAATTCTGGAGACTCAGAATCACCAAACTCTTCTATGGATTCCATCTTTATATAGGGCACTTTTATTTCCTTAATTTTTTCAAACACAACATTAAAGTAAGTGTCATTCTTGCAACACACATTGTAAACAAATGTCAAAAATCTTGATTTTTACCTTGATACTAAATTTCTTTAAAACTTCAAAGACAGCTTTACAGTGTTCCAAAAAGGATAACATTCTGTTTAAAGATATACAGCGCTGATTTTTGTATTTCTAGCATGGAACTAGTGATGATCTAGCTTTCTTTAAAATGATTCCTAATTCTGATGAACTCCTTAAAACCCAGTATAATTTGTTCTAATATTACATTAGAGAGGTAAAGTATTTCCTCAATCTTTTTTGGGGGGTGGGGGGTGGGGGACACCACAAATATTTTGATGCATTAATTCAGCTGGATATAAATTATTCTTGTACAATAGACAATCACATCTTTTCCTTCAGGGCATCTAAATTTAGTTTATGGAGTTTGGAACTCTGCCACTAAAATCAGATTCAGTTTCAACAATTTATAGTTTGCAGACCAAGAGATTCCATATAGTAGTGTTTCCTATTGCATGAAGTTAAACATAATATTTCTGAAAATTTACCTATTGGCTGCTCTGAATCTGGAGGTATTCGGTCCAAACTCCATTTTCTAGAATCCGTCATGTTAAGAAACAACTTAATCCTTAAATAATTGTTCATGCACCAATCTTAAATTACATGTCTTTTACTGTTGAACCAGGAAAGCCATTTAATGGATTATGAAGCTAGTTCATAGCAGAAACATACAAAAGTCTAAACAGACGTGACATATCATTTGTGAGTTCATATCCAAGCACGGAATACATTAAGTCCACTAAATATACTAGTTCAGGGATTAAGAACAGATATTTAAGCAAATTGCAGAGTTTCAAATTTGACATACGCT
The DNA here is from genome assembly GCF_049634645.1 of Pelodiscus sinensis. Taxonomy (NCBI): domain Eukaryota; kingdom Metazoa; phylum Chordata; order Testudines; family Trionychidae; genus Pelodiscus; species Pelodiscus sinensis. The sequence goes on along the minus strand of NC_134720.1, from coordinate 40,519,498 downwards.
CCTACTCAACTAGCTTCATACTATACCACAGAAAACATTATCTATTATGCCTTTATCACACACAAATATCAGAAATCATGAAAGTTAAATGTTGGTGCACTCCTGTCCCAGTGAAGTGCAAACATGCTGCATGCAATTATAGACACATGCCTGACATACCATATGAATTATACTTTTTATTAGTTTTTCTCCCGATTTACCAGGGCTAGTTTCCTTTATCTTTATAACTGGGACTTCCATTATCTTAATTGTCTGTGGAAGAGGAGAACTTTGGTGTGAGATTAAATTACTAACAAGAAGTTTATCAAAAACATGTCATTATGACTACTTTATGTTAAAGCTACATACCTCCAAGGCTTTCAAGAGTTCCTCACGTTTCCCAGCTTCCTGAACTAAAACCACTCTGGTTTCAATTTGAGGTACCTCCTCTGTTCCGGGAGGAGGAAAAAAAAAAAAAAAAAAAAAGAGTAATATTTATAACCAGTTCTTCTATTGGATATGTTCTCTCATTTCATTGCTCTTCTCTGGACTCCTTTTGCTTGCTGTCATTCCCACTCAGTAATTATCATTCTAGGCTTCCCATATAACTCATTAAATAGTTAAAAGAGCTGATAAGAATTGTAACAGCACTTAGTGTTAGTTCTCTTCCTTTCCTAGTGAAAACTAAATGGTTTTTAAATCAGCTTCTTTTAACTATTTAATCTTTTAGGTGCTAATAGACTATTTGTTGTTTACATTTTTCCTGTTACAAACTGGTTCGGCTATCCCTTTGGCTATGTCTAGACTACATCCCTCTTTCAAAAAGTGGGATGCAAATTAGGCAGATTGAAAGTGCAAAGGAAGCACAGATTTAAATATCCCACATTTCATTTGCATATTCATGTCCGATCGCTGTTTCGAAAAAGGGCATTTTAAAATTGAAACCACAGTCTAGAGGAGGTGCTTTAAAAAACAAAAACAAAAAAGCCTTTAGAAAGATCCCATATTCCTGAAAAAAAATTAGTTCAGAATCTTTCCAAAAAGGGGTTGTTGTTTTTTTCTGAAAGCACCACATCTAGACTGCAGTTTCACTTTAGAAATGCCCTTTTTCAAAACAGTGATCGGACATGAATACGCAAATAAAGCACAGGATATTTAAACCTGTGCTTCCTTTACCCTTTCGATCTGCCTAATTTACATCCCGCTTTTCGAAAGAGGGATGGAGTCTAGATGAGCCCTTAGAAACTTATCTAATGTCCTCTTCCCCCCCATTCCCCCCACTCCCACGCCCCCCCTTCACTTATTTATTCTTGGTTCTAGTCTTCGAACACTCCAGTCATCTGAAGAAGTGGGCTGTGCCCACAAAAGCTCATGATACCATCTATATGTTTTGTTAGCCTTTAAAATGCTACCAGATTATTTATTTTTTTTGTTTTTGTTTTTTAAGTTTTTCCTGTTACAGACTAACTCGGCTACCACTCGGAAACCTCTCTTGGGTTTACTGGTTAACCATTCACATCCCTAGTCGATTCATCTATTCTGAAAATAGCAAGAGAATCAACAAAATACAAAGAAAAACCTTATTATTTTGTGGGAAATATAGTAGGCTTTAAAATTTCTCAAGTCTCTCTTGGGAGTTACCAATTCAAATCTACAGACATCAGTAGAGACCAAAAGCCACTCATCTAATGGTTCTTCTCAGGCCTACGATCAACCAACTGTCTTCAATGCTTATTCTTAGTAAAAGCATCTACAGCTCTTGGTTGGCACTGTGTGTGATGAGCAAGCATGAACTGTTTTCACCTGAAGAGTTCTGCCCCTTTTAACATGGCTTTGAACAACTCAGAAATACTACTGTTGGTTCGTACCAGCTTTATGTCTATACAAAATGTTTCAAGCTATTGGCACTCCCATAAAAAAAATATTCATCTTCCAAGAAACAATATTCAAAACAAACAAGTGTGACACTATTGAAAAATACTTTTCCTGTTACCTTCCATGTGTGTAGCCAATCCAATAAATACATTCTCCTTGGAAGTTTCAGTAATTTTTGAATCAAGAACAGAAGAATCTCCCAAGAGACTACTTCCTATGTCAGACACTAGCATACTGCTGTCAGTCATGATCAAATCTGTGCTTCTTTCTTCAGCAGCTGCAAAATAAAGTACCCAAAATATATTTCATCTGAACAGATAAACAAATAGCCAGTAAAAAGTTCTGTAGAATAGAGAAGTTAATTTTAGACTTCTAAACTTTAAGAATACTAACAAATCCCACTTAAAATAATTCTAACTAAGAGAATATTAGCATGTAAGAGTCAGAGTGTATACAACTATCACAGAATAACTTTTACAGGTAATTCATACAGTTTCCCTCAAAAAATAGATTGTGAGGACAGGGCATTTTGATACCTAGGGGATATGGAAGTAGAAAGCTCAGTGTTCCCTTTAAAAAAAAAAAGTGGCAGCTTGGAGTATTTATTTTGATCCCTGATCTCATGAAATTGCTTGCTTACTCCAGTACAAGTTTTGTTAAATGTGATCTGAAAGAGGTTCAGGGAGCTGGATTAGCTAAACACCCTTCCCCTTCCCAAACTCCCCCTCAGAACATTAAGCTCTCCTCCCCCTCTTGCCCATTACCTGCCTAAGTGGGGAGGGATACAGGTTCTGGGCACCACCAAAATTCTTACAAACCTGCCACCCCTGGACCACATTCGTCCTGCTCACTGTTAGAGTTGCTCAGGCCTGGCTTACTGGGCAATTTCAGGGATGCAGTCCTTGTCACAGACAGAGAGAAAGGGTTCCTCGCCATCACCGGAAAGTCTCATAGAAGAACCAAGAACGTTATCTACCTACAGAGTTATAAGGTATTACTTAAAAGCAATAATAAAGTACTCAGTGCAGCATTTAAACACAAAGTTATCCTAGTCTGACGGGGGCGGGGAAGGGAAAGAATCAGTGAATTTGCAGGATGCCAACAGGCAAAACAGAAACTATCCAGCACTGGAAAATTTTCATCCTGCAGAAACAGCAGACTGCTGAACATTAGTACCCATTCACAATCCCCACATTATGGGACTAACTCCTTATCAACATCATGTTTCTCCTCGATCCTATAAGCAGCTGAACAATTGTAAACTTCAGAAAAGACACATCTGTCTCATGTCCCTCTAAACCCACCAGAATAAGGGATGGACTAGAGAGCTAAGTGCACTTACCTGAAGAATCAATTAATCAAGGACTTCTTCTAGTCAGTAGAATGCTTTCGTAAGTGGATTTGGAAATACAGGCAGTCCCCGAGTTACGCGGATCCGACTTATGTCGGATCCGCAGTTACGAACAGGGATTTTCTCGCCCCGGAGGACTGGAGCGGCGGGACGCCTGGTCCCGCCGCCCGCCTCCTACGGGGCGAGAAAAGCTGCTCCCCGTCTCCCTGGTCTGCTGGCTCCCCCAGCAGACCAGGGAGACGCCGAGCAAAGCCGCGGAGGACCCAGGCCGGACTGCAGCGCTGATCTGGAAGCGCCGCAGGTCCGGCCCCGGGTCCTCCGCGGCTTTGCTCGGCGTCTCCCTGGTCTGCTGGGGGGGGGGACGCAGCTAGTGCCCTCCTCCCCCAGCAGACCAGGGAGACGTGGAGCAAAGCCCAGGGCCTGTGGTAGAGCAGGTGGGGCACTGCCGGTTGGTCCCACAGCACCGCTCCTTGGCGCTACTGCACCAACCCCGCAGCACCCCAGCTGCTCTGCCCCAGGAGTCCTGATTCAGCTGCTGCTGATCAGTTTCAGCAGTGGCTGAATCAGGACGCCTGGGGCAGAGCAGCTGGGGTGCTGCTGGGTTGGTGCAGTAGCGCCAAGGAGCGGCCGCGCTACTGGACCAACCCAGCAGCACCCGAGCTGCTCTGCCCCAGGCGTCCCCAAGGTAGCCGCTGCTGAAACTGACCAGCGGCTGACTACAGGAAGCCTGAGGCAGAGTTGCTCTGCCCCGGGCTTCCTGGAATCAGCTGCTGATCAGTTTCAGCAGCAGCTGACTTGGGGACGCCTGGGGTTCTTAAGTTGAATCTGTATGTAAGTCAGAACTGGTGTCCAGATTCAGCCACTGTTGAAACTGATCAGTTTCAGCAGCAGCTGAATCTGGACACCAGTTCCGACTTAAATACAGATTCAACTTAAGAACAAACCTACAGTCAATATCTTGTACGTAACCCGGGGACTGCCTGTATGCAATTCCTGTGATCCATCATGCACCTTAAAGGATTTGCACAGTACAGTAAACTTCTGATAATCCGGCACTTTTAGGACCCAGGGGGTGCCAGATTATCAAATATGCTGGATTATCGGAAGGGGGGGGCTATGAGGGGTCTGGGGTGGGGGAGGATGCTACCCCAGACCTCTCATAGCCCCCCCTTCCGATAGTCCGGCTCTGCCCCAGGCATCCCTGATTCAGCCGCTGCTGGTCAGTTTCAGCAGTGGCTGAATTGGGGACGCCTGCAGCAGAGCAGCTGGAGTGCTGCCTGATTAGTCTGGTAGCGCCGATCCTTGGCGCGGCGAGACCAACTCAGCAGCATCCCAGCTGCTCTTGGGGATGCCTTGGGCAGAGCAGCTGGGGTGCTGCCAGGTTGGTCCCACAGTGCCCCTCCTCGGCGCTACAGGACCAACCCCGGAGCACCCCAGCTTCTCCGCCCCAGGCGTCCCCAAGTTAGCCACTGCTGATACTGATCAGTGGCTGACTCCAGGAAGCCAGGGCAGAGCAGCTCTGCCCCCGGCTTCCTGGAGTCAGCTGCTGGTCAGTTTCATCAGCAGCTGAATTGGGACGCCTGGGACAGAGCAGCTGGGGCACTGCGGGTTGGTCCAGTAGTGACGCTCCTCAGGGCTGTGGGACCAACCCGGCAGCTCCCCAGCTGCTCTGCCCCAGGTATCCTGATTCAGCCGCTGCTGGAACTGACCAGCAGCTGATTCCAGGAAGCCGGGGCAGAGCTGCTCTGCCTCGGGCTTCCTGGAGTCAGCCGCTGGTCAGTTTCAGCAGCGGCTGAATCGGGGATAGCTGGGGTGCTACCGGGTTGGTCCCACAGCCCCTACGGGACCCAGCACTCCAGCTGCTCTGCCCCCGGCTTCCCCAATTCAGCCGCTGGTCAGTTTTAGCAGCAGCTGAATCTGGGAAGCTGGGGGCAGAGCAGCTCCAATGGTCCAGCTGCCCAGAGCACTTCCAGGTTCCTGATGGTGCCGGACCATCAGGAGTGCCGGACCATCAGAGTTTTACTGTAGTATGAGGGAATGAGAAACAGTTTGGAAAAGTTTAAGATACCATGATACAGATCAGGGGTGGGCAAAAGAGCCTCCACGGGCCAGATTCGGCCCACCAAGCAAGTTCATCCGACCCACGGAGGCCATGCTGCTCCCCCCCACCCACAGGTCAATCAGCACCTAGGAGCAGGAGGGAAGCAAGCAAAGTCTCCTCACGGCCTTCTCCTGTCCTGCAAGGAGCGTGCAGCTCTTAGGAGTACCACACGCTCCTGGCAGGGCAGCATGACACTGCAGGTGCTCCCCTCTGCTGCCCCCAGGTCAGTGAAGGCCTGGGGAGGGAAGCATGCAAAGTCTCCTCCCACCCTGCAAAGGGCTCAGCAGTTAAAATTCAACTGCCAGCTACTGCTCAGCTGGCAGCTGACTAAGCGCAGCACTCCCTTGCTAGGCAGGGACAGAGAGGTTTCATGTGCTCCCCTCTCCCTAGGCCCTCACTGACCGGGGAAGAGCAGGGAGGAGGCACCTGAAGTCTCTTCCTATTGCCAGAGGGGCACTAGTGTCTAGCAGAAACTGCCAGCTGTTTTGAACAGCTGGTGGTTCTCTTGGGGGGGGAGGGGCAAAGACTTTGGTGTGGGGGAGGGGGGTCGGGGAATGTGCAATCAGGGGGAATTCATGGAAGTGTCCTGGCCTCACCCCTTCTGCCTGAGGCCCTGCCCCTTCCATGGTGGCCCAAGACCACTTCAAAAATTTCTGAAGTGGCCCCTGGTCAAAAATTATTGTCCACCCCAGTATAGGCACCATTTAAAAAAAAAATAAATAAATAAAAAAAAAAAAAGAGAGAAAACTGTTAAGTATCTTTTTTGCAGATATTCTCTCCTCCTTATGCTCCCAAATGCACTATGCTTTTATTATTTTAAGGAAAGTCATCTGCAAAATGTTTTGCATGGATAATCTTACAACTCACTGTGTTCAAAAAGGATAAATATTTTTGCTTACAAAAATATGAACAGATTTTTTCTCTTAAAACACACAAAACTTGCAAGATGCAGTGCCCTTTTAAAATAGTAGCCTCTGAGGTCATAAGTTAAAACACAGTGCATGGGAGGACATAGTAAAATCCCAGGAAAGTGGTGTATGGGTCAAATCAATTAAGTAACAAAGATCAACCCTGTTGCCTGTAGGATAAAATTGATCATGCTTTATATACAAATATAGGCCAGGCCTATGTTAGGGATGTAATAGTATAGTCGATTAACCAATAAGCAAAAGCTTATAGGTTAATTGTATAGACTACATGCATTTCTCCTTCCCCTACCCCCCCACCAGTAAATTTTTTAGCAGACTGGCCAGCAGCCCAGCTCAGTCCTGTCTTTGATGGGTCCAGGACCTACCCCTGCTGTGGCTCTGCATTTAAAGTGCATTAGGAGCCAGGTAGGCAGGCAGCCCAGCTCAGTTCAAGTTCACGCTGGGTCCGGGAGCTCGGGCCCCCCAGACAAGGGCTGCTGTCACCCCCCACTGCTGCGGCAATAGCACAGGGGCAATAACACAGGGTGACAGGCAGCCAGTCCACAAAGGGTTTTAACTGGCTCCCCTCACAGACCAGCTCCTGCCTGGCACCCCATGCTGCTGCCTCTGATACAGAGGAAGCAGCACGAAATGGCAGGGGGCTCCTTGGGAGTGAGGTGCATAGGCTGCTGACCCCACCCCTAGGGACTTTAGAATAGTCAACTAACCAATAAGAATTCATGAGATTACTCGACTATTCAATTAACCCATATTTACCATCTCTACTACAGACCTTGATTGGTATAATACAGCACTTTTGATCAATGTAGTTGTAACAACCTAACTGTACATGTAGATAGTGTTATATCAACAGAGAGTTTCTCTCATCAACATACAGGGAGGTGGATTAACTACACAGACAGGAGACACTCCCTTTGGTAAAGGAGTGTCTTCACTAAGACCACTGCAGATGTCTTTATATTTAAAAACATAAGAATTGCCATGCAGGCCTTCCTCGCTGTAAAGCCAAGATTAGGGATGTTAGTTGATTAATCTAATTTTAATTGAATAAAATTAGTCAATAGGGGTGCTTCCGCTTTGAAATGTAGCAAGAGCCCGCCCAGCTGTTGCTATATTTCAAAGGCAGAAATGCCACTGGAGTTCCACCTCTGAAATCTACAAAAGCCCCAAAAGGGGCTCTTGTGCATTTCAGAGATTGAAATGCTGCATGGAGCCTGAGTCCCCAGCAAGCCCCAAGCTCCATGCAGCGTTTCAATCTTTGAAATGCACAAGAGCCCCAGCAGGGACTCCTGTACATTTCAAAGGTGGAACGCCGACGCTGTGCCTGTGCCCCTGGCCCTACTCCCTCCCACGGAACTGGGGAGAACCGGTTTTTAACCTGGCTTCCCCCAGCATCCCTTCCTCTTTCCTCCCTTTGCTGCAGCTTTCTGATAGAAAGAGAATAGTCTGTTGACTATCCGATAAGCTTTTGCTTATCGGATAGTCAATTAATCACTTACGTTCCTTGAACGTATAGCAAAACAACTTAAAGCAGGGAACTTTTTTCCTGCGGCTAACTTCCATTTGCGCTTTTGGGGGGGAGGGAGGAGGACACATGACTTAAGAGTGGGAAATGGAAGGACTTACAATACCTCAATTCCTACAAATGTCAATGACTTTAGTGCGGAACGGATGTATACCAGGTGACTTATAGAGGAGATGCCCTCTTATAGAGGAGATGCCCTGTATTGGGTCAGATCAAGGGATCTAGCAAAGCATCCCATCTCTGAAAAGTACAGAAAAGGACAGTTTGGAGGATCAACCAGTCTTCCCCACTCAGATTCTGGCAGCCAGAGGTTTAGGGCATGAGGTTGCATCTCTGACCATCAATAGACTTTCCTTTTAAAAACTCAGTTATACTTTGGTCATCACAATATCCTATGGCAATGAGTTCCAAAGATTAATTGTGCATTGTCTGAAGAAGTACTTTTGTAGTAAACCCACTACCTACTATTGTCATTGGGTGAGCCCTGATTTTTTGTATTGTGGGAAAGAATAAATAACATTTATCTATTCATTTTCCCACACCAGTCATAATTTTATAACCATCTATCATATCCTTCTCCCCCCCCTCCTTTTCCATATATCATCTCCTCTTTTCCAAGAGGAAGTCTCTCCTCAGATGGAAGCCATTCCTTATGTGTAATGATCTTTGTTGCTCGCTCTGAACTTTTCCTCATTCCCTTATATAAGTTTTTTGAGATGGGATGATCAGAACCAAACACTGTATTTAAGGTGTGGGAGCAACACAGATTTATATAATGGCATTATCTCATTTTCTTTCACTTTCTTAATAGTTCTTAAGATTGTTAGCCTTTTTGACAGCTAGTATGCACCAAGCAAAAGTTTTCAGAATGCTATCCAGAAGAACCCCGAGATCTCTTTCTTGAAAGGTATCAAAAAAATGTAGAGCCCCTCCATCCCATCACTGAATATAGGTAGATGGAATTATTCCCCCCACAAACATTACTTTGAATTTCAGTGTTTTGGGATACCCCCTGCAGCTTTCATAGTCAGCCTATCTGCAGTAGGAATGTGAACAGTTAACCTGTAAGTATCACCCTTAAGGAGTTTCCCCTCCCCCTCCCAACAAATTTGTTTTATCTAGATATGTTGGGTGAGAATTCTGTAACTTACTATAGTAAATGCAAATAGCCACAAAAAGGGATTCCTTTCACAGTTCAAAAGTTGCACAAAAGTCCCAAGAATTTTACAAATATTAATCAAGTCCCACCCAGACATACCACTGTGTGGTAGGCAAGAATTACATCAGTTACCTATCAAAAGGAGGATGCAATGCCCTGTAGTCCTTGGCAGAGACTACCAAAATGAGTCTATTAAAGCCATATTTAATGGTCTGCCATTAATGGTCACATGGATTCCCATTCCTAAAGCAGCAGATTTTGCCCAAGAAAGCTCATGATTATTTATATATATACACATAGTCTCAAAGGTGCTCCAGGACTACGCCTTGTTTTTAAAGTTGCAGACTAAAACGGCTTCCCCTCTGAGACGTTAAAGATGCAGACGGGGTTGTCAGTGAGTTACCCTCAATTAACAAAGGCTCCCCCACCCCCTCCCCAAAACGGACGATACTAGAGTGCTCGTCTCCAAGGTGCTACTTCAATGGCCCTGGTCGGTTTCCCCGCTCACGGGGCTGGCTCGGGGCAGAGCGGGGATGCTCGGGGGGGGGGGGGGGGGGCTGGAAAGCCACACGCCTGGCAGGTGCAGTCCCAGGCGGAGGCTGCGCCTAAGGCGGCAGCTGATGCGCCTTTGAAGGGCGGAGCGAGCTGTTCCTCAGACGAATGCAGGGGCCAAGGAGTCGCTCGCCAGGGCTAACCCCGAGGCCGCCAGGAGCCGGCGCGATGTGCCTTACACCGGCCATGCGCAGCCCAGAGCGGGCGGGTTCCGGGCTCCGCTCGGCCCCTTCTGGGCAGCCCCACCCTCGGCCCCTTCCTTCACCTGCTCCGCTGCATGCGGCGCGGCCCAACCCGGCCCCGCGTCCCCAGCCCGGGCTCTCCCCACAAGGCCTTACCGCGCCTCACGCTCAAACCCGCAACCCGGCCACTCCGCCAAGCTCCAGGCAGCGGCCGCCGACCCCAATTCAAAAAGCGAGCCGCCGCTCTAAGCGAGCCGCCCATTGGTTGCCAGGCGGCGCCAGCGCCGGCGTGCTTATGAAAGCCGCTTCCTCATTGGTCCTTCGCGGGATTCTCTTCGTGAAGTCCCTCCCTTCCTCCCGTCGCTCTCTGAAAAGGGCTTCCTGTTATTGGACGGTGCCCGTGCAGCTCGTCGCAAAGCGATCGCCCATTGGCCGAGCGCGATTCCCCTAATCCTTAGGTGTGGGGATGAAAGGGGGAGCTCCGCTTGCCCAAACACGGGTCACAGGACGCTGGCTCACCTCGGTTCTGATTGGCGGCTGGCTCTTTTCAAACGAGCCCAACCGTTGAAAGAGACGGTGCCATACGTCAGCCCGTGCCCATCGTTCCAGCCTCTGAGGGGCAGCGCTGCGCAGCTGGGACCTGGCTGAGGAGCCCGCCCGGGTACGCCCGACATTGCCCAGCGCTGCTGCCCCCGCCCCCCAGTCACCGCCCAGCATAGCCCCGACACGGCCCCACACAGCCCTGGCTCTGCAGCCCCCGACGAGCCGCGGCCACCCTGTCAAGCCCACAGCGGCGTCAGTCCACGAGGGCGGAGTGATGGGGCCGTAAACGAGGTTCCGGTGTAACGTGGGGCACGGTAGGGCTGCCCCCGCAGGGGTGCAGGATTGGAGCCCCAGCTTGCAAACTGTGAGTGACCCTTTCCTGCCCGCCCTTTGCAGCTAGTCAGATTTAGGGTCCAATACATGTTTTCCCAGGCACATCTAGCTCCCCAGCTAGAATGAAACCATTTCTGTTCCTTAGAAACACCCAGGGGTCCTGTGGCACCTTAGAGCAGTGGTCCCCAACCTTTTGAGGTTGTCGGGCGCCAGGGGGCGGGGCCCCTCCACAGCCACGCCCCCCCCATAGCCACGCACCCGGTGCCCCCTCCAAGGGCTGCGCGCCCGGAGCCAGCGCTCCCCCCGCCAACCACCACGCGCCCGGGGCTGGCGCTCCCTCCCCCCCAAGCGCTGCGCGCCAGGGGCCAGCGCTCCCCCCGCCAAGCGCCATGGGGCTGGCGCTCCCTCCCCCCCCCCCAAGCGCCGCGCCCGGGGCCGGCGCTCCCCCCCGCCAAACGCCACGCGCCCGGTGCCGGCGCTCCCCGTGCGCCATGTGCCCGGGGCCAGGCCAGCCCCAAGCACCTGGCGGGCGAATGCAAATGCCCCCGCGGGCGCCATGTTGGGGACCACGGCCTTAGAGACTAGCCAAAAGATATAGAATCATGAGCTTTTGTGGGTAAAGCTACTGACACGGTTACCCCTCCGAGAGTCTGTTCCTTAGGTTTCAGAGTAGATGTGTTAGTCTGTTTCTGCAAAAACAGCAAGGCGTGCGATGGCACCTTAAAGATTAAGGCTACGTCTACACTGGCATGATTTTCCAGAAATGCTTTTAACAGAAAAGCACTTTTTGCAGAAAAGCGTCCGTGGCCAATCTAAACACGCTTTTCCACAAAAAAGTCCTGATTGCCATTTTCACGATCGGGGCTTTTTTGCGGAAAACAGTACTGTGCTGTCTACACTGGCCCTTTTGCGCAAAAGTCTTTCGGAAAAAGACTTTTGCCCAAACGGGAGCAGCATAATATTTCCGGAAAAGCACGGACGATCTTACATTAGATCATCAGTGCTTTTCCAGAAATTCAAGCGGCCAGTGTAGATAGCTGGCAAGTTTTTTCGGAAAAGCGGCTGATTTTCCGGAAAAACTTGCCAGTCTAGACACAGCCTGCCAGTTTTATTAGGGCATATGAGCTTTTGTGATTTACAACTCACTTCAGCTGCATGAAAGGAGAAAAAAACGAAACAGTAGGGGTGGGTCTAGACTGGCAAGATTTTGCGCAAGCAAAAACTTGCCAGCTGTCTACACTGGCCGCTTGATTTTGCCCAAGAGCACTGACTTTGTAATGTACAAAATCAGTGCTTCTTGCGCAAATACTTTCACGCTCCAGATTGGACAAAAGCCCTTTTCCGGAAACGCTTTTGCACAAAAGGGCCAGTGTAGACAGCTAAAAACTATTTTGCGCAAAAAAGCCCCGATGGCGAAAATGGTGATCGGGGCTTTCTTGCACAAAACCGCGTCAAGATTGGCACGGACGCTTTTTTTTGCAGAAAAGCGTCTGTGCCAATCTAGACACTCTTTTCCGCAAATGCTTTTAACGGAAAAACTTTTCTGTTAAAAGCATTTGCGGAAAATCATGCCAGTCTAGACGTAGCCTAGGGGTACAGGAATGGGAGTAACAAGGATTCCTGTGGCTCCTTATAGACTAACAGATGTATTGGAGCATAAACTTTCGTGGGCAAAGACCCCCTTCGTCAGATGCATGTCACGAAAAGCTTATGCTCATGAAAGCTTATGCTCCAATACATCTGTTGGTCTATAAGGTATCACAGGACTCCTTGTCGCTTTTTCAGATCCAGACTTTCACAGCTACCCCTCTGAGAAATGGGAGTGTTACATCAGAGATGATTCAATCAGGGTCAACTTTTTAAACCCGATTTTAAACCCCTGATAGTATTAATCATTACAACAACAAAAGCAATAAGATGCTGATGGCGCAAATGTCCTTACATTCTTAAACTGATCTTGGGAGCTTGCCCTTTCACCCATTTCCTCCCTATTTTTTGTTGTGTCAGTTGACACATCATATTTAAATTTGTCTCTTCAAGGCAAAGATCATGTTTGTCTAATTGTTCAGCAAAACCCCCTACATCACCATTGGGCATGAAAAACATCATTATAAAAATTTATTTTGGACATCAAAAATACACATTAACAAATCTAATAAGCTTTGTCTCAAGGATGTTAAGGTCTTTTATTATTTTGATTAAAATGAGCTTCGGAATAATCAAATCAAAGGGAAAAATGATCAATGGAAATGTGAATGGTTCACATGAATGTTAGCTGACTCAACTGAATCAAAAGTGTTATAAAATTAACTAAACCTAATGCTTTTAATTTTTTCCTATTTTGTATTCTTCTCTAATATTAAACCTTTGTGAATTGGAAAGTAATATTTTGTATGTATTCTGCATCTTATTAGTAAAAATCTAATTTAATAAATTCTGACAGACAATTTAAAAGGAATTTGACTGATGTCCTTCTAACAATTATTATATGGTGAATTCTTATATACTAAAATTAAATGTTTTGATAGTATTCATCCTTTTTATATTAGGGATACTTATTACAAGACCATGGCACATCCACATCTGTATATGGAAAAATTATATAAAGTGGGTACCTGCAGATTTGTAGAGTTCTGGATGCAAAATTTGTATCTGTATCTGCAAAAATGAGCTGCAGATTTGCAGGGCTCTGCTTACTACTTTAGATATCTTGTTGACTTAGGGCCTGATCCCAAGCCTACTGAAGTCAGTGAAAGTGATTTCACATTAGAGGGTTTTGAACCAGATCCTAAGGACCAAAGGAAAGAGGACATTGCTTGTAATAGGGATTGCTTATGTGAGTAAGGGCTGGTAGGCATATGACCCATGTAAGTAGGAACTGTGTGCATGAGTAAAAGGTTTGAATCCTGCAAACTGGATAGGTGGTCTCAGCTATTATTTCACACAATAACAACACTCATGCTGATGATTTTCTGCTTTTTGTCAAAATTTAAAAGCATTAGCGGGAGCTTGTTGTTTCTATTTATACTCTGAAAAACATCTTGGGACTTGATCCTGCTGTACCAAATCATGGATTCCCAATTTCTTCCAACCAGATCATGTAAGGCTGTAATGGGCAACTGCATGTGGTCTATCAGGGTTGTGTGTGTGGCCTACAAGACATTTTATTTACTATTGTCCATGTACAGGATTGCCAAATTTCACTGGTTTCCGTTCACGTTTTTTTCCTACTGATATTACTAAAATGACACACACATAAACAGGCCCGCTGACAGGGAAAGGTAAGGGACAAACGGGGCAACTGCCCCAGGGTCCTGTGATTCAAAAGCGCCAGGGCTCCCAGCCGCCGCTGCTGGCTTTGTCCGCTAGTTGCTGTGAGCAGTTAGGTTCTCTCCCTGGCTACAGTTGTCCCAGGGATCTTTTTGGGGTGTCCACAGAAAGGACAGCATGTCCATATGATATATTATCTGGGTGCATTTTGCAGGGACAGAGAGAGGACAATATTGCCCCCCACCCCCCCCACACACACACACACCAACTCCTACCCCCATCTCACTCCTCCTTTCCTGGCCATCCTGCCTCCTCCTCCCTCAGCATGGACTCTGCATGGTCAGAAAAGTCCCCCTGGGGTCTTCAAGATGGGGGAATCCTGCCACAAAAGACAGCTGACTTCACTTCTGCCAATTAGCTGGAAGATACCTCCACAGAAGATCCGTTTTGGGCTTGGATAACATGGCCATTGTTTCTGACTAGTGTTTGGCATTTCGGTATCAAAACTAGAAGTAGCAAATGGAAACAATGCAAAGTCTAGAATCACTTGTGCACAAACTTTGCCTCAAATTTCTGCACTTACACGTATACTTAAAGTGTGTGTGTTTGCAGAGTCAAGTCCTTCAATATATATATGCCATATATTTTATGGACACTACAATTCATGATTCTTATTACAGATAATTTAACATTGTAAAATGCTTGGCAATACCTTGGAGTGATTGCTTAAAGGCTGCCTTTCACAGCATTTTCCGTGATCCTGTAAATTAGTTGATGCTACTCCATTGAAATTGATAGAGCTGTGCCAGTTTACACCATCAGAGAATGTCATTTTTGTGTGTGTGTAGTACATGTAAACTTTAGAAATAACTGAAATTTTTGTACACCATCAGAGATTGTCCTTTCTGTGTGTGTGTGTGTAGCACATGTAAACTTTAGAAATAACTGAAATTTTTGCTAATTTGAAAAAAAAAGTTTGTTTTTCAACCTATAGCAAAATTTTACAGCACAGTTAAGAACTCTTGGGGGAAAAAAGATTCTCTGTGGAACTGTTGTTTCTCTTTAAGTAACGTAGTTAATGTGCTGCTGCATCCTTGACTCATTTCCTATTAGCCCTTTAACATACAACTTGCTCAATAAACTGTATGTGGAAACCAGTTCTAGAAAATGCATTCTACTTTTGTAATGTTATAAATTATAAATATTGTTGTGGTCCTTGGAACCCCATTTCCTCACAAACTTGAAGGATTTTCTCCTGTTCCCACTGAAATTCATTATCTTTGACTCCAATGACAACAGGATCAAGTGTCAGCTTTTTATTTCTTACAAATTAGTCATCTAATTTTTCATGGCCATTTTTAAGAGAGCTTCTCTTTTCAAGACCTTTACATAAACTGTATTAGTTTTATGTCTTTTCTTTCCTGATTAATTAGTTTTAAAATAAGAATTAAAATTAGGGGTGTGCTCATTCTTTTATATTCATTTGATTCATGGTATATATGGGTATGTTTACACTACCCCGCTAGTTCGAACTAGCGGGGTAATGTAGGCATACCGCACTTGCAAATGAAGCCCGGGATTTGAATTCCCGGGCTTCATTTGCATAAGCCGGGCGCCGCCATTTTTAAATCCCGGCTAGTTCGAACCCCGTGCCGCGCGGCTACACGCGCACGGAGTAGCTAGTTCGGATTAGGCTTCTAATCCGAACTAGCTGTACTCCTCGTGGAATGAGGAGTACAGCTAGTTCGGATTAGGAAGCCTAATCCGAACTAGCTACTCCATGCCACGTGTAGCCGCGCGGCACGGGGTTCAAACTAGCCGGGATTTAAAAATGGCGGCGCCCGGCTTATGCAAATGAAGCCCGGGAAATTCAAATCCCGGGCTTCATTTGCAAGTGCGGTATGCCTACATTACCCTCCTAGTTTGAATTAGGAGGGTAGTGTAGACATACCCTATGAAACTAGACATTTAATGAAATATTTGATCTTTTTAACATGGGTTAACAAGCACAAATGTATAGAATAACCACTGGTTATGTGGATGTTAGTAGTTAATGCCTCGATACCTTCCATCACCATGAAATTTTGACAGGTACCCTGCCCCCTTCCCATGATGCCTCCAAGCCCCGCACCTTCCTGTCCCCTAACCCCCCTTCCTGTCCCTTTGTCCCACCCCCACGATGCCTCCTAACCCTGCCCCCCCATGACGCCTCCTGCTTCAGCCCCTCCACCCACTGGGTACCATGGCTCCATGGAGTCGTCAGATCCACTATCATCCGTCGCATGGAGTGCTCGCCAGCTGCCCAGCTGTTTAGGCTGTGGGGGGGGGGGGGCATCACAACGACCTAACTACCCACATTCTCCACCACTGTGAAGGATTTACTGGGTGCGAGCGCCCCCTCCCGACAGGGCAGGGGGGTTCAGCGGACCCTCCGTCTGTGACTAACGTATGTCTGTCCCGGAGCTTGTTCCCCGGGGTGGGGGATGTGAGTGCGATCACCCGGCCATGTGTCGGTGCCGGGGTTCAGCGGACTCACTGCCCTGCCCCATCAGGGGTCCATGGGTCTTGTAGGGAATGGGGGGGAGGGAAGTCCCGGGGGCCCGTTCCGAAGAAAGGTCCTCCCCGGAATGGGGTAATGGGTATAGAGCATCTTAGTTCTCGGTCTTGGTTGCCTGACTCCCTAAGAGTTGCGGAGTGACCTTGTGACGGATTCACTGGGAAAATAGGGGTGGCGGGCGAAGAGGAGGGGTGTGGGGAACCCGGGCCCGCCCTCTCCACCGGGTCCCACCCCGGGGTCCTAAGTGGGGCGTAACTATCGCATTCCCTCCACGGCAGATGGGGACTATCCCCATAACTCACCTGCCCACGGGCGCCAGAAGCACTCTGCCCCGGGCTTCTTCCACTCCCTGCTCCCGGCCGCCCTGCCCGGGGGTTTGCCCGGGCCACTTACCCCACCCGACCCGTCCGCCCCGTCCAGCTGGCGTCCTGGGGGTTCCGGTGTCAGTCTTCTTGCCATCCAGTGGGGTGGGATGCTTGTCCGCTTGTGGGGCGTTCGGCGGCTCCTCCCGGTGCCGCCTCCAGCTGTCTCTCCCGGCCGCTTTTCAAGCGGCCCGGGCAAGGACACCGGGGATGCTAGCCCCGCCCCTCGGACGTCCGCACTCCTCTCTGTGCACCAGCTGGGGCTTGGTGCTCCACCCCCTGCCTTGCACAGCCCTGCATAGCCAGCACGCTCGCCAGGCTCCCGGCCCGCCTGCCGCAGCCCTGTCTGGCCCTGCCCTCTTAGCCGTGGGGCCAGGCGCGTTCCCCTGCATCAGGTCTCGGCCCAACTGGGGCTATTCCAACCACCCAGGCCGTCCGCTTGCCCTCTCTGCGCCGGGGGGGGGGTGATCCCCCGACGCAGGTTAGTGTGGACCCCATGGGGTCCATCACAGGTGGCCTCCACTTTTAATTTATGTGGGGGAAAGAAAGGATAAGAGGAAAAGACTTGTTTAGGAATTTTGTTATTGTATGTAGGATAAAATATGCTGAAATAAAAAGCACAATTTTTAGTATTGTAATTTGGTAAACTCCTGGGCTCACTGAAGTCAAGGGAATTTTTTCCATTGGAATTTTCATCCCAAATCTACAGTTCTTTCCCTAAATTTTCCACATGCTCATTCCAAAAAGTATACCAATTCAACCCTGTCACACATTTTTAAACAAATCATCTCCACTTCAGGCTGCTTTCCTAATTTATTGAGATGGTCATTTACTATCTTTCTCTTGTCAAAATCACCCCTTCCCAAAAGTAGCCCATGATCCACAATAACAGATTCTAACAAACACCTTTCATTTCTCATTTATAGACTTACTGGGGGTTGACAAAGACATTTAATGCACCTCATGCTTCTCTCAGTGGATTCTGATCTCTCCATTCCTTTCATCTTCATTCCTGACATTGCATAGGTGCTTTGGTATTACAGACTCTATAAAATTAAATACAAGTACAGTCAAGGGTATCTTCCCTGCTCTCCTGTCAATGAGGAGTCTATTGCAACTGACAATATGTCTTTGGCTAACTAAGTTTCTAAATGGGAAGACGTGAAAAATACATTGTTCCATGTTCCTTAAATATAATATAGTTTTTATTAGCGACAATAATACTTTCACACATGTACTGCAGTATATTTTGTAAAAATAATGCTCTCAATCCTGCAAGCACCTATAGGGTGTTTTGCCTTTCAGCAGTTTGACCCACTGAAGCCATTGGGACTGTTCATAGGCATAAAGTATATGGCTTTGGCTTCCATGGAACTGCTCTTGCTCAGTCTAAAATTACATCCTGCAGGGACTGGAGACTTGCCATTATCAGATGCAATGTGTGATTCATGGGGCAGACTGGTGACTTGGGGGCTGGATTACATAAAGACTGTCTGACCCCGTTGCTGAGCAATAGTGGCTGTGCAGTAGGTGCTCTATGGCTACAGGATGCGATTCAAGTGGTGCACTGCATCACAGTGTCCCCTAGATGTCTCTGTGATCAGATAAGGGCCGAAGCATGATGAAATGAAAACAATTGCAAGGACACAGATGTAGGGACGGAAGCCGAGACTTCCTCTGTACGCGTCTTCTGATTGGCTTGTGAAGGTTATGAAACCCCTGAATGGGAGCTACAACCTTGCAGCAAACTTGCAGGAGGCAGAAAAAACTTGCTTCGGTGTCTGTGCTCGTACACAGCAAAGAAGGCAGCGGTCCAGTATGAAATCAGCCTTTGTTTTGGTGACTGCGCTGGCAGCCTTGACAGCCTATTATGTGTATCTGCCCTTACCCAGCACAGTTTCGGATCCCTGGAAGCTCATGCTGCTGGATGCCACTTTCAGGGCAACCCAGCAAATGGTAAGCTTGATCCATGCAATTTTGTCTCTTCATCTTCCTTCTCTGTCTCTGTACGCCCCCTGTATTTCTCTCCCTTGCAGTCAGCTGAGGAAATGTCATGTGCAGCTGATGAGTGATTTTAAGGGAAGAGAGGCGCCTGAGCTTTTTGTAGCAGCTGCTGCCGCCAAGGCGCCTCTGGGCGTGTTGGCAGAAATTATCTCTGTAAATGTATCTGATCTTAATTTATTTAAAATGGTAATGCGCTATAAATTCTGCTGTCAGATGGCTTTACTCCTCTTGGATTAGCTGGTTGGTTGATTTACCGCAGCAAGCGCTCCCATTTCCTCCCTTGCTGCCTTTGCATTAAATGAATGAAAAATGCTAGAGAGAAACCCCTTTGTGCTAGTTTTTACTCCGTTTTACAATATTCATTTGCAGTTACGGTGACTAAGGGACTCTCGGCAGAAAATCTAGAAATAGAATCGGATCTCTGTTCTCACACACTTTTTATATTACAACAGCTGATAGGAAAATGCCCCATGATCCAATCTACTTCAAAACCCCTTATCTTCTTTATTAGGCTGTTCTTGTGACATTGAGGAGCCTGGTCGGAGCGAAGGTTCTTCCCACTGTTTAGCGCCAAACTAAACCTTTTCGGCTTTTTAGGACCCACACCCTGATTATTTGAGAAGTGATGGGGTTGACTCCATGGTAGAAACTGAAAGCATTTTATAGTCAGTCCCTACTCAAGGCAGGTAAGAAGGAAAATTGCTAACCTCATTGCAGCCCCCAGCGCAGTTGCAGACATTTGCTGCATGACATTAAAAGAGAAGGGGCTGATGATCTCTGCTTTACTTAATCCCACTCACAGATCCAGAAGCACAAGATTTTTAGGGATGTCAAATGCAATGTATTTCATTCTCTCTAGGTAAATGCACTAGAAATCACCATGTAAGAGCAAGGCAGAGCCAGTGGTTAGTTGTTTGCTGCTGCTGCTTCTGTCCAGATTAGTAAACCATGCACTAGCATAGTGCATACTTTTTTAGTAATGCTGCTAGGTGTAAATGCACCCCCAAATAAGCAGGGAAATCAGCCACTGCTTTCCCCCACTGATCAGGATATGGGGGAGGGAGGCTCAGGCAGCTCACTGCTCCTGCCTTCCCCCTGGCTGCCCAAACATAGGTTACTTAAGGAACCATGGGGGGTGCTTTCGCACCCTTCATGCACACACCACTGCATATGGGCCTGTTTTGTATGCAGTTTATTACATGTTGCCTCTTCTGCATTTTCTAACACTAGAAACAAATTGAATGTTTGTATCCCAGCACTTTACCGATCATGTTTGAGGAAGAATGTAGTGTGAAAAGTTTGAAAATGGAGGAAAACTCAAGTCCAGTTAAATTGGTTTTTGGGTTTGCACTAATAAACAAGAGGAGTCTACCTTTGTACACTGTATTCCTTATACTCTGTTTTTCGAATAACATTTCAACAGCTCCATAACCTTTTCTCCCATTTTAAATTTTGTTCTGGTGTTTTTATGGTGACATCATGCAGACCAGAGGTTACAAAATGTTTTACATGAACTTAATTCCTCTTCTACTAGTGCAGTCTGATCTTTTTATAGCAATTGATGAACAACTATGGTTTTAATCTGCCATATATGCAAAGGCACTCTTTAAAAAGCTATATTTGCCAGTAGTGCTTCATTCTATAAAATGGCATACATGAATAACTTTTAATAAATCTATGGAGGTGAAATGATAAATTTTGTTTTTCATACACATTCTTGTAACCAATGATAAATTAATTAGCTAAGTGATGTGAACATGCTCCAAAATAACTCCTTTCTTCAACAGAAGTAAAGGGAGCTCAGCAACTTATGTGTTTGGGTCCCTTCATTTGCTCTGCATGAGTTTCTGAAGCAGTTGGATTGTAAACAGCCACCATAATCAGTTCATAAATGTTAAGCCCAGAAGGGCGTGTAATGATAATCTAGTTAAAACCTCCTACATAACACAGGCTTTAGAATTTTGCCCAGTAATTCCTGTGTCACACCCATAACCTGTAGTTGAATGACAGCATATCCTCCAGAAATACACTTGCTCTTAATTTAATCAGACGTTGTGTTTTTACTATTACTGTATAAACTCCACCATTCCATTTATGTATTTAACACTAAAGTACATGGTCCTGCAAACTAAGTAAAACAGCAAACAATCCCCTCCCACAGAAGTTTACTTTTTAAAAGGAAAGAACAAGGGTATGTCTACACTACAAAGTTAATTCGAACTAACAGCCGTTAGTTCGAATTAACTTTCATAGGCGCTACACAGGCAAACCGCTAGTTCGAACTTAATTCGAACTAGCGGAGCGCTTAATTCAAACTAGGTAAACCTCATTCTACGAGGAGTAACGCCTAGTTCGAATTAAGTAGTTCGAATTAAGGGCTGTGTAGCCACTTAATTCAAACTAGAGGGAGGCTAGCCCTTCCCAGGTTGCCCTGGTGGCTACTCTGGGCCAAGCCAGGGAAACTCGTCTGCCCCCCTCCCAGCCCCGGAGCCCTTAAAGGGGCACGGTCTGGCTACAGTGCCCATGCCAAGTACAAGCCTGCCAGCACCTGGCACGGCACGAGCCAGCCACCTGCTGCCACCCAGCCCTCCGCCTCTTCCCGGGACCAGGCTGGCGGCTCCCAGGAGCTTGCCCGGGGCTGCAAGAGGGGGGCGCCCGCCTGGTCAAGTGCGGAGATCATGGACCTCATCCAGGTTTGGGGGGAGGCCTCCAACGTCCATGACCTGCGCAATAGGCACAGGAAAGTGGCTATCTAGGGCAGGATAGCTGCCAGCCTGGCCACTCAGGAGCAGGTTTGCATGAAAATCAAGGTGGTCCAATGAGACCCCCAACCCTGAGCCCTGAGCTTAGAACATAACATAAGAATGGCTGTACTGGGTCAGACCAAAGGTCCATCTAGCCCAGTAGCCTGTCTGCTGACAGCGGCCCACACTAGGGACCCTGGAGGGGATGGACTAAAGACAATAACCAAGCCATTTGTCTCGTGCCATCCATCTCCAGCCTTCCACAAACAGAGGCCAGGGACACCATTCCTACCCCCTAGCTAATACCACTCCATGGACCCAACCTCCATGACTTTATCTAACTTCTCTTTAAACTCTATTATCGTTCTAGCCTTCACATCCTCCTGTGGCAAGGAGTTCCACAGGTTGACTATTTACTTTGTGAAGAAGAACTTTCTGTAACTAGTTTGAAGCTGCTATCCATTCCTTTCCTTTGGTGTCCTCTAGTCCTTCTATTATGGGAACTAATGAAGAACTTTTCTTTATGCACCCTCTCCACACCACTCATGCTTTTATATACCTCTATCATATCCCCCCTCAGTCTCCTCTTTTCTAACCTGAAAAGTCCCAGTCTCTTTAGCCTCTCTTCATATGGGACCTGTTCCAAACCCCTGATCATTTTAGTTGCCCTTTTCTGAACCCTTTCCAAGGCCAAAATATCTTTTCTGGGGTGAGGAGATCACATCTGTACACAGTACTGAAGATATGGCGTACCATAGTTTGATACTTCCCCTCCTCCTTCTTCCCCGGCTTCCCCCTTCCCTCTCCCTCCTCCCAGGTTTCCCCCTCCCCTCTCCCACCCTCTCTCTTCCCCTCTCCCACATCCTTTTCCCAGTCTCCCCCAGTTTTGTTAAATAAAGAGTTTCTATTTTTGAACACACATGTCCTTTATTTTGTACATCAGGAAGGGGGGGGCTGAGGAGGGGTAAGTGGAAGGAGGTGAGGGAGGAATGGAGTACAAGCCCCTAATGGGGAGGACTGGAGTGGCTCTGCGGGCTCTTCGGGGTGGAAACTCTCCTGCAGCCCCCCGATTGACCCCCCCAGGATGGCAGCCTGTGGCAAGTGCAGCCGGGCTGATGGCCGAGTGCTGTGATGTGCCGAGTGTGGGCAGTCAGGGCACTCCAAGTCAGGACTGCTTTGCTGTCCCTCATCGAGGTACACAAGCAAGCGGGGAACCCTGAGAACTGTCTGTCCGGAGTGGGGGTCGGGTCCCTTTAAGCACAACACTCGGCTAGCCTGAGACAGCAGCTCCACGCTCTAAGTCCTAACCTGATGCCCTGCCGGCACTGGTTCCAGCCAGCCTTAACTTTGGATCCGGGTCCACTCAATGTGGACATGCTAGTTCGAATTAGCAAAATGCTAATTCGAACTAGTTTTTAGGTCTAGATGCACTAGTTCGAATTAGCTTAGTTCAAATTAACTAATTCGAATTAAGTTAGTTCGAATTAGTGCTGTAGTGTAGACATACCCCAAGTGAGTATAATACAGAACAAATACGGGGTGCAATTATCATAGATAAAATCCATCACAGTACAGCTAAATCCTCAATAGTTTGATTTAAGGAGGGAAGAGGAAGAAGGTGCTTGGTTGATATTAATTAGGACGCTTTTCAAAACTGAGAAACACGTAGGGTTGCCAGGTGTCCGGTATTGATCCAGACAGTCTGGTACTTTTGCCTCCTGTCTGGTTAAAAAAAAAAAAAAAAGTCAGAAAATACTGGACACTTAAAGTGTCCGGTATTTTCTGATTTTTTTTTCCCCCGGCTAGGGGGTGAAAATACCGGGTGCTTACAGGGTTTCGCAGGGGAGCTGTCCAGCTAAGGAGACAAGATGGCGGATGGCCACCGGCAGCCTGTTAGGGTCAAAAAGCCTCAAAAGCATTTCTTAAAGGGTCCATGCTGGTTGGTTTTTTTGTTTTTTGTTTTGTTTTTTAGCTTAAGATCTCTTGGGGTCCTCTTGCTCCACAACTTTGGTTTCCCCCCTTTTTTTCTCATCAGAATTTTTTCCCTGGTGGTTTTTTTTGGGGGGGGTGGCGGGTTAGGGGGAGGGAGGTGTTAGGTATTTTTGTGTAAACCATCTGGCAACCCTAGAAACACAGCATGAATGAGGGAATATCTTTAAAGTGGGAGCCTGAAAGATGTGTTCGTAACTCAAAGTGGTAACTTTAAAAGTCAAGCCTAGGCAGTTATTTTTAAGTCTGTTTTTATACAGATAATAAAATGTATTTACAATAGGGATGTTAAATTTAGATTAACTAATTAAATAGTTAATGGGATTTCCATCGACTATTTGATTAGTCAATAAGGGTGCCTCTGCCTTTGAACTGTAGCAAGAGCTCTGCTGGGGCTCTTGAGCATTTCAAAAGCAGAATTGCAGCAGAACTGGTGAAAGTGGAGACTGCATCAGTCCCTGCTCGCACTGTTTCCCGCTCTGCCTCTACCTCCCCTGCCTCCTGTGGAGCCAGTGCTGGGGGGAACCGGCTTTTAAGCCAACGCCCGCATCACCAGCTCCTGCTCCCCCCTTGCTGCTTCTCTCTGATATAGGCAGCAAGGGGGAAGAAGCGACTAGTCACATCACTAGTTGACTATCCGACAAGCTTATGCTTATTGGATAGCTGACTAGTCGCTTACATCCCTAATTTACAATAAAGAATACTTTTCAGTAGGACTAAATTTCCCCCTGCCTCCCACACTGGTTGTTACAACAATGACTGGTTTTAGGTTTCTTTAAATGTGACCATTGTACTTTCACCTACTCCCGAATGTGTTTTCAGCTTGTTACTGTTTATGATAATAATATCCCATAGGAGATTAAATGCAGACTGAAGTAATACTTTTCTGGCTAAATGTTCGGATTTTAAAATCTCAGGAATCCTTGTAACCTTTTATCCCAAGAGCATGAACTTGACTTCACTTGCTTCTAATATGATAATTAACTGTCCTCTCAATGGTTCTGAAGGCATGTTTCTGAAACAACTTTATAAAGACAGTGTGACAGACATTACAGTTTCTTGATGGAATTGTTATGTTTACTTTCTAACTACATTAAGAAATGCTAGCAATATAAAATATAAGCCCTGGTTGCTGGTAAAGGTAGAACCTGTCTAGTCCCGCACTCTTGGCATCTCAGTGGTTCCAGATCAGAGAATTTTCTGGACCATGGGAAGTCAATATTGCCTAGCAGCATTACCAACATTTTCACTGCTTACTGGGTTTATAGAGGACAGTTAGGGGTAAATTAGAGCTAAATAACAGCACAAAAGCACAGAGCTAGGACTGGTGGCTATAAACAAACTTTATGGGACCGCAGGAAACTTAAATGTCCATGAAAAGTGGACATCTAGCTAACTAAAATCATTCCCGGTGACAGATGTTTCTGGACCAGAGAGTTCTGGACTAGAGAGGTTCAACCTGTGTAAAAAATGTAATAACCATTAACCATATCTTGTATTTCTATATAGCCTTTTAAGCTCATTGGATCCCAAAGCTTTTTTTTTTTTTTTTTTTAAAACAAGCCCAAGGCTTGATTCTATAAGGTGCTGAACACTCTGGCCCTGAACCCACAATGTAACTACATCCATAATAATACCACCACCTATGTTTTATCATCAGGGATCTCAAAGTGTTTGACAAAGGTAAAGAAGGTCAGTAGCAATATTCCCATTTACAGATGGGAATACTGACACAAAGCGAGGTGAAGTCACTTTTTTATGGTCACCCAGTAGGCCAATGGCAGAGTTGAGACTAGTGTTCCCTATAAACTGTGCACTTGGGCGGCTACCCAGGAGAGATTCAAATGCCACCTAGCTCATTAGCAGAGCACCCACAGCACCTAAAGCTGGCTGTATGTGTTTCTACTGATAGTGCACATGCTCACATGCCTCAATGCACATAACAAAATTTATTCTTCACATGGATGGAGAAATTAGAGGGAACATTGGTTGAAACTAGCACCCAGGTCTGCTGAGTTGCCATCTAAGGCTCCATTTTCTATGCCACGCTGCTCTGAGAAGAAACCACCATCCTATTGAAATCAATGGATTAGGACTAGAGTGCTCAGTACCTTACAGGATCAAGTCCAATATAAATTGCTTGTTTTGTTCATTATTCAAGTGCAAACCTTTCTCACATGAGAAATAGCAACTGCTTTACAGTTCACAGCAGCACTCTGCAATATTTTAGAACAGAAATTAATCTTAGATAAAGCTTAGGTAGGGTGAAGTCTTTACCTAGCTGGAATGAGGCCAAACCAAACCATGATTATACTACCATGTGTTATTACTGAACTAGCAGTGCTATTTTTCTGTTGTCTTTAGACTGCCCCAGTGAATATTTACTAATGAATATGAGGAGATTTGAGGAAGTCCCATACCTGTGGCTAAACAGTCGCTAGGTCCCCAGCTTTCCCAAGTTTCACTTATGTGATGCCTGATCCAAAGCCTGGCTTCATCAACTTTGAATACATCCATAGTGGATAGCTCCATAGTTCCAAATGAGCAGCATAGTCGGATGGGCGTATGGGCCCTGGGACAGTCTTGCCCAATCTCACTAGGGCTTTGAAAGTCATTCAAGGACCTCAAATTTGACCATGGAGCAGCTAGGGAGGCAGTGAAGGGAGCAGAGCATTGAAGTGATAAATTTTGGGTGGCCTGCACTGCTCAACAGACCTGTTGCCATTGGGGTTGTTCAGGATACAGTATGCTCACAGGGCATGAGTGTGTGTATCAGTCTAGTCAACATGGTGCTTAAAACTATGGGAGATGTGGGAGACCTGCCTGTGCACAAGAACTCCCAATGTTGCTAGCCCCTTTGGAGCTTAACTAATGTGAGCAATGGCAGGACACTTAAGCTACTTCTACGCTGCAGGCTTTTTGTGCAAAAACTCTGCAGTGTAGACGTAGCCTTAGAGTATGTGTACAGTGCAGTTAAAAACCTGTGACTAGCCAATGCCAGCGAGCTCAGGCTCAGAGGGGGGGCTAATGGGCTGTTTATTTGCAGTATGGACATTCAGACTTCAGCTGGGGCTCTCAGATGGTCCCAAAGCTTTGGCTGCCTAAGCCCTAACATCTACAGTGCAATTAAATAGTCCCTTAGCATCTGCCCTGCAAGCCCAGGTCAGCTGTTATGAGCCAGCTCCAAGTGACTAATTGCAGTCTAAACATACCCTTAGAAAATTTCCTTAGTGGAGGCAGGGTCATTGAGGCTTGGTTTGTGTTTGACAGGGTGGGGCACAGCTTCCTGGCAAGCATTCAGCAGAAACAGGAGTGGTGAGCATTTATGTCTCTCTGAGTATATCAGCTGTGTCAAGTTCACGAGGCCTTGAGGCTATGTAAGAGTTTAATAATCTGAGGATACACATCTCTGACTGTGGAGAAATGTGCCAGCCACTTTTTCAAAGCACTTTAGTTTGCTCCCTTCCTGCCTTTTTATAAATCACACTGCCAATGTCTTTCTGGTATTTCTGCCTTGTATTTATACCCTCTTCTTTACTAACCTGTGGCTCAAAACATGAGTTGTGCTCACATTGTTATCTGGATTTCCCCACTAGGAAGTTTGCCAATACAAAGGTGAGCATTACAGTAGACTTTAATTTATGGGGTAGAGGTTATGGCTCTATCTCACAAAATCAGGTGATTGGACAACAAAAAGGCAAATGCATTTTAATGTTGATAAATTCAAAATAAAGCACATTTGAAAAAATAACCCCAACCATATTTACAAAATGATGGGGACTAATTTAGCTATAACCACTCGAGAGAGATCTTGAAGTCATTGTGGATAGTTCTCTGAAAAACATCCATTCAGCAGCAGTCAAAACAGCAGACAGAGTGTTAGGAATAATTAAAAAAGGGATAGTGAATAAGACAAAAAAAATCTTATTCCCTCTGTATAAATCCATGATACGCCCACATCTTGAATACTGCATACAGATGTGATTGCCTCATCTCAAAAAAGGATCTATTGGCATTGATAAAAGTTCAGAAAAGGGCAACAAAATGATTAGGGGTTTCGAATGGGAGCCATATGAGAAGAGATTAAAAAGACTGGGACTTTTCATCTTAGAAAAGAGGAGACTAAAGGGAGATACGATAGAGGTCTATTCAATAATGACAGGTATGGAGAAAGTGAATAAGGAAAAAATATTGGCTTGTTCCCATAACATAAATGAAATGAATAGGCAGCAGGTTTAAATCAAACAAAAGGAATTTTTTCTTCACACAGCTCACACTCAACCTGTGGAACTGCTTGCCAGCGGATGTTGTAAAGACCAGGACTTTAACAAGGTTAAAAAAGGAACTAGATAAATTCATGGAGGTTAGGTCCATCAATACTTATTAGCCAGGATGGGTAGGAATGGAGTCCCTAGACTCTGTTGGTAAGAGGCAGAAAATGGATGACAAGAGAGGGAACACTTGATGATTACCTGTTCTGTTCACTCCTTCTGGAGCACTTGACATTGACCACTGTCAGAAGGCAGGATACTGGGCTAGATGATCTTGGGTCTAACCCAGTATGGCCATTCTTATGTTCATCTGACCAGAAAATATTTAGGTTCTTATCCCAATTCAGTTTACAGACAGAAAACTCAGAAAGTTGTATCTCGGAAAGGGAATTTCAAGGCATGTGGCAAGGGCTGAGGACATTAAACCAAATGAAATTGCCAACATTTGGAACCATAAGGTTACAAGAGCATAATACCATTCTAGGACTCCCTCTGGTAATATTTCTAAGATAAAGAATTACTTAGCCTAGCATACTCACTCTCCTTCCTGAAGACCTGATGTTAAGAGACATAAGGACCAGCCTCATCTCTGGCATGCCTGATGAAGCTGAAGGTCCAAGCAGGAAGAGTGTTGAGTGGCTAAGTGAGGGCTGGAAAGATACTGCCAATGGACCAAATCTGACCTGCCAAACTACTGGATCCAGCCCACGGGCTACCCTACTGGGTCACTCAGGCACAGAGCAGCCAGCTGCTTCAGAGCAACCTCATGGTGCTTTAAGCAGCTGGCTGCTCCCTGTGCCAGGGCCAGGGAGAGACTTTGCGCACTGCTCCCGCTCCATTCCCAGAAAAATCTTTCAGCTCCCATTGGCCACTTTGAGCTATTTTGCTGGGAGTGGGGGCAGCCCATAAATACTCCCCTTACACAGCACACGCCATAGGGAGCAGCCAGCCATTCTGAGCAGCCTGAGACTGCAGCAGGCAGGGAGCCTGCCTCAGGGACCTGAAGGGCTACTGGTCGGAAACCACCTAGTGAGCACCTCCTGGCCAGATCCTGCCTCTGGTACTCCAACTCCTCTCTCTCCCAACTCTCTGCCCCAGGTCACCAGCCCCTACTGCCCCAGGTCCCACTCAAACCCTCTACACCCCCTGCCCCCTTCCTCCAGGTTGCAACTTCCTCCCAGACCCTGCACCCTCTCCTACATCCCTTCCCCAGGCCAAAATCCTCTCCCACACCTATACCTCGTCCAGGACCCTGCATTCCAATCCCCTGCCCCAGATCACAACCCCCTCCTTCACCCAGACTCCCTCTCCTCTACCTTAAGCTCCCTTCTGCACCCAACCTCCATTCCAGATCTCACAACTTTTCCATAGAAAAGTGCAGCCCTTGACCACCTACCAGAACTAAGCTAATCATTGATAGAAGGTATATAAAGTGCAGAACACTGGAATATTACACATAGGTCAAGAAGCTGTATCAATCCCTTTTGCATTTTAGCATAGATACTCTATAGAACCTTGGAACTACTTGAGTCTGGCCTAGCCTACCATGCCCAAATTTTGTTTTCTCACCCTAAAAAGTCTTCAGATACACTTACTCTATAGGTTAATGGATTGTGGCACTTATCCATACATATTAGTGAGGATTATCTCACTCCCTAAACCATTGCCTTTGGCCTTTCTCACAAATTTTTCTGCCCTGTAATCTGTCCTGTGGTTACCAACCAGTTCTGGACACCAGATAAACCAGCTCAGCTCTAGGTTCACTTCCCTTATTTAGTTCCCCAAAGTCAAAGAGCAGGCAAGGTTGCAAGTGCTTATGCTAGCTTAGGGTATGTCTAGACTGCGGGTTTTTTCCAGGATACTGGAGGTATCCCAAAAAAACTGCTGCGTACAGGGAACACGTTTTCTCTTCTCCTTTTTTTTGTGGAAGAGCAGACACACTCTTTCAGAAGCCCTGTCTTCGTTCCACGAGGAAGAAGGGATCTTCCAAAAGAGGGTTTTTTTTCCAAAATTTGGCCCAGTGTAGATGGGCCAAATTTTGGAAAAACCTCTTCTGGGAAAAAAAAAAAAGCGGAAAAAGGTATGCAAAATGCAGAGCGCATTTTCCGTACCTTTTTCCGCAAAAACATTTTAGTCTAGACATAGCCTTATTCTACTAGTTTACTTTAGCTGTTCATACAGGATACAGGCCTATAGGTTTCTTGCATTATAGCTTAATATAAATAACTATGAATAGCTGGATATAATAACAAATTAGTATGAATCATCCCAAGAAAAGTATGTTATCTGGTATGGCAGGCAAGCAACTTAACCTTATAGACTACATCACATTGGCATAATATTTTCTATACTCCTCCCCCCCTCCTTCCCCCATCTCAAAGCCCCTGTATAAGGCTCTTACTGGGATGATTTGAAGGAGGAAGGGGTTGTGGCAAGAACAATCACACTCAGTTGTTCTGAGCTATGGATTGGAAGGGTGTACTGCAGCTCGGTCATAAATTAGATCACAGCTGTATTTTACAGAAGGACTGAACCAAGCACTGGCAGCTGTTGCTCAGCATTGATGTCATAGCCTACAGGCATGTTTGTCTTCCTCTAATGAGTTCAGCACAGTTACTTTGATGTGTTGGCATGAGAACTTGCCCATGTTTGTGTAACCAGTTTGACTGGACCTCCTTCCCAGAACTCTTTGTGGTAGCACCCTAATGCCACATGTGCAACTGATGCCATCCTCCAGGGACTCTCAACTGGTAAAGCCGAATAGAAGAGCTGCCCATGTTTTCTTAGAATGCACTGCTTAGAAAAAAATAAAAACCAGATGGTTAATCAGACTGATAGGTGTAGATCAGTGGTGGGTAGTTTGTGGCCCAAACACTGTATGCAGCCCATTGGGGTTCTGTGTACAGCCCACAAGTCATTTTGTTTACCATTGACCATGCACAGGGATGCCAGAGTCTACTGGTTTTCATTTCCATCTTTTTTTCCTACTGGTATTACTAAAGTAACATGCACTTAAAGCAAGGGCACGTGAAGTGAGGTGCGTGCTGATTGCACACAACATTATGAGGAGATCTGCATGCTCCCTCTGCATCCAAAGAGCTGCTACGAGTCAGTTTGCACAACCCACGAATTCTAGGTACACAAGTGCAGTTAGCAAGACTACCCTATCCTAGGAAGACCATCTTGGTTTTGACATGAGATGAAGGAGGGCCACTCATGTAGCCTGCTCACTAACCTAGGTTGCCTTTCGCTGGTGTAGATGGATTTATGCTGGCAGAAAAGTTGCTGTGTGGACATAAACTGACCCATGTTTCCAGTAACTGGTTACATCCACAATGCCAGTAACAGGCAGCAAAGTATTTGCTGTAATGCAGATAAGGCTTTAGTCTTAGTATTTCCTCTTCTCTCTCCCAGGCTGGCGGTTCTCATATTTACCCCGATTCAGTGGGTAAAATCATAGACTCAAGCAAAGGTCAGGTCAGTCACCGCTTGCCTGTAACATTTATCCAGTTGCCAGTGGCTTTGCTACAAGCAAGAAGAGCCCACAGTCAGAGCCAGTCTATGATTCCATATACAGTTTGATTGTAAATTCCTAGGGACAAGACCTTCTTGTCTAGTAACCAGCACATTCTCAGTACCTGCAAATGATAACTAATATTTGAAGATATTAAAGATACTTCTCAGACACCTGTCACTTTAGTAGCTAAGCACAATTAAGGCAAAAAGAGTGCCTGGATCTAACAGAAATTGCTCCTTCTCTCCATACCCTGGGATATGTAAGCTTGATTGTTTTTTTTCCTTTGATTAGTTTGTGACAACAGTCAATGTAACACATTTAGTGGGAGTGGGCTGGATCCATCACTTATATAATGGGTGGCGCTTGGAGGGAGGCCTCATAGGAGCAGGACAGAAAGACACCGAAAGCATGTGATAGACCTGTGAGTAACTTGGCAGCTGCTGATTCACTAAAACACTTTTCTGTAAAACTGGGGTTCCCTCTCCATAGAGAATGTGAGCAAAAATGAACAATCTGGGCAAGACCTGTCTGCTCCTTTCTCTGAAAGGGCTAATTGTTGCACTACACAGATCAGGCAGAAAAACTATTTCACACATTTTCTTTGTCTAAAGAATAACCTCTCAGAACCCCCACAAGACCCACAAAGGGTCAGATCACAAGTGGTGTAAATCAGCACAACTCCACTGAGGTCAATGCACCTAGGTGTCTACACATTACATAACTTTACTGAACTTCTTTGAACCTCAACGGAAGTTTGGGGTAGTTCTTTGAGCTTCACTGACTTACTTTCCTCCTAATATAATGTGTGTGAGAGAAACCCTCTGGCATTCAACCTTGAATTAGATTTTCCTATGGGAGGAACAGCTGGAGAACAGCATAATCTGAAATTCAAAGATACAAACTGTCTAGTGCATTCAGCTTTTCCAGGGCACAGTTGATACTTTTTATATTCTTTTTATTGGGAGAGCTCTTTTACAACACAAAGCACTGGGGTTCAGTCAATCCAATCATAAAAATTTTAGAACCTGGCTTCCTGAGAAGCCACCTCTTTCACAGTGTGGTATGACACAGTTTATACAGGCTGCTGGGAGACTAGTGCCTCTCCACTTCCGAAGTGGATAACCCACCCCCCACCTGGTCTACTGAAGCTGTGATTTGTAAAACTAGGCATACTTCAAAGCCTGCCTCTTTCAACAGACACATGTAGTGAAGTTGGCTCAGGGGCTTCTTCTATAGCATGATGTATTAACATTAATTCAGCTATTTGTACTGAATATTGACTTTCTAAATTTTGTAAAGTGCCACAGATGGGAGGGGAGATTAGCTTTATGGCCTCAAAGAAATAAAACCACGGCAGCAAGGAATCTGCTGTCATGCAACAAATCCTGTTTTCAATGGGATTGCTCTGAAATATGATTTATATTCCCCTAGTGCTGAGGCGTCCTGGTCATGGACAAAGAACCCACTGTGCTAAATGCTGCACAAACGCAGAACCAAAAGATGAGTTCTGTTCCCAGGCGTTGTGTCTCTGTGTTTATGGGAATGGTATGCTTTTGGATCATGAATGGTTTGATACGGTAGCCTGCAGTAACAGGCTCCCAGGCTTACCACTGGAAAGCAATCAGGGAAAATAAAAGTTCAGAGATGTAGTAAATAAAAATAGCTACTTCTTTTTGTGTGAGCAACCAATGAAGTGCACATCCTTAAAGCCAAATGGAAATGCACCAAAAGATTAACATTTAATAGTAAAACCCATTTCCAAATGGCACTTAGACTCCAAAGCGTCCTTTGATTTGTCTTTTAATTATTTTGATTGGGGATGAGGGAAGAGAATATTTTAGCAAGTTTTTTAAGTTATACCAGTACCCCGCTAAGGGCATGGTGCAGCAGGCTCAGCCCAACCTGGTCAGAGAAGCCTACAGCACGGTGTGCCTGTTAAATTATATGTTTAACTGGTTAACATTTTAAACAGGATTTTATTAGGGATGTAAGTGACCAGTTGAGTGACTACTCAACTATTCCCCCTGCCCCGCTGCCTCTGTATTAGAGGCAGCAAGGGGGGAAGAAGCAGGAACCGGTGCTGGGGGGAGCTGGCTTAAAAGCCAGTTCCCCCCCCCCCCCCCCCCCCCAGCACCGTCTCCGCAGTGTGGGGGTGGGCAGGGGAGCCAGAGCCACAGCATTCTCCGAGCCGGTGTAAGCCCCAGGAGCTAACCCCACTGCAGCGCCGCACTTTAAATGGGCTCTTGCTACATTTGAAGAGTAGAGCCACAGCGATCCTGGAGCCGGAGGTAACTCTGCTGTGGCTCTGCACTAAAGAACTAGTTGATTTCTCCCTTCCCCCTTGCTGCCTCTATCAGGCTATGTCTACACTACAGAGTTTTTTCGGAAAAACGGGGAAGAGGGAGCTCTTTTGAAAGAAGAGGAAAAAGCACAGGTGCCCTGGTGGACACTCTGTCCATAGTTATCACAGCTTAAATGCAACATAAATAGCGTCCACACTGAATGGATGCTAACTTTCGAAAAAAGAGATCATTTTTTCGATGCGCTTTGGCAGTGTGGATGCTGTCTTTCGGAAGAAGGTTTCTCGGAAGATCTGGAAAAGCTTCTTCTGAAAGATGCCTGCTGTCTAGATGTAGCCTCAGATAGAGGCAGCAAAGGGGCAGGAGAAGAGGGGATCCTTCAAAGCTGCAGCATTTCAAAGGAGCAGTGCTACACAGCTGATCCTGGGCTCAGCTGTGTGGTGCTGCCCCTTTGAAATGCCACCTCAGCATTTCAGAGCAGTACTGCAAAGAGCTGACCCTGGGCTCCATGCAGCACTGCCCCTTAGAGAGGCTCCTTGCAGTGCTGCCCTTTTGAAATGCTGAGGTGGCATTCAAAGCGGCAGCACCACGTGGAGCCCAGGGTCAGCTGGGGACTCCCCAACTGATCCTGGTCTCCATTTCCACAGAACCTGGGGTCAGCTGGGGAGTCTCCAGCTGATGCCAGCTTCTGGGAAAATGCCGCACGGAAGCTGGGGTCAGCTGGGGAGTTCCCAGATGACCCTGGGCTCTGCATGGTATTTCAAAGCAGCAGCACCACATGGAGCCAGGGTTAGCAGGGGACTCTGAACCTGGGTCAGCGGGGGACACTGGCCCTGGGCTGCACATGGAGTTCCTCCTTTGAAATGTACAAGAGCCCCAGCTCCTCCCTCCCACCTCTGCTCCCAACTCTCCCACCATGGTTCTGGAGAACCATTATGCTGTTCTGGATACAGGAAATAAGGAATCACCCCCTAAAGCAGAAGAGAAGAAGCCTTGTATCCCCAAGGCTGGGAGGTCTGCAGCCATCACTGTGAGGAGGAAATGAAGGGTAGTGATGGTTGGAGACTCCCTTCTGAGGGGGACGGAGGCACCCATCTGTTGCCCTGACATGTCATCTCGGGAGGTATGCTGCCTGCCAGGGGCCCATATCTGAGATGTTGAGGATTATCCAGCCCTCCGACCACTACCCCATGCTTCTCATCCATGTGGGCACTGATACTGCATGGTGTGACTCAGAGCAGATCAAGAGTGACTGCAGGGCTCTGGGAGTATGGGTGAAGGAGTTTGGAATGCAACTAGTGGTCTCCTCAGCCCTTCCTGTCAAAGGTAGGGATTCAGGCAGAAACAGGTGCATCCTGCAGGTGAATGCCTGGCTGTGAAGATGGTGTTGCCAGGAAGCTTTGACATGGTATGCTGTTCCAAGAAGTACTGCTAAGCAGGAATGGGGTTCACCTTTTGAGGAAGGGGAAGAGAGGATTTGGACACAGACTAGCTAACCTAGTGAGAAAGGCTTTAAACTAGATTCAATGGGGGCAAGTGACCAAAGCCCACAGGTAAGTGAAAAACATGGAGACCTAGGAGATGGGTCAGAAATGGGAGGGAGCATGGGCTATAATAGTAGAGATAAAGGACAGGCAAGGAAGAACTGGAGAGGCAAAATCAAATCATTATTTTACATGCCTGTATATAAATGCAAGGTATATGGGAAATAAGCAGGAAGAACTTGAAGTGCTAATAAATAAACACAAACATGACAGAGATGTTATCACAGAAACTTGGTGGGATAATACACACAACTGGAATATTGATATAGAAGGGTACAGCTTGCTCAGGAAGGATAGACCGGGTTGCAAGTGCTTGGGATAGTAGGGTCATAATTCAAAATGATCTGGACAAACTAGAGAAATGGGCTGAAGTAAACAGGATGAAGTTTAATAAGGACAAATCCAAAGTACTCCACTTAGGAAGGAACAATCTGTTTCACACATACAGAATGGGAAGTGATTGTCTAGGAAGGATACTGCAGAAAGGGATCTAGGGTCATAGTGGACCACAAGCTAAATATGGGTATGTCTACACTACCCCGCTAGTTCGAACTAGCGGGGTAATGTAGGCATACCGCACTTGCAAATGAAGCCCGGGATTTGAATTTCCCGGGCTTCATTTGCATAAGCCGGCCGGCGCCATTTTTAAATGCCGGCTTGTTCGAACCCCGTGCCGCACGGCTACACGCGGCACGGGCTAGATAGTTCGAACTAGCAAGCCATTCCGCACTATCGTTCCACGAGGCGTACAGATAGTGCGGAATGGCTTGCTAGTTCGAACTATCTAGCCCGTGCCGCGTGTAGCCGTGCAGCACGGGGTTCGAACAAGCTGGCATTTAAAAATGGCGCCGGCCGGCTTATGCAAATGAAGCCCGGGAAATTCAAATCCCGGGCTTCATTTGCAAGTGCGGTATACCTACATTACCACCCTAGTTCGAACTAGGGTGGTAGTGTAGACATACCCTATGAGTCAACCATGTGACATTGTTGCAAAAAAGCAAACATGATTCTGGGATGCATTAATAGGAGTGTTGTGAGCAAGACATGAGATGTCATTCTTCCACTCTATTATGCACTGATTTAGGCCTCATTTGGAATATTGTGTCCAGTTCTGGGCACCACATTTCAAGAAAGATGTGGAAAAAATGGAGAAGGTCCAGAAAAGAGCAATAAAAATTATTAAAGGCCTAGAAAACATGAGCTATAAGGGAAGACTGAAAGAACTGGGTTTGTTTAGTTTAGAAAAGAGAAGACTGAGCAGGGACATGATAGCAGTTTTCAAGTATCTAAAAGGATGTTACAAGGAGGAGGGAGAAAAATCATTCTCCTTGGCCTCTGATGATAGGACGAGAAGCAATGGGCTTAAACTGCAGCAGGGAGGTTTAGGTTGGACAATAGGAAAACTTCCTAACTGTCAGGGTGACTAAACACTGGAATAAATTGCCTAGGCAGGTTGTGGAATATCTATCACTGGAGATATTTAAAAGCAGTTTGGATAGACATCTATCAGGGATGATCTAGATGGTGTTTGGTCCTTCCGTGAGGGCAGGGGACTGGACTTGATCTCTCGAGGTCCCTTCCAGTTCTAGTATTCTATTATTCTATTTTTTTTAAATGCAGAGCCAAAGCAGCGGTATGGAAATTCCATCCACTACTCAATTAGCTAATTAATCATTACTTAACATTCTTAGATTTTTATATCCCTACTTTCTAGTATGCTTCTGCCAAGAAAAGTGGTCAGCCTTCCAAAATAGAGAAAGATCTCTCCACCAAGTCCTTTTTTTTTTTTTTTTTTTTTTTTTTTTTTTTTTTTAACCTCCCACTACAGGCAGTCCCCGACTTACGCAGATCCTACTTACGTCGGATCCGCACTTACGAACGGGGCTTTCTCGCCCCGGAGGTCGAGGTGGCGGATTGCTACCTGCGAGCTCTGGGGCGAGAAAGCCCCGTTCGTAAGCTGCTCTGGTGCCCCTGGTCTGCTGGAGACCGTCTCCAGCAGACCAGGGGCACCGGGCGGGTTCCCGTGCTTCTGAGGCTTTGCCAGAGCAAAGCCTCAGAAGCGCGGGAAGCCGCAGCGGCGGCGGTTCCCCGCGCTTCTGAGGCTTTGCTAGAGCAAAGCCTCAGAGGCGCGGCACCCCGCTGCCGCTGCGGCTCTGCTCCCGTGTCCCTGGTCTGCTGGGGGGGGGGGGGGGGCGCAGCTAGTGTGCCCCCCCCCCCAGCAGACCAGGCTTTTGTTTTGGACCCTGGGTCAGAGCAGCTGGGGCGCTGCCGATTGGTCCTGCAGCGCCGCTCTGGGCAATACTGGACCAACCCGGCAGCACCCCAGCTGCTCTGCCCCAGGCATCCTGATTCAGCCGCTGCTGGTCAGTTTCAGCAGTGGCTGAATCAGGACGCCTGCCCCAGGCGTCCCCAAGTCAGCCGCTGCTGAAACTGACCAGCGCTGACTACAGGAAGCCCAAGGCAGAGTTGCTTTGCCCCAGGCTTCCTGGAATCAGCCGCTGATCAGTTTCAGCAGCAGCTGACTTGGGGTTCTTAAGTTGAATCTGTATGTAAGTCAGAACTGGCGGTCAGTTTCAGCAGCGGCTGAATCTGGACGCCAGTTCCGACTTACATACAGATTCAACTTAAGAACAAACCTACAGTCCCTATCTTGTACGTAACTCAGGGACTGCCTGTAGTAGTTTCATCATCATAGCACACACCCAGTAGGTGGTGTGGCCTGATATCTCCCTTCCCCATCCCCTCTTGGATTTCCACAGCAAGCATGGGAAAACATTCATACCCTGCAGGCACAATTACTATATAAGCTGTATGTACACTGAGAAACAGATCTCTACCCTTTTGGCCTAACGGGCTCTCCCTTAGCTGGTAGCAGCAGGTCCTTTATCCTCTCTGGGCAAGATGCATAAACAAAGTCCAAGGAGTCAGATAACTGAATTACACCCTAAGTATGTCTGTGTTTCAGCCAAGAGCATGCTTCCCAGTCCAAGTAAATGGACACGCTCTAGCTTTAGTCAAGCTACTTCATTAAAAGTAGTAGTGTGGCCATGAACAGCAGCTCAAGCTAGGCACTTGAATATGCCCCAGTCGATTAGGTGGGTTTCCAGAGCTGCTGCCTGTGCTACCTTAGCCGCACTGCTATTTTTAACTTGTTGCTTCGTGCAGAGCTAGCACACATCAGTTTACCCACACTTGGGAGAGCCCTTCCAACTGCATTATAGACGTCTATTCAGCCCATATATGGGGGAAAGTTAGGCCAGTGCGAGATTGCTTGTTGCATCGCAACAAAGAGCTCTGCAGCTGGCAATAAATTCATGCCCCTTAGTCACAAACTCCCTGCTCTCAATCTTGTTTTCAGTAAGTGAAACTATTCCTTGAAGAAACTTACTGAAATTGAAAAGATTTGTTTTTCAGGGTGAATCATTTACACACAAGAAAAATACACATATGGCACCTTTTTCCCAGGGATTTCACAACTTTCTAAACATGAATTAAGCCTCACAGCCACCATCCCTCCAAGGCAGGTATTACTG
This sequence comes from Pelodiscus sinensis, assembly GCF_049634645.1. Lineage (NCBI taxonomy): Eukaryota > Metazoa > Chordata > Testudines > Trionychidae > Pelodiscus > Pelodiscus sinensis. The sequence goes on along the minus strand of NC_134720.1, from coordinate 40,480,878 downwards.
TTATCAGTTTAGAAAAAAGAGCAAACTGAGATGCGGACCCCAGCTCAGTGAACTACTCGCACTCTTTCAGCCTGTAGAAAGGAAGGCCGACTTTCCTGAGTGATGCAATTCAAACTAATAAAGTCAGTAGAAAATTAGTATCTTTAAGGTTTCGTATTTTCACTGGAAGTATAATAAAATCTGTGGTTGTGGGGTTTTATACTTACATTTTCCCAATACACTATGAAAAATGCAGAAATTAATTGTAATGATATAACAAAATGACTACTGTATATGGGTCTGCTAGAAGAAACTGACACACTGTTCAGCAGTTCTAAGTCCTGTGGTGCAGTAGTTTTCAACCAGGGGTACATGTACTTGTAATGTTGGGGGTATGCAAATATCGTCCCAGGGGTCTATCAATTCATTTGTCTAGTTTTACAATAGGTTACATAGAAAGCACTAACAAAGTGAGTACAAGCTAAAATTTCATATGACTTTTTATATTGCTATATATATTACACACTGAAATGTAAGTACAACATTTATATTCCAGTCATGAGAGGCCATGCCCCCAGCCTCTCCTGCCTCAGAGCACAGGGAAGGTGGGTGGCGGATAGCCCCTAGCTTCAGAACATTGGGAGGGCAGGTGGCATGCAGCCCCCAGCCTCCCTGGTCCCAGAGCACTGAGGAGGACATGCTGTCCCAGCCCTGGAGCATAGGGAGGCTGGGTGCTGGGGGGGCACCTATAGTCGGTTTTCTGGGGGCAGAGTGTGGGCAGGACCAGGCTGGTGGTTTGAGAAGGCAGTGCCTTCCCCTGCTTAGCATACCCAGCCACCCATGATTCCAATTAAGGTTGACAACCACTGCTGTGAAGCTACCCATTTGTTTTTCAATCTACCTGCACTTTTCAAGTAGGAGGGTCTGAATTCTAAACCATTGCCCTCTTGATCTCCCAAGTGCTCACAATGCTTATTTTTTCAAAATATATATTAAGGCAACTGGCAGCATGTGTATACTGTGGGGAGGGGGTGGAGGAAGATCCGGGACAGCAAGTCTTAGAGCCCAGGTCTGCTGAATTGAGCTCACACTGTGACTAAAAATAGCTGGTTTGGGGCCCAGCTTCAAAGACCCATCTCCTTCACTGACTCATCCTATAGTCCAAGCCCAAACAACTGCATTACTATATGTAGCCCCACGGTATAAAACCCTTGAGCCCAAGTCAGCTGGCCCAGCCTCTGAGACTCACTGCCATGAGTCTCTTTTTTGCAGAGTGAGGCACAGTTTTGTTTCAGTATAACTCTGAAAGGCTTTGAAATCATTACCTCATGGGTGTTAAGTTTTTTGCCTGTCTAGTTACAAGTACTGTCTCAAGGATGTTTAATGCAAAGTGGTAGGATAAGCCTGTGAGTAACATGTGACTTTTCCTCCTTTCCCCCCCCCCCCCCTTCTATTTCTCCCTAGTGCAATCTGGTTCACTGTCTAAGACTCAGCCATCACTTGAGAGTTCTGAATTATGTGATTGGTACTTTTGACAAGCTAGAGCCCCCGTCCTCAGAACACATTATGATAACGGATGCCCTTTTCGATGGAGTGGAAGTCAGAGTGTTTGAACCTTCTCCAAAGGAAGACAGAACATTAAAGCGCAGTGTCGTTTATATCCACGGAGGAGGATGGGCTTTGGCAAGTGCAAGTGTGTGTCTGTTATTAATTAGAATGTATGGTCTCATCTCAAAAGCTGTTTTTTCCCACACAGAACCTGAGAATTTGCTCTCTGAGACACATCTGAACCTAAGGAGCACTAGAACTCTGGCTCTGTGCTTCTGTGGCGGTGCTTTAATGCAACAGTGTAGTCATGGCTCCAGCACTGGAAGAGAGCTTACACCTCTATGATGAGCATAGCTCCCAGTACTGGAAGCCCGTTTACACTGGCAAGATACTGCACTCAAACTCGCTGCACCTGGAAAGGGGGAGGAGTGATTTGTCACACTCTTGAGTGAGAAGGTTTCACCACAGTAACTTGTCAGTGTAGATGAGCCTTGACAGTCTCAACCCTCACCATAAGGGGGGGGAGTAACCCTGAAACAGAAAACAAGTACACATGTTACTGGTACATAACTGCAAACCTATGGGTGTCCCAAAGATCTGCATAGTTAGGGTGACAATTGAAGGTCATGCCCTCTTCATCTTCTGTGTTGCCACAGACACTCTAGGGCGTGTATACACAGTGTTATTTTGGAATAACTAACATTCCAAAATAATGTAGTGCGTGTCTACACTACAAGCTTTTATTTCAAAATAATGTCAAGCTGGAGGACTTCTTAATCCAATTCATGGTAACCCTCATTTCATGAGTAAAGGAAGTCAAAGGAAGAATGTTCTTCCTTCCATTTCCTGCTATGTAAACAGCACCAAAAGTCAAATTAAGCTATTTTGATTAAAGTTACCAGTTGACGTAGCTGAAATTGCATAGCTTAATTCGATTTTAGCCGTGCTGTGTAGACGTACCCTAAGAGAATAGTAAAGCATATTGTATGTCAAAAGGTGCAGATTTTGCATTACTTCCCAACTTTGACAGTTTTAGTGGGAAGCGAGATTATGTGTTGACTTGTCGGATGTGCCTTTGCCTTTCAGTTGGACGGCTGTACCTAAATCACTTAGGCAGTTTTGAAAATGCCAGCATATTTAGCCCATAATTAGTAATGGTGTCCATTAAAAATTCCTCTGTCTTCCAGTTCTCACAGAATTCTCTCCATTAACCCCTTAGGAAGTCCTGTCATTGTCAACTGTCAGTGATGCTTTCTAAAACTTGGTGAGCTGCTCTGGTTCTATAGTAACTTGCATAGCACTCCCCCAGGGCAGATGTGTGCTTCAGAATTACTGTGCTTCACTCAGATAAATTTAACTCTAAACACATTAGTTCAGTTTAAGATATAAAAATTAATGGCAGAAATATTACCGCTAAATATTAAATCTTGAGACTATTCACTTTAAAGTGATGCTTAATATATAGTTATCTTCTCCTTCACCATGAGATACCTATTCAGTAATTGAAGAGGCATAGAATTATAGAAAAGGAGTACCCTGATGAATAGGATGGGTTTGAACCTGCTGGCCTGATTCACGTGAGCAGTCCCATTGGCTTTACTAGGACTACTACCTTGAGTACAAAATTTCAAGTTTTGAGTCCAGCATGCATAATATAATGACAACATATACAATGACTTGCACAAAAACAGTATTTTCCAGACACTAATCCCAAGAGCAGTCCAATGCAGTTAGGTAGCGGTAAGCAACACTTAAGCAGAGATGTGAAGTGACTTGCCCAAAGTCACAAAACAAGTTGATGGCAAAGCCAGGAAGAAAGTGCACAAACTTAAGACACTAGATTCATTCCACTAGATGATGGTACCTGCTATTATGCACTGACTGTGTTCCATTCGTTTACATTTGCAGGAAGATGTGTTGATGGTAATGAGTTTCTATTATAGTGTCAGATTTGTTGTACAGGCTTGAATATAAGTGCTTGTTGTTTTTCTTATGCATCTAAACACCTAGGCTGTGTCTAGACTGGCAAGTTTTTCCCCCAAAAGCACTTGCTTTTGCGGAAAAACTTGCCAGCTGTCTACACTGGCCGCTTGAATTTCCGCAAGAACACTGACTTCCAACTGTCTGAAATCAGTGCTTCGTGCGGAAATACTATGCTGCTCCCATTCGGGCAAAAGTCCTTTTGCGCAAAGCTTTTGCGCAAAAGGGCCAGTGTAGACAGCTCGGATTTGTTGTGTGCAAAAAAGCCCCGATCACGAAAATAGCGATCGGGGCTCTTTTGCACAAAAGCGCGTCTAGATTGGCACGGACGCTTTTCTGCAAAAAGTGTTTTTGCGGAAAAGCGTCTGTGCCAATCTAGACGCTCTTTTCCGCAAATGCTTTTAACGGAAAACTTTTCTGTTAAAAGCATTTGCGGAAAATCATGCCAGTCTAGACGTAGCTATAGAGTACTGTACAATATGCCTATTAACAAAACTGTCTGTCTTTCACTAACGGTCCTCTTATTTCCAGGAACAAGCTTCTATAATAATCTCTGCAGGATCATGGCAGAATCTCTCAATGCTGTAATTGTCTCAATTGAGTGAGTAATCAACAAAATCTTAAAGTATTTAGAAATATGTATCATTCTGAATGAGTTAGCTTTTTTCCTTGTCACTGTGACTTGTTTAAAAGGTTTTCATTTGGGGAAAAAAAAAGTCTCTTTAGCAAGACTTGATAAGTTTGTAATTCTGAATGACACTGAATTAGAATATCTGAATACTTTTCTAATTATAAGAGATAATAGCACTCGATTGTAAAGGACATTTAAAAGTAGATAGTAAACTGCTTGCAGGATCAAACACTGACACACTTTCTATACCAGTGGTCCCCAACCTGTGGTGGTGGCCGGGCGCCAGGGGGCGTGGCCGTTCGTCCGCCGGGCGCCGGGGACGGGGACGGGGCCCCCCCATAGCCGCGCGCCTCCCCCCCAAGCTCCGCGGGCCCGGGGCCGGCGCCCCCTCTCCCCCAAGCTCCGCGCGCCCGGGGCCGGCGCCCCCCCCTCCTCCAAGCGGCCGGGGCCGGCGCCCCCCACCCCAAGCGCCACGCGCCCGGGGCCAGGCCAGCCCCGAGCACGTGGCGGGCGCACATGAATGCCCCTGCGGGCGCCATGGTGCCCGCGGGCACCGTGTTGGGGACCACGGTTCTATACCCTCCCTCCCTTTTTTTGCTCACATTAGACATGGAGATGGCAGTAACCTTGAGAAAGATGTATAAAGGAAGGAGTGTGGAGAGTTACTGTAGTGGGATGACAAATGAGGAAATGGATGGTGTACAGCAGATCACAGTAAGGGTCAGCATGAAGTTAGTGATGAATTGTGAAGGCTTCCAGCAATTCTGTTCTGACGTCACTACTACCTAGAAATAAAAAAATAGATTTACTTACTTTAAGTGTTCAGGTGAGGTTAGATCAACGTAGCAAGTGTCTGTATTTGTGGAGGAGAAGAAATAGTCTCCTCTGCATATTTTGGCTAAGCAGTAGTGGTATAAGTCAGCTGTCAATTGAAGTTCTATACCAGGAGTGGTGAATCTAAGGCCCAGGGGCTGGCTGTGGCCCCTTGCTTGCCTGGATCCAGCTCCTGAGGCTCGGGGTCCCCCTGGGCATTGGGGGCCTGTACTGGTGCTCCAGCCCTTGTGCTGTCCCCCCGTGGGGCTGAAGCACACAAAATCTCCTAGTCTGGGCCCCCACGGCTCTGGTGTGCAAAGGGAATGTGGGGAATGTCTTTCTCCTTCTCAGTCGGGGGCCACATAATTGAGGGATTTTTGTTGTTGTTGCTTCTCATTTGTGTGCAGACCTCGACTGATGTTTTTTTTTCTTGTGGGTCAGCAGCCCCCAACCCAAAAAAGGTTCCTCACCCCTGTTCTATACCATACCTTAATACAACTGAAATACTAGTTTCTAAAATGTCCAGAAATATCCTTAGTTCACATCTGTCTCATAGATTCCAGCCTCATACTGGGCGGAAAGCCCAATGATGGTGACCACTGAAAGATGAGACAATATGACAAAGAACCAAATCAACTGATACAGCTATACTGGAGATCACGTATGCAGTGAACGTAGACTTTCCTGAGTGCAGACTGGGTCTGACTATCAGCTGTTAGCCTGAAACAAAATTAAAACTTAAACATGAGACATTCAACATTTGGACTTGTCTGAAATCACCAACCATTATATTACTTCTGTCCAGAATAGGTTTGAATCATTGGCAAAAGTAAAGGAGAACAACCCCAACTAATGAGGGTTAAATGAGAATTCTGTGCTCAAAACCACCAGCACATATTCTGAAATGTCACTGTCCGACTGTTACATGGGTAACAGGGGTTTGAGTTAAGCATGAGGCTTACCGGTATGCTTACCAGTTAACTGGCCCTTGCCTATAAACTCTGGTGGTGGCCAGCCACACCGGGCCAGAGCAGCCCTGGCCACAGAGGGGCCAGCAGGCGGGGTGGTGGGATCTCACGGCTGTGGCAGATCAGGTAGCAGGTCTGACATTAAAAGGTTAACTGATTACGTGCTAGCATTAACATTTTAACATCCCTGTAAAGGGGAAAAACAGTGCAGAGTGAAAGGGAATAGCCTGGAGATAGGAGAATGTAGGAGAAAATATAAGGAACAGAACAGACACATTGAAAAGTAGACTAGATCAGACAAAGGCAAATATCTAAAGGCAAAATGTATGTAACTTGAGAATTATAAAGAGTAATAACACAAATAGTATGTTCACAGTGGTCAGGTTTCTTCCCAACCACTGTGGTCAAACATAATAGCAGCGCTTTTGCTGAAGGCAAGTGTAGAAAGTACTGTGCCCATATGTGTGTGTGCCTCACCTGATCACTTTGCACAAGTACAGATCACTAAACAAGCTGGAAGGCAATGGAAGAATCAGGCCTTCTCTTTACCTTAAGGAGTCTCCTCAGTTAAAAAACCCTCTAAGATGCGAAGTACATTAACAGGCCACTTTAATAAATGAGAAGAGGGAAATTTAAGTGGCTGCATAAAGCACTTTTCTTTTGTAAATGAAAATATTAAAGTTGATAGAAGAGAGGCCAGTGACTGAATTAATTAGATTATTTAACAATTCTCATGATCAAATTAGCCTCATTATGCAGAATGGATTTTACTTGTATAATATTCATTTCAATATAATTTAAGTGTAGTTTTTTCCAGCTCCTTTTTATTGTATTCTCTAAAACACAAAAATAAATTAGCAGGATGTTAGCCATTGCAGACAAGTGGCTATCACAATATTGAAAGCTCCCTTATTATTCCTTTTCTTGTTTAAGCTGCTGTAATTCTGCCTGTTTTGGTGAGCTGTTTGTCATCTCTACCCAACCATTATCTCTGCCAATCAAGCCATTTGTACTCAGTGCAATCCAATCTGATTTCTCATTACTTTAATTGCACATCTTGCTTGAATGTTGCATACCCAATCTGTTATCCAGTTGCATAGGGAGTTCTCCAAAGGCCTATCATATCTTACTTTATCTGATGTAATACACAGATTGCTTTCTAAAGTCTAAATCATTTTAAGAATCTGAATGCTTCTTACTTATCTCAATATTACTCCTGAGATTTATTTTGCACATATAATTTCTGTTGGATGTAAAACAGGCAGCCATTAAAATATAGGAATAGGCCCTAGTATGGCCCATGCTGGTTTTATCAAAAAGAGTGTGTCCTTCAGGGTGAATCAATTCTTACCCTGTATACAGGAGAAAGCATTTAAGAGTGTTAGTCAATCCACCACGTTATAGTCAATAAATTCCCTAGGGCAAGATTAGTAACGTCAAGTCAATGAGCAGACACATCTGTTGCATCCTAAGACCACGTCTAGACTAGAATCTAAAAGGTTGTAACTAGCAAGTGCCTTCTAGTGTAGATAAGGCATACTGCCTCTAACGTATGTTGAGCTGGTAGAGTTAAGGCCAGTCATGTTGGTTAGCCCCTGTTAGCTAACATTCTAACACAATTTGACATATTAAGCTATACAAAGTTTAAGGGAATAAGAATTGCAAAAACAGCCTACTGACTTAGTGTGGCCTAGTGGATAGAGCAACAGGCTGGAACTCAGGAAACCTGTATTGTATGTCCAGCTTTGCCACTAGCCTGTGAAAAGACCCTGGGTAAGTTATCTCACTGTGTGCCTCATTTTCTCTATCTGTAAGATGGGGATAATGCTACAGACCTTTATAAAGCACTTTGAGATCTACAGATGAAATGCACTTTGTAACAGCTATGTATCATTATTATTATTGGACATAAGGGCAAGTGTTGCTGTTGCCAGGATGGCATGATAAACAGGGGAGCAAGCTGTGAAGGTGCTTTTTAATCAGCTGCCCATCTGACAGTAGGGGGGGCACTGTCAATGGAACAAGCATAGTTAAAAGACTCAGCCTGACTTGCAAGCCCCAAATTAATTCCACAACAGAGAAAGGGACATCACAATCCCACATCTACCCACCTTCCAGATTCATGGTGCTCCAGTATTGAGGATGAGAGAGCTTCCAAGCAGTGTCCTGTTTGCAATACCATCCAGGAACAAAACCAAGTGTGTAAGGCCCATGAGATTTTTAAATACAATAGATCACTTTAGAGAGAGCGACCAAAAGGCTGGGGCTACATCTATACTGCAAGGTTTTTGTACAAAAATGATCGTTTTTGCGCAAAAACCTGCAGACAATCCACACCTCAAATGTGCTTTTGTACAAATAAATCAGCAGTAAAACGGCAGAACAGAGGGCTTTTGCCGGTGTAGGTAAACCTCCTTCTACGAGACCTAACTCCCTTTTGCGCTACAGCTATTGCTCAAAAAGGCAAGTGTGGACGCCCCAGAGGGGTTTCTTGTGCAAGAAACTCCTATGGGAAAAAGCACAGGTGCTCTGATGGCCATTCTGTGAATGGTAATCAGAGCTTTCTTGTGCAAGAGCGTCCATGCAGTGTGGATGCTCTCCTGCACAAAAACACATCGCTTTTGCGATGTGCTTTGAGGTGTGGACGTGGTTTTGAGCAAGAAGTTTTTGCACAAGAACTTCTTGTGCAAAAACCTTGCAGTGTAGATGTAGTCTGGGTGATTAAGAGTATCTTTCTGAGGTTATTTTCTGTAACAGCCACAGCTTTAAGAAACCAGGTCTAAGGCTATCCTATTAGCTTCCTGAGTGAAGAATCTGACAGTCTTTTTCTGTGGGCATAAAATGCTGGGAAATGTTACATTTCCATCCAGCACAGTTAGACACATTTATATTACAACTTTGCCTACTGACTTACAGACGTGTTTCATATAATACTGCCATTCTGATTTGGCTCACAAGTTGAGAGAACAAATGATGACTTCTGCCTCAGATGCAAACTGATCAGAAACGGCTGCTCAGACTGGTCAGTGGCCCACAACAATCCTAACAAGGAAAATAAAAGAAACCAGACTCCTTTTCTGCTGCGAGCACTGGAGAGAAGTGGGGAAGGAAGGAGTTTCTATTGCCCCTGGATGGGGCAGGTGGCAAGGGAAACTGGAATCCTTGTCACTGGAGGTTTTTAAAAAAAGATTGGACAAATTCCTGTCAGGATGATATACTTAATCTGTCTCCGCACAGAAGGAAGGACTCTTAAGGTCCTTGCCAGCCCTACATTTCTATGATTCTATTAAATTAAGCTGAACATTTTAGGTATATGGGGAATAGTTATTTCCTGTCCTGAGAAAGCTTTCAAGATACTGAAGAACTTTCAACTTTTCATTCTGATTCATCAAAAATCTCCGCTCACCCCCCAAAAAATATCAGTTTGGATCAGTGCTATTTAAACAATGCTAAAGAAACTCAGATACCCAGGGTTTAAGTAATGACCAAAAATCATTCATTTCTCAGTGGGTTTTGTTTGTTTGTTTTAAGACCAAGGAGGCCTAGCAGATACAACATTGTACTGGGATTCAGGAAAACTGCCTTCTATCCTTGGCTCAGCCACCAGCCCGCTGGATGCCCTTGTGCCTCAGTTCCCCCAACTGTAAAATGGGAATAAAAACACAGACCTCCTTTATAAAGCACCTTTGAGATCATTTGAGGAAAAACTCTCCACAAGAGCATGGTGGTGTTATTCCTGGCCCACATTCATTTCATGTAGCATATGCTGCAGCTGTTGTAAATATTTCCACTGCAGTGTCCATAGACTATGAGTGTAAATGCAGGAGCTGGGGAACTCTTCAAGTTTGATTTCATATCCTTATTCCATTGGAGATGCATGACTTACCCTCACCCATGTGGGCTAAGCACACTATTCAGCCTCCATACCCCGCAGATAATACCACCTACTTTACATGGGTGTTAAGATTAAAAATATGAATAAATGAATCCTCACATTGAGATCCTCTATTGGGAGGTAACAAAAGTTCTACTTAACAGTTTCCTAATTTATTCATATTCAGTGGGTTAGCATCACTCTTTTAGAGTTATACTAACATATAGGAAGTTAAATACTGTCTAAGTGTTACATGTTTCCTATTTCAACTGTAATATTTAAACTGTTATTTTTTGCCTTGCACTGTTCATGTGATACAGGTACTACCTAGTAGTCCTGTTAGAAAGATACAGTTTCTGTATGATGATTATCCTACATAAACCTCTTTCCAATTTTGTAGGTACAGGCTGGTACCAGAGGTTCATTTTCCTGAACAATTCTATGATACTTTCCGTGCAACAAAGTATTTTCTGCAGTCTGACATCCTAGCTAAATACTCAGTTGACCCAGGTCGCATTGCAATTTCTGGTGATAGTGCAGGAGGAAATTTGGCTGCTGCCGTGTGCCAACAGGTAATATCCACTGCCTATCTTTCACACTAACAAGCCATATTCTAGCAGTACACACAGAAAGATTATTTGTGCTGCACAGTCACAGTGACAGAGTAGCTTTAGATGTGATTTAGATACCAACCTTTACCCATTGTGCTAGTGAATCTTTTATTTGCCTGCATAAGTGGCTAATGTGCCACATAAATGTATAATTCATAAATTCAGTTCCTATTTTGTGAATACACAATTTTTGCAGCTGCCAACCTTTGAAAAAACCTTATTTCTTTTCCCCACAAAAAGACAATTTCATAGTTAGAATCCATTTGTAGGAAAAAAATCTATTTTTCCCTGCTTTTCCTATTATATGTATTTCTAATTTAAATTAGTCTGAATTTGAGCTGGTTGGAATTTCTAAGGAGGCCTAGGGCCTTAATAAGAGGTAATTACCATTAATTAACCATTAATGAAGGCAGTTACCAAAGCAGATCAGTATTCCTGCCAGCTACTTCCACTCGTTGAGGTGGTTTTATTATGTCGACATGAGTTGTCTCCCATAGAGCTGCATCGGTACAGTTGTGCCTCTGTAAGATTGCGGGTATAGACGTGGCCTTATTCTCACTTACACTAATGTGAATCCACTATGACTCCACTGAAATCCCTGGTGTAAAAGCAGTGCAGGTGAGAACAGAATCAGGTCTAGACTTTTAAGGTTCCAAATTAAGAGCAAAATTCTCTGCTGTAGAGTTACACTAGCAGAACATTTGTCCTTAAAACAACAAATGGTGGATTCTCTCCTCTTGCGGAGATGAATTGTAACTCCTTTCAGTGGAGATGATGATGGACGATCAGGCACACCATGAGTAATGGCAGCTTTTTTACAATCTGGATTCTGTCCTATGTTTTTCCTACAGCTTAGTCTTGATGAGACGGTGACCAACAAACTGAAGCTGCAGGCTTTAATCTATCCAGTCCTTCAGGCACTGGATTTTAACACCCCTTCATACCAGCAGAACACTGACATGCCTGTTCTTCCTCGCTTTGTCATGGTGAAATTTTGGATAGACTATTTCAATGGAAACTACGACTTTGCGTCCTCAATGCTGATCAACAACCACACTTCTCTCGACGTAAGCCAAGCCATTTCTTTCAGGGGACGTCTGAATTGGACTTCTCTCCTGCCCTCGACATTCAAAAAGAATTATAAGCCTGTGATACAATCCACAGGGAAGGCCGAAATCATCCAGGAAATACCTGCCTTACTTGATGCACGCGCAGCACCATTGCTAGCAGAAAAAGAAATTTTCCAGCTTCAACCGAAGACCTACGTCCTGACTTGCGAGAATGATGTCCTGAGAGATGATGGAATAATGTATGCCAAACGGTTAGAGAGCGCAGGGGTGGAGGTCACGCTTGATCACTTTGATGACTGCTTTCATGGCTGCATGATCTTTACTATTTGGCCTACCAATTTTTCTTCAGGACATCGGACCAGGGACAGCTACATAAAGTGGCTTTCTGAAAACCTGTGAAGAGCGCAAGTCCTCTTTAGGAGGCACAAAGTGTTCAATCTAAAGCTCACAGCTTCAAAAACAACAAAAATGTGCACTTTTATGCTCTGTAAAATTTGTTCAAGATTATGTCATAGAGCTTCTGTTGCAAGAAGTAGCGTGGCGCTACTTGGTTAGTTGACTAGCCTTGTCCAGCATAGTAGTTTTCTAAATACATATTAAACACTACTGTAGACAGTGTTGCTGTAGCCATGTCAGTCCGAGGATAGTAGAGACACAAAGTGGGTGAGGTAATGTCTTTCATTGGGGCAGCCTTTGTTGGCAAGGGAGACAAGCTATTGACACATAGAGCTCTTCAGGTCTGGGAAAGGTACTCCCAGCATCACAGCTAAATGCAAAAAGTGGAACAGATTGCTAAGTATATATGAAAAACACATATGCTAAAGGATCATTCAAGGTAGAATGGTTCATTAACACCTATGCAGCCATAAGACAGAAAAAGAGAGGGGTAGTGGGTTGCAGATTCTTGTAATGTACCATAAATGCAGTGTCTCTTTTCAATCCATGATTTGTAACATCTAGCTGAACAATCAATTTACAGTTTTATGATGTTTTGAGTACCTTTCCCAGACATGAAGAGCTGCACTGTGTGACTCAAAAACTTGTCTCACCAACAGAAGTTGCTCCACTAAAAGACATTCTCTCTCCAGCCTTGTTGTTGCTCCATTAAAAAACAAATCAGTTTTAGATTCCACAACCATGGTGAATGAATGAAGTTCTAATCATAAAAATAATTATTCCTCAAACTTATTCTTATTGGTCAACATTTTCAAGTTTCAGTGCATAATATTAGGTACCAAGACTACAATGTTCAGTTTAACAGTTTTCTATTTTTAGGCACTTAAATAAGGGTAGCCTGATTTTTAGAGGCACTGAGCATTTACAAATGCCACTTAAGTCAAGGGAAGCTGTGGTGATCATTAAGTATGAAAACCAGGCCACTTAAAAAGGTGCTTAAACATGGATTTAGATGCTGGTCTTTAGGCACACAGAATCATAGGTTTTTTAAATATTTTCAATGTCGAGGCATTTTACAGAATGCCTGGCAAGTCATTTATCCCAAAAATGTAACAACTTTGAAATCTGGTCCTTTTTTGAAAACAAGCACAGTACTAAAATATTGTTAAAAAGAACAAAGCATTCTTAAGTGAGATACTTTCTTTTGACTTTAACAGACTTTGATCCTACACACAGGCAAAGCAACCTGAAAGCTTATATTTAGGACCAAGGGAAGCTCCACCACACACACAGTAAATTCCATGTGTGAATTTACAGCTTTAAAGTTGATTACATTTTTGACAAAAGGATGTGACTGCCTGCCTTTGACATTTCAGCTTTATGATCACATTGGAGAAGACATGAAAAGACTGAAAAATAAAAATCCCTCTGTGTGGTTTGCACTGATGTTTGTATTTAACATTAACAGTTTTTTCTGCACTGAGTCTTTTTTGTGCTTGTAGTTTCCAGTTCATAGTCTTCCATATTTTATGGAGGAAGCTTCCCCTATGTAGCAAGCAAAATCACTAGACATGAGCTTGAATCTGAAGTCCAGATTCAAATGGAACTATGCAGCTGGATCATCCCTCACTCATGGATGGAGCCAAAATGCCTAAGCTACTAGGGAATAAGGCTTTGCAACTTGAGCGCCTCCCTAAAGTAGGCAGACCACAACTGAAGTTTTAAGACAAGGACACGGAAACTGCTTACAAAAGTGTGTATTCGGCATAATGTTTGTGTTGTTGAACGTAAGCTGTGAAAGTGACAAAAGCCAGGAACTTCTAAGCTAAGACAGAAAGAACCTTGGGTTCCAAGCCTAGTGCTTTAACTTGAGATAGAGTTCAGTTTTGAGCTCTCGGATGCTGTGTGTGACTTTGGGCAAATGGCTTCATCTTTGTGCCTCAGTTCATTCTTCAGTAAGAGAGGGAGGAATATTTCTGTACTTCACAAGGGTATTGAAGATTAACATTTATGAATTTTGAGGCACCGTGATACTAAAAGGGTCTCTGTTAAACTTTCACCTCCTTCAGATTCTGTATTGTATGCTGTACTATGCTAGCTTGGTTTACTGGAATCATGCCCTAGTATAAAGGCACCTTACTTTTTTGGCTGTTTCCCAGCTTACAGCTTATCTTCCTGACTTTTGACAATTTATTATGGAACATTTTAAAATAGACCCTATTTTGTACTTGATTTTTTTATGGGAGGGTTGTATAAAGTCCTAAAACACATGCACTTGGAAGACCAAATTGGCTTCTGCATTCTTAAAATGGATATTTAGAGCTCCATTTTCATTGGTATGTGCATGTAATATACTAGGAGTTAATGGCAGAATGACATGGTTGTCTTCTATGGGTTCATAGCATGATGCAGCAAGATGCTGATATAATTGTCATATGTAATAAGAAAGGTTAACAAGACAGGGCCCCAATCCATGCTGAATCACAAGAGCTTGCAACTAATCTCTGGCTACTGGTTCACACTGAGCGTACCGCCTAAGCCAACTTCAATAATTGGCCTCATGAAAACACTGACATTCTTCTCAGTTACACTGGTTTTGTTTAATTGACTTCTGTAGTGAGACTTAAGATTGGCATATATGTAAAATGGAACAAAATTTGGCTAGCGTATCCAAAACATAGGAAGAGTCAGACTCAGATCTGGATTTCAAGACTCCAACATTAGGGGTACGTCTACACTGGCCCCTTTTCCGAAAGGGGCATGCTAATTTTACAGGTCGTAATAGGGAAATCCGCGGGGGATTTAAATATCCCCCACGGCATTTAAATAAAAATGTCTGCCGCTTTTTTCCGGCTTTTAGAAAAGCCGGAAAAGAGCGTCTACAGTGGCCCCAATCCTCCGGAAAAAAGCCCTTTTCCGGAGGATCTCTTATTCCTACTTCAAAGGGCTTTTTTCCGGAGGATCAGGGCCAGTGTAGACGCTCTTTTCCGGCTTTTCAAAAAAGCGGCGGACATTTTTATTTAAATGCCGCGGGGGATATTTAAATCCCCCGCGGATTTCCCTATTACAACCTGTAAAATTAGCATGCCCCTTTCGGAAAAGGGGCCAGTGTAGACGTAGCCTAGGAGTGTTATGAATCCAGGGTTTTAGCCAGCTTGCAAATCTTAACAGAGTGACTACATCAACCTCCACTGCAGTCAATGAAAATATTTCCATTGAGTATAGTTGGCTACGTATCAGTTGATCCAAGCTCTCATTTTAGAAAACTCAAGATGCTGTAATACTACAAAACGCATCCAAGTGGTTAATATGCCTGTAAATGTGGGTTGTGATCTATAAGAAAATTGGGTCCAAGACCTGTCTGCAAAAGTTTTAGACCAGCATACCTTGATGTCAGTTATAAATCCCTAATATGAAATTATAATGGAACTACTGATCTATTATAATTGTAGTTACATGGACAGCTCAGCTAGAATATCTATTCCTGGAGCTGGTTGTAAAGTTCCTTCATGCACTGACGCATATTAAATTCTTGGCACAGAAGATGGTAGCAAGTAGATAATGGGATTGAATTTCTTCATTGTCATCACCATCTTGATGTGAAATCTACAATGACTGAATTATGAAGGCGAAACAACAGCAGCAACTTGTTATATCAAAGTATCTGAACAAGTTTTGCTCTGCAGCTAAGTAACTAGTATATGGTGCATAGTTGTAAAGCTTTGTAATATGTCCTTCACTCAGAAGAGCCCTGCACAGATACAAAATTTGTATCCACCTCTGTAGTTGCAAAATTGAGCCATGGATATCTACAATGACATCCAGGGATGCAGATACACATGGCTATTAAGGGAATATCTGCAAATTTGCAGAGTTCTAAAGACAAAATTTGTATCCATATTTGCATCCATGTCAGCAAAAATGAACCACAGATACCCTTAGATATACACTGGATATCCTTGGATTACAGGGCCCTCTACTGATTGGGTTAAAGAAATTAAGGTTCCAGCTGAGAAACAATCTATTGAGTATAGTATAGCAGCACAAGACACTTTCCAAAAATTCCACATCAGCCCTGAAGTAAGCCGTAGACATGTTCTCCTCTGTATTTCTGCTTCTTGCCTCTTTGCTCTAGTTGGCTCATTGTTTCATTGATCAAAGTTCACTGGTTATATTCTCTTCTGAGGTAAATTGGAGTAACTGAGGTGACAGCAGTCTAATTCAGCTGAGTACAACTTGGTCCAATATACACTGGAAGGCAAATCTGCCAGGAGGAGTTTAAGGTAAATCTCTAGGGGTATGTCTACACTGCATTCCTCTTTCGAGAGAGGAATGCAAATGCAGACAAATGAAATCGCAAATGAAGCGCGGATTTGAATTTCCCATGCTTCATTTGCATAATCGCATCTGGCCACTATTTTGAAATACCCTATTTCAAAAAAAGAAACGCTGTCTAGACACGGTTATTTCAAAAGCAAACCCTTCTTTCGAAATAACCCTTACTCCTTATAAAATGAGGCTTAAGGGGTATTTCGAAAGAAGGATTTTCTTTCGAAATAACCGCATCTACACAGCATTTCTTTTTTCGAAATAGGGTATTTCGAAATAGTGGCCAGATGTGATTATGCAAATGAAGCACGGGAAATTCACATCTGCACTTCGTTTGCAATTTTGTTTGTCTGCAGTTGCATTCCTCTCGTGGAAGAGGAATGCAGTGTAGACATACTCTATTACAAAGCAGTCATTTACTCCAGTGACTCAACTTTTTTTTGAAGATGAGCATTTGGTCAGGCCTAAATCCTGGGCCACAATGAGCTCCTTCAACCATTATTCATTTAAATGGGAGTTGGTGCTTTTAGCACATTGTTACTTTGTACAGATATCAACTTAATTCTACATATTTCAAATTTATATATTTATCTAAAACATTAAATTTTTTTTAGAAATAATGCTAAGGAACCTGCCAAGTTTTTGATAAACTATACTAATACTAGGTAGCTTCCTCGCCCCCCTCCAAAAAAGGGGTCTTATATGTAGGAGGCAGAGAATGTGGCTGGTGACCCTGAAAGCACCAATTTTGGACTTAACTTTTCATTGAGAAACCAAACAGATGTTTACCTAATAGAATCATTAATAGTTGAGGTCCTGCTTTCATTAACCAGGGCTTCTATACTAATAGTGTTTTACCATGGACTATGGCCAACTTTTAAAAAGTGACTAGTGATTTTGGGTATGCAAATACAAATGTGTTAAAGGCACCTACTTTCCAGAGGGTGTGTGCACAGTACCCACCTGAATCTTCAGGTGTTTCAAGTTGAGCACCCAACAATCACTAACTAGTTGCTTAGAAGTCTAGAACTTAGTTTTGCTGCCTATTACACCCTTTCCCTCACAAGGACAGAAAGGGTCACCATGGCTTTTAAATTATTAGGGTTTTTCCTTGAATTAATTTCCCAATATTGTTGTAGTCTTTGTTTTCCAAGTTAGTGATTGGAACCTTTTTGTATTACTCCCTCTAATCTTTTACTAAAAATGTCACCAAGATTATCTGACTTGCATTACTAAAAAATCTAATGAGAAAGTAGTGGGCTAACTTTATACTTCTAAATCCTGCAAGTAAAAAAAATATAGTTACAGCCCAGTTGGGTATGCAGTCTTGAATTTGTGAAGATGTTTAAGAATTAAGAGTACAAATTACTTAGTGTGATGCATGTAATATCTTATGCATGAACAGTTTCTGCTTCTTTCCCACTGAAGGAGAAAAGAGCTCATAAGATTTAATTTGCAGGTATGATGCAAGTATGGTACACAAGTGATCAATAAATAGGTTAAAATGTTTTTGTTGCGCATTTTTCGCCCCATGACTGTATCATGCAAAAGCCATTCCTAGTGACACAGGACAATACAAACTATCCCAACGCCATAAAAGTTTTTAGGTGCCTATTTGCCTTAGAAGGTGCATACGTCTTCTAGACACCACTCACATTTTAAAAAACACTTCTCAGCTGCCACCTCACCCCCATAAATGTTTAAGTCCCTTGGGGTATGTCTACACTACCACCCTAGTTCAAACTAGGGTGGTAATGTAGGCAACCGGAGTTGCAAATGAAGCCCGGGATTTGAATTTCCCGGGCTTCATTTGCATAAAGCCGGGCGCCGCCATTTTTAAATGTCCGCTAGTGCGGGCTCTGTGCCGCGCGGCTACACGCGGCACGGACTAGGTAGTTCGGACTAGGCTTCCTAGTCCGAACTACCGTTACTCCTCGTGAAGTGGTAGTTCGGACTAGGAAGCCTAGTCCGAACTACCTAGTCCGTGCCGCGTGTAGCCGCGCGGCACGGTGTCCGCACTAGCGGACATTTAAAAATGGCGGCACCCGGCTTTATGCAAATGAAGCCCGGGAAATTCAAATCCCAGGCTTCATTTGCAACTCCGGTTGCCTACATTACCACCCTAGTTTGAACTAGGGTGGTAGTGTAGACATACCCTTAGGCACGTAAGATTTCGCAGGTCAGTATTCACAAAACTTTGTAACTGTTGATTCCGCCCCATTGTTACCAAGCTCTTTGGAGCTCTACCGCAAGCTGAAGACCTCGAGGTAACGATTCAGAGTTCTCAAACTAGGCAGTTTTCACCAGTAAGGCCAGATCCTGTAGGCATGCTGTGAGCATTCCTAATACCTATTATCCCTCAGTGCTGCAGCAGAAAGGCTGAATGTGGAGGTAGGCCAGTGCAGTACTTGCATGTACATAGGGAAATGAAGAGTAAGCATGAGAGAGGCATCAGCCATGGGCTACCCAAGCACCTAAACCAGGTCAACAGCTTAATTCTCAAATAGGGTTTCACAGCTGAGGATGCCGAGTGATGGGAGGATGAGAAACTGGTGCTATCAGCAAGGTGAAGCAGGGGAGAACTGGGTAGGCTTCTCTCATCCCTGCACTTCACAGCCAGATAGGTCACACAGCTCAGTTTGCTGGCTTCAAAAATAGTTTTCCTATTCACCTAACTCTCCCTGTGCATTGTATGGGAAGCCTAAGAATTCACCAAGAATAGGCAAGCCATTTGTCTGATTTAAACCAAACAGTCCTTTCTAAAAACAGTTTGTCCTTTTTCCAGTACCAAGACAAAACTGGATGTGGTTTTTGACCAGTATGATAGGTGGGGGGATGCCATTTTGAAGAGCATACCGTGCCACCCAGCTGGCAAGCCTTCGTATATGCCAGGCATGAATGGTAGTGCCAGCAGAGGTGAGCCCACACCATTCCCATTAGTTCCGGAATGTCTGGTATTCTGGGGACATGTGAGTGGCTATCCTAACCAGGCAGTAGGTTGCCTAAGGATTAGGTGTGGCAATGCACAGCTTTGCAATGCGTAAAATACCTTCAAGGACTGGCCGTGTGTTTAGGGGTTTTCCCTCACCCCTGCCCTCAGTGTGAAAAAATGTTGGTTTTCCAGTGGTGTGACATGCTGCCTTGAATTGGTATCATGTTTACACTTGAAAGAAGTCAATGAAATGAGACTGTCTCAGAGGTCACAAGGCTGCGTCAGAAATGCTGAAATATAGCCTGAATATTTGCTTTCACAGCAGGAAACCTTGAGTCTGTGAAAATGTTCTGCTACGATGACCTTGTCTTCCTTAATTTCTGCTCTTTCAAATGATGAATGTCAATTTCATCTGTTCTGCTTGAGCGATAGTTGACCCTTGAACCACTGTTGTTATGCTGCATTCTGAAGACAGGCAGCAGACCTGCGGAGTTCTTCACTCAAGAGGTTTCTTTCACTCAAGCAGAGGGATTTTCTTTATGGCAAATGAGGATATATTTACTAAGATGATTTTTAGCTGGTTGAACTTTTAGATCCTTCTCCATCCACAATCTTTCTACCTTACATTTCCTTTCTATTTCTGAACTCCTGTCCTCTTTCTCCTTTTTACTCTGATTTTTTTAATGATGTTACTGGCAGTATTTTGGCAGTGTCCTGCTGTGCTATTTTGTCACCTCTTCCAGCTAGACACGCCCATCGCATAATTCAATTCTTGTGAGGTTTAAAAAGAAGAAAGGGTATACGGAGAAGACTTCACAATTTTTAAAAAATCCATAAACTGTTAAATCAGGGAGCCAAATATGGCTTGAAGAATCCGACTTAGGTTATGTTTACACTGCCCCAGGGATCCATGGGACACTGATACAAATTGTGTGCATCTTTGCCATGTGGGTAAGAGAATTGCCTTTATGTTCTCTTGAGACCCACCCCCACTATTGCCAGTGCTATAGCTGATGTATGTCAGTGCTTCCACTTGCTCTGAGCCCAGGGCTAGACCTTGGGGCTTTCATTGAGTAAGAAGAATGAGCTGTGTAATGACTTTGAGCAGCCATTGTCAGCCTTAAAAGCACCCTCACTACAGAGCCATTGTGAGGGGGACCACATGTCACAGCCACTCCAAATCCTCCACGCTGGCCACTGACATTATTTCTGGGCTGCCATGTGGAGTTTTGTGGAGGGGATAGTGATAACCACAGTTGTAATTCATTCCTCCATCAGCGCAGAGCTCAAATCAGAGACTAAGGCTACGACTAGACTGCATTGCTTTTTCAGGATACCAGAGGTATCCCGGAAAAGCAACGCTGCGTCCAAGGAATGCACCCGCTTTTTAAAAAAATTTGTCAAAAAAGTGGACATGCTCTTTCACCATCACTGTAAATCTCATTCTACGAGAAATAAGGGATGTGTCGAAAGAGCACTTTTCCCTGAATTTTGGCACCGTGTAGATGTGCCAAATTTCAAAAAAGCCTTTTTCAAAAGTAAATCTGAAAAAGATCATAGAATCATAGAACACTAGAACTGGAAGGGACCTTGAGAGGTCATCAGATCCAGTCCCCTGCCCTCATGGCAGGACCCAGCACCATCCCTGATAGATGTCTATCTAACCTGATCTTAAATATTTCCAGAGATGGAGGTTCCACAACCTCCCTAGGCAACTTATTCCAACTTTCTCCAATTTAACAGTGCAGTCTAGATGTAGCCTGAGGGAGGAAGCAGAGGACAGATTGAACCAGCTCCTGTATGCTGGGATTTCCAAGGATCATGCAGGCTTCTCTGGGCTACCACAGTGTACACAGAGGCCCAGTTTGGCCCTCTTGTGTTAGATGCTATACAAAACAGAAATTTGGTCCTTGCTCCCAAGAGCTTGCAATTAACATGGAAGACAAGATTCAACAGATGGATATAGACCGAAGGAACACAAACTCCCAACAAGACTTATGCTCAACATAAGCCGCAGGCACCGTGGTCATTCTGCGCGTGAGGAACAACCGTGTCAGTGGACTGATGTAGCACTATACATCCAGCCTCAGTTTCCCTGGTTGAAAAAAAACCCTTATGGCACAGCCTCTAGTGAAGAGAGCATGGTGCAGGGAAAGCCACAATACATCTACCAGGCCAGCTATAACAGCACATGTACCCAGAGGAAATAACTGCACACTGAGGTTTACCTATACAACAGCATGATACAGTCCCCCAAAGCTTAACACTATCATGTCCAACCAGTTCTGAAGCAGTAGCCACTTAGTGGCTACTGCTATAGCGAACTAGCCACACTCAACTGGCCAAATAGCCACATTCTTCAAGACAACTAGCCACGCTCAACTTGCCAAATAGCCACATGTGGCTAGCGTGTTGGATGCAATGGGTAACACATAACTGGCACAGATATGTGGTTGTTGAAAATCTAACATTTGTTCAAGCACCAATCCTCTTGCATTTGTTTCTTTTCATTAGCATTGTTTTAATAGTGATGGAAGCACTATCATTAGCATCTTTTAGTCAGTCACAAGTTTTATGCCAAATGCAAATTTAACCATTCCCTCAGAGCAATCTCACAGCATCTTAAAATATTTTCCAACATTCTGCCTTGATAAACTATTCTAAAAAATATCCCCCACTAACTCCTTCCACACTACTTTTTTCTGCCAAACTTCACATTGTCTGTAGCTCATTTTGAAACTGTCTCAGACGTGGGACTTCTAAAAAAAACTCAACAAATACAGACCAATTCTTTCAACAAGACAGTTCTGGAATGACCCAACTACACTGCTTCCATTGTGTCGAGATGTTTGAAAGTTCTAGAACTCTTAAATCTGTAATTCTGTCTAAAAGCCTGAGATCATGAACTGAATTTTTTAAAAAAGTTCAAGGATTTGCCAGCAGAGGGCACACCAGAAAGCAAATAACGCATCATTAAAACTACCGATTGGGTGTTTCTGCTTGGAAGGAAGAAAATATGTTTTTAAAAAGGCAGTAGAACAAAAGTGAAAGCGTGTTTATAGGAACTGGATTATTTACATGCAGATCAGTTTGCACTATGTTTGCTTTCTGACTCAAAGGCTGCAGTGGAATTCATTTCCCTTTGTGCCGTGAGGCTACTTCTACACTACGTAGTTTTTGCGCAAAAACAGCTGTTTTTTGCACAAAAACTTGCAGAGAGTCCACACCTCAAGCATATTTTTGCACAAGAAAATTTACAGTGAATTGACAGAACCGAGGGGTATAGGTATTCCTCTTTCTACAAGGAATAACTCCTTTTTGCGCAACAGCTATTGCACAGAAAGGTGTGTGTGGATGGACAGCAAGGTTTTTTTTGTGCAAAAACATCCTATTGAAATACACACAGGTGCCCTGGTGGCCATTCTTTTAATGGCAATCAATCAGAGCTTTCTTGCGGGAGAGTGTCCATGCAATCTAAACGCTCTCTTGCGCAAAAGCGTATCACTTTTCTGATGCACTTTTGCAGTGTGGACACGTTCTTGCACAAGAAGCCTGCAGTGTAGACGTAGCCTGAGAGACAGCCTCTCCTCTCCCATCAACAGCCTGACTCATCTGCTGAAACTTTCATTCTGCAAGATTCTTTTTCAAAACAACTAGTTGCGGTTAGTTTGGATTCTGACCTTGCAAACCAGTTGGTGGGGGAGGCAATGGCGGCTTTAGAGTTAGCAGGACCCTTTGCTCGGCTTCCTTTCTGAGGCCCCCCCCAGAGCCTAAACCAATTAAAAAATTTCACTCTTCCTGCCCCTCCCATTTTTCATTCTTTTTTCTTCATCCTCCTTCTATTTTCATTTACTTCTTATTATTTATACTAAAAAATGAAGTGCTTTGATTGTTTTTGTAGTCTAGCTTTTTTTTCACAGACCACTAGAAAATTGCTGAAGGTCTTGGGCGGGCCACTTAATGATCTTTGCAAATATTGTTTGTACCATTAGCTAACTATTGGAAAGTGCTTTGGATAAGAGCGCTTTGTAAAAAAGCAATCAATTTCCATGAGCTGGAGGACAGCATCAAGCACCTCAATGGCCCTGCACTAGCTAACGCGGAGAAGTTGGCAGGTGAGTGTGTGGGGGTAGGGGGGGAACAGTTCCATCGGCCACTTGAGGCCTCCCCCTGCCTCGGGATCTCCATCCCCAGACTGCTCTCCCCCTCGCCCATTCGCCAGGTGGCGAACAGCAACACAAACACAGGCTGAAAGGAATCACAGGACCACTGAGTAGCTGCTCGCTGGTGCAGGGGAGAAGAGGCACTTTCCCGCCTCAAAGTGCAACTTTCCTCTGGCTGGCTGAGCGGCTGCCCCATACTCCTCTGAAGCCTTCCAGCCTGTGTTCGTGCTGGTCACTGCCTCCTGAGGCTGCCTCCTGCAGGTGAGCCCCCTGCTCTCCTGGCTTCCACCCCCCATCCCCCTGCAGCCCTCTCTGCAGAAGCACTTCCCCCCTCCCCAGTGTCAATGGGGGGGCCCCTGTGCTACGGCATTTCATTGTAAATCTTCCTCTGGGGGGAGGGTGTGCATGTGTCTGAGCCTCACTTTTGTTTGCTGCAGGCAGCCCAGCCTGGTTCCCTTTCTTTATTGCACAAAGAAGGGTATTTCTTATGACCAAATCAGGAATGAGTAAATATAGGGCTACACCCTCCAAATGAATAGTGACAGGTAGCTCTTGGATCGGGGGTGGACAAAGTTTTTGATGGGGGGAGGCCTACTCCATGATGTTGGAAAGTGGTCAAGGGCCACACTTTTCTATGGAAGGGGTCTGGGATGACGGTTGGATGCAGAAGAGAGCTCAGGGTAGGGATTGGGGTGCAGGAGAGGATGTGGGGTCTGAGAAGGGAGTTTGTGTGAAGGATGGGGTAATGATCGGGGCAAGGTCTGGGAGGGGTTATGGGTGCAGGAGAGATTGTAGCTTGGAGGAGGGATGAGGTGGGGGTGCATGGTCTGGGAGTGAGTTGTGACGTGGGGGAGGAAGGTGCAGGGGGTTTGGATGATGATGTGGAGGCAGGTGTTTTCTTCCACAATGACATCGGGCAGTAGGGGGTGGTGGGCTGAGGCAGGGAGTTGAAGGAGAAGGAGGGAATGGGCTGCCAAAGGCAGGCTCTGTCCTGGAGGCATTTACCTAGGCGGCTCTCAGCCAGCAGCCCTGCAGGACCTCAAGGCAGGCTCTCTGCCTGCCAGAGTCCCAGGCTGCTCAGAGGGGAGGGAGAGAGGTTTTGCAACCCAAGCTCTTTCTAGCTTCCCCAGGCCCAGGCTCTGAGACTTGCTGCCACAGTTTTGCATAGGCCATGCAGGCATATCCTCTGCAGCTTCTGAGACAGAATTCCTCTTAGGGAGCAAAGCAGCTCCCTAAAAAAGCCAGTCTGCCAGTTACAATGAATGAGAATGAGGATGACATCTACCTTCCTTTGTGAACCACTTGGAGGTCTCTGGATGGAAAGATATAAATCAGAGACAAGTATTAGTCTTACTTTTTTCTTGGCCCAACAGTCAAGGTTTCTCACTACAGAGAAGAGGCTGGAGGCCTCTGTGCTTTTACCACTCGTGTCATGGCGATTCGCTCTAAACTTTATTTAGAAGACAAGGTGCTGTCTATTCTAGTACTGCCATCATTGTTATTGCTCAGAGAGCTGCATATACTGAGGCACAGGGACATCTTAAGAAAAAGCTCCAAGTAAAGATGAGGTAATCAAGGAGATCCAAATTTTGTGGGCAAGATAGTCAAGTTCAGATGCCAGAGAAAATACAAAACATTATAATCATGATAATAAGTAAATAAAGATGTTGCAGTGCATTCAAAAGCATATGGCAGTCCAGATTTGGCCCACAGTCTGCTTATGGACTACCCTGGTGTAGGGGTACCATGTTCTGGTTGAAACTCTCTAGTCCAGCCCCTTCGGGACCTAACTGGTGCTGAACCAGAGAAATTGCCGAACCACAGGAGGTCAATATTGTCTGGCAGTGTTACCAACACTCCCGCTGCTTACTGGGTTTTTGGAAGACATTTTAGGGTAAATCAGAGCTAACTAACAGCACAGAACACTGAGCCAGGGCTAGTGACTGTAAACAAACTTTGTGGGACCTTGGGAAACTTGGCCACACCCATGATAAGTGGAATCTGACTAACTAAAATCATGCCAGACCACACATGTTGACAGACCAGAGAGTAACAGACTAGAAAGGTTTGACCTGTATTGTGATGGTTTAAAACAATTCCTGTGCATAATTGCACCACTGTGCTGGAGAAAGATCATAAAGCACAGAACCATGGCTGACAATCATTTTTGAGCCTGGTTGCACCATGTTCCAAGCCAAAGCAGAAACAGGACCAAAGTTACAGGTTTGCCCAGCCTTTGGCCCCAGTCAACACTAATCTATCTTTATATTATATATCCATCTTATAACATGTTTTATGCGCATAAGCAAGAAAAAAAACTTTGTGGGGCCAAATGTGTTCTCCAGTTGTATCACATACACACAAAACCTCATTTGTTTCCCCTGCTTATGAGGATAACACATACTGTATAAGGTAATTATTTGGTCCGTATTGTAGGCAGAACCTAGAATTTGTTGCAGGAGCAAGAGTCTAACTTGGCAGCCAAGACCTTTGTATAATATATTTGGCCTGGAAAACAGTCCCATGTATAGCACGTGATGCTGTATTTTTACAGTTAAATCAGACAATAGCTAATAATGAATACTGGGGTGTTTAAAACATTTGTTGATGGCGTACCAAAAAGTGATATTGCCTCCTTATCCATCTGCTGTCTGGAATGATTATGTTCTTCACACAGAAAATAGAGTAATTAAGAAGTTCATTAAGCAGAAATAATAACTAGACTCGTACTGCAGCCAGTCAAAATCAGTTAGTTCATTTTTGTAGAAAGCCATTGGAACCATCTGAAGAAATCTGCATGGATTTTATGGCTTCATTATACATTTTCTAATTCCCACTGAACTCTTACCACTCATCTGTGTTGCAGGATCAGGGTACACCAAGCTACCAACATGTTTAAAATAGGGTTTGGTTATCTAGTGTGGGCAGGAGCAGGTCATGCTTCTAGATCACACTGAAGTCTTGAAGGCTTTCTTGCATACTTGCCTGATCTGTCACGCACCTCTTCTCGAGACTTCTAACCCCCCGCCCACGTGGAGGAGAGAAACCCCAGCGCGCGCTTCCTATGGTGATTCCTCCCCCCCCCCCCATAGTGGAGGGAAGTCTGGGTGCACACCTCTTCATGGGACTTCTAATCCCCCATTCCCATGGAGAAGGGAAGCCCTGGTGCGGGCCTCCTCTGGGGACTCTTACCTCCCCCCGCCCCCGTGCAGAGTCCCTGGTGTGCCACAGACCTACTTTGTGGTATGGTGCTTGCTGTTTAGGGGAAGGGGGAGCAGCCTGCACACTTCTTCAAACCCCAGAAGTGGCACACAGCTGCTGGACTTCCGTCCACCCCGCAGGAAACTGGCACTACCTGTCTCATTGCTAGAGGTAGGTAGTAGGGCTTCTTCTGAGTGGGGAGAAATGAGGGAGGTCCCGAACACCTCATGATCGACTGGTTGGGGCTTCCTGATTGACCAGTTGATCACAATCGACGGGTTGGTGACCATGGGCTCTAGTAGCACCTTAAAGACTAACAAAACCTGTAAATGGTATCATGAGCTGTTGTGGGCAAAACCCACTTCTTCAGATTACCGGAGTATTTCTTCCGATGACTGGAGTATTATTCTTGGATCTGGATTTTCACACCCCTCTGGTGTGGATTAATGCACTGTTCTCTCACACCAGATGACTCAGATTCATAGACTTTAAAGGTCAATAGGCACCATCAGACTCGGGGCTTCTGTTCTAGTGTCACTCTGGTTCTCATGCACTAACACTATTCCTGTTAGCTGTATGGAAACCTACAGCTCCCAGCTTGCTGGGATCCAGCCTGTGGCAAGCCTGGGCACCCCTCCCTCCTGCCAAAAGGCTGGAGCATGAGTGCTAACTCGCCTTGCTGCCAGGGGAACCCCTAAGCCTCCCCCCGCCTCCATGCGGCTGAGGCGCGAGAGCCAGATGGCCCTGCTGCTGGGAGAAGCCATGAGCCTGTTGGGAGCTAGGTCAGTGAGGTGGGTGGGGGTTGTTTGTTCGTTTTGCTTTTCACTCGTGTGGCCCTGACCAATTTTTGTGTGTGTCAGTGGCCTCAACCAGAGATTCTCCACCCCTCATGTAACTACATCAGCGGTTCCCAATCTTTTCCAGAGGGAGACCCATTTTGACAATTCAGGAAGACTCAGTGACCCAAGGCAATTCAAAAACGGGGGGAGGAGGGAGGGCAGAGCCACCTGGGGAGACACTTGGCCACCCTTTTGAAATGTAATGGTGACCCATATTTGGGTCCTGACCCATAGGTTGGGAAATCCTGCTCTACATTAAAGAAAACATTTGTTTGCATTAGGCTCTGTAACAGACACACACATTGCCGCCCCCCCCCCCCCCCCCCCCGCCATCTCTTCTCCTTTTGGTCTATCAATACTGCTTTTTTGGTGACACTTTACTGTGATTCTACCCTAAGATATGATTAAGGGAAAATGGCACCTTCTTACTACTCACACTTGTCTCCCTGTGTATCTGCTGACTTTTTATCCATTTGCCATGCAGAGCCGACATCATTAGATTCTCTTCCTTCTTATGCATAGCCAACACAACTGTTTGCTAAATGTCAGTTCACCGAAGACAATGAGATTACATAGTTGTCACTTTGTCATTGGTGATGATGGAGATGGAAGGAATCCGGCTTGATTCAAACACCCAAGTGTGAGATTGCAGAGTATTAGAGAGAACTTTTTATGTGCAAATGAAGCATGTTTGATACAGAAATTACTGAGAGCTATTTGCTAAAAGCATTTGCAAATATATGTATATTTACAGTCATTTTTCAAATTAAAACATTTTAAGCTAAAATAAATGGTATTCTTCCTATTAATAGCTAATCACTCCCCACCAAAGTGTCTTTACCACACTTCAATAACCTAATAAACCATCTAGTTAGTCTTTAAAGTGCTACATAGTCCTGTATTTTGTTTCAGCTACACCAGACTAACACGGCTACATTTCTATCACTATTCAATAACCTTGACACTTTCACTATGCATCTGATGGGGGGACAGTTTTTCAATAGTTACTATACTGCAAAATTTTGGGGCAAGTGTCTTAGCTAATGTAAACTTACATGCCCGCTCTTGTATTGCACCTTTCATGAGTAGATATTAAAGAACTTTACAAAGGATGGCAGTAGTGAGTTGCCCAGGATCGCCAAAGTCACAAATAAAACCCGTATCTCAACAGTTCTAGTCGAGTACCCCTCCTGACTAAGCCATGTTGCCAGAGATTCTAGAATTTAGAACACAGCTGACAATTTTGTTGCTACTGCTGGGGACAGAGTACAGTGCAGCTCCCTCTAGTCTGGCTATACAAATTTGGTACTATATTCAGACAGCAACTGGCAAGATGGACAGTAACTGAGGGTATGTCTACACTACAGCGCAAATTCGAACTAACTTAGTTCGAATTAGTTAATTCGAACTAAGCTTATTCGAACTAACGCATCCAGACTAAAAAACTAGTTCGAATTAGCGTTTTGCTAATTCGAACTAGCATGTCCACACAGAGTGGACCCTGAACCGGGGTTAAGGATGGCCGGAAGCAGTGCCGGCAGGGCATCAGATGAGGACTTAGAGCGTGGAGCTGCTGTCTCAGGCTAGCCGAGGGCTGTGCTTAAAGGGACCTGACCCCCACCTCGGACAGACAGTTCTCAGGGGTGCCCCGCTTGCAAAGCAGTCCTGGCTCGGATTGCCCGGAGTACACACACTGGGCGCATCACAGCACTCGGCCATCAGACCGGCTGCACTTGCCGCAGGCTGCAATCTGGGAGAGGGGGCAATTGGGGGGCTGCAGGAGAGGTTCCACACCCAGAAGCCTGCACAGCCAGCCCAGTCCTCCCCATCGGGGGCTCGTACCCCATTCCTCCCTCACCTCCTTCCACTTACCCCTCCCTAGCCCCCCTTCCTGATGTACAAAATAAAGGACAATTGTGTTCAAAAATAGAATCTCTCTTTATTGAACAAAACTGGGGGAGACTGGGAAAAGGAGGTGGGAGAGGGGAAGAGAGAGGGTGGGAGAGGGGAGGGCAACTAAAATGATCAGGGGTTTGGAACAGGTCCCATATGAAGAGAGGCTAAAGAGACTGGGACTTTTCAGTTTAGAAAAGAGGAGACTGAGGGGGGATAGGATAGAGGTCTATAAAAGCATGAGTGGGGTGGAGAGGGTGCATAAAGAAAAGTTCTTCATTAGTTCCCATAATAGAAGGACTAGAGGACACCAAAGGAAAGGAATGGGTAGCAGGCTTCAAACTAGTAACAGAAAGTTGTTCTTCACAAAGCAAAGAGTCAACCTGTGGAACTCCTTGCTGCAGGAGGCTGTGAAGGCTACAACTAGAACAGAGTTTAAAGAGAAGTGAGAGAAAGTGATGGAGGTTGGGTCCATGGAGTGGTAGTAGCCAGGGGGTAGGAGTGGTGTCCCTGCCCAAGGTTTGTGGAAGGCTGGAGAGGGATGGCACGAGACAAATGGCTTGGTCACTGTCTTCGGTCCATCCCCTCCAGGGTACCTAGTGTTGGCCGCTGTCGGCAGACAGGCTACTGGGCTAGATGGACCTTTGGTCTGACCCAGTACGGCCATTGTAAGCTCAGGGCTCAGGGTCGGGGATCTCAGTGGACCACCTTGATTTTCATGCACACCAGCTCCTGGGTGGCCAGGCTGGCAGCTCTCCTGCCCTAGATGGCCACTTTCCTGTGCCTAGTGCGGAGGTCGTGGACGAGGTCCACGATGTCAGCACTGGACCAGACGCGTGCCCGCCTCTTGCGGTCCCGGGCAAGCTCCCGGGAGCCGCCAGCCTGGTCCCGGGAAGAGGGGGAGAGCTGGGGGGCATCGGGTGGCTGGCTCGAGCCGTGCCAGGTGCAGGGTCTGCTGGCTGGGTGCTGGCAGGCTTGCACCTGGCACGGGCACCATAGCCAGCCCATGCCCCTTTAAGGGGTCCGGGGCCGGGAGGGGGACAATAGAGTTTCTCTGGTGTTGGCCAGAGTGGCCACCAGGGAAAGCTGGGGAGGGCTAGCCTCCCACTAGTTCGAATTAAGGGGCTACACAGCCCTTAATTCAAACTAGTAAGTTCGAACTAGGCTTAGTCCTCGTAGAATGAGGTTTACCTAGTTCGAACTAAGCGCTCCGCTAGTTCGAATTAAGTTCGAACTAGCGGAGCGCTAGTGTAGCGCCTATCAAAGTTAATTCGAACTAACGTCCGTTAGTTCGAATTAACTTTGTAGTGTAGACATACCCTGAGGCACCAAATCTAAGAGGACAATTAAGGAAGAGTTATCAGGAAACATCCACTCAGGAAAAAGATCGGACACCAAAATACTGGCCTCTTTTCCCCTACCTTTCGAGGAACTCTGCAGGGTTGCAATAATATCCATGGTCCCAGCAAGAACAGAACCAATGTAAAAATCCATGAGTGCTATTTAGAGACAATGATGTCTGCATACACAGATGTGTGAGTGAGAGGGGGAGATTATTAGAGTGTTATTAGGATTATACCCTATCTACACCAACAGGGGTGATCAACAGAAATGATGTTCACATTTGTACTTCCGTGAACTCTAGACTGTTGTTCCTTCAGCTACTCAGATGGGGAATTCCACAATCTCAGGTAGCATTTAGTTCCCTGAAATGGTGCCAAGTTTTGTAGTACTCCAGGAGAAGCAACTCCCTCAGAAAACAATGCAAATGTAAACTCCTAGCTTCAGACATACAACTGCACTACTTCAATTTAAAATATGTGGTTTATACTATCTGAGCAAAAAGTTACAGCTCACATTCCTGTCAATATTTCTTATTCAAGCAAGTGTTTTGATAGTTGTGTGTTAAACCATGAGGTGGCTTTGCAGTTAGCGTGATATGCCAGTAAGAAAGAGACAGGATCAGTTCTCTGAAAGTCCTTACACCCTTTGAGGTAGGTAGACAAACACAGAGAGGTTAAAACCAAAACTTTCAGACCTTGAGTCATATAGTGATCTTTGGTAAGCCCTGAATCCATGTTTCATGCCCAAACTACTACACTGATTTAACATTCCAGCTGTGTTATTACACATGTTGTATGAATACAAACAGAAATGAGACAAATTAACTCAGTGATCTTTGGGTACTAATGTGCTCGACAATGTTCACTGATCTGTAATTAGGACAGTAATAAGAGAAATATACTAACTCCTTTTTAATCCGCAATCTTTGGTGTTGACAGAACCAAAATACTGCTCTAAAAGTTGATCAGTTTCTCATTTACCCAATAAAATTCACAGGTCTTGAGTCAGATTCTCAGCTAATATAAATCAGCATGGATTTACTGCAGTCATTGCGTGTTATGCTGATTTATACCAGCTAAGGACTTCCTGAACTCTTTTCTATTAAGCAAAAGAATATTTGGACCTTAAGGTATTTTACCTTTCAGTTTCCCAAGCCTGTTAGTTTCACTCACATTTTCTCAGTGAAATATCATGAGTAATCAGGATTAATAAACCGCAGAAGAAGTGGGAAGGGTTACACCCAATCCCATGTCATGTCTCCTACATTCTGGTAAATATTATTGATAAAAAGTCTCAATTATTGCCAATATTGTAGAAAACAAGTTGTTTTCAAGTAACAATCAAAAATAAAAGAAAATGCTACAGAAAGAAAGCAATATGGAGCTCTTTTTTCCATATTGAGTAAAGCCTATAAAATTAAGCTCACAAGAAAAACTTTGAAATTGAGGTAGTAGGCACATCAGTTTGAAAGTACATTTATAGCCTATCAGATGAAGTGGGTTTTACCCACAAAAGCTCATGATACTATATTTTAGACAATATATATGTTAGTCTAGTCTAAGGTGTCACGGGATTACTTGTTTTTACAGTTAAAAGGTTAGAAATGAAACAATGTGTTAGAGTTGCACGTCTGGACCTAGTCATCCCAGCAATTTTAATTTAACAAAACTTGGCCCAGAATAGATGGGGATGACCATTCTTTGTGCATAAGGTAATGAAAATGTGCACCACTAAGCTTTGTTCTTGTTACATTCATATATGCTTTCTGTGACTTTTTGTTCTTTCCATGTAAGCATTGTGTTCCATAGGAATAAGTTTTCTAAATGGAGATGTTTTGGGCAGAAACACAAAAATCACAGGGCTCAAATTTTCAATGTACTCACTTTTCTGTAGGTCTTCAGAGAAAGTGTGGGGAGTGACTGATTTGACTAGATCTATTTAATCTTTATTTGTAAGAGTCTTTAGTGTTTACTGTGACAATAAAGGAGGACTACAAGCACTAAATCAACTGTGCTATTAAGATTAGGCATTCTAATTCTTTAGAATCTCTGACAAAAGTGGGAAAAAAACCCAAGTGGTTATATATGGTTACAGTAGTATGACTTTCTCAGAGCAACATTATAGGGGCAAAGTCAGTAGTTTGGAAATGGATGATGCCTTGTTTGAGACCTCTGCAATACCTGATTTTTCAACTTGAAAACATTTGTGTGGGAATTTCCTTTGTTTTTAAATTATTGACATGGGAATGGAGAGCAAAGGGGGGTTGCACAGCAAACCCCTCCAATTTCCTGAGGCTTGCAGAGGGAACCCTCACTAGTGCACACTCTCCTTTTGAATTTTGAAGATGCACAGAAAGAGGCTCCAACTGACTAAATGCATCAACCACATAGGGAATCTTAATTAAAAGGTATCAGGGTACAGCCAGTCTGGTTATGAGAGATGTAAATGATTCAATTCTGACCTGGAATGCATTCAGTCAGCCTTGCTTTGAGTTTGACCCACAAATCAGCAGTATGTAACTTGAACTTCTCATCACAGATGATTTCAATCCTATTTACAAGCATTTATATAGCCCTTTATACTGTGGTTCCCAAATCAGAATAATCACACATATTATGAAGCTTCTTTTTGCTGCTGTACTTTTGATTCAAACCACATCCATTTAAAAAAAACCTCACATTTCTTTCCTATCTGACCACATTCCCCTTTTCCTCTTTCTGTAACTGGGCATAAGATTTACTCATTCCACTTAATTTAGTGTCTTGAGAAAGAAGCATGCATCTATCAAATCTAATAGCACAGAGATCTGCAGAAGATTAGCAATATGAAGAATAATACTGTCAACACAGAATGATATTTTTCTTTGTACGTTTGCTACGGACAGTTATTCTCTTAATTGTGTTTTGCAATTTAATTCCAGTAGCCAAAGGCTCAATGCAGAAGAAGGCAAATAAAAGCAGTGATAATTGGCCTGCCCTGTTGTCTTTTTTTCTATAAATCCAGCCAACAGTGGGTTTTAAACATGATTTGAGCCAATAGATCACTTCTGTAGCCATTTAATTCACTACAGATTTTGCTAAAATTAATTTGGCACAGGAGGGCTGAAAGGCAGGTCTGGGAAATGAAGTCAAATGGTGTCAGAAAGAGGCTGCAGCCATAACCTCCTTTTTCACTTTAACATCTGACAAAAGTACAGGAAGATTTGTCAGCAGAGAGGAATAAGTCCAGGCTGATCCACGGTGTCAAGATCCCCTTATCATTCCTGCTCTTTTCAGTGCTTTGGAATTTGCATAATAAGAGTTAGGATTATTGGCACAGGTCAAAGTAAGTTATATGTTTATTAGTCATCAGTGTGTCACTTTTAAGCACCAACCCCGGAGCTTCTTGCACACATGACTTGCTGCACCACTGCAGATCCTGATTGATTTCAGTGCAGTTCAAGGCAGGCCCATCAGTCTACCTGCCCACAATGGGTAACAAGCTCATAGCATTAAATGGTAAGCCCTTCAGACACATAGTGGGGCTCCAATCATGAATGGGGCATGTAGATGCTACTACAGTAATGCAGTCACCAACTAGCACTGTGGTTCTCAAACGTTTTGGCCTGTCGCCTGCCATGCTCAATGCAGACCTTTCCACAGACCACCAGCCAGCCACCCACGGTAACAAAATGTGTGCAGGAGAGGGGTGGGAGTGAAAGGGCTGGGAGGGGAGGGCAGGAGTGGGGTGGGAGGATTCCTAAGTGGGATGGCGGTGAGGGGTCTGGGCATGGAGGGATATGGTAGGCGCTTACCTGGCTCCATGCCTCCTACTGCTCCCAGGCACCACCTCCCATTGCTCCCGGCCAATGAAAGCAGCGGGGAAAGCCTCCAGGCCAGCAATTTCCAGCTGTGGGAAGGGGGAGCAGCAGTGCACAAAGCCGCTTCCTTCTCCTGGATCCGGCCTGTGAGGCTTCCCTACCCCCAGCAGAAAGGTGATGCTGGTGCTCCAACTTTGCAAGGTGGGGAGGCCCTGCT
Organism: Pelodiscus sinensis; assembly: GCF_049634645.1. Classification (NCBI taxonomy): domain Eukaryota; kingdom Metazoa; phylum Chordata; order Testudines; family Trionychidae; genus Pelodiscus; species Pelodiscus sinensis. The sequence goes on along the minus strand of NC_134720.1, from coordinate 40,446,291 downwards.
GGGCTTGAGTGCTAGCGCAGGCTCCCTGCTGCAGGAGGAAGGAGGGCTGAGCCCCAACATCTGGCCCACCTGCAAGACGGTCCACAACACCTTAAGAACTACTGAACTAGCAACAAAGCTTTTTAAATGTGTGATCAAAGAAAAAAAGAGAATACTCCTACCTGCACTATGTCGCCTCCTCTGGTATACTCATTGTTCTACTTTTGTTAGAAGATACAGTGAGTATTTACTATTTTTACTTTTGTTGGTATTATAGAGCTTTTACAGCTATTACGGAAGGACCTTGTTTCTTTCCAGGCTTACACATGGGCAGCAGAATAATGGAAGGCAGTCCTGATATCAGACCCAAAACACAATTCCACACAAACTTAAAGCAAAAAGCATCAGGGCTGTCTCTACACTGGCCACTTATTCCGGAAAAGCAGCCGCTTTTCCGGAATAACTTGCCAGCTGTCTACACTGGCCCCTTGAATTTCCGGAAAAGCACTGACAATCTACTGTAAAATCATCAGTGCTTTTCCGGAAAAACTATGCTGCTCCCGTTCGGGCAAAAGTCCTTTTCCGGAAAACTGTTCCGGAAAAGGGCCAGTGTAGACAGCACAGTAGTGTTTTCCGCAAAAAAGCCCGGATCGCGAAAATGACGATTGGGGCTTTTTTGAGGAAAAGCGTGTCTAGATTGGCATGGACGCTTTTCCGGAAAAAGTGCTTTTCTGGAAAAGCATCCTGCCAATGTAGACGCGCTTTTTCGGAAATACTTATAATGGAAAACTGTTTCGTTTTAAGCATTTCCGGAAAAGGGTGCCAGTGTAGACGTAGCCTGGGGGTATAAAAACACAGTTATAGCATCATAGTTGAGCCAGCATAACCTCAAACAGAAGACACAGCCTACAATGATGAAAAGATCCACCCCCTACAGTCTCCTCCAGAGCAACAGTAACTAGGTCAACAAAAGCATCTTTTTGTCACATATCCATCTACAACAAAGATTATCTCAGAGGGGTAGCTATGTTAGTCTATAACTTTAAAACAAAGAGTAGTCCTGTGGCACCTTAGATCTGGTCTACAGTAGGGAGTTATTTTGAAATAACCCCCTTTATTTCAAAATAAGTGGAGTGCCCAGCTACCAAGCCCATTATTTCGAAATAACGGGCTGGTTATTTCAAAATCTGTTCTTCTGCTTTCTTCCGGGAATAAGCATATTTCAAAATAGTGATTTTGGGAGTTATTCTGAATTTAGTTATTTTGAAATAATTTCCTAGTGTAGACATACCCTTGGAGACTAACAAATATATATATATATATAGTATCAAGAGCTTTCATGGGCTAAACCCACTTCTTCAGATGAGGTTGGCATAGCTACAGAGTTCAGGAGTAGGATTTTTCACAACCCTGTGCCCTAGCAATGTCAATCCCGAGATTATGTCTAAAGTCTTGTCTGTATGGAGAATTTAAACAGCATCATTCTTGTGGAATTACTATTCCAAAATAGCTTTGCTCCCTTGTGTGGACACTGTTCTGGAATAAAAATGACTTTATTCCAGAATATATACTCTGGAGCAGTGTTCCCTGTAACTAGGGCACTTGTGCGGCCGCTCCGGAGAGATTCAAATGCCACACAGCTGATTAGCAGAATGCCCCTAGCTAGGTTTTTGTTTCTATTGGTGGTGCACATGCAAACGCCTCGGTGCACATAAATTATTCTGCACATGGATAGAAAAAATTCACACATGGTTGGAAAAGATTAGAGGGAACATTGCTTGAAGTAAAGTCACTATTATTCCAGAATAAAAGTGTTGGAATAAATGTGTTCTCATGGAGGAGTTCTACAAGCAGTGCTGTAGTCAATTTTCCTGTACCGACAAGCCCTAAGTCAAAGCAAAAAGAAACAAACACTTAATGTTTTACAGAGACAAGGTAGGTATGGTAATTTTTTTTATTGGACCAACTTTTGCTGGCAAGACACACAAGCTTCTGAGCTTCTACAGAACTCTTCCTCAAGTCTGGGCAGATATGAAAAAAAATACTATCTCATCCACCTTGTCTTTCTAGTATCCTGGGATCAACATGGCTACAATGCCACATACAATTAAGACAGTCCAGTCCTAAATAGCAATACGATCACAGTGTTTGCTTGAAGCAAACCCTCTCCAGGTCTGTTAAGTCAAGAACTGCTCTTCCTCATAGGCAGAAAGAGTTCTAACCATGTTCCCTTACTGCTAAGGGAAGAGCCTTTAAAGGATGAAACTTACCGCAATGCAGAGAGGTAAACTTCACCCTTACAGAGAACATCTTTCCCTCAGCCAGAGTATTGGCTTCTGTAGGGCTCATCTCTCTAGCATCAGCTGGGTCACATTCCTTCCAACTCTCTGCATTAGCCTCTAATTCTCTGGTGTGGAAACATCATACCACTGTACAGTAAATTTACAGTTTCCAGCCATCCTCCACTCACATATGCACACCTTCCTTCTGGGTCACAATGGTTGTGTAAACAGTTAAATTCAGATGTTCCATATTTATTCTGTATCAGTGATTTTATAACACTATAACTCAGTTGGCAAGTCAAGACAAGCTTTTTTTTTTCTATCTGCCAGCACTACAAGCTGAGTCTAGTATCTGAAAAATCAGGCTGAGTTCCTTCTGGACTGTGCATCATCAATGTTGAACTGAAGTGGAAGAACCAGTAGGCCTAAAGCATCATGACCAAGGACAAGTTGGTTTATTTCAGTGTCAATATTTGATTTTTTTTTTTTTTTGCATTTGAAAAGAACCAGAGTTCATTAACAGCACAACCACAAATGTCCCTCTAAGACCAGTATCCACACTTCAACCTCCTATCTACAGCTTCAAGCAAATTAGTCTGTGCCTTATTAGTGACCAGAGATTCTAGAATTAGAACACAGCTGACAATTTCATTGCAATTACTGAAGTCAGAATACAATGCAGCTCCCTCGTCTGTGGCTATACAAATTTGGCACTATATACAGACGGCACCTGGCAAGCTGGACAGAAACAGAGGCACCTAAACTTAGAGGAGAGTGAAGAGTTGTCAAGAGGGAAGAGGACACATCCTCTCAGGCTAAAGTTAGGACACCAAAGCAATGTCTAGACTGCACACCTTTTTCGACAGAAGCTTTGTAGCTGTCGACAAAGCCTCTGTCAAAAAAGAGCATCTAGATTATATTATGCAGATCAAAAAATCGATCTGCTTTTTTGAAAAAGAGCATCCAGAGTGCCGGACGCTTTGTCGAAAAAAGAAAGAACCCAAAAGTGGTTCTTGCAGGGCATGGGTGCAGCCTTTATTTCCAGGTGCTGCTGCCTGTCCTTTGCAGAGATGCGTGCTTAAAGGGATCCCTCTGGACAGCCATTGCTCTGCTCCTGCTTCTGGCTTGCCTACCTCCTAGAGGGAAAGTAAAGCTGCTGCAGTGCTTGCTCTGGTTCCCCGGTTCCTCGAACACCACAGCAGTTTATTTTCAGGGGGGTTTTCTTCTTTTTCACCTTTTATTTGGCCATCGAGCCTGAGCTGCCCCTGGGCAGGCGATGGCCCCACGCTGCCATACTGCAGCTTCTGCTGCATCTGCATGACTCTGTCATGAACCTCCTGCCCCATATGGACCCGGACCGCACCGAGGAGACCTTCCTCCAGGATGCAGGAGCTCTGTCCTTGCACCCAAACTTTTTGGGGACAGGCAGATTTGGAGGCACGAGACAAGTTCGGACTGGTGGGACCAGCTCATCATGAAGCTCTGAGATGATGACCACTGGCTCCGCAACTTCTGGACGTGGAAGACCACATTCTTGGAGCTGTCTGCCTGGCTCGCCCCTGCTCTGGAACACCAGGACACCCATCTGCAGCCCACCATCCCCCTGCAGAAGTGGGTCGCAACCCTCCTGCGGAAGCTGGCCACCCCCGACAGCTACCGCTCCATGGGACACCAGTTTGGCATGGGGAGGTCTACCGTCGGGGCAGTCTTGATGGAAGTAAGTCACTGTTGGGGGACAGGCCCTGCTGAGTGTGGGGGGTTGAGAAAGGGGGACTGCCAGGCAAGGCAAGAGGGAGTGGGGGATGGAGTGGCACTCGGAGGACGCTCCTTGGCCACCCCTGCACTGATGCGGGAGAGGGGGGCGTCCTGACAAGGGGAGGGGTGGGTTGGGGGGCGGGGGGAGGGTTCTCATCCCAAGCACTTAGATAACCTGTCTAACTCCCTGGTTTCTGTCTATTTGTCTCGTGCTGCCGGTGGTGAGAGCCATCAGTGCGAAGCTGCTTAAGAGGCTCGTCCGTCTCAGGGACCTGGACAACATCATTGCCAGGTTTGCCACCCTTGGCTTCCCAAACTGTGGAGGAGCCCTTGATGGGACACACATCACAATCCGCGCTCCGCCCCATCGAGCAGCCCAGGTTATAAACAGGAAGGGCTACTATTCGATGGTGCTGCAGGCAGGGCTGGCTTTAAGAAGTGTGGGGCCCAATTCGAACCATTTTGGCAGGGCCCCCCGCCCCCACCCAGGATTTTTTGTTGAGCAAAAAAAAAAAACCACAACAAACCACAACCACAGACAAATATCACATCAAGTAGATCTTATCAAAATGTATACCTATATAATTTAACATTTTTAAAAAAAATGCCATCCTTTATTACCTTTATTATGCAAAATTTTACACAAAATTAAATCAGTTGCTTTAAGTGTAGCTCAAATATTTTCAATTGCAAACTATCCAATTTTTTCAATAAATGTTTGATTTTTAAAAAGTTACCAGAGAGCGTTGCAGTTTTCTGTTACATTGATTTACTTTCTAAATAGTAAAAATGGAATCTTTGGGTACGTCTAGACTACAGGGTTTTGTCGACAGGTACTGTCGACAAAGCTTCTGTCGACAAAGAGCATCTACACTACATGTCAGTGTAGACGCAAGGACAGTTTACATGCAATAACGCTTTCTGTCGACAGAACTCTGTCGACAGAAGGTGTTATGCCTCGTGAAATGAGGTTTACCAGCGTCGACAAAACTGCTGAGTTCTGTCGACGTTATGTCGACAGAACTCAGCGGTAGTGTGGACGCAGGTATAGTTTTGGTGACAAAATTTTATCAATGATTTTTGCTCAAGCGATCACTAAGACAAGACAAGGACTCTCAATTGATTCTAGTCAGCTCTGCCTTTAAACACTGGATGTAAAGTGTCAGATATAATTGAGGACTCCCAAATAGACTCTACACCACCAGAAATAAAACCAGTTTCCATCTTCTGTGACTTTCAGTTAGATGTGACTCACTATCCTCTGCTTAGTGTTCAAGTTATGGTAGACCCTAAGCCAGGTCATATTAAGTTCAGGTCTTTTAATCATACAGTATGGATAACAATATTTCATTCTCCCAGCTCCAAGTCTTAAGTGAATTTCAACCCAAAAGAGCCAAAATTGATCACCTTGAGACAGCAAGTGTGTCTACTGATCCCTGTGGCAAAATAAGTTGTCTATATAAATAAGGTCTGCTCGAGAAGCCTTTTCTTACAGTTGATTAACAGATGGCAGTAGATAGCTCATTCAGACCACTGGCTGATAATAGTTAGTCACCCTGACCAGTCATTAACCATAGTCATGGACTCACCCTACTCTCCATTGTTTCTATGATTCTCTGATGACCTGTGACAAAAAAGAAGGGTGGAAAGGGAAACTGAAGGGAGAGACTTCTCTAAATTCACCAATCAAAGAGCAGTATTGCCAACCCCAAAATCACAAGGAATGCCTACACAAAGTTATGAGAATAGTCTACAAATCACAAGATATTTTAAAAATAAAACATGTTGGATTTTTATTGGCCTTTTGTTTCTTGAGTATTTAAGGTTTATGTTTTAAAGCTTTCCCCCTTAGCTATAAGGCCCAGAAGTATAGAAAACTTTTTTTAAAATAAAAGCTGAGATTCCTACATAATCAATTGACCCCAGGCCTTTAGAAAAACTCCAAATGTTTTGAAACTCATGGTAAAACAATGGAGGAATTCTTGTGAGCCCATGTTTTGTCCACAGTATAAATAAATAAAAAAAAAAACAATATCTTCTCCACTAAACATCCTAATGAGATACTGCAAATGGTGAACTGAATTCAACAGCTCCTGATATGAACAGGTATCAACCTAGTTTTTCATATTTGAGATGGATTACCAGGATTCATATATGACAATATGAAATCTTTCCACTCTCAAGTCAGCATATTCACAAAGCATCTATAATTTTGATCCATGCATTTATTGGATAGTGAAAGAGAAAGGAGGGGAATTAGTGTAGATAAATATTCAAATTAAAAAAAAAAAAAAGCCTGAAGGACTTAGGAATGGGCTCCTACATCTCACGTTCAGAACTGTCTAGGACACTTATGACCAGATTTTCAAAGGTACATAAAGATCAGATAGATATCTTTGAAGATCCGAGTTGGCAACTGTCTCTTTAGGAGCTTAATTACCTTTGAAAATCTGAGCTTAGATTTCCAAGTCCAATTTTCAAAAATGACTTTCGTCACTCAAGTGCTTTTGAAAATTTTAATTGGGGGCCTAAAGAGACAAAAATAGACAAAAGGCAGGAGATGGTTTCCCTTTTAAAAACATGTGACATCTATGTTTAACTAAATTTTATATTATTTTTCTCCCAACGGCAACTGACCCCTCCGGCTCCCTCAATACACCACTGCCCCCCCTCCTGCAGATCTATCATCTTATGCATGTGCAAGATCTGTGAGAGCCGTCCCATGAATCTGAAGCTAGTGTCTGTGGTGCCTGCTTTTGGGTGGTGTCTCAGTGCTGCCACATTCACCTCCAAAGAGTGAGCTTCCCAAAGCTGGCCCTTGTTGCAGACCCCCAAGATATCCACAGGTCCAGTCTCCTTTCAATGGGCCCACTTCCCAGGGCTCATTGATCTTGGATCTGGCTTCCATCTCCTCTCCAACCCCCATCAGAACTACTGTGCCCTCCTAACTTAGGAAAAGAATAAATAGGAGGATTGGAAATTAACTCACCCAGTCTCACGTCCCCTAGGCAGAGAACGAGCCATCTACATTAGGCCCCAGCTGGAGTGTCATGTCCAGTTCTGGGTACCACATTTCAGGAAATGTGGAGAAACTGGAGAAAGTCCAGAGAAGATCAACACAAATGATGAAAGGTCTAGAGAACATGAGATATGAGGCAAGGCTGAAGAAATTGGCCTTGTATACCTTGGAAAAGAGAAGACCGAAAAGGGACATGAGAGCAGCTTTCAAGTATCTAAAAGAGTATCATAAGTAGGAGGAAGAAAAATTGTTCTGTTTGGCCTCTGAGGTTAGGATGAGAAGCAATGGGCTTAAATTACAGATATTTAAGACCAGGTTAGACAGACACCTGTCAGGGATAAGCTAGGGCAACTCAAGCTTTGAAAGCCCCAGGGGCCACGCTGATACTTACAGAACATGCTGAGGGCCTCAACTTAAGTGTGGTTACATATGCAAACAAATATATACAAATAGCTTCTCTCACACTGACAGGCATGAATACAAAGATTAAGGCAAGACTACACAACACACAGGCCCCATTTAAGTCTGTTCTGCTGATATTAATAAAATGCAATATTTACCCGATTTCTACTCATGCAACAGCACTTTTCATGAGCAATGACAGTCCAAGAATTTAACTACTAAAACACATATCAACAGAAGATCATTACACTGACTACTTTTGTTTTGGCTCCCACTCACCGGCCATGTGTTGATCCCCACATAAACACAAACTGCAGCGTGGGGCGCAAACAAACTGGCCGTGGGCAGCATACCATGTTATTCATAAATATTTTATAAACCTTTACCTTTTCTCTCTGCTGCCATGTCTCCTCTTCTTGCTCCATCATCTCCCCGATGCCTGCTGCCCCCCAACTCCTCTGCTGTCCTGACTCCTGCCCTTCTCACTGCCCTCAGCCCTCCTGTAACCTGCCCCCCTCCACCAGCCCTTCTCTTCCCACTGTGCCCACTCCTCCAGTAGCCCCACTCTGATCAGGTGAGTTACCCCTCCCCATCTCTTCTAACACCTGCCTCTACACACCTGCCCTGCCTCTCTCCTCTGGTGCTGGTCCCTCCCCTGCAGGTGTCTGCCCTTCTGCTTCACACCCAGAATCCCCTGGCACCTGCACCTTCCCTTAGCCCTGCACCCTCCTGGTGCCTCCCCCTTCCCTCACTGCCCCTGCCCCCTTTGCCCTCTTTTTCCCTGTTGCCCACCCCCTCACCACTCCCTGCCCCATTCCCCTCCTGCCCCTGTGCCCTCACACGTCTTGCTCCATCCCCACCTTTCTCATGCCCACCCCTTCTTTCAAGCCTTCTCCCAGCACCTTCCCCTCTAGCCCCAAATGCCCTTCCCCTCTCCTTTCCTCTCCTCACATCACCCTGTCCCCCTCCCACTGACACCTCCCCTCCTGCCCTTTTCCTCATTGTCTGTACTTGGCCCCCTGGCACGTGTCTCACCTCCACCCTGCCTCTTGGTGCCTTCCCCTTTCTTTCCCCTCCACACAAGCCTCTTCCTCTCTTCCCCCTCCCCTCCGTATAAGCCCCTTCCTCTCCCACCGCATCCAAGCCCCTGCCGCTCCCGCTCCCCTACCTTCTGCAGGGCCGGTCTGCGAACTGCGTGCGCCGCAGTGGCGGCGTGGCACTTTTCAGTTTTAAAATCCCGGGCCTGACATCACGTCATGCTCAGGCGTCTCCCCGCTCACCTGCGGGGGTGAGCCGAGCAAAGCCGAGGGAGCCAACTTCCGGGTGCAGGGCGCAGGGCCCGCTTATGAGTGGGGCCCGATCGATTTGGCCAAATCGGCTGAATCGGCTTCAGGCCGGCCCTGGCTGCAGGCCTTGGTTGACCACCGGGGACACTTCACGGACATTTGTGTCGGGGTGGGCACATGATGCCCACATATTCCTCAACACCTACCTGTACCTCAGGTTGCAGGCAGGAACATTTTTCCCCAAGCGGACCCTCGCGCTCGGGGACGTGCAGATGCCGGTATGCATAGTGGCCGACATGGCCTTCCCCCTGATGCCATGGCTCATGAAGCCCTACACCGGCCATGTGGATGTGAGCAAGGAGCTTTTCAACACGCATCTTGGCCAGGCTCACATGTAGGTGGAATGCGCCTTTGGCCAGCTGAAAGGGAGGTTCTGTTGCCTCCTCACACAGCTGGAGATGGGCAAACACAACATGCCAGAGGTGGTGGCCGCATGTTGCACCCTCCATAACCTGGAGGAGAGGAAAGGGGAGGCCTTCCTGCTGGGGTCAGGGACAGGTTCTGATGGTGAAGAGAGGCAATTTCAGCAGCCCTGGATGACTGCCATCGCCAGGCTCCCCAGGCTAGTGTCCAAATCTGAGAGGCCCTGAGGGAGAGATTCTCAGAAGGAGCTCACTGACTCTTCCCATGGCCTCCCCCATGGGGGGTTTGGCGTGGCCCACCCCTACCTTTCCCTCCACAACCCTCACTCTCTTCCCATTAAGAACACATTTAAGACCCACTTTTCTTTGTAAACAGAAATTTGCTTTATTAGAAATACTAGAAGTAAAGAAAATGTGTGAACTGTTTAACAAAACTTTCTCTTTTAACTGTTCACCTGTTTATCCACAAAGGATAATCTGTTTGTCAAAAATAAAGATTTTGTAACATAACTGAAATGTCCTTTTACTGCGGTAGTAGGGGACTGAAAACCTGGAGTGGGGAGGGGGGCTCAAGTAGGCTTCTGCTTCCCTGATCGCAGGGTCCTGCCACCTTCTTGTGTCCTGGCATCGCCACGGCCTTGGGATCAGGTGGAGTGAGAACTAGTCCTGGCCTGGGCAGAGGGGGAGGGGCAGCTGTTGGGCCTGTGAGGGCTCGGGAGCAGGAGGGGCTGGGGGGGGGGGAAAGACAGAGCTGGAGGAGCAGGAGGGGCTGGGGGACAAGAGATGGCTGGAGTGGCTGGAGGAGCTGGAGGGGCTGGGAAGGAATAAGGGGCTGGAGGAGCAGCGGAGGCTGGAGAAGCAGGGGGAGCAGGGGCCTGGCGTGCTGGAGGAGCGGTGCCCATGACAGGGGCAGGCAAGGCAAAGACCTCCCACATTATGGCACAGATGTCAGTGCACTGCTGGACCAGCTCGTCCAGCAGCCTGGTGCGCCACTCGGACTCTGCTTCTGTCCTCGGCTGGAGGGTCCTGTTCAGGTCCTGCAGGGCCACTATGTGCTCCCTCAGCAGATCCGTGTAGACCCACCAGTGCCTGTGGGTGCCATGGGTCTGGAATGGGGGTAGGGCGGGTGTGGTGCCCCCCTGTTTGGTAGAGGGTCCGGCTGTGGAGGAAAAGAAGAGGAGACGATCAATGTCTCTGTGCACCCCTGCTGTCCCTGGGGGCATGCCAGGGCTGTCAGGGGCTCTCCTTTGGACAGGAGACTCAGGGGTGTTACATGTGACACCGCATGTGAGTTGGGCAGCGGTCGGAAAGCCTCACAGGGGCCCCACAATGGGAATGGGGCTAGCTGGCCCCACACACTGCCAACCCACCTGTGAGTGGTGACCCCTCAAAGCACTCACCTGATGTTCCCTCCCCAATGTCCATAGACACCTGGGAGGCCTCTCGGGTCTGGGTCCCTGCTGTCTCCTCTTCCTCCTCCTCCTGGTGCAGCTCTCCTGCCTGGTCTTCCTCCCTCAGGAGGGATCAGTCCACGATGTGGTGGGGTAACCCGGACTCCACCACATGCAGTGGAGTCTGTACTTCCCCATCGCTCAGGATCTGCTCCAACTCCTGGTAGTAAGGGCAGGTCTCGGGGGCTGCCCCGGAGCGGGAGCTCTAGTCCCAGGCCTTAGCATATCCCTGCTGCAGCTCCTTTACCTTGGCCCTGACTTGTGCCATGGTGCGGGGGTGATGCCCTTTGGTGGCCAGACGCTCATAAATGTCCGCATTCTTGCAGTGTGTTTGCAGGGCCTGCAGGGCTTCTTCCTGGGACCAGAGCTCCAGGAGGTTTTAGATTTCTGGCCCTGACCAGGCTAGTGCCCGCCTTTTGGTGCATCCTCGTCTCTGTCCCAAGAAGAGCCAGGGGGGTCTTGAGACTGGGACATGGCTGTCATGGGTGCTCTGGCTAGCTGCCGGACAGCAAGGCCTATCTGGGTGCTTGGGCCGTTAAGAGGCTTCGGCCAGGAACCACAGAGGTGCTGGACAAGTAAAGGCTAGACTGTCTACCAGGGCTTCTTCCTGGAAGCCTTTTTTCTCTTTTTCTCAGATCTCTGTTGACAAAGGCGTTCTTCCTCGTAAAAGGAGGTTTACCGCTGTCGACAAAACTGCCGCATTCTGTCGACTTACTGTCAACAGAACGCGGCGGTAGTATAGGCGCAGGTATAGTTTTGTTGACAAAAGGCCACTTTTGTAGACAAAACCCTGTAGTCTAGACACACCTCAAAGTAGGACCTCCTTCCCCCTACCTTTCCAGGAACTCTGCAGGGTTTCAATAATGTCCATGGCTCCAGCAAAGAGCAGCGCCAATGTAAGAATCTATGAGGGCTATTTGAAGATGACGTTGCTGTCTACATACCCAGATGTGCAAGTCAGAGGGGGAGATTATTAGAGTTTTATTAGGATTATAGCTCAGGAAGAGCCCCTCTGTTAAATTTAAACCCAAAAAGGCAAAGACAACATAAAAACTCTTCTCTCATGGGCTTTTGAAATTGTACTTTTGAAATCCAATGTTGTTTGGATTTCATGGAAGTCTGAATAAGCTCCTTATACAAGTTTTCATCTTGCACAGAATTGAAAAACCTTTACATTTGAATTATATTAAAATTAAAATTACTGAAGATAGAAAATCTCACATGTGTAAGGAAGAAGACTGCAAAGGAGATTTGTAGGCCAAGTTAATTCCAGGTGTAACTGCATCAGACTTGCATCAGGGGATTCATTTGATCATGTACATTTAAAATAAGTCTAAGAAATGGTGGGCTGATGCAGCAGTCATAATGATGAGACTCCAAATGTGGCATCCGGCCAAGCAAGGCTTAAGATTGCTATTTTTGTTTATGTTACGATGAGCAATATTGATACATAGATATTTATGCTTGCCCATAGCTAGTGTGTGTGTATAGAAGTACAGTTAGGCATATAAATCTATATACAGAATTGTGTGAAAAAATAAGATACAGTTTAAAAGCAGAGGCACCTGAAGGTATCAGTAAATAGGTAGCTAAAGCTAAGTTAACTGTAGTGCTTAAGACGTTATTTCTTCACAATTTGTCTGTGAGGGTATGTCTAGGCAGCGGAGCTATTTCACAATATTTCCAGTATCCCAAAATAGCTATTCTACATCTTTTAAGCGAGCCCATTATTTCTTTTGAAATAAATATCTTTTGAAATAAATGTCACACTATTCCGATGTCCCTGTAACCTCATTCCATGAGGATTAAGAGACATTTCGTAATAGCTCTTTATTTTGAAATTTGGTGCTGTGTAGACAGTGCCAAATTTCAAAATAAGCTATTTCCAAAATTAACGTGAAATAGGCTATGCAATTTGCATAGCTCAAATTGCATAGCTTATTTTGAGCTAAGGGTGCAGTGTAGACGCAACCTGAGTGAGGTTATTAAGAGTCCTTTCCTTCACCTCCCTCTCGGGGGGGGGGGGGGGGGAGAAGGGGGGAACTTGAGAAGAAAAAAAAGTTAACTTACAAACCCAAAGTCACAATGGGAGCTAATGAGAATCTGCATTAGAATGTGGGAGCTCCTGTCTCTTAGCCCTGTCCTTGGACCAGCCCACAATGTAACAGACCTACAAGTGGCTATCTTATCATAGGCCAGCTCCACAAGCCAGATACATAGGGAAGGACTGGAATCACAGTTCATCCACAAATTCAATTCACATGCTAATGGACTCAATCGTGATATGGGCTGGCTAGGACACTACCTACTTAATAACCACTTAAAGTGCTAACATCTCTCTGAGTGGTATCCTTCCTGTCTTAGCAATCTATCTATTGATTAGATTTTTATCTGCTTAAGTTTAAGTACCCATTCTCCAGATACTTAATGATGCTCTGTCTCACACACCCCTTCCTTTTTTCTTTTTCTCCCCCTCCCCTTCCCCTCTCCTATTTATTTCGAGTTCTCATATCCCCTACTCATAAGTCCAGTCATCTGAAGAAGTGGGCTGGGCCCACGAAAGCTAATGATAACATCTACATGTTTTGTTAGTCTATAAAGTGCTACCAGACCATTTGTTGTTGTTTTCTGTAACAGACTAACTCAGCTACCCCCTGCAATCCCTTCAGTAAGACAGTTATTAACTCTCTGGCATGAAAGGCAGGATTTTGATGTAAATCTGGTCCTCAGATCCAAAAGAAGAAATTGGAGAGGCCATCTACTACTAGGCTGCATCTAGACTGGCAAGTTTTTCCGCAAAAGCAACTGCTTTTGCGGAAAAACTTGCCAGCTGTCTACACTGGCCGCTTGAATTTCCACAAGAACACTGATGATTTCATGTAAGATTGTCAGTGTTCTTGCGGAAATGCTATGCTGCTCCCGTTCAGGCAAAAGCCCTCTGCGCAAATGCTTTTGCGCAAGAGGGCCAGTGTAGACAACACGGTATTGTTTTGCGCAAAAGAGCCCCGATCGCAAAAATGGCGATCGGAGCTTTCTTGCACAAAACCATGTCTAAATTGGCACGGACGCTTTTATGGAAAAAGTGCTTTTGCAGAAAAGCGTCCATGCCAATCTAGAAGTACTTTTCCGCAAATGCTTTTAACAGAAAACTTTTCCATTAAAAGCATTTGCGGAAAATCATGCCAGTCTAGACGTAGCCCTAGTGTATTAAGGGCATGATGATGACTTGAACTGTCCCCAGTACAAGAAAATAAGATCCCTGCATGGGCTACTCTGAGTATGAGTTATATAGTAAGTAGGCTAGACACACCACTTACTCCCTTCTTAGGACAGGAGAGCAAAATGGTGACTGGGAAAAATCTAGGCCCAGTTCCCTGTTCTCATTGGTATAGGTCAGCAGTAAGTTCCTATAACTCCCTCCTTCCCCTGTCTCCTGGAACAGGATACAGCGAAGAGGAGATCATGATGCAGGTGCATCCAAGTTACTCAACTGGGGTATGTCTACACTACAGCACTAATTCGCACTAACTTAATTCGAATTAGTTAATTCGAACTAAGCTAATTCGAACTAGTGCATCTAGACCTAAAAACTAGTTTGAATTAGCGTTTTGCTAATTCGAACTAGCATGTCCACATTGAGTGGACCCTGAACCGAAGTTAAGGCTGGCCAGAAGCGTGCCGGCAGGGCATCAGGTTAGGACTTAAGAGTGTGTCTCAGGCTAGCCGAGGGCTGTGCTTAAGGGGACCCGACCCCCACCCCGGACAGACAGTTCTCAGGGTTCCCCGCTTGCTTGTCTACCTCGATGAGGGACAGCAAAGCAGTCCTGACTTGGAGTGCCCTGAGTGCCCCCACTCGGCACATCACAGCACTTGGCCATCAGCCCAGCTGCACTTGCCCCAGGCTGCCATCTGGGGGGGTCAATCAGGGGGCTGCAGGAGAGCTTCCACCCCGAGGAGCCCGCAGAGCCTCCCCAGTCCTCCCCAACGGGGGCTCGTACCCCATTCCTCCCTCACCTCCTTCCACTTACCCCTCCCTAGCCCCCCTTCCTGATGTACAAAATAAAGGACACGTGTGTTCAAAAATAGAAACTCTTTATTTAACAAAACTGTGTGTGTGTGGGGGGGGGGGGGATTAGCCTCTGGGGAGACTGGGAAAAGGAGGTGGGAGAGGAGAAGAGAGAGGGTTGGAGAGGGGAGGGGGAAACCTGGGAGGAGGGAGCTGGAAGGGGGAAGCCAGGGGAAGAAGGAGGAGGGGAAGTATCAAACTATGGTAGGCCATATCTTCAGTACTGTGTACAGATGTGATCTCCTCACCCCAGAAAAGATGTTTTGGCCTTGGAAAGGGTTCCAAAAAGGGCAACTAAAATGATCGGGGTTTGGAACAGGTCCCATATGAAGAGAGGCTAAAGAGACTGGGACTTTGCAGTTTAGAAAAGAGGAGACTGAGGGGGGATAGGATAGAGGTCTATAAAATCATGAGTGGTGTGGAGAGGGTGCATAAAGAAAAGTTCTTCATTAGTTCCTATAATAGAAGGACTAGAGGACACCAAATGAAATGAATGGGTAGCAGGCTTCAAACTAATAAAAGAAAGTTCTTCTTCACAAAGCAAATAGTCAATCTGTGGAACTCCTTGCCACAGGAGGCTGTAAAAGCTAGAACTAGAACAGAGTTTAAAGAGAAGTTAGATAAATTCATGGAGGTTGGGTCCATGGAGTGGTATTAGCCAGGGGGTAGAAATGGTGTCCGTGGCCTCTGTTTGTGGAAGGCTGGAGATGGATGGCACGAGACAAATGGCTTGGTCATTGTCTTTGGTCCATCCCCTCCAGGGTATCTAGTGTTGGCCACTGTCGGCAGACAGGCTACTGGGCTAGATGGACCTTTGGTCTGACCCAGTACGGCCATTCTTATGTTCTTATGTTCTAAGCTCAGGGCTCAGGGTCGGGGGTCTCACTGGACCACCTTGATTTTCATGCATACCTGCTCCTGGGTTTGCATGTGGCCTTTGGTGGCCAGGCTGGCAGCTATCCTGTCCTAGAAGGCCACTTTCCTGTGCCTAGTGTGGAGCTTGTTGGAGGCCTCCCCCCAAACCTGGATGAGGTCCACGATCTCCGCACTAGACCAGGCGGGCGCCCGCCTCTTGCAGCCCCAGGCAGGCTCCTGGGAGCCGCCAGCCTAGTCCTGGGAAGAGGTGGAGGGTTGGGTGGCAGCAGGTGGCTGGCTTGTGCCGTGCCAGGTGCAGGGTCTGCCGGCTGGGTGCTGGCAGGCTTGCACCTGGCACGGGCACCGAAGCCAGACCGTGCCCCTTTAAGGGCTCTGGGGCCGGGAGGGGGGCAGAAGAGTTTCCCTGGTTTGGCCCAGAGTGGCCACCAGGGCAAGCTGGGAAGGGCTAGCCTCCCACTAGTTCGAATTAAGTGGCTACACAGCCCTTAATTCGAACTAGGCATTAGTCCTTGTAAAATGAGGTTTACCTAGTTCGAATTAAGTTCGAACTAGTGGTTTGTATGTGTAGACCCTATTAAAGTTAATTTGAACTAACGGCTGTTAGTTTGAATTATCTTTGTAGTGTAGACATACCCCTGGGGACTACTGAAAGAGTGCCAATGATAGTGATTTTACTGTGAGACTCGCATTTACTATCTTTGTGAAAGCTCTGGAGTTAGGTGATAGGTGAACCTCAGCTTTCATTTTAAAACAATAGTAGGTTTCTAGCCTTCATGGTTGCAGAGAAAAGCTTAACATGAGCAGAGTGCACCTTATGGACACAGAAACTAGACATCAGAGAGAATGACCAAAATGCACTTTTTTTTTCAAACCAGTCTCATACTTTTAGGGAGCCTGCTTCAAGACTGTTGAATGCTTAGTAACATTCAATGATAATATTCCTTTGATGATGGTGCAACCTACTCACTATTGCTCACCCAGGTCCATGCCCTAGGGCCAGATTGGTCATTAAGGATATTGGGAGAGATTCCAAACTACCCGGCTGTGTCTAGACTGGCCAGTTTTTCTGGAAAATCAGCCGCTTTTCCAGAAAAACTTGCCAGCTGTCTACACTGGCCACTTGAATTTCCACAAAAGCACTGACTTCCTACTGTAAGAAATAAGTGCTTTTTGTGGAAATACTATGCTGCTCCTGTTCGGGCAAAAGTCCCTTTTGCGCAAAACTTTTGCACAAAAAGGCCAATGTGGACAGCTGAGATTTGTTTTGCGCAAAAAAGCCCCGATCATGAAAATGGCGATCGGGGCTTTTTTGCGCAAAAGCGCGTCTAGATTGGCATGGACACTTTTCCGCAAAAAGTGCTTTTGCAGAAAAGCGTCCATGCCAATCTAGACACTCTTTTCCGCAAATGCTTTTAACAGAAAACTTTTCCATTAAAAGCATTTGCGGAAAATCATGCCAGTCTAGATGTAGCCCCCATGCGCACACACAAACTCTCTCACACACAGCCATCAAAAGGCCTATGCAATGTGAAATGCCTCCGAAGTGGTATATGCTACATATATACCATGTGCCAGTCCTTGTGCCAATAATGTAGACACCTCTTATTGATACAAGCAGTGACAGAAAAAGTGACACACTCTGACCACTTCAGCTCACATTCTTTTTGTAACTATAGAGGTCGCAGCTTGTATTTTTGGCTTACTTAACAACTTTAGCTTTAAAAAGACTTGGAAGATAATATGCATGCATACACTACATCCAAGTCTGCAAACCCCCAAATAAGTTTTTTTTCTCGCCACTTAAGCTCATCAGAGGAAGTGGGGTTTGCTCATGATAGTGTGTGTGTGTGTGTGTGTGTGTGTGTGTGTGTGTGTGTATTTGTTAGTCTCTAAGGTGCCACAGGACTACTCGTTTTAACGCATCTCTACAACTCTGAGGTCTCTTGCCTTCACCTCCCTCTGGCAGAACGTCGTGATTCTCACTCTCAGACCAGGACACTAGGTTTCAAACCCCTGTGTGATTCTTCAACAGGCCCAACTGGGTTCGCGTCCTCCAATTCTTCTCTTTGGGAGCTTGACTGTGTCACTAATGACACAGAACAGTTTCTTCAAAGCAAAGTATGATTTAATCTCAACAATTGGTATCAAAGCCTAACCAGAAAAAGTTTTTAAACACAACAACCCACATTCATCTGGCTTAGTTTGTCCAACCTCCCTCATCTTTCAGGACTGGAATTCTGTCTGCTTTCCCCTTGTCCCTCTGTTTTTACTTCATAGTTCTTTGTTTCCCTTTTCCTGCCTGAATTTCCTCCTCCCCTGCACCAGCTGAGGATTGGGAGGGGAGAAGGGGTTTGAACTCAGCAGGGTCCAGAGAAAAGCTTCAAAAGGATTGACAAGTGCATTGTTCCTTAGCTGAATGGGGCTATCTGAAATTAATAGTCTCCCTGCCTGCCTATGTGCTGTGTGCTTCTTTTGTAATTACCTCCTTTGTTACCATGCCAACACAAACACAAGGAAATGAATCAATAGTATTTACAATGTATTGGCATCTTCCACATCCTTCATATCTGCAATAGGCAAAGCTATTTAAAAGAGGGCACATCGATCTCTATATGAGCATCCGGTTCTGGGGATATATTTTCACATATGACAAAAGTGCATTTAGGATCAGCCTTTGCCCTTTGTCACATGGGGCTGCAATGGTCAATGCATCTTTAAAGAAACTAGAGAGAAGAGAACCTGTTGTGTAAAAAAAATCTACCATTTGTTGGCCATTGCTATTGCTCATCTGGGTTCTCAAATGCGTTCTCCCAGTAAGGGCAATCTTTAGAGAAGAGACAATATTGATATGAAACCTATTTAGCTGATGACTGGGAACACTATGGACCAGATGGTGAAGACACCAGTTACACAAACCAGTTGTTCCACTGACTTCAGCTGATGAAACTGTGAGGAGAATCAGGCCCCAGGATTCCACATGTATCTTATTTTAAGAGACTAAATTAAATTACAATTTAATTAGAAGTTTTTTGGCACTTTCTCAGTCACCTCAATCTTCATATTAGGATACAAAGGATGTTTTCTTCAACCCCTCCCCCCCATACACATATACACTTACCAGACATCTTTCAGAATTGGGAGTGTCAAGTTTTTACATCTGCTGAAGAACTGGCCCAAAGTGCCTTGAAAACCTAAAATAAGAGAGAGATTCAAAAATTACTTTTTTATTTTGGTATTGTCAGTCAGGCTTCTGAGACAGTTGGCAAGTTTGCAGTATTGCTGCAGCTGTATTGGAACCAGGATATTAGAGAGACAAGACAGATGAGGCAGCAGCTTTTATCAGACCAACTTCTCTTCATGAGAGACAAGCTTTCAAGCCATACCGAGCTCTTCTTCAGGTCTGGTTCTTTTATCTCAAACCCAAAGAAGAGCTCAGTGCAGCTGGAAAGCATGTTTCTTTGAGAGGAACACAAGTTGGCCCAATAAAAGATATTACCTCACCCACTGGGTCTCACAACTGAATCTGTGATCTCTCTCTGCTCCTCTAAGCAAATGGTCTGGTAGCACTTTATAGACTAACAAAACATGTAGATGGTATCATGAGCTTTCGTGGGCACAGCCCACTTCTCCAGATGACCGGAGTTAGTCTATAAAGTGCTGAAGAAGTGGGCTGTGCCCATGAAAGCTCATGATACCATCTACATGTTTTGTTAGTCTATAAAATGCTACCAGACCATTTGCTTGCTGTTTTTTTTCTGTAACAGACTAACTCGGCTACCCCCTGAAGTTTCTGCTCCTCTAAGAACAGAATATTGCAGGGCCAGTCAGAGTTCCTAATAACAAAAGAAATCTCCAAACATCTGTATCCTGCAAGAATGTAAAAACCACAAAAATTCTATAAGAAGGTTAAAACAAATAGAGGAGTTTTTTCTAAGTTCTATAGGACTTTCCCAGAAGGTATCTGATGCTATGTCTAGACGGCAAGCTTCTTTCGGAAGAAGTTTTTCTGAAAGAGATCTTCTGGAAAAACCTCTTCCAAAAGAGAACATCTACACTGCCAAAGTGCATCAAAAAAGCAATCTGCTTTTTCGAAAGATAGCGTCTACACTGAATGGACACTATCTCGCATTTAAGCTGTGATTACTATGGACAGAGTAGCCACCAGAGCTTTTTCCTCTTTCCTCTTCTTTCCTCTTTCCTTTTTCCTCTTCTTACAAAAGAACTCCCTCTTCCCCGTCCACACATGCCTTTTTCCGAAAGAGCTCTTTTGGAAAAAGGCTTCTTCATCATAGAAAGAGGTTTACTAATGTCGGAAAAACGCTTCTGTTCTTTCGATTTTTTTTGAAAGAAGAGAATTGCATTGTGGACGTAACGAGTTGTTTTGGAAAAACTGCCATTTTTGCAAAAAAGCTCTGCAGTGTAGACATATCCTGAGGCATGATTCATAACAAGGGCAAACGAGGATTTTTAATTGCAGTTTGTAAGGACAATTTCCTTTGAGAGTATTATTCCTACATTTGACACTCTTTTTGCTAGCAACAAGAAAACCCTTCTAGAAACAAATGAGATACTTCTTTCTTTCAATGCTCTTTCACCAGACTCCCAATTACTATTCCCTAAATTAGTGGAGGTAAGTAAGGACTTGTAGTTTCACCATGGCCTGATCTACGCTACAACCTTAGTCCGAAATTAGCACCCCAAGGTCAAATTTGTAAGTGAAGCGTCCACACTACCATGCCCATTATATTCCAGAATAAGGGGCTGTGGAATTTGAACTCCGTAGTCCTGCTTTTCATGAGGAATAAGGCTGTTCCCGAACTTATAAGTCCTAAATGACGTTAGTGAGGTCACATCGGTTTGCTCATTTGAATTTATTGGCCTCCTAGAGGCCTCCTGCAGCTCCCCAGAGTGCTTCCTGGGGCTTTGAGTCTGAGGTAGCACATTCACATTAATGGAGCCTGCCTCGGACAACATTTGATTCTTCCCTGTAGTGAGGACATGGAACTTTGAATTTGTAAAATTGGGTGCCCCATCCTGGAGTGGAGGGAACGTAATTGTGACTTCAGCTAGATATCTTACTATTAAACATGTAGCTGCCTTGTCTCCACTAGAATTTGACAGTGAGATAACAGTGGCAGGCTAGTTATCTTGTTTTAAAAACAACAAAGATGATTTAAAACAAAGGTGTGTGAGACAGACTAATTCTCACTGGAGTCAAATGTAGATTAAGTATCTAGGGAAAAGACCACCTAGTGCTAGAATCCCAATACATTTCACAATTGACACAGACTGCAGGTTAATGATCACCCTTACTGGTTACCCTGGCTCCCATTCACAGAGGTGCTTAAATGTATAAAACCCAGATTTAGGCATTTAAATCCAGCTTTTAACCTCCAATTAAATCTTCAAAATTTCCAGCAAACCATTTAGAGGGCTAAACAAAGTTGGCAGTTAAGATTTCATGGTAAAAGTTCCCCCAGCATCTAAGTTTCATCTTCTGGGCATGCACCCTGCTGTTTCTGTCTAGATTCCCATCTGCTACCTTCCATCCAAACCCTAGTCTAGAGCAATCCTCAGAGAGAGGAAGGTCTATCTGGTAGGTGCAACATCTGCTTTGGTAGATTGAGTCCCATTCATTATCTGGCCAAAGGAGGAGCAAGTGTTCATGTAACATAGTTCAGTAGTTAGAATATTCAGTGAGAATTAGGGATGTAAAAGGTTAACCAGTCAACTAGTTACCCAGTACATTTTAGGCTTAACGGGTAACCTGTTGGATAGCCAATCATACCAGGCTGAAGCCGACCTGGCTGAGTTGGGCTGATCGTTTGGGGGCAGCAGGCAGCGCTGTGTCTCCATCAGGCCAGCAGAACCCCAGCCATGTGGAAGTAGCAGGCAGGCTGTATATGTACTGGGGCTCTGGCCCCAGCTGTGCCAGAGCAGCCCAGATGGGCAGGTAGGACCCTGGCCAATTTTAATCGTTTAACAATTTTAATGGTTATTTACGTCCCTACCTAGAATGTAGTAAACCCACGTTCAGTTTCCCCCTCTGCCTGATGGGGAGAAATAATTTGAACAGTGGTCTCCCATGTCACAGGACAGTGCTCCAATCACTGAGCTATGGAATGTTCTAATAGGGGGCTTGCTAAGGACTTGTCTACACAATCAAGTTTTGTCGAACAAATATATGTTGACACCCAAAAGTTGACAAACAAAGATTGACAAGGGGTGTTCACACTTGCTTCTTCTGTCAACACAACATGTCCACATTGTGAGCACCATCATTGACAGTGTGAGCAATGCACTGTGGGTATGTATCCTAGGGTATGTCTAGACTACATGTAGATGTAGTCTACATGTAGATGAGTTTACTAGACATAGCAAAATGAAGTGGCGATTTAAATAATCGCCGCTTCATTTATATCAAAATAACCACTGCGCTGTGCCGATGATCAGCTGATCGGCACAGCGGGGCAGTCTATATGTGCCGCGGTCGACAAGGGAAGCCTTTGTTGACCGCTCCGGTATGCCTCATGGGCGGTCAACAAAGCCTTCCCTTGTCGACTGCGGCGCATCTAGACTGCCCCGCTGTGCTAATCAGCTGATCGTCGGCACAGCAGGGTGGCCATTTTTAAATTTAAATCGCCGCTTCATTTTGCTATGTCTAATAAACTCATCTACATGGCTC
This sequence comes from Pelodiscus sinensis, assembly GCF_049634645.1. Lineage (NCBI taxonomy): Eukaryota > Metazoa > Chordata > Testudines > Trionychidae > Pelodiscus > Pelodiscus sinensis. The sequence continues at coordinate 40,424,068 of NC_134720.1, read as the reverse complement.
CGTCAACAGAGCCATGTAGTCTCGACATACCCCTGGAGTGCAGGGTTGTGGGAAGGCAGAGCTGTTCACTATTCATCTTGGGATTCCCTCAGAATTCTCCCACAGCCTTCTTAACTGCCAGGAGCTACATGATGAGTAGCCTTGTCAGCTCTGCATCCTGAGAAATATCAAAGCAGCACAGCACCTCCTCCCCCCACGCCACACACGCACATGTGCGCGCACACACACACAGTCTTCAGCAGCAGTCTGCTTGCTGCTGTTCCTTGTGCAGGCTAGAACAGGAGCAGTCCAATGATTTGCTCTTTGTTCCCTAAATACAGCAGCTCACTCAGCTGTGGGATACTTCCTCGAGTTGTGAAAGGGGAGGAGTGCATGTCTAAAGGGCAGAAGAAATCCAAACACTGAGCAGAGTGATCAGGACAGGCACTGTGCGATACAGGTGGAAACTGGTACTGTCAACAAAACAGAGTCTACACTGGCTCTCTGTCACCAATAAAACAGAAAGGGGAAAAAGTTTTGTCTTGTAGGGGTGAAAGTTTTGTCATGGAAACTGGTCGTTTTCCCCAAAAAAAGTCACGTTGCAGTGTGTACGCTATCACCATTTTGTCGCCAAAAGACAGTTTTTGACAACAAAACCTGGTAGTGTAGACAAGGCCTTCAAGATGTTCCACTGTGGATCAAGAATGCAAGAGTGAGTGGAGCAGAGGGCTGAAACGTGTGGTTCCACACCTCCCAGGTGGGTGCCGTGTAAATAACACTACAGAGTCAATCTCTCTCTCACCCAATGACTGTTCCACTGGGGATAACTACTTACACAGCCATGGGGTGGGAAAGTGAATGACTCTCTAGACTGGTGTTTAAATGGGAGAGCCTTGTTCAAATCCTTTTTCCCTCTGCTGGCCGGGAGGGGGAACAGAACAGAACCTGCATCTCCCATATTCCAGATGAACACTTTGACCACTGGGCTGAACATAGGTGCTGACTTCGCCTCTGGTGAGGAGGTGCTTAACTGTCCCTCCCCCCAGGTCTTGCCCTGACTCTACCCCTTTCCTCAAGCCCTGGACCTCACCTCACCTCTTCCCATCCTGCTCCACCCTGTCCCCATTCTGACCCTGACCCACCTCTTCTTCACTTCCTCTCTCTCAGAGCATCCTGAATGCCAAAAGCAGCTGTTCCCATCAGGCACTGGGAGGGAGGGGGATGAGTTAATCAGCAGGGCTGCCAGTGGGCAAGAGATGCTAGGGGAAGGAGAGAGTTTGACAGTGTGGGGGGTGCTGAGCACCTTTCCCCACAGACACTCCAGTTCTGGAACACCCATGGAGTTAGGGCTTATGGGGCTGAATGTTTTAAGGTAGGCACCTCCTTCAGCCATTGTGTGTGCAACAAGGATGGTTCCCAGCTCATTCCGTCATAGAACTTCTTAGGCACCTAAGCTACCAGATTTCAAGAGACAGGTTCCCATTGGTGGATCACAGATATGTACCTAAGTGCATGCTGCAGGGAGGTACCTCCAAGGGGGTCAGGGATCTTAGGAGACACTCCTCTTGACAGCCTCTCCCATTGGAGAGCATGCTGGCTTTTGTGGATTGTATTCTAAGGTACTGTTGTCTCTGGATTTGCTAGGCACCTGAACATTAGGCACTGCAACATCAGCAATGCAATGCTTCGGTCCTTTTGTGAATCTGGGCCCCTGCATTTCTATAGTAATAACTTCAACTATCACAGGAACTTTGAGTGACAGAATGAATGCCAAATCTCCCTCCCTATACTAAACCCAGCTGTTTGGGGTATGTGCTAGGTCCCACCTTGGTGATGGTATATTAAATTCTCTGCCAAGGCTGTGATTTGGCTAGGTAGATACTATTGCATTGGAGAGTGCTAAAGGGAAATGAGGAGTGAATCTGTAGAGTGGCTTCACACAGCAGACCTCACATCACAGAGATGGGGTTGAAACCACAGAGCTGGTCTCTCAAAGGCTCCAAACCCTCAAATCCTGTTCCCTTGTCTGTTATGTAGGAGAATCACATTAATTCTATTAGGGTATGTTCCACGAGGCGTACAGATAGTTTGGAATAGGAAGCCTAGTCCGAACTATCTAGTTCGTGCCGCGTGTAGCCGCGGGGCACGGAATCCGCACTAGCGGACATTTAAAAATGGCGGCACCCGGCAACATGCAAATGAAGCCCGGGAAATTCAAATCCCAGGCTTCATTTGCAAGTTCATATGACTACATTAACCACCCTAGTTCGAACTAGGGTGGTAGTGTAGACATACCCTTACTGGTAGGACACCCTGAAGCCACAATGGGGGGGGCAGGGCAGAATGAATAGCAATAGTACATTACCAGAAAGGACTCTTGCATGATGCGGGGGGGGGGGGGAAGCTAGCCAACTGCTGAATCATACCCTTTAGCCCTGCTTTATTCTTTAAGGCATACAGGGAAGGTGGAATAGAAGAGACTAGTATAAGTGTACTGCAGTTGTGAGGACATGCAATTTTAGGTCTCCCAAGTGCAACAGTCTTTTACCTATTGTACCTCGGTTTGCCCAGTTCACGTGTCTCCATTTCTCCTCAAATTTGCTATCGCCCACCTGTGAGTGAGTCAGTTAGGTAGGTTGCTTTTTAGTCATTTGGCCCACTAAAGCAACCAAGAGTCCAAAACAAAACCCTTCTTCATACCTCCTGGGCTTAATAGTCTCGTGCCTCATCGACTCAGGGCTAAAAAACTCTTGGCCCTCCTTAGGCTAAAGAGTTATTCTTCTTTGGCTCTTCCCTAGCCACGACTTTCAGCTCTCACACTCACTGGATTTTCTCACACACTCACTGGAAATGCCAGAAGAAGGCCACTAAACTGTAACTCACCAGTGGGTCACAAAAGCACAGATGCCACCACAACAGCTCAAGCCCACACTCATGCGCTATCCCAGGCTTCTCCCTTCACATTCTTTACCTTTCCTTAGGGTTTTCTTTTCTTTTCCTGCCTGTCTCTAGGCTTTCTCTGGGGCCCTTTCCCTCACACCTTTTTGGGGTATTGACCCAACTCTCTTAGGGTACGTCTAGACTGGGGGGGGGGGGGGTTCAGGATACTGGAGCTATCCTAAAAAAACTCCACCACGTCCAGGGAATGTGTTTGCTCTTCTGCTTTTTTTTGTGTGGAAGAACAGACGCGCTCTTTTGGAAGCTGTGCCTTCTTATTCCACAAGGAAGAAGGGATCTTCTAAGAGAGGGAGTTTTTCTGAAATTTGGCCCAGTGTAGATGGGCCAAATTTCAGAAAAGCCTCTTCCAAAAAAAAAAAAAAAAAAAAGGTACGCACGTTGTGGAGTACATTTTGCGTACCTTTTTCTGAAAAAAAGTTGTAGTCTAGACAGAGCCTAAGTGAATTTTTGCCCTCCCCACGCATTGCAAGTCTGGCCTCCCTCCATGGTCTTTCTAAAATTAAGCAAACACCTACCTTATATAGTCTTGCAAATACCTGCTGTTCATCACATGTTTTTTGCACTATATCTCCCATCAGCCTGTCTGGACTACATCCCCAGAATTTTCTCACTCCATGTTGAAACAGAAACAGGAAGTACTTGACCTACAGCCTTGTTTACTGGACCAGTGCATTCCCTGTTATAAGGAAACACTGTATTGTGTTTTCTTAAAATTTATAGCTGGAAATTAGCAGGCAAAAATTAGAAATACTGTATAGTGAAACAAAGTAGCTTTAGGAACAATGCTATTTTCCTAACACTAGTAAAGTTCCTTGTTCCTTGTTAAAAGAGAGCATTGTTTTTCTGTGATACTTTATCATTGTCAGGCAAGTTTTGCTTTTTCAAAATTGCTTAAGAGTCCACTTTTGAAAAATAGGCCCTTGAGTATCTCTCTCTTTCTTTTCTTTATATGATATTAGTGTTCCTGAGTATGTGCCAATATCTGCTGAGAGGCCTATCTTCACCTAATCATTTTCTTCCTCTAGGTAATTAACTCCGGTTTGTCCCAAATATGTATTTGATTGTTGTCTTATGGTGGCTCAGAAAATCAAATTAAGCAACTGTGACACAAATCATAGCTTACTTATTATCTTCAGTTAAGTCAAACCCTGAGTTATTGTTTTAACTGAGTTGATCAGGAAAGTAGTTTTACAACCCAACTTTCCTGAGGACTAGTTTTACTGGCTGATGGCAGTAAAATTTTATCTTGAATTTTCTTTGTCTAGATTAAACTGCAATGTTTTCACTTTTTCATTCCCCCCTCCCCTAAGTTTCTTAACCAGGTGACTAAGTATAAATCCACAATCCAAGAAGAGAGAGTAAAATATTGTGGCTTTCCAAAGTAAATGGTAAGACCAGTTCTGTCAGAAATATTCACAGGTAGTGTTAAAGGATTCCAAATTCTTAGGCCTTGTTTGCATACGAGATTTGACGTGATCACAGAGCTGCCTCTGTGGCCTGTGCCAGTGCAAACCCCTGCTGTAGACTGGCAAAGGCACTACAAGTTGAACCTCTCTAGTCCGACAACATCCGTGGTCCAGGATGATTTTAGTTAATCAGACATTCACTTATTATGGGTATGACCGAGTTTCCTGCAGTCCCATAAAGTTTGCGTATATCCACTTACCCTGGCTATCAAATTGCGTATCTTATTTAGAAACAATTTTGATATAGATTATTTTGAAATTTGGTGCATCTACACAGTGCCAAATTTTAAAATAACTCATTGTTTCGAGCCATCCCTTATCCCTCATGCAACAAGGTTTACTGGGATGGTGAAATAGAGTGCCCGTTATTTCAAAAAATATTCTGAAATAACAGGCGGCTTGTCTAGACTAAGGGTAGCTATTTCGGGATACCAGAGGTATCCCGAAATAGCCGAGCAGTGTAGACGTACCCTAAGAGACCAGTAAGCAGTGGAAGTGTTGGTAATTCTGGTAGACAACATTGATCTCCTGTGGTTCAAGAAATTCTCTGGTTCAGCTCCAGTCAGGTCCTGAGAGTGGAAGACTAGATAGTCATGATTTGCACCTACACTACTTATCCTGGTTCACACACACTGGTGCAGACAGTAGCTTTGTCTGTCTACACTACTTAGCACTTGGGCAATTACACAAGTAGTTAATATGGATGAAAACCCTACTGACTGCAAGTCTTTCCCTATGTTTTGCCATGCAGTCTTATGTAAATTTCAAACTCTTGGTTTCTGACTTTTGTTAACTATAAAATGAGAGTAATAAAACCTATCTGGCTTAAGCCATAATATGATCAATGTAAGTAAATCATTGTTTGCTCCTTGCTTTGAAGTGCTAATAGTTATTATTGCAGTGCTTTTGTAGATGTGTTGGTCCCAGCATAGGAGAGATACATGGTAGGTAAGGTAGTACCTTTTATTAGACCACTATTGATAGAAAGTATGAGCTTTCAAACTACAGTAAACTTCCGATAATCCGGCACCTTTAGGACCCAGAGGGTGCCGGGATTATCAGATATGCCGGACTATCAGAAGGGGGGGCAATGACGGGTCTGGAGTGGGGTGGGAGAGGATGCCACCCCAGACCCCTCATAGCCCCCCCTTACGATAGTCCGGCTCTGCCCCAGGCGTCCCTGATTCAGCTGCTGCTGGTGAGTTTCAGCAGCAGCTGAATCGGGGATGCCTGCAATAGAGCAGCTGGGGTGCTGCCGGGTTGGTCCCACAGCACCGCGCTACGGCACCAACCCAGCAGCACTCCAGCTGCTCTTGGGGACACCTGGGACAGAGCAGCTGGGGTACTGCCCGGTTGGTCCTGTAGCGCTGCCCCTCGGGGCTGCGGGACCAACCCGGCAGGACCCCAGCTGCTCTGCCACAGGGGTCCCCAAGTCAGCCGCTGATTCCCAGAAGCCCGGGGCAGAGCAGGTGGGGTCCTGCCGGGTTGGTCCCGCAGTGCCATCCTTTGGCGCTGCTGGACCAACCCGGCAGCACTCCAGCTGCTCTGTCCCAGGCATCCCCAAGAGCAGCTGGGGTGCTGCCGGTTTGGTCCCGCAGCCCCGAGGGGCAGCGCTACGAGACCAACCCGGCAGCACTCCAGCTGCTCTGCTCCCGGCTTCCCCGATTCAGCTGCTGGTCAGTTTCAGCAGCAGCTGAATGGGGGAAGCCTGTCCGGCTGCCCCAGCACTTCCGGGTTCCTGATGGTGCCGGACCATCAGGAGTCCCGGAGCATTGGATGCCGGACTAATGGAGTTTTACTGTACACACAGTTCTTTATGCCTGGAGAAATCTGTCCCAATTTGCAATTACTTCAGACACCCTCAATTCTTTTCCTCAGACCTGAAGAACTCTGTGTATTCTGAAAGTTCATAACTTCCACCAATAGCAGTTGGTCCACTAAAAGATATTATAGAATCACAGGGTTAGAAGGAATCACAAAGGTAATGTAGTCTACCCCTCCAACCCCCACCTGTCAAGACACAGGCTTTGTTGTAGGCTATGCAGCATCTTTTTGAAAACCTCCAGTGAAGGAGCTTCTACCACTTCCCTAGGTATCTTATTCCATTGTCCTATTATTTTTATAGCTAGGGAGATTTTCCTGAGAAGTTTTTTTTTCTGATTAATTTATCTATCTTGTCTCTTATCCTGGGACCTACATGGCTATAAGAATCATTTTGAGATTTGGCAACAGTGATATATTGATTTTTTTTAAATACTTTGCTCTTTTGTTTTATGCTTCATGTTTTGATTGTCCCTGTTACAATTTTGTCCAACTTCCTTCCCAAATGCAGCTTGTCAAATAAGGAAATCCTGCATGGAAAACACTGGGAAGTGTTTGCTTTAGTTTATTCCTTTTTCCCAGGCATTCAAATCCTATCTTGTTTTGCAAGATGAAGGCATATTAACTTAAGTTTTTAAAATCTAGATACAGGAGAACAGAAAAGCAGAAAATTAGATTTAGTTAAAAAAAACTTGCTTTAAAGTCAGTGCTGTGAACTTTGTCAAATACTGTGACAGTTATAGATTAACTGGCTACCTTTTAAACCAATTTTTTTTTATTCCAATCTTTAGTTAAATATCTACAAAAACCATGTTTGGAGTGGGCATGATGTTGAAAGTGCATCAAACCTGAGAGGAGAGATTATTTTCATTTTCTTGTTCTGCCTCTTTTGTTAGTTGGATTGTATTGTAGCAGGGTTAGGGGTTGTTCAGGAAATGGAAACTATCTTGAAATTGGCAAACTTTCCAGTCCATGCACCACAGTTCTTGGCAATGCCCTTTGGCTTCACTCCCTTTGATTATCAAGCCAGAAAACACTTTGCAAACTCCTGGCTTTGTTATTGTTTTAGAGGAAGTTCTACTCCCCATTATACTATAATCTCTAATCGTTGGGGAGAGGAGGTGACAGCCTTTCAGTTTCAAAATTATTAAAAACAAATCTTTCCATAGAAACTCCAGATGCAGAGATCAACTGTTTTTGCAATGGCCTTAAAATATTTGTAGTAAACAAGTATCTACCCTATATATTATGCAACTGAATCTTTTTTTAAAACCACGGCTGCACTTTCAGAAGAGGTTTTAATACGAATACCTACGAGGCCCAGTTTTTTCCCTCTAGTTACACTCAGTTTTGAACTCACTGATATGTATGAATCATTCAGATTATTCCTTCTAATTGCTTTATCTTGCATTTGCCAACAACTGATTTAATCTACCACCATACTGCCTATTCACCTAACTTTGTGAAGTCGTCTCTAAAACTCTGTCCAATGTTCTTTAGCAATGCCTAACCTAAATAATTCCAAGCTGTAATGTAGCCCATTGAAACCATCATAGTGCTTCTGAGAGGAATTTATTTATATTTGAAATTGACTTAATTGCACCAACTGGTGGATATTTAATATTTGTGGAGGACAATACCTCTAGACCACAGCCCTATAAAGTTCAAATGTGGCCCATTTGTGCCACACAGATAATGCAGATGAACTGGAGAGAAGGCAGATCTCTCTGTCTGAAGATTCCCCTATTACACAGTTCTCACTCACTGAAGAAGTAGGCTGTGCCCATGAAAGCTCATGATACCACCTACATGTTTTGTTAGTCTTTCAAGTGCTACCAGACTATTTGTTGTGTTTTAAGTTTTTCCTGTTATAGACTAACTCAGCTACCCCTCTGAAGTGTTTGACTGTAGAAAGTTATAAGAGATTATTGTGGATACAGAATGGTTAGGCATCTAATTACCATTGTGAATCCCAACTCTTGGGCTATGTCTAGACTGGCATGATTTTCCGCAAATGCTTTTAACAGAAAAGTTTTTCCGTTAAAAGCATTTGCGGAAAAGAGCGTGCCAATCTAGACGCGCTTTTGCGCAAAACAAATCTGAGCTGTCTACAATGGCCCTTTTGAGCAAAAGCTCTGCGCAAAAGGACTTTTGCCCAAACGGGAGCAGTATAGTATTTCCTCAAGAAGCACTGATTTCAGACAGTAGGAAGTCAGTGTTCTTGCGGAAATTCAAGTGGCCAGTGTAGACAGCTGGCAAGTTTTTCCGCAAAAGCAGCTGCTTTTTCAGAAAAACTTGCCAGTCTAGACACAGCCTTGGTGTTTTGGGGTGGGAAAAGTCTAGAGCTCCAGACAGTGATGCTGCTGCTCAAGCTGCCATATAGTGTGGTTGCAACAACTCGAGTTACAATTCCTCACCAGTGGCTAATTCAATCACTGTTTGCTGTGAATCAAATCACCCTGTGTAACTCCAGGGTTGATCTTTTCACTCTGTCTAGGCTTGAATATAAGGACTTGTTGAACACAGTTGAACCGCTATAGCACTTTACTAGGGGAGTGTCAACAGGACACAGACCTATTGCTAAGTCTGCATGTGTGCATACTTTTTGTCTTCACTTTTGCAGACAAAATACTCCCACCCCCAATGAAGAGATTTTGCTTTGTGGGCAGGAGAGCGCTTGTCATTCATGGAAAGGAAGGAAGAAGAATGTAATTTTCTCTGCTTGTATATTTGGCACCCTAAGGAACAGTATTTATCTATTTCCATTTTCATGGAGGACAATGTCTATCATCAAAGATAAGGGTAATAAGATAACATGCTTCAGGGCATAAGCAGATTACTGTCTGTCATGAATGATTTTTCCTCTCTAAAATGCTACAAAGTCAACTACATGAGTGATGGATTTTCCTCCCACTTTCCTCTGAATTATTAAAGCTAAGGTTCACAAGTGCCTTGCCCCTTAAGTACTTGCTTTCACCCATGCAAAGTGGGTATACGAAGCTACCATTCAGGTGCCATGATATTGACAGTCATGCATTTTGCACAGGTCAGGATGACTCTCTAAGGTACAAGCCTGCAAAGGATCATGGTCCAATTTCTAATAGCCAGATTCCAGCATAACTACATTGGCCACTGCTAGATACCAGACTGGGTGGATCTATGGTCTGCTCCAGTCTGAGGAATCCGAGTAGGAGTTCTGAGGCCTGGCCTACATTTAAAAATTAGAGCAACCTCACTGCACTGTTTGGGACTGTGAAAAATTTCATACGCCAAGGATATGTCTACTATAGGTACTACCATAAGCACTGGCTTCCTCCGACTTGGGGTGAGAGGGTGCTCCATCCCCAGCCCTGCCCCACCTGACTCTTCCCCCAATCTCCCACTCTGCTCTGCTACTTCCCAGGCCTGTTGTGACCCAGACCTCACCCCACATATTCCTGCCCCCTCCATGTTCTGTCCCATTTCCCCCACCCCTCTTCCTCCTAGAGACTCCTGCATACCACAAAACATATGACTGCAGTGGGAAGGAAGCTCTGGGAGTTTGGGGGAAGAATTAATCTGTGGGGCCACTGGCAAGCAAGAGGTTCTGGGGGGAGAAAGAGGGCTGATTGCCAGTGGGTGCTAAGTACCCACTAATTTTATTCCAGGCCTGCCCCTAGAGTCCCAGAGATTCAACCCTTATGGATGCTACAATGGTCTACACTTCCTATATTGGTTTTCTATTCATGCAATTAACCCCATCTAAGATGTGATGGAAGAATTCTGTCAACCTACCTGTGTCTGCACCAGGAGTTACATTGACCTAATCACTACATTTAGAGTGCAGTATTTTTCACAACCCTAAAAAACATAGCTATACCCTAATGCCTTGTCTACACTAACCCTTCCCCCAGTCGATCTATTCTATGCAACTTCCACAACACAAATAGCGTAGCTGAAGCTGATATACTTACCACAGTGTCCTCCACACAATAAGGCTGGCAGGGGCTGTCTCCTGTTGATTGTGGCTATTCTTCTCATCCTGGTGGAGTACCGAAATTGAAGGGAGAGTGCCTGGAGATCAAGTTATCACATCTATGCAGACATGATAAAGAGACTGCTGGTAGATTGAGAGCTGTAGTGTCAATCTACCTAGTGGAGATAGGCCTAAAAGAATGGTGATTTCTGTTTACAATGGCTACATTCTGAAGTTCTCATCTGAACAGAAGTTTTATCTGAGTAAGAAATAAATACAAAGGGTGAAATTCTGGTTTCATTGAAGTTAATGGCAAAACTCCAATTGACTTCAATAGTACCAGGATTTCACTCATATTGAATGACGACTTTGCATTTTGATCCATACATAGTTACACCATTCTATACTTAATCTAGGATTCCTACTCACTTAGTTATTAGTGAATGTTGAGTGAGCTTGTTGAAAAAATTCTGACAGGATAATTTTTCATCTGAAAATATTAAATATTTGTTTGATTAAATTGAAATATTTCTAGGTAACATTGATTTTGTCAAAAACAGTGAAATGTTTCATATTTCAGTTTGAAAAGGTCAGATCATGTTATTTAATCTATCATTGAGTAATACAATCTAATAAAATAATTGAAAGGATAAATTAAAAATGAGATTTTTGAGGCTATCTAAACAATATTTTGAGACGGTCATTTTTCTATTTCTGAAATTTTTTTTGTAAACTTCATGTTGTGAGACATTTTGAAATTTCCACTTTTTGTTGCATTTTGGGAAGAAAATAAATTTGGAAATGTCAGAATTTCCCATGGAATGTAAATTGCACGTTTTGAGTAGCTGCTTAAGAGGCATAAGCGAAAAACATTACAGGAGCTTTGCAGCCAAAACTTGCTCAATGAACCCAGTTGCCTTGACTCACTGAGGACAGTTCATGTGTTTTGCCAGAGCATGTCTAGCCACCATTACCTACCAAACTGAAAGAAGCATTTCTGTGTGTGACTTTCAGAGGAACATTCAAAATACATAATATAAAAAGCCAGATGCTCAATCTGAACAGAACTTCCCTATATGTCAAAGGTTTTGGAGTTTCACCTTCCATTCAAAGCCAGTGCTGAACTAATAGCCCAGAGTAGTGCTCTGGAGTGGGTAATGCTTCTGGAAGTGAACGTGATGAATCACATAATCAAGGTCTCAACTTCTTATAGTTATTAAAGATCTGATAATAGTTGATACATGGTAAATATTAGTGGCAATGCCTTGAGCAAATCTCTATAAGGAAATTATGAGTATATTCTACCAACCCACACAAATTCCTCTTGTAGTTTGAACTGGATACAATATTTGCCTTTACTTTTTTTTCTAAAGTATTCAGTGGTATTACTTTCGGTTATTAAACAGGTACCATCTTCCAACCAAGAGCTGTCTGATGGCCAGTGGTGGATTAAGCAATACTTGTTTGTAGCTACTGCAGTTTCAGGCTAAAAGTACTGCTGAATAAAAATATATTGTTAAAATAGCCCAGATATATTTGATATAATGAACAGCAAAGCACTGAAACTGAAAAATTGAAAGGATTAGATAGCCCATTAAATCTAAGACGGATGTGAGTAAAAGTTTGAGGATTATTGAAGAAGGGTACTGTGAGGGGGAAAAAAACACTTTGTAAAAATTCAATTTTTTTACTTTATGTGCTTTTCACCAAATCCTATCCCGGGGGCATTTCAAATAAAGCCATGCTGGGCCTGAAAAGATTGATTTGTCCATCCTACACTGAGGCAGGCCAATTGTAAATTATTATTATTTATATAACAGGTAAGCAGGGTATTTTATAGACAATTAGAGCTCAGTTCTGATCTCACTAGAACAAATCAGGAACAATTCTAAAGAAGTTGTGTAATGCCGACACTACTGCATGAGCTAAAAGCCACCTGGCTCTCAGCTAAGGCTGAAAATCAGACTTATTCTCTCTCTATAAGTGGTCTAAGTGACACCAGACAGGCCAGTGCACTACACCCAAGAGGTGTGTGGATTACAGTTGCAGTGGTCAAAAAACAGCAAAAAAATGAGCTCACTCTGGTCCACGGATTGCAGTCTACATTAAATGCTAAACAAGCACTAGGTTGTGATGCTTCACTGGTCAGATAGATCCACAAAGATAGGGGTGCTGCATGCAAGTAGCCTTCAATAGCACCCTGCACTGACCATAGGAAGGTTGGTTCAAATCACAGTTTGTGTGTCTATCTGAAGACAAGACAGCAGAAGGTTCAGGGAGGACAGAAAGAGGCTCCAAGAACTGCCTGACCATGGAGGAAAGCACACACTACCGTCAGGGGTGTAGCCTTGGCTGTTTCCTGTGCGTGCATATGCTATGCCCAGGGCCTGATTTGCCTCACACCAGCGTAAAAACAGGATTAGGTCCATTTAATGCAGTTACACACATAAGTGAGGAAAGAAACAGGTTTCTAAACTGAAACAATGCCTTAAAAATTCAGCCCTAGCCGCACATTTACCCTGTCACTGAAATAGGCCTTGGTCCATTTATGACAATTCATATCAGGAGTTCATGTACCAATTAAACAACACGAGGTCAGTTCTAGATACATATCCATTTTTCTTTGCTCTCACAACTAGAGAGAGCAAGTTGTACCCAGGGACTAATCCTGGAGTAGGATTAAGCATCTGAGATTTAAGACCTCTTTACTCCTGAATGAGACATCACACGGAGGCTTAATTCACTTTAACTTGAGGGCATTAACATCACACCTTTAGCTGTATACTTGCCCTGTATAGATAAGGCTTGAGGTACCAAAAGGAGATGATTCATTCCACTTGTGATGGGGGGAGGGAGAAAGGAGGGTACCATTTGGACCCTGGTCTCCAGAGGTGCAAACTTAAGAGTATGACAACACAGCATAGTGCTTTTCCCTTCTCCAGAGCAGCTGGGTTCCTCTGCCCCAGCCATGACACCAATTCTCCATATGCTAATGTCAATGCAGAAAACAGGATACCCCCTGTCACAAAGGAGGTCTCAATACAGAGAGCAAGAACATCTACAGGCAGTCCACGGGTTACGTACAAGATAGGGACTGTAGGTTTGTTCTTAAGTTGAATCTGTATGTAAGTCGGAACTGGCATCCAGATTCAGCCGCTGAATCTGGACACCAGTTCTGACTTACATACAGATTCAACTTAAGAACCCCAGGCGTCCCCAAGTCAGCTGCTGCTGAAACTGATCAGCAGCTGATTCCAGGAAGCCTGGGGCAGAGCAACTCTGCCTCGGGCTTCCTGTAGTCAGCCGCTGGTCAGTTTCAGCAGCGGCTAACTTGGGGACGCCTGGGGTAGAGCAGCTCGGGTGCTGCTGGGTTGGTCCAGTAGCGCGGCCGCACCTCGGCGCTACTGGACCAACCCAGCAGCACCCCAGCTGCTCTGCCCCAGGCGTCCTGATTCAGCCACTGCTGAAACTGATCAGCAGCGGCTGAATCAGGACTCCTGGGGCTGAGCAGCTGGGGTGCTGCCGGGTTGGTCCAGTAGCGCCAAGGAGCGGTGCTGCGGGACCAACCGGCAGCGCCCCACCTGCTCTACCCCAGGCCCCGGGCTTTGCTCCACATCTCCCTGGTCTGCTGGGGGGGGCACTAACTGCGTCCCCCCCCAGCAGACCAGGGAGACGCGGAGCAAAGCGGCGGAGGACCCGGCCGGACTGCGGCGCTTCCAGATCAGCGCCGTGGTCCGGCCCGGGTCCTCCGCGGCTTTGCTCAGCGTCTCCCTGGTCTGCAGACCAGGGAGACGCTGAGCAAAGCGGCGCAGGACCCGGGCCGGACCCGCGGCGCTTCCAGCTGATCTGGAAGCCCCGCGGGTCGGGCCGGGTCCTCCGCGGCTTTGCTCAGCGTCTCCCTGGTCTGCTGGGGGGGGACGCAGTTAGACCCTCCCTGGTCTGCTGGGGGGGGGGGACGCTGAGCAAAATGGTGGAGGACCTGGGGCCGGACCCGCGGCGCTTCCAGATCAGCTGGAAGCGCCGCGGGTCCGGCCCGGGTCCTGCGCCGCTTTGCTCCCCGTCTCCCTGGTCTGCTGGCTCCCGCAGCAGACCAGGGAGACGGGGAGCAGCTTTTCTCGCCCCGGAGGAGGCGGGCGGTGGGACCAGGCGTCCCGCCGCTCGAGTCCTCCGGGGCGAGAAAATCCCCGTTCGTAACTACGGATCCGACATAAGTCGGATCCGCGTAACTCGGGGACTACCTTTACTATCGTCTGCCTCATTTGCATATGGCTGATACTGTCCAGTTAGACATTTGGAGGTACATAGATTGGAAGCACTTTAGGTCAGGTCATTTTTTGTTCAGCATCTGCATAATAGAGCCATGGTCCATGACTCCTAGCTGCTCCTGCACAGCAAATAATAAATCAAATAATACATAAACACAAATTTCTCCCACCTCCATTTCCACATCAAAAGTTACGTATGGGACACATCCAGCCCACTCAATAAGCCTCATTAACCCGGGTCCTACAATTAACAAGTATTTCTGCTGTTATACATCTATCTTGGTTTCTGCAAGTTCCACTCCAATTTATTTGAGGAAGTGGATTTCACCCACAAAAGCTCTTAGTACATATTTTTGTTAGTTTCTAAGGTGCCACAGGACTACTCGTTGTTTTTAAAGTTACAGACTAACACAGCTACCCCTCTGAGACTATATATTTGGGTTAGTCCATAAGGTGCCACAGGATTACTTGTTGTTTTCAAATAATATATATTCATAATGATATTCATCTTCATGAATGCAGCAGCAGACATGAGCCTCCAGGCCTCTTGGTTCTGACATGTGCATGAAATGATCATTCTGCTATCACTACAGAGGGGAAACAGCATGTTTCTCAGAGTGAGTCTAGACTACAGGGTTTTTTCGAAACAAGTAGACTTTTTTCCGAAAAAACTTCATCTGCATTTAGACTGCAGCCGAGTTCTTTCAAAAGTAAATCAAAAGAAAGAGGCAGTTTTTTCGATCGCAGTAAACCTCATTTTACGAGGAATAACGCCTTTTCGAAAAAGGTGCTATCGAATGCAATCTGTGCTTTTTCAAAAGAGAGCATCTAGACTCTCTTTCAAAAAAGTGGCTCGCTATTTCATGCTTGTAATCTAGATGCTCTCTTTTGAAAGAGGCTTGTAATCTAGAGGTAGCCTCAGAGATTTGCATAGATATTGTAGATTCCTACCGATCATACATCTAGAGAAAAGCTATTGGAGCTGCAAAGCCAGAATGTTTTCTTGGTGAGTAATGTAGATCTTATGTACCTGGGTTTCTTCCAATATCATGGGAGAGGAGAATGAGGTTTATCCCTTATTAAAGTCCCATGCATGGATCAATGAACAGGCTTGAATGGGGTGACAGAGGGTTTACTTTGCAGCGAGGCAGAAGCTGATCAGGTATATTGCATTTACAAATGAGCTACTTCAGTGCACAAAAGCGCAGAACAGTGTTTTAGAGAAATGGAATGTGAAAACTTGCACAGTTCCTTTCAGGTGATGTGACACAGAAGTTTCCATGCATGTGCAATGCCCTCAGAATCGTCATTTGTACCTTCTGAACTTGCAAACCTGTACATTTCACATGTGCAATATAAACTGATTACAGTCAGAAATAGGAATGTTAAGAAGTGTGTAATTTGTTAATTGTGTAGTCAAATTTTTTTTGCCAACTATATGATTAATTGATAAGGGTTAGCAGTGAAAGCACTCAGTCCTGGCTCGCGTTGGGTCCCAGCATCAACCCCACTGCAGCACTGCATTATTTGTGGACCGGAGAGCTGGCATGCAGGCAGGCTGGCTCAATCCCAGCTTGCACCAGGTCCTAGCATCAACCCCCACTTCAACTCTATAGTTTTTGGGGACTGGGGAGCCTGCATGCAGCTGGTGCACAGGTGAGCTTGCTCAATCCCCTAATAATGCAGAGCAGCAGCAGAGATTGATGCCAGGCCTCCACCCTGGGGGAGAGGGAAAGCTTGCACTTTAAGGACCTGTTTCTAACAGACACTTACATGAGTAACTCTACTGGCATGACTAGTCCCTTTAACTCTGAAGATTTGGGAGAAGACTGTTGGGAGGCCAGAGAGAAGCTCACAGTGCAAGATGAAGAATGAATCCCTATCTTACAACTTTCTGTGAAATCCATTCTACTTGCACTTTCAATTCCACTCTATTTGGACAATAAACATTGGGCAGAGTCTTGTTTTTTCTGGAAATGGGATGAGTTTCCAAACAAAGGGGGATACACTAAAAATCTGAATGCAGACGCATTAGCACATGGACTTTTTGCTTCCAATCACCTACTGGCAAGGAGTTGTTTTGACCTGCACTTGCCGTAAAACTGAAATTTCTCTGCTACAGCTTCACTGGCTCAATCCATCAGTAAGAAAAGGTAGTGCCCACGGATTTCTTGTAGGGCTCTCTCCTGTGCTGAACAAATACAAGGTTGTCCCTGGAGTACCTGTCTGGTTAAGGATGCAATTTTTTTAGCCATATAATGGTAAAGTCCCTACTGGGGCTATGTCTAAACTGCAGTCTTCCTGTGTGAGAAGTTTTTTTTCTGAAGAGATTTTCTGTAAAAACTTATTGCGCAACAACACGTCCACACTACAAAAGCACATAGCAAAAGCGATACTCTTTTGTGCAAGAGAACGTCCATATTGAAGGCTTCAATAACTGAGATATAGGTGAGAGGATTATTCTAGGAGGTGTGGGTGAGATTTTGTGGCCTGCACTGTGCAAGGGGGTCAGACTAGATGATCATAATGGTCCCTTCTGACCTTAAAGTCTATGAGTCTATATTGCATGGACGGTCTCTCGAAATAAAGCTCTGATTGCTATTCACAGAATAGCCACCAGAGTACCTGTGCTTTTTTGATTGTTTTTTTTTTGTACAAAAAACCCGTTGCCCATCCACACATACCTTTCTGCACAAGAACTCTTGCACAAAAAGGAATTATTCCTTGTAGAAAGAGGAATACCTACATCACAAAACCCCTCTGCTCTTTTGATTTACTGTAGATTTACTTGTGCAAAAACGCGCTTGAGCTGTGGATGCTCCGCAGGTTTTTGTGTAAAAAACTGCCAGCTGTGCACAAAAACCCGGTAGTGTAGACTTAGCTTGGAGATGCAGTTATACTGGTAGGAAAGTGGCTTCCCGTAAGGGTAGTTCTTTATAGCACCATCCTAGCAGAATAATTGCATCCACATGAAGGAGCACTGCACTGCGTTAACTATGCACCTCCAACTTGTTAGTATAAACAAAGTCAGAGTGGAAAAGACACAGTTTTTAGAGTTTAAATAGGAAAGTTGGAGGGGAAACAAGACAAGCTCTCCCCACCCACTAGAGTTTTACACGGAACAAGGAAAGGATTGCAAAAGAGGTAGGTCGCTATTCAAAAGCTATCGAGTTACATGAAGAAACATGAATAGCATTTAAATGAGCCTCCTCACCTATTTTCCAACAGTATTGTCTATACAGCGGGAAAAAAAAAGCAGAGCTCAAGGACACCCTGGTTTTACAAACACGAAATTTTGGATTTTTGTGGCTGAACTTTTCACGTGCAAACTTTAGCTGTAGGATTGTTGTGCCTCTTTCCCCTCCCCATTTTCTGGAGATCAGCCAGCAGCAGGGAAATCCTCTGGGTAGAGGAGAGACAAGAGTCTGCAGCTCTGCTCAACCAGGAAGAGCTCCACCTTCGACAGAGCAAACAACAACCTCCCTTGGCTTGCTCGCTCGCCCAGTCTTCTTGTGCAACTGCACGACCACTATGATGCTGCCTAAGGCTGGCCCCAGCACTGGCCAGACCTGTGGGCTTGTGCTGATCTTCGCCGTGCTGCTGCAGACCATTTGCGTGGCGGTTACTTTCCTTTACTTCACTAACGAACTGAAACAGGTAAGCTCCGTTGCGGGGACCTAGCTGCTTGGCACCACCGCTGCTCAGGCTGCAGGCTGATTTCGCCAGCCTGCAGGCAGTGCCTCATTCTCGCTCTCCTTGCAGCTCTATCCAAGAAAAAATATGTCTCGTGTTTGCCCTGTCTGGTTTAAAAGAAGGTTGCTTATGTTCCTACACGACTGATCCTGTTCCCACTCACGGTAGTGGCCAAAGTCCCAGTGTTTACGGGGGCTCTAGGTGAACGGTGTGTTTATTTTAGCAGGAAAGCCTATGAGAAAGTCAGCTTTTGCTTTCATTGTAAGACAAAGAGTTGGGTACTGTTGGGTTGGTTTTGCTGCTTGGTTGAGGCTGTTTGCTTTTTCTGCAGAATATGAAGGTCGAGAAGAGAGAAGTTTTTAAAACCCACTTCATACTTTTGGGTTCCCCCCTCCCCAAACAGAAATATGCTTTTTAGAAATGTTTCAACGTTGCTCTTTCTTCCCTCCAATTTGTGCCTTGTCAGCACTGCTGGAGCATGAGTTTGCTCTCAGGGCTCAGTACAGCCAGCTTTCTCACAGCAGAGTCATGCAATCCACTGGCAAATAATGCATTTAGAAAATCTACGGTCAGAATACCTTTAAAAAATCTCCCACTAACACTAGTTTGTTTTCAGACAATGACTAAGTCTGAGAGAATTTCAGGCAGCCCACAAGCTGGTCATTGACCCCCACGCAGTGAACAGGGGGAATGTCTGGTTAATGGGCTAAGGCTTACACTTCCCTGCAATGAAAGGTTCATATCTTAGAAGTATCAGTTCAGCAATTGTGTGTCCATCAACATTTCCCCCCCCCCCCCCCCACTACAGTGTGGTGCCCATCTAGGTGCTGAGCCTAGCTCCAAAAGTGGCTGTATGCCAGCAGTACCCTAGGTATATAATTTCTGAGGGGTTATGAGCTCCTTGCAGTTCAAAGGTGCTGTATAAATATAAAATAATATTCCAATTCTTGAATTTACCACCTGTAAAATATAGTAGTACTGTACTTGCAGCTTCTTTTGAGGTGGCTAAATCAAATAGTTTGTGAAATTCTTATTATTAAATGATTTGCACCACTGGCCAATCAGTATCAGACTTCCTGAGTGTATAAAGCTGAAGACATGCCTGGAATCTTCATATTTGGTGAGAATAAGATTAGGGATCTACAAAAATATCACATTTTCTTATGAAAATAGGTTACACTGTACTGGCAGTCAAAGAGTAATGTACACAAAGTTGTTCCAACCCTCATGTACTTGGTTCAAAGTTCTTTGTTATCAAACTTTTCAACATGAGCAATTAGTAACCACAGCACTTTCTCCTAGTTGCTTTTCCTCCAAATGTGTGTTTTGGTCTTTTGAAGAGCTACTCTACTATCCTGACTAACCCTCGTCCAACAAGTTCTACCTCACCTCAGACTTAACTCTTACTCTTGCAGGAGGAAAACTCGGCCCCTTTGTGATGTGAAGGCTAACTCCCATCACTTAGAAGGGAATGTCTGTTGGACTGGAAATAGCCTAGATAGCTGCATAACATTATTTGGTAAAACTTAAAAAAAACCAAATAGACTAGTAGCACCTTAAAGCCTAACAAAACATGTAGCTGGTGGTATGAGCATACCATCTACTTATTTGTTAGTCTTTAAGGTGCTACTAGACTTGTTTGTTGTTTTTAAAGTTTTTCCTGTTACAGACTAACTTGTTTACCTCTCTGAAGCTTTTGAACATTATATGGTGATTCTCTTCTACATGGCCCTTATGTTTTCCTATACACAGATAAAAGGTATTGCTAAATTAGAACTGTAAATACAGTTTACCTTAATTTGTACATGTGATTTATGGTTAGTACTGGTTATCAGTGAGCCTGGTCCCTCTTTTTCCTTTTTTGCCGTTTCATAATTTCTGTGTTTTTAGACTTCTGCAAATAATCACTAGTCATGTGTCAGAGAACCATTAGTCATGTGTCAGAGAACCATTAAGTGGTCAGTACAAATTAATAAACTATGTAATGTGAAGTATTTTTTTTCAATCTGTATGCATCTGATTAACTAAATGTAACCATCTGTTGTTCATAAGATGGATAAAGCTTTTAGAACAGCCTAGTTTGTTTTATGGGAGGGGAGTGCTGAAAAGCAGTGATTCAGTCCCAGTCTGCATGGTAGTTGATTACACATCCAGGATATAGGACAGTGAAAGAACAGACTTAATTTGCTTTAAAAACATAATCCAGATGTTGCCCTTAGAAAATATTTATCTAATAATACTCCAGTTAACATGTTTCTGGCACCTTCCCTCCATGGATCTCAAAGTGCTGTACAAATATCATTTGATCAAACTTAGTTTCCCTAAGCCCTCAAATGGGAATAAAAATACTTCCTTGCCACACTTGTGTTTTGCAGAGTGCATTCAACTCTGTGGATGCAAGATGCTGCAGCAATGCAAGGTATTAGTACAGTAAAGTTCTCTTAGGGGCTAAGCGTGACAAAAGCAAAAAGCATAAATGGCAGTACTGTCCTGTATTGTTTCCAAGTTGAAGAGCAAAGTTTTGAAATGCCTCTTCTTTCCCGGTCTCTATATCTGGTAAGAGTGATCTTGTAAGGGCTGGTCTACACTCAACTTTGATATCGATGTAACTATATTGGTTTAAAAACCAACCCCCTGGCATGGCGGTAATTACACAAGTATAAAGTGCTTACATCAGCATGGCTCATTTCCATCCATTTAAACAAAGTTCCCAAGAAGCCTTACCTTAAAAATAGGGATGTCAACATGTAGTCAGAGGATTAATTGATAACCCTGGGCTTATTAGTTAATCCTTTCCAATACACACACTCCCCCTCCCTGCTGCCTCAGAGCCGCCTCTACCACACCCCTGCGGAGGCTGAGGGAGGCAGGCGGGGAGCCACACTGGAAGCCTGCGGACGTGCATGGGAGCCGTTGCTGTACCCTGCCCCTCGCTGCTGCCTGTCAGAGGCACCAGCGTGGGAGCCGATACACATGGGGAGCCAAAGCCAACTGTACCACGTGCTGGCTTCTTGGAGCTGCCTGCCCTCCCCCCCTCCCACAGAGGCCGTGGGGGAGGGTAGGAGCCGGTTGCTTGGGGGAGCCAGTGCCATGGAGCAGCCTCTGTCCGTGCTAGCAACAGAGATTACTCCCTGGGGACGGAGGTTACTCCACAGGATGCCTATGCAGCCTCTGTCCATGGGAAGCTGGGTGGCAGGGGGCTCCGTGGAAGTGGGGCTGGGAGCGCATTGCCCTGGGGACTATCAAATAGTCGTGTAACTGCTGAAATTTGATGCAGTTACACGATAATTCAATTAACCAACATCCCGAATTAAAAATGCAGGTTGAACCTCTCTAGTCTGGCACTCTCTGGTCCAGCAACATCCACAGTCTGGCATGATTTTATTTAGGCAGATACTTCACTTTTCATGGGTATAGCCAAGTTTCCGGTGGTCCCATAAAGTCTCTTTACAGCCACCGGTCCTGGCGTACATTCCGGTGGTCCCATAAAGTCTGTTTACAGCCACCGGTCCTGGCGTACAATGTTCTGTGCTGTATTTTAGCTCTAATTTACCCCTAAATGTCTATTAAGAGTCCAGTAAGCTGTGGGAGTGTTGATAATGCTGCTAGACAATATTGACCTCCCATGGTTGGGCAAATTCTCCAGTTCATGGGTCAGGTTCCAAGGGTGCCAGATTAGAGAGGTTCAACTGTACTACCCTATTCTGCAGTAATGATCCAGAAGCCTGAAGAGAGAGTCCTCTCAGTCACAGCACTTTGCATCAATGACAGTAGAATATGGTAACATTTTAGATATTTACTATTTAAAATATTATTAATATTACATTTTATTAAATATTAATAAATGAATGATTTGTAGATGCTGCTGCATAAAGGTTATGAGTTTGAGAGAAGATTTGCAGTGTCAGATGAGTGAATTCTCTCCATCCTGCTAAAGTGAGAATTCTGTGGCTTGCCTCCTTTTGTTTTCAGGCAGACAGGAAAGGAATGGTTGGAAGCGTGGGAATGGGGAGGGGCAGAAAACAATCACCCTGTTGTCTGATGCTGAATATTCCAGGCTTGAAAGATAATTGAAATGGTGACATGTTAAGTAAATTATCTTGCAGAAGCAGCAAATTAACAAACAACTCCCCCAAATCCTTAAACATAGGTAGGATTGTATTTAAACTATAACAATTAAGAAGCCAGCCTGAATGCTTTGCATGATCACTGGTGTCTTTCCTGTCCAAAGTTTATGCAAAACTTTATCTGCATACATGTCTTTTGTGGATGATGATGATGATGATGATGATGATTATGATAAACCATTGAACTTCTGTTCTGAAATGTGATTTGTCCTTTTCATATGTGTTCATTTTTTTAAATTGTATCCTTTGGTATATATGGTTGTGACTATTTTCTTCTACTATTTGATCTGAGGAAGTAGGTCTGGCCCATGAAAGCTCATCATCTAATAAACCATCTTGTTAGTCTTTAAAGTGCTACATAGTCCTGTATTTTGTTTCATTGAATTTCAGTGGGACAAGGAGTTTGTTTACTCTGGGCTACTTAGATTACCTATTCTTACATTAAGCAACAAGTGGCAGCTTGAGTTTTGATAATGGTTATGTTCCCTGCAGCTGCAGCAGAGCTCCCAGCAGGGTTTTGTTGTTCACTCTGTTCTTTACTATTTTAAACTATTTAGGTGAATTCCTGACCCTAGTGAAGACAATGGTAATTTTGTCATTGACTTCAGTGAGGCCCTGGTTTCACTCTTACTCTTTACACATCAGAAGAAGGAATTTTCTCTTTAGATAGATGATGTAAAGATGGACCCAAGTCACAAGACTTAGATATATGGAACAAGATCTGGATGTCAGCTTCCTCAAAATTCACATTTACAGAAAATGCCCCAAGCTTCAAGCAAAATACAGGACTATGTAGCACTTTAAAGACTAACAAGGTGGTTTATTAGATGATAAGCTTTCGTGGGCCAGACCCACTTCCTCAGATCAAAGAAAAATATATATATATTTTTGATCTGAGGAAGTGAGTCTGGCCCATGAAAGCTTATAATCCAATAAACCATTTTGTTAGTCTTTAAAGTGCTACATAGTCCTGTATTTTACTTCAGCTACACCAGACTAATACGGCTACATTTCTATCACCATGCTTCAAGGTTTGACTCTGGGAAGGAACTTCCCCAAAGTGCAGAGATGGAGAGTGGGTTAGTGGCTGATGTATAGGCTATTTTCAGTCCTCACTGAAGGAAGATCCCTTGTGTAAGGGAACTAAATGTCTAAATTCTAACTGTTAGAGGCCAGAGCTAATAAAATTATTTGCAACATAAGTGACTTAAATATTGCAGATACATAAACTTAGCTGAATTCTGGACATCCAGTTTATGACCACAGAGATAAAAATGTAAGAGTATTCTTGCATATCAGGTATCTGGTTGTAATTAAATAAATGTGAAGTCAGGATTAACTCTATAAATCATTACTTGCTGTAGCATATTGGTGTTTCTTAAAATAGAAAGGGTTTTTCTAAACATAGGAGCTTTAGAAATATGGCATATCTGTACTTTCAGTGAATTAACTAGGGTACTGCCTGCTTTCTACCACAGCTCCAGGACACATATTCCAAGAGTGGCATTGCTTGTCTCACTGGGGAAGATCTGGGAACTTTTGTGAGAAATGTGGATCTAAATGAAAATGAAGAAAGAGAGAGTGACCCCTGCTGGCAAGTGAAATGGCAACTAGGAAAGATAATTAAAAAGGTAATTTGGAACTTTCACACAGACCAAATAGTGGAACTTTGTTAGCCAGATTGCTTCAGAGAGTTAAGCTCCAACTAATGAAGTAAAATGCAAATCCCAAATGGTTTCCTTGCATTTTAATGGTCAAATCACAATTCCAGATTATAGTGGAATTCTGCTTTCAGTGGAGTTCTTCTGAGAACAAAAATTTACCCCTAAAATTTCACTACAAGAATGTCATTGTATTCAGAAGACAGAAAATACAGGTGACTAAATATTATCAAGTTTGTCTCAAAGAGGTCTTAATTCACTAATGTTTGTCTGGCATGCCCACGATGTAGAATGTCTGCCCTTTTCCACATTTGTGGCAGAGCGTAGAGATGTAAGGCCTGATTTTCCTTTCACTCACACTAGTAAATCAGGAGTGATTCCACTCAAGACATGGAAAAATGTAAAAAGTGTAAGATCAAAAATCTTGTCCATAGTCCCTGCTATCTTAAAACCACTTTTCAATTCCTGTTTCACAATATACAAAGAACAGGTATGTCATGAAGCAATGACAATTTTATTACAATCTAAACTGGTATTCTCACTCCTTCCATTCACCACATCCTTGCCCATCAAAGTTAGGTATTCTGTGTCTGTATCATTTAAAATACACACATCCACACTACTAAAATTATATAGGCTTATCATTAATACTTTTTTTGCTCATACTTTTATTGAAAATGTAATGTTGAAGTTTTACTTTGAATAAGGAAGGTGTTGCCAACCTGTTTAGGTTGAGACCCACTGATCTAGTAAATTAATAGTAATTTAATTATTATATAATGATGTGCTGGCAGTCTATATTGGCCTAAACTGAAGTCCAAGGAATTATTCCAAATTTATACTGGTATAACTGAAGGCAGAATTTGGCTCACAATATTAATTTGGTAGGTTTCTACAATGGAAAAATTCATAAATATTTTTCTGCACCAATGCAGTCCTGCAATTAGACAATATAGTGGGGGGAGAAAGGCCCTTCATCTGTCTGTACCATACTGCTATCACTGAAGAACACTTAGATTTCAGAATGTTTCCTAGAGAAGCAACTGCTGCATATGCATAGTAGCTACTCCCCAAATCCATGTAAATAGTATGCTAGAAAGAAATATGTGAAGTTAGTGAAGTGCAGATTAAGGTATCCCAGAGCCATTACACTCTGTAATCTTGGTATTCCTCAGATAATGGCAGCAGCTCTTGCATTTCCATGGAGATGACAAAGATTTTGTTGTTCTCATTAAAATCTGCAGAGGAGCCACCGTGGCTTATACTGTCTTGCTAGTGTATTCAGAATACCCTTCCCTTGAGACTGGAACCATCAGTTACAGTGAAGAAACAAAAGGAAAAACTATGTAGCACTTTAAAGACTAACAAGATGGTTTATTAGGTGATGAGCTTTCGTGGGTCAGACCACTTCCTCAGATCATATTATGGAAATGAAATGAAAGCTCATCACCTATTAAACCATCTTGTTAGTCTTTAAAGTGCTACATAGTTTTTCCTTTTGTTTTAGCAAGATCAGACTAACACGGCTACCTCGCTATTACTAGTGAAGAAACAGTAATGGCTTCAGATGACGGAGTATTTTTGCTTAACAAAAAACTAACATCAAAATTACATGAGAATAAGATGGAATCTGATTTAAAGCCAAGAAAGCCAGGAAATTTATGAATGAAAACTTTCCACATCAATCTTATTTCAAGCTGTCGAATGTTAAGTTTTGTGGTAGGCTGCCTGAGAACAGAATATGAGATTTTACTATAGTAACTAAGTCAGCCATATTCTTGCTGTTCTATATATACTAGCATATTTACCTGGCTTTGCTCTGGTCATTGAGAAGGGCCTCAGGGCAGGGGCTTAGGAATGTGGGGGATTTAAGGGAGGGGGCAGGGGATGAAGGAATCAGGGTTGAGATGTGAGGAGGTGCTCAGAGCAGAGGGTAAGTGGTGCAGAAAGTTGGCCAGATCCCTAGGGGTGGATGGGGTAATTGCTCAGGCTGCAATTTCCTGGGGCTGCCAGGCAATAAGGGCCTTAGTTTTGCCATTGACTCCAATGAGGTCCTAGTGAAAACCCCTGGGTCTAATTCACCTGTTTTACCAGGGTTAATCTGAAGTAACTCCTGTGAATTACTCCATAATCAAATTACTCCAGATTGACACTAGAGTAATTGCAAACAGAATCTGATGCCATTAACGCTATATTTCCCCTTATTGAGAGCTTAGTCAGGGGCCAGATTTTCCAAAGAATTTTAATTCCCAGTTGAGTGAGTCTTTTGCAATCTGGTCGTATATATTTACAATTATTTCAAAACAGTTTGTTGTGAGAAATTGATAGTTTCTCCTTGATGTCCGCTTTCATTTCCAAATAAAAATTTGTCTGTTCAGTGGTGTGGTATATAAAGCGTCTGTGGGACAGTTGTGTTTCTGGCATCTTTGCAACTGATCTACTGGTTTCTCAGAAAAAGAAAACAATTTTCTTAATGTATGTTTGCAGATGATATCAAGAAACTATGAGGAAAACATTTCATCTGCTATGAAAGGTATTTTTAATATAACCTTTATTTAGTACATAGAAAAGCACCTGTCTTGGACGCCTAATGCAGTAGTTGTGTACGTGTTTTAAAATTGTAGAGACTAGTTCCTAATTTCTTACTCAGTTGTACAGTTCTTCAGCAAAGCATGGGAAATAAGTAACTTAGAGTTAGTATTCTTAAGAGTCATACTGAACAGTCAGAAAATGTGACCAAGTCATTAGAATATTAGAGTTGGCTTCTGTTTCTGTCCCTTATTCAGTGATTGTATGCAATCCATTTACCCTCTCTGTGCTTCAGAGAACAAATGATTCTTAGTTGTTGTGCAGCTACAGTAATTAAGGATTGGGCACAGCACTCCTCTGAAACTGATGCAAAGCCTCTCACCCCAGGAGAACTATCAGGAAGCATTCTGGCTCAAAAAGTCAGAGATAATTTTGCTTGGGTGAAGACATAGAATTTAACCTTAAAAATATTGATCCTTTCCATGAGCATATAAGGTTTTCTGGTATAGGGTATTTTGTAAATGCAGGGATTTTGGCACTGAGTTTGGGCAGGAAAACATATAAGAGGCTTTAAAAAGCATTTCAAAGAGAGCATTTCTGAGATATTTTGACTGTAACAACCACTACACTTCAATCTCTCTTTGATTTGTCAAATAAAAATATTTTGACAAACACATAAATCCTCAAATACTATCAATTTAGTAATTAGACAGTCACATATCTCCATTGACATGACAATGGCTTTATTGTTTCTCTAATTCTAATCTGAGATTAAAAATGGCTATTTCTCGTTTTCATATAGCTGAACGTTCTCTTACTCTTCCAGTAAGTGAAGAACAGGGATCTCAGAACCGCGGACACAGAATAGCAGCTCACTTAACTGGAAGCAGCAATAAGAAGAGCTCTCTATCCACATCAAGTAAGATACTTAGCTGTATTGATTAAAGGAAAAAAATACATAAAAAAATAGGGAAAAATCACTGAATTGGTGTTCTTTATGATTTTCCAGGAGTGAATATAACCAGATTGATTATTATAGGCACACTTCTCTGCTTGTTTCTCATGGACTTAATGAAAGGTTTTGGACAGCTAACTCCCCCCTAGTTTTGGTTAGAATAATTATTCAGCCCACTCCAATAGAAGTATTAAACCCATTCAGTTTGGATATCTGGAAATGCACCTTCTTTCGGTGTCTTTAGCTTTTTTTTTTAACAAAATAATCTTTCTTCCTAACTCTGTTCCCTTTGTAGTAAACTATAGCAATAGTCACATTAAAAAAATAGAAGAGACTTGACATTTCCATCAGATTTACTGAAGAACCTGCTAAGGTTCTCACACCTTAGGGGAGAACCCAGAATTCAGTTAGAAGTCTCACATTGTGTTGCTCAGTAACCACGTAGCAACATGGGTCCTGATTTTCTTTCTGTGTTTCAGGCAACATGGGGAAAGAACAAAAATGCAAAGATCAGAATTAAAATGAGTCCTCACAAAGTGAAATGCTGAATTTCTACTTTTAAAACTTGAAATCATAGTGAGATTGGACCTGATCCTGTGCTATCTGAAGCCAATAGATGCAGGATCTGGCATATTGCTCTTACTCAGTTTTTGAAAAACAGTCTGAACGTCTGTCTAGGAGACTGTGGACTTTGTTGCATGCAACATTATTTAGCTCTGAATTCTTCTCTATTTTTTCCCCTCACATAGATTCCTCATCCAGAAGAGGTGTTGGGCAGAAAATAAATACCTGGGAGTCCTCAAGGAAAGGTCATTCATTCCTCTATAACGTGGAGTTGAAAAATGGGGAGTTAATCATACCCAGAACAGGGTTTTATTACATCTACTCTCAAACTTACTTCCGATTCCGTGAACCCGAGACTGAGGATTCAGAATCAGATTTGTTAGCACAAGTTAGAAACCCTAAGCAAATGGTCCAGTATGTTTACAAACTGACGACTTATCCAGAGCCTATTCTGCTCATGAAAAGTGCGAGAACCAGCTGCTGGTCTAAAAAGGCAGAATATGGACTTTACTCCATATATCAAGGTGGAGTATTTCAGCTCAAAAGGCATGATAAGATTTTTGTCTCAGTCAGTAACGAGGACATGGTTGACATGGACAAAGAAGCAAGTTTTTTTGGAGCCTTTTTGATCAGCTGAATGATTAACATAAAACCAGATCCCAAAGGAATCATTTTTAAAAATCTATAATCAAAAATGGCAGAGGTGGGCAGAAGCCTCTGTGACAACACAGTGAATTCAAAACAATAATGACAGTGCAAGATTCTCACTATCATTTCATCACATCAAAGGTTTGATTGCTCTGAGAAATGATCCTGAAAGTCAATAAGGAAGAACACTAGCTGCCCAGTACTGTGCCTTTTATAATTGCACAGCAAATCCCCAGACATACTAGGCATTGCCTGGATTTTAATATGTCAAAGATTAATAGCTTTGACTAAAACCAGATCAAGTGCAGCCAGGCACTGTCCAGATTTCCCCGTATCACTGTACCTAAGCATCTCAAAACCTCATTTGTGGCAGACCCTTTGCAGGAAAGTTGGATTTGCACAGAGACTAGATGGAGACGATAGACTTGCATAGGGGATTGGATTGAGGTTGGAAAACGGATTTGATCGTGAACTACACTTTGGATCCTATGCTGCTGATTCTCCTGTGAATAATCTTTACAGAAGCAGAAGTCCCTCTGATTCCAGTTGAACTACTCTCCTCAGAAAACTTTGCAAGATCATGTCCTGTGTTTCAATCATAGATTTCATAAAATGAAAGGCAAGCAAATAATTAAACCACGGCAACATCTAACCACATACTTAACTTTCACATACGAGTCCTCAATTTGAAATCAGTAGGAAACTCATGTGCTTAGTTAAACATGTGCTTAAGTGCTGTGTGGGATCACAGCCCGAATAAGGAGATTATTTTTTGTCTTTGTTAGTGTATAGGTGACAGAAAAATGAAGTGACACAGCAGAGCCATTGAAATCAGTAAGTCAATACTACAAGTTCTCAGTACATTTTGGTATTTCCATATCTGCTTAGTTGATTAATCTTATACTGCAGAGATTTCACCAGACTTACACTATGCTCAAACTATACTTACTGAGAATGAGTATTTGATCCAGAATCCAGGTGTTTTCTTTTAAATGTTGCATTCAGAGTACTACATTATTTGTCTCATATTAAGTATGATATGTTTTTTCTATGTTGATGGGTATGGAGCCATGGGACGTGATGTGATACAGAATAATGAGCTTGATGAATGAGATTTGAAAAACATTCTCATTTCTAGAGAGGATACATGTGCTGATTTTAGTTAATACTGTTTAAAAATTTGTTTTATTTGCAAGACTATGAGCGGAAGACCACTTAGCATGTGTTTTTCTACCCGAGTTGAATATTGTATTTGTTAGCTGTAAGATTAGAATTTTTTTTTCAAAAGTGAAAGTATTGCTAATAATAAGTAATAGAGCCAGATCTTCAGATGGCGTTTCAGGTAGTGTAAGTCAGCAAACCTCAAGAGCATGTCTACACTAAGGAGAAGATCGACCTTCTGGAGGTTGATCTTCTAGCATTCGATTTAGTAGGTCTAGTGTAAACTCCCAAATCAAATGCTGAGAGCAGTCCCTGCCAGCATCCTGTTCTCCTCATTCTGTGAGGAGTAAGGGAAGCCAACAGGAGCATGTGCTCCTATCAGCCTCCCGCAGTGTAGACACTTAAGGTAAGTTGAATCCAGCAATACATTTTGTGAAACTGCCTGGTCTAGTGTAGACCAAGCCCCAGTGACTTTAGTGGAACTACGCCAATTTACACAAGGGCTGTGTCTAGACTGCATCCCTTTTCCGTAAAAGGGATGCAAATTAGACACATCGCAATTGCAAATGAAGCGGGGATTTAAATCCCCCCCACTTCATTTGCATAAACATGGCTGCCGATTTTTTTCCAGCTCGGATCTTTGCCGGAAAAAAGCACCAGTCTAGACGGGGATCTTTCGGAAAATAAACCCTTTTCCGAAAGATCCCTTATTCCTCTTAAAATAAGGAATAAGGGATCTTTCAGAAAAGGGTTTATTTTCCGAAAGATCCCCGTCTAGACTGGCGCTTTTTTCCGGCAAAGCTCTGAGCCGGAAAAAAGCGGCAGCCATGTTTATGCAAATGAAGTGGGGGGGATTTAGATCCCCGCTTCATTTGCAATTGCGATGTGTCTAATTTGCATCCCTTTTCCGTAAAAGGGATGTAGTCTAGACACAGCCAAGATATATATCTAGCCCAGGTTCAGTGGAAATATCATATATTTCTGAAAAGCAAGCAGGCAAGTAAGCAGTACGGACCACATTCTCTGCAGATGTATATCAAAGTCAATACAATTAAGCCAGCAGAAAATTTGGCCCGGTATTTTTGATATAATAAGATTGAATAAGGAGTCATAAAGTGATGAAAGTCAGCAAACAGCTTTACTTACCTTGTCTGTGGCCTACACAAAAAAACAGGTGTGCCATTCACCCTACAACCCTTTTTACAGCCAAAAGGAGTTTAATTTACATCAGTCGCCTCATTTGTCTTGTCTGCATAAGGCAGATAAGTAGGTACACCAGTCATTCTATTTACCTTACCCATGGACAGCAAGAAAAGAATTACCATAATCATTTGCTTTGACTGGTTAGAAGAAAAGAAGCACATGAAGGTTGATATTCCAAACCATTATTTCAATCTGTGTGTGCTGTTTCTACATAGAGTAGAATACAGGTTGGACCTCCCTGGTCCGACACTCTCGAGACCTGACCGATCCTGGATGAGCGATTTTGCCAGATCAGGAGAGTTTGTTTCTGGACCCCTGCCACTGGCCCCTCAGGCCCGGTCCCACTGGCCTCCTGGCTGGCCCCCCGCCTCCTGCTGCCTCGCTGCCCTACCCGACAGCCATCGCTGCCATAGCTCCCGGCCTTGCTGGGCAGCCACATACTGGGGCGCCAGGCAGTTGTGTGACAGGGCTCTGGGACACTCTGGAACTCGCCAAGCAGCCACCGTGCACTGCAGCTCTGGGATCTGCTAGGCAGCTACTGCACACTGTGGCTTCCTGTCCCACCGAGCCACTGCCGCCACTGCTATGGCCCCCTGCCCCACCAAGCCACAGCTACAGCAGCTCCCAGCCACGCTGTCAGCTCGCTGCAGGCAGCCTGTTGCCCTGCCGGCACTACAGGGGTCCTTGCCACTGGTCCTCCACAGAACTCTCCTGGTATTGCAACATCTGTGCCGGACTATAGATGGTGCTGAACCAGAGAATCCCAGTTAACAGAGTTTCAATCTTTATATTAATTTCAGTGGTAATCAATTCTATGAATTGCTCCACTGCTTACTGGAAAAACTTGCTTTGCAGCACAACAGTGCCTTAAATACATTATATACTTTCTCAACTAGTCCCTTACATAAGCCCAAAGGTCCATCTAGCTCAGTATTCTATCTTCCAACAGTGGCCAATGCCAGATGCCCCAGAGGGAGTGAACAGAACAGGTAATCATCATGTGATCCCTCTTCTGTCATTCATTTCCAGCCTCTGACAAATAGAAGCTAGGGACACCATTCCTACCCATCCTAGCTAATAGCCAGGGCTTGACAAGCAGCAGTGAGCCTTCAGCCGTGTGGTTTGGCATGCTGCACATGCACTGATCACGCTGCAGCGCTGTGCCGGGCTAAAATCTACTCACCACGGGCAAGTAGATTCCCTAATTGTCGAGCCCTGCTAATAGCCATTGATGGATTTAACCGCCATGAAATTATCTATTGCTTTTTTGAAACCTGTTAAATTCTTGGTCTTCACAACATCCTCTGGCAAGGCGTTCCACAGGTTGATTGTGCACTACGTGAAGAAAAACATCCTTTTGTTTGTTTTAAACCCCCTACCTTTGAACATTACTTAAGAATTCTTTGACTGCACATTAGAGACATTGGTGCTATTTCGTGGCTTCCTAATCTTGAATGCAGTGAATTCATACTAGTTTCATACTAGTCACCACTGACTTTAAATTGCATCTGGTTTTCACTGGAAGATATTCAGGTTTGTCTAGCTAAGAAAGGGCTAGATTTTTTAACCCTTACTCATAATGCATAATACTTTAGTCCCCAATCCTGTAATGAGATTACCCTTAATAAAGTTAAGCCGGCGTGTAGGTGTTCACAGGATCAAGCCCTCTGAACAAGTTGTTCCATTGATTTCAGTGAAATTGTTTGAGTAAGAGCTTGACCATATAGCCATTCAGACTATGTCTACACTGAAGGGGTTTTTATTTTTGTTTTTTTCCAGAAAAAGATACGCAAATTGTGAACTGCAATTTGTGTATCTTTTTCTGTTTTGTTTTGTTTTTTTCCAGAAGAGGCTTTTCTGACATTTGGCCAATCTACATGGAGCCAAATATCAGAAATATCTCCTCTTTCGGAATATCCCTTATTCCTCATAAAATGAGGAAAACAGAGATGCCGAAAGAACGCTTCCTCCTTTTTGGAAATTGTTTTGAAAAAGCGGAAGCGTTCTTTTGACACGGCAGAGCTTTTCTGTGATACTTCCGGTATCCCAGAAAAGCTCTGTAATGTAGACATAGCCTCAGATCAGTTCAAAAACCTTGAAGAGTACCCTTTAGGTATCTGTCATTCAATGAAGGAAAGGCCAGTGAAATCTGATTCAATCTTATTAGGGTGTACGGTGTTTTTTTCACAAAACTGACTAAATTTCAAACTGTATATCAGTTTTTAGCTTAATACATTTTCAAAAGAAAATAATGTACCAAGAATTTTATCCATATTTTCATCCAGTTCTAATTTTTGATTCAGCTGGCGCAGTACTCTTAACATAACTCAGGAACACTACAAGACTGCATTAAACTGCTGTCTCCAGATCTAGTTTCTGTTCCTGATCCTTCAAAGTTTTATATTTGAACTTTACAAATGGAATAGTCTCATAGACTTCATTTCCTGCATCAGGCCCATATTATTTTAAGTCCTCAGCAACATACTGAAACACTAGCATATAAATAAGAGAGTGGTTTTTTTTTTAAGTCCAGGTATTTTAGGTGCTTATTTTTTAAAAAATCCTAAACACTGAATTTCTGATGTATCTGTGGCAGCCTAAAAGTAGAAACCATACTTATGATTAAGAAAAAGTCTAAATGACAAAGATCTTAGGGAGATACACATGGAAAAGGATTGTGAAGAAGCTCTAGCTTCACAAATTCACAGCTGATAGTAACTTAAGACAGATACTATACTATCTGTTACACACAGATGTTTTACATCACTTTGTCTCTGCAGCTTGATATATAATAATGTGACCAATTTTATTTAGGAAGTGCTCCCAGGTATTTCAAACCTTTTTTCTCTCCATACGTACACATCTTTATGTCACTCCATTCTGAGAGAATATATGTAGCACAACAGGGAGCAGACCAAATAATCATATTTTATTTCTCAGTAATCCAAAGACACGCTCAGCCTGGGGAAAAACTAACAAGCGATATCTGACAAGGACTCATTTGAAGACAAATGATGTAGCTACCATTTCCGTTTGTGCATTCACTCTCTCATTCCCCCAGCCTCGTTACCCTCTTGACTTTTAATGATAAATGTAGCAAATAGTTATTTGTGTTTATTGTGCATTTGCAGCTGCAGTAACACTTTAAATTTTGCTATAAAATACTGTAATTTTTGTATATACTTTTTATATAAAATGTTTTTAGTAAATACTTGCTTTGTCTTTTAATTATTAAATTTCATCTTTCAAAGCTGCCTCAACATCTCAGTCTGAAATCTTGACAGACAGATGTGTTACGGCCTGATCCAATTCTCGCTGCAAAGTGGGAGTTTGTTGACTTCAATGCAAGGCCCATAATGCATGTAATTTTGCAGCATCATGACATGAGAAAGTTATTCCCAGATCCCATCTGATGGTGACTGGTTTCTGCCCTGAAGTACTGGACTGAAGAAAATTGAAAATCCTTGTATAGTCAGAGACTTTAAGGTTTTGAGAGCTTTTCTGAAGTGTCTCATCACCTTCCTGAATTATGCCCATCATTTTAGCCCTACCTATTGTAAAC
Source organism: Pelodiscus sinensis (assembly GCF_049634645.1). Classification (NCBI taxonomy): domain Eukaryota; kingdom Metazoa; phylum Chordata; order Testudines; family Trionychidae; genus Pelodiscus; species Pelodiscus sinensis. Next base: position 40,389,521 of record NC_134720.1, on the reverse strand, counting down.
AGAGAATCTGTTCTAAGTCATATAAACATCTAACCCTTTCTGTTACCAAATTGCAGCAGGGCACTAACTGAACAGATTAGGGGAGATTGTCCCTGGTCCTTGCACAACATGCGGAGAGGCAGAAGGCAGACAGGAGCTCCATTGCAGAAAGGGCAATGACAATTTGTAGCCCAAAATTTGGGGAACCCAGAGTAGTTTGTGAGGGGGACTGGGATATTTCCTTCCTACCCATACTAAGTAGAATAGGACACTATGGGAACAATGTGCATTTGTACTCTGTGCAAGGAAGTCTGAGTAAGGAGTCTTGGAGATGCCATCCTTCAACAGGAATTTTCCCCTAGGTAAGCAGAGTCCACCTGAGCCTAACAGGGCAGTGCATTCCAATACATAATTAAACAGCCTGGGTTGTTTACCATTCACAGTAGTTCAATAATACATGTAATTTTGCATTTTGAGGGTTTACAAACTTATTTTATTTTTATTGCATTGGCTCCAAGAGACCTCAGCCCTACGTGCTAGGCACTATACAAATGTAAAGAGCAGGTCTCTGTCCTAATTTACCACAATATTTGTTTGATTCCAGGTTCAAGTAAATGACACAACTCAAACAGGGCTAATAAGCAAAGTCACAATCCTCCAAGTTTATCCACTGCCTGGATCTCAACATCCATGCAGACCCCTCCTCCCCCCATTAAAGCAAAAAGTATGGGTCTGTCAGAGTGGCTTCTCTTGTAGAATTGGTGCCCAAGAAGGTAAATGACATGCACAAAACATGCCTCAAAATATTTTATTTAATATGTGTTGCTTTTTATTTAAGGATTATGTGAACGAGTACATAGGGTCAGCTAACTGACCGTCACTATTTACTTCTCTGGACCCTCACTATATTATTATTTGTAGCATCCAGGTACAAACAATATCAGGGACCCACTGTGATACGTGTTGTACAAACCTGTAAAAAAGCAGTTCCCACCCTCAGATTTCATGCACGCATCTAGGGTTAAAGTAATCTCTAAATATTAAGAATGAAGAGGAGTCCTAATGTGAGGAGCAGATGTTCTTCTAAGGTGAGACTTTTTGCATTTTTTAAGACCTCTGATAACCTGTCACTGTTAGAGAGAGGATACTATACTGATTGGACCAAGGCTCTAATCCAGCATGGCAATTCCTATACTTCAGAAGAGCATACATCTGAAGAATTTGCCATCTAATTTGTACTAGTCTCTTAAATCTGTTATATGAAAGCCTCTAATCATTTTCATTGCTTTTCTCAAGAACTTTTCTACTTTTCTTCTCCTCCTCTGAAAATGAAATGACCAAAACTATATGCCATATCCAGGGTTAAAAATATAAGTTTACATAGTAACATTGTAAAAAGTCTGTATTGTTCACTCTCCTGATTAACGCACTCTGCTATCTCCATTGATTATTGCTGCACAGTGAACTCCCCTGTCTATTTCTAATTTAGAATCTTTGCAGGTATTTCCATTATTCTCTTCTGAAATTCATATGGACAACATAAAATTGTATCAGGAACCTAACACCAATGTTTTCTTAGTGGTTATGGTCAGTGCATTGATTCCTGGCATTAGGGTGTATAGTGTGCATCTTCTTTTTATGCAACATCTTATTTTTATAAGTTGTTCCTATCACATTTAGCATACTTTATATTCCTTCTCTATGATGCACATATCCCATTTCCACTAGGCTGAGGAGTCCCCACATGTACAATATATATAACAGCCTTAGCAACTGTTAGGGAACCATAATTTTCCACATTCTTATATGTGGAGGAAATCACTAATGATTTTATCAGACCACAGTCCACGTCACCTATTTCATATGTGTTTTAGGTTTTGACTAGAACTTTTTCAGATCATATTGTTCTCTTTTTCTATTAAACTTTACATACTTATTATTACATTCATTCTATACATACTTGTAATCACAGGGTGATGACAAATCCGATTAACTGCAGATTTACATTTCTGGTGAACTCAGCAAACTGCTGCTCTCTATCTAATATGAGAAACAGAAGAACCAACAAATAAGTATGGCTGGCCATGATTTATTTTTCAGTTTGAACCTGGACCTTTTCGCACTCATGCAATACAAATAAAAATTAATAAAATACACAAAGTCAGGTAAAGACCACCAGCCTTTTGTCAGTGGGCACCTTCAGCGGTGCAAAGTTTGTTGCCTTGTGACTGCAAAGCTTGCTAGAAAGATGCTGTGCATCCTAGCAGTAGTCACAACTTTCTGTCTGGGGAGTTAAGGAAAGAAAATATTGGATCAAACTCTGAGGACCTTACTCTGGCAAAACTCTCAGGGTATGTCTACCCTAGCCTCCTAGTTCGAACTAGGGTGGCTAACGTAGGCATTCAAACTTGCAAATTAAGCCTGAGATTTAAATATCATTTTTAAATCCCCTTAGTTTGAACTGACTGCCTGCGGCTACACGCGGCAGTCAGAAGTTAATCCGAACTAAGTCCTTAGTTCGGATTAACTGTTACTCCTCCTGCAATGAGGTGTAACAGTTAATCCGGACTAAGGATTTAGTTGGGATTAACTTCTGACTGCCGCGTTCGAACTAAGGGGATTTAAAAATGGCACCTGCCCGGGAACATGCAAATGAAGCCCGGGATATTTAAATTCCGGGCTTCATTTGCAAGTTCGAATGCCTACATTAGCCACCCTAGTTCGAACTAGGGGACTAGTGTAGACATACCCTCATTGACTTCGATAAGAAATATAGTAAAATGTTCCATGATTCTTTTAGGCCGTAATTTCATATAATCTCTAGATTTTTATCTGAGAGTGAAAGTAAAAATCAATGTTGATAGAGATGGTTCAGAGAAGAGCTATAAAGATTATTAAAAGATCAGAAAATGTGCCTTAAAGTGATAGACTCAAAGAGCATAGTGTGTTTAGCTTGAAGGGTGAATTGATTACTGTCTGTAAATATCTACATGGAGAACAGCTATTTAATAATGGTCTCTTTAATGTAACAGAGAAAGATATAACATGATGCAGTGGCTGGAAGTTTAACCTAAACAAATTGAGACTGGGAATAAGCCATACATTTTTAACAGTGTGAGTAAGGTTGCCAACTCTCTAATCCAAGGCTGGGCAAGATATGGTCAGCGGGCTAAATCCTGCCCACCTAATAATTTGATTCAGCCTGCTGGCTACTTACTATTTATGTGCTGCTGCTAGTGCCACCGAATTTCCAGGAGATGGCTCAGGCAGCAGGACCATATTTAAAGGGCTCGTGGCTCCTGGCCCCGCTGCTACCATTTTGCCTAGCTGCTGCCCAGGATTACTGCAGCTATTTAAAAGATTTGCAGTTTCAGCCACTGCTGGGGTAGCGCCATGACCAGGAGCTACGAGCCCTTTTAAATAGAGTCCTGCTGCCTGAGCCACCACCTGGAAATTCTGTGAAACCAGCAGCAAGACATGAATAGCAAGCAGCCAGATGTAATCTGTGGGTCAGATCAAATTGTGGCCCTTGATGCTTGCTAAAATTTGTGGAGTGATCGGTCACCTGGAGAAAATTATTGCCCATCTGGTCTAATCACACAAACCCAAACACCCTTGTCCCTCCTCCTACCCCACCCATTTTTTCAAATCTCTGTCCCTGCTCAGTTCTCTCTCGTTTTCTTTCCCCCACACTCAATCACTTTCACCAGGATGGGGGAGAGGGTTGAGGTGTGGGAGGGGGTTCTGGGCTGAGCCTAGGGCAGAGGGTTGGAGTGGCATGAGGAGTTTTAGGTGCAGGCTCCAGTCAGGTGCCGTGCCTACCTACGGTGACTCCAAATCCCTGTCAGCACATTGGGGCTAAAGCAGCCTCCTTGCCTGCCCTGGCCCCATGTTGCTACCAGGAGTTGCTAGCATATCCTTGTGGCCCCTAGGGGTGTGTCTAGACTACATGCCTCCTTCGACGGAGGCATGTAGATTAGCCAGATCAGAAGAGGGAAATGAAGCCGCGATTAAAATAATCGCGGCTTCATTTAAATTTAAATGGCTGCCCCGATCTGCCGATCAGCTGTTTGTCGGCAGATCGGGGGAGTCTGGACGCGATGCCCCGACAAAGAAGCCTTTCTTCATCGACACAGGTAAGCCTGGTTTCACGAGGCTTACCTGTGTCGATGAAGAAAGGCTTCTTTGTCGGGGCATCGCGTCCAGACTCCCCCGATCTGCCGACAAACAGCTGATCGGCAGATCGGGGCAGCCATTTAAATTTAAATGAAGCCGCGATTATTTTAATCGCGGCTTCATTTCCCTCTTCCGATCTGGCTAATCTACATGCCTCCGTCGAAGGAGGCATGTAGTCTAGACACACCCTAGGTGGGGTGTGTAACAACTGGAACAGTTTACTAAGCATCGTGACAGATTCTTCATCAAAAACAATTTTTAAATCAAGGTAGGATTTTTTTAAAATGTGAACTCTAGGAATGATTTTGAGGAAATTTTATTGCCTGTGTTATATTTGAGGTCAAACTACATAACTGCAGTGTTCTCTTATGGCCTTGGAATCAATGAATCTATGCAGTACAGGCCTAACCAAACCATAGTCTCCCTCTTAGTAGGAAGGTAAGTGATGGAAGCATTAGTATGACATGACCTATTATTGTAATGTATAAAAGCACTGCAAAGAGGTAAATTTAAATTAGCGGTGCTACAGTATAGCTTCTCTACTTAAATAACTTAATTTCTAAGTCTCTTTGCAGATGTTTACCTCCATGTAAACAACTGTGGAGAGAGGCTAAGGACATTCTGTTTTTTCATCATTATGTTAAAGTACAATGATTTTGTTTGTTCTTAGCTATTAAACTGTAGCCTTTAAAAGCATATGTCAGAAGCTCCTTTATTGTTCTTAAAAGAGCCTCACGAACTGATAAAATATATAGTACAAATCAAGACATATTCTGCCCTTTCATGTAATCAAATATCTGCCTTTTGGTTTTCTGTCAGTTTTAAAAGGGAGATTTCTCCCTCCCAGTCTATTTTTCCACTTCCTTCATCTTTCCACAATAAAGCCATAATCATACCATGTTCAGAACTTTCAACTATTCCCATGACAACAAATTGTGATGTAAGAAGCAGGAGTTAGTACTTTATTGGATGAATAGAAATTAGAGAATACAGCATGCAGAAATATTCCATTCTACATGGAAACGCTCTTGCCACCTTAACGCTAGTGCTTGCTGCACAAAAACAGCACAGATATTTTCAAAGTAAGCATATTGTAAGTAGTATACATTGTTGTGGGGTTTTAATGTTGTTTCTCACACATTGACTTAATTGATAAAACAGCAAAAAATGGTGCTTGAAATAAATAAAATTAAAAATCCATGCAATTTTGAACAGCGATGATGGATTAACCTTTTCCCTTTGCTTGGACCAGCACTAAAAATGTTGTCTCCTGCTGCTGCTGCTGCAGGTAAAAGCAAGTAAACAAATATTTGGGATCTAAACCAGCTTGTATCAAAATCAATGGCAAAGCTCTTTACCACTTACTTCACTACATAATTCTCAAAGTATATGCATGAGGCAATGAAATTAATGGAGCTGTACCTGTTTTCACCAAACCTGAATTTGCCCACAATTTCCAAGCGCTCAGAAAATCTGCAGGGGGTCACAGCAAATCAAACTGAAACAAAAATGGATATAAAATTATCTGTGTGTCCTGTTTTCTCAGTCTGTGCTGGATCTAGCCCTCACTAGGAAACCCTTGAGTCATGATTGTGTTCAAGCAACAAAGGCTAGAATTCTGTTAAACCAATGAAATTAGGTATTTATGACCTAGACATGCCATTATTCTTTATGCTGCACTTCCACTAAAAATCAAGAGTTCTAGGGAATGGTTTCAGACCCATGTTCGAGATCCACCTATATTGGTACACCAAACCCTTATGTGGCCTCAGAACAGCCCTGCAAGTAGTTTTTCACTGTTTTTCTCCTCTGTCATTCACAAACCCATTTATTAATTCCCATCCTTCTTGGGTTCTGCTTTATGAAATTAACACACACACAAAGTTTTTGAGTCCGTTCATTCTCCCAACCCTTTCTTACCTGTTGAAAGACTTTCTGAGTTTCATGTTTCTGTGCAGGAGTCTACTCAATCCTAATCAGGCTTGGTTGGGTCCAGACTTGTGTGGTATGCACTTGTACATATCAAGTCCCTAAAACACAGAATTTCGCTGATCAGTGTAGCATATCATAATGTGATGCATAATATCTGAAAAATATTGATTTGTATCTATTCTATTGAATTATAATTGTGTGCAACACTTTTCAGAATTGGGTATGTGCCCATCTTTCATTCCCTTTGTGCCTAAAAAAAATGAGCTGTTTTAACTAGAAGCTATTACATTAAAATGAACAAAGCTAAAAAGAACAGCATTTAGATTGCAAAGTCAAGCACCCAACAATTAGGACATATCAATTCACAGTTGCTTGCCTATACAATCTTAATTTTTTCCCCCCTTCTGGGTCCATCTTATGCATCTAAAGAGTCAGGATACCTGTGGAAATAATGGTATATGATTATGTATTTTAAAATGACCATGCTACCTACCCTGTAAACAAGGGCTGCATTAAGGTTGCACAACCAATCATAAATTTGATATTTTCTAACTTTTCAGTGCTCGACTTTGCAACCTGAATAATATTTTAACATAATTGACCGGGAGGGAGCTTCTTTAGCCTTCTCGTTCCTTGCCTCCATCATGGGTAATGGGGATTCCAATTCTATGTAGTTTCCTTGATAAAAGGGAAATATGGATGGGGGGTGGCTACGTACTCCATGAGGGGGTTGAGATGTGTGTTTGCGGGGAGGAAGCCTGGCCTATTTCCTTCCCCATGTAGTGCACCCAAGGGTGACATAGGTTAGGAGAGCAGGGAGCCTAGCAGAGATACATCTCTCTCTCCACTTGACCCGTTCCCCCTATACACACATAACTGCTCTGGCAGCTCCCATCTATTTCCAGTACAGTGTCTGTTGCTGAGGTTTTGGCAGCAGCATGCACCCAGCTTTGGAATGTTAATGTATACCGTTATTATTTAGGCAAACGGTCACAATTTTCCTGGGGAACAAAAGAAAGATTGGAAAGGGTGATTTTTGGCAGGTTATACCCCAGCTAAAGCTGAACAGAATTTCACGAGACAAAGAAAAGGCACACTCTTCCTGCCAAACATCAAAGGCTTGCTACAAACAATGAAGGAGCAAGAACTTCTCAAAGATGCAAGAGTTCTTTCCATTAATGCAATGTGTTAGGCACCCCTTATTATGTAATTAACACTACCAATTTCCCTATTACAGAGCTGTATCATTTAAATTAGATTGCTTACAAAACAATATGGACAGCAAGGAACAATCCTGCAGTGGCAGAACATGGACTGGATAATCTACATCTTTGCCATCAGGAACTTCTTTCAATTAAGGTATAGCAAGTACCGATGGCAGGAAGTGGAAGCAAGACAAATTTATACTGGAAATAAGGCACACATTTTAAAAAGAGAAGGTAATTAAATCACTGGAACAATTACCTCGTGTACAGATTCCTTATTTGACATTTGAAAATCAAGACTGAATGTTTTTCTAAACAATATGCTGTAATTCTACCACAGCTATTGGATCTGAAGTAGGAATTAATACAGGAAAGTTCTATAGCCTGAAGGAGGTCGGATTAAACATCCCCTTGGCCATAAAATCTATGAATTAGGGTAGCAGGTGTCCAGTTGTGAAATGAAACACCTGGTCAAGAAGGCACCCCAGTGACAGTGCTCACCGGGGGCCATGAAAGGGCTGGCTGGTGGTACAGCAGAGCTGGCAGGTTCCCTACCTGGCTCTGCACAGCTCTCAGGAAGAAGCCAGCATGTCCAACTCCTAGACCCAGCAGCACCTGGGTGGCGGAGGCTTCGCAGTGCCCCCACTCTCAGGCACTGCCCTGAGTACTGGCTGTGGAAGCTGTGCTTGTAGGTGGGGACACTATGTGGAGCCACTTCCCCTCCTCTCCTCCCCCCCCGCCAAGGAGTTGGAGGGATTTGTCACTGCTTCCTGGGAACCACCTGAGGTCCGTGCCACCCAGAGCTCACACCCCGAATCCCCTGCTGGACCCCTCTAGGGATATTAAAATCCAATTATTTTGGTAAACGTGTAACCACTGAAATGTGTAGCCGGCTTTTAAGCTTGCTCTTTGCACGTACCGGTTCCTACACCACCCCCACCCCATGCTGCTGCCTCTGATAGAGAGGCAGCCGCGTGAGGGGTGATATGGCTCTGCAGGAGGTGGTACAAATAGAGATCTGGCTTAAAAGCTGGCTTCCCACCCCCATGCTTCTGCTCCCTGAGTGTGTGTGGGGGGGGAGGGGTTCTGATACAGAGGCAACAGCAGAGGTGGGGAGCTTGTGTGTAACCGTCAAGGTTAACTGATGAGTCTGGGCTTATTGGTTAACCGTTTACACTATCACAGCTCCCTTCCCCAATTCAGAACTTCCCCCCCCTCACACTCAAACTACTGGAGCCTATACCCTGTACCCCTCCTGTACCCCAGTCCTCTGCCCCAGCCCAGAGCCCCCCCCCCCACACTCCTAACCCGTCATCCCCAGCCCATCCCCAAGCCAGAGCCCCCTCTTGCACTCCAAACCCCTCATCCCTGGCCCCATCCCAGAGCCCACAGCCCCATCCAGACCCCTCCCCACTCCAATGTCCCAACTCCCTGCCCCAGCCTGGTGAAAATGACTGAGGAAGCAATGGAGGGAGGAGAATGGAGTGAACAGGGCTGGAACCTCAGCAGGGGAGCCAACAGACACACCAGGCCCCTGGACAAGGTGCGAGGAAGCTCCACGCTCCCAGAATGGGTGAGGCTTTATGCAGAAGGGGCTGGTGGTACCCTGACCACAGTACCCCCTCCCCTTCCACTGCTGCCCCTACAACCCCAGGCAGCCATAGGAGCTGCCAGAGCACACTGCACGGTGCTCTGGCAGCGATGTAAAGCGCCCGGGGTACCATGCACTGCTGCTGCTGAAATAGCAGAAGCAAGAGCCCTGGGCCCCTCTGAATAACCCAGCGCCAGTGCAATTGCTCCTTTTGCCCTGCTCCCCACCTATGGGCCTGGGCCGTGGAGAAGGGCACAGGCGGAGTGGGGTCTCAGGAAAGGGTGGGGTGAGGTAAGGGGCAGGGCAAGGGTGTTCAACTTACTGCCATTAGAAATTTGTCATCCCTAATTAGAAAGTGATAGAAATGTAGCCATGTTAGTCTGGGGTAGCTGAAGCAAAATGCAGGACAATGTAGCACTTTAAAGACTAACAAGATGGTTTATTAGATGATGAGCTTTCGTGGGCCAGACCCACTTCCTCAGATCAAATAGTGGAAGAAAACAGTCACAACCATATATTAGAAAGGTAGATGAATAGACAGGCTGATCGATGCAAGGAAAGATATTTCTTCAAACTAACCACAACAGATTTGTAGTCGCTTCTGGGGTAAAATTCAGCCATTGTTGAATAGCTGAAAAGGACATTATGCTACAGTCAGGACTGAACAATACTGACTCCAACTGAACATGCAAAAACAATTTAGATAGGTAAAACATACCTAAGCAACTAGAATATAGCTAGGATGCCATAACACCTCCATTATTACAGAAGAGTTCTGTGGAATCTTAAGTGAATTACAGTGGTCAGGACTCTGGTATTGTGTGTCATCAGAAAAGAGTCAGGGAAAATATTTCATTCAATGCATGTATAAAGCAACTACAGTAGAAACTCAATTTTATGAACACAAGTCTTATAAACAGATCAGTTATATGAATCATTTTTCCTAACTGAAAAAAATCACACAACAAAATTAGGCTGATGAACAAAAACTTGACCTTCCTTCATATTCTTATGTCTTCAATGCACTGGAAATGGCTTTGTATTGTTTTATAGGACAAGAAGTGATGCAATTAGGCATCATACCTCCAGTGATTTTGAGATGTTCAATTTTATGAACTCCTCATCCCCAATTAGTTTGTAAAAAACTGTCTACTGTCTGTTAAAAAGTCCAACATTTTATGAACTAAGGTAATTTTCCAAGCACTATGCACTACACCATTCCCACCCTCAGAAACACTTATATTCTTACGATTCAGGACATCATAGACAGCATGTATTCACAGGAGACATGCTGTTGAGTTCAAATGACTTTAGAGATTTTTCTGGATGGGTTTAAAGGAGGAGATGATGAAGAGGACCTTTTCCATGCCTGCACAGAAACAAGAAACAATTGCAATCACCCTTACCACCTCAGGGTAATGAGGCTGAGTAAGGGCCATGTCATGCTCATCCTATCCCCCACACTATGGCCAGTAGAAGTGTAGATAGGGGAGAGCACTGAACTCCTTGAAGGCATGTAGCATTGTGAACAATCCCACTATGCACCTGTAAGTTTTGGGAGTCAATTTGCCATCCCAAAACTCCTCGTGCATGTCTTTTGGTTAGTACTTGTCAAATACACTATGCTTGTATTTAGGAGTACCCCACAGTTTGTGGAGCACTGGGTTAGATTCTATATAACAGTTCTACTGTACCCATAGGGCAGAGAGAACAGTGACAGTAACACTTTAATCAGTGTCAATATAAGTAAATCATTTCTGAAGGTAATTACTGTAGCTGCAGTGAAATATACCCTCACTATGCACTGTATTCCTAGATCAACCTGCTAAGAACCAAATGCAAAACAAAGACGACAAAGGTTAAATGGACACAAGTCAGATATCAGAGATGGTAATACGCAAAAACCTGGTGAAGCACATTTTAACCTACCTTGGCACTCACTAATTCAAAGTAGACATTCTTCTACAAAAGAATTTCAGAAACCAACTACAGAGTGAGACTGCAGAACTGGCCTTCATATGCAAATTTGACATTTATCTCTCATGGCTTGAACAAAGACATGAACTGGATGGGCCGTTATTCTCAACACCCAAATGACATCAAAAGCTAAGTATGGGACACTTACACCCATTCAATTAGCCTCATTAGGACCTGCACTGCAATTGACAGGTTCCCCCCTTATTTTTCTGTTTTAAATTAGGAAGTTTCCCCCTTTTTTTCTCCACTCATCTGAGGAAGTGGGTTTTGCCCACCAAAGCTCATGATACCTTATTTATATATATATTTGTTAGTCTTTAAGGTACTACAGGACTACTCTTTTTTTAAAAAAAACCACATAACGAAGACTACAGTTGCAAAATCCTTTCATTACTCCTTTCAGCAGTATTATTATAACATTTCTAGGTGCCCCATACCTTCCATCTCTAGAGAGTCCAGGCTTTACACACTTAATAAACAAACTACACACAGGGACCATTTAAACCACCAATAAAGCGCAGTTACCTATAGGTCAAAATGTAGCAGCTGTTCAAGAGAGCATAGCTTCCCTTCACAACCATTGATATCAGGAATTGAAGAATATATCTTATCCAGTTGAAAACTTGAGGGGAATGTAAATATCCCCAAAATGTACTTGTTAAACTGAAATGTATCTAGGACACCCTTCTGGTGAAAAGTGCTGTTACCTTGGTTAGAAATCCTTTCCTAAAGATGATTTGCAATTAAACTTTAAAAAGATAGTGAACCAGATTCTCAGTGGGTTTAAATTAAGGTTGATCCACTGACCCATGGAGCTGCACCAGTTTACATCAACTGAGGAAATGGCCAACAGGGTTTGTTTAGTTAACATGAACCTCAGGTTTTGTGTTCATTATTCCCAATATGAATTATTTGGTGATATATTGACACCAAGGGTCAGTTATTAATTTGCAGCATGTTCACTTGGAATTTCATGGTAGCAGATCACCCTACTCTGAGGCCCACACATAGTTCATTCTAAGGCTATGTCTACATTGCATTCCTCTTGCACAAAAGCCTATGCAAATGAAGCACAGATTAGCATAGTGTTGCGCTTCATTTGCATAATTAATTAGGGGCCATTTATGCACCAGAGGGTTTTGCACAAAAAAGGCACCGTCTACACAGCTCCTTTTTGTGCAAAAACCCCATTTTGCACAAGAGCCATTCTTCCTGAAAAAATGAGGAGCCTAACTAATAGCAATAAAGAACTTGTGACACACATTTGAGAAGTTTGGACACACACAGGCCATGTCTACACTAGGAAACTATTTCAAAATAACTAAATTCTGCATAACAACTCCCAATTTTACAAAACTGAAATAGTGTGTCCCTACGAAGGGGAATCCTCAAAATTAATCTGAGGCAGGCTCTGTTAATGTCAACGCGCTACCTCAATTGAAAGCCCCAGGAAGCAATGGGAAGTAATTAGTTCAAATTACTCTAGGGTGTGGTTATTTCGAAATAGCGGCACTGGAGCATCCACACTAATGCTACTTCAAAATAACTATTTCAAAAATAGCATTATTCCCTGAGAAAAGCAGAAGTACAGATTTCAAAATAAGTTGTCCTTTATTTTGAAACTAGCTAGAGTTACCCAGCGTTGTTGGGACAGTTGATATAACTGAGATGAGAAGCGGGAGGGGGAAAGGAGCCGCAGGCCTGCCGCCAGCGCCCGAGCCCGCCCTCCACTTCCTTGTCCCTCCACCGGCCTTAGTGAGTGACTATCCCTGCTGCTTCCCCCAGGAAGCCACTTCTCCCCTCACTGCCAAGCTCCATGCAGCCCCCGGGAGAGGCGTCAGTCTCTCATCTCTTCCCTCCCACAGTCCCTTAAAACCTTCTCCTGGATGGCAGGTTATCCCTCTGCCAGCCTTAGTGAGCGACTGTCCCCTCCGCTTCCCCCAGGAAGCCGCTTCTCCCTGCACTATCAAGCTCCGTGCAGCCCTGGGAAGAGGCGTCCGTCTCTCATCTCTTCCCTCCCACAGTACCTTAAAACCTTCTCCTGGATAAAATGTTATCCCATGCAAAGTTTGGTTGCAGTAGCTCTTATAGTGTCCAAGTTATTAGCACACAAACGTACAAACATTCTCCTTTATATATTAGATAATGGACCTGGTAGTGTAGATGATCCACTTATAAATTCATCCTAAAAGGGGTTATTTTGAAATAGAGCCCTAGTGTAGACCAGAGCACAGTGATTCTCTTTCTGACACACTAGTTCATTATGATACATTTCTGTCAAGTATGCATGTTAATTGGACGGCTGTTTTAAAACCAGTTTTGTTCCTGGGCATAAGGTAAACACAATCCTTCTTCATTGCCAAGGAATGGAAAATCCCCCAATAAAGGGAGAAATACTTCCAGATCAACAATAGTTCTTCCCTTACTTGTATGACATGTTTTTCAAAATTTGATGTCACAAGTTTACTGCTCAGTATCATTTAACTACAGATTTGAAAGGAGAGAAGAAAACATCTGCCTGCCTTTTTCCTTTACCAGGAATCACATTAATCCACCTACAAATTTAGTCATCAATGCACCCTAATGTATATCCTCATTTTCCTCTTCAGGAAGCAACAAGCTTAGCAGCAAAATTGTACTATACATAACACTGCAACCCCTGTGGCTTTTACTTCACACATTGAGGAAACAGACTAACCTGAGCCAAAACCTAAGGAAGACCAGAAAGTTAGAATTCAACTGCAAGAGCTGTCAACTCCTTACTGCAGTTTTACACGTGCAGATTTGATTTGCTGAACTAAATAATGTAGCCCATGTGGTTCCTTTCTTCCCTCTGGTCTCCTTCCAGCAGCTGCAGATCAGTTGTACTGCAGCTCTTCAGACATTGACACATGGAACTTCTTTTACTGACCTCTAGATTTCTTTCCCTGAGAGCTTGGTTTCATGGGGCTAGCCAAGCCATTGCTAACCTAGCACACACAGCATACACTGTCTGCTTCTCTCCTTACACACCCCTTTTCCTCTAAACAATCCCAAACGTCTGTTTTTTTTCCAACAGCGTTTACACTGCTTTGTACTTCACATATCCTAACACTTCTCACTGAACCATACTTACCCCTCTGTCTGCCCCTCATACCCATCTCCCTGCCTAGCACTCAGTTGCATGTACTGCACGTTTGCATGCAGACACACACACTTTTTAACCACACTGACACCTCATACACATCCACACATTTTTTTCTGATACAACCAAGCTCTGCCTACAAAATCGCTTACACATAGCTGTCTCTTTTCTGGCACTTTTGCACCCTCTACACTGTCATGGACAATCTACCTTTATACTTTTTGGTTTGACACCCAAAACCACCACTCTCTTGCACACAAACACCACTTGTCCTTTGACACCCAGACACAAATACAGGCACCTGATCTCTCTCACACTCCCCCTTCTCTGATACCGTCTTAGCATGCACACATACACCCCTTTCCTCTGACACCCTAGCAGCACATCACTCTATCCTCTGACACTGACAAACTCAGGACACAGACAATATAGCTGTCTCCTCTGACACAAAACACATCGGTACTATACGCCCCTTCCTAAGACATGACACAGACACACCATCACCTTCTCCTTTGATGGCATACAGTAGTACAACCCTCTCCTGTGATACTGACACACAATACAGCCCTCTCCTTTGACACCCCCACAGAGAACAGCCCTCTCCTCTGACACACACTCACACTCACACACAGCACAGCCCTCTCCCCTCCCTTTCTCACTCCCCCACACAGCACAGCCCCGCGCCTCACTCACACCGAGCACAGCCCTCTCCCTCCTGTGACAGGGACACACCCTTCACTGACACAATCACACCCTCTCTCCTCACGCTCCCCCTTCGCCTTCACACCCTGTGCGCCACCCGCCGCCTTCCCTCCCCTCCTGGCCGGGATCTCCCCAGGAGCGCCCCAGCCCGCCGTGCCCGGGGGCAAGAGGGCGGCGCGGGGCTCCTCCAGCCGCACCTGCCCGCCGGAGCCTGGCGGTGGCGGAGCGGCTCCCGGATGGCGGGGCTGGAGCTCGGACGGCAGGTGAGCGGTGCGGGGGGAGGAGGGCAGGAGCGGGACGGGGCTCAGCTGCTGCAGCCGAGAGGCGCCGGGCAGCCAAGGGGTGCGGGGCTGCGTCCCCTCTGGCCGCGGGGGCGCTGGCCCGCTGGGGGGGGGGGGCTCTGCACCCCCTTCCCCCCGGGCTGCCTCTCTAACCCTGCGCCGCTCCCGCCTTTGCTTCCTCGCAGGACCTCCGCGCCGCCCGGCTGCCCGAGCCGCAGCCGCCGCTGCCCCGGGCGCGCTGAGCCCCCGCCAGGATGTGGAACCAGAGCCGCTGGCCCAACTCCAGCGCGGGCGCCGGGGGCTACGAGAACGACACCTGGCCCGAGTACCCCGCGCACCTGTTCCCGGCCCCGGTGCTGACGGGCATCACCGTCACCTGCATCCTCCTCTTCGTGGTTGGGATTGTGGGCAACCTCATGACCGTGCTGGTGGTGTCCCGGTTCCGGGACATGCGGACCACGACCAACCTCTACCTGTCCAGCATGGCTTTCTCGGACCTGCTGATCTTTCTCTGCATGCCCCTGGATCTTTTCCGCCTCTGGCAGTACCGGCCCTGGAACTTCGGAGACCTCCTCTGCAAGCTCTTCCAATTCGTCAGCGAAAGTTGCACGTACTCCACCATCCTCAACATCACCGCCCTGAGCGTGGAGCGGTACTTCGCCGTCTGTTTCCCCCTCAAGGCCAAAGTGGTGATCACCAAAGGGAAAGTCAAGCTGGTCATCCTAGTGCTCTGGGCGGTGTCCTTTGTAAGCGCGGGGCCCATTTTTGTCCTGGTGGGGGTCGAACACGAGAATGGGACGAACCCTTTGGACACCAACGAGTGCAGAGCTACGGAGTATGCGATCAAATCAGGGCTGCTCACCATCATGGTCTGGACCTCCAGCGTCTTCTTTTTCTTGCCCGTGTTTTGCCTGACTGTGCTTTACAGCCTCATTGGGAGGAAAATCTGGAGGAGGAAGAGAAAGAACATGGGACCAAATACCTCTAGCAGGGACAAGAACAACAAACAAACTGTGAAAATGTTAGGTAGGATTTTAAACCAATTCCAATTTACCGTGGGGCGTTTGTGTGTCAGAGAGAGATAAAAAGACATCGGTAGGGCTTTAAAGTGGTCACTAAAAGTGAAGCATTTATCGACCGTTTTTTCTTTATGAGTTTGTAAGAGCAGTATAAGAACACTCTTCACTCTCTGACTTGTACTTGCCTCCTGTGCAAACTACTTGCGCAGATATTAACATAATAATCTCTGATATTGAAAAGAATAGTTAATACTGAAAAATAGAATAGTACAATCACTATTACACTGAAAATTCTCGAACCTCTTTGTAAATTATTTACAATACCAAATCCCAGTTTGAAAAGGATTTCTATTTACCCTTCTAAAAGCCTGACATTTGGCTTCAGGAGATCTAAACAGAATGAATCCATGCATGTACAGAATTATAGGAATGTCAATTTCTTTAGAGTCAGTTGAAGAAAACTGACAAATATAGTTAATTAATGTAATGAACCCCCTCCCCCCAAAGTGCATTTTCCATTTTAGCAACAAGACTAGTTTACACTTAATAAAGAATATTCCTCTGTTTTGGAGCCTGTCATTCTGCTCCCATTGAAGTCAATGGCAAAACTCTGATTTGCAAGAAACAAGACCAAGTTATTAGACAATGGCATTTTTAATTTAATATGTTTAAATATTTTCAGTAAAATTATATAATTTGCTTCTACAATATTTACCTTAACATATAAATAGTAACCTTAGCATGCAAATAGACACATCTTTAACCTTAAAGAGTCTGACCTCATAAATACTCAGTGTCAGTGCATCCCATGTGTGCACTAGATCCACTAATACAGAAAAAGATAACACTTTCTGGCACCATCAGTTTGAAAGAAATTACCATCAGTCTGTTGGTTGAAAATTAGAAATTCTCTTATTATTCTAGCAGCATAATCCTGTACAAATAGTCTTTTCTCATATGAGTAATACCATTGATTTCAGTAGATCTATTCATGTAGGTAATTTTTTCTCAGATTTTGCAGAAGACAGCCCTGTTTTATTAAAGTCCACTAAGGCAGTTATGGGCCAGAGAGCTATATGTACAGCATGGCTACACTAGGCCCAATAGATCTAAATTATTAACTGTATCTAACTGATTGTTTATTCATATACTTTTTAATTTACTAGGCAACAACAGCATGTATGCTGAAAGTTGAGATACTTTGTATACCTTTAATTATATTTTAGGGTTCATTGAATATTTCATTCAGGGTGTACCTTGGAAGTAACTCCTAATCTCAATTTTATGAATTGTGACTTTTTTGCTTATTATAGGAAGAAAACTCTCCAGTACATCATTTCCACATTTATATTTCTATAAGTTTAAATATACCTACTTCCAATCCTAAAACATTGCTACAAACATTAATAATTGGAGCTTTGCAAATCTGTGGATATCCTCTTTATATCCACAAGCATCTGTATCGGTGGTTGCGGATGCAGATATCCGCAGCTCATTTTTGTGGATATGGCTGTGGATACCAAATTTTGTAGTTAGAACTCTGCAAATTTGTAAATATTCACTTTATGTGCACAGGTATCTGCATTCACAGATGTGGATGTGGCTAGCCACAGATTATTTTTGCAGATGTGAATACGGGTACCAATATGGTATTGTGAAGAGCTCTATTAATACTATTTCAAACACCTTGCTTCTCAATGCATCAGAGACAGAAAGGACTGTGGCTAAAATCTGTTATTGGACCAACTTCTCTGGTAAGAGAGACAAGTGTTTGAACTACACAATTCTTCTTCAGGTTTGAACTCTTGTCCACTCACCAACAGAAGTTGGTCAAATAAAAGATGCTACTTTGCCCACCTTGTCTCTAGTATCTTGACACCAACAGCTACAACTTCATTCTGTAAGGCTAGAATGTCCTTTAAGAGAAAGACAACATTTTCTAACTGATGAAAATCTAATGAAGGAACTTAATAGGGATTTAATAATACAAGGTGCTTCCATTGATTTGATTTTTCTGTTTAGAATTTCAAATGGACAACTTTAAATCCTTACCTGTTCTGGAGCAGCAAATTAAAGAAGAGCAAAGGCCACCAATTCAAAATTCAAAAGTCACAGTTAGACTTTTATATCCATATTGAAGGGCCTAAAACAGTTGTCTGGTTTTTAGAAGTGCCTAACACCCACTGATCCCAATACAATCAATAAGACTCAGCACCTTTGAAGCTCACACTATTTGTTTTTAGAGGCTAAATTTGGATCAACATACCTAAGTTCAGTCCAGTCAAGCTGATGTTACATATGTATCTTACTTTTGAAAATGTTGGTTTTAGTTTATAATAGCAACTCTGATACCTTATCTTCTCTTAGATTAGCTTCATTTCTTATAAATTAAGATTCAGTGAAAGAAATAGAAATGCTCCGTTGTTCAAATAGAGACTCTGAGGCAGAAGCAGATTAAATGTTTTTTCCAAAATCAAACTTCTGTGAGCAGAGTTGAGAGACTATGATTTCTCTCTGTATAGTCATTTAAAGATAGGAATCCTCCCCCGAATGTTTTGTGAAAAGCTGCTGATAATTATCCCTTTTCCATTGCTTTTCAATAACATTCTATAAATATTATTTCAGCCATGGCACAACACACCAAGTAAAATGCTAGCCCCATTTATGTCAGTGGCAAAACTCCCATAAAATGTATTGGGGCCATGATCTTAACTGTACTGGATAATTAAATCAAATGGACTTTCTGGTAAAAATCAAATAAGTTAACTACCTAATGAAAAAGGCTGTTAAAAATCCTATTCTAAAATTCTTGTGTCTTTTTTGTGTGTGTGAATAGGGCTATTCAAAACCATTTAAAAAAGTACTGTTGGATCAATAATGTGTAATGAACCAAGACAAAATATTCCCCACTTTCTAGGAGTGTGGAAAGAAAAACGGGCAAGAGCTCAAGTTTTTAGATAATATTTTTAGCTTTGCTCTTCTTAGGGTAATTCATTCTCAAGAGAAATATACAAGCCAGAAGGTTCATAGGATGGATTGTGCTTGCCTCAGTAGCTTGTTTTATTGTGTTTCATTATCTTGCAGATAAATCTTCTACAGCTCCAGATTCATTTTCCCTTACTTTGAGATCTTTACCCAGAATCAACATAGCTCTATGTCCTTATACTTTTAATGATAAATTGCAGTTCTAGTGTCATCAGATATATGTATGAGCTTTGTTAAACTGGATCTATTACTTGTAATCAGCAGTGAAAGTAACTTAAAATTTCTTACAGGTATTGTCCTATTGCGACCCAGATCCCTGCCAGTTCTTTAAATAGCTCCCTGATGGCTTTTGCTGCAGCTCAGCCAGCTCTTGCTAGAGTGGCGCACCAGGGCACACCCACTCATTTTCATTTCTGCTTGTAATTATTCTTTATGACCGTGTTTTCATCAATGTGCTATTCCTACGATCCTATTTCAGGAAAAACTGAAAGCGATATAGTTGAAAACTATCATACACTAAACTCACCTGTGATTTATATATTAAAATACAACTATATATTTTACTATATTATTATACATAATCTATTAATAATGTAGTTTAGATAAAGCACATACCAAAATCAACATAAATTACGATCCACTTTATACTTTACACAAATCACATTATTTAAATTTCGCTAGTATTAAAGACGTATAAGTACATTTCATTTTGAATGACCTATTGTTTTAATATCCTTCTGCTGTTTCCATTTCAGCTGTGGTGGTGTTTGCTTTCATACTCTGCTGGTTGCCTTTTCATGTAGGACGATATTTGTTTTCCAAATCCTTTGAAGCCGGATCCTTGGAGATAGTAGCTGTGATCAGCCAGTACTGCAACTTGGTATCCTTCGTCCTCTTCTACCTTAGTGCTGCCATCAACCCGATCTTGTACAACATTATGTCTAAGAAGTACCGAGTTGCTGCTTGCAGGTTGTTTGGACTCAGAGTGCTCCCAAAGAACAGATTCTCTGTTACAAAGGAAGAACATTCTCGTGCTTGGACAGAATCTAGTGTGATTATATGACAACCTCTATCAAAGCATCACTTACCAATATTACACAGAAAGCCATAATGAAAGAGCAAGACATTCAGGCAAAATGCAAAGCAGTATTTCTGTTCATCATTGGGGCTTGCTGAAAAATATAATGTAGACAGTTAAAGGTAATAAAATGAGTTGAGCACTGAGCAGATAACACGTGATCCATGCTGAATAAACTCAGCAATGTTCTAGTATTATTTTCCTACATCTATTGGTGCCTATGATTTTATATGAAGACACAGGCAAGGGAGCTGGGCTTTACCATTAAAAGGCAGGATGCAACCCTGTCCACCTAACTTCTGCGATTTCATTGTGAGGTAAGGTAAGCAGGATTTATCCCGTGATAACCTTAACATGTCAATGGAATCAGGATAGCAATCTGATCAACTTCATTGAGAGTTTTGCCTAAGTAAAGATGAGGCCCTAGAAGTTTAATTCAACTGTTTTTTTTCAAGTAAACATTGGTTTGTTGTACTATGCCACCATCACGGTCAAAAGCATTCAAGGGGAAATGATTTATGACAGAGAAAGGAATAAAAATGGAAAAGTTTCAAACATGGTAAAAATCAGTAGCCTTCATATCATGTCAGAACAAAAGGGAAATAAAAACAGTACCTTAGGCAGAACTGCCTTACATAGCGATTGGAGCAGTACTGATTTTTAAAATGTATATCAGTGTAGCAAGGACAGCATTGGCTTCAGAATCACAACAATATTTAAAACTATTTGAATGCAACTCCCCACCAAAGTGATCTTTTACAAAAGAAATATTCCTTAGTATGGTATTTTCCCCCACTTAAAACATTAAATCACAAATCTTATCAAAATGCAATTGAAAAGAGAGCTGTATCATCCACACCATTTCTTTGGCTTGATTGTAAATCTGATGTATGTGAACTTGTAAGCTTTATTGTTTTAAAATAGTAACAAAACTGTGACAAGCTAGGAACTGTCCATTTGTCACTGTGCTGAACACCATGGCCATGCAGAACTTGGTTACAGGGATAGTCATTAACCATTGGAATTAACAGTTTATTAAAGGTGATGGTGGACTCTTCATCACTGGCAATATTTAAATCAAGATTGGATGTTTTTCTTAGAAATTTGTTCTAGGGCTTATTTTGGGGCAGTTCTGCAGCGTGTTATATACCAGCCGCCAGACCAGATAATCACAATGGTCCCTTCTGTGAATTTATGAAACTCCTGCCCCAAAAGTACAGCTCCCTTTCATCTAATGAATACTTGTTTGCTGTTACCAGTATAGTGCCTATGACACAGAGCTGAGCAATTCTAATTCCATCCTATAGAGACCAGTGATGCAAGTACCATTGTGCTAGTTTATTACAATATTAAATCCACAATTACTCTTTTGCATCAGTCTGACTTTATTGGAACATTTTAAGCAAAGTGACCTGGGAATTCATAATCAAATCTCATTTAAAACAGACACAGAGTTGCTGATCTTTAAACCCGTAGAATTCCATTCATTTTTGTAACTCAAGTCTCTTTTTCCAAGTATTGTCTATCTTTTATGCTGTATCATAGAATCATATGTCTGTTCTGTACTGCCTCCGCCGTTACGTAGGCTTATACAATCTAATAGCGTGCATGTGGAATAGCAGATGTATACTTATTTTGTTTCTTGTATTTATTACTGGTTGGCCCACAGCTTGCTCCACTTAATACGTTATTTGTCTTGTCCAAAATTCCTTTAAGGATGATGGGTCAGATTCTACTCTTTTGTACTTCCAGGTAATGGAACCGCGCAGGTGTAACTAAAAGCAGAACTTGGCCTATTCTGTATATACTCTCGGTTTTGCATATAGATTGTTTTGTCTGGGCTGTGGTATCTGGAAAGCATTAAAGTTAAGACTGCTTTCGTCAGGGTGCGACACCTGAGTCCATTTTGTGGCTTGATCCTGCACTTGCTGAAGTCAGTGAGCATCTTTAATGTGAAATAATTGGGTGCAAATGTTTAGGTGGAGAGACAAAAGCAGTTCAGGGTTTACAATCATCAAAGATGAACAGGGTTATCAAAAACTCACTGGTGAGGGAAGCCTCTGCTGGTTTGACACTAGTGAATGATTTATTAGAATGAGACAATAACAGGTAATTCACGGACTAGCCTGTAGAATTGTCCCTGAGCAGGTCTCTAGCAGTATCTCTGCTTTGTTGATTTTTTTTTCTTCATTTTTCCTCTTTAGAGACAAACAGGGTTCTAGTTAGATGCATCATACAACTCAGGGAAACGAGAAACTTGAGGATTTTGAAAAGACTGTAAAGTTATCAGCTCACAAACTGAGTTACTCTGGATATGAATGGAACATAATCATGAACATTTCTAAACTTAACTGTGTCTGATATGAGTGTACAGAAAATGTAATAAATTTATGAAACACTTTCCAATACTACTGTTTCCACTATTTGGGGAGGAATGGGCATTGGAAACATCTCTAATGTGTTGCTTTTATTTCCAAGGTGTTCTCAGATTCATTACATAGCATAAATAACAACTTGCAAGCAGAGTTTGAGTCAGAGTCTTATTACACTAAAACTACTTCACAGTGCCAGAATGTGGTAAAGTGGCCTCCGTGAAAATAAGAACAAGGCCTGGTCTACACATAATTGTTATTCCAGGGTAACTTTTTTTTTAGTGAAATTGTCATATTGGTAAACCTCTGAGAGTATGTCTACACTGCACGGCTATTTCAGGATACCAAAGGCATCCCAAAATAGCTACCCTGCATCTGCACAAGCCACCCGTTATTTTGAAATTTTTTATAAATAACAGGCACACTGTTTTGCTATCCTGGTAAACCTAGTTGCACGAGGGATAAGGTATGGCTTGAAATAGCGTGTTATTTTGAACTTTGGTGTTGTGTAGACGTGCCAAATTTCAAAAAAAGCTATTTCGAAATAGTTTCTAAATAAGATATGCAACTTGTGTAGCGCAAATTGTGTATCTTATTTCGAGTTTAGGGTGCTGTGTAAATGTACCCTTAGTGTGGACACAGTTATACTGGTATAATAAAGATTCCTTTCACTGGCATATGTATTTCCATTCCTTTACAGAAAGGTATGGCTACACTACAAGGTTTTTGCACAAAAACCGGCGGAGCGTCCACACCTGAAATACGCTATTGCACAAGACAATCGGCAGAACAGAGGGCTTTTTGTGGTAGAGTTTTTGCACGAAAAGGCAAGTGTGCACGCTTCGCAGGGGTTTTTGTGCAAAAACTGGCCTCCAGGGAAAAACACAGGAGGCCATTTGAACTCTCTGAAGCAGGCAATCACAACTCTCTTGTTCTTGTCTGCTGGCCCCTCTTAAAGGGACAGGTACCCTGCACAGCCATTCCGGCAGTAAGCTTGCCTACAGCCAGCTGCCTGGCTGTGCGGCTCTCTGCTGGCATAGATGGTGGAGCAAGCAGGTGCCCGAGACTCCCCTGACCCTGACAGGGAGCAGCCACAGGGCTCCCAGGAGCCCCCCAGGGGCAGCAAGCACTGAGCACCAGCATGGTCAGGTGTAGCAATTGCGACTGTTCTTGAATTATGGTGCAAGGAGTCGCTGCTCCAGGAATCCAGGGCCAAATGGCGAAATGCTGAAATTTTCACCTGCATGGCCACATCCCTGGTGGGGCGAGGTCACGCTTCCCGGACCATGGAACAGGGCCAGGCCAAGGTGAAGGAGTGCCATCAGGGATATGTCAGGGCGACAGAGCAGAGGGGGCGCTCAGGGGCAGGACCCCACACCTGCCTCTACTACAAGGAGCTCCACCACATCTTTGGGGGGGGGAACCCTCTTCCCCCGCCATTGTGGTGGCCTCTGGGCTGAAGCACCCATCCTCCAGTGCCCAGAGCTGGAGGGCCAGGTCCAGCCACCGATGGAGCAGGAGGACATCATCCTGTCCCTGGAGCCAGTCCCTGACTCCGAGGAGGCTGGGGAGGGACCCTCGGGTATGTTAGCACACACAAACACACACCGGATGGGGAAGGTGACTGCACAGGGAGCGGGGGCACAGTGTCACACGGGTAGCTAGGCCAGTATATGCTGCTGTAGTCTGGGCATGTGGACCCACGTGCAGCGGAAAGGTGCGGCACATGGCCACAGCAGCCAGCCCCTCTACCTGCCCAGGAGCCTGCTGCCAGCCTCATGCCTGGCCACTCGAGTTTTGCCCCCAGGAGGGAGGGGGCGCAGCCAGCTGCAAGCAGGCTAGCCACAGGGGCACAGGCAACACCCCACACACGTGCCGGTGTGCTGATCACAGTACATGGGCATGCCTGCACGTGAGAGGCAGCAGCCGCTCCAGCTTGATAGTCCAGCGAGCCACAGCTGTGTGTGCAGACCACAGGGAGGGGACGGCCACTCTCGGCTCCTCTGCCCAGGGGATCCACTGTGGCTATACACTTCCCTTGCCTGCCAGGCCCTAGTGTGTGTATGTGGGGGGAGAGAGGGAGCGAGAGGTCCTCTGTCTACCTAGGGTCCCTGTGTCACAGGGCTTGCTGTGTAGGCCACACATGGCCTTGCACCTGGGACATCCCCCTCCTGCAGGCTGCAAACTGGTGCAGTCACCGCTTACACA
Organism: Pelodiscus sinensis; assembly: GCF_049634645.1. Taxonomy (NCBI): domain Eukaryota; kingdom Metazoa; phylum Chordata; order Testudines; family Trionychidae; genus Pelodiscus; species Pelodiscus sinensis. The sequence goes on along the minus strand of NC_134720.1, from coordinate 40,364,892 downwards.
GGAGGGCATGGCCTCTGGGAATGTATGTGCAGGGTGGACTGACTGCTCCTCTCTTGTGTCTTCTCCATAGCTGGACCAGCCGGGACGGAGGGCCCAGCCACACCACCACCGCAGCCACCAGCCAGAGTCCGGGGGAGCCATGGATGAGCCAGGCCTGTGGAGGAGCTGATGCACCAGCATATAGGGCTGATGCGCGACATCCATGCCACCCTGTTGCACCGGCTGAACCTGGAGTGGTGGTGGCAGTCATGGAGTGACCTCATAGTGCTCTGCGACACCCTGGTCGATATCCTGTCCCACCGGGGGGAACAGGCGCCAGCTGCCACTGCTCCTGCCTTCCACTCTCCTGCCCCCCCGTCCTATCCCCATGGCCCACCCATCTGCCCACCCTGCCATGCCTCTCCTCCCTCCCCAGGCCATGCCTCTGTTCCCTCCTTTCCCCATGGCCCTGGCTCCTCCTCCAGTCATGCCTATGGCACCTCCTATGCCCCCTCCTCCTGCCATCCCCCTGCTGACCCTGGCCCCGCTCCAGCTGCACCTCCTGCCCATCCCATTAGGACCCCCAGAACTGCCCAACCCCAACAATGTCCCCACACCCGAGGGGACTCAGCCCCCCTCCCAGTTCAGACAGCCCCCTCAGCCCCTGCCCACCCTTGTTTATGTGTACTAAGAAAAAGACTACTTTTGTTGAAAAACCACACAAGTGTGTTTATTGGTAGGTCAGGGTAGAGGCCAGGGGAGGGAGTAAGAGCGGGAAGGAAGAGAGAAGGAAGGGTACAGCAGGGGTACAGCAGGGGCGGACTGGCCCAGTGGGACACCGGGAATTTCCCGGTGGGCCGTCGTGTCCGCACGCTGTTGCCCCTCACTCCTAGTGGCTCCGCATCCGCGCTCTATGCAGCACGCAGAGCCCAACCTGCCGCCTGCGCCACGTGCCGGAAATGACGCAGGGAAAGGGGGTGGGGCTTGAGGGGCATGCAGGGGTGACGTCATGGGGAGGGCTGTTCTCAACCCATTTCTCAGGCCTATTTTGATTGCCAGTACACTCCTGAGGTGCAGGCCCTGGGAAGACTTACAGTAGTTCCTGCAAGCAGCTCTTCCTCAGGGCCTTCTGGATGCACACCTCAGCCAGATGGGCCTGGCGGGTGGCAGCTGACTGAGGCTGCTCAAAGCCCCGGCCTTCGTGGGCAGATTCTGCCACCCACACAAGGAGGAAGGCCTCCTCCTTGCACTCCACCAAGTTGTGGAGCACACAGCAGGCCGCCACCACTGCGAGGATATTCTGCTCCCCAACATCCAGGTGGGTGAGGAGGCAATGGAACCGTCCTTTCAGTCACCCGAAGGTGCACTCCGCCTGGAGTCGGGCTTTGTTGAGGCGGGCATTGAAAATGTCCTTGGTGCGATCCAGCTGTCCGGTGTAGGGGCGCATTAGCCAGGGCATGAGTGGGTATGCCGTGTCCCCCACTATGCACACTGGCATGGTCTGGTCGCCCACAGGAAACTCCCGGCGGGGGAAAAAGGTGCCTGCCTCCAGCTGGGCACACAGGCTGGAGTTGCAAAAAACTTGGGCATCATGAGCCCTTCCTGACCACCCCACGTAAATGTTCATGAAGTGGCCCCGGTGGTCCACCACGGCCTGCAAGACTACAGAGAAGTAGCCCTTGCAGTTCACAAAGGGGGCCACGCAATGGTCCTGGGCCCCGATGGGGATGTGCGGCCGTCGATGGCTCCCATGCAGTTGGGGAACCCCAGCACAGCAAAGCCACCTAGAGTGGCATCCAAGTCCTGCAGCTGGATGACTGTGCAACAGCAGGGAGTTGATGGCCTGGATGACCTGTAGAAGGAGAGAAAGAAGCACACAAACCAGAGAATGAGAGAGGGACATGGCCCCCCCTCCCAGACACCCTACCCACAGGAGGCCCCCCCCCCAAACCAGGCCAGTGTGAAGGCAAGAAGGCACCAGCCCTTGAGGCCATGACTTTCTCCCCACCCCCAGTCCACCATGTACAGTGCTGGATCCCCCTGATACAATGCTCCCCTTCCCCCCATGCAGGGGCTGCATCCTGTGATGTCCTTACCTGCATGAGGATGGCCCCGACGGTGGACCTCCCCACCCCAAACTGGTGTGCCACTGAGCGGTAGCTGTCTAGGGTGGCCAGCTTCCAGAGCACGATAGCAATCCACTTCTGGAGTGGGATGGCGGGCCGCAGGTGGGTGTCGTATCATTGGAGGATGGGTGCCAGCCAGCCACAGAGCTCCTGGAAGGAGGTCTTCCTCATGCCGAAGTTCTGCACCCATTGCTGGTCATCCCACTGCTCCAAGACCAGCCGGTCCCATCACTCTGAGTTGGCCTCCAACCTCCAGATTTTTCTGGGTATGGTGGGCTGGGGCAGCCAGAGGGGAGCACCCACAGCCATGCAGAGGCCAATGAGGAAGACCTTGGGGTCCAGCTCCATCCAGAAGAGGACCACAGCTTGAAGTAGGCACTTTAGGGAGAGCAGCATGACCGTGCTGGTCTGGTGCATGGCACGGCACAGTAGGCAAAAGCTGTGTCGTCCCCAAAAAACACAGGGCAGACACAGCAGGCACTGTTGAAGCTTTGCTTTGCCAAAGAGGCTAGCAAGAGACAGAGAAGTGGCTGTCCAGGGAGGTCCCTTTAAGCGCGCGTTTCTGGAGGACTCTGTCAACAGCACTCAGGGAACTGGTGACCTCTAACCCGTCTAGAACTGGTGCTGGGTGGCTTTTATATGTGGCAGGGCACCCAACAGCATGGATGCTCTCTTGCGCAAAAGCAATGCACTTTGAGGTGTGGACACATTTTTGTGGAAGATGTTTTTGCACAAAACCTTTTGTGCAAAAGGCTTCTTCCGCAAAAACCTTGCAGTGTAGACAAAGCCAAATAGCTCTGCCAACAGAACGCATGTTTACATAAATGTCACTGAATCTACACTGGATTGTATCACTTCAACTGCACCAGTACAGGTACATTTTTGTGTGTAGACAAGGCTCTGAGATGGTGTGCCAGAGTGTACCAACCCCACACTGGGCCTGAAAGAGTGAACCAGGGAACCCCATTCCCACAGCCCTGCTGTGCATGCTCCAACTAGAGGACAGGTATAAAGGTCTGAACTGGGGAACTGAACTGCTTAGGCCAATCAGCAGGAAATGGCTGGAGAAGACCTCAACGAGGAAGAAACTGGAGAAGAAGCCACCAGTCATGAGTAGGATAGGAAGTACTCAGGGTGAGGAGATAAGTCCCTGAGAACTTAGCGTATTTCTGGTGGACTCCCTGCTGAGCTAGTGGTGGGACACACTCACCACTGACAGGGCCCTGGGCTGGGACCTGGTGGAGAGGGTAGGCCCAGGTTCCAAGAGGGATGCTGCAGCTGCGATTACTGACTCTGTCCACTAGGCCTTACTTCCCTGGGAACAGGAGCGACTAAGACTGAATTTGGCTGTTAGGCCTTACTGCCCTGAGACAGGGGACACAGCTACTGAGTCTGGTCATTAGGCTTTGCTGCCCTAAGGAAAGGGTGAGATAACTGATTCAGGCCACTAGGCCCCACCACCCTGCAGGAAGAGGGGTGAAAAGAACGCTGGCCACTGGACCTCACTACCCTCCGAGAAGGGGTACTGTACTGGCTGTGGCCCCTAAGCTGGACTGCTGTATGGGATAAGGGGCATAGTGAGAGGACCTTGTCCCTAGAGACTGAGACGTTCAGAGGGAGAACCACACAGTGAAAGGCCTGAAAGGCCTAAAGACCAGCCTTGGAAAGGCCTGGGCACACCCACCCCATGACAGATGGGTGTAGCCATGGGAGGGCCTGAGTGGGCCATGGCCCACCTACTGAGCATTCAGCCCCACCCAAATCAGCGCCAGAGCTTCCCAAATCCACAGGCTGGGACACCCAACTCTGGCTTGGTGTTCGTCAGCTCGGGTGCATCCTTTTCCTACCAGCGTCATGTGCTCCTGCCTTGGCCTGCAGCCCCAGTGCTAGCTCTCCAGGGGATGCACCCTGCAGGGACAAATCTAGGCAGGGCTACTGCTGGTGCCAGAAGCTAGGACAGCAGCATAGGGAGCCAGCAGGAGGAGGACGCAGCCGGGTTGATAGACACCCAGCAGGAGGCTAGAGGGACAGGTGGAGCTCAAGTGCCAGTGGGGCCCCCTTCACACCCTGGGCATGCCCCACAGCCTGTGTGTCCCGGGTGCCTGGGAAGTGGAGGGGAAAGGCAGGCCCCCGCTACCTTCCTGCCCCGGTCCCCAAGGCACTGGAACCTTTTAGTGTTCTCTTCCCAGGTCCCTCCATCCCTCCCCACACCCTCCATTATTGCCCACCCACCTGAAAGCCAGGCCCGCCCACTTTTCCTGTCCCAGCTACGCCACTGCTATGAGATCCTTCATTTTGAATTGCAGATGTGAGGTAGGAGGGTTATAATGAGAAGAGAAGTACATTGCTTTCTTGCTGCTATACAATTCACGACCTTACTCCAGCACGGTGCAGTGTACTGTGGCCTGTCCTAGCAAAACATAGGTGTCGGCACTTTTATTAATGACAAGAGCAGCCAGCTCAGCCTGAGTCCAGTCAGACTTTTGGAACCAGTTAAGTGCTCTCTGGGCACGTTCAGATGTTTAACATGCATGGTCACTCCCACGCTAACATTATACCATCTCACCAGTATCGGTTGCTCCCATACTAGTAGATGTTGATACCGATCCTTAGGAAAAACTCCCATCCAAGTCATGGGAGCTACACTGATTGACACTAGGTGACTGTCTGGTGGCATTAATAACAGGCTGTGTCTTTTGAGTAGGTACTGGTGCCCTATTATTTCAAGGGAAACAGGAATTGCCAGACTGGAGAAGCCCATGGTTCCTGAAATAGTCCAAGTATTTGACAGGAAAGAAATGGCCTGCAGGTCAGAAAAGAGCTGCCAAGCTTCTCAATCCAGCCCACAGCCTGCCCTGCTGGGACCCTCAGGCAGAGGTGTAGAGAGGGTGTTATGCGCCCAGGGGCAAAGGAAAAATTTGTGCCCCTCCCACCGTTGCTGGGCAACAGGTCCCCAAACCTAGCACACAGCTGAGCTCGACTCTAGGATGGGGGGGCAGCTTGTACCGCGTCTCCCCCCCCTCCAGTTTGTGGCCAGATCCCCCCATCCCCGCACACGCTAACCCGCCAGCAGAGATGGAGGAAGATCGGGCTGGGGGCAGAGAGGCAGGGAGCAGGCTCCAGCCAGCAATGGTGGAGGAGGAGCAGGAAAGCTGAGGGAGACAAGGGGAGCAGAAGGGGACTAAATTGGCACCTGGTTAGCGTGGCTCCCGGGGGCAACTTGCCCCCCACCTCCCTTCACTATTCCACTGCTCTCAGGCATGAGGCAAACTCATGCTGCTCAAAGCAGCTGGCTGCTCCATATGGCTCTCTGGAATTGTGCTAGGGGCAGGGCAGCACACAAAGCCTCACCCCCCCCACACACACTCACACACCCCTCTCCGCCACATGGCACACAGAGCAAATGGAGCAGCCAGCCACTTGAGCCTGGGTCTGTGGCAGGCAGGGATCCTACCTGAGAGTCCTGCTGGGCTGCTGGCCAGGAGCCACTCTTGTAAGCATCTCCTGGCCAGAGCCTGCTCCTGGCACCCCACCTACTCCTGCATCCCTAACTCCCTGCCCCACATCACTACCCAAACTCTTTACACACCTCTTCTGCAGGTCACAGCTCCTTCCCAGACCCTGCACTCCCTCTTACACTCTTCCCCCAGGCCAGAATCCTCTGCAGCACCCATACCTCCTCCCCAAACTTGTACATCCTCTCCAATCCAATCCCCTGCCCCAGGTCATCACCCAAACCCTCTGCATCCCCTTTCCTCCCCCACGCCAGGTCACAACTCCCTCCCAGATCCTGCACCCCCTCTTCTACCCCTCCTCCAAGTCAGAATCCACTCCTGTATCCTATATTCTTTTCCTAACCCTGCACCCCAATCTGCCCCAGGCCACAACCCCCTTTCACCTAAACTACCTCTCAGACTCCACAATCTTTCCTGCACCCCAGTCCGCTACCTCAGGCTCCCTTCTGCATCCAATCCATGTCCCAGACCCTGCATGCCCTCCTTAGAAAAGTGCAGCTCTTGACCACTTTCCAAAATCTTGGCAGTGGCTCCCCTTCAAACATTATTGCCCACCCTGCTCTAATCACAAGTGGCAGGTGTCCCAAGCATTCTGAGTGTATGTATTAGTGGTTCTTAGTTTAGTAGTGAGCAGTTTGCTGTTGTAGGTGGAAGGGTCTCCATTCTCCCTACTCCTGTGTCCTCTCATGGGCTTAGGAGCATGCCCAAGTCCCAAGGGTTCAAGCTCTGCAGTGTCTGCACAACATCTATGCCCACAAGCAAAACCCACAACTCGGTGTCTATGGTTTCTGGGGGAAGCCCATGAGGCAGAGCAGTGCAGGGTCTGCAAAGCATTCAAACCTCGAAGGAGGAAGGGGTGGGACTTAGGGAGTCCTCTCTTCCCACAACAGCGTCTTGGCGCACAGCACACCGCGATCTGTCGAGCCAGCACAGAAGGCTGACTTGGTGCAGCAATCCCAGCATCATCGTTCGCTGAAGCCATCAACCCCCTGGCACCGATCTCACGCCCCGGTGAAATCTTCCAGATCAAGACCGGCGATGGCACCGATTGTGCCCCAGCACCAGCAGGACCATGAGGTCCCTTGTCATTCAAGCCTTGAGGACCTCTGGTACTGCACCCATCTCAGAAGCTGGGCCTGATTTTGCTGGACTTTCTGTGGATAGAAGTGGTGGAGATTGGACCCTCCTCTACAAATAAGAACAGCCGTATTGGGTCAGACCAAAGGTCCATCTATCCCAGTATTCTGTCTGCCAGCAGTGGCTTATACCAAATGCCCCAGGAAGGGAACGCAACAGGTAATCCTCATGTAATCCTTCTCCTGTCACCCATTTACAGACAAACAGAGGCTAGCATCACCATTCCTACCCATCCTGGCTAATAGCACTGATGGATCTAACTTCCATGAATCTATCTAGCTTTTTTTTGAACCCTGTTAAAGTTCTAGTCTTCACCACATCTTCTGGCAAGGAGTTCCACAGCTTGACTGTGCACTGAGTGAAGAAAAACTTCCTTTTGTTTGTTTTAAACCTGCTGCCTATTAATTTCATTTGGTGACCCCTAGTTCTTATATTATGGGAATAAGTAAGAAACTTTTCCTTATTCACTATTTCCACACCAGTCCCCTCTTTTCTAAACTGAAAGTCCATGTCTTTTTAAACTCTCATCAAATGGGACCCGTTCCAAACCCCTAATCATTTTTGTTGCCCTTTTCTGAACCTTCTCCGATGCCAATATATCTTTTTTGAGGTGAGGCAACCACATCTGTAGGCAGTATTCAAGATGTGGGTGTACCATGGTTTTATATAGAGGCAATATGATATTTCCTGTCTTATTTTCGATCCCTTTTTTAATGACTCCTAATATTCTATTTGCTTTTTTGACTGCCGCTGCACACTGAGGGGATGTTTTTAGAGAACTATCCACAATGACTCCAAGATCTCTCTCTTGGGTAGTTGTAGCTAAATTAGTTGCCATCATACTGTATGTAGAGTGGGAATTATTTTTTCCAAATGTGCATTACTTGACATTTATCAACATTAAAATTTCATTTGCCATTTTGTCACCCAATTGCTTAGTTTGGTGAGATCTTTTTGAAGCTCTTCACAGTCTGCTTTGGTCTTAACTCTCTTGAGCAGTTTGGTATCATCTGCAAATTTTGGCACCTCACTGTTTACGCCTTTCTCCAGATCATTTATCTCTAGACACATTTGAAACAGCTTGAGGCCTCACAATAGAGATTATGATGCCTATATCCCCTGATATCTGGGACAGGCCACAGCCCCTTCCCCATCAGCCTTCTAATGAGAAGCAATCCATGATGGGCCTGCCCATCAGTCCCCCCATCAGTCAGATTCGCAGCGACAGTCCTAAAGTAGGACTCACCAGAACAGTTCTTATTCCAGAATATCTCCAGATAGCTACTCCTGGTCAACATCTGGATCCTCTGTCTGATCCTGAATCTCTCGACACCGATACTGGCCATGGTACCAATCAGACACCACCAGTCATTCCAGGGAAAGTGCCATGTGCCGGCACCTCACCCTACCCCGGCACCACTCTTCCATAAAGATAAAGGTCAACTTAGGTCCAACCCAGCTTTTCTTCTGAAAGTGGTCTCTAGCTTCGATACCAAACAGGACATATTTCTGCCTGTTTTTTACCCAAAGCCACATATGACCCTACTGGAGCAGAGACTATATTACCTTGACATCAGGAGGGCCCTCACCTTCTACATTGATCATACAAAGCCCTTTTGGAAGTCTTCTCAACTGTTTGTGGCAGTGGCTGAGCACATGAAGAGCCTACCAGTGTCATCCCAGCATATTTCCTCCTGGATCACAGCTTGCATCCGGGCCAAGTTATGAGCTGGCCAACATCTCCCAGCCTCCTGTCACGGCGCACACAACCCATGCGCAACACTCCTTGGTGGCCTTCCTGGTTCGTGTTCCATTCCAGGAGATCAGGAGACCTATGATACGGCCTTTCATTCGTACCTTCATGTCACACTACATCATTGTACACCAATCCAGGCAAGGTGCGGTGTTCGGCACTGCAGTGCTTAAGTTAGCACTGTCAAGTCTGGCATCATCCTTGGTTCGGCATAATTTTAGTCAGCCAGATGTACATTTATCATGGATGTGCAGTCCCATTAAATGTGTGTACAGCCACCAGTCCTGGCTCTCAGTGGCCTGTGCTGTTATTTAGCTCTATTTTACCCTTAAATGCAGGGGTGGGCAATAATTTTTTGCCGGGGGCCACTTCAAAAATTTCTGAAGTGGCCCCGGGCTGCACCAGAAGTGGTGGGGCCTCGAGCGGAAGGGGTGGGGCTGGGATATTGCTGGGTTCCCCACCCCCAGACCATGATTGGTCTGGGGGTGGGGAAGTGCCTTTGCCCACCTCCCCCGTCCCCACTAGGTGCCCATGCCCCTGGCTGGGAGGATACTTCCCATGCTCCCCCGCCCAATCAGGACCTGGGGGTGGGAGATCATGCAAAGTTTCCTCCACTCTGTCCCCGCCTTGCGAGCAGCATGCAGCACTTAAAAGGGCCATGCACTCCTCGCAGGGTGAGAGGAGGCTTTGCGCGCTCCCACAGGCCAATCAGGGTGTGGGGGAAAGGGAGCGCACAAAACCTTTTCCCGTCCTACCAGGGCAGAGGAAACTTCAAATGCTCCCCTGCTCCCAGGCACTGATTGGCCTCCTCCCACCCTGCCAGGAACGCCTGGTGCTTCCAAGTGCCGTGTGCTCCTGGCAGGATGCAGGAAACTTTGTGTGCTCACCCCACTCCAAGGTGCTAATTGGCTTGGGGACCAGGGAGCAACAGGGCCTCCATGGGCTGGATCCAGCCTGCCGAGGCCCTTTTGCCCACCCCTGCCTAACTGTCTTCTAGGAGGCCAGTAAGCAGTGGAAGTGTTGGTAATGCAGTTAGACAACATTGACCTTCCATGGTCCAGCAAATTCTCTGGTTAGGCACTGGTCAGGTCCCGAGGTTGCCAGACTAGATAGTCAGGATTTGCCCCTAAACTGCTTGTCCTGTGCTGGCAAAACCTTTCTAGTGCAGACAAGGCTTAGAGCAGTGGTCCCCAACCTTCTGGTGCTGCCGGGCGCCCGAGGGCGGGGCCGCACATGCGCCACGTGCCCAGGGGCAGCACCACACATGTGCCGTGTGCCCGGGGCAGGGGCCACGCATGCACCGTGCACCTGGGGGCAGGGGCTGTGCATGTGCCGGGTGCCCAGGGCCCGGGGTGCAAGAATGGCTTGGGCTGGCGCTGGTCACTAGGCGGGTGCACATAAATGCCACGGCAGGTGCCACGGTGCCAGTGGGCACCGCATTGGGGACCACTGGCTTAGAGGACTTCTCCAGTGCCTTCCAAGACTTGGAATACCATCTCCAAGCCCTTTTTGAATCTTCTCTTACAACCTCTAAGATGCCGTTTGTAATAACTTATGCTGAGTTGCCCATTGGGATTTGGAAATGCCCCTGGAGAGCTGTTCCTGAGACAGTCAGATCAGAGGGTGCTTCTGGACAATGTGGCTCTTATAAGTGTCATATTAGCACTATGCTAACCAGGAACTCTTGAGGGGCCACTGAAGCAGAGCAGCAATAGTGAGGCAGGCGACCTCAGGAGAAAAGCTCCCTGCCTATGGTTAATACACAAGCTAAGTACAAGAATCCCACTGCATTTGCCCATTGGGAAGCAAACTTTGCCATTACAAATGGAAAAATTTCCAGGAAATGCAGTAAGTTGACATTTGCTGCATTTTAACTCCCCTATCTGAGAAGAACCCACACTGGGAACAATTTGCCCTTTGGACTGAAGGTTCACTCATTAAATGATACAGCATTTAAATGCTTTTCTAGCACTACATTGTCTATCATAGTTTCACAAATAATGAGAAACAATTTGCCTGCATTTTATTTCTCGGTCACAAGTTAAATTGGTCCCAAGCATTTCACTGGAAAGCTTCATTGATTTTATGTATGTACCTTTTATGAAGTCAAGCATAGGACAAAAAAACATGTCCTATTGTATTTTGGCCAAAAGTATTCTATAAAAATTGCACTTAAACATCAAATTGCATAAATAGTAATTCAGAGATAATGACAGTAGGTTGTGTGTCAAATGGACTTGGATTACAGTTGCTTTCCAACATACTGTGACTATCAACACAATCAAAAGAAGCAAAACCCAAACAGTAAAGTTAATGCTGCTGAGTTTACACCAGAGGTTGCCTGCAATATAGCTTTGGATCCCAGTCAAAATAGTGAGTGCTCAAATAAAAAATGAACATTTTCATTATTGTTAATGATGTATATTAGTAGAAGTTCCGACAGGCTAACTAAGACTGCAGCCCCATTGCTCTAGGCATAAGGTGAGGGAAGGGGCATGTGGCAACATATGCACACCCCGTTACAGGCTTGAGGTTGTTCAGGGATGCATACACTGCCTGGTCAGCTGTAGGGTCGTCAGCAATCGCTATAGTCCATAAAGATCCATATGCAATCTACAGTAGTTGAGTTTAGTGTCTCAAATCAATAAGGGTATGTCAACAGAGCAAAGTTATTTCAAAACAACAGCCCTTATTTCGAAATAACTTTCCTAGCATCTACACAGCCAAATCGCTATTTCGAAATTAAATCGAAATAGCAGAGTGCTTATTTTGAATTTGGTAAGCCTCATTCCACAAGGAATAACACCAAATTCGAAATAGCTAAATCAAAATAAGTGCTGTGTACACGCTTATTTCGAAATAGGGGGCCTCCAGCCTTCCCAGAGTGCCCTGCTGGCCACTCCAGCCTCAACCATAGAATCATAGTACCATAGAGCTGGAAAAGACCTCAGAAGGTCATCAAGTCCAGCCCCCTACTCTAGGCAGGACCAATCTCAACTAAATCAACCCGGCCAGGGCTTTGTCAAGCCGAGACTTAAACACCGCTAGGGATGGAGACTCCACTACTTCCCTCGGTAACCCATTCCAGCGCTTCGCTACCCTCCTAGTGAAATAGCTTTTCCTAATATCCAACCTGGTCCTCTCCCACCGCAACTTGAGACTATTGCTCCTTGTTCTGCCACCTGTCACTACTGAGAACAGCCTTTCTCCATCCTCTTTGGAACCTCCCTTCAGGAAGTTGAAGGCTGTTATCAAATCCCTCCTCACTCTTCCCTTCTGCAGACTAAACAGACTCAAGTCCCTCAGCCTCTCCTCATAAGTCATATGTTCCATTCCCCTCATCATTTTGGTTGGCCTCTGCTGGACTCTCTCTCCAATGCGTCCACATCCTTTTTGTAGTGGGGGGCCCAGAACTGGACACAATACTCCAGATGTGGCCTCACTAAAGCCGAATAAATGGGAAGAACCAAGAACACTCCATTCCCTCTCCTCCTCCCCCCGGAACCCTTAAAGGGGTAGACTCTGGCCACAGTGCCTGTGCCAACTCCAAGCCTGCCAGCCCAGAGCCAGCATTCTCTGCACCTGACTCAGTGGTCCCAAAACGTGAGCCAGCAAGCCACTGGCAGCCATACCTCCAACGCTTCCTAGGAGCAGTCTGCCAGCTCCCAGGAGCCTGACAGGGCCCAGAGAAGGTGGGCACCTGCCTGGTCCAGGGTGGGGATCATGGACCTTATTCAAGTTTGGGGGGGATGCCCCCAATGTCCATGATCTCCACACTAGACGGAGGAACGTGGCCATCTCTCGCAGGATAGCTGCCAGCCTGGCTACAAAAGGCAACATGCGAACCCAGGAGCGGGTTTGCATGACAATCAAGTTGGTCCAGCGAGACCCCCAAGCCTGAGCTTCCTCTCCCCCTTCTCCCCCTTGCTTCCCCCCTTCCAGCTCCCTCCTCCCAGGTTTCCCCCTCCCCTCTCCCACCCTCTGTTCTCCGCTCTCTCACCTCCTTTCCCCAGTCTCACCAGAGTTTCATTCCCTCCCCCCCCCAGTTTTGTTAAATAAAGACAGTTTGTGTTCATGAAAATATGTGTAGTTTATTTGACATCAGGAAGGGGAATTAGGGAGGGGTAAGTGGAAGGACTTGAAGGAGGAATGAGGCACAAGCCCCCAATGGGGCAGACCTGGCAGGCTCTTAGTGCTCCTGAGGGTGGAAGATCTCCCGCAGGGCCTCCTGGATACTAACAGCCCCCCGATGGCAGCTTGCAGAAAGTGCAGCCAGGCTCACAGCAACGCGTCCAAGAGAAGCACCAGAGTGCCCAGGGGTAGCTCTGGCTCCATGTTGCAGAGTGCTGTGGTGTCCCAAGTGAGGGCAACCAGAGCATGCAGAGACAAAATGCTTTGCCTGTCCTTCATTGAGGTAGACAAACAAGCAAGGAAACTTGAGAACTGGCTGTCCGGGGGCAGGGGAGTCCCTTTAAGCAGGGGAGTCCCTCAGATAGTGTCAGGCAGCAGCTCCACCCAGTAAGTCCTGACCTGATGCCCTGACAGAACTGGTTCCGGCCAGCATTAAATGCGATTCAGAGTCCACTCAGTGTGGACGCGCTATTTCAAAATAGCAAAATGCATTTTGTGTGTAGACGCGTTATTTCAAAATAAGCTATTTCGAAATAACTATTTTGAAATAAGATATTTCAAAATAATGTTGTAGTATAGACAGACCCTAATGCTGTCCCTTCTCTTAGGGCAGTATGGTCTACCAGTTACAGTCTGTAAACAGCCCTTGTCTCAGGGCAGTAGGGCTTGATGTCCAGAGTCAATAAATAGCCCTAGCCATGGGGCAGTACAGAGAGTCAGTAAGTAGCCCTTGTCACAGGGCAGTAGGACCTAATGGCTAGAGTCAGTAGTGTTGGGGCAAGCACCCTGGTAGGAGGACCTGGGCCCACCGTGCTCCACTGTGTCCCAACCCTGGCCCTGAGTGGCAAAAAGGTCTGCCACTCCCTCAGCAAAGAATCTGGCTGAAACTTGCCAAGTACACGTGGGTGGGAAAGGCCACTTCTGCACCCTCCCTGGGTCACGTCTTACCGATTCTGGTGGATCGGCGTGCCACGTAGCAGCTGGGTCTCCCGGTTCCCCAGCAGCAGCTTCTCTCTGGTACTCTGCAGGGTTTGCGTAGCAGCAGTCTCCTGGGATTCCTGTTCTCGCTTTCTGGGTTGCTGGCTGCTGCAGCTCAGGAGCTCTGGCTGGAGTGCCTCCTCCTTCGCTGGTCAGCCCAGACTGAGCTGTTGAAGGGGCGGGGCTTCCTCCGCCCACAGGATTTTCACTCCCCCTGCTCCAGTGTGGGGCAAAACAAATTGGAATGTGAATGTTTAACCAATTTACCAGAGGGAGCTAGAGCAGCTCCCCACCTGCCACTGTCAGGGGGCTGCTCCAGTCCTGTGGGGAGCCTACTGCAGATAGGGGCTGCTCCATGGTGGTCTTCAGCCCCCCCCCCCTTTCATCAGTTAACTGGTTAAATTTGTTTAACCGGTTAACCAGTTAAATGGGATGTTACATCCCTAGGAGCAAATGTCATGGGAATGCCACAATTTTTGGAGGAGGGGGATTGTTAGGAGGTAATCAGGGAAGGGAAGATGGTTGAGAGGGGTGGAGCCAGGAAAAGAGAATGAATCTGAGGTGAAGCTACTGTGTGGGTGTGTGGGGGGAGAGGGTAGGTGCAAACAGACAATCAGCACAGGGTGGAGAAAGTAGAGTCAAAACTGAAGCAAGTTCTAAGTGTCCAAATGTCCCTGCTCTGACTGCCTCTGCACTTACCTACTGGAGTCTCTGGATAATTATTTCTGTCTGTTGAGTTATGGGGTAGAGAGAAGGAGCAGACACCACTTGGGGTCCTCATACTCCCAGAGGGTAGTGGCCTCTGCACAGTCCTGAGTCTGCCAGGAGGGGTGGCCGTGGCTGGTCCTGACTACTATGATTCTTTTTTTACCCTACCCAGTGGAGAAACAGTATCACACACAAAGGCTACGTCTAGACTGGCATGATTTTCCGCAAATGCTTTTAACAGAAAAGTTTTTCCGTTAAAAGCATTTGCAGAAAAGAGTGTCTAGATTGGCACGGACCCTTTTCCGCAAAAGCACTTTTTGCTTAAACGCGGATGTGCCAGTCTAGACGCGGTTTTGCGCAAGAAAGCCCCGATCGCCATTTTCTCCATTGGGATTTTTTTGCGCAAAACAGTTTTTAGCTGTCTACACTGGGCCTCTTGCACAAAAACATTTCCAGAAAAGGGCTTTTGCCTGAACGGGAACGTCAAAGCATTTGCGCAAGAAGCACTAATTTCAGACAGTAGAACGTCAGTGCTTTTGCACAAAATCAAGCAGCCAGTGTAGACAGCTGGCAAGTTTTTGTACAAAAGTGGCCGCTTTTGCAGAAAAACTTGCCAGTCTAGATGCAGCCAAGGTGTAAGAGCTTTCCTTACTTCCAAATTATCTATCACTCTAAGTCTAAGGCTTCTATATGGCTCCATTACTATAGGGTCTGAGCCCCTCACAATCTTCAGTGTATTTATCTTCTCAGCCATGAGTGGTATCGCAGTGCTACTAACTCCATTTTACAGATGGGAAACAGAGCTAGAGAAAACAAGTGACTTGTGGAAGATCATGGAATGAAGTCTGTGGCAGAACAAAGTGTACCTGGATTTTGCAAGGACCAGGCTAGTGGCCTAATCACAGGACCAGCCTTCCTTTATGGTAAGGCTGTTGAGATGCATTATAAACACAAAACAGTGTTGGTAAATATTAAACCAGGGACTATTGCCATGTGTGGGGGCAGATATTCAGAAGAGATCAGATTTTCAAATGCTCAGCACACGAACTGTCTGTCAGATTTGTCTCCCATTTAGGCACCCAAAGAAGAGTCGGATTTTCAAAAGCTCAGCACCCAGCATGTTGTGCTGCTTTGAAAGTTGGCTACTTATTTAGGTATTGAAATGGGAACGGAGCACTGCTGGGAACCTGGTGCTAAGTCCTTAAGGACTATCCTGCTTCTGCTAGGGTTACCAGATGATTTCAAAAAAATACCGGACACATTTGATCTCAGAGTGGGGAGGGTGGCCGGGAGGGGAGGAAGTCAGGGGAAGCGAGGCTGGCAAAGGGAGATTGGGGGGAGGAGGGAGGAAATGGCTGGCGGGAAGCATGGTTGGCCAGGAAGAGATTGCGGGGAGCAGGGCTGGCTGGGGGAGATGGTTGGGGGGGGGAGGAACCAGCCGACAGAAAGCAGGGCTGGCCAGGAGGGCTCGGGGAGAGCAGGGCTGGCCAGGGTGGGGGAACCAGCTGGCAGGGAGCAGGGGCTGGCTGGGAGGGGGTCAGGGGAAGTGAGGCTGGCCAAGGGAGATTGGGGGGAGGAGGGAAGAAACGGCTGGCAGGAAGCATGGCTGTCCGGGAGAGGGTTGGGGGGAGCAGGGCTGGCTGGGGGAGATGGGTGGGGGGGAGGAACCAGCCGACAGAAAGCAGGGCTGGCCGGGAGGGCTCGGGGAGAGCAGGGCTGGCCAGGGTGGGGGAACCAGCTGGCAGGGAGCGGGGGCTGGCTGGGAGGGGGTTGGTGGGAGTGGGGCTTGCCGGGTGGGGAGTAGGAGGGAGGAACTGGCCGGTGGTGAGCGGGGCTGACCCGGGCGCATGCAGATCCCAGGGTGCTACCCGGCCCACGCACTGTCCCAGCGGGGTGCACGGACGAGTCCATCCCACCCCCGCCCACCCTCCTCCAGTCTCTACTGTTTAGTTGTGTACTGCCTGGCTGGTAGACACGCTCACACAGTGTGAGTGTGTCTACCAGCCAGGCAGTACGCAACTACATAGTGATACTCAAGATAATAATAAAACGTACTTAATTAGAAAATACCAGACATTTATATGTCTGATATTTTCTCAGTTTGTTTCCCGGACAGAAAGCTCAAATACCGGACACCTGGCAACCCTAGTTTCTGCTGGAATGGCCTTGCCTTTGATCATACCATCTCAGACTATCAAAGAACTGAGCATGTCTGATCTTATTGCTAAGCCACTATTCCTTCCCCCCCAAGAGTAATACTTTACTTCTGGCTTATACCAGACATATATTCCCATACATTCCCCCTGCTCACCCAGGCTGACTCAGCTACTCAGTACTGAATTTGGGACGGTGATACAGAGCTCCATATTTTGACCACCTGTTCCAGGAAGGAAGTAAATGGGTCTGTAGCCCCGTTCGCTCAAGCATATCTGGACCCATGGTAGCCTTTGAGGAAGGTTCTTATTCCCTTTCAGTCTACTGTGCAGGCATTCAGCCCAAGTCACAGAGTAGCCCTACATAAAGACTGAAGTACACCAATAAAAGATTTTATTAAATAATTTGATACAGGCAATTTATTTTCTTTATTATGGAAGAACTTCTATGTGCGGCCATGCTCCATTAAGATCATCCCCGTGAATATTATATTAACATATCATGGTTGTAAGTAGGTGTAAACAAAGGAGAAATTTTTCATCTACAGCACTAGAGAGACTGAAGCAGCTGTTGAGAACAGTCCTTTATTTTCAAAATGCAAGCAGCTAGCTTTCCTGAATGGCTAACTCCTTGTTTAATGGAGATGCCAGACAGCATAGGTTATTCTGATTAATCAAGCTGTTTCTTTAAAGAGATTTTTATCAGTCTCTGTAGGCCCTTGCCATGTCAGTGTGTTCCCTGGAATTCCATCTAGCTCTCGCGGACGTCAGTGAGAGTTTTTTGAGAGCTCATCTTTGCTGGAGGCAGCTTGTTATATATTCTAGAGCAGTGGCTTTCACCTAGATGTCCATGGACATCTGGGGGTCTGCAGACCAGGCCTGCTGATGGGGGAAAGGGAGCAGGGGACAAAGGGGAGCCAGTAAACCAGGGAATTTTGGAATATAATTTTGATTTTTGGCTCATCAAATCTGACTAGAAAGGTCCCTGGGTTTGTCCCCCACTCCCAGTCACAAAGTTAGAAACTTCTGAGTTTTACATCAGTCGGGGAGTTTCAGGACCCACAACAACCATGCTCACAATGTGTCTGGTACAAATTTCTGACAATCTTTATTGAGAAAGGCATTAAGAATGCACACAATAAAATGCTTAAGGCAATGACTACATAAATGGATTCAATCAGCCCAAATGGTAACATGAATATAGCCTAAGTATACAATTGCGATTACCTAATAGAATGCCATACTCAAGTCCACCTGATGACCTTGAAGAGTTAGAGGACCAGCCTATTGTGTTGGCACAGCAGGGGTCTCAGCAAGAGACAAGAGATTTCGATAGCATAAGAAATTGAAGACTATCTAAATCTTCAGATAGTACTTGTAAGCAAAGTTTAAAAAGAAAGTCAAGAAAGAATGATAATCGCGAAATGTGTCTCACACTACTGGTTGTGTGGGTTTATAGGCCTGTTTGATGTCATTTAGGATCTTGGGGTATGTCTACACTACCCTCCTAGTTCGAACTAGGAGGGTAATGTATGCATACCGCACTTGCTAATGAAGCCCGGGATTTGAATTTCCCAGGCTTCATTAGCATAAGCGGGGAGCCGCCATTTTTAAATCCCCGCTGCTTCGAACCCCGTGTAGCGCGGCTACACGGGGCTCGAACTAGGTAGTTCGGACGTGGGTGCCTATTCCGAACTACCGGTACACCTCGTTTCATGAGGAGTAACGGTAGTTCGGAATAGGACCCTAGTCCGAACTACCTAGTTCGAGCCCCGTGTAGCCGCGCTGCACGAGGTTCGAACCAGCGGGGATTTAAAAATGGCGGCTCCCCGCTTATGCTAATGAAGCCCGGGAAATTCAAATCCCGGGCTTCATTAGCAAGTGCGGTATGCATACATTACCCCGCTAGTTCGAACTAGCGGGGTAGTGTAGACATACCCTAACCCTCAAAGGCAAAACCAGATTTCTGCACCCTAAGGCTGTGTCTAGACTACATGCCTCTGTCATCAGAGGCATGTAGATTAGACACATAGGCAAAGGCAAATGAAGCGGCGATTTAAATGATCGCGGCTTCATTTAAATTTACATGGCTGCCGCGCTGAGCCGACAAACAGCTGATCAGCTGTTTGTCCGCTCAGCGCGCTAGTCTGGATGCTCCCCTGCCGACATCAAAGCCCTTTGTCGGCAGCCCCGTTATTCCTCGTGGGATGCGGCTCAGCGCGGCAGCCACGTAAATTTAAATGAAGCCGCGATCATTTAAATCGTGGCTTCATTTGCCTTTGCCAAAACAACAAATCTACATGGCTCCGTCGATGGAGCCATGTAGTTTAGATGTACCCTAAGATATTTGTGGGCGCTCATGTTTGATTGGAGAATTAAATTATGGCACCCCTTTGAATATGCATGAGTTGTCACATTGTGTTCTCGTGAACACGAGCCGGGGGAGGGGGTTCACTAATAGTCACAGAAATACCACAAGTCACGTACTCTTCCTCCTTTTGCAAGAGTAGGATGTTTGCCCCATCAAGTCAGGGTATTTTGGGGGTGTACTGCTCTTAACTCAGACAGTTATGTCAGAACACTTGCACCTGTGAGATTGACATTGGTTACCATGTACGATAAGTCTATTTTCAGGACATAGAGTGTCTACTTTGTGGTTAATCCAGCACATTCCATTTAGACTATATTTTATGTATATAAAACAGGCAGTCCCCGGGTTACGTACAAGATAGGGTCTGTAGGTTTGTTCTTAAGTTGAATCTGTATGTAAGTCGGAACTGGCATCAGCCGCTGCTGAAACTGATCAGTTTCAACCGCAGTTCTGACTTATATACAGATTCAACTTAAGAAACCCAGGCGTCCCCAAGTCATCTGCTGCTGAAACTGATCAGCGGCTGATTCCAGGAAGCCTGGGGCAGAGCAACTCTGCCTCGGGCTTCCTGTAGTCAGCCGCTGGTCAGTTTCAGCAGCGGCTGACTTGGGGATGCCTGGGGCAGAGCAGCTGGGGTGCTGCTGGGTTGCTCCAGTAGCGCGGCTCCTTGGTGCTACTGGAGCAACCCAGCAGCACCCCAGCTGCTCTGCCACAGGCGTCCTGATTCAGCCGCTGCTGAAACTGACCAGCAGCGGCTGAATCAGGAAGCCTGGGGCAGAGCAGCTGGGGTGCTGCCGGGTTGGTCCGGAGCGGCGCTGCGGGACCAACCCAGCAGCCCCCAGCTGCTCTACCCCAGGGGTAGGCAAGAAAAGCCTGGTCTGCTGGGGGGGGGGCACTAGCTGCACCCCCCCGAGCAGACCAGGGAGATGGGGGTGGCGGGACCGCCCAAGTCCTCCACGGCTTTGCTCCGTCTCCCTGGTCTGCTGACCTGGGAGACGCGGAGCAAAGCCACAGAGCATGCCCGCAGCAGGACAGCCCGGGCGCGCTTGAGCTTTCCCCCTGTGGGCGTGCTCCGCGGCTTTGCTCCCCGTCTCCCTGGTCTGCTGGTCGGGAGACGGGGAGCAAAGCTGCAGAACACGCTCGCAGGGGGACAGCTCAAGCGCGCCCGGGCTGTCCCGCTGTGGGCGTGCTCCAAGGCTTTGCTCCCCGTCTCCCTGCAGACCAGGGAGACGGGGAGCAGCTTTTCTCGCCCCGGAGGATGGGGGCGGCGGGTCCGCGGCGCATCTGGGCGTCCCGCCGCTCACGTCCTCCGGGGCGAGAAAAGCCCCGTTCATAACTGCAGATCCAACATAAGTCGGATCCGCGTAACTCAGGGACTGCCTGTATTTAATTCTATACTACCATATTTCAAAGCCATTATATCTATATAGAATACTATATCTTACTTCTAATTACTCTCTCCTACTGCCAAAGCTGACTTCTTACAGGATAAGATTCCTGTAGGTTCTTGTATTTCTGCTAGAATAGAATGAAGACAGTGAAAAGTTTACAGATTACTAGATCAGTCTGCAGGCATGTAGGCAAGGTTAGACTTATAGGCTACAAGCCCCAGGCTCTTTAAATAGCCACTGGAGCACCATGCTATATCGTCCAGGCAGTAATACAGGCTGGGAGGGGGAGGGGACACCACACTCTAGGCGGTGCTAAGGGGTGACTGGGAGCCAGCATTGTGCTCTCTGGGAGGAGGGAGAGGCACTCAGGTCTGACTGGCCACGCCCCTTCCACCAGAGACCACCGCCCCTTCTGTGAGCACAGAATTGGCTCTCCCCACACACGGGCCAGGGGCCTGTGGAGGCTATTGGTGCTACTGCCAAAGAGGTCTGCACCTCTATTTGAAAGTTTTTAGGGTGCACAAATGGGGAAAAAAAGGAAGAAAACCTGGAATAAATTCTGCCCTTTGGTGGAAAAGTAAAACCAGATAATTAAAACAAGTCCATGTATTTCTGCATGCACTTAGAACAGCATAACATATCACTTATACAGCTACTTACATCTCCATAGGTACTTCTATACCTGAAGGCTTCACAATCATTAATGGATTTTATTCTCACACCACTTGGTGAGGTAGGGAAGCATTACCCTTTTTTATGAGAGGTACGCTAAGGCACTGGTAGATCAAGTGGCTTGCATTGGAAATCTGGAGCTGAGACAGGAATTGAACCTAAATCTTCTGACTTCCAAAGAAGTGCTCATGCATGTGTGTGTGTACACTGGCAGCACCGGGTATATGTAGATAAATAACTGAAGTGACACACAGTAAGTGTATGCATGGTCCTACAAATGCTTATGCAACTACCTGGGTATGTATCCAAGCAAGAATATAAATGGACTATATCTAAACATTCATTAGGCAGATGCAATTGCAGGAGCTCATGCTTCTTTTGAACATTTGGCCTGACATATTATTTGTCATATTGCATTTCTCATATTGTAAACATGCTGTTGGAATCAGAGCTTTCACATCACCCAGCACTAGTATAAGCAGTACCTGGTTAATATGTACAGGAACATTTTGAAGTCACAGTGACAGGTGTCCATGGGAGGTAGCATCATGTCTTCCTGTGATGTTAGGCATTTTTTTGGATGTGACATTTCACATAGCTGCATCCAACACACAAGGATCTATGAGAGGGCAGTGATGTACACATACTACCTCACCCACCTACCCTGCTTGGCCTATATAAAAGTCCAGAGTTCCTTCTTAAAGGCTACACAGAAAATACAGAGTTCACAGGAATGTAACAATCTCTTTGGCCAGCTGCTCTGCACAGCTTTGAGAGTGGAGAAGGAACCAAGGGTAGTCTGGATCCCGATCTCAACTCCCCGTGCTTGCATGAGAAGTGCTTGTGGGATGAATGGATTTGGCTTGGCCATATCTGTCTCAAAATCAAGTGTTGGTTTACATGTATCAAGCCCTTGCTGGTCACTTGTTCTGGTTAGAAACAACCAAACAAGCTAAAGGGTGTTGTGGCTCCAGACCACCCTTCTATCACAACCTTCAAAGTTTAATGGGTGTGAGTGTGATGAGAGTTGATCACTGGTTTTTGTTTTAGCCCATCTCAATATATTTAACATTCCACTCCAAATAAAACCAAAATAGGCTTCTACTATTTGAGCAATGGGGAATTCAATGGTGATACTCATAGCTGGTACCATGGCTTCTTTGTGTAGGCTCAGTTACAGGTTGAGAAAATCACCAAGCTATTTGGGAAAATCTTTTTCACTGCAGTAGGCAGCAGGGATCTATTCATATACCCCTACCAGTAAGATAACTTCTTCACTGTAGTGCTTTGTAACTGAGGCTCACACAACTGATTCAGCGGAGTTCAGCTCAACAGATGGGTGCTGCAGACACACACAGAAAAGATATTGCCAAGAGAAAAACAAAGTTTATCATTGCATCCATTCTATCCTATGAGGCATTTGCTACGTTACTATCTACTATATATTTGAGAGAGTTTGGGAGCACATGAGTTGGTCAGTTTGTTCAAGAACTCTTCCTAAACAGTAAGAGCTAGGACCATCAAATTTGGTATGCAGCTTCCTCTTAGCATAACTTAAACCAAGCCTGACCCTTGCTCCCCCCGGATGTGTACAGGAATGCATAAAACCTTACAGAAAAGAAACAGAATTACTAAGCAGGTAAAAGTGGCTGGCTGGGGGCGCACCTCAGCCCCATCCCTGAGCCTTCCATCCCTAACCGGTGCCCTTTAGGTCCCTCTTTAGATTCTAGAATATCCAGAGCAATGGCTTGTCACATATTTCTTTTTTAAAGAGCCATTTTTAAAAATAGGGCAGGGGACTGGACTTGATGACCTCTCGAGGTCCCTTCCAGTTCTAGTATTGTATGATTTGTACTAACTCCCCTCCCCCAAGCCGCTTTTGAGGTCTCAGGTATGGTTAGATTCCCGTAGCATCAAAGGACCCCAAGTCCTCAGAGACCTTTTCAGTGACTGTGCCCCCATGTCAGTGATCCTCTAGCTGACATTTACAGATGAAGAGCTAAGGACTCAATGGGCCACGAGGGCTGAATTTTCCTCCTGCCGTACAGCTGATCCCTATCGTCTAGTTTGCAAACACAGCACCTACAACCAACTTGCCCATTTGTGACCGAGGAAGAGTACTTCAGTCTCTGGCATGTTTTCATCATCACTGAATGCTAGTTAAATAAGCAAATAATTCCTCCTCTGGAAGATACAAAAAAGCCCATTTTTTCTTAATGATTTTTCCATCATATCTCCCTGTATCTCAAGCTGCTCACATAGTGAGATTGATAAACAGTTTCCACATATTCTGAGAATATATTGATTTGGTTTTTGCAGAAGTCCAGATAACACAGTATAATGAGGAAATCCCTGTAATCTTAAGATGACATAAATTGCCAAAGGCCTATTGTTTGAGGTGGAGGGGTGTGCAACATCCTCATCTGGCATTTTTTATTTTTTATTATCTAAGTAGTAGGTTGAGCTAAACCTTGCAGAAGCTAGTGGATGTAACAGCCGCCTTTCATTCCAGATAAATGTCAAACACAATTGAGTGACTTCAAAGAACAGAAGAGAGCTGAAACAAAAGCAGTCTCCACAGAAAACACAAAGCACATGTGAAGCACCTGTAGGCAGCGGGATTTTGCTAGGCATTGTTAGTGGAGGTGTGATCATCTATGTATGTGAAAGAAGTGGGAGAAACAATAGAGAAGCTGAAAGAGAAACAGTCAAAGGTCAAGAACACAGCGAGGAAGTAGCCCTGAGACAAAGTCTAGAAAGAAGGCTTTTGGGTGAGTGCTGGTTAAAAGGGACTCAGAACAGGAAGGAAAGACATTGTCTCTTGATGATAGATTCCTGCGTTCTGCATGGAAATAGGACTTTATACAGTCTTTGTAAATAAACTGAATTGCATTGAAGGAACACTTGGCTCCATCACCAAAATATCCTCTTAACTGCAAAAACCTATCTGATTCCAAAGTTGGGCTAACCACTGACATCAAAAAGGAGTGCAGGGGCC
This sequence comes from Pelodiscus sinensis, assembly GCF_049634645.1. Taxonomy (NCBI): domain Eukaryota; kingdom Metazoa; phylum Chordata; order Testudines; family Trionychidae; genus Pelodiscus; species Pelodiscus sinensis. The sequence continues at coordinate 40,340,980 of NC_134720.1, read as the reverse complement.
TGGCTCTGGGCCCCCAGAAGGGGTGGGGGTCTCAGGCAGAAGGATTGGCACCACCCAGCCCATGCTATCCAGGGCTCCACTGGTGATTTAAAGGGCCCATGGCCATTGGCTCTGACTTCTTATTTTGCCAGGGGGTGCTTGATCTCCCCCCATTCCAAGCTCTGCCTCCACTCTACTCCTTCTTCCAAGTTACCCCCATACTAGCTCCATACCCCGTGCATACCAGCCACTCCCCCTGCCTCCCAGTGCTTCCAGAACACTGCAAACAGTTGAAGTCATGATCATCAGTGAGCAGGAGTCAATAGTTTTGATGATCTATAATTTAGACTGTGAGCTCTTTGAAGCAGGGTCTGTCTGTAACCGTGTTTGTGTACAGCTCCTAGCACAACGTGATCCCAATTTCAGGTGGGATCTGTAGGCACCATCACAGCACCAATAATGATAAATAATGTACAGTATTGACAGGCTGGGAGTCAAATGATCAGGTGACCCAGATGGCCTGTTTTTCAAAAGAAAAATTGATAATGGGAATAAATTAGCCCAAATCTGACTTCCTAGGTTCGGGTTGAATGCTGCCCCATTCGCATTCACCACTGCCACAGCACAAAAGAAAAAAAACCCTTGAGCAATGGGAAGAGGAGAAAGGACAAGATGTCACTCCTGTTTCTTTTTCTCACATGTATATTGATCTCCACATGGTTAGAATGTTGTACATCACACTGGCTCGGAGGAGTCTAAAGCAATCAATCATTCAGGTTGCTTTTTGATATACAGACTCATTCACACAAGATGTCTAGTCCTCTGAATTATCCATCACTCAGGAGGAGGGGAATAGAATATAATACAGTACTTTAACCATTTGTGGCAGGTAGTGCACTACACCAAAATCCTTAAATCACACAGCATAAGTACCATTAACACCTTGACCTTAATATGGAGAATTACAAAAGAGAGCAAAAGGCATTCTGCAAAATCCAAATTCTCCATGAAGATTAATTAAGACAGCCTTCAAGTCAGCCACTGGTTCAAACCCAGCTCAAACTGGTAGCTGAATGTTGTTGCTATTCAGCGGGAGTAGGGTCACCTATGTGAAATTAGCTGTGTTGTGGCAAGTGACACCAGGTGGTACTGCTACATATCATCTAAGTTTTCTTTTACTTCAGCTAAGTCTACACTTAAAACATGAAAGTGCAGTGCTTTAAAGTAAGAGAGTGGTCATGGCACCAGTGCTAGGAGAGAGCTCTCCCAGTGCTCTGTGTAAACTATAACAACGCTAGGAGCCTGTTTACACCGACGCTTTACAACACTGTAACTTGCTGCACGCAGGGTGTGTGTGTGTGTTTTTTCACACCTGAGTGAAAAAGTTTCAGCGGACTCAAGTGGTAGTTATTCATTAATCAAGGGGAATCAACTTGTTTGCACAGTTATGTGAGCAGGAGTGGAGTTTGCTCTTTGCTATGAGCTCAGATTGGAGTCCGTTCTTGACGCACAGTTGCTTTCTGGGAACTGAGAAGCAAGGGGGTTGGGCTGAGATTCCAGGAGGAAGGGATTCCCCAGTATGCTGGCTCTTCTCCAGGACTATTGCATATGTATAAATGCAACTAGTTACACACACCTAGAAAATGCCACCTCCTGATTTCTCCTCCACCTTAAAAACCAACCATCTGCAAATCCCTGGACGCTTGCTGCTACTCAAAAAGCCACAGCAGCTGATTGTCCCAGACAATGGCGTAGCAGACCGTTATGCAGTCACCCGTCCCTTTAATGGCAAGATCAATAGAAAGGCAGTAGATTTGAAAAAATGTGTGTCTGACTTCTACCGGCTCACCCTAGAATGTGTGGGCTTGATTCTGATCTCAGTCACACCAGAGTAAATCAGCAGTAATTTTTGTTAGAGTTAATGAATTTACAGTGATGTAAATGAGATCAGAATCAAATCCAGTCCCTCCAGTCCAGGGTTGCTTCCTTTATTGAGGAAGCAGTAAAGACATTTGTACTGTCGCTGCCTGTGTGGTATGGTCCAGTGTAAAGGGAAATCCTGTCTTACTAATCTATTAGAGTTCTTTGAAGGGGTAAACAAACATGCGGATAAGGTGGATCCAGTAGATATAGTATACTTGAATTTTCAGAAAGCCTTTGACAAGGTCCCTCACCAAAGGCTCTTGTGTAAATTACATGGCCATGGGATAAGAGGGAAGGTCCTTTCTTGGATTGAGAACTGGTTAAAAGACAGGAAACAAAGGGTAGGAATAAATGGTAAATTTTCAGATTGGAGAGGGGTAACTAGTGGTGTCCCCCAAGGGTCAGTCCTGGGACCAATCCTTTTCAACTTATTCATAAATGATCTGGAGAAGGGGGTAAGCAGTGAGGTAGTAAAGTTTGCAGATGATACAAAACTGTTTAGGATAGTCAAGATAGAAGCAGACTATGAGGGACTCCAAGATGATCTCACCAAACTCAGTGATTGGGCAGCAAAATGGCAAATGAAATTTAATGTGGATAAGTGTAAAGTAATGCACATCGGGAAAAATAACCCCAACTATACGTACAGTATGATGGGGGTTAATTTGGCTACGACAAATCAGGAAAGAGATCTTGGAGTTCTTGTGGACAGTTCTCTGAAAACTTCCACACAGTGTGCAGCGGCGGTCAAAAAGGCAAATAGGATGCTAGGAATTATTAGGAAAGAGATAGAAAATAAGACACAGAATATCTTACTGCCCCTGTATAAAACTATGGTACGCCCACATCTGGAATACTGTGTACAGATGTGGTCTCCTCACCTCAAAAAAGATATTTTGGCCTTGGAAAGGGTTCAGAAAAGGGCAACTAAAATGATTAGGGATTTGGAACGGGTCCCATATGAGGAGAGGTTAAAGGGACTGGGACTTTTCAGTTTAGAAGAAAGGAGAATGAGGGGGGATATGATAGAGGTCTATAAAATCATGAGTGGTGTGGAGAGGGCCGATAAAGAAAAGTTATTTATTAGTTCCCTAAATAGAAGAACTAGAGGTCACCAAATGAAATTAATGGGTAGCAGGTTTAAAACGAATAAAAGAAAGTTCTTCTTCACACAGCGTGTAGTCAACCTGTGGAACTCCTTGCCAGAGGAGGCTGTGAAGGCTAGGCCTATAACAGAGTTTAAAGAGAAGCTAGATAATTTCATGGAGGTTAGGTCCATAAAAAGCTATTAGCCAGGGGATAAAATGGTGTCCTTGGCCTCTGTTTGTCAGAGGCTGGAGAGAGATGGCAGGAGACAAATCGCTTGATCATTGTCTTCGGTCCACCCTCTCTGGGGCACCTGGTGCTGGCCACTGTTGGTAGACAGATACTGGGCTAGAAGGACCTTTGGTCTGACCCAGTACGGCCGTTCTTATGTTCTTATGTTCAGTGTGATCATTGCATCTTTGCTTTCAAAAGGACTAAATTCTTACTTCAAGACTTCGGAACAAAGAACTCAGAACGACATGGTGAACTACAAGCAACTACCCCCTAATAAAAATGATACCTTGAATAGTCACTGAAGGTAGCAAAAACTACACACAAGCACAAATCTCAAACACCACAGATGAAGCCATAAGTATAGGAACTGACCGCCCTGGCAATCTCAGCCACTGTTCAGCTCACAAATCCAGGTTTGCTCCTTGCCTTGTTCTCTTTGTATTAGCCTCAGTGCACTGTGGTAACCATTTAGCATGCACAGTACCCCAGAGAGTATCCATCTTTTCTAAACTGTAAACACACAACTTTGAATTCAACAGCACTAGCTTTAATATGGTGGCGCGCTGCCAGCAGAGGGTGTTATCCACCAGTAATACTGGAAAATGCAATATTGGTTAGTCGTTTAATTTGAGAATTTAGTGATTGGCTCTCAAACATTCTGTGGACAGAAAACAGAGTTAAATTTAACACGTAAATTATTCAGTCTGAGAGATTTGCTCAGCTCTGTTCACGTATTAATCCCCACGACACCCTTGTGGAGTATTTTTGTTGTTAGTCCAATTTCACCAGAGGAGAATAACAGCTCCCATATGAAAGAAAGTGAAGAAGAAATGCTAGTGAAATTGCCAGGAAGCCACATTCACAAAGTACACTGAACAGACTGGACTGGGTATTAACTTTATAGTGATGCTAATATGCATTGTAAATAAAGGCGTTGATTGTCCCAAGTGCCAAGGCATCAGTGGTAATACCAAGCCTAATAATCAACACAAATGTTCAAACTAACGAATACCACATTCACCTAAATTACAGTAGAACGCAAGCTATAGCTACAGCTTTGAATTCAAAAGTAACTAGTGGAAATTTGGATTTTTTTCTATCTTTCCCAGCCAAGAATCTGTAGATTGTCAGAGGATGGGTGCCAAGAGCAGGGATTTAAGTGATTATTTCAACTTATTTTATAGAGCTGAAGAGCTGGGTTTTTCGAGGGGTCGCTGATGAGTTTCTGCTCATCCCAATGAGTATTCAGGGAAAATATCCAGGCCTTCTTTTTCTCCATTTACATCTGGTTCTTATGTACAGCAGGCCCGTCCACGGGGTGTGTGTTTGTGTGCGAAGGGTGTGAAAGCACCCTAAGTAAGCATGCTCTGGCTGGCCAGGGGAAGGGAGGAGCAGCATACTGCCTAACTCCCCACCCCCCACCATGCTCTGACCAGCCAGGGGAAGGCTGGGGCTGATTTCCCCACTTACTTGGGGGACCATGAGGGGTGCATTCACACCCTTGCAGTCCACATTTACAAAAAAAGCATCCCCCCTCACAGAAGTTCCTGTGTACGGGCCTGTAACGGAAGCACAATGCATGGTATCTGCACCAGTAGTCTAAATGTAGGTGAATGTTAAAGTATCTGGAGTGCACACACAACTTTAAAACCAGATTTGTTTGTAAAGCAGATCCAGAAAAAAAACCTGCCAGATTAAGTAGGGATCAATGGCACTGTGTAGATTCACAGAATAAAGAAAGCAATCCAACCTTTGCTCAGACCTCAGGGAAGGACCCCCATTTCTGGAAAGGGATGTTTGAACTGGGGGTGGGGGGGAGCTGGTTTCCCCTCAGACCACATACCTATGCCCAAATATGAACACAGACATCCAGGCGTCAGGAATCACTTTACAGATCTGATTTTCCCAGGTGCTGAGTACCTGCAGCTTCGGCTGAGTTCCTAATTCTGGCCTCTTTTCAAATTAGAGCACTCACACCCTCTGGAGGCACCTTGCCATATGAAGACCTATATTACCAGTTTATAGCCATTTCAGAATTAACTCACATAGATATATCAGCAGCCCTTTTAAACCTTAGCTCTGACAAAGGGGTCAGGCAGAACTACAAAAATGGTCAGAGGGAAATGACTTTAACCAAGCTCAACGTCTGAAAAGGAAAGAAAAGTACTTGAGGTGGAAGTGTTGCACTTTGGATTAATTCCAAAACACTCACCTGCAGTTTGTGTATGCACAGCAGTCAAAAGGAAGTTGAGCATTTGATAAAAAAATCTTCCATCTTGCCTCATTTTTCCAATTTCCATTCTCAATGGGATGCAATTGTATTAAACTATGGTACACCCACATCGTGAATACTGTGTACAGATGTGGTCTCCTCACCTCAAAAAAGATATTTTGGCCTTGGAAAGGGTTCAGAAAAGGGCAACTAAAATGATTAGGGGTTTGGAACAGGTCCCATATGAAGAGAGGTTAAAACGACTGGGACTTTTCAGTTTAGAAAAGAGGAGACTGAGGGGGGATATGATAGAGGTAAATAAAATCATGAGTGGTTTGGAGAGGGCGAATAAAGAAGAGTTATTCATTAGTTCCCATAATAGATGAACTAGAGGACACCAAATGAAGTTTATGGGTAGCAGGTTTAAAACTAATAAGTGGAAGTTCTTCTTCACACAGCGTGTAGTCAACCTGTAGAACTCCTTGCCAGAGGAGGCTGTGAAGGCTAGAACTATAACAGTTTAAAGAGAAGCTAGATAATTTCACGGAGGTTAGGTCCATAAAAGGCTATTAGCCAGGGGATAGAAATGGTGTCCCTGGCCTCTGTTTGTCAGAGGCTAGAGAAGGATGGCAGGAGACAAATCGCTTGATCATTGTCTTCGGTTCTTATGTTCTTATGCAATTCTCGGTTGGAAAGAAACATACCGGTCCCCTTTACAGCAGCATCATGGATGATGAAGCATTGGCCCAACTTGAAGAGTCGGATTTATTAGTCAATTTACTGTCTCTCTTTCTAAGTTGAGTACCTGGGGAAGCTAGGAGGAATTTGTGTGTTGTGTTCTAGGACTCAGATTGCACTTTACAAACATCAACTGACCGATTGTACCAAAGCCCTCTGCATTGTTTTTATATGTGATTATCCTTGCTCATTCAAGGTTAAAGGCACAAAATGGTTAGGGCCAACATTTTCCAATGTGATTTACATACAGGAAAGCACCTAAATCCATGCATCTGAACTAGGTGTCTGGATCTGGGATCTCAAGTTTGAAAATGTTGACCTCTGTGACTTGACCATGCCCACAAAGAGCGATAGTGTCAGAGCTGGGAAAGGCCTCTCATTCAGTCTACTAAATCAGGGTTTCTCAAAGTGGTCTGCGAAACCACCTTGAGAAAGCTGATAACTGGCTGCACCAGTTTGTTTACTTACCAGGGCCACAGGAAGCAGAGGTCCAGCCCACACTGCTTCCCACAGCTCCCCTTGGCTGCAAATGATGAACTGGACCCAATGGGAGCCATAAGGCTCTGTGGCCACAGCATGGGTAAGTAAACAAACCGGTGCGGCCAGTTAGCAGCTTTCTCCAAGTGGTTTCACAGACCACTTTGAGAAACGCTGTACTAGACTGTGCTGACTCTCACAAAAGGAGCTTTCTCGCCTTGTGACCAGAGTTCCTGGAGCACACGGGCTGAAGGACAAAGGCAGTGGTGGAGTGCAATCAAACAGATGGTAGAATGTTTGTATAGGCTGAACCTCCCTAGTCTAGAACTCTCTGGTCCAGAAACATCCGTGGTCCGGAATGATTTTAGTTAGCAGGCTGTCCACTTTTCATGGGTATGGGCCAAATTTCCTTCATCCCCATAAAGTTTGTTTACAACCACCAGTCCTGGCTTCCAGTGTTCTGTGCTATTATTTAGCTCTAATTTACCATTAAATGTCCTCCACTAACCAGTGGAAGTGCTCGTAATGCTACTAGACGATATTAACCTCCCATGGTCCAGAAAATTCTCTGGTTCAGAACTAGAGAGCTGGTCAGGTCCCGAGGATGCCAAACTAGAGAGCTTCAACCAGTAGTAGACATAGTGTCTTCAGTAGTAGCTGTCCTTCCATCTGTGAACTTTATTTTGTGTCCTGTCAAAAATCAAGTGATTTAAGATGATATATTAGGTAAGAAAAAGGCCCAAGGAAAAATCCACTTGGTAAAACAAGATTGGTTGCAATAGCCTATTAGAGATAGAACTGAATGGAAACACCTCCCTGGCCTTTGTCTGAGGTTCAAAAGCCAGATCTGAATTCTATTTCTCAGGCCCTGTTCCATGGCTCTTACACAGCAGCCTGTTAATGTATTTGATAGTCTGGATATTATTTAAATGTTACCAGTGCAACCGTATCTATTCACGGAGTATTTATGACTTCAGCGGACAGTGCTGATGAAATGCCAGCCCTTCTATTCCAGATATATGATGATGGATTAGAAATAGGCTGACAACTGCATTTTTATGATTGATCTGTTTGGAAACCGTCTTCACTTCCCTTGATTCGAATGAGAATGACAGCACTTACAAGGGAATATTTTCTTGCGTTCGATCCAGATTTTGTAGCAAAAAGAGAATTGTAAAGTAATTAAACTCAGGACTTTCTTGGCTGAAAAGAATCACACGTGTTAAAATATTGATCCAGAACCGATGGGTAATTTAGAGGCTGCTGGTTCATGTTCACTCCGCATGACCTGCCTTTTCTAGGACTGCACATAATCATGTATTTCATTTCTGGATGCACTACACTACTGTACAGTCTATGGATTAGCTGACTTTCAATTTGGAATGGAAACAAATATGATCTGCTTCACTGCATCTACAGAAGAGAGTTCTGTGGTCTTGCTTTTGATTAACTGCTCTGTCCAAGCTGTCTCTGGCCTCCAGAATCTGCTTTAATCTCTCCCTGGTGTGCTGAGTGGATTTCTTTCAGAACAGTTTATCACACAGATACAATGCTGTTTTGTAGAGAAGTTAGTGGTTTTAGATAGAGTTTAGAAATGCAGCTGTAACCTACTGCGGAGGGCAGGCATTTTCTGAAAGAATGGCCCTTTAAAAATCCCCCTGTGCTCCTGGTTGGAGAATTCATGTCACGGGAACTCAGTGGCATTCCCCGCCCTGTTCTGAAGGCCAAGATGATTTTAAAGGGGTTCTTACAAAAGCTGGTTGAGAATTTGCCAGTAAAGTGATTTTTGGTTAGTAAATACAGATTCATCAAAAACTAAATGTTTCACTGAAACTTTTTTGGTTTCAATTAACTTTTGTCCTGGATTTCTGCCAGATTATCTGATGGGTAGCTGGATTGCCCAGGAGTTCAGGGTCTGTAATCGTGGGGCAGCCCCACCGTGTGGATTGTCTTGGGGATGGAGATCCCAAGGTTTCCAGGGTCCCTACCACAGGGTGCCTATAAGCTCAGACTCTAGGCTCTTAGCTTCACAACAGGGAGCACAGCGGTTAGAACAAAGTTTTATAGTGGGGGTGCTCAGAGACATCAGACCAAGCTGTAAACTCCCCATCTAATCCAATCCACTTCAAGACAGGAGCTGCTGCAGCTCCTCCAGCACCCTAGTTCCACCACTTACGGCAGGGAGTCTGCTCCCCCATCCCAATTACAGAGTGTAGACCTTGGCAGCCCAAGAGCTACCATGATTCCTAAAGACTGTCCAGGCTGTCCAGGCAGTCTCCTAGAGTCAGGAGCAGCCTGGTGAGTCCCTGCAAGGTGGGGAAGCCAGCTGCTGCATTTTGTTTAGAAAAAAAATCTATTCCTATAGGAACAAGAGTCAGCCAACTTTAAATTCAAGGCCCATATCATGGCAAAGTGCTCTGAACACAAGGGCTACATCTGGTGTGGCATCAGACTTCTAAATGCAATAATCTGCATGAATCGTGCAGGAGAAGCTTACACACCAGCTAGAAGTCACTTTGTGCTAGTGGCTGACGCTGTTCTCATGTCCAGATGGCTTTCTAACTTGTCCCATCTGTCACTTTGCAAATGCACTGTCTCCTGCCGCCATGCAGCCTGCTTCTGGAAAGTGCAAGTTGGGTGTGGGTGAATAAACCCTTTTGAAATTAGTGTCTCACAACTTGCAGCTTATCCGCAGTATTGCAACTTGTCAAAAATAAAGCATAAATGGTGAATGTTTCTTTTTTTGAAAGGAGGAGATGGAATTGGTGCTACTATAGAAACAGCAGTCATTAGTCCCTGTGACCAGACTTCACAACAAGGAAACACAGATTTACTGCATAATGCTTGGTTCACTGTCTGCGTTCTCCTAACGTGTAAGTCTAGAGCTCATTCATAAGGGCCAGAAATAGCTCTTGCTATGCTCTCGCCAAAACTCTTAGCAGCAGGCAACGGGTCCTCTCTTCTCCCAAATGCAGGGAGTCCTAAGATTGGAAAAAGAAGGTTACTTACCTGTAACTGGAAGCTCTTCAAGATGCACGAGCCCTATCTGTGTTCCACCGAAGGTTATATGTACACGCCATACCTCCAGAGCTGGAGTCTGGGAAATAGTAGTGTCTGTTGGCTGTGCACATGCTGCCTTTTGCTCTGCCTCATGGTTTTGTCAGAGGTGATAGAGGACAGAGCAGATTTCACTTCAAGACAGAAATCTAAAGTGGAAGTGAAGTGAAGGGTAGGTTTGAATACAAATAGGGGCCACACATCTCAAAGAACCTCCAGTCAGAGGTAAGTAACCTCCTCTTCTTCAAGTGATAGTCTCTATTGTATTCCCCTGAGGGTGATAAACAGGCAGTGCCTATGGTTGTTTACATCTTGATGATCTCTATGTAGGAATAGAGAGCACGGTAACCAATTTTGCAGATGATACAAAGCTGGAGGGAGGCAGAAGATTGTCAGAACTTTGGTGGCAGGGCTGCCTTGAGATGGATGCAGGATCTGGGGTCTGCAATCAGGCTGCCAGCAGCCACTCAAGGAGATGAGGGAATACAATGACACTTTGATGCCAGAGCCAGCCGAGAAAACTCTGGTGAAGACTCATGGAGCAGCGATGAGTGTGAACAACAGAACCCTGTACTGGAAATGATGATGAATCTCAGGAAACATCTATGGGGTACCTGTCATCACTTTTCATAGCAGACTTAGCACCCCATTGCCATCCTTACTTCTGCATGGCTGCTGGGCTTCACCCCAGGACTAACAGCCAAAATGCCATCACCTCCAAGTAAGGGATTGAGGGCCTGAACCTAGGCCGCCTTCTGGTGAGGGACTGAGAGAGGTGAGGGGAAGAAGGCCCCAACCCAGGGCTGTCTCCCGGTGAGGAATTGAGGAAGAAGAAAAGCCCAAGACCAGGCAGGAGAATCTGGCTGTTTGGATGGTTCCCTTTATCTCTGCTGCCTAGGTACGCACAGCCCTTTTGTATGAGCCATCACCACCCGGGACTGACAGCCAGAACTCTTTAAAAAACCCCAAAACACAAAGCTTGTTCCTCTTTTGAAACATTCCCACGAAGGGAGTCATCAGTCTTCTTATTGAAGAGATGAGACTCCTTGAAAGCAAGGTCCACTGTGGTGATCTGGACCTCCCTCGGGAAATCTGATGAATGTAGCCAGGATTCCCTTTGCATGACTATTCCTGTAGCCATCATACATGAAGAAACCTTGTACATTCAGCTTCCCTTCCTCTATGATCCCAAGGATTTGTAAGAATCCCAAGCATTGTTACAGGCTGGGGACCAAATGGCTAAGTAGTAGTTCTGCAGAAAAGGACCTGGGGGTTACAGTGGATGAGAAGCTGGATATGAGTCAACAGTGTGCCCTTGTAGCCAAGAAGGCTAATGGCATATTGGGGTGCATTAAGAGGAGCATTGCCAGCAGATCCAGAGAAGTGATTATTCCCCTTTATTTGGCTCTGGTGAGGCCACACCTGGAGTCTTGTGTCCAGTTCTGGGCCCCCCACTACAAAAAGGATGTGGACGCATTGGAGAGGGTCCAGCAGAGGCCAACCAAAATGATTAGGGGGCTGGAGCATATGACCTATGAGGAGAGGCTGAGGGAGTTGGGTCTATTTAGTCTGCAGAAGCGAAGAGTGAGGGGGGATTTGATAGCAGCCTTCAACTTCCTGAAGGGAGGTTCCAAAAAGGATGGAGAAAGGCTGTTCTCAGTAGTGACAGATGGGAGAACAAGAAGCAATGGTCACAAGTTGCGGTGGGGGAGGTCTAGGTTGGATATTAGGAAAAACTATTTCACTAGGGGAGTGGTGAAGCGCTGGAATGGGTTACCTAGGGAAGTAGTGGAGTCTCCATCCCTAGCAGTGTTTAATCCTCAGCTTGACAAAGCCCTGGCTGGTTTGATTTAGTTGGGATTGGTCCTGCCTAGAGCAGGGGGCTGGACTTGATGACCTTCTGAGGTCTTTCCAGCTTAATGGTTCTATGATAGTCTGGAATTGGGCTTGAGCCTACGGGGGCAATTTGTGTGTGAAATTCAGTAACTTGCTATGAGGTAAGGAACCTGGATATTGTGAACAGAGACAAGTAATTGGAAATAGGAAACTGGAGACTGGAAGAAGAAAAGGCCTTGAGGCCCAGCAAGTACAGGTGTTGGCCTTCCTTATCTGCCAGGGTAGAACATAGATACTGCTGCTGGGCCTGTTCCATCACTATTTGGATGACAAAGGAGTTGAGTGGAGAGTATCAGACACTCAGACTCTTTAGAGGTACATAGTATCTCTACTCTGCCCCTTTGAGGATGGATGGGCAGGTGGCTGGAGTGTACCTGATAATCCAGGTTGGTTGAAGGATGGCTTTAATTGATCGGTAGGGTTACTTTGGCTGGTATTGAGGCACGCAAGTAGCTGCATTGCTTATCTTACGCAGCATGGCCCCCAGCTTTTGGCGCTCCAGCAGCGATTTAAAGGGCCCAGGGCTCCAAATGGCACCACTCTAGGCTCGCAGTGTTTGGAGCTACACATGGCCCCTGCAGTTAGTGCAGGGACATGCAAGGCAGGGACCCTGGCTGAGAAACTAGCTGGGCTGCTTGCTGGGAGCCACCCAGGTAAGTGCATCCTGACTTGAGCCTGCCTCTGGTACCCCAATCCTACCCTCCCTCCATCCCCTCCTATATTCCTACTGCATGTAACCCAAACCCTCTGCACCCCAGCTCTAGCCCCCATATATCTTCCCAGACACTGCACTCCTCCCTAACATCCATTCCCCAACTCAGAATCTTCTCCTGCATCCAGACCTCCTCCTAGACCCTACACCCCAGTCTCCTGTTCCAGCTCACAACCCGCTCCATCACCCAAACTCCCTCTCACATCCCCTCCTGCACCCCGATCCGTTACCTCAAGCTCCCTTCTACACCCACACTCCATCCCAGACACTGCACCACCTCCATTAATATCATGAAAAAGAGCAGCCCTTAAGCATTTAGCAAATTCTTGGAGTGGCCCCCCCCATCAAAAATTATTGCCCACCCCTGACGTAAGTCATGCTCTGGAAGTGCTGTTTCTATTTACCCAGCCACACAAGAGGCGACATCAGTCAGTGAGTTTTCTATCCTGTCACCAGACCATTTCAGCAGATAGGGTAATGGCCCAGTAGACTGTTCATTCAGGAAGGTGCAACTCTTCTGCTGGGAGGAGCAGTATCTGATACAGGGCTGGCGAAAGTCTTTGCTGGGGCCGGAGCAGTGTGGGGGGCGGTACAGGGGCAGTCAGCCCATAGCGCTGCCCAGACTGCAGTACCTTTCCGACCCAGCCCTCAGTGCTGCCTGGGGCTCCAGTGAGGATTTAAAGGGCCTGGGGCCCATGTAGCCCTGGGCCATTTTAAATCACTGGGCTCCAGTGCAACTGCCCCTTTTGCCCCCCCCCCTTTTAAACAAACACAAAGAGTTTGGCCAATTTGTTTATCCATAGTTTAGTGATGCTCAATGAATCCAAGGCAGTGTTTAGTGGCTATACATAAGAATGGCCACACTGGATCAGACCTAAGGTCCATTTAGCCAAGTGTCCTATCTTCAGACAGTGGCCAGTGCCAAATACCCCAGAGGGAATGAACAGAACAGATATTCATCACGTGATCCCTTCCCTGTCACCCGTTCCCAGCCTCTGACAAACAGAGGCCAGGGTCACCATTCCTGCCCATCCTGGCTAATAGCCCTTGATGGACCTAACCTCCATGAATTTATCTAGCTCCTTTTTGAACCCTGTTCAAGTCCTGACCTTGTGGGACTACAGCATCCATTCGAAAAGCGATAGAAAATGAATGTGCTTTGAGAAGCACTTATAAAGCATTCTCTTTATAGTTTGAAAAGATGGTCCCAATATAATGACAAAGAGACAGATACTCATGCTAAACAGGAAAAGGAAACATGAACCCTTTAAGAATTTTCTTTAAGATTCCAACTCAGCAGCATATTGGCTTGATTCTTAGCTATTTCTCTAGTTTTAGGCTGCATAACTCCACTGGCAGGATATGGATTAATACTATAAGGATTCAGAACCGCCGATGGGAAGGGAAGGGACCCTGGACCCTTTAGAATTGCTGCTGGAGCACTCCGGCTGGCTCTGAGGGCGGGGGCGGGGGGATGGAGGGGAGCGAAGCTACTTGGCCATCTGGCCAGTGCTAGTGGCTGTCTATCCTGGTCCGCTCCTTCTGCCCAAGGATCTGACCATTTCAGGAGGCACGGAGCCGCCTCCCCGACATTGACCAGGGCCCAGTGGTCCTGTTGGCTCCCCTGTAAGGATGTAAAGGACAAAATATTCAGTTAGAAATAACCATTGTTAATATCAGAAAGAATTAAAACATTTATTGGGCATAAATATATTACATATACACTACAGATACAGTTAAGTCTTACATACATAGCGTAGTATCTGCAAAATCTATACATTAAAATAGATATGGCAGTTTTAATACAATGCATATGAAATAGTCTAAAATTTACAATACAAGAAAACATATGATTATTTTTCTCTTAAAGTTGAAAAGCTTGGAATGTATGTTCCCGTAGTGAGGTAAAAACTTTTTTTTTTTCAATTTAAAGAATTGTGCAAGGATAATGTTCATACACATTCAGTTAGGGCACTTTTCAATTGTAACATTGAATACTGAACTATGGTAGCCAACAAAACAGGATTAGAAAACTACAACATTTCAAGTTCATAAAGAAAACGGCAGATAATATAAAATGTTTCTTTCAATTTTTAATATATTTTAAATACTTATTTTTCTTTTTTCTTTTAATTTATTTTTACAATTTCTTGGAGAGCACGGGGTTTTTGGGTTTGGTTCACATGACTGATATTTATTGGGCCAGGGAGAATATAAAGTCATAAAGGGAAATACAAAGTATCGGCAACTTGTTGTAATAATTAATAATGGAGTAGAAATGGGAATGGTTTAAAATCTGTAACACTTTATGGTTACATTAAAAATGGATTATAATGGTATTACTAGGATTATAATGAATTATAATGGCAGTATATACAAAATAAATACTGATGTCAAATTAACGTAATATGGGCCCAATTCAACTTGCATAGAAGACTTTTTCCATTAACTTCAATGGAAGTTAGATTGGGCTCTTTGATTAGCATGATTATAATGGATACCAAATGAATTAAAAATGCTTAAAGTGTTACAGATTTTTATTCTCAATACCTTTGCTCACTGCTTGTAAAACTGCTTCATATTTTCAAACTTGCAGAAGAGCACAAATGATCTAAAGCAAGTTTTATTTATTACAGTATTTAAAAAAAAAAAAGTACACCGGGCTTACATTTTGTAGCAGCACTGCGAAAACAGTATTAAAAAAATTCAAAAAGGGAATCTATTGAAATTTGTGAGTTTCCAAACTACAGAGGACTTTTCATTGTTTTAAAAAATACATCTATTCTACCCCCCACTGAAGACAGCTGTGTATGCTTTGCTCACAAAATAGATGCAAGACCACAAATTTTCATATCACAAACAAATTTAAATAAAATGTAAATAAATTTGACAAGCCATAACTTTGGCAAAAACAAAAACTTGTATTTAGCTCAATGCCATCAGTTTGCAAGGCTAAATTAAACTAATTATAGTCAAAAACAAAATACAGAACATTTGGAATATTTGCTACATCTAGAGAGGCACACGGAATAATTCATTAATCTTAGCACTTTCTTTCAAGAGATGATTATGTTTTTTGGATATATGTAAACGTTTCAATCACTGATAACCTTTTCATTTTTTGGCATTTAATGCACTAGATGCTCTGATCTTTAAAAAAAACACATGAAAATGTAAGAAGGTTAATAATACTAGGAATGCTGCCAGGTAAAAAGTTGATCTAATGTACGACAGTATAAAACAGACAAAATATAACATGCTACAAGGGAAAAAATTAGTACATAAGTACACTTATTTTTTTTTTTTACAATAAATAAAAGATTGCACTGTAATTGGCATTTAAAGTACTGGATGCAGTATATTGTATAAATAAACCTAAAACAAAAATAATGTTGGTTTCCCCATTACTTTGGTTAAGGGAATATTATGCTAGTATAAGACACTGCATCTTAGACAACATAGAGAAAGCACAAAACAGCTATGACAAAAGCAAAACCAAATAGCAAAAATATACAAAACAAGAGGCAGGGATATACCTTGTGTATCTGTTGCACCCTTTTGGAATTGATTCGCACCTCCAGCTTGTTAATGTCCCTGAGGTACTACACGTTGTTGACTTCAATATAAATAATTCAATGATTTGGGAGTTAATAATCTAATATTTTGAAGGATTAACACATGTATGTGTGGGCCACTGCAGTAAGAAGTGAAATGATAAGTTCAGATAACTACTGTGGCTTTTGCAATGTATCATATATTTTGACAGAGTCTGTGGTAAGAATAATGTAGGCATCTTTTAAGGTACTTAAATTGACTACCTTTTTTGATACTCCCTAAAAAGGCTTATAAAATGGATCTTCCTCCAAAAGTGACTGACGGGCTGTAAAGATTGTTTACATTGTGTCATTCTTACATAATCAGTAGAGGCAGTAAGCTGTCACCAGCTCTAATCTTATAAATCAGGCTGAACAAAATAGAATATAATAAATCTATTGATTAAAAGTAGTTATATATATTTACACAACAACAAACAAGTTAAACCAGCTTTCCAATAGCTGAACATGGGAATAACTAACTATTGCACAATGCCCTCTTACTTAAAGTTACTGCTACGAATCAAAATGATTAAAAAATCTATAATGCTTCATAATTTAGATGCAGTTTGATTATCTGAATTCTTATACAGGCAGTTCATAGTGTTGTAACCATAAAAATAACAGAAAATTTTAAAAAGTTTTAGATGGCAGTATATTGTTTTGACTTAAATGCACTAAACAGTTAAAGTAATTGAGTGTACATTGTATCTTGAAAAAAACTGGGACAAATGTATTATAGTGAATAAATCATAGGTAACATTGGTAATACTGTTTGGTGAAAGACTGGTACTGTGGATTAACACTGTATTCTAGCCTTATTACTACACACACTTGTGATTAATGTTTACAGATACAGGAGAGACAAAAAGTGACTGATGATTATAATTTACTAACTTGTAATAGATATATGAAAGACTATAAGGACTTCAGTGGGGGAAAATATCCAGACCAAACCAACCAAACAAAAAAAAATGTAAAGGCAAATTGAGTGCAATTCTAAAACTATGAAGGAAAAAAATTCTTGTTTTTGTATCTGCTGTGCTTATTTCTCCAGAATGACCTCTTCTTAGTTTGAATTTCAAAAAGGTGCACCAAAACACTGATGTATCTTTTTCCTAGCTAGAACTGTAAAAATAAGAGAAGTATATAAAATGTATGGTAGAACAAAAAGATTTCAAGGAATATCTGAATAAATGTGTGGATTATAATGCGTAGCATTAGTTAAATTTATACCTCAAATTTTCATTGGATTCTCTACTTCATAAAGAAGTAATGTAATATATAGGCAAATAAAATTGACAAAGTTGCAAAGCCAATAACAATGAGAGTTGCAACCCCTCCATCACTAAGCATCATGGTCTTTATCTTAGGATCATCTATGCTTCCTAATTCCCCTGTACGCATGATCTCCCTTTGTTGGAGCATAAAGGCAACAGATGGGCTGAAAGGTCCACTAAGTTCTTGTGAGGTATCCAAGCATCGGCGACATACGCAGACACGGAACCGGTAGTCTGTGTTGGTCTGAAGGCCTGGGATTTGGAATGTTGTCTCATCTCCCTTGTACACCTGCAAAATAAAGTAAAATTCACAATCAAATTTAAAAAAAATCAAAACAATGGACATCCACGTGCAAGAGATTTTTTTTCATATCAACCTTCATAAATAACATTATTCTATCTTTGACAGAAGACTACCCTTATGAGAGATTTAGACTGTAAATAATTCACCACTTCATAACAAATACTGATATAGGCATTTAGTAAAACCAATTGCCTGATCATACATAGCTTCAAGTTCCAGTGAATTTTGGATTTGCAAAGATTTGGCATCAGACCTTGAAAGCAAACCATTAAACCACAGTCCTTTCTGGATGCATCCAAACTGATTCCAGGAAACGATCTCACTATGTCACAAACAGCCATAAAAGCCACAACGCAAAAGAAGAGCGGATTGTATAAGTCAGTCAAATATGAATATTCTTCGTACTAAGTACTCGTGAACATATAGGCTACGTCTAGACTATAGGTTTTTTGCACAAGAATCTTCTGAAAAAACTTCTTGCAAAAGCAAGCGTCCACACTACCAAAGCGCATCGAAAAAGCAATCTGCTTTTTTGAAAGATAGTGTCCAGACTGCCTGGATGCTCTCTCGCATGTAAGCAGTGATTGCTATGGACAGAATGGCGACCAGGGCACCTGTGCTTTTTCCTCTTCCTCCTTCTTCTGAAAAAAAAATCCGCTTCCCTGTCCCCACACACCTTTTTGCGAACGAGCTCTTTCGCAAAAAGGCATTCTTTCTCTTTGAATGAGGATTACCAATTGAGGAAAAAGCCCTCTGTTCTTTTGATTTACTTGCGAAAGAATGCAATTGCAGTGTGGATGTAACTCAAGTTTTGTTGGAAAAACGTCTGTTTTTCCGACAAAACTTTATAGTCTAGACATACCCATAAGTGAGTACACAGAGAAAGACTTAAAAAAAAAAAAGTTAAGATTTCAAGCAATTAGTCCATCTCAGGAGGTAAAGCTTTCTGAAATTGGTGGTTCAGTAAATAATATAAACAACATTAAAGTTATGCTTTAGCAACAATATAAATACAGATCTGGGATCAAATTCTTCCATATGATGCATTCAGCTCATAGTTATGAGGACAACACTTGGCCAACTAATGGAAAAAACTTGCAAAATTATATTATTGGAAAGCAATTTTAGAACAATCCTAAATTAGTTACAAGTCTTGTTTTAATGGAACTTATTTTTCAATTGCTTTCTCCATATTTTTATTATTTGATATAATTTATAATTTTACAGGAGCAGCATAAATGGCCCTAACATTTTATATATATATTAAAAACTGACAAGATGTTTATGAGAAGACACAAAGTGTTGGGAGTTTATGGACTGTTCAAAGCTAACAGTTACTTTTCAGCTGAGTGAGTAATTCCCTTTTTAATGATAGCCACCAAACACTAGCTATGTCAATGAAATATATTATTTTATTAATGCAAAACAATGGGAAGAATGCAAGATGGAAGTAGTAGAATCTGAATAAGCCTTACTATATACCATGTAGCAGTGCATTACATTTTATGGATGATAGGTGAAATCACTTTTCCAGGATTACCAATAGTCTTAGTCATAATTAGAAATAAAATTTGATGATCTTCAAAAGAGAAGCAAAGGGCTAGAGATAAATTGTTGCTTTAAATATGTGCCATCCTGAGAGTGGGGAAACAAGGTATACAAAGTGTGTGGACCAGAGTGAGCCAGGTAATACATGGTACTTGGGTGTTCAGAAAGATGCCACATCAGAGGTAAGTAGCAGTCAGGGAATAAGAGGGAAGGTTCTGGTTAAAATACAATAAAGTATAAGAATAAATGGTCAGTTTTTGCAAGAGAAAGAGGTTACTAGCAGGGTCCACTGAGGAATATGTATCAGGCCTGGACTGTTCGACATATTCATAAATGATCTGAGAAAAGGATGAACAATGAGGTGGCAACATTTGCAGATTATATAAACCTATTCAAGATAGTGAAGTCCCAAGAAGACTGAGAACAGTTTCAAAGGGATCTCTCAAAATTGGGTGACTGGGCAACATAATGGGGGATGAAATTCAATGTTGACAAATGCAAAGTAATGCACACTGGAAAACATAATCCCAAGTATTCAAACAAAGTGAAGGAGTCTAAATTAGGTGGTGTTACCACTCAAAAAAGAGTTGTTGGAGTCATCGTGTATAATTTTCTGAAACCATCTGCTCAATGGGCAGTGGCAGTAAAAATACTAACAGAATGTTAGGAAAGGGGTAGATAAGACAGAAAATATCAGGGGGATATGATAGAGGACTATGTAATAATTAATGGTGTGAAGAAAAAGTGTTATTTAGCCTTCCACATAATACAAAAAATAGGGGTCATCAAATGAAATTAATAAATAGCAGGTTTTAAACAAACTCAAGGAAGTATTTCTTCACACAACACAATCAAACTATAGAACTCACTGCCAAGAGATGTTGTAAGTACCAAAAGTACAGCTAGATTAAAAAAATATTAGATACATTCACCGAGGACAGGCCCATCGGTGGCTATTAGCCAAGATGTCCAGGGAAACATGCATGCTCCAGGTGTCCCTAAATCTCCTACTGACTGAAGCTAGGACTGGATAAAATGGGATAGCTCACTCAAAACTGCTCTGTTTTGTTCATTCCTTCTAAAGCTGTGGTGGACAATAATTTCTGACCACTTTAGGCAAGAGGGGTGGGGCCAGGACACTTCCTGCTTCCTATCCCACAAACCCTGATTGGTCTGGGGGTGGGTGAGCATGTGAAGTCTTTGCCCCTGTTGGCCCATCCCTGAGAGAACCACCAGTTGTTCTGAAAAGCTGACAGTTCCCTCTAGGTACACGTGCCCCTGACCGTGGGAGGAGACTTTGCACACTCCCCTCTACCCCAGACCAATCAGGGCTTGAAAGTGGGAGAGCGCACACACAGTCTCCTCCTTCCCTGCCCTTATCCTGCAAAGAGCTCGCGGCGCTTAGAAGCACCATGCCCCTTTCAGGGCGGGACAAGTCTTCATGCACTCCCTTCCCTCACCCAAGCCCTGATTGGCCCGGGGAGGGGGGAATCACAAAGTCTCTCACTCCCTGTTCTCGGGTGCATGGGGCTTAGAGTCAACTACCAGTTGACTAGAGTCCCTAGGCCCTGATTTGTGAGGAGGCGGGGGAGCGGCAGGACCTCCATGGGCTGGATCAACCCGCTTGGCGGGTCAGATCTGGCCCCTGGAGGCCATTTTGTCTACCTCTGTTCTAAAGCCTCTGTCATTGGCCACTGCAGAAAGACAGATTCTGGACTAGATGGACTATGGTCTTAGACAACATGGCCACTCTTATGTAAAGTTTCTCGTGGATGCATTTTAACCACTTTTTAAATGTATCCAAAACTTAAACCTATTAATGGTAATAACAATTAGAGAATTTATGCCTCAGTGAGTATGAATCAGAGTAAGTGGGAGAAAACATGAATATGCATAAATAACTGGGAGTGAATGTTGAGATTTATGTGGAAAAAGTGAAATAGCGTTAATGTGAATCCTGCAAACACATAATAATTGTGTTTCGACATAACTTATGTCGCAAATAATTGTTAAGTCTGGGATTGTATTGAACAATGAAACAAAGTGTTGCGTGCCTGTGCAAAAATTAGACTGATTCCATCTTTTCAGTGTTTTTCTCTTGAATTTTGCTGTTTAATCAGTTTTTAATTTTCCCTCTACCAGAATGGAAGACTGAAGAGAGGGTCCATTCACTTGAATGAAAGAGTTCTAGTTTATAAACAGGAAATAAAAGAGAAATAAAAACTGAGCTGACCAAAAACTTCTTATTTGCAGAGCTAGAAAATGAAATACAGTATCACACATCGAAATAAGTGGAATAGCTAAAATAAATAGCAATTGAACTTAGAAATAGCTCTGTGCATTCTTTCCTGTTAAATTTGGTGCCTTTATAAAGCGCAAATTGAAATAGACATTCAAGACCTGAGAAATGGACAAGGCTTGTGAAATCCTGTTTGGTTAGCCGGTTAAACATTATGTTTAAACAGTTAACCGATTATGGAGGCATGGGTGTGTGTATGTGAGGCGCTCCCCTCCTGCTGAGACTGGGCAGGAGCATTCTCTCTCTCCCCTACCCCCTGCTGCAGACAGGGCTGTCCATCTTAGCCTGAGCAGCCCCTGCCTGCAGGGTGCCTGGGCTCCAGATGTCAGAGCAGGCCCTGTCTGCAGTGGGCCCCCCAAGGGGCTGGAGAAGCCCCCTGCTCATGGAAGGTGGGGAGCTGTTCCAGTCCCCACCGGTTAATGGTTAATCAGAACTGATAAGCATCACCCATTAAGGGTGATGCTTTGCAGTTAACCGGTTAACCGTTCACATCCCTATAATTGAACAATCAAGTACAACTTTATGCCTCATCCTGGAAATCAGTATTTTATTACTCGGGAAGGTGTGAATCAACATGGGCTATGGATTTTTTATGTCTCTAAGCCAGGGTACAATCGGCTCCATATACACAATTGTTGAGATTCATTTTAGAGTGCAATACTACTTGGCTCCAAAAGTTAAGTAAAAAATAAAACATATAAACTGAGACTTATATTGTACCCCTTGTTCATGTGTTCAACATTCATGAAGAGTTTGGCATCAAAGCAATAGGCAGACATAATCTCTAACACAAGGAAAACTGTCTTAAATTCTAGATGTATACAACATATTTTCATACTATAAATCTCCATGATTCACCACATCTACCTTCTCTTGTCTTACTGGTGAAAAAAAATCCCTTAGCCGCTAGGGTCAATCTGCTATGCAACAAAAAGTACCAACATGTGCAAATAACCTGATGTTTGAAATTCCTATATGACAGTGCTTGTCAGTGTTCCCTCTAAGATGCATGGTGGCACAGTTTCAAAGGTGATTAATCAGCCCCGCCCAGTCAGCTAGCTTAGTGGGAACACTAGTGCATGTCATTTTTTTTCAGGTGTTTCTCTTTTTATATCAGCTAGTCATTGCTACCATATAGTAATACAATAATCCTATTCCTAAGGGCAGGTGGACAAAAGTAACTACCTGCTTACTCTCTCTATGCCATCTGATTTCAATAGCTAGTGCTTCAACCTACATACATACTGTCAAACTAAGAAAAGAAATAGAAATCTAAAGAGCAAGCATAACTTAAATGAAGGATGTTAAATTGCTTAGGAAATGTCACCCTTAGAATGTATCTATCCATTTATCTTAGGCCATGTCTATACTTTTCTGTTGTAGATCAATTGTCTGGCATTCCATTTAGTAGGTCTAGTAAAGACCCACTAAATCGAATTCTGAGGGCACCCCTGGTTGGTACTGGTACTCCTTGCGGTCACGAGGCGTAAGGGAAACTAATGGGAAGATATGTTAACACCAACTACATTATTTACAGAGATGGAATTGTGTACCTTAAGTAGACTTTCTGATTCTAGTATAAACCTGGCCTTAGATACTTACATCCCTTGTCCCCCTACTGTGGACTCTGAGCACCTAACAATCTCTAATACTCTGATACTTACCAACCTTCTTTGAATAACATATGTCATCAGGATTGCTGTTTTATCTATTTCAATTTTAACAAACAAATAATGCCTCACCCATGTCTCAAGCTGCCCTTGCCATAAATTAATTTTCTTCCTGTCACAACTACTACTCCTAAAACAAAATGAAAACCTAAAATACCCCAATAAGGAAATCTAAATAGAATAGGAAGCTTACATGTAAATTAAATTAGTTCTGGGCTATCTACAAACAATCTTCATATTTTTCAAAAAATGAGTTGAGTAAATTAATGTTTATTTTTTTTCCTGGAAAAAATGCTGCATCCTAAGGTAACTAGAGGCTAAATATGGTTAAATCACAGAGAGAAAAAGATTTAGATCTTCATTAAAAGCTAATAAATATAGATGACCAAGAAAGTTCAACTGAACTGAATAAACTATGATACTTTTTAGAATCAGACCAGAGATTTAAAAGTGAGTAGAGTGATTTTTTAAAAAGGACTAAAAACAGTTTGAAACTCACTGCCGACGAAGACAAACAGCTACAACTGTCTCTCTTTAGAGAAAGCAGGCCAGTCCCCACCGAATGTAAATTGGTAAACTTTAATTATTTCAACAGTAAGTGAGATCAGCGAAGTTACGATGATTGGCACCTACTGAGGATACAGCCTAGAAAGGACAACAACAGGGGAAGTGGCAACTTTGATCTTTGAACATGAGAAGAACATAACTTGTTAAAGAAGTTCAGTTAAAATTTAAAACAGAACCATCAATTATATTGTAGTGTATCATGCAAATGCTAATGATCAAGTTTACCAGCATTGCACTCAACATCTTAGAGCCTGTGAGAGAAAATAAAATAAAAGCACACTAAAATATATTTAAGAAATGTTTTTGTTAATATTCCTCTCTCTAATATTAGGAAATTATTTTGAAATAACTTATTTTGAAATAATAACTCCTGAAATAGCGTGGGGTGCAAGGAAGGCTGCCACAAAGCAGGCCCGGATTTACCACAGAGAGAGGCTAATCCATGGAAGCAGTCCCTGCCCACAGGGGATCCAAGCTCCCCACAGACAGATGCTGCTCCAGCACGGACAGAGGCTGTTCTTTGCCAGAGCAGCCTCTGTCCGTGGAGAGCTCAGGTCCCCCCCATCCTCCCGTGGATAGGAAAAACTTGCCAGCTGTCTACACTGGCCGCTTGAATTTGCGCAAAAGCACTGACGATCTGATGTAAGATTGTCAGTGTTCTTCCGCAAATACTATGATGCTCCCGTTCGGGAAAAAGCCCTCTTGCGCAAATGTATTTGCGCAAGAGGGCCAGTGTAGACAGCTCAGGACTGTTTTGTGCAAAAAAGCCCCAATGGCAAAAATGGCGATCGGGGCTTTCTTGCACAAAACCGCGTCTAGATTGGCACAGACGTTTTTCCGCAAAAAGTGCTTTTGCGGAAAAGCATCCATGCCAATCTAAACGCTCTTTTCCGCAAATGCTTTCAACTGAAAAACTTTTCAGTTAAAAGCATTTGCGGAAAATTATGCCAGTCTAGACGTAGCCTTAATGTCTTGCCTTCTGAGATTTATCACAAGATTTTAGGTCTAGCTTATCCATGTTACTATGTTATCTCTTGGGAAATAGTAGTGCATGTTTATAGAATTGGGAATAATATACTAAGCAACCTCATGATCCCTGAATTGTTTGCTACCAAAGCAAAGTGGGCTACATGTGACCTCTCAGATTGGGGGGATAATGATATTTTGTTGTAATATTCTTATTTGTAACTCTACAATTAGGGCAGGTGACAAACTTCGCCGGGCACTGGACAATGTTGGGGCGGGGTGGTGGCTCAGCCTTGGGTGGAAAGAGCAGAGGTATGGGCAGCCAGCCCTCAGTGCTGCCCAGATTGTGCTACGCAGAGCTTAAGCGGCGATTTAAAGGGCCTGACGCCGCAGGCCCTCTTAAATCATCAGGCCTCAGGGCAACCGTCCCCTTTCGCCAGCCCTGCCTACAATATATTGAGAGAGAGAAAGAAAATATATGGCCACAGATCCATTAGACTGTGTAATAATCTCTCAAAGGCAGTAAAAGTGGTGCTATCACTTTGAATTTTTGAAACGGCATTAAAGACACATTGGATGCATCAGTCCTGCACTGGTAGATGAACGGTTCAGAGAGCCCCACTGATTTTACCAATCTCTAACTTCTGTTGTTATATCTACATTGTTTATTTATTTAGAAAAATATGAATATCTAATTTGCATTTAGGATACAATTAATTTATATAAAATTTGAATAAACAAAAATGCCTCGCTCTTTCTTCATTTCAAATAGCAAGTCAATGTACTTAATTGACCCTGGATTACTTTGCATGTTAACAGAAAATGTAGCTGCACAATATTCACTAGAGTCCTACCATCAGCTCAGCTCGCTCTGACAGTTTTCTTCCTTCCCCATGGCTTTGTGTAATGAGACAGAAAAATAATTTATTTTTATTAGACATTTTTATGGTGCAACTTGCCACCTGATTATTCACAGTTATCTGTGAAATGGTTTATTAGGAGACAAGGTCCATGAGACTGTGAAGACCATTTCTGCAGCGGAGTCACTTAAACTGATTATGAGTTTGAATAAAAGAATAATCCAAAACCTAGTTTCTTAAAGGGAAATATTTCAGTCTTCTTAGAAAAAAATAAAATGTTTCTAACAAGAATGTTTTTAAAATAAGGGTTCTAAGTTGGATTCTCCTCTTCTGAGTACTATCACACATGGGTTTTTTTTTTTTTGCTCATTAAATATACTTGTCATAATTGTGGGGGAGTACCAACAAACGCTCTATGTTAAGGTTGCATTTACAGTTTCCATTATTAAAAAATAAAGAAAATTTAGCAAAGTGGGGAGGAAACTTGCCCTTCGATCAAGGTACTATTTTGTGACCTAATGAAAATCTGTTCAGATCTGAACAAATTGTAAACATGTATTTTCATTTCTAGTTTACAAACCACAACTTGCTTTTGGCAGCATGCCAGACCCACTCAACATTCTCTAATTTGCCTGTGCACTGCCCGGATATCTCACATCAGCATTTCTCACAGGGCTCAGAGATATTCTAGATAACTTCCAAATCCACTGTATTGCCTTCGTCTATTCAGTGAGCACTGTCCATCGTGCACTAAATGAGGCAGAAGTCACGTAGGAAAAAATGGCATTTATTATGCATATGTACGAGGGCCCATTTAAGGTTAAATGATTATCTTTAATTCCGGTATTTCCCAAATTTAAATGCTTGATTTTGCAATGTTGATGAGATTCTCTGTGTACTTATATACATATAGGTAATCTGCCTATATAGGTGACAAAATGGCTGATGACGATTGATGGGGGGTTTACAATGCCATCCCTTGCCTTGGCATTGGGGCACCGAGTCCCTTGCTTGGAACCCAAGAAAGTGATAGAAGAGGGGAGCAGGGAAGATGTCTGGGTCTGTAATCCAACCCCACTCCACCCCTGTGGCTTTCTTACACTGTTTGCCCTGGGGTAGGGTGATCTTTGGTCTTTGGCACAGGGACAGGGGGTCTCCCTGCTCTGCTGGGGGAGGTTCTCCCTTCCTTGAGTCCTCTGGTCTTTCAGTTCACAGCAACATCTTAATTAGCCTAGGGCTTATATATCTCCCCTCTACCACTTTCTTACTGCTCTCTGGCCCTGCTGTATCACATACCCCCTGCTACCTCCCTCTGCTCTTGCTCAACACCACAGGGATGTGCTACTTGGAGCAAAAGACGGCATTGTAGTGACAAGCTGTCCACATTGCCATGTTGGCTTCCAGCTCAGTGCTGTATCCAGAAGTGGAAAGGCTGCACAGATGGGAACTATCAGGTCACTCGGGAATTCCTTTCCTTGTTTGTGTGCATCCATTGGAGTAGGGCATGGTCAGTCACAAGAGTGAACCGCCCTAGTAGGTAGTACTGTGGAATCTCTATGGCCCATTTAACCACTAGGCATTCCTTTTCTACAATGGCATACCCTTGCTCCCTGGCCAGAGATAAGGGAGCAGGTGCTTTTCCTCCCCTACCATCTGTGAAATGACAGCCCCAAGTCCTACCTCCGGGGCACCTGTTTGTAGAATGAATTCCTTCTTGAAGTCTGGGGCTATGAGAACTGATGACTGCTAAGGGTCATCCTCAGGTCTGTGTGAGTTTTTTGTCACCTCAGTTTACTTACCTATCTCTGGACCCTGAGCTCTTACCGTATCCTACAGAGGTATTTCCTCGTGGCAAAGTAAAGGATGGAATGAGTTGGAGCCCGAAAAGGAGGATGGTATACTGGAAAAGGCCGCTGAGTGTAGAGAATGCCATTTTTAACTTGGCATCCTCAGCCAAGGGAATCTGCAATAACTTTTTGTCAAGTTTAAGGTGGTCAAGTTAGGCCTTGCCTAACACATCCACCAGCTCACTGATATATAATATTGGGTAGGCATAGAATTGAGATGCCTCATTTTACTTCTAGAAGTCATTACAAAACCTCAGGATGCCCTCAGTCTTGGTGACCATGACAGTAAGTCTGGACCACTGGCTGGGGGATTCCTCAGTC
Organism: Pelodiscus sinensis; assembly: GCF_049634645.1. NCBI lineage: Eukaryota > Metazoa > Chordata > Testudines > Trionychidae > Pelodiscus > Pelodiscus sinensis. The sequence continues at coordinate 40,313,411 of NC_134720.1, read as the reverse complement.
ATGCTGAGTTCCAGCATATTCCTTACTTCCTCGGCTTTGCCCTAATTTTTTTTCTTTTTGCCTCTGGTACGCAATTCTGTTTTAGGGTATGTCTACACTACAAAGTTAATTCGAACTCACAGCCGTTAGTTCAAATTAACTTTAATAGGGACTACACATACAAACCGCTAGTTCGAATTTAAATCGAACTAGTGGAGTGCTTAATTCGAACTAGGTAAACCTCATTCTACGAGAAGTAACGCCTAGTTCGAATTAACTAGTTCGAATTAAGGGCTGTGTAGCCACTTAATTTGAACTAGGTGGAGGCTAGCCCTTCCCAGGTTGCCCTGGTGGCCACTCTGGGCCAAACCAGGGAAACTCTTCTGCCCTCCTCCCGGCCCTGGAGCCCTTAAAGGGGCACGGTCTGGCTACAGTGTTTGTGCCAGTTGCAAGCCTGCCAGCACTCAGCCAGCAGACCCTGCACCTGGCACAGAATGAGCCAGCCACCTGCTGCCACCCAGCCCTCTGCCTCTTCCCAGGACCAGGCTGGCGGCTCACAGGAGCCTGACGGGGCCGCAAGAGTCGGGTGCCCACCTGGTCTAGTGCGGAGATCGAGGTTTTGGGGGAATCCTCCAACATCCACGATCTCCACACTAGGCACAGGAATGCGGCCATCTAGGGCAGGATAGCTGCCAGCCTGGCCACCAAAGACCACATGCGAACCCAGGAGCAGGTTTGCATGAAAATCAAGTTGGTCCAGTGAGACCCCCGACCCTGAGCTTAGAACATAAGAACATAAGAATGGCCGTACTGGGTCAGATCAAAGGTCCATCTAGCCCATTAGCCTGTCTGCCGACAGCGGCCAGCACCAGATACCCTGGAGGGGATGGACTGAAGACAATGACCAAGTGATTTGTCTCGTGCCATCCATCTCCAGTCTTCCACAAACAGAGGCCAGGGACACCATTCCTACCCCCTGGCTAATACCACTCCATGGACCCAACCTCCATGAATTTATTTAACTTCTCTTTAAACTCTGTTCTAGTTCTAGCCTTTACAGCCTCCTTCCACAGGCTGACTATGTGCTGTGTAAGAAGAACTTTCACTTATTAGTTTTAAACCTGCTGCCGGCCATTCATTTCATTTGGTGTCCTCTAGTCCTTCTATGATGGGAACTAATGAAGAACTTTTCTTTATTCACCCTCTCTACACCACTCATGATTTTATATACCTCTATCATATCCCCCCTCAATCTCCTCTTTTCTAACCTGAAAAGTCCCAGTCTCTTTAGCCTCTCTTCATATGTTCCAAACCCCTAATCATTTTAGTTGCCCTTTTCTGAACCCTTTCCAAGGTCAAAATATCTTTTTTGAGGTGAGGAGAACGCATCTGTACACAGTACTGAAGATATGGCGTACCATAGTTGTATACTTCCCCTCCTCCTTCTTCCCCTGGTTTCCCCTTCCAGCTCCCTCCTCCAAGGTTTCCCCCGCCCATCTTCCACCCCCTTTTCCAAGTCTCCCCAGAGGTTAATCCCCCCCCCCCCCAATTTTGTTAAATAAAGAGAGTTTCTATTTTTGAACACACATGTCCTTTATTTTTTACATCAGGAAGGGGGGCTAGGGAGGGGTAAGTGGAAGGAGGTGAGGGAGGAATGGGGCATGAGCCCCCGATGGGGAGGACTGGGGTGGCTCTGTGGGCTCCTCAGGGTGGAAGCCCTCCTGCAGGGCCTCCTGGATCCTGACAGCCCCCTGACTGACTCCTCCAGATGGCAGCCTGTGGCAAGTGCAGCTGGGCTGATGGCCGAGTGCTGTGATGTGCCAAGTGTGGGCACTCAGGACACTCCAAGACAGGACTGCTTTGCTGTCCCTCATTGATTTAGACAAGCAAGTGGGGAACCCTGAGAACTGTCTCTCCGGGGTGGGGGTCGGGTACCATTAAGCACAGCCCTCGGCTAACCTGAGGCAGCAGCTCCACCTGATGCCCTGCCAGGCACTGGTTCCGGCCATCCTTAACTTCGGTTCAGGGTCCACTCAATGTGGACATGCTAATTCGAATTATTTTTTAGGTCTAGATGCACTAATTCAAATTAGCTTAGTTCGAATTAACAAATTCGAATTAAGTTAGTTCGAATTCTTGCTGTAGTGTAGACATACCCTTATTGTCATCCTTGCTCCAGGACTGGTGATGTGGTGGTGTTGGATCAACATCATATGCTTGGTTGTATGGAGAACATGCATTGGTTCCACTGGATCATTTCAGTGATCTCTGTTCACTGTTCTGTGGCTAATTCAGGGGATGTTCTTACCTGCCCTAGTGGGTGATCTGCCTGGGGTGGGGCCAGCAGGATGCCCAGGAACATCTCCCAATTGTGTTCTGGTTTCAATAAGTTGACATGGTGTATCTGCTCTGGCCGTCAGCAGTCTAGCTGCTTCACTTATAATTCACCTCCCGAATGGTGTCCACATTCTCACAGGGTCCATGCCAGCTATTGTTCGTCTGGATGAAATTTCCCATGTTTTTGCCCAGCGGCTGTAGTAAGTTCGCTAGACCTTTTGTGTTTTCTCCAAACATTCTTGTACTATGGGGGTCACTCGAGCCATTTGTTCTCTCATCTGGGCCACGTGTGCAATGACATTCTTCCCTAGGTTGGGTTGTTCATCCAGTTCCTCTTTCACGATGTCTAATACATCACATGGGTGGCATCTGTACAGTAGCTTCATAGAGAATCCAGTAGATGCCTGGGGAACTTCTCATACCATAGACATCAGGAACAACAGAAGGGCATCCCAATCTTTTCCGTCTCAGGCCAACATCTTTTGGAGCATGCTCTTAAGAGTGTGGTTACATTGCTCAACCAAACCATCTGTTTGGGGATGACAGACCGATGTCCACAAGGCTCAGATGCAGAGCAGGATACATGAGATTTTCATTGCTCTCAACATTAAGGGGAGTCCCTTGGTCTGTCAGCCTACCCTAGCAAAAACCTGGACCAGTTCTTTTGCGATCACTTTAGATGTGGGGTTTCTTAGATGCATGGCTTCAAGCTACTATGTAGCACAGTCCAAGATGACGAGAAGGTTTCAATGATCCTGGCCTGATCTTTCTAGTGAGCCTACTAGATTCATGGCTATCCTTTCAAAAAGGACTCCAATTACAGGCAGGGGTTCCAGTGGGGCCCTTAACTGAGGTCAGGGGCCATGCAGCTGGCATTCTGGGCAGGAAGCACAATAGCTAATAGTTAATATTTTTAAAGTATTTGAATTGTGCTTCATCTCTCTTCTAAAGAAAATGTTTAAGCATAAAAAACATCGGAGAGAATTTGGGAAGACTGACAGTTCTATGCTGCTCTACCACTCGCTCTGTGTTTTTTAATAAGAATAGAAAACACACAATATATTCTCTCAAATGTACCTTTTTGTGCTGTCTCCTAAATAAAATGACCCTGAAATCAAGTCTTTTATCTAATGGCATCTAAATTAAGTAAATACTCAAAATACACTGTAAATAAAATAAAAATATTTATACTGTTACAAGTGGCATAATTTGCAGGCAAATGTTATTATTTTCATCAGGATAATTTGTGATCTGCATCTTTGTTACACTCCCTTTCATTGCCTGTGTACTGAAATGTTCACTACAAGTATAAGACCTGCAATGCACAGAAAACTGGGCTCAGAAGTAGTTCATCTGTGCAGAAAGATAAAGTGGAAGGCTGGCGCTTTATCACAGGTTTTAGGCTTTCTTGTCTCATGCATAGAAATTAGTCTCTTGGGTAAATCTTATGAATGAAAACAAAACAAAACAATCCAAAACAAAAAACCAAACATCCACACATCTTCCAAAATCTGGAACCATTCCCAACAGGGGACGGATGTGAAGATGCCATCTGAGTGATTCAGTCCCTCTGCTGGTAGGAACAGGAAAGCTAAAGAGAGAACCGAACTAGCTACTGTGATGCCTCAGCCTGCTTTCTAATCACCAGGACAGCATTCTGTATCTTTAATTTCTTCACGGAGGACCAGTGTAATGAAGTATCAGCAAGAAAGAGGAAAAAAACACAAAAGAAAATAACTTGAGCAGCAAAATGTTTTTTCTTACTTTAATGCATCATTTGATAGGTCCTTCAAAACTGTGCATTTCGGTGGGAGATTCCACAGAAAAGGTATTGCATTGGCTTGGAAGGAGACATTAAAGTATTGCAAATATGGGTACCATTCTCATTACCTCTCTATCTGTGTAAATTGTCTCTAGTAATAATGAGAATTGTGCCTAGTATTCCCAACAAGCCTCATTCCCATTGTGCTTCTCATACCCTTACATCAGACACATTTCAATTTGGCAACATTACTTAACAACCTGTTCCCTCACAGGAAAGCTTCACAGGGGGACTTGTTTTATTATATAACTAGGGTTGAACTTTCCCAGGAGGGGCTATGGAGGTGAAGGAATAGTTACCCACAAACCCCTCTGAGTCCAATCTAATTGCTGCTGGTTAGTCATTATCGCCTGTGTCAGAAGAGTCCAGCAGGATGTGCAAGCCCTGTTACAATGTAATACAAATACTAACCAGAAGCTAGTATTTTGAAGCTAGCTTCAAAAAAGCTCAGCACTCTTGTGTTATGTTTCCAAGCTCCCAAACAGCAACTCCTGGTACAGTGGCATATTAGCTACTAGGCTGACGGTCTAGACCCGGGAGCCCCAGAAAAATGGACTCTCCTGCACCCGAACTCCGCTCATCAGTAGGGTGGTGGGGAAAGCCCCAGTGCCTGGACCCCAGCTGCAGCCTGGGGCATAGAGATGTAGTTTGGGAGAATGCAGGGGGTGCGGGAGAGGAGGGAGCATTTCCCTCCCAGACAGAGGCGAGGCAGGGGGAGAATCACGCATCACTACTCCGCTTTCTCTGAGCGCTGCCCTGCCCCCATTCTTCCAGCACATTTCTGCTGGCAGGGAGTGGATGGAGCAGGACAGAGCCGCTTTTCCCCTGCTCACTAGGTCCTGCCTCAGCAACTGAATGTGGCCTCCTGGGTCCTAGTGCCTGCTTGTTTCTTCTACAACAGTATACGAGTGGGGGATGGGCAGAGCAAGAGGGAGGGTGAGGATCAGAGGAAAATAAGGAGGTGGGATGTGAATGGGATACAGGAATGGGTGGGGAGCAGGAGCCCTGCATGTGGCATTCCCTGGGCAGCAGCAGTCCTAGCAGGAAGACAACTGCAGCAGCACCAGAGCCGCTCTGGTAGCCAAGGTACTACTGTAGGCTGAGGAGAGAGCCAATGAAGCAAAAGGGATGGGCGTCAGTGTGCATTACAGTTGTCCAGTTTCTGAACACCCTTGTCCCATTCCTGTCCTGCCCTGTCACCAAGGCCCTGCTCCCTCCTCTATCTGCACTCACTCTCCCATTGTCCCGGGCTGGAGCAAGGATGGAGAAGAGGGTGGGGGCTCTGCCCGGGGGGGGGTAGGGCTCTTGGATGGGGCAGGCGATGAGACGTGTGAAGTGCAGGAAACCGTTGGAGTGTCAGAGGGGGATGAGATGGCATCAGGACTGGGGGAGCTCTCACTCCTCAATGCAGCCTGGGTCCATGGTGAAGGATGGGGGAGGAACAAAGCTTCTCTGATCTTGGGGCCACTAGCAGAGGGTGGTCTGTGTGTGGAATGAAGCAGGCAGGATGAGGCAGAATGGGGTAGAGTCCTAAGTAGAACAGGTGGGGGCCCCCACTTGTTCTGGTCCAGGGCCCCATGAAACAATAATTGGTCTCTGCTTCTATATAAAATAAACAACATTTCAATAGTCTGTTCCAGAGAGAGATGTCCCCCACTCAGATAAAATGATTTATTCTGTACTTAGCACAATGAAACCCTGTATTGATCCTGCCCGGTCCTGGACCAGTAATGAAGATAGATTTCCATTGACATTAGTGGAATTTCTGTCTCTGTAATTACTTCAGGTTTGCCACTGCAGCCAGATGTGAATGAAGCAGCTGCTGCAGCCATGTGTGATTGGGTTCTATGTGTGGCCTCTGAGGCATTTTGTTTGCTGTTGCCCACACACAGGGCTGTCAGATTTTGCTGGTTTCTATCCAAGTAGTTTTTTTCCTACCAGTATTACTAAAGTGACACACACGTAAAGCAAGGGCACGTGAAGTGATGTGCCTGCTGACTGCACGCAACACTGACCGTGAGAGCCATGCGTACCCCGCAAATTCTAGGCATGCAAGCACAGTGAGAAAAACTACCCTATCCCGGGGAGACTCTCTTGGTTAAGAAAATCTTGCAGCCCATGGCCCACTCACTAGCCTAGGTTGCCTATTGTTGGTGAACACAATAAAAATTGCTTACCCATTGCTGAGAAGAATATAAGCAATGCATGCTATAATAGGTGGCACATATATTGCTAGAATCAACACAGAAGATGCAATAGTGATGAGCAGGGCTCGGCAAATTGCGGTGAGCCCCGCTCACCAGCCACGCTGTCTGGCGATCTGTGCATGCGCAGATCACTTGAACCCAGCTTTTCCGGGTTGTAATCTGCTCGCCACGGGCGAGTAGAATGCATTATTTGTCGAGCCCTGCTGATGAGGATCATATGAGTACTTGCTCAGATCTGTATTAGATATTTTTATTGTGCTAGTGCCTAGGATACTGTAAGGGTAAGAATTTGTATGTCACAAGTTTCTTAGTGTATTAGAATTAACTGGCACGCTTTGTTTATATTGGCTTAGTAACTTACTTTGATGTGTTTTCCCTTGCAATCCTACTTTTTATACTTACTAAAAACACTTTTGTTTATTATCAAGCCCAGTGTAAATAATTATTACTTTAGGGCAATGGCTCTCAAACTTTTTGGTCTGTGGACCACCTGGCTCAATGCAAACCTTTCCGCAGACCACCAGTTGCTAATGGAAACTCACTGTTAATTACATAATTACACCTGAGCCATTTTGCTAGTATACAGCTAAGGAGAATGGTTTAATTTAAATTATTGAACAGTTTAAGCGTTTTAACGTTCTCATATTAGTTTATCGAACTCTATTCATGTCCAACACAAAAGGTTTCAATGTTTTCGTTATTTATGGCAGGGGTGGGTGGGGAACCTTTTTTGGGTCGGGGGCCACTGGCCCACAGAAAAAAATCAATCAGGGACCACACAAGTGAGAAGCAAAAAAACCTCCTCCCAAAACCTGCAACCCTCACTGATGTGGCCCCCAATTGAGATGCCTTACTCTTCTGGCACTCCAGCCCCCATGGGGTGAGGAGAAGGGAAAGGGAGGACTGAGGTTCAGGCCTTCCCATAGCCCAGATTTACTTTTCTGGGGTTTCAGTGCTAGTGGATTTTGCGGGGCCCCCTTAGGGTCTGGGGCGGGGACAAAAATGAGGGGTTCAGTGTGTGGGACAGGGCTGCCAGTGAGTGGGATAGGAAGGGAGGTGCAGAATCTGGGTGGGAGGCGGGGTGCAGAAGCAGGCTGAGAGTAGGGTGTCTAGCCGGGAGGAGGGGGAGGAGGGAAGGGAGCAAGAGCAAGAGAGAGTGTAGAGTGTGGGCAGGAGGGAGGGTGCAGAAGCAAGGGAAAGTATAGGAGCAAGCTGGGGGTGTGGGGTCTTGGCAGGGGGAGGGCAGTGAGTGAGGGGGATTGGAGTACAGCATGGGGGGGGACGCTTACCTGGCTCTGCACCCCTTTGCAGCGGGGAAAGCCTCTGGACAGTTCCCTCCTGGCCAGCGAGTAGCTCCTGGGCTCCCCACTCATGTGACTATCAAGTTCATTTACCCTGCCAGAGATGTTGGCTCCCAGCGTCCCCCCACAGCAGGACTCTCAGGGACACTTCACAGGCTACGAGACAGCCAGGGACTGTGCAGCACTGACACTGAGGTGGAGCAGGGGAATTGTTTAGGCAGGTATCCACTGCTCAGAGCTGAGATGCAGCCGTCTCTGGGGTGGAGCTGTGTAAAAGCAGCACTGCACAGTTGCTCAGTGGGTTGCAGAAAGAACCATTGGTTGGCGCTGATCTCAGTTCCCTGTTGTGATGCTAAAGGGGTCGATGCTGTGTCCCCAGTGGGAGGGGTGGGGGGGGAAGGGAGTCTAGTTTGTTACAGCAGGGGGTGATTTCAGAGCAATGGATTGACCTGGGCATCCTTGTCGTCCCTGAGAGCAGGCCAGGCCTCGCTTCTCCTTCCTGAATCACTCCAGGGCTTGCGCTCTGTCCGTCTGTCTGTGCCCGTCTCCCTAGCATGGGTCAAGCTGTGGGCAGTCTCTGGGGTCTGCTCCTTGCACAGCCTTGCATGTGGGGAGGGGTCACACTTTACCATGTGCCCCCAGGTCCTACGATCTCTGAGCCTGATCCCATCACACTCCAATCTCCAGTTCCCCCATTGCCTCTTCAACCCAGCTCCTGCTTCTCCTGCCTCTAGGCCCCACCCCTCTCGGGGAGGGGAGGGTTGTCCCGGCTCAGTGCAGGGACCCTGTGCCACCCATGGCGGCAGGTGGGGAGCCCTGGTGACCCTTAGGGGCACTGGAGGCAGACTCCTCCACCCCACTGCTTCCTTCTCCCCCGGCTCTAGACACCCCAGCAGTGGCTACTTGGAGATGGTCCTGGCCAGGCACCGGGGGCAGGGTAGCCTGTTCCCACCCCTGCCAACTACGGGTCCCCGCATACTGGCGGGACTGGGGTGGATGGAGCAGCAGCAGCATGCATGTGGACATGGGGCCTCAATTTTGCAGGTGTGGGTGTGTGTCCTGGCCCTGCATGGGGTCCCTATGCTGCCCGAGGTGGGGAGCTGGGGCGGCTCTCGGGGACACCAGGGGTAGATGCGAGTGGGGAGCCAGGTCTGGTCAGGGCTTTCTTCACCTACCAGGCACCTGGAAGCTGGAGCTGGTGCTCCAAGCATGCGTGGGGCAGGGGGAGGCTGTGTTTGAGCTGCAGACCACGTGGGAGGCAGCCGTGGACTACTAGTTGTCCACGGACTGCACTTCGAGAACCACTGCCTTAGGGGGAGCAACCGCTGTGCACACCTCTCTTTCACTGATAGAGAGGGCACATTTATAAGCTTTCTCCGGGTTAAAACTTTTACACAGAGTAAGATGGATTTATTTGGAGTTTTGGTCCCTTTTAGGTGCTGCCAATGGCCCTATAGCCGAGCTCTTCCAGAGCCGAGTTGGTTCAGTGTCTGTGTTGCTCTGCGGGGGTGCAATTACCCCAACTCTGTGCCTTGGTTGGGGGAGTCCAGAGCTTCTGGCCCAGGAGAAAGGGAGGTGGGGAGCCCCAGAGGGCAGGAAAGTGGATTCAGTGGCTTGATCAGCACATCGGGGATCTCTATGATCCAACCCACCACAACCTTATTCCACAAAGGGTTTCCATGGAGTCAGTGGGATTCTTCACAAAACATGGCAAAGCTCAGCATGAGTAAGGCAGGCAGAATTTGGTTCCCTGTTATTTCTAATTTGCACTCTATTTTTGTCCCTATTAATTTGTGGCAAAACAGAGAGAAAATTGAAACAGATGGTTCTATGCTCAGTTTCCACACAAATGGTCCAGGTTGTTTTGCTCTCTAATGAGAAATAACACTGCTGAGGCAATAGACTGAATGTTGCACCCTTAACTGGATTCCTGGCACTGCGGGGCCAAGATCTATAGCAAATACACTTTCCAACTATAGCACTTCACTCTGTGACGCTTAACTACTCTGAGGGCTGGTGCACACACAAAATGTTGCATTGGGCAGCTGCACCACTTCAGTGCTGAAGTGAAGATGCTCCTACGCTGATGGGAGAACCCCATTGGTTTAATTAGTCCACCTCCCTGAGAGGTGGCAGCAATGTCGATGGAAGAAGCTATCGGATTGCCATAGCACTGTCTATACAGGTGATTGGGTCAGTGTAACTGTGTTTCTGAGAAGTGTGGGTTTTTCACACCCCTGCGCAATGCAGTTCTATAGCTACAGGTCTATTGTGTAGACCGAGTGTAGCCTATCATGTGAGCATTCCAATGGAGTTCAAGGAGGCTACATGTGGAATAAGGTACCACACAGCGTAAGCAAGGGTACCAAAAAGAGACCCAGAAGAGTCATGTGATGAGGAAAAGGGAAACTTACTTAATATAAACAATTTTCTTTGAACATTCCAGAGAAGGATATTATTCCACTTGGGTGCTGCTGACAGCAAAGTTTATTTTTTTAAAAACTACCTTTTTGAGTTTTAAAAGATGCAAAACTATGAAAACAAAAACACCCTTGTTTGTAAACCAATCAGGGCAGTTTAAAACTCCCAACACAAAATGAATGCTGAATCCTGTATCATATAAGCCCATTGCCCCCTTTCAAAAACAGATTTATATTAATAGTAAGATTGTTGTTATGGAAGCATGTAAAATTTCAAACATCCCTCCTATTACTCATACAAAAAAGTGATTCTCGTACAAATGCTATTGAGCATGATGCTTTCTATTGCGAGTACAGTCTCACTGAAGTTAATCGGTAGCACAAAGGAGTTAGACACCTAAACACTAGGCCTAAGTGTTTTGCAGATCAATCCTTTATGTTGGTTAGTTCTGTTCTAGAAAAAAGTATTTCTAAATACCACACACACACACACACACATTTTCTCTATTTTTGTCATAAAAAAATAAGTGCTTCAGCGTAAAGTTAAATGAACAAAGATGTTCCAAGTTACCACCTAGATACGTTCATCTGAAATAAATCAATTGCCTCCAATGAGAGAGATCCTGTCCCATGGACCTGTAACACGCTTTCCCAATTAAGATGTTCAGCACTAGTCTTAAATTGCTGCCCAAAGATTGCTGCAAATAGAGTGAGCTCCTGACAACTGACAGTTACTGACTGATTTATCACAGGGGAACAGTTTTTGCTTTTGGTTGGTTGAACTGACTTCAATCTGTTTGTTACTGCTAAAAAGCGGTTTTAGAACACATATGCCTGTTTTGAAGGGAATGAAAAATGGATTTCTACTATAACTATCTATTACCTATACACCAACCCTGATTATTACTGTAAGTCATGACTGTGGGGGGGATTTTTCTTTAACGGTGACCTAAATAGCAAACACAATCAATGATCCTACTGTGGGCTCTGCAGGCCAGCATGTCGCTTTTCCCCTGGGGAAAGAGAAAGGTGGAGTTAGGCTGCACCTGGAGCAGAGTCTTACTTCTCCTTTGCTCAAAAGGGAAAGTAAGCTACTCCAGGCCTTTCTTAGGAACAGATTAATTCCACTTCTGCACTAGTTTAACTGCGCTGGCCAGTGTGTTGAGGGAACAGGTAGTGGTGGTGAGGGAGATAGGCTTCGGCCACTCTTATCCTGCCAGTGCGTGAGGGGAAGTAGCAGACTGTCTAAACAGGTAACAACAAAACATTCCCTCTGCTAGAGATACTAAAATAACTACTCAGTGTCTGGGAGGGAAAATGAGAGCCTTTGCTATATGCCACAGCCACATGTGATGGAGTTTTATGAGCCAGAGGGACTCTATGGCCTTGACTCCAATGAGGTTTACAGGGATATCTACCACAGATACAACTCCAATGCCACTATGCACAGTGAGAAACACAGTGTGGACTGCCTGCTGGCATTTCTACCTCTGTGTTGTCTACTGAGGCCAAAATAGCTTAGTGCCTAAAACAATTTTGAGATATTAACACAAGCGCTAAGAGAGCTGGAAAATAATGCTGCTCCTTTCCTATGTGAATCACTAACTGTATTTCAAGACCTGATTCTCTAAACAAGTAGCATGGAATAAATAAAATCCCACAATAATTCACAAAGACAATTAGCAACTCCTCTTTGAAATTTCTAAAGTGATATTTAATTGCATATCCTGGAACACGGCTATGTATTGTAGCAGAGTATTTTATAGTCATTATATCATTCATCAACAATTCTTCACACAGTAACACACACTTCTACAGGGAAAGACCAGTCTGCTTCTGTTGTATCGCCACATGCCACCAGATCTCCATTTCCTCCCCCCACCCTTAAGTAAGCAAATGCCACAGATCAACATTTCCTCTGTAATCCAGTCCCTTTTTGCAACTCAGGCAGCACCAAGAGTCTGGAAAACTGTAAGGTCTGCCAGCTGGAGATTCCCCAGCATGGGAGCATCACAACAGGCCCAAAAGTAGTATAGTCAGTTCCTACGCCAAACTCTTGCAGTCCCTAGCGTAGGGGGCATGTGGAGAATGCGTTCTGTTCTGAGTTTCTGCCTGGAAGAATGTTGCTTATAGCCCATAACCAACTGGCATAAATTAGAGCCCTGAAACTGGTCTCATCTATGCTGGGGCTGGTACAAAATCAGACCCAGAATCAGAAAACTGCAACACATTTCTCTGTGCGTTTACTCCCCACTTATCTGTATCCCATGGCATTTGGACAGAGTGAGCCCTGAAATGTATAGTGCTGGCTTCAATAACTACCTTTAAAAAAGGAGCAAGATAAGCAGAAACAGTATTTGTGGTTTGTTGCATATGGCTACCAGCGAGCCACAAATCCATTTAATACAGGTTACTGATCTCCCTCCCACCTCTGCCATTGTCCAAAGTTCTTGGAAAATGCATTGGGAACTGTCCATAAGCACCTGATCATTCAGGCATATTTTCTTTTGGTGGGTATATTTTTCAGCCTGCACTTCTATCAAACCTTTCATCAGTGGATCTTCCAAGCAGTTTACAAAACTTTTTTTATAGTATTCCTCTGGAATTAGAAGCATTCACACACACCAGTTTACTGCATTTATGAGAATGCTTAAACAAGATTACTAATGTAAATGTAAATGTCATGCAGCATTTATGATGAGAGTAAACTGTTTTAAACAGAGAGGTTTTTTTTCTGTCATTAAGAGGGTGGAATCCACTTTATTATTCACTGCTTTGTGCCACTTCCCATTACTGAATTCAAAGTTGGAAAATGTCAGTGCCAGGAGCTCTTTCCAGTGAGTCAGCTGTGAGCACAACAGCTAAATGTTTCAAAGGTTCAAGAACTCTTCATTTTGTCTTTGTTATATTTATGAGAAATGATAACCTTAAGCACAAGACTCCTAAAAGAATCTTCCAGTTTCTTTTATTGCTGTTTTCTTATGCTTCCAGCCTTGACGGTTGTGATTTAATACATCAAACACTGCACTGGAACAAGAAGTTACATATTGTCTCCTACTCCCCATAAAGGTGATCCAGACATTTTGAAATTCTGAGCTGAGTGTTTTCTAATGCTCTAGATAGGGCTATATCTTAAAACCTCTTGGGAAATTAAGTTAATGAGAAGGTGGCGAGCCACTAAGTGGAATAGCTTGCCAAGAAAACACAGCCCAGGTATTCAGTGAGCTTCACTAGCTCCCTGAGAATTCACTGAGCTGCACTAATTCACCCTACCACCACTCTGTGGAAGCCAGGATGTTGATTTTAACCCTTTAAAGCACACGGGAATATCTTGTTTGATACAATATGTACCCTGTGTGTGTGTTTTTAAATAAAATATTTGCTCTGAAGCAATGCTAAAAAAAAAAAGGATGTGGAGCAAATAATGGCATTTTTATGATGCAAGTACAACCTACAGACGCATTTCCTAAAACTTAGTACACTTTTTAATTATGTTGCATTTCTGTGTTATCCACCAGGTAATAAAAAAACAAAAGAAGTCAGAGCAAAGCAGCAGGGACACTTGGATATGAAGGTGGTAGGCACAATAAGAACCTAAGCAGGAGTGAAATAGTTGTGTAAACTGCATTTTCCAAAAAAGATACATAACCATTGAAAATCCAGAATGTTTTGAAATCTGCCGTAAGAACATAGGCAGTATCAGGGTGGATTAGAACTATGGTCCATTTAGCCAGTTGTCCTCTTCAGAGGGAAGTGCAAGAAACCCCACCCAGAAGGCAGCTGTGAAGTAATCTGTCCCGGACAAAAGTCTCACTCTAGGCTGTGCCCACAAAAGCTCATACCACCATCTACATGTTTTGTTAGTCTATAAAGTGCTACCAGACCATTTGTTGTTTTTTAAGTTTATCCTAATCTTTACAGTAAGAAACTGGCTTAACTGCGTTTAAATTCATGCCCTAATATATTCATGTAGTGAAGAAGAGGATAACGGAAAACAACATCCATGCATCTGCATTATTTTCTTGGAGGAACGTTATGGTACTTCAGTTCATCAGACATCAGTAAAAGTATTATTTATATTATACTAGTGTCTGATGAGGCACCCCATCTTGGGATCCTTCTGTGTTGGCTCTGCAGCAGCCCTTCCCTTAGGGCTTGTGGTTAGAGGCCACAATCTCCCTTTTGTTTTTGATCTAGGTTCTAGCTCTAATCAAGGCTCATATGAAGCAGAGCCAAACACAATAGGTGCAAGCAGTAACTATCTTCTATCTGGTCCATGTACTCAAATATTCTAATTATTTCATTATTCCAGCTTTTTTTTTTTTTTTGTTAAATGACCCACAAATGGCATTTAAGAGTAAGAGGCTTGCAAAATTACTTCAACTCTAACATCTGAAGAAGTGGGTTGTGCTCAGGAAAGCTAATGATACCACCTAAAATTTTTGTTAGTCTCTAAGGTGCTACAAGACTATTCACTGTTTTTTAATTTTTTTCGTAAGCACAGGAGTATTAAAACTCAACAGGAACCTTTTTACCTTAAAAATATTACTTAAAGATAAGCCAATATTGTCTGGCCTGAAAGAGATTGCTTCATGATTTAATCAGAGCAGAAATGTAACACATACCACTTTCTATGATTATCCTCCAGAGTGTAATAACCTTTCATATTTTGAAACTCAGATCCCAATAAAAGTAAAGCTGGGGGTGAGAGCAAGCAAATCCCCATCGTATTATTGTTTAGCAAACTTAAAAGTCAGTCTGATTTCCTACCTGTTTATATTCAGATTCTCTTCCAACCAGTACCTGCAACACGTAACTGACAGGGTCTCCTTTCATAGGGGGGACCATTTCCCATGTGATTTCACAGACATTTCCTTCCAACTGTGTCACTCGAGGAGCTGTAATAAAATTCTTGCATGTTAGACACAAATTCATGCCGTGACATTGCAAAAATTATAAATAGGCTTTGAATGATTAGATTTTCATCACTAAATATTGGCAAATGTCAATTTCACTGTACACAAGCAAACTGAAGAAAAATGTTGCCATCAATAATAATAACTGAAATTTACAGATAGGCAAAGTAAGAAAAATGCTGCTTGAGAACTTTATAAATTATAGTTTGATTTAGGGATATTTACTTTGTAGCCCTGACATATGATGTTCACAATTTATGTTTTAAAAGTTATAAAGCTTTAGCTTTTTGAATTTCAAGGTTTACTGTCACTGAGAAACTGGAATGTGTTTATGTAACTAAGAATAGTAATAGAGAGGTAGCCGAGTTAGTCTGGTCTTGCTGGAACAAAAAACAGGACTATGCAGCACTTTAGAAGAAAAACACAATTTGATCTGAGGAAGTGGGTCTGGCCCACGAAAGCTCATCATCTAATAAACCATCTTGTTAGTGTTTAAAGTGCTGCATAGTCCTGTCTTTTGTTTATGTAACTAAAGTATTAAAAGTAACAACTATACACTAGCTTTTTGTAAATTTTGAACTAGACCCTGTAATCAGGCACAATTCCCATTTACTTCAGAGGTAGTTTTGATGGAGTAAGAAGTGCACGAAGTGGCCTTTAATCTGAATCAAGGTAAATTCAGAATTGGTTTCTGACTTTTAAGGCCAATACAAGGTCTAAATGAGACTCCATTCCCCTCAATGCATGCGCGCACGTGCACACAGATACATGCACGCTCAGACACACACCCTACAGAAATGTAGTGTGAGTGTATCCTTGGAACGTCATAAGCCAACTGTAATGGTAGCCATTGTCTTTTTCAAGTGGAAAGCAATGAGATGACTTCTTTCAGCAAGATGACTTTCCATGGAATTCTGTAACACCAACGAGCTGCATCTATGTAGCTACTGGAGAAATCTCTAAGAACATAAGAATGATCATTCCAGTTCAGACCAATGGCCCATGTAGCCCAGTATCCCATCTTACAACAGTGCCCACCAGCAGCTGTTTCAGATGAAATGAAAAGAACAGGTCAATTATTGAGTGATTGATCACTTATCAGAATCTCTGTAGCATGGTACACTTGTGAGGGCATCAGGATGTGGGTAGAAGACAATTGTTAAAGCTTGCTTATACTCCTCATCAATTATTTTGCTTAGGAAGGCAAGGATAGCAATGGAGTGGGTGAAGGAGGAAGATAAATTTGAAAGATTCTCTGCAACAGAGAATTCGGTAGTCAATGAGAGTTTTTGCTACCGAATTCTGAAAAGCCAGGATTGCACTTTAGTAGTTGTCTTATTGGATGGTTTGAATTCAACCTGGAAACAAAATCATATGGATAGGTTCAAATACAGGGATTCATAAACAAGCCCTGACCTGACCCTCCAAGTTTCAGGGAACAGATGTGAGGTTTTGGTTCAGTGCCTGTGCCAGCATTCAGGAAAATATATTTTGTCAGCAGCTGAAATGCTGGGTCTCTCACAAAATGATCACTCATCATCTGAAAGCCACGAGATATCACTCTGTGCCCATCAGCAATAGCAAACTGGCAGGTCAAGAGAGCTTTGAATGATGGCAATATGTTCGCATGTACCCCTGAGCATCTGTCTCCTGATGACAACAAAACAACTGCAGCAGAAGCCAGATGATAACAACCTTGCTGTTTGTTGGATAGAAGGAGCATACGGCTGAAAAGTGAAACCGTGAGGGTGAAGAGAATGACACATACTGCAATACACATCAGGGAGCTTTCACCTCATGCAAGAACACGTGCGCATTAAAAGCAACACATTTTCCAACCTTATGGAAATAGAGAAACATGAGAAGCCGTCAAAGAAACCGGTGCTGCTACTGCTGCTGTGTAAATTACACCAACCCTAAACTAATCCATTGCCACTCAGAAGGGCCTTATCCATTATATTCATATCCAAACATAAATATATACATTTGTTTCTCAAACCAACATCTGCCTACTTGGAGAGACTGAGAATGGAAACCTTCTTCTGAGCTGGTACCCTTCACATGCACTTAGGTTTCTGTCTGCCAAATGCAGAACAAAACCTGGCCTCAAACATTTCTTTGTTAAAATCAGGAAAACAATGGATCCTCTTTGTTAAATGACTCTGGACATTGCAGGAAGTCAAAAAGGATTCATCTCTTTTTGATCCAGCAACAGGATTCATCTCTTTTTGATCCAGCATCACTTTCCTGTTACAGTGTCTGCAGCTACAGTGTTTGGGGTTTACCACTCCCAGTATCCCAACATTTAGTTATGGCCCTGACACCCTCGCCTGCTCCCACCATTTCTGGAATATCGTTTCTATTCACAATCAGTTCAGAACATGAACCATGCCCAAACTAATACTGACAATCTAGGCAGAAAGGTAGTCTTTCATTCAGATGAAAAATGGAGTTCTGAGCCAATTGTATTTTGGATATGGGACAGCAGAATATATAGAATTTACATCTCAGCTTTCGGTCACAGAAACAGAGCTTCAAAACTACAGTAGAGTCCAAAACCAATGGGGAATTCCCATAAAGAGATTTTATAGATTCCTGGGTTATCAGTAAAGACATTAGCTGTTTGGAGATACAATACTAAAGCATTAAGTGGCTTCTGCTAGAATTCACTGTAGATGTTTATATAGTTCCTTTTCAAGTCCATTCATTTAAACTGGGTGGTTGAAGTATTTTTCCTTCTAAATTTCCTTTTGATGGTGTCATATAACCATGAAAGATCTTTACTTGAAGTATATTAGAGCAGATGTTCTCTTCCTTAAGCAAGTATCTTGAGAGTGCCATTTATAGCATTCACAATGAGAAGCAGAAACATTTGATGACAGGATAAAGGGCAATGCTGCTCGTTCACATGGTATGATGTAGCCACAGTGATATGCACATGGACTTCCCTCTTGAACAGTCCCTTGCAAGTCTTCCTTTGGCAAGAGTCAATACGGGTGGGTTTAGGATTCTTAAATCCACCACAATTGCATCTTCGAATCTCATTTGTAGTTGGCCTTGCTCTCGCCTCTCGTTCACCTCACTCCTACAAAACTTCTGAAAAAGAATAACTTTTTCTGCTGGTTGGGGGTGTCCCCAACACTGCAATGATCTTGTTCTCATAAGGTGCAAGATTGCAACTTGCCAGGAATGTCTAAGTGTCTCATTTGTGGGGAAAAAAAAATGGTTGCCAACTCTGTCCACGCATCTACCCTTGAGATACCATCACAGGACCTAACCACATCAGTCATACCATCAAAGGCTCATTCATCTGCACATCTATTAATGTGATATATGCTCTCATATGCCAGCAATGCCCCTCTGCCACCTACACTGGACACATCAGATGGAGCAAGGGGGTGGCCAGCAGCTGGAAAGGCCATTGTCTCCGGGCTTTGGAGGAGACTATTCGGGGTGGAAGGCCCTAACACCTGCAGCAGGGGTCTAGTGCCTCCTGAGCTCTCCAGCAATGGCATGGGAAGTGGAGCAACACAGACCCCAGTTCACTCTACTTTCCCGGAGCGAGCTGGTGAGTGTGTGAGAGAGGGGCAGAAGGAGGGGGAAGGCAGGGCCTGGGGCGGTGTGGGGATTGACCCGGCCTTCCTTTGGCTTGGGGGTGTTCTCATAGCCAGAGGCTCCCTTCTGATCCCTCACTAGTTGCCCTGGTTAGAATATTAAATAATGTAGGTAAAACAGCACATTCCTGGTATAAGCCTGATTCTACTAAAATACAGCCTGTAATACAACCACTGAACTTCACACAGCTAAATGTAAAGCGACAGAATACCTCCACTACGGCACTCGTATGCCAGTGGTCTCCAACCTTTTCACACCCAAGATCACTTTTTAAATGTCAGGGCAAGCCAGGATCTACTCCATCCCTTCTCTAACACCCCTCCTCTTACTTGAGGCCCTGCCTTTTCCAAATCCTTCCACGGACTACCTGTTGCTAATGGAAACTCACCGTTAATTACTTCTGAGCCATTTTGCTAGTGCTGCAGCTAGAGAAAACACTTTAATTTAAATTATTAAACAGATTAAGCGTTTTAACTTTCTCATGTTAGTTTATCAAACTTCATTTTAAATAAAGTAAAATATTAATTTCTGTCCAACACAAAAGGTTTCAATGTTTTCTTTATTTACGGCAGGGGTGGGGAACCTGTTTTGGTTCGGGGTCCACTGACCCACAGAAAGATCAATCAGGGACCACACAAGGGAGAAGCAAAAACCTGCTCCCAAAGCCCCCAACCCTCACTGTTGTGGCCCCCAACTGAGACATCTCATTCTTCTGGTACTCTAGGCACCGCAGGGTGAGGAGAAGGGAAAGGGAGGACTGAGGTTCAAGACTTCTCATAGCCTAGATTTACTTTTCTGGGGTTCAGGATTTAGTGGATTTTGCAGGACCCCCTTAGGCTCTGGGGTGGGGACAAACATGAGAGGTTCAGTGTGCGGGACAGGGCTACCAGTGAGTGGGGATAGGGATGCAGGGTTTGGGTGAGGTGGGGTGCAGGATGGGGTGAGGAGGGCAGGGTCTGGAAGGCAGCAGGAGAAGGTGTGGAGTGGGAGTACTAGAGGGAGCTGGGGGCGGGAGGGTGTTGGGGGAGTAATGCAGAAAAGGTGAAAGGGTGAAAATGCAGCCAAATAGCTAGTTGGGGAGGGAGGCAAATAAGTGGGGAGTAAAGGAAAGCGCAGCTTCTGCAATGTAAAACTTTACCCCCCACCTCACATCTTCCCCATTCTACAGCCTTGCTCTCCTCAGCCTCATGACCCCCCCCCCGCTGCCTGATCCCCTGCATCACCCTGTCAGTGCAACACGTGCCCTCTTCCATCCTGCACCCACATCCTCCTTCACCTCCTTCTGCCCCCAAATCCCTCTGCCCCAGTGCACTCACTGGCAGGACAGCAGTGCTGGGACTTGCATCCCCTCGGGAGCAGCAATGGGGAGGAGAGGTGGGGGGAGGGAGAGTCTTTTCCCTGCTCGACCCAACCTTTTGCCTGCAGGCAGTGGCTCTGGGGCTGGGGCAGGCAGAGCCTGGGCCTGCTCAGGGCTGGCTTCAGCCCGGCTGGGCGCAGTGGAATGCTGGGGAAGGGGCTCCCTGAACCTGCACACAGACTATGGAGAACAGTGCGGTGTAGCCTGGCCCCCAGCGTGCCGCGTGTGCTGGCTGCCCAGCCCTGGCTCTGCAGAGCAGGCCCCACCCCGTCCTGGAGCAGGAGGAAAGAGCCAGATGACAGCGTGACAAATGCTAATGAGCACTTCATTTGCATTGTCTCTGCAGACAAAAGGCTGCAGTGTAGATGTAGCCTGAGAGTGTAAATGTATCATTTTACTGGTTAACTAATTAACTGGGATTTTAGATCCCTACTAAAAAGTCAGCCTGTCATCTAAAGTCAACTCAGTTCATCTAATGTAAAATTATATTTGGCTCCTGTATCTTCTTGGTAGTACAACATTCTTGAAAGGTGCTGTAAAGTGAGATAGTTTTATATCACACTTAATGTGTTTTAATGACAGAATTTAGTTTGAATGTACTCTTCTTATTTCTTATGGAAGACAAACTTAAATCAGGCTATGCAGGCAGGGATAATCTGTCTTCTTGTGCACATGAAATGCTAATGAGAGTTTTATACAGTAAAGGAAAACGAAATTCTGGAGTGTTGAGTGCATTTTCATAATTAGAGAACAACATGTAACTTGATTAGTTTAAGTACCATATGCATACCTTTATACACATCCTCATGTGTTATGCTCCTCATTATAATATTTCATGTAACAATATTTCATGGAAATGCTATTATATAGATATAGATCAGGTTTATATGGAATTTTCTTTGCTGACAATTTAATTTTCTACCACAATTTATTGGAAAGTTATGTAACTAGTCAACAACTATGCCTTTCCCCTCCCACACAGAACATGCATCAGACCCTCATCATTAATTCATACCTTTGATGGTAGGTGGGACAGATTTGGTTGTGCAGAAGGTACATATTTCTGAGAATGGCCCTTCCCCAGCATCATTTACTGCCTTTATTCTAAATGTGTAGCAAGTAGATTCTGTCAGCCTTTGTACCTTGTAGGTGTGACTTGGTCCCCTGTAAATTGGAGTAAATCTAAAAACCAGCAAAGAGAGAAAAAAATTAGTTACACTTGTGGCAGCAGCAGCTTTTCTGAATGTTATATGCATATAAGATTTTCATACCCAACCATCCATACTCTGAAGAACTGCAGATTATAAAAATTATACTGTAATTATAAAAATTAATAAACAAGAATATATAATACATTTATTAGATATTAGGAAAACCAACAGTTTAATGTATCTTTTGCAAATAATCCTGTATCTTGCAAAGTAATTATTTTTGGAAAAAACATATTCTATAAGTTGCATACTAGCAACTTAATCAAAATGAATAAAGTTTACTTTACCATACACCTTGATTTCGAACAGTAAACCCTCACAGTTATCACCAGAATTACTAACTGATCAACCAGCCACTCCATGTCATTTGGAACCAAACATACAAACTCAGGCAGCAGCAGAGACACCCTCAGCAGAGCCCAACAATAAAAAACAAAACAAAAAAACCCCCAAATCCAGTACAGAACTATGTTAAATGTAAACTACTAAAAAAATAATAAAGGGAAAGCAGCATTTTTCTTCTGCATAGTAAAGCTTCAAAGTATCAAATCAATGTTTAGTTATAAACTTTTGAAAGAACAACCATAACATTTTGTTCAGAGTTATGAACATTTCAGACTTATGAACAACCTCCATTCCTGAGGTGTAACTGACTCTACTGAACACCGATGCAGTGATGATAATTTACAGAACTTCTAGGGTTGCCAGATGGTTTAATAAAAAAATACCGAAATCACCCCCTCAAAAAAAACCAAAAAACCATCATGGCCCCATGACCCCATGGACAGAGGCTGCTGCTGGAGCAGCACCTGCCCGCAGCCAGCCCTGGCCACTGCGAATGGAGGCTGCTCCAGCAGCAGCCCCTGTTCACGGTGGATAGGGTTGTCTGGCACGAATAGGGACTACTGGACTCAGCGCGAGCCCGGACTGAGGAGTCCCAGCTTGCGCTGGTCCAGGATGCTACCTCTCTGCATTTTAAATATAGTAAGAGCCTGGTGGCTCTTGCTACACTTAAAATGCAGAGCCACAGAGTGGGTGGCTCCTGAAGCTGGCATGAGCCAGGACTGCTCAGTCCCGGATCGAGCTGGCTCCCGGAGCTACCCCCACTGCAGCTCTGCATAGCATCCCTTATTGACTAATTGGGTAGTCAATACAAATTAAATGGACTACATGATCAGTCAGATACCCACAATTTAACATCCCTGGTTTTAAAAAGTGATTTGTGGGAATGATAGAGGCTGTCAATTGTTTCAGGTGCAGAAGACAGCTTGGGGGACGGCAAGAACTCTAAAAGGAAATAGTGCTACACAGGGATCTCCAAAACGCTGGCTCTGCCTGTGCCAAACACATCATACATAATGAGTTGCTAACCAGAGAGAACTTGAATTCCAGTTTACATTACTGTCTTCACTAGAGAACATGTGAATAACAGTCATATATCAGAAGTGATTTCTAGCTCTTTATGTATTCTATAAGGTCCTTACCCAAAAAAGGGCTGAGCAGAATGGGAACTGAAGGTATGTATCATATCACAGGACATGTTCAGCCTCTTGCAGCAAATGGTCCTTAATTCTCAGTTGGAGAACACTGCTGATTACTTTCTGCATGGACCCTGAATTTATAGGACTATAAAATATTCTCCACTGTGGCTCAGGTAGTCTTCTGATGGTTTAATATATGCAAATACCCAACTATTTTAGATGATTTGGCACCACTGGAACCCAGACAAAATTATTCCTTTTGCTGTCCCCTCTCCTAAATCTATAGTTCTGTTAGGAATAATATTTCCTGGCCCTTTTGGCTTTGTTCAATCTTTACAGAATAATTCAGGGATTTTACAACAAAAGGACTTGTGACATTAGCTCTCAGGGGACAGAAACTAATTCACGTTAAATTATGGTACAAATTCACAGAAGTAAAAAGCTCAAACTGAGGTCAAGAATAATCTGTAATAAAAAATGCTTAGGGAATTCAAAATGGCTGAATCATACTTTGAGGACTAATTAGGTTTAATACTCCCATAAAGCTTTAATGACCCTTCACTTTGATTGTAAATTCTAAGTCAATACTCACAAATTATGAAGAGTTTAGAAGAGATCAGATTAAGATGTATTTCTGTTTCAGCCACTTTCTGTTTTGAAAAGGAATTTTTGAAGAGGAAGGGTAAGGTGTATATGTAAGGGTAAGTTAAAGAGAAGTTGCACTTCTAGTCAACTTTAGACATTTATGTTTTCAGGTGGGATTGCCTTTGTTTCGGACAGTAATGGAAAGTTTCAAATGGCCAGGAAATACCCTGTTGTCACAGTAGTTTTATATTAAATGCTCAAAATGGATTTTGCTTTTACCAATCCAAGAAACGTAGATGGCAAGCTGGAGGCAGAGTACCACTCTCCTGCATGCCGGGGAGCTGTGGGGGTAGGTGTTGGGCTTGCTGGAGCACAATGCCTTCTAGAGATGCCCATGACACAGCATAACCTTGCATTACCCCCAAGGCGAGCTAGATTGTGTAGTTCACAATACGATCTTTCAAATAAAGGCAAGAAATCCCAAAGTGAAGATTTTGTTGTGCCACTCAGAAATGATTTAGTAAAAGCACTAACATTTGTGCTGAAATTTAAGTTAGAGGAACTACTCTGTTTGACAAGTGATCTACTCTGCTTTATTGACTAGCCTGCCCATGCTGTGGGCTAAGTCTTCCCTCTCCCTCAGGAAGGCAGAGACCCTCAGCATTTGCTTCCCCAATGTTGTTTGTGACAAGAGAACATGTTGCAACTATCTAGGTAACGGTGTATCTGCACTAGTTTTCATGGCACAAGTCAAGTCTTCGCACAGTTTAACAATGTTTCAGTCAGCCATTCAGGGAGCAGAAAGAATACCACATGGCTTTGCTTACTTAACACTGATGATGAATGGTGTGTGCAGAGAACAATGGGCATAGTAAATATGCCTAATTTTGTTTGTATCCAACATAGGAAGGATGGTCTTTCTATCAGTTATGAAACCACATTATAGGAATTTCATCTATACATATTTTCTTATGACTATGATATGAACTGTGTCAAAAGCCTTATTAAAGTCCTGATGTATCAAAGATTGAGAGGGTAGCCTTGTTAGTCTGTAACTTTAAAAACGAGTAGTCCCGTGGCACGTTAGAGACTAACATAAATATATATAGTATCATGAGCTTTCATGGGTAAAAGTAGGTTTTGTCCACAAAAGCTCATGATATAATATATATTTTTGTTAGTCTCAAAGGTGCCATTGTTGTTCCTGATGTATCAAGTTAGTTCTTGCCCCCTTATCCTCTATACCAGTTACCCTGTTTACGAAGGAAATTAGACTGGTTTGACATGATTTGTTCTGGACAAATCCACGTTGGCTATTCATTTTCACCTCATTATCCTTAAGGTTTGAAAAGGTTACTCACCTTTGTATTTGTTGTTCTTCAAGATGTGTTGCTCATATCTGTTCCAGTTAGGTGTGTCTATGCTGCATGCATGATTGTTGAAAGCTTTTAACCCAAGCAGCTATCTATTGGGTCAGCCATTTGGCGATATGACTCTGCTGACCTGACTGCCCCACTGTTTCTTCTTGCTGACTATTCTGACAGAGGGAAAGGAAGGTGGGTATGGAATAAATATGAGCAACACATCTAGAAAAACAACAGATACAAAGGTAACTGATTTTTCTTCTTTCAGTGCCTGCTCATATCAATTCCATATGGGTGATTTACAAGCCTTACCCCAGGAGGAGGGGTCGCTGTCCCCACCCAAATGACGTGCTTTGATTGGTGCATGATGGCATATTGTGGGGTGAAGATGTAGACTGATGACCACGTTGTGACTCTGTAGAGGAACACAGGCAAGAAAGGTTGCCGAGGAGGCTCACACCCGGGCTGAGTGTGACATCAGAGATAGAAGAATCTTGGCTATGTCACAGCACGTCCAGATACAGGACATGATCCAGGAAGAAATGTGTTGTGACAACACCAGTAGCCTTTTCATGTGCTCCACCATGGTGATGAAGAGCTGTGTCGATTTCCAGAAGGGCTTGGTGCAATTGATATAGAAGGTGAGGGCTGTTCTGATGTCAAGGGACTGCAGCTGTTGCTCCTGGAAAGTTTTATAGGGTTTTGGCTCGAAGATGGCAGGAAACTATTCTGGTTGGCATGGAAGCTGGACACCGCTTTCAGAAGAAAAGGTCAGTGGGGCTTGAGCTGAGCCTTGTCCTTTATGAAAGACTATGTACGGAGGTTCAGACATCAGGGCACAAAGCTCTGAAACAAGCTGGGCCAAGGCGATGGCTACCCCACAGGCCACCTTACAGGAGAGATATAGAAGAGACCATGCAGCTAAGGATTTGAAGGTTGGTCCTATATAAACTGAGGATATGTCTAGACTACGGCAAGGGAACGCGTCTGCTCTCCCGACATTTTTTGTGGAAGAGCAGACACGCTCTTTCAGAAGCCCCGTCTTCCTCGTTTCATGAGGAAGAAGGATTCTTCTGAAAGAGGAGGGTTTTCCGAAATTTGGCCCTGTGTAGATGGGCCAAATTTTGGAAAAGCCTCTTCCAAAAAAAAAAAATCAGAAAAAGGTGAGCAATTTGCGTACCTTTTTCCAACAAAAAGCTGCAGTCTGGACATAGCCTGAGAAGACCAAATTGAGATCCCAATCTAGAACCAGGTGCCCAGCCAGGGGATGGAGCCTGTCCAACCTTTTGAAGAAACACTCAACTTGCAAAGACATGGTAGCAGGCTTCCCTGGGATGGAACACTGATATGATGGCTAGGAGAACCCTGAGGTACAAGGTCGCCAGGCCCTGGTCCTTAAGGGATACAATGCAGCCAAGCTCCTGTGGTATAGAAGTGGATATGGGCTCAAGACAATGGTGCAAACACCAGTACGTGAACTGTTTTCTCTTAACCACATACATAAATCTGGTAGAAGGCTTGCAACTGCTGAGAAGCACATGTTGTACCTGCTTTGAGCATGTCTGCTCCTTGAGGATTCAGCCACGAAGCCTCCAGGTTGTTAGATGGAGGGAAGGAAGGGCCGGGTGAAGCAGGTGATCCTGCATGTAGAGATCCGTCAGGATGGACAGTGCAATCGGAGGACAAAAGGACATCTGTAACACCATGTGGTATCAAAGATGACACGCTCCCTCAGTGGCTACAAGAATGAGGTTTGCCCTGTCCTTGTGCATCTTAAGGAGCACCCTGTGAACCAGTGGGAAAGGAGGAAACATGTACAACAAGCTCCCTGACTACGGAGTCAGGAAGGCATCAGCCAAGGACCCACGGCTGAGCTTCCTGAATGGGCGAAATTGGGGACACTTCCCTGGTTGCAAAGAAGTCCATCTGGGGAAATCCCCACCTCTGGAAGACTGAGTGTATCATATACAGTTGGATCGACCTCGTGAGTAAAGAAATGTCTGAGGTGGTCCATCAACTGGTTCTGTACTCGGTACAAAGGTCACTTCCAAGTGGGTGGAGTAGGCTATACAGACCTCCCACAGCCAGAAGGCTTCGCGGCAGAGCAGCAAGGATTGAGCCCTCTCTGACATTTGGAAATAGGCATAATTTTTCCATTTGCTCTCTCACCCTCTTTATCTCAAGATACATCTGTCAGCGAGAGCAAAATGCATTCCAGGAAGAAACCGCATCCTCAGTGCAAAACACAACACTGTAATGGTAACACATTTAAACCTTTAATGTGTGCCATCCTTTCTTATGAAGATGACTGAGAGGAAAACAGGATGCTTTATTAAGTCAATCAGATTCAATTAGCGGTAGCGTCTTCAATGACAATAATGGATCTTAATTATGTTGGAAGATGCATATTGTGATTGACGAAATGAAAACATTTCATCTTGATTACAAACATTTAAAGTTCAAAACACAGCTGACTTCTTGATAATGATGTAGAATTCTATTAGAGCCTGCAGTAGGCACTTTGTATTCCTTGAGAAGTCTTCATTACATTTAAAAGCAGGGTATTTTCCACTTGGCACTAAAGCTTTTAATATCCATGAGACATGTCTTGCAGTCCCTACTCAGGCAAGACTCTTAGGAGAATGCCTAGGAGAGTATTCACTGGGTAAGGATGGCACTGGATTGCATATATTTGGAATCATGCTACACCCTGCATTGTAAGCTATTCCATGAATCCACAAGTCACACACTGTATTGTATCCTGTATCATACAGCCAGTTAATGATGATTAAAGATAGGATTATCTTGTTTTCATTCTGACTGTTGCTAATTAACACTTTTAAAATCTATAGCTAGTTTAATATAATATTAAGATTCATATAATATTAATATTCTTGAGCTTTGCCTATCTCAGCCACTCCCAGCCTGTCCTCCTTGGTGAGCTTCATCTTACCTCCTTTCATCTTTATTCCTGATATTCCAACCTTTGTCTGCTCATATCTCTTCTTGTGCAATGCTTTTCATGCCTTCTTCCGCGTAGCCCCCTATGCATGAGGGAAGAGCCCCGGGCCCATCTGACTGCCTGTCTAGAATGGAGGTGATCTGGATATAAAAAAAATCTTTCTGTTCTTCCCCTTCTTCTCACCTCTGCCCACTTATCTACCTTCCCTTGGATAGAGAAACAGCCCTGAGCAGTGAATCTTTCTTCCTGGATGCCTCCAAGCACCACCAATCACCATCATCATCAGGCGCCGAAAAATACCCCTGGCTTTTGCTTTTTGATGAAGATTTCTCATTTAAACAAAAGCAATTAAAATGCAAATTGGCTTCTGAAAACATACTTAATAAACAAAACAGAGATCTAAAAAATTTATGCTATTTGATGACCTCGTCACAAGAGATGGGAAACTCATATAAGCACTGAATGCACAATTCCAGAGATTGATTTTAACCAATTTATAGTCCTAAATGACTATATGCACGTACCCAGGAGAACTACAAGTTTGCTTTCACTCAAGGGAAAGTTCTTTTGAATATTAGTGAAGCATGTTCATCTGAAAAGCTGGACATTTAACTCAGATTGGCTTAGTTATGAATGTTGCCCCATGTGGGTTATAAATTAGATGGAAGAATGTAAATGCTGTAGAATAAATGTAGGTTTAAATTAGAGAGGAAAAAAATCACTCAGTTGAGTGGACCCTCTATGTGAACCCAAAAATTATTCTGTGGGTTTTGAGAAACTTCTGTTTCCATGAGGCTTTCCTCACCCCCACAGGGGTCAATCTTGCTGACATTTTGTCCAACAGTTCAGTAAAAGATCCCATCAGCAGTGTTTACACCGTGTTAAGGTCACACCATGCAAGAATACACTGTTTGTATTAACACTACCTTTTAATGTGAAGTAGTACTCCCTCTCCCACTCAGGTACCAAAACCTGAAAACAAAAGTGACTTGCTCTAGTGAAGGAGACATTCCCCAGAAAATGTGCTCTCCTTCTTACCGTAGGAGCTTGAATGATTCTCCCTGACATTCTGTCAAACAGAAATCATGTATTTATTTACACAGATGGAGAGAGAGAACAGGGTGTTCTAGAAAGATTGCTTCGAGAGGTCATTGCTCCGATTTTCTCATCAATATTCTTTTCTCTTCAATAAAACTCTTTCTGGGAAATGGCATGTATGTCACAGCTATTTTATTACCCTCACTCCAAGCCCTCCCAATCAAACAGAGGATTATGAACGTGCCTCTGCCTTCATTCACAAGTCCTCACCACAGTGGTTCCTCTTTGGGTTTTGCTTAGATTTTTAAAACACATTTTACTGCCCCCAACAACTTCACTGAAAAGAAAATTCCAGTGCAGTGCACTAAATCAGACAGCAATCCTGAGCAAAATACAATGGCATAAATAGAAGCCTGAATGATGCTTTACTATCTTGCTGCAAAATATGGTGATCTGCTATATCAATGGGCTGAAGAGAAATTTAACCTGGCAACCTGAGGCTTTTTTCTCCACAACACCAGCAACTGCCTAATTTAAAAGCAAGGTTCATGAATTTTATGAATCAGCGGTGGTTAATAGCTTAATAAAGCAGGATTATCACAACAGTAAAAATGACCTTGTTTTCTGTACAATTTCCACCCCTGCCTCCCACTTTTTTTTATAGATAGCTCCTCTACTCTGTTTACTGAACACATCAACTCTAATCTGTTTATGTGATTTTCCTCCCTCCATCAGCAGTTCTACACCACTGTGAGGTGGCATATAGGGAGAACATCAAGTTCTTTGCAGGGCTTGTATTGGAAAAATAGAGATCAGATTCTCAAATGATCTAAATGGATGCAGCTGAGCCAATGGTGCTAAACCATATCACATGAATTTAGGACCTGTCCCCACCTACATGACTCCCACCTCTAGACTTCCATCACCATGAAGTGCTTCCTCACTCACATTCCTTTATCATGAACGACAACAAATCCTGCTTATTTCTAGACACACTTGGTCTGGAGATTTACCCCCTTCCAGTCTTCAGATGAACATCATCTTCCCTCTGATGTGAGAAAACATCGTTCTCCCTCTCCTGAGATGATGCACCAGAAGTATGATTCACCCTAATGGAGGGCAGGTGTTATTTTAACAAACATCTTCCTACTGAGGCTTTCAGAAAGCTAGAGCAGATTTATTTTACTTTTATTTCCCTATTTCAGAACCATTGGATTAAAAAGACTTAGAGATAGTGAGGCTCTCTCTTTCATGTACCATTAGCCAGTCTATTTTAATGACAAACAGCCTACAGCCTCTATGCAAGCAAACCTCCCACTAGAATCCAGTGGGAGCTCTGACTAGGTAAGAAGTGGGCAGAGAATGGAAACCAGGGCTCTGCGTGCTAGTGGTGGATGAAATGGCGATTCCAGCTCTCTGTTAAAGAGTAGCATTACAGATGTGAAAGGAAACAAGATATTTAGGCAACGATTCACAGATTCCAAGGCTGGAAAGGGACACTGTGATCACCTAGGCTGACTTCCTATTATAATGTAGGGCACAGAACAGGGGTTGGCAACCTTTCCGAAGTGGCATGCCCAGATTTTAACCCTTCTGCCTTGGGCCACATTGCTCTCCCAGGAGAGAGGGAGGGGCTCTCTCCACCACGCGCCTTGCTTGATCTCCTGCCCTGGGCTCCACTCCGGCTTTTCCAGTGGGGAGGGTGCTGGCTCCAATCTTGTGGGAGGACATAATGTTGGATTGCTAGCATGGGCACCCCATTGTGTGTGTGGAGGGGAGAATGAGGGGGAGCCCGTTCATTGCATGTACCACTGAAAATCAACTTGCATGCCACTTGTGGCACACGTGCTGTACATTGCTGACCCCTGGCATAGAACCTCCCCAAAACAATTCCTTTTGACCTACAGCGTATCTTAAAAAAAATGCCAATCTTAATTTTAAAAACTGTCAGTGATGGAGAATCCACCCCCCCCTTGGTAAAGACCCATGGTTAGCTACCCTCACTGTTAAAATTATATGCCTTACTTCCAAACTATCTACCATTTCAACTTCTCGTCACTGGATTTTGTTATGCCTTTCTCTGGTAGAATGAACATCCCATTATCAAATAATTATTCCCCACGTAGGTTCTTACAGACTGTGATCAAACCACTCCTTAACCCTGTGTCTGTTAAGCTACTCTGAGAAATCTTCTTGACATGTTTTCTAATCCTTTATTCATTCTCATGGCTCTTCTCTGAACTCTTTCCAATCTATCACTGTTCTTCTTGCATTGTGGATTCCAAAACTGGACACAGTATTCCAACAGTGTCTGCATCAATGCCAAGAAGAAAGGTAAAATAATTTCTGTTCTATAAGTCAAGAACATCCTGCTTCCAGGGCCCACAATTTTTCTCCAGAGTTATAACCTCCCAAGGTATGGCCTACATTCTTTGTTCCTTTGTTCTTTGTAATACAGGTTTACATTTGCCCATATTAAAGCATATACTGTTTCCCTGAATACAATTTACCAAGTCATCAAGATAACTCTGTTTCAGTGACCTCTCCTCTTAATTATTTACCATTCTTCCAATTTTTGCACCATCTGCAAACTTCGTCAGTGATGATTTCATATTTTTTCCATGTCCATTGTTAAAAATATTAAATAATGCAGGGTCAAGAACAAATATCTGCAGGATCCCACTTAAAACACACTGACTCAATGATGATTCCCTATGATACTTTGAGACCCATCAGACAGTTTTTAATGTGTTCCCTTTATATCATTCTAGATTTTTCATTGCTGTCATGCTGTACCATGTCAAATGTCTTACACAGTCTAAGCACATTACAGCAACACTGTTACCTTTAGAGATAATAGGTATATCAGCTCATCAATAACCTGGTCTCTAATGGCAATACATGAATTAATAACAGAAATAAATTACAACAAACTTACTACACTATTGTTTCACTAACATTTGATAACACTCAATGACTTATAATATGACTTATAATATGCATATGTGAATTTTCTTCTGTAATTCTTCATACTTGTAGTTATATTCCTAACATGACGGCAATCCTTGTAATTAAATCTATTCAGCCTGCCAGGTTCATAATTGTTGACTGAAATATGGTTCTCCATAGTCCATACAGACAAGCTCATTCAGAAACGAAGTTGATTTCTAGCATACCAACTTCAGCAGAGTGAATCTAAGGCTAACTAAAATGGAAACACATTAGGGAACAATTCAGCCTATTTGCCCCTCACTCGTATCTGGAGCTAGTAAGTATTTTGAATAAAAAATTTGTTTTGAAATGGACAGGATATTATCTTTCATATTTGGCTACTGCAGATGCATAGAAACCATCTTTCATCATGTTACAGTGGACTGTGGGCTACAGTCTATGCTTATTCACACCCAGTTATACCAGCATACTGAGTTACACCACTGAAATCCCTGGAGTTACTAAAGCTGTATACCAGTGAGACTGAAAGCAGAATTTGATCCTGTGTGTTGAATTCTATTTAGCTCAGTAACAGAAATGTATTAAATTAGGGATTCTCTGAGATAACCCTTGGGGAAGCAGCTCATCCTGTACCTCAGAAGAATCCTAATTCAGTATAAAGAACATTTTCCCTTAGATGTGTAACACTCCTTTCTCTCTCCCCTCCCTTTGTCTCATCAGGTGAGACAACGTAAACAACTTACATCCACTGAAATAATATTAAAGTTGTGACTAAAAGCAAGAAAAGAAAGGAAATAGAGGTGAAATGATAAGATCTTCAGACAAGGGTCTCATCTTTTCGGTGTTTGTACAATATCAACAGAAAGAACCCCAATCCCGATTGGAGGCTTTAGACACTGTCCTAACAAAAATGTACTCCATATAACAGCGATCTGTGCAATGGATAAGTACAGAAGCAGTATTGGATGCGTGTGACCATAAAGATTTTCTAAATGTTAACTTCCTGTCAAGTTTAGGTACTGCAGACAAAACAGGAAAGTGCCACATTTCTCAGGCTTAATTATGAATTTCCTTTTAGGATAATCTTTTCCAGCTCTGAGACTCTTTCATGCATTTTTTGCACTAATGCTCATTTAGCTATTAGTATATTTTGAATAAAATTTTACAACTCAGTAAATTGGATGTAAATCATAATTGCTGCAAATGAACATGTTTAGAATTGCTTTTCTATGTGCCTATCTATTTCTACAGTACTTCTATTCTCCCTCATGTGCATTATGGGTAGTGAAAACAGATTTTATTTGAAAGATGACATGCTGTAGAAGAACACTGGACATTTCTTAGTAGACAGATATTCTATTCTATTCTATTCTATTCTATTCTATTCTATTCTATTCTATTCTATTCTTTCATTGAGGACTATGTTACTTAAATCTGACCACAACACTTATAACAATACAGTCCCTCTATGCTTCGAGAGAATGTGTGGAGAAGATAGGTCTCACGGGGTAACCGTGTTAATCAGTATCTGCAATTCCTAACATGACCAGCAGGAGGCATGTCAGTGATGTGTCAATTCCGTTACAGGAACACACCATCAACAGAGGTAGGATAAGCATATGAGTTTTACTTTCTGAAACAACTCTAGTATTTAGTAATTACTGTTTGCAAAAGTGTTGAGTTACCCATATACCCCATGGTATACTCTCTGAGAGTAACAGATTGCTACTTTCTACAGAGATCGTGTTAGGTTGACTAAAAGATTACAAAGGCTCTTTTGTGTGCAAGTCTTTCTACAGCATTTAACTAATGTTTGCAATTAGATATGATGCAGTATCATAAGAAAGCCATAGGGTGAAGTTCCAGACCAATTAAGTCAATGGCAAACAACTTCAGAAGAGTCAGTTTTCACTCACAGACTCTAATTATACTGGAAACTCTGTACTCCAGGTGCCCCTAATCTGAGAACACCCATGGTGTGGACCCTGGTAGGGGGAGGAGGAAGTGGCTCTGTTCCCCAGGGTTGCTAGATTAAATAGGTTCAAGTGTACCATGATGGAGCATGCACATTTTCTGGGAAACACTGGGCATTTAATTCCAGAATCCATACCAATGGAAATACATAATGCAAATAACATATATTGTCATTGCATAAGCACTGTTTACAGAAGTGAGGTGAATACTATTTTATGATGAATTATGCATTTTCCATTTGCTAAAGAATATATAGCCCTTGAACAGTGCAAATACCGATTATCTAGTAAAATTTTTGTAATGGGTCAATACACACACCTATCATGTTTGTATATTTGTAAAGCAAACTACTTCTACTGATGTTCTACTTATCCATTTACCCATGTATAGTTTACAATAAATGTACTACAGTTTAACTCAGGGTGGGCAATAATTTTTGATGGGGAGCCACTCCAAGAATTTGGTAAGTGGTTGGGGGCCGCACTCTTCCATGATATCGGTGGAGGAAGTGCTGGGTCTGGGATGGAGGTTGGGTGCAGAAGGGAGCTTGAAGTAAGGGATTGAGGTGCAGGAGGGAATTTGGGTGAAGGAGGCAGTTGTGACCTGGGTCACTGTACTGGAGTGCAAGAGTTTGGTTGTGACCTAGGACAGGAAGGGGCTGTCACCTGGGGTGCAGGGGTCTGGGTTGGGACCTGGGGCAGGGGACTGGGATGCAGGTTCTGGGAGGGGGAAGAGGGTTTGGGTTACATGAGATAAGGAGACAGGAGTTGGGGGCAGAGAGTTGGGGGAGACAGGGGCTGGGATGCCAGAGGCGGGCTCTGGTCAGGAGACTTACCTGGGTGACTCCCGGCCAGCAGCCCAGCATGTTTCTGAGGCAGCCTGCCTGCCTGCCCCGCCCCTATACAGGCTGCAGGGCCATGTGCATGTGTGAATAACTAGGGCCCAGAGAGGGTGTGTGTGTTTATTCAAACAGGCAGCTCCCATTGACTGGTTTCTGGTCAGAAACTGGCTGGTGGGATTGTGCTGGGGGCAGAGGCAGCACTTGAAGCCTTCCCACCTCGTCCCCCCTCCGGCTCACAGTTTTGAAAAAGAAATGGTCTAGCAACCGCTTTTCTGAGTGGCGTGCAGGTGGAGTGTGGGCCTGGTTTAACTTATCTTAGCACTTACCCACATGGGGAAATTATTCCAGAGTAAAATAGGGAGTAAATGTAAAGAACAATAGTTATTCCAGAATAAGAGAATCCACATGCGAAGCCATTCTGGAACAGTTATTCTACAACAGTAATTCCAGCTAATCTTCTGGTGTAGACAAGCCCTTATAGTCCCATTGGTTCACTTGGCCACTGAATAGCCAGTGGTCTTTTAGCTGAAAACTTAAACCGTAGATTTTTAAAAAGCATTACTTATTGCCCATTTGCAATTTCCCCTTTGGAAATCAGTCTGCTGGCCCCTTTAGGTCTACGGACCACTGGTTGAAAACCACAGCGTTAGAGCAACTAGCTGGAGCTGCAGCAACCAGTGCTGGATCAGCTGCTATTGCCCGACACTCTGTCACACCATCCTTGCTAATGATTCCCTTTCAAAACACATTTACAAATGATTCCTAAAGTTCATTTCATATTCTAGTGGATTTATCTACCCACACAATGATATAAAAATTGTTTTTATTACTGTCTGTATCATTGCTAAAAGAAACATAGAAATTACTAACAGAGTAACCTGCAATCAATGGATTTGTTTATTCTGTCACTTCTGGACTGGCTCTTGTTAAGTATGTGAGCCACCAGTGTAATGTTATTCCTTTTTGACCTGAACAGCTAGTCAAAGTTCAAGACCCTGGAGATGTTCTAGTTGGAAGCAGAAATTAATGCAGTCTGGTATTGTCTTTCATACCATCTTGTTTATTTTAAAGGAACATACAAAATAGGGTAGCGCAATCAAAAAGCCCCATGTGGCTCCAGTCAGCACTACTGCCTGCGACACTAAACGCCAGGCCGTGATGCAATGGGGCGAAGGCAGGCTCCTAGGGTACAGAGGCAACAAGGAAGGCTTCACATGCTGCCCTTGCCCTAGGAGTCAGTTCTAAAGCTCCCATTGGTCAGGAACTGTGGTCAATAGGAGCTGCAGGCACAGTGCCTGTAGGAATGGGCAGTGCACAGAGCCCCCGGTCTCTCTGCCTAGGAGCTGGGACATGCTGGCCGCTTCTGGGAGCCATCCAAGGTAAGCACCATGCAATTGGAGCCTGCACCCTGAACTCCCTGGCATCCCTACTTCTGTCCAGAGGCCCTCCTGAACTCCAAACCTCTGACTCCCAGCCTCACCTCAAAGTTCGCATCCTCTGCCCCAATCCTGAGCTGCACTCTGAACCCTTCGTCCTCAGCCCTGATTTAAACTGCAACCCACTCATCCATGGTCCCACTCCAGAGCCTGTACCCCAGCCACTGTACGGGGGTAGGAAAGAGCAAGTGACTGAGGAAGAAAAATGGAGAGAGAGAGAGAGAGAGAGAGAGAGAAAGTGTATGTATGTGTGTGTGTGTCTCTCTCTCTGTGTGTGTGTGGTCAATCTGACTACCTGATCAGTTTAGGCTTATCGAGGTAGTCGACTATTTGACTGCTCTTTTACATCCCTAGTATTTATCATCACAAAACCCCTGTGAATTAGGGAAGTGCTATTATATTATTTTAATGATGGGGAAATGAGGTACAGGGACACGAGTTTCTTAATATTACACAGGAAGTCTCCTACAGAGTAAAAAAACTCTGCTTAAGTTCCAAGCTAACACCCAAATCCCTGAAACATCATTCCTCATTAAAAGCTGTAAAATTGTCCTCACATACAGGACAAGTGCTCTCAATGATCACAATGTACTATGCTTGCCAGAAACTGACTTTTCTTCATTTCCACTGAAGGCAGCACAACACAGAGAAGACAAGAGTTGCTAATCTGATCTTGCTAAATGTCACATAATGAAGAACAAATGAGAGATGTAGCAGGTACATTCATGATAGGCACACCTTTTCAAGCCACAACATTTATCAGTGCAAAAAGATTTCTAAGTATCTTGCTTCATCATGTCTTGAAATCAACATAGCATTTACTCAGCAACAAATTAACTGTTCAGCTTCATTATTGCCATAGAAGAGCCAAGAATTATACTTAATGACCAAGACACACTAAAGAGCACTTGCTGACTATTACTTTATGTAGAGACACAAGGTGGGTGAAGTAATATCTTTTATTGGACCAACTTCTGGAGAGACAAGCTTTCAAGCTTTCTGTGAGCCCAGGTACTCCTTAAATGACAACTGGTAAGCGAGTTACATCAACGTCCTGATTTGGGTATGTACATTCTGGTTCACCAAAGAATGTCATTTGAAGTTTTAAATAAAAGCTGCTGTTACACAGATCATTAATATCATGGTGAGAAGTATGGACAGATGCGAGTTATCTATGTATACTGAAAATATGTTTGAGAAATCTGTATCAAGGTTTTCTGTCAGACAAGAGATGTTTATTCACCTGCCCTTCCACTGACAGGTAAATTAAGCATTGTAAGCTAATACAACGGTTATGATTTCCATTTACATAAAAAGTCAAAGGAGAGATATGAAATAAAACAGGAAAAGGGCACACAGGAAAAATAAGTTATGTGTGGTTATCCTGACTCTGAACATAGACTATGAAATTTGGGAATAGGGAGCTCAGAGAGCTGCACGATCATATTTTTCTCTTTTGTATACTCTATTATCAAGGCATTTTATAGACGCCGATGAAGCTTATTTTATGGGCAGCTTGGCGGGGGACCACCAGTTTTTGTTCCCTACAACTGGCCATTGCTTATACTGATTCAAGTGTGGGCAGTTATCTGTGGTCATCAGGAATGACAGTTTGTAGGCTTGTGAAACTCTTTTGACACTTCTTCCCTGGAGAAAGAAAGGTGATTTGCAGTCAGAAGAAGTGGTAGCTCTGAGAGCTCTCAGGAAGAACAGCTGCCATAGCTGAGGTTATGTCTACTCAGCAGCATGATTTTGGAATAACTGATGTTATTTAGAAATAACAGAGTGTGTGTCTACACAGCAAGCCATTATTTCGAAATAATGCTGAGTTGGAGGACTTCTTACTCCAGCTCCTGTAACCCTCATTTCACAAGGAGTAAAGGAAGCTGAAGAAAGAGTGTTCTTCCTTCAACTTCCTGCTGTGTAGACTCCAGAAGCTGAAATAATTGAGTAGCTGCAATTGTGTATCTTAATTAGACTTTTGCCCTGCTGTGCAGATGTGCCCTGACAGTGCAGTGATTGTACTTGCAATGTTGCATCCATACTAGCACAAAACAGATCTGGTCTGAGGGCTGAGCCTTATAGATTTCAGGGGTTATTTAAGCTAATTGCTGCCTTCCCAACAATCAATTGGTGCACAATCAACTGAGGAAGTACAATGAGCGTAAATTTCTCCAATGCAGACAAAGCATCTTGGAGGTCCCCCATGCAAGCTATAACGAAGCCAAAATTTGTGAGATCTTAGAGTATTATAGCACACAGGCCAGTATTTAGGGGATCATTTGTAGTCGCAGAGATCTGGGCAGAAGTGATAGGAGCTGTTCTAAAAATCTGTCTAGCTTTGCACTCTCCCAACTTCCTGGATAATGTGTTTTATTCTTACAAAGACAAGATGGGGGAAAATAACCTTTTATTACACCAACTTCTGTTGGTCCAATGAAATAAAATAATAAGGCAACTTATTTCTCCAGTACATAGTGTAATCTGCTTTAGAGCAAGTTAAAGGTTTGACATCTATTTCCTTCGGTGCTAGGTGAAGGCAAACAGAAGCTTTTTAAAAGTAGGTTTCTTCATATCTCACTTCATCACATATGGCTACAGGTAATAGGGCTCCTGCCAAGTGTCACTGTACTGAGAAGCTGCTGTTTGTCACTCGTTATTTCAAGTGAGATTTTATATTCATTGAATGCCTCTTGCTGTTTGCTTAACACAAAGCATCAACTGTGCTGCCACAAAGACTGTAGATTTGGCGGCGGGAGGTAGGTCTGATCATCAGACACCCCAACGGGAGAACAGTGAGTCTAAACTCCCCCAAACAAGCAACTGAATGAACAGGTTGTCAATAATGTTATAATGTATAAAAATATATCAAAATCTTTTATGAAAGCTTGCAATATCCTGTGTTTGATGTGTATACAGATTATGATCATGAAGGTATGTGTGTAAATATCAGTAATTGTAACTTTAGTGGAACGACAGCATCACTTCACAGAAGTGTGGTGAGGTAGACCGGCAGAGAGAGCACCATCCACACCGGCTGTTTATATGACACCAGCTCTAAACACATAGAATTGTCCATTCAGGATGAGACAATGGCGGACGATTAAAATTAATGGGAAAACAATTAAATAATTT
The DNA here is from genome assembly GCF_049634645.1 of Pelodiscus sinensis. Classification (NCBI taxonomy): domain Eukaryota; kingdom Metazoa; phylum Chordata; order Testudines; family Trionychidae; genus Pelodiscus; species Pelodiscus sinensis. The sequence goes on along the minus strand of NC_134720.1, from coordinate 40,274,478 downwards.
AAAACTGGAAAAAAAACCAAACCCCTGGGTCTGGTCGGCAGAGGCATGTAATCTAGACATATCCATAATGTAAGGCCTGATTCTGCATTTCTTTTATCCCCAAAGCCTCAAAGAGAGCTTTTTGTAAGCAACACTAGTGGGTGAGGCCCATACATTCTTATTTTGCGGTCAATGTGCAGTTACCAACCCAATACGTTTATATTATAGTATTTATATTATTTTTCTAGTGCCCCAAAATAATCTAGAAACTATAACAAACCATAGCTCTCCCCTTTTTTTTCATTCACATATTTATTATCTTTGCAACTTGCTTCTTATTTATAATTTAAATATCAAGCAAGTGCCACTTGGGGAGCAATATCACATTACTTTCTGCACTGTATGATATTTCCAAGGAAGGGAACAAATTAGCAATGATTGTGAAACTCTCAGAGAGAAAAAAAATCAGGACAGTTGCTAAATGTGAACTGTAAAAAACTTCCATAGTTCAACTGTTTTATGACAATTGTGTAACAGCTGAGACACCAAATTTATATACAGGTTAAACTATACGTCCACAAATTACATTATTGAATCCACATTAAAACAACAATTTTCACATGCCTGTAGGTATAAGATAATAAGGAAAACAGCCCACTTCTTTTACCGTGATTCATTCATTTAAATACCTTGTGCTGATTCACTCGTCACGAACATTTAAGAACAGATACATGCACCTCTCTTACCTTTTGTTTCTGTCCTCTATCTGCAAGATATACACCATATCATCCATAGCATGCAGTTTGGAGCTGCTGTCCCCCCATTTCAACTTTAGGCTCTGAGGACCTGCTGCAGCACACTCTAACCGAGGAGGTAAGGGTGGTATGGGTCTGGTTTTTGCTGTAATGAAGTGGCTAAATGGTCCAGCTCCAATTTCATTGACAGCCTGGATTCTGATCCTAAAATAAACAACAAAAATGAAGCAGGTTGAAGCCATGTGCTTTCAGAAAACACTGTCTCCTAAACAGCTCCACAGGACAAAAGCTGTTGCTGGCCTTCAGTGTGAAATCTAATATAGCATCAAATTCAGTAGCTCATATGTCCGTTCCCAATAGCTTCCATCTCTCAACTTGGCAAAAGTGAAAGGTTCCTCAACCTACTCACTCTATTATGATCCTCTTAATATCACAGCAGCAGCAGTGAAGACAATGACCAATGAATAGGAAGACACTATATGCTATACTGCCTAGCTTAATCTCAGGGCCTTAGGGCCACAGAATAGTACCTATGCAGAGAGCTGTCCAACTTTAGTCAATGGGACTGCATGAACAGGAAGGTAATACCTCACTTTGAATATGGTCATCTACTTATACAGCCTTATTACCAGTTTATGGTCATCTTTACTCATGGAGTAATCAGTCAGTACACTAACATTAACATTTCTTCAGTGTGGCTCTATGCAAAAAGACAAATTAGTCAAGGTAGGTAGTGTTGCAGAATCTGATAGATGGTGATTGTGGAACATGCAGTATGGACAGCTGTTGAAACCGAAATCCTGTTTTTAGTCACAAACATGATCAGCATGGAGGACTGTTGAGGGACTACGCCAAAGTTGTAGCCAGATAGTAACACGTTTTATGGCAATACAGACTGGCTAGTGGCTACATACCCTGTTCTAAAGACACTGTATTATTCCAATGGATACAGCTCATCCCACAAAGGGAGTTCTGAAAACAGGCATGATTACATCAGAGATCCAAGAATCTAGATGTTGTTCATATTCTGAAAATTACTAAGAATACTATTTTAAAAACCAAATGCCAAGAAAAGAAATATATAGTATCAAGAGCTTTTGTGGGCAAAACCCACTTCCTCAGATGAGCAGAGGAATTGTGTTTTGCCCATGAAGCTGATGATAGATAGAAAGACAGATACATAAGATAGATAAGTTATTCTCTAAGGACTACTTGTTTTTAAAGTTACAGACGAACACTGCTACCCCTCAGACTTTTTAGCCAAGAAAAATATTAGTAGTATGTAGACAGATTATAGAGAATTAATCTTCCAATGTTACATACTCTCTTTGAATGTTAAAGATTTATTTGTGAGCTCAGTCAAGAACCTGGCTCCTAGATTCACTTACCAACGGACAAAAGCTTACTGAGCCATCAGAGTCAAAACAAGCAACACTGGGAGTGAGAAGCCCTATCATCTATACAGTCATACAATAGGTTTTTTTCTGGGAATGATCTAGGGATTGAGGCAGGCCTCTGAACACTATTGTTCCACCAGAGTAATGGCTTCTGGCTTCTATCAGTCATTTACTTCTTGGTGCCTCAGTGTAATTATACAATGGGGATAAGATTATCTCCTTCAATCACAAGATGTGACAATTAATGTTTAGAGAGAGCTCAGAGATCCTTAAAAAGCATACTATGTAAGTATTAAAACTGGCATAGACAAGCCAGATGTTTGCTTCACAAATCTGTTATCAAAATAGAAAAGAGAAAAACCTGGTGGGCAAACGAAATTATTATGATTTTACAAAAAATATCCTAGTTTAGATGACTGAACATACGGTACACCACCTGCTTTCGAAATGCTAGGCACAGCCATCTAATTTTCTCATTGGAAATGATTCTTGAAATGAGATGAATCTTCTTCTGAAAACTACAAGCCACCATGAAGCCAGTAGCTACCAGCAGAAAAACAGTCATTTGCAACATTGCCTTTGCCTACTGCAAGGGAAGCAGCACCTAAATGGAATCTTTCCATGTGACACATCCACTTACTTAGACTAAAAAACTTGGGGAAAAAAGACAGAATTAAAACTTCAAAGGATTTATTTGCCTCAGTAGGTTTATTTTGGGTTTTTTTCATTATACAAAGCAAAAGGGAAATCTTATTCAATCAATATAGAGAAAAATCATTAACAAATACATCTGTAAAAAAAAGAGAGTCTTACCTGCAAAGGATGCAGATGCAATACCTCTGTACACAACATACAGTATTATATTAATGCAGTTACATTTACACAAGGGACAGAGGCCCTGTATGCAAGAAACAGTAGTGCAGCACAAAAGATTAGGGGAGTATGTTATGCCTCCTCTACTACCTGGGGCTGCCATGTAAGAAGGATCCTAGTCAAATTCAAGGGGAAAAAAACCCCTTAGAAATGCCACAATGTTCCCTTATATTCCACTAAGACATGTATTAATACCGCGATTTTACAAAGTGGAATTCAGACACAAAAGGGCTAAATAAAGGTCATAAGGTGAGCCAAAGATCACAAAATGAGCTAACCAGGATTAGAACTCAAGCATTTCCTGGCTCCCTGAACTGTGCTCTTCCTTGACAGTCTTGTGCTTTTTCATAAATATTTTGGTTTTAATACTCCAATTCTGTACTTGGAAGAAAAGCCTACAGAGCATCCACCAGCTTTGGTTAGAAGAATTTATTTTGAATATTTATTCTTATTAAAGAACTAACAATCTATCCTTCTTTACATATACTGACATAAAGTACATTGACTTTAAGAGAAGTTCTGCACATTCTTAAAGGTAGCACTGACCTTTTAAATGAATATTACAAAGTATCCCGAAAAGGCTGACATGCACCATTCTCCCATGTGCCATTATGAGTAGAATTACTCATGGGATAAGAACAACATGTTTCATTGTAAAAAATCACTTTCTGCCTGCCCTCAAGATGCATACCTGGAATGCTGATTGGCCTCATCAGAGCTGTGTGTTCTGTACATGCCAGGGCTCAGAGCCTTTTCCTGCACAATATTCCTTAGAGGTCGCAATGTGTTTAGAGATCAAGTATTCAAAATTAATCATTTGCATCTTTATTGCTTCTTTATTTGAACTAAATTAAAAAGAACTGTTGCTTGTTCTTTATTTAACTGTCTTCCTTTTCTGTTTTTATCAGTGTCCTGTACTGAAATCAATGTTCAATTTTGTAAACTACTAAAGGGAGGTCAAGAGAGAAACTAGGAAGATGTACCAGATGAATGCAGGTTTTGTTCGTCATTCATTGTTTTTAAACTGTGTGGTTTCTGATTGTTCTGTTGCTTTCTAAGATACATTTCTTTAGAAGTCGCTTTTTAAGATCCTCTAATTTCATACAACTTAGTCTTAGGAAGTGAAAAAAATTAGATGTCATTTTATTTCTATTTCTTTCAACCCTATTTTGTGGACTGCGTTTTAAATTAAGGGGCCACATATTGCATACTAGATCTTTACATTTAAATGCCTATATCATGGAAACAGCATAGTTTATTGAATGGACCCAACACTGAACTAGGAGCCAGAAATTCAGTATACTATTTCAAGTTCTGCCACTGATTTGCCTTGTACCAGTTATTTCTCCTCTCAGCTTTCAGTTTCTCCACCTGTACAATGGGTATGATACTACAGTGCTTACCAACCATACATCAGTGTTTCTAGGATTAATTAGATAGAGTTAAAGTTTTCAACATGTTAATTAGCAGTAGTAGTAGTAGTATTATAGCAATCTTCAAGATTTCTTACAGACCAAATGAGTTCAAGTAAGGAGTGTTTCTTTATTTCTTAAGGTTCTAATTCTGATCTCTGTTACTAGGGTTGCCAGGTGTCCGGTTTTGAACCGGACAGTCCGGTAATTGAGCTTTCTGTCCGGGAAACAAATTGAGAAAATACTGGACATATAAATGTCCGGTATTTTCTAATTAAGTAAGTTTTATTATTATCAGGAGTATCAGTACGTAGTTGCGCACTGTCTGGCTGGTAGACACGCTCACATTGCGTGAGCGTGTCTACCAGCCAGGCAGTATGCAACTACACAGTAGAAAGGAGGGGGGTTGGGGTGGGGGCTGGGCCAGGGCCAGGGCCAGGGCAGGGTGGAATCCCCGGGGCCAGATTCACTCATGTGCCCTACCGGGACCATGTGCAGGATGGGCAGAGCCCTGGGATCTGTGTACGCCCCTTCCCCCCCCCCCTCCTCCGCCCCAGCCAGCCCCGGTCCCCCCAATCCGCTCCCGGCCAGCACCACTTCCCGCTGGCTGGTCCCTCCCACCCCCAGTGATCTCTCGCCGGCCAGCCCCGCTACCCCCAACCCTCTCCAGGCCAGCCCTGCTTCCTGCCAGTCGCCCCGTGCCCCCGTCCCCCGATCTCCCCTGCCCAGCCCCACTCCCCCCGACCTCCTTCCGGCCACTCCCCACTCACCTCTGAGATCAAGTGTGTCCAGTATTTTTTTGAAATCATCTGGTAACCCTATCTGTTACATGAGTGTAAATCAGGAATAACTCTACTGAAGACAATGGAATTATACTAGTATAAAGCTTCTGAGATCAGAACCAGGCCTTAAAGTTTCAAAACTTTAAGACATACCCTTAGGGTATGTCTACACTACAGTTTTGTTGGAAAAATGGCCGTTTTTCCGACAAAACCTGACTTACATCAATACTGCAATTGCGTTCTTCAGAAAGTAAATCAAAAGAACAGAGGGGTTTCTCCAGTGTTGGTAATCCTCTTTCTACAAGGAAGAAGCCTTTTTCCGAAAGAGCTCTTTTGGAAAAAGGCATGTGTGGTTGGGGAAGAGGGAGTTCTTTCAAAAGAAGAGGAAAGAGGAAAAACACAGGTGTCTCAGTCGGGCCACTCCGTCCATAGAAATCACAGCTTAAATACAAGATAGCATTCACACTGAATGGACGCTATCTTTCGAAAAAGCAGATCGCTTGTTTAATATGCTTTTGTGTGTGGATGCTCTTTCAGAAGAAGTGTTTTTGGAAGATCTTCCGAAAGAAGCCTGCAGTCTAGACATAGCCTAGGTTTCATTTCAGCAATCTACTTTCGCAGATTCACAAATTGCATTCTGCATTTGATGGTGCAATTAAGTTAACTAACATACACAAAACCTACAGTACGTTTAAGACAAAGCAAGTAAAAAAAACTAAAGAAAAAGATAAAAGCATAGATGTTGAAATAGACTGACTATTGGTATTAGAAGTATAATTAACGAATGCAGACTTTGTCCTTACTTCATTTTGTATGCTCATTATTTCAGCTTCAAAAGTCATCATCTTAACACGTAATGGCTTTCAAGGTGAAAACATGTGGAAATAATTTTGAATTATCAATAAGAAGCTAAGAATTCATCATCTAGTAATGATGACATATGACATATGGACACTGACATGTGACTAAATTAAGAAATATCAGCTTTTGGCAGGGAGTTTAAAGCAATGAATTCATAATTAGAGTTTCCATTACGTTTACATTTTGCAGTAAATAAACCAAACCTCAAAAGAAACAAACCACCTGTTCCCAGATCATTTATGCTTCCACCATTTCTCCATGACAGTGTCATAATTTGAAGGAAGAATTATGACAGCATTAGCAATTTCATTTAAATGTCATCTTTCATTTTTTAAAGAGTATTTTAAAGGGTAGAGCTGGGTTCACGTATGTTGTGTGTACACAGACAGACAGTCATGAACTAGGAAAATTAGAAGGCTGGTGAAAACTGCATTCAACGTCAAATTAAAATAAAGGGCATCTTCTTATTTGTATTAAGGTAGTGTCTAGAGGCTAGACCCACATTGTGGAGAGCACCACATATCTATGGGTATGTCTACACTACCTCGCTAGTTCGAACTAGCGGGGTAATGTATGCATACCGCACTTGCTAATGAAGCCCGGGATTTGAATTTCCCGGGCTTCATTAGCATAAGCGGGGAGCCGCCATTTTTAAATCCCCGCTGCTTCGAACCCCGTGCAGCGCGGCTACACGGGGCTCGAACTAGGTAGTTCGGACTAGGGTGCCTATTCCGAACTACCGGTACACCTCATTTCACCTCATTTTAAATCCCCGCTGCACTGTTTAATGCTCAGAGTTCCATGCTCTGCCCAGTGCTCCCACTGCCACCAGGGTCTCTCCCTAGCCACGCCATTGCCAGCCAGAACTCTTCCCTCCACCTGCCCTAGTCTGGCAATGTGCCTGGTTGCATGGGATCACTCCAACCATGCCAGACCAGGGGTGTTGCCGGATTAGGGAAGTCCGGATTACGGAGTGTCAGCCTGTAGCACCAACCACGTAACACCTCATAATTGGAAGTTGAAGCCAGACATTCAAATAAGATGCAACTGAGCGTAATTAACCACTAATGTACCAAGGAATGTGTGTGGTGTGTTTTCCATCATTTGAAATTGTTAAATCAAGATTGGATGTCTCTCTCTAAAACATATAACCTTGGTCAACCAGAAGTTTTGGGCTTGATGAAGAAATTACTGGGTGAATTTCTATAGCCTGTGTTATTCAGGAGGTCTGAGTATATAATCATAATAGTCCCTTCTGGTCTAAATGCCAGTAGGTCTAAGCAACAAAGGCTCCAAAATAGAAAACTCTAAAAAGTGCCATTTATTCTTTAGGATCAGGTCCTCATCTTGAGAGAGAAGAAATACTTTCTGTGAGGTACTGCATATCCTTCATAACTTGCAGGATCAAACTGGATAGGAAGAAAACGTGTTCAGTTCTACAATCAATGCCAATTCCTTTAAAAAGAAAAGAAAGCTTAGATACTGGAAAACAGCAATACTGGCAGAAAGAAACTACAGGCAGTCCCCGACTTACGCGGATCCGACTTATGTCGGATCCGCAGTTACGAACGGGGTTTTTCTCGCCCCGGAGGACGGGAGCGGCGGGACGCCCAGATGCACCGCAGTCCCGCCGCCCGCGTCCTCCGGGGCGAGAAAAGCTGCTCCGTGTCTCCCTGGTCTGCTGGGGGGGGAGCCCCTCCAGCAGACCATGGAGACGCTGAGCAAAGCCGTGGAGCACGCAGGCAGCGGGACAGCCCAGACGCGCCGCGGCTGTCTTTGCTCCCTGTCTCCCTGGTCTGCTGTCTCCAGCAGACCAGGGAGACGGGGAGCAAAGCCTCGGAGGACGCTGGCAGCCGGTCAGCCACGGCACGTCTGGGCTGTCCCGCTGCCCGTGTGCTCCGCGGCTTTGCTCCGCGTCTCCCTGGTCTGCTGGTCTGTTGGAGACCAGCAGACCAGGGAGACGGGGAGCAAAGACTCAGAGGACGCCGGCAACGGGACAGCCGAGGAGACGCGGAGCAAAGCCACGGAGGACCCGGGCGGCGGGACCGCGGTGCGTCTCGGTCCGCCGCCCACGTCTCCCATGTTTGCTGGGGGGGGGGGGGAGAGGACGCAGCTAGTGTGTGTCCCCCCCCCAGCAGACCAGGCTTTTCTCCAGACGCCTGTGGTAGAGCAGCTGGGGTGCTGCCGGTTAGTCCCGCAGCGCCGCTCTGGGCGCTACTGGACCAACCTGGCAGCACCCCAGCCCCAGGTGTCCCCAAGTCAGCCGCTGCTGAAACTGACCAGCGCTGACTACAGGAAGCCCGAGGCAGAGATGCTCTGCCCCAGGCTTCCTGGAATCAGCCGCTGATCAGTTTCAGCAGCAGCTGACTTGGGGACGCCTGGGGTTCTTAAGTTGAATCTGTATGTAAGTTGGAACTGGCGTCCAGATTCAGCCTGTTGAAACTGATCAGCGGCTGATTCCAGGAAGCCCGGGGCAGAGCAACTCTGCCTCGGGCTTCCTGTAGTCAGCCGCTGGTCAGTTTCAGAAGCGGCTGATTCTGGACGCCAGTTCCGACTTACATACAGATTCAACTTAAGAACAAACCTACAGTCCCTATCTTGTACGTAATCCGGGGACTGCCTGTATTTTTAAAGAATCCACAATTATGTGTGTGTGCCAAAAGATTTAGGGTCTTCTTTGTTAAACCTTAGTGAGGCTTTTATTTTTGCTTATGTCTACAATTATTTCTATTTGTCATCTGAAGTCCGTGTTCCCGATTGCCCTATTTAAATGGTTCAACCATGAGTGCAAAACTGAACAAGGCAATTATTTGTGCCGTCAAAAATGAAGGTCAGCACATGAAATTTTGCTTTCATGTTTCTACTGCAATTAATGTTTCCATATTTGTTACAGAAAAGCAGATCCTGGGAGTTGCATTTTGATATTGCATGTTTTTCCTCTCTAAAGAGCCACAGAAATAAGTACAACAATATACAACAAGAGCATCTGAAGCATTCCCTTTTATGCCCTTGTTCAGTGACAATGTCAAACATTGTCATGTGAATTTTAAACAGTCTATTAGTGTGCAGAGTAAACTTGAAATGCACATGGTTGACCATGGGCTTATGTAACAAACAAACAGTATGAACCTTTCAGCACGTCCATAAACACGCTTGAAGCCTTGTGACAAACAACTTCTCTTAGTTGCAAAGAGCTGAACTGAGAAGGAGCACATTAGCATGTATGGATTTTGCTAGCAATTGAAACAGACACTAGTACTAAAAAGAAGATGGGCAAGTCATTTTCCAAGATAAGTACAATCTTTGTACCAGATATAGGGTTGCCAGATGATTTCAACAAAAATACTGGACACACTTGACATTAATCACAATCTACATTATATATTATTTAGAAAATACTGGACATTTATATTTTCTTATTTATATTTTCTTAATTTGTTTCCCCAAGAGAAAGCTCAAATACTAGAGAGTCTGGTCCAAAACCGGATACCTGGCAACCCTAGATAAAGCTGAATTTTCCAAAGTTCTCTGGGGCAGGCAGGTAGAGTTATAGCGTAGCTAGTCATATGACCAATTTGACTACCAATCAAATATATCTAAAGTACCTAAATTTTGGGACATATGTCATGTACAGATCTTTAAGTGGAAGAAATTATCACAAATCAGCTCAGATCATTTTCATGCTGTTTACAGTGAAGTGATTTTCATATCTAAGAGTTTTGTTTTATTATATTTAAACTATTTTTATCCTATCAGCACAGTGTGCAGACGTAAATGGTAAGCTGGGCAAAACATACATTTTTCAAATGTTGGTTCTCGCTGAGTCACAACTAGAGGTTTGCTTTGAGATTCTGGCTTCAAACAAACCCAAAACCTTGCAGTGAAATGCCTCTGAAACCACAGTTTTGACTAGTTTTGTTGACTTGAAACCCAGACCAGATTTGCCAAGAGATTTGATAATCTCTGAGGACTTGCTTAACATTTCGGTTTGGAAAGAAACCTAATGCCAGGTGACTTTCACTTGTTTTCATTGCACAAATTTCACACAGCTTTATTATAGTCCCATATATCATAAACTAATAATATTCCCACAATAGAGTAGCTAAAAGGGATTTGCAAATGGTAATTAAACCTAACAACCTGTTTATGTTATGTGTAGGTAATATGATGATTGGTGCCCTAAAATATCAGACAGATAAACTGGATAAACACTGATAAGGAGGGAAGTGTGTATCTAAGAGCAGAGATGACAACAACAATGAAGGAAGGAGGTTAAAAATATCCACTAGCAATTATTTTATAAGTTCTTTTTTCAGAGTTATTTTTATTATCACAGAAGTACATAGTATGGTCAATGCTTCATGAGCTACTTCTGAAATTCAGCATTGGCCTTTGGCTTTTCAAGACAAAGCTGAGGTATGGTATTTTATGAAAAGAACAAGATGCCCTGATATGTATTTTTCATTCCAAACTCAACACTTAGTTCTTATTTTTCCCATCATACCATTTTTAGAAGGTTGGTCTCACAGCAATCATTGTGACCAGTTAAATAGTTAAATCTTAGTTGCCCTTTTTCATTCCGATCAGAGACATGCTCCTAGGCTAAAATCACATGATTTCATATGCACATTAGGAAAAGTAAAGGCGGGGGAGGGGGACCTCAGGAAGAAAAAAGCTCAAGAAACTCTAGTCTAGATAATACTTAGTTCTGGCTTAAGTGCAGGAGACTGGATTACAAGATTTCTTAAGGTCCTCTCCAGTTCTGTGGTTCTATGAGGAGGAGAAAGAGCTAAATCTGATTTTTTCCCGTATTGATGGTTTCTCTTTTAAAATTTCTAAAGTGAATGTAGAGCCCAGGCAACACTGACCCACTTCTCCCAGGGTATGTCTACACTACCCCGCTAGTTCGAACTAGCGGGGTAATGTAGGCATACTGCACTTGCAAATGAAGCCCGGGATTTGAATTTCCCGGGCTTCATTTGCATAAGCGGGGAGCCGCCATTTTTAAAACCCCGCTGGTTCGAACCCCGTGCAGCGCGGCTACACGGGGCTCGAACTAGGTAGTTCGGACTAGGATTCCTATTCTGAACTACCGGTACTCCTCGTGGAACGTGGAACGAGGTGTACCGGTAGTTCGGAATAGGAATCCTAGTCCGAACTACCTAGTTCGAGCCCCGTGTAGCCGCGCTGCACAGGGTTCGAACCAGGGGGTTTTAAAAATGGCGGCTCCCCGCTTATGCAAATGAAGCCCGTGAAATTCAAATCCCGGGCTTCATTTGCAAGTGCGGTATGCCTACATTACCCTCCTAGTTCGAACTAGGAGGGTAGTGTAGACATACCCCCAGAGACTACTAGGAGGGGAGAGAGCAGTTCTGTCGCCATAGTAGTAAATCCTTTGCCTGATGTTTGAGAGAATCAAGAAAGTCACAGATCTCACGATGAATTTTGCCATGTTAATATTTGTCCAGCTCACAAGATATAAGCCACTGACAAGACTTTAAACAGTAATGACTTTAGGTCATCATCAGTGTTGGCTGGATTAGTACTAGTGACCCAAAAACGAAAGCCTCCATATTCGAGTAGCAATCCCTGAGCCATCCAGCTGCAGTTTATATTTGTGTTTTACATTTTCATAGCCTGGTAGAAAGCTAGAGGCCACTACACTGTTCTCAGTGCTATCATATTAAAATGTGAAGAAGAGTAGAGAACTGAGTCTGCGCTAGGTTTAATTTCTTGAAATATACAATCAGAGCTTTCTGTATTATGTATCTATTAGAATAACTGTGTGTTTTTTTAAAAAGCTTCCATCATATGATCAATTCTACTGTATATGATTGTTTGCCTGTCACTGTTTAGGATAATCTGAATTTTAGCAGCAAACAGAAAGACATCATAAAAAACATAAAAACCAGATTAGTTCAAAGGATGAATATACATTTGGAGAAACCATTTCAGAAAAAAATTTAGAATCTGAGTTGTTACCAGCCAATCGCTTAATCCCAAATTACATCGTAAATTATTTTTTCCTATTAATGAGATGGCAAATATATCTATTCAAAAGAACACGCATAAAGTCACCATTTTTAACAGTACACAATTTATTCACCATACAGAAAATTATTATAGTTAATACCTATAAACACTTAATAGAACATTATTGATTAGAGCCTGAAAAATGATACATTGCAATGAACGCATCATCCCATGTCAGTTAGAAGCATTTATCTTTTCCCAGTTCTGGAATGTATATTTGTCAACTGCTTTTGGGATAAAGTCTTTTTAGAGGACTGAGATTTCCTCTAACTGTTGTCCCTCCTATTCATCTCAAATTAGCCTAGTTTATCAACTTAACTTAAAATTAGTCTATCAGCCCTTAAACTCCAAGGTTTGTAGTTGTCCTTTGTCTCCCTGTCAGTCTTAGAAGCAGGCTGCCATAGGGCATTTGCTCCTGCACTAGCTAAGACCTTTTTGCCTCCCCATCTTTCTCTGTTGTTGTTATTCTTTTATTGCTATGCTTGTTTTCCTTATTGGTTCCAGCTCTGGGAGCATGTCTCCACAACTGGAATTTCTGGCAGCTTTTGGGGGCTGGTGAGCCTGGGTGCCTGTAAACCAGGAAGACTCTCCTTTCCTGTCTGTCTGCCCCATATGGGGTTTGTAAACCTCATTACAACATTATGATGAATTTTATCTGTCTTGGTATTTGCTTCATAGAGTAACTAATATGGTTTGTAAGCATAGCAGACAAAAACAAGGACAAAGCACATAGGAAAATAAAGGAGATAAATGGTGTGGGAGGGAATGGAGAGACAAGAAGATAGAATAAAATGAACAAAGAGAACAAATCTTTGAACCTGGACTGCTCCAAAGCATTCCATAAAAACATCATTATGCTTTCTCCAGATGTTTAAGGATATTTTTTCTTCTTTCTGCTACATCCTATAAAGATTCCCTATATCTAGCTAATATGTGTGAAATCAACATGAATGTTCACTACTGCACTGAGAAATGCCAGGATGATGATACTCACCGATAAGAGGTTTCCGGAAGCAGATCATCAATAACGTAACTTGTAATGTTACTAACTGGAATGCTAATGTCGCCAAGGTCAATGTTGTAAGAAGTTATCTCGGACCCATTATTGCACGGTTCTTCCCAGTTTAAAACAAGGCACGCAGAGGGTGATAGCTGATAGGCATCCGTATGCTCATCCTCCAAGACAGAGAGGGTACGGACTGCATCAGGTACTGATGCTGGAGTCCTGCAGGTTACCAGATCACTGTAGGGTCCAGCTCCTGCTTGGTTTATAGCCTAGGGAACAAAATAATGTTTTTATAGCAACACACATTTCATTTCATGTGGCAATTAAATAAACTTAGACCAATGAACTTCACAGCCTGGAAAAGTGAGATATCTATCACCTTTATAATTCATCACTTAATAAAATCATGCCCTTTATCTAAATTAAGCCAATTAATACCTTTCTCTTCTACCCAAGCGTGTCACTCATATAGTCTGAAGTGTCTTTAAAGAGTACACAGAATTCTCCTGCCTAACCACTTTAATTAAGCCCTCTGCACTAAGGCAGAACCAAGTAAATCTAGATCATCCCTGATAGGTGTTTTGGTTTAACCTGTTCTTACAAACTGTCAGTGGTGGGGATTCTATAGCCTCCTCTGGAAACCTATTCCAGAACTTAACCACTTTTATAGCTAGAGTTTTTTTTATTGTCTAACTTAAATCTCTCCTGCTGTAGCTTAAGCCAATTACCTATTGTCCTACCACCAGTGGACTCTGAGAACAACTGGTCACCATCCTCTTTACAACAGCCCATATAATAACCCTTAATGTATTTAAAGATTTATCAGTTCCTTCCTCTGTCTTCTATTTTTAAGACTAAACATGCTCAGGTTTTTTTAACTTTCCTTCAAAGTCACGTTTTCTAAACCTTTCATGTCTGTTGCTCTCCTCTAGATTTTCTCTTAGTTTATCCAACTGATGCCTCACCAGAGCCAAATAGTGTGAGACAATTTCCTTCCATCTCTTATATATGACATAGTTGTAAATATAGGCTTTTTTGCAACTGCATCACATTTTTCAGTTGTATTCAGTTTGTGATCCAGTATAACCCCTATATCTTTTTCAGTATTACTACCACCTAACACAATATTCCTTATGTTGTAGTTATACATGAGATTTTTTTCTTGCTAAATGTACTACTCTAAATTTGTCATTATTGAACGTGAATCTGTTGACTTTAGACCAATTCTCTAATTTGTCAGGGTTGTTTTGAATCCTAATCCTGTCTTCCTAGTGCATCAATCTCTCCCATCTTAGAATCTTCTGCAAAACTTATAAGCATACACTCTATAATCCAAGGCTGTGTCTACATTGGCGCGATCTTGCGCCAAAGCGGCCGCTTTTGTGCAAAAACATGCTGCCTGTCTACACTGGCGGGGAGTTCTTGCGCAAGAACACTGACGTTCTAATGTGTGAAATCAGTGTTTCTTGCACAAGAACTATGATGCTCCCGCTCAAGAATAAGCCCTCTTGAGCAACTGTTCTTGTGCAAGAGGCCAGTGTAGACAGGCAACATGAATTTCTTGCGCAAGAAAGACCTGATGGCTAAAATGGCCATTGGAGCTTTCTTGCGCAAGAGAGCACCTCCACTGGCCCGGATGCTCTTGCTCAAGAAACACATCTCTTGCATTAAAGAGTATTTGTGTAAGATCATGCCAATGTAGACACAGCCCTCATGATTTATGAAAATATTGAATAGGAGAAAACTCAGGACTGACCCATGTAGGATCCCACTAGATGTATCCTTCCAGTTTAACAGTGAACTGCTTTGAACACACTTTTAACAAGTTGTGCACCCATGTGACAGGATGTTGTTAGCAGCTTCAAATTGGTCTCTGTGGAAACCAGCATCCTGGTAACTTAAAACAATCAGGGCACTAGCTGCAGTTGAGATGGAAAGGAGCATTTACACTTGCTGGTAGCCTGACGATTAATGAGGTAATTAGCTTACCAATTGGAGGACGCAGGAAGGAAAGCAGATAGTTTAAAAAGGTTAACCATGGAAGGGGCTTCTCACAACTGTGGCTATATTGCTGTATTGTACCCGGAGCTTAAAAAGCAGAATACAATAAACGCACTTGGTGAAGTTAACTTGGTGGACCTGCAGACTGCTTAACTCACCAAGAGGGCTTATCAGATAAGGTTTTCCTGCACAGGGAAGTAGAGATTGTTCACAGCCCTCCCTGTAGCAGTTTCAACTAGATCACATTCCCCTAATTTACTTATGAGAATGTAAGGGGACTAGCCTTACTAAAATCAAGATAGAACACATGTACAGCTTCTCGCTATCCACTAGGCCAGTAGCCCCGTGAAAGAAGAAATTGGTTTGGTTTGGTATAATTTGTTCTTGACAAATCCATACTGACTATTTCTTATAACCCTATTATCTGTATTTGTAAGATGTCTGCTTATAATTCCCCAGGTGCTCTGTTTCCCTTTTTAAAGATAAGTACTATATTTGGCCTATTATATTCATCTGTCCCTCCAGACCTCTTGAAGATACTTGCTAATGATTCTGAGACTGTTTCAGCTACTTCCTGAAGTACCTTAGAATGAATTTAATCAGACTCTGCCAAATTGAATACATCTAACGTATCTAAATATTATTTAACCCCTTCTTTTCTTATTTTGGCTGTGTTCCTTGCCATTTTTTGTTACTACTGTGTTGAATTGTCCCCGTTAACCTTTTAAAGATAAGTTCTTGTATGCTCTTTGCTATCAAAGTCCTTGGTATCCTGTGGTAACATCCGAAGGGTCAGATGTCTACTTACTCAGGTCAGGATTATGAAAGGAGCTTTAAGGGATGCAGCCCAGGGCCCCAGGCTAATGGGGCCCTGCTTAGCTCAGGGCACTGGGTTGCAGCCAATTAAGCCCTTGAATGCTGCATTCCTGGCTGACTCTGCCTGGTGGGGGAGGTGGCACACTACTACTCCTCTCTCTCCCCGCAAGCGGCAGCTGTGTCATGTGAGCACAAGGAAGCTCTCTGTCTCAGAGTTTGCCTGCAGGCTTTCGTCCCACTGCTTCCATTGGGCTGGAATTATGGCCAATGGGAGCAGCAAGGGACGATGCCTGTACCACCTGTTCTCCACTACCCAACGGGACCTGTGCCAGGTAAGCACCCCAATCCCCTGCCCTCTTCCTATACCCTCTCTCCCTCCCAGATGCAGCACACAATGTTCCTGCACCTTCTTCCCCCCCAGACTCAGCACACCCCTCCCTCTGCCCACTTCTGCACCCTATTCCTGCTCAGATCTTGCACTCCACCCCAGTCAGATTCTCAACCCTACTTCCTCCCCAGACCCTGCACCCTCCCTCCCTCTCAGATCCTACACCCATACACCCAGCCTGTTCCCTGACAGCCCCCTCCCACACACTGAACCCCTTATTTTTGGCCCCACCCTGGAGCCTATGAGTGCCACAAAAAACTACTGGTCCCAAGTTCCTAGTTACTCAGGCAGAATTCCTGTTGACTTTGGAGGGCATTTGGCATGCTTCAGAGCTGCTAAAGCGGTCTTAATTTAGAGAATTAATTTTCAAATTTCATACTAAAAACCCTCATGAAAACAAAACATTAATTTAGCATGGTAAATGCTTTATTCTGACATCACGCATATAAACAACAATGAACAAAGCATGCACAGCCATTCACTTTTTACATGAGAAAATAGAGCAACCAGTATGTCTAAATTCTCAGCCAAATTCAGTGACACAAATGGAAATCTGAAGTTTGAAAACCTGGCCCAATGTGTTTACCTTAGCAGTATCATCCATTAATCTTCAGTACATTTCCATTTGTAGTGTGTACTACTTTGAAATGGATACAAACATATTACGAAAACCGTGGCGCTTCATTGCCACGGGTGCGTAGATTGCCCTAATTGTCGAGCCCTGTTCATTACCATGGTAATAAATTAGCTAAGATTCTTGCATATTATTGCTCTCTACTACTGGCATCAGAACTGTTACATGTTACAGGTGAAAGCACCCAGATGGGGAACTTGTGATAGCACAAATCATAAAGTAATTGCTCTACCAGTAAGCCAAAAATCTGTGCGGTACCAAAGTCTTTGAACAGTCTCCATGGCAGCTCTCACCAAACACCTTGTATGCAAACCCCAGCTTCCCCACACAAGAGTAAGGATCTGCAGAGTTGGGCTTTGCAGTGTCTTAAGTGGGAGTGCAATGGGCAAAGAAGAACCAGAACTACAGGCCACGTGTTTTCTCCCCCTACATGTTGCTATATCGGAATAATTTTGTTTACTATGTATGGGATAAATAGAAAACCTCATTCTGTTTTTCCATTCGATTTTTTTGCTCAGCTGGTGTGCTGAAGGAAGAGATGATTAAGCTGTATTTGTTAGGCTTTAGAAGCCTTTAAAAACAAATCCTGCTCCAGGGACATCTTTCATCTAGTGAAGCACTCCTATAGCTGGCAAAGCGAGCCTCATTTTATGGTCTGTCATTGACATTATGTGTCTTGCCTGAAAACCAGTGTTTGGCAATCTGTATCTCCAAGCAATTTTTTTCAATGGTGCGTATATCTGTTTTATTAAAGAACCTTATTGTAAATGATGGGTATTTAATTCTCATTTGCGTACCAGATGTTTCCTCCCCCTCCCATCCTGCCAACTGGCACAGTGTTTCCCTGGATGGAGGGCATGAGTGTTTTGGGGAATTTTCATTAACTCTGTTCTATTTAAAAAAAAATAAACAAAGACAAATTGGCCTCCCTCCAGTCATTTATGCCTGATTCCCTGATTCTCTCTATTATTGGATTTGTATGGATTGAGATAATGATGTGTGTTTGTTAGAAGAAGTGCAACATGAATTAGACAAAATTCTTTATATATTAATTTTTCACTTTAAGTTTTCCTGTTAATGTCTCTAGTAGGCAAAATGGAAAGAATGATTTGTATTTTTGCCCTTGATCCCTGTAATTATTATTTTAAAACACATTACCAAAGCAAATTATTTAGTACTTCTCATCTGCCTGTATCTCATAATTCTACTTTCTGCTCTATTACTGTTTAATGCTCTAGTGCATTCTGAAATACACTTTGTCAGATAGATACTGAGCTACACAAAGTAAAGGCCACCTCTGCAGTATGAAGGCCTTCTAGAATATTGTTGCATGGATTACTGGTGGGCTTTCATAAAATGTATCAGTTTTGTTATATATTTTTCTTATCTTCTAACCATGGATTAAACTTTGCTTGAGGTGTTAAAATCTGCTAGACATTAGTGTAGGGCAATATCTTTTTGGTGGATAATTTAAAAAAATGTATCCTTCTCACCCAAAACCACTGTACAATTGGCTGTTTTCACTGTTAACACTAAAAAAAATTTGAAGAATTCTCCATTCACCACAAAACTAGTTTCAGTCTTCTACCAGCTAAATGGAGTCTAAATGTCAGTTTAGAAGAAGAAAACAAAACGTTTTCCTTCTCAGGCATAGGGAAAGAGTTTTCTGGCTTGCCATTCCAGTTCTCTCTCAAACACTCTTACTGTTAGTTTCTCAAAGTAATGACCATACAAGGTGTCCAGTGAAAATGAAGTCAAAAGACAACAGACCACGAGTAAAGATGGGCTATGTGGCTCTATGGTTCTGATTCAGCTACTGAAGAATTAGAGAGAATCTTACAAAAAACTTGACTTAAAAGAGCATTTGTGGCCTTTGATTAAAGAGATAAACCGTGGGTGGTCCAAGCTGAAAGATTAAGGGAAACAACTTTCTATCCTTTGCTAGCTGGGTTGGTATGTGAATTCTTGTCTAGATTTACTGCTGGTGTTCTGCCTTTGCACATAAATAAACTTTGTTGAGGAGTCTCTAGAGCGGTGCTGACTGTTTACAGAATTTTGCCTCACTCTTTTTTGTTAAGTCTCTTGTATTTTTTCAGGGGACTCAACAGGAGAAGAATCCAGTTTCATCTTGGGATTTGTATTTTAATTTAGTTTTTTATTGAAAATAATGGGAGAGACATAAGAAGCAAAGAGAAGATCATTACAGAGACTCACTAGACAAGGTTCAATTATACAAATTCAGGAGATAAGGTGGCGAAGATGATGAGTAGAATATATATAACCTCCCATGTGCACAGGAATCTTATCAGCTACTTAGATGGTTTTCTTAACTTGCTAAATAGAACAGATGTTTGAGATTACTGTTTAAGAGAGGGGAAATCTTTAACATCCATTTGGGAGGTAATGTCATTTATATACCATTTCCAAGCTTGAACCAACTCAAAATTTGGGATTTTTGTTTAAAGTTTGAAATCTTATTATTTCTATTTCAGTGCAAGAGCATCACTATCAGGGCAGGCTATTTGTCAACAGTATTATTCACTGAAATTAAAGCATTTGATTAAAGGGAATGATTTTCAAAGTCTGAAAGTTCTATTAACTCCCTATGCCCATCAGTTTGAGTTGTTTAGAATCTAAATCGTGTGATTATGCTTCAGTACTACACAATTTTGGAGAAAGGTACATTTCTTCTGACTTACAACATACTTAATTTTGAAGCAATTAATGATGACATAAAAAGGCAGCAAAAATAAACTGTGTTTACATCTTAGATTGTGATCTATTCAAACGGGAATGAGCTTCTGTACCTGTAATCTACAGCAATAATGTGCTGCTGCTGACAATTCACTAATTTCAAAACAGGTATCTGTGCCATTATACACGAGTTCTAGAGATTCCTCATCTTCTCCCCACTCTAATCTGTATTCAGAGATGTCAGCACCAGAGCATTCAGGACTCTGCAAAACAAATATCTGGTATTTTAGTAATTCAATTTAAAGATGGAGAGAGATCTCATCACATTTGACATAAAAACAAGATCAGTAAAAGTAAATTGTGTTTACATCTTAGATTGTGATCTATTCAAAAGGTAACGAGAAACCATGATCACTGCAAAGAGGCACACTTGAATTAGTGCCCTGGGTTGCCAAAATGAGGCCAGTTTAGCAGAATGGTGCAAACTCTATGTGCTTGAAGGAGATAAAGGACTGGTAGACACTGGGAACTTACTAGGGATGTTAAAATGCATGCAACGTGTAACTGCTGAAAAATTCAGCAGTTACGTGGTTACACACGGGGCTAGGGGGAACTTCTCAGGAGTTGGTGAGCATGAGGAGCTGGCTTTAAAGCTGGGTCCCCACGACCACTGCCTCCTGCAGAGCCACCGACTCCCACTCCAGCCTGGTGCTTGCAGGGAGCCAGTTTAAAAGCTTCCTCTCCCCACTGCCTCAGAGGCCACAGCACATGGGGAGGGCAGGAAAGCCAGCTCCCCACATGCATTGACTCCCACCTCTGTATTAGAGGCTGCAGCATGGGGGATGGGAAGGAGAGTTGCTCCCTGGGAGCTGGTGCTCGTGGGGAACTAGTTTAAATGCCAGCTCCCTGCATGCATTGGCTCCCATCCCGTGTGTAACTGTGAAGGTTAAACAATGAGCCCAGGCTCATTGGTTAAGCACGTCTATGTGCACACTATCACATCCCTACAACTTACATCAGCATAGCTCTGTCTCTCTTCCACTCTCTGCCAATCTCATCCCAAGCGCAGACAGCAGGAAGTAATGGAAGAATTTTTCTGACAGCTTATCTACTACTCGTGGGCAGATGGATTGCTTATGGGAGATGAGAGAACACCTCCTGTTGGTGGAAGTAGGGTCTACACTGAATTGTTATAATGGTGCAGCGGTTGCCTTTTAATTCGTAGAAGTGAGGACATTTGCACAGCATGTAAGGCATTAATTCCCATTGGGACTTTCACAATAAAAACTTCTCTCTCAGCTGACTTGGTAGCTGCAAGGCCTTGAACCGTATAGAAATGTTTGCTTCTAGACCAGGGTTAGTGGTCTCAACATGACTGCAGGAGATTGCTGGCTAAATGAAGTACTTAAGTCATTAAAAATGAACAATTATATTTCCCAGGAAATCATATCCACCAGGCACTACTCTTTCTAGTGTGGAGGTGCCCAGTGAAAGTCAGCAATCAAGCTAATGGGCAAGGTACAGGATAGTAGAGTCAGAGAAGCTAACACAGCTAAGGATGAATGTAAAGTTAAAGCAATGTGCCCCATGAGATGGTGCACACTCCAGTATTACAATACTATAAAAGATGTTTTGTCTTTCATGCCTTCAAGTGAGCAGCAGGCTTTCTTCCATCATGCTGCAGATTTGGGGACTGTCAAGACAATTTGACTACACACCAGAATCTATATATGTCCCGAAGAATCCCCACTTAGTGAGGGCAGGGGAGCGTATAAAAAAAACCATGTAAGTCACTGAGGAAGCTGGTGGCAAAATTGTGAAATTAACTCAGTATATCTTGAATCCCAGATCAATGCCTTATTTATAAGCCCATCTTTCATACCCTGTCCTAATGGTTTAACATGGTTTTGATATGGAACTACGTGACTATTTTCAGAGAGTCACTTTGACAGAGCAAATCTTTAAAAAAAAAAAAAAAAAAAGATCAGTGAGTGAGGAGCACACACAAACCAAAAGTTTGCAGAAGCTTCTGGGATAAACTACATTAAACTTGTCTCCGTTCTCAAACCCCTAATAAACCTGGGTGACAAGCAAGGAACAAGAAAAGCAGGGAAATTTATTGTCTGTGTGTACAAGAGCATTTCTGAGTGGGCTGAGATTGTGAACTGCTCTTGAAATTAGCTTTCAAGTACTAATGATCACATTAGTTTGAATAAGCAAGATAGAAATCAAAAGTACAGAGTGTTTGTCTTACCTCCCAGCTTACACGTACACATGTGTCAGACACAAAGGCAAGGAACAGTGCTCGGCACTGGCCGGGTGGTCCTGCTGCTGTGGTGACTTCTGTGGCATCAGAAAATGGCCCATACTAGGAAGGTGCGAAAAAAGATATTACACAAACAACTTTAAAAGGTTTTCATAACCCACACATAGAAATATTCTTAATTTAACAAACATGAAGACAAATTATGTCTCTGATGTATCCCTAACCAAGGTATAGCATTAGCTTGGCAGTCTTCATTTCACAGGTTTGCAAATAGCCTTGCGTAATGAGAATACCCAGTTTGCCTAAAACGCTGTCAATACAAAGCTACTCCACAGAAAATGGCTCTCTCTCAGCTTTTATGCGTCAGTCAGAACAGTTAGCAAATCAGACTTGGGTGATACATATACACAAGTAATTAATACAAAAGAAAGAAATTGATAGTTTAATAATTTGCAGGTGCTGTTTATTTTTTTTAATACCTCAACTAATTTTGATACAGTTTTTCCTCATGATCTACATTATTTAAAAGTTTTACATTACTAAGAGTTGAGTAATGGTCAGCAGGGACCCAGGTGTTGAAGCATATAAATCTTTAGAAACCTAATAGGTTTTTTGGGAGCAGTCTGATAGTAGAGTAAGCAATGCATTACACTACTTGGTCCCACAGAGCATACATTTTCAAAATGCTGGGAATTATGCCCAAAGAGACAGGGCCTAATCCAACATTGAAGTCAAATGGAATTCTTCTACTGATTTCAATGGATAGAGCACCAGGTTTTTAATTCCTAATGGGATTAGCTAAATAGGTTTTATGAGGAATTTGAAAAAATACGCATACCCGAGGTTAAATTAAAACACATTATAAACGATTAATGAACAAAATAAGTCTTCCCTAAAATGTCCCAAAAAAACCTGCTTGAAATTGCTGAAGTGTAATTTATCTTTATAAAAGGTAAACATTTTTGTTGTTGTTGTTGTTAAAGATGTACTGACCAACACATCATCATTAATATGGGTCTAACTCACTCAGAACATTAGATCAATTTAGCAGAAACTATGTTTAAACAGAAATGTTGTTCTCAACTTTTCTTTAAAAGGCCATTCTGGGTGGGGCATTCTGAGTCTCAACACACTGTCTTCTCCACTTTCTCTCAATTTTTTTCCCTCTCCCATATTTCCCTTTCCTCTTCATCTTTCCATTCACCAGCTATAGATGAACTAGTACATACACTGCCAGGATTACTGCTAAATCTTAACCATTTTGACAAAAAACCCTCTTCTGGCATTCTTCTTCAGATGCCCCTGTTGATGCTGTGCAAAATCTTAAACCTTACCCCTCCATCATTCAAAGCTCTCACTCTGAACCAATATGTTGTTCCTGGAAGAAGGTTGCTGACTGTGCACTCTAGATCAGGGCCACGGTACACCTCAGAAATAACCTCTTCCGGTTCTGCCATTTCCACACTGTACTCCAAGACTGGACAACCACTTTCTGACACAGGGACATCTACAAAGAATCAGTATCATTTATTTATTGTTGATATAAAGACACGGATGTACATGATGATTATCATACAGTGATTCACCTTGTACCACAGATAGGTACCACCTCTAATGATTTTGTCTCTCTGATAAGTGTTTCATGCCTAGACATATGTAAGTGGGGTCACTGAAATAATTTGATTCACGCGGGTCCTTAAGTATTTACAGGCTCAGACCCTCAACTAGCAGTAGCTATGGGTACTATGTTGTAAAGCTCTGCTCTTCTAGTGTTCTAATACCACAAGTAGGCCCATTTATGTTACTGACCTTTACTATTGGTATCAAGCACAACTCCCATGGCATACTACTGAACAATGGGGGCTGATATCTGTTTTTCTTTTAATTGCAAAGCCATAAAACGTAAGAACGTAAGAAGTGCAATACTGGGCCAGATCAAAGATTTGTCTAGCCCAGTATCCTGTCCTCTGACAGTGACCAATGGCAAGTGCCCCATAGGGAATGAACAAAACAGGTAATCAGCAAGTAAAATCCAGCCCTTGTTGCCTATTCCCAGCTTCTGGCAAACAATGAAACTAGTGGTATCTTATTTCAATACAAGGAGTAATTACAATTATACTGCTAAATGAAAATGTAAGTTTATGATGATTTTTAAAAGAAAATAAATATATCATAAAAGCTCAGTGGGGCTAGTTTTGCTGTCAATATATACTACTTTGTGCAGATTAATAATGAAATGGACTCAGTACCTTTTAAATAATCAATTCCTAGCTCTTCATAATGCTTTTCATAGGTCTCAAAGCACTTTACAAAAGGTAAGTCAGTATTATTATATCCATTTCGCAGGTGAGAAGGAAAGCTCAGTCCTGCATTCTCTGAGCCATTCAAAAGCCTTGGCAAAATCAATGGGGATTTGGGTGTATAAGGATCACTTGGACACACTTCATTTTTTTAAAACAGCTCACTGATACTGTGGGCTTTTATTTGGCCATTCATCTCCTTTGAATGGCTCTTGAGGAAATATACCATTATCAAGGCTGTGTGTTTGTCATGGAGGTCATACAAGTTACAGATTCTGTGACCTTCATGACTTCTGCAGCGGCTGGTGCGCCTGGCCTGAGGACCACTCAAGCAGCTCAGGCAGTCTCTGGGCCAGGTGCACTGGCTGCTGCAGGGGCAGTCTCTAATTCCCACCCCCTCCCAGTGGCAGGAGTTTTGGGTCGCGGGCGGGGGGGTTCAGGGATGGAGTATGGGACAGTGCTTACTGGGGCTAGGACTGCAGTGAAATAAAATGGATCTCAAGTGATCTGACGTTTTTGCAACGAAAGGCTAATGCTTAGAAACTGTGTTACAGATCCTGATCATACAGTACTGACATAGGCATAACTCCTAATTGAATTAACTGGGAGAAGACTTTAGTATCAGACCCAAAGGAAAAAATAAAGACAACTAATTTAAAAGAGCTTGATACAAAGCACACTGAAGCACTGGACTTTGGATCATGGACTGAAACATTTTGTTTCATCTACTACAACCTGACACAAACCAAGTAATAAAAATCAGAATGCAAAATCCTATATGCATTTTCAGGGCTCGCCGAGCCACGGCGAGCCTCGCTCAATAGCCGCGCAGATCGCCTGAACCCGGCTCTTCCGGGTTGTAATCTACTCGCCACGCACAAGTAGATTACATAGTTTGTCGAGGCCTGTGCATTTTAGTCTTTAGCTCTTGAGAGTAAGTTCATTCTTTAAATGATGGCTCAAGTTTGGTCCATATCAATAGTTCAATCCAAGTGTTTTGAAAACATAAAATGGCTGCAAGTACTGACACCTACCCCATTTTAGCTGAACTTCTTTGTGTTTTGGTTTTCCCAACATTCTTGGCGGCCGACAGTGACCTGGTGCAACACTAAGCGTACGGACAGGTAAACTTTCAGAACACTGGAAAAGAATATGACCTAAGATTAGTAATTCTGCTAAAAATACATCTATTAATGGGGGACAACAAAATAAGTCTTGGTCTTCACAATAAAGAGATGCCTAAAAAATACTATTTTGCCTGACAAGAAAGAAACGGTAAGAGACTATGAAATGGTTAGTTAATACTTCACTGATATGAGCATTATTTACATAATTTTATTAGCATCGTTTATATTCTATTTTCACTAGTATCAATGAATCTCTCTCTCTATATATAAAAACATTTCCTGCAGGATGACAGAGTGACGTCATCATGTCATCTGCATCCTCATGCTGCTGCCCGCCTCTATCCTCAGCTGCTTACTGTGGCCAGCCTCGGTGTCAAGCCCTCCGGGTATGGGCTGCTCCAGTTCCAGCTTTACATCTGCTTGGGCTGGGTACCCTCTGCCATCTAAGCCCAACCCCACGCCAGGCCGTGCCAGGTCCCCGCTGCCATCTGAGCCCGACCCCCAACCCTCCTGGGCTGTGCCATGTCTCCTTTGCCATCCAAGACCACCCACTAAGGACATGCCGGGTCCTCTCCGCCATCCAAGCTCCACCCACTCAACTCCCTCACTCTTTCCATTGGTATCGCACACCCAGCCCGCTCCTGCTCCCCCTCCCCCAGCCAGACACCTATCCCTAGATTGCGGGGGGTTGGCAAACATAGTAAAAAATCCTTTACTAAAACTATTTTATTATATTTCACATAGCTCTCAAGAATTCTGGGTACTAATGAGCTCTCAAGAATATGGCTCTTTCATGCAGCAGAGAAAAGCATAAAAACAACCAATAAATTGGAAGCTGAAGTTAAAGAAAATACAAACAAAAAAAATCAGGCAGCTTTTTTTATTACAGTGACAGTGACTAACTATTGCAACAAACTACCATGCAAAGAGGTGCATTTTCCCTCTCTTGATGTCTTCAAATCATAACTGCATGTCTTTCTGAAAGATATGTTTTAGTATAACACAACTGATGCTTTAGTCATGCATAATCCAGGGAAACTGTATGAAAATTGAATGGCCTGTGATATACAGAAGGTCAGATTAGATGATTGAATAGCTCCTTCTGGCCTTAAACTTAAAATACGATTTTTTCATGGTAGTACAATGTTAGTAATAGTTTGGAAGACTTCTTTCGGATAACATTCAGTTTAAAATGCTATTTTCCTTTTCTCTTGTACATCCCATGGCTGATACACAAAAAAGCATTTCTTACATACACTATGCACTATGGCTACGTCTAGACTGGCCACATAAGACGGAATAGGCATGCAAAGCAGGCAAGTCAGAATAGGGAAATCCGCGGGGGATTTAAATATCCCCCGCGGGATTTAAATAAACATGGCCGCCGCTTTTTTTCTGGCTTGGGGAAAAGCCGGAAAAGAGCATCTAGACTGGCGCGATCCTCCGGAATAAAGCCCTTTTCCGGAGGATCTCTTATTCCTACTCGCAAAGAAAAGCCGGAAAAGAGCATCTAGACTGGCACGATCCTCCGGAATAAAGCCCTTTTCCGGAGGATCTCTTATTCCTACCTGCAAGTAGGAATAAGAGATCCTTCGTAAAAGGGCTTTATTCCGGAGGATCGCGCCAGTCTAGACGCTCTTTTCCGGCTTTTCCCCAAGCCGGAAAAAAAGCGGCAACCATGTTTATTTAAATCCCGTGGGGGATATTTAAATCCCCTGCGGATTTCCCTATTCTGACTTGCCTGCTTTGCATGCCTATTCCGTCTTATGTGGCCAGTCTAGACATAGCCTATAAGTATACTCAAACCTAAGGGCAACTCTTTTAAAGTGCCTTGGGAGCCCCCAACAGGAAGGGCCTATAGCAAAGGAAAAAAAGCAATTAAAAATGTTTAGATCCTTCATATGCAACCTTAAGGAGAAGAGTCACTTGAATCCACTAGTTTGTGTTGCCCTCTACTGTCATAACAATGCTGCCTTGATATTTCAAAGGCTTAACCAGATGCTTAGCTTTGTGCAAGTGAGTAGACACACTGAAGTCAAAGTGAGTTCTCGGTAAGTAAAGCCTACAAGATCAGGATCTTTGTTAGTATTACTATGTAGAAAAATGAACACAGTGCAAACAGGACACAACATTCCACAGCATCCGAATCCATATGGATCCAGTCTGTTACAAAAAAAACCAACATGAATAATCCAAACAGCAGCCAATCAAACTGAGGAATTCATAGCGTTTTTCTCTTCAGGTGATTAGAATATGAGTATAACAGACTAGCAGGCTGAAAAGACTGAATTTATAATTTGGCTAAATATATTTAAACTAGCCAATTAGCCCATCATAAGATGGTATTTTAGGTCTCTCCTCCACGTCGGTCTTCTCTACTGAGCCTCCGGTCTCTCGCTCCATCTCTCTTTCTCTTTCTCCTCCTCCTACTGCCCCCCCTCTCCTCTGCCTCCTGCCTCTCTCTCAATCTCTCTCTTTCTCTTCTCTTTCCCCTCCTGCCTCCCACTTGGGGGACCGTGGAGCCCAAACAGCTCCCCGTGCTGCATGGGGAGCGCGGAGCCCAAATGGTCGCTTGCGCCACTTGCTCTCACAGAAGTCAGCCGAGCACCATGGCGGGAGGCAAAGGGGGGCAGGGCGGCGACGTTCACGGCCAGGGGGCGGGGTCTGGAGCCGCTGTCACGCTGCACGTCAGTACCCCGCCCCCCTTCGCCTCCCACCGTGGCGCTCGGCTAAAATGTTCAAATTTTGCATGCATAAAGATAGCAGCACCTTTCAAAATGAAATCACTTTCACAGGGACAGCAGTGCAAATCAGTGAGGTTTTTACCAGGTATGTAAAAGGTTACCGGGTACACCAGTAAGCCTCACCCTTAAGGCTTACCAGTTCCAGTAACTGGTAGGGGCAGAAGCAGCTCCCTGGGTTGCTCCAACCCCACAGGGCCCACCACTACTGGCCAGAGCAGCCTTTGTCCATGGTGAGCCCATCTGGCCCTTCCCCCACCCCAGGTTACATGCTGTGATTCCCAAGGAGCAGGGCTGGCAGGGACTCCCTGCTCCCAGGGAGCCAGCTGCAGAGCCCATAGGGAAGCCTCCCTGGGAGCGGGGCTGGCAGACCTTGTAGCACGAGTGACCGTGTAACTGCAAAGATTTTTAGCGCGGTTACACAGTTACTTTTTAAATGACTTATTCCTACTTTTTACTGTATTAATAATACTACCATATTAGCCAAGTACATCAGCTATTAATTAAAGCAGAAATCATTTAGCAAAACTAAAATGTAGAGCATAGGTGAAATTCTGGAAAATGAAAACATTATAGTTCTCAGTGTTAAACTACTCTTACCTGGCTATGACCACCAGTGCTGATACAGCATGCCCGGAGTTTATACAAAGTGCCTGGTTTCAAGTGAGTACAGGTATATTCTGTAGCAGATCCACTATATGCCACTTCCCATTGATTTGCTGTAAAATTAAATGGACTCTATCAGCTTTGCTTTTGTAAACAATGCGCACACCACACACACTCTCACTCTCTCTTTCTTTTTCTCTTTGTATGGCTACTATTCCTCCATGGAGTTATACATGAGAAAAATCATGTTAAAGGGTTTCTTATACAAGTACCATTTTTGTGAAAATAAAATGTTCATGCTGTGAATGACTATCCAATTATTTCTTAAAGAAATATTTTAAAAATGAAACAGAAAGTGTAGTCCTGAAACCTTACACTCCACTGCCCTACAGAAAGGAACAGGGACACAAAAAAACACAACTCCCCAAAAACAAAACAAAAAAAATCCAGATAGTCTTTGAAGTGCTACGTAGTTTCTCCTTGGCTACGTCTAGATTGGCATGATTTTCCAGAAATGCTTTTAACGGAAAAGTTTTCCGTTAAAAACATTTGCAGAAAAGAGCATCTAGATTGGCATGGACGCTTTTGCGCAAAAGCACTTTTTGTGGAAAAGCGTCCGTGGCCAATCTAGACGCGCTTTTGCGCAAAAAAGCCCCGATCGCCATTTTCGCGATCGGGGCTTTTTTGCACAAAACAAATCTCAGCTGTCTACACTGGCCCTTTTGCGCAAAAGTTTTGCGCAAAAGGGACTTTTGCCCAAATGGGAGCAGCATAGCATTTCCGCAAAAAGCACTGATTTCTTATAGAAGGAGTCAGTGCTTTTACGGAAATTCAAGTGGCCAGTGTAGACAGCTGGCAAGTTTTTCTGGAAAAGCGGCTGATTTTCTGGAAAATCATGCCAGTCTAGACGTAGCCCTTTTGTTTTAGCAAGATCAGACTAACACGACTACCTCTCTATTACTATTCCCATACTCAGTGTTATTCATCATCATCCAACCTGCAGGTCAAGACGGGTGGCATTTTAAGCTTGCAGATCAACAACTATGGCTGGGTTTTACACAGGGTGCAATAGAGGAGCAAAGGCCATTTGCTGCTCTTTTCATATCTTCCCCTCCGCATCTACGAAAGGGGAGACACAGTCTGGTCTTCCATGACGATCATTTTATTATCCATTGAAATGGAGCTACAGTCAAAGTGCTTCAGTCACTGGATTGTGGTATAACCTGTGATAAGTTACTTTACCACTGTTGTCTAGTTTTCCTACCAATACAATTGGTGCAATACAATCTGCTTCACATGGATGTTTGCAGTTTGAAGTGGTCTGAAAAGTGTGTTTGTGTGTGTGTGCGGGGGGGAGGGGCGTTATCACAATCTGGGAGCAGTAGCTTTGGTAAGACAGTTGCTAATCTGAGCCTCTTAGTAACCAGGTTTGACTTTTACATTTTCTTCCGGGTCTGCAACCCCTTGTGCCTGCCTGTACCCCATATCCCACCACTTTAAGGGGTGCTTAATTCATTAAAGTTTGAAGTCGTAGGAAAAAGGTGCACAGAAATACAATGTAATGAGATCATGGTAGTAATTATATTCTACAAATGGATAGATTTTAACCAAGCACAATTGGCACATGCTTAACTTAGATAGCCTGGCCAAGGAATCCATGATAATTAATGACAGCATGGAAGTAGCTACGCTGGCAAAGCTGTGCTTTGTACTGGTCTAGTGCAGTGGTCTCCAACCTTTTTAAACATGAGATCACTTTTTGAATTTAAGTGCAATTCAGGGTCTACCTCAAACACAAACACTTTTGCCCTGCGCCTCATTCCTGCCCCTTTTCCGAGGCCCTGCCCCTGCTCACTCCATCATCCCTCCCTTCCTCCCTCATCCTCACTCATTTTTATCAGGTTGGGGGCAGAGGGCAAGAGAAAGGTTGGGGGAGAGAAGATGCTGATCTTGGGCTAAAGGATTGGAGTGTGGAAATGGTTCTGAGGTGAGCCTGGGGCAGGGAGTTGAGGTGAAGGAGGAGGTTCAGGGTGCAGGCTCTGGAAAGGAGTTTGGGTGCAGGGGGTGGGACTCAGAGCTAAGGCAGGGGTTTGGGGTGCAGGAGGGTTTCAGGACTGGGCCGGAATCTGGAATGTGGGCGCCAGCTGGGTACCTCTTACCACAAGTGGCTTCTGGGTGGTGGTGCAGGGGGGTAAGGCAGGCTCACCCCTATCCTGGCCCTGCACCAGTCCCAAAAGCAGTCAGCAAACTCTCTCCAAACCTGCCCCCCCCCCCCCCCCCCCGCTCTGTGGAGCTGGCATACAGGATGGAAGGAGGGGCACCCTGCCCTGCACGGTAAGAAGGAGGCTCCCGGGGCAGGAGCTGTATAGCAGTGCTGAGAAAGTCAGATGAACTGCCAGCACTTGGTAGCCTCCTGGACAAACCTGTCAGGATCACCTATCAAAGGCTCCAATATCTACCAGTAGATCTCCATCTACTGGTTGGTGACCACTGGTCTAATGAAACTATGCCCCATTAGCGAAAAAAGCTTTACCGGTGAGGTTTGCTGCCTCCCCCGTGACAGTCAGAGATCACACCTCTTTGTACTTCTGACTGACACAGTTATTCAGCCAGAAGCCTATAGAGTATATAGCCTAGCTCAGAGAAATTTTTTCTTCAATTAACATGTTAATGTAAAGCTCAGTTTTATATTTAAAATGTTTAGTAAAAAAGCTAATAAAGGACACAGGAAAGATGCCAGACTAAAGTGTTTATCTAAAAATACCATCTACAATAGTTGATATAATTGTTTCTTGTACAGACATGAAAAATTATCCATGGACTGTGAAATTGGGTCGCTCCCCCATGAAATCTGGTTTTTGTATGCTTTTATGTTCTACTATGCAGATTTCAAGGGGGACACCTGTTTCTCAAATTGGGGGTAGTTGCAGGGTGGCCACAAGTTTATTTTAGGGGAGTTGAGTATTGCTGCCCTTATTTCTACACTGCCTTCAGAGCTAGGTGGCTAGACACCAGTGTCCGTTGGCCAGGAGTCCAGATCTGAAGGCAGAGTTGCCACCAGCAACAATGCAGAAGTAATGTAGCAGTACTGCAACTCCCACCCTACAATAATCTTGTGACCCCACCACCTCTAACAACTCCTTTTTGGGTCAGGACCACTATGAAATTTCAGATTTAAATAGCTTAAATCATGAAAATGACCATTTTAAAAATTTTATGACCATGAAATTGACCAAAATAAATTGTGAATTTGGTAAGGCCCTATTTATTACTTTATTGCTTTACAAAAATTAATAGCTGACAAAGCCAGCTTTGCTAACTATAGAAAATATACAACCACAAAATACTGGAATAGATAGATTCTTATCAAATTTACCTTCAGAATTTCCTTCAGAAATCTCCAATAGGTATTTTAGGATTTCTGAACCACCATTATCTTGTGGAGGATCTGAAAAATGGGCATAATTTTTGTTAATAAATTAGATTTGGAAATAAAAATACAGTGACAGATTTTGGTCCTACAAAATCAAACATATATCTAGTAAGGAAAGCACGTCAGATCATTAACTACGGCATAAAGAACTAATGATGCATAGTGTAAAGGCCTCTACTCAGCACCTTGAGATTTCTTTTTAGCGGTCTTTCTGTACTGTAACAGATTCATTAGGCCACAAATAACTCATGACAGAATCGATGGGGAATATTTACTGCAAATAGCTACTTGTCCAATTGAATCAACAGGACTAAAGCTGAAGATAAATCATATGCTTACAAATGTGGTATTCATAATTTTAAAGATGATGATTTTAGACTCCATTCTCTGAATCTATAGATAATTTCCAGACAACCTGGAATCTTAAAATATACTGTTGATTTGTTAACCGTACCACATACTTTGACTTTGATTCTGTTCTAGATACTTAAGTGGAATCAGGAGCTTTAACCGATTTTTGGAAAGTACTTACATTGTTTACTCAAAGCTGTGATTCCAGGCAGTCTGGTTTTCAAAACTGATGTCTGGAATCCTTAATTAGCATCGACTGTTTGTAAATATGTTACCTAGCAGTCACCTCACAAAAGGCATGGTTCTTGTTACCAAGAGCTTACATTCTACATGCAACATGACATGCCCAGAAAGGATTATAAACAGAAACTGAGGCACAGGGGAAATGGGGAGGGAGAACAATGGTGACAGTAATAAGACTGCAGACGTGTCGATGTGCCTAGCCTGTTGCATTACATAATTTGTTTAACTTTTATTGTCCATTTCACTTTTTCTGACAAGACAGCAGAAATAAGTTTTTAGGAGGAACCTGAAGGAGAAAGCTTGGTAGGCAGGTTTGAGGTGTCCAGTCTAAGCACTAAGGGAGCATGGAAGAGGACAAAATGATATTTGTGAGGAATACTGAGATTAGTATCATTGTCAGAGCAGATAGGTTGGGATGTGGGCAGGATATAAAAAGATACAGGGCCTTGAAAGCGAGGACAAGAACCTGGACTTAACACACAATACATTGGGGCGATCAGTGAATTGTCTCAAAGAATTGTGTGTGTGTGCGCGCGCGAGAGCTGTGCGGCGAGAATATTAGCTGAACAACTATGCTCTTACTATATGGCTGTCTTTAAAAATATTTTTGAGCTCTCTGATAGTGGAAAAAGTTGTGGCTCTTCACCACAGGTTCAAATATCTCTCAAATGCTTATTTAACTTTCTAAATACTTCACTTCTGGACTGAGAAGCAGCATGCAAAATATTAACCTAATGTGCCATTCAAATAGATTTTGTTTTTACTTAGTTTATCTTCTGCCATAAACTGTTACTGCAAAGTGAATGACTAAGCTTACCCCATTTAACATTGAAGCCATGAGATGTTATTGGCCCCTTAATAACAGGTCTGGTAGGAGGTCCCGGCCTGTCTGGGCTTGTTGTGCAGACCAAAATTTCACTTGGGCAACTCTTTCCTTCCACATTAGAAGCAATCAGCTGAAACAAAAACATAACTAATGGAACTATTCAGTTCTCTTTTCTAGAAGTTTTGCATGATTTAATCTAATACAAAATCCATATAATTATTGTTTATTAAAATAGGCAGCATGTATCAAGTTACAGCAAATTGTGTATGAGTCTAACAAAAGGTAATTGATCATAAAATTTATTTCATTAGTAAGTATCTTCTGTGTTTTATTCTGGTCCCACTAGTACTGTGTTGTAGTAAATTAAGATGAGAAAATTCTTAATGTCTTTTTAAAGCAAGTGTCACATGGCAACCCTTTTTTATCTACCTGTAGAGAAGGTAAATAGTGGTAGCTTCAGAATGTATCACTCTTATTTATATTATCACAATGCTTAGGTATGGACCAGGACCCCACCTGAGGTACAAACACAGAACAAACTGCAACAGAAACACACAAAGCAGGCACATGTAACATATCCTAATCCGCACTTTTGAAGCAAAAAGATCCAACTAAAGTATATGCTCTACTGGCCAGATATTGAAGTCTTTACTCAGGAAAAACTGAGACTTCAGTGGGAATTTTGCTAGACTGAGTGAAGACTTCAGGATTCAACTCTAAGTGTGTTAAAAAGGAATTAAATAATTGTAAATACAAATTAACAAATTCTTCTATCTGCAAGCCTTAGCTAATCCTGTTACTTCCTTTTCAATGGTCACTTCCATCAAACACCTCTAATTAGGGTTGCCAGATAGTTTCAACAAAAATACCGGACACGCTTGACATTATATCACAATCTACATTACATCGTATGTAGAAAATATTGGACATTTATATTTTCTCAATTTGTTTCCCGAACAGAAAATACTCGACTGTACGGTTCAAAACCTGACCCCTAGCAACCCTACCTCTAATTACAAACACCCTCCCTGCTGAGGGTAAAAAGTTGGATGTGTTCCATAGCCAGTAAATACGACTCCTGCATTCAGATGGTGTGTGTGTGTGTGTGGCTATGTCTAGACTATATGGCTCCGTCAACGGAGACATGTAAACTAGTTTACCTGACATAGTCAATGAAGCAGGGATTTAAATAATCCCCGCTTCATTAAAATAAAAATGGCCGCCACGCTATGCAGACAATCAGCTGACCCGCACAGGGAAGCCTTTGTCGACCTCTCCCTTATGCCTCGTGAAGCGAGGTTTACCGGAGCAGTCGACAAAGGCTTCCCTTGTCGACCGTGGCACATCTAGACTGCCCCGCTGTGCCAGGTCAGCTGATCGTTGGCACAGCGTGGTGGCCATTTTTATTTTAATGAAGCAGGAATTATTTAAATCCCCGCTTCTTTGCCTATGCCGAATAAACTATTTTACATGGCTCCGTTGACGGAGCCATGTAGTCTAGATATAGCCTGTGTGCGTACGTGCGTGCGTTAGTAGAAACTGACATAAATTCTTGGAGAAGCTAATTCCAAAACCCACAGGAAGAAAGGAAATTCCTGATTTAGTTCTAAATGGAGCACGAGATCTGATCCAAGAAGTGATTACAGATGAACTGCTTGGTAATAGTGACCATAACATAATTAATAAATGTAACAACTTTCTGGGGAGGAAAACACCAAAGAAAACCACCACAACAGCATTTAATCTCAGAAAGAGGAATGACACAAAAATGAGGAAGCTAGTTAAAAGGAAATGAAAAGATACAGTCCCAAATGTGAAATGCCTGCAAGCTACATGGAAGCTATTTAAAAAACACCATATAGACTCAAATTAAATGTATACCCTAAATAAAAAAACATAGTAAAAGAACCGAAAAGTGCCACCATGGCTAAACAACAGAGTAAAAGAGGCAGTTAGAGGCAAAAAGGCATTATTTGAAAGTTGGAAGTCAAATCCTACTGAGGAAAGCAGAAAGGAGCATAAATTCTGGAAAATTATACCGAGGCACACCAAAACATTGTTTTAAGTACATCAGAAGCAGGATCTAAACAATCAATGGGACCACAGGACAATTGAGGAAATAAAGGAGCACACCAAGAAGACAAAGTCACAGTGGAGAAACTAAATGAATTCTTTGCATTGGTCTTCACTGCAAAGGATGTAAGCGAGATTCGCACACTTGAGTCATTCTTTTTAGGTGAGAAATCTGATGAGATATTCTTGATAGAGGTGTCACTAAAGGATGTTTTGAAGCAAATTGATAAATTAAATAATAATAGGTTCCCAGGGCTGGAAGGTATTCTTTCAAGAGTTCTGATTTAACTCTAATAAGAAACTGCAGAACTAACTGTGGTATGTAGCCTATCATTTAAATCAACATCTGATCAAAATAACAGGAGGAGAACTAATGTGATGCACCGAAGCTGATTCTGGCAATTACAGGCTAATAAGTATAACTTCAGTACCAGGCAAATTGGTTAAAACATGAGTAAAGAACAGAATTATCAGACAGAGAGATTAACACAATTTGCTGGGGAAGAGTCAATCTGGCTTTTGTAAATTAGAATTCTATGGGGGAGGAGAATCAACAAACATGTGAATGGGGTGATCCAGTGGACAGACTTTCAGAAAACCTTTGACTAGATCCTTCACCAAAGACTCTTAGACAAAGTAGGCAGTCATAGGACAAAAGGGAAGGTTTTCTCATAGATCAGTAATTGGTTAAAAGACAGGAAACAAAGGTAGGAATAAATAGTCAGTTTACAGAATGGAGAGGGGTAAACAGTGTGTCTCTCCCCCCCCCCCCCCCCCCCCGGGATCTGTACTGCGGTCAGCAATGTTCCACATATTTATAAATTATCCAGAAAAAGTGGCAAATAGTGATGTGACAAAATCTGGAAACAATACAATACTCAAGATTGCATGCCGACAATACTCAAGATTATTATATCCAAAGCAGACTGGGAAAAGATACAAAGGGATCTCACAAAACCAAATCAAATTCAATGTTGACGAAGGCAAAGTAATGCACAGAGGTAAACATAATCCCAACCATACATATAAAGTGATAGATCTAAATTAGCTGTTCCCACTCAAGAGAGAGATCTTGGAGTCAATGTGGCTAGTTCTCAGAAAAAATTCACTCAGAGTGCAGCAACAGTAAAAAAAGCGAACAGAACATTAGGAACCATTAGGAAAGGAATAGATAATACAATAGACTATATCATAATGCCTCTATATAAATCTATCATACACCCACATCTTGAATAAAGATGCACACAAACCTGGTTGTTCCATTTAAAAAAAGATAGATTGGAATTGGAAAGGATACAGATACGGGGGAGGGGGAAAGATTAGGTATAGAACAACTTCTGCACGGGGAGAGAATAATAAGACTGTGACTTTTCATCTTAGAAAAGAGATGATGGGGGGGGGGGCATGACAAAGGTCTATAAAAGGGGTCAGCAACTTTTCCAAAGTGGTGTGCCAAGAATTAACCCTCCTGCCTAGGGCCCTGCCACTCTCCCGGGGGGAGAGAGGGGAAAGGGGATCTCTCCACCATGCACCCAGTGGACCACCTTAGTCAATGCAAACCTTCCCATGGATTACCAATTGATAATGGAAACTCACCGTTAATTACATTATTAGGCCTGAGCCATTATGCTAGTGCTGCAGTTGGGGAGAATATTTTAATTTAAATTATTAAACAGATTAAGCATTTTAACGTTCTCACGTTAATTTATCAAATTTCATTTTAAGTAAAGTAAAATATTATGTCCCATAGAAACGGTTTCAGTGTTTTCTTTATTTATGGCAGGGGTGGGAAAACCTTTTGGGGGCCACTGGCCCACAGAAAAATCAGTTGGGGACCAACTGAAAAAAATTCCTCCCCAAACCTCCAACCCTCACTGATGTGGCCTCCAACTGAGACACCTCACTCTTCTGGTGCTCCAGCCCCATGGGGTGAGGGGAAGGGACAGGGAGGACCGAGGTTCAAGGCTTCCCATAAACCAGATTTACTTTTCTGGGGTTGAAGTTAGTGGATTTTGTGGCCCCCCTTAGGCTCTGGGGTGGGACCAAACATGAGGGCTGTGTCTACACTGGCCCCTTCTTCGGAATAGCCATGCTAATTTAGAACTTTGGAATAGGGAAATGCGCGGGGGGATTTAAATATCCCCCGCGGGATTTAAATAAACATGGCCGCCGCTTTTTTTCCGGCTTGGGGAAAAGCCGGAAAAGAGTGTCCAGAATGGCGCGATCCTCCAGAATAAAGCCCTATTCCGGAGGATCTCTTATTCCTACTTTCAAGTAGGAATCCCCCAAGCATTTCCCTATTCCAAAGTTCTAAATTAGCATGGCTATTCCGAAGAAGGGGCCAGTGTAGACGTAGCCGAGGGGTTCAGTATGGGCTGCCAGTAAGTGGGTCAGAGATGTAGGATCTGGGTGGGAGGTGGGATGCAGGATGGGATGAGGAGGGCAGGGTCTGGAAGGGAGTTTGGCGGCCCGAGAGGGTGTGGGTCCGAGAAGGAGTTTGGGGGCAGGAGGGTGTTGGAGGAGTAATGCAGAAAAGGTGAGAGGGTGAGAATGCAGACAAATAGCTACAGTAGTTGGGGAGGGAGGCAAAGAAGTGGGGAGTAAAGGAAAGGAAAGTGCAGCTTCTGCAAAGTAAAATTGTATCCCCCCTCACATGAGACTGGAGATATACCTATCTCATAGAACTGGAAGGAACCTTGAGAGGTCATTGAGTCCAGTCCCCTGTCCTCACAGCAGGACCAAGTACCATCCCTGACAGATTTGCCCCAGATCCTTAAATGGCCCTCTCAAGGATTGAACTCATGACCCTGGGTTTATCAGGCCAATGCTCAAACCATCTGTCTTCTGCTTCAGCCTCACTCCTCTCAGCCCCATGATCCCCCCCAGCCTGATCCCCTGCATCACCACATGCCCCTCAGTGAAACCTCTGCCCCTCCCATCCTTCCCCCACAGCCTCCTTCACCCCCCTCCCCCAATTGCACTCACCAGCAGGACAGCACCATTGGGACTTGCAGCCCTGGGGAGCAATGCTGGGATAGGGAGAGGTGGGGACAGAGGCTCTTCCCTGCCTGGTCCAGGCCTTTGCCTGCAGGCTGAGGCTCCTGGGCTGGGTAGGCAGAGCCCGGGGCTGCCCAGGGCTGGCTCCAGCCCGGTGCAGCAGGGCGCTGGGGAAGGGGCTCCCTGACCTCGCAGACAGGCCACGGGCAGTAGGCGGTGCACCCTGGGCTCCAGCACGCCTTGTGTGACCGGCCATCCTGAGCAAGCCTAGCCCCACTCCCCTCTGAAGCGGAGCCTGTAGCATGTGGGGAGAGGGGAGAAAGAGCATTTAACTCCTTAGCTCCACCGGGCAGGGGCAGCCCCAGGGACGCATGCACGCCTCTCCCGTCGCCCACAGGGAAGCTGGAGCTGTTGCTCCAGCCTGCAGCTGCACGGCTGAGGGTGCCTGCAGCATGAGCTCCTCGCTGAGCTCCTACCTTGTGTGCCAGTGAAAATCAGTTTGCATGCTGCTTGTGGCATATATACTGGGGGTTGCTGACCCCTGGTCTATAAAATCATGATGGGTGTAGAGTAGAGAGAAAGCAGATAAAATACAGTTTACTCCTTCTCATAATACAAGAATTAGAAGTTACCAAATTAAATTAATAGGCAGCAAGTTCTTCATACAACATCCAGTTAACTTGTTGCCAGGGAACGTTGTGAAGGCTGGAACTATAACACGATTAAAAAAATAGTTAGATACATTCCTAGAGGATAGGTCCATCAATGGCTTTTAGCCAGGGTAGTCAGGGATGCAACACCATGCTCTGATTATCTCTATCTTCTGTTTGGCAGAAGCTGGAACTGGATGGCAGGATGGATTGATCAATGATTGCCTGTTCTATTCATTCCTTCTGAAGCACCTGGCATTGGCCACTGTCTGAAGACAGGGTACTGGGACAGCTGGACCACTGATGTGACCCAGTTTCCTATGTAACAACAGCCCAGGATCATGCATACTTCCTGGTCTACTTATGAGGGAGGGACCAAGGATCAACATTTGTTTCAGACACACCATACAGTTTTGGGTTATGGTATCACTGCACTGTAAGACCAGCACTGAAGAGCTCAGTTTCAGGATAAAAGTAACTTCCTAAACTCAGACTACAAGAAAAAGAACCATCTTTTAGCAAAAAGCAGCAGCATAAACCATGCTAAAATAAAGAGCATAATATGGCAACCCATCCATGCAATTCTGACTCTCAAGTTTATATAATTCTGCATATTCTTATGTGGCATCTAGAGATAGGTACACGTGTCTTTAATGCCTGTAGCAATCCTCTGTGTGCGTAACATTTCGCTGCATCTTTGACCCAGTGACATAGTGCATTGTTCTTGCAATGAAAATTTGTATCCAGTTTTCATACAAAAATTAAACAGAGGGATTTTCAGATATATGCTCTGTAAAATAATTGCTATGTGTTGGAAGCTCAGTGTATATGAACGTTAGAGTTAATAGCCTTGTTCCACAAAAAATACAGTACTTGCAACAAAAAGTGCATTGTACCATGCCACCTTGTGGACAAATGATAAATTTACAGGCATGGGGTTTTCAAAGACCAGATAGCTTGGACTTTTAGGTTAGCAAACAAATATTTAGCTTGTAAAAAAATCAGACATACTAATCTTGGGCTTTCTTATTATTAAATAACACTTGTAATATGCTTGACATCTTCAAAGGGCTGTACTAATGAGTTATAATATCACCAGAGTTATAAAAATGTATCTTAGGGTGAGCTATCTTTGGAAGAAGAAAACATGAAGGTCATGAAGTATAAACCTGCTGGACAACCAAATTCACATTTAATAGATGGGAAAGCTTCATTTTTCATTTGTTGGGTGAACCTATCTCCCTGAGTCCTAGGAATGTCCCTGTTTCAGTGTCCCTGTTTGTTTTACAAAAACAGTGTTTTCTTGTCCCAGTTTCTATAACCATTGCAGATTGGTTACCTGAAGGAGTTATCAACAGCTGAAGGAAATGAGCCACAAGAACCATCGGAACTCTATGTCATGCTGTTACATGTTGACATCCTGTTCTTCTATCATGGAAGAGACTTTCCATAAGCATCCTTCTTTCATGGACCCTAAATCCAGAACCTCCTGCCTGTGCACAGAGTGAAACCTTCCAGGCAAACTCTCCACGACTACACTGTGAAATGAAGGCTTGTATCTTCCTCAACACATCTAATCAATTAACATGTTCAGACGTAAAATATATGTTACCTTTGACATTATTATCTTCGGTAAAGAAGCCGGTCAAGTGAGGAGGCACTTGTTCACAATTATTGCTTTTACTGAGAGGGAGGATTTGTGTTTGATGGCTTAGTTTTTCAAAGTATTAAAAGGAAAGAAAGCAACTTACCCTAAATTTGTATTGTGTGCTTCTTCTGAGATTTTTCACAGTACAGGTTAGGTCTTCTCCAGTGTACTTTGGGTGAAACACACTATCCTAAAATATTAATTAAAAACAAACCAAGTTTTATTATATTATCATCAATGTGTACAGTTGCCATGGAGGTACTACAGTGCATTGTGTCAACATGGATTGCAAAAGTTTATCTTTTTTTCTGTACTCTACCATTGTCATGGTAATTATTTTCTGAAAGGGTGGAATGGCTAATTGGGCTGAATAATGTGGCATTTTGCTATAAACTAGTGCAAGAAAGCAATTTACTTAACAGTTTAATATATTTTATAGAAATGCAACTGACAGTCCATCCCAGAAAGCAAGCATTGTATATAGGTGTAGGCAGAAGGTGGCAGATTAATTCATCCTTAAAGCAATTCACTCCAAATTCTGTGACTTCTTCCTTGTGGATTTCTAAGTGGGATTCTGCACGACTCTGCATTACAGACTCATATCCTACTTTGCTAAGTCTACTAGCTCTGCATTGTGGTGTGAAGCAGAACTTAGTCATCTTAGTTATCATTTCAAACATGGGTGAATTGGGCATAAACAACCGGGTGAGTCCTACAGCTCAATCCTGCAAAATGTT
The DNA here is from genome assembly GCF_049634645.1 of Pelodiscus sinensis. Taxonomy (NCBI): domain Eukaryota; kingdom Metazoa; phylum Chordata; order Testudines; family Trionychidae; genus Pelodiscus; species Pelodiscus sinensis. Next base: position 40,232,849 of record NC_134720.1, on the reverse strand, counting down.
GACTTTTCCACGAGCTGTAACGTGTCCCCCATCTCCACCTGACTACAACAGGAGCTAAGGGCACTCAGCATTTCTTCACAGGAGTGCTCAGGTCTTTGCAGGATCACACACTTCCTCAGTTACAAACTCTTTCTACAGAGTCATCAGTATAACAGAAAGCCATTTCTGATTTTCAAATGGAACAGAGACTACAGAATATACTTGGAGAAAGAATGGTTCAGAGAAAAAGAGGAGCTTTTCATTTTGTTCATGTACACCAGAAAATGTCTCCTAAATCCAGATACTAACTTAAAAAAAATACAAGGCATTTGACTAAACTCATCATTCTTGTGAAGAGTCTTCCAAGAGATCTTGTACAGTAACTATGGAAATTTCAGAACAGATCATGTTCTCAATATACAGGGATGTTCTCTTTAGTGAGATTACATCTGTACAAGTCAGAAGAGAATTTGGTCCATTCTGTCCACTTTATAATAACACTAAAACAGAACTTACATTATCTTCCTCCTGAATTTCCAGGGTGTAGGAAATCACTTCTTCTGGTGTACATCCTTCCGCCTTATTCCACTGCAATGTGATCCACGTGACACCTGCTCGAACCAATCTTGGAGCAGAAGGGGTCTGAGGAATATTGCCCGATGTGTAGCACACCACTTCCTGGCTATACCCACTATAGAGGAACAAACAGAAAGAAAACATCACAAAATGCAATTTGAAAAAAAATTGTCTGCATATGCTGGAATATATAGATATATAAATGTATATATAGTTGCATCCAAAAAAGTTATAGTGAAAAGACATTCAAATTGCAAACTCAAGCACTCCAAAGTCAGGAAATGCCAGAATTAAGGATGCCTGTGCTACTTTTTTTCAGACCTCTTGTCCACATGCATTATATCATCTCTCGCGACATATAAAAAGTTTTTCCTGCTGGGCCACAGAATGACATCATCACGCTCTCTGGCTGCAAAAGCGAAAGCAGCCAGAAAGAAGGGGGTTGGCGAACATGGGATGCAGGCTGCTAATAATCTTTAATGACAGGTTTACATGCCTTTACTTCCACAGGACGTCTCTCTCATTCAGTGCATGCAGGAAGGATGATGCTCTCTGAATGAGGTTTTCAATATTTGTTTTCTCCTCACCCGCCAGTGTGTAGAGCCAGCAGAGCTGACAGCCTCTCTGAGCCCCAGGCAAGGTGTGGAGGAGGGGTGGTGCTGTGCTCCTTGAAGGGGCAGGGCTTAGGGCACTACCTAGAGCATAGCAACCCCCCCCCTCCCCTCCCAGCCCTTAGCACTGTCCAGAGCGCACGACCGCCACCACTTTGGAGGCAGCAGTGGCCGGAATCCTGGGCCCAGGGCTACTGCCCTCTATGACACTTCCTCTCCTCCCCCCATTGGTGGGCCTGTTTAGTCCCTATGCCTTACTGCACTTCATCCAAATCCCATACCGACCAGAGCATTATTAATTTCCTCACAGAAATTTGTATGGATCTCATCACCATCAGAGGGCTTCAAAAACAGAAATTAATTGGGAAGGTATTACTGTCCCATTTTAAAAATGGGAACTGAAGCAAGAGTGACGACAGCTAAAAGTGTCCAAAGTATCCATTCATTTTGGTTTCAAAGCACAACTCCTATGCACTTTGGTTGGGGTTGTGAGTGCTTAGCACTTGTGCACATCCAACCCCAGGTGATTTTATCCTGGGTCCCAGAAAATCAGGAACACGCTATTATTAGTCACCTGCGAAATGATGGTTTATGAGACTTACTTAGCATCACACAGAAACTTTCTGGCAAAAGGCAGAGATAGAATCCAATTCTCCAGAATATTTAACTGCCTTCATCATGAGACTAGGGTTCTCTTCCCACATTCCTATGCTGAATTTGCTACACACCAACTTCTGCAAGAAATGAGGCAGGGATCCTGCAGACAAAACCTCATTCACTACCCAACCTGGATTCATCTCCAGGATGAAAAAGTCACGTGGAAAATGCAATGTGTGATCATGTAATTAAAGACTGCCTCATAATTCACATACATGAGCAGGGAGCTGACAGACTTGCCAGACCCTATGAGCAAGATGGAAGAGGGGGCAGCTTTGCACTCCTGGAAGAGACAGAGCCTCAGGCAGAAGGAGTGGGGTTGGAGGCAGCACTGCCTGGAATGTGTTGCATAGCGCTTCATCCGCTATTTAAAGAGCCCGCAGCAACTGACCCCTTTTTTTCTCCCCATTGATGGGCTTGTACATGGTCAACCTTCATTCTAAGATTTCCTAATTTTTGTATGCTTGATTTTTCAATCTCTCAAGGGTAGGACATGCTCAGTGAAGATGGAACGTTTGGAGAATTTTGCAGTTAGCCTCTAACAAACTTCTGTTGAGAAAAAGTAAATAGTTACTTTTGGACAGTAATCACACAGCCAAATTTCGGTGGCTTTTCTCAAGGACAGCAAATGGCAATTCTCTGACCGTAGCACCCTGCTAATTTTCAAGTCTTTACTCCAAAGTATCAGTCAGTTCCCTGTGAGGTGAGTGAAAGTTCTCAGAGGATGTATTCTAAGAGCATCATTTGTAGAGTAACGAAACGTTAGCCATTGACTAGCTAGCCTAAAGGGGAAAAAACTAGTAGTCTATTGCTGCAGCAGCTGTCATTTAGAGTTAAATCTTTACAATGCCTTTGCCATGGCAGAGATAACATTGATAAGAAAATGACTTACCTAGTGCCTATATCATTCTGAGCTGCTAATCTGAAGGTGTAGCCCATAGCTGGACAAAGCTTAGTCAATTTGCAATGCTTTTGGCTCCCAAAGTAACATTCTCTAAAACCACTGTTTCTTCTCCCCTAGAAAGAAAATGATCCATCATTGTTTTTTCTCTTAACATATCTAATGAAACAAATCCAGCCATTTTTATTGATTTTTTTATTATGTACTTTCTCAGTTACTAAAATGGCAATCATTGACATTAGGGTTAAACACAATTAGCACCAGCAATATGAAAGAGGTCTAAATAACTTAAGCCACGGCAGCTTCCTTTGAAATAAGTTTCCAGTGTGTGTCATATTCAATCTGTAATCAGATTGCCCATAGTGCTTAGACTTACTCTCACAACACAGTTCTTCCAGTTCTGTAACATCACATATAGTGAATCCACTTACTTCAGTATCTCTTCAATTATTCTTACTTATAAATCAAAATCAGCACGAATACAAACTCAATTAACATGAGATTTCCCAAGTCAGTGCCAGTGTTTCCTGTAAGCTGTGAGCTTGTTCAGCTGCTCAGGAGAGATTCAAATGCTGCCCAGCTGTGAGCAGAGTGGCCACAGCTAGGTTTTGTTTCTACTGGTGGTACACATTTACACATGCCTCAGTGCACATACACTGATTCTACACATGGATGGAAAAAGATTAGAAGGAACATCGGTCAGTGCCGCCTCTCAGCCTGACCAAAGGAATACACAGAGCCTGCAGCTACCAACCCTTGTCGATTTTACCTTCTGACCTAAAGTACAATTTTAATCCCCATTCTAAACTGCTCTTTTTTCCCCACAAGGGGGCTCTCGCTCCTCATGGTCTAAAGAAGCTACAGAGAACAGCAGAGGTCCTACCACACAAAGTACTTTACTGTCATCCTAAAGGGGCAACTAAGGCTTCACACATCACAGAGAGTATTTGGGGTGATGCAAAGCTGATATAGCCTGCTCTGTGGAAGCCACCTGTCTCCCTTTAGAATAAATGGCACGTCAACAGTAGGAAGAGGTTATATTAGGGATAGGAGAGGAGATGCAGTGCAGACAGCACGATGCTCTACTAAGATACTTGGCTACTATAGTGTCTGCTGGTGGCATCATTTGAAGCTGCTCTAAGAAATGCTGGGTGTCATTTCAGAGCCTAACTAAGCCAGGTTGGGGGGAATGGCAAAGGAGCATAAGAGATACATTTCCCCCTGGGTCTTTCCTAGCTGCATCAAGGGTAAATGCAGTGCAACTAAGGACTGAGCCAAGGGTTTCCAGAAGCCCTTTCCCCCTCCTTTTCTTAAAATTAATAATCCCCACTCCAACCTCATTCTTAAATGTTTCATTCCATGAAGGAACTGGGCTCAGCTTTGCACAAATATAATTCCTCAATATCCTGGACTTTCCTATTGTAAGCAACTTTGTTTGTACATCTGGTAACAATCTCCTTGGAAATCATTTAAGTCCTGAATTTAAAGTGGACCTGGAAGAGACACTGCTTAACCTTAAATAATGTGATTCGTCTGTAATGATGTAGCTTTGAGAAGGCTTTTAGATCTTCAATCTACAAAACATTATTATCAATGAATTTTACATTAGTTTTCTGAAGCAACAGGCCTCTCTCCCAGGGAAAGAACAGTCAAACTGTTGCCCTAAAACTGACCCACGAGGAAACATATTCCTAGTCTCTGCAATTTCTTCTAATGTGAAAGTCCCATTATACATCTAGTCTCTGAAGGGTAGCCATGTTAGTCTGTCTCTGCAAAAACAAGGAGGAGTTCTGTGGCACCTTAGACTCTAAGGGTACGTCTACACTACAAAGTTAATTCGAACTAACTTAGTTCGAATTAGTTAATTCGAACTAAGCTAATTCGAACTAACGCGTCTAGAACTAAAAACTAGTTCGAATTAGCATTTTGCTAATTCGAACTAGCAAGTCCACATTGAGTGGACCCTGAACAGGGCTTAAGGATGGCCGGAAGCAGTGCCGGCAGGGCATCAGAGGAGGACTTAGAGCGTGGAGATGCTGTCTCAGGCCGAGGGCTGCGCTTAAAGGGTCCCGACCCCCACCCCGGACAGACAGTTCTAAGGGGTGCCCCGCTTGCAAAGCAGTCCTGGCTTGGATTGCCCGGAGTACCCACACTGGGCACATCACACCACTCGGCCATCAGCCCGGCTGCACTTGCCGCAGGCTGCCATCTGGGGAGAGGGGGCAATCGGGGGGCTGCAGGAGAGCTTCCACCCCCAGAAGCCCGCAGAGCCAGCCCAGTCCTCCCTATCGGGGGCTCGTATCCCATTCCTCCCTCACCTCCTTCCACTTAGCCTTCCCTAGCCCCCCCTTCTTATTGATGTACAAAATAAAGATAACGTTTCTTCCAACATTGACTCTGTCTTCATTGAACAAAACTGAGGGAGACTGGGAAAAGGAGGTGGGAGAGGGGAAGAGAAAGGCTGGGAGAGGGGAGGGCAACTAACATGATCAGGGGTTGGGAACAGGTCCCAGATGAAGAGAGGCTACAGAGACTGGGACTGTTCAGCTTAGAAAAGAGGAGACGGAACGGGGACAGGATAGAGGTCTCTAAAAGCAGGGGTTGGGTGGAGAGGGTGCATTCAGAAAAGTTCTTCATGAGTTCCCATAAAGAAGGACTAGAGGACACCAAAGGAAAGGAATGGGTAGCAGGCTTCAAACTAGTGGGATGGGGGAAATGTGTGTAGTCTATAGCATTAACCTATAAGCTTTTCCTTATTGGTTAATCGACTACACTATTACATCCCTAATGCGTACAAAAGCTTGGAACAATCTTGCAGACCTGTGATGCACAGAACTTTGCAATCACATGAAGGGTGATCAACACATTGACAAAAAGCCGTCTTACTTCTTTTCATACAGCACCATTCATCATTTGCTCCAGAACATATACTATTTAGAGATTTCCCAGCTGCCCTTGCTGTAATTCTGCTACCCAGCATAACTAAATCAAGGACGCAACATTTTAGGATTTGTGACTTATCTAAACTGACACTTATTTAAAAGATATGTATAATCCAGAAATAGTTTGTAACACATTAAATCCTTTGACAAGCATACTTATTGGATAGAAAACATCTTGGAGAAAGACTGGTGGGTAGGTAACACTTTGTAGTTCTGGGGCAGCAAGTCTCCAGATTATACAAAATCTATTCACTTATACTCACTGCATTAACGAACTGCAAGTTAAAAAGTGCAGAGTTATTAAGGGAAGGTCTTTCTTCTTTTTAAGAAACACTCTTCTGCAGACTCAGATGCTTTTAATGATTATTATTTGTACAGCCCTTTAAAATATTTCCTGATTCCACTACATTTGACGTAGCAACAGTGGTTTTTGTTCCTCTTCTTTTTTGTTTAAAACTCATGCACAGATGATTTGATCATTTTTCTTTGACTACTGGTTCATAATGACTATTTATCAGGTAGAAAAAAGCAGACCTGAATGAAAATTCTGCTTTTGCTCCCTTCACCAAACAAACCCTGTGGGGACTGGAGTGAACAAATGGTGAGTGGACTCATTAAGACATATAGTAAGGAGAGTCCTGGCTGAAAAAGAAGCAGTCATGGGAGGTTCTGACAAAGCAGCATAAAATGCTAATTTCTAAATTAAAAGCCAAGAGACATTTCCAAAGAATTCCAGCATATTCTATCATGGAAATATAATAGTCATAAAGTTTGATCAAATCTTTGCAGTTGTGCAATCTGTTTCCCAACCTCTCCTTCTTCCCCAGTCCAAAAAACCCTCAGCATACAGAACATGACAATGTTCAACTTTATAACGACATAAAACCGTTAATGTATGAATATGCTGGCAGAGTTGGTTTTGCTCATTATGCTGACCTAGTCTGAGTTTATTGGTATTTCCAATTACTCAGAATGGCTGGCATTTCAGATTCTATTGGCACTGATTGGAGAGGTTGGATGATATTTCTAATGATCCTGGCATTAACAGCCTGGAAATGGTCCTTTTTTGAGATTTATGAAAGTTTCAATGCTGGCATAATTTTGGAGGAGAACAATGGACAAGCTGGTACTGGCTACTGACCAAGAGTCTTACAATCCTCTCAGAATTTTTCTCTTGCCTCCAAACATTCAGCATTCATGTTTTAATCTTACAAAGCTCTACAAGTTGTATTCAGCACATTTCATCATTTCCTCAAACACTGAACTTTCAAAGGTAGAAAGATGGACTGCAGCCTGTGACCTGTTCACGACCTCTGCTTTCTCCAGTCCTAAACTCCGGGATGCTCAGTTCTACTCCTAATCTTTCCAGTGGTACACATCTGCTGTAGTGCGAGTCAGATCCTGCTCCAAGAAACTGAAACAACACCGCTCCACCGGTCTGGGAGAGGTTGGAAATTAATTAGAGAGTAACTGCAACAGTTGAGTGGTTTCCAAGAGGAAATTACAGTTTTTGTCAGCTACTGCACCTATATTGGAAAGGAATTTAAAAAAACCCCACCAAACCCAGGAATGCCTTTCCCCCCCTCATTAAGAATGAGGTCATCCCAGAGTGCAGAGACACAGTGGTTATGAGATCTTTTAGGGTCCTATTCTGAGCAGCTCTCATGTTTGAAGGAATCCATGCAGCAGAAACACCATAAAGATAAGCTAACCACTGGATACTTCATTCTTTCAGTGGAGAGAGACACTTAGATCACAAAGACAATCTATTCTGCAACATACTATGCTTAACTCCCTATTTCTTTGGCACTTAACCAGGAAAAAAAAAGCCACAGATCTAAGGATCAGCTTGTCTCAGAATCTTAGAGCCTATATGGTGTACTTGTTAAATTAATATGTTTGGGAACATTGTTAGGGTGTAATCTTATTAATGTTACCTTGGTAGTTCTCTTCTCACCTATCATTGTTTACATACAGTTGTTATAACTTGCAAGCTATTGAGCCAGGACTGTACATGAGAACGGTCATACTGGGTCAGACCAAAGATCCATCTAGCCCAGTATCCTGTCTTCCAACAGTGGTCAATGCCAGATGCGCCAGAGGGAGTGAGCAGAACAAGGAATTTTCAAGTAATCCCTCTCCCATCACTCATTCCGAGCCTCTGACAGCAGCTAGGGACACCACTCCTACCAATCTTAGCTAATATGCATTGATGGACCTAACCCCCATGAATGTAACTAGCTCCTTCTTGTATCCTGTTAAAGTCCTGATCTTCACAACCTCCTCTGGCAAGGAGTTCCGCAGGCCCACCATGTGCTGTGTGAAGAAAAACTTCCTTTTGTTTGTTTAAAACCCGCTACCTAGGTTTCTGTTCCAGGGGGTACTTCCTATATATTTATAGAAATGCCACCGTGATGGGACTCTGATACCACATAGAGCCTCTGGGTACTACTGGAATATAAATAGTAAATAGAAACAACAAAAAGATACACGACCTTCTCTTTGGGCAAGTCCAACACCAATAACAGAGTCACAGACCAAACCTGCCATCCTCTTGGAAGATAGCTATCAACTATGAGCCTGGCCAGGAGAGTGGCACTTAATGACAGCCCATCGCAATTCTGACCCATGAACCTGCTTGTCAGTTGGCATAAATTGGTGCATCTCCACTAACTTCAGTAGAACTAAACCAGTTTACGCCAGATGAGGATATAAGCCCAACATCTTGTGTATAAATAACATATATAAAAAACTGAACTATTACCTCTCAAACACCTAGACTGAGAAACACTGTGATTCAGTCTGTGTAACTACTCAAGTTAAAATACAATACATTTCCATACAGAACTGAAGCATCCTTCTGCTTCACAGTCCATAAAGAAATAGCACATAGGGGCTTGTCTTTGACTCCAAAGTCTTCTAACCCCAAAAAAGAGATGAGAGGGTATTGTGAAACCACAAGGCTGCAGCCTTGTTCACCCCAATCCCTAAGAACTCTCTGGATATGTTCTTGTAGAGAAATAGTGATTTACTGCTACTTGTTATCACAGATTCATCAAATACAATTTCATGTCTGACTAGACACTGCAGTGAGGCCCTGATTCTATCAGTGAAGCCAATGGGAGGTCTGACAATGGAGTAGGATGAGGCTCTGAATAATTTCCTTCCTATCTCCATGGCTGTGTCTACATTGACACCCCTTTCCGGAAAAGGGATGCTAATGAGACCAGTCGGAATTGCAAATCGTGTCTAGACTGGCGCTTTTCTCTGGCAAAACCCCGAGCCGGAAAAAAGCGGCAGCCATGTAAATGCAAATGCCGCGGGGGATATTTAAATCCCCCATGGCATTTGCAATTCCGACTGGTCTCATTAGCATCCCTTTTCCGGAAAGGGGTGCCAATGTAGAGACAGCCCATCAGAATAACTCTTATTTTGATCTGAGGAAGTGGGTCTGGCCCACGAAAGCTCATCATCTAATAAACCATATTGTTAGTCTTTAAAATGCTACATAGTCCTGTATTTTGTTTCAGCTACACCAGACTAACACGGCTACATTTCTATCACTACTCTTATTAGTGTAGGCATAGAGCTGCTGACTAACCTTTGTCTGCCTTGCATTATTACCTCAAAAGGAGCTCTGTGAACCTCCAAAGCTTGTATTTTACCAACGGAAAGATATACTGTTGTTTGCCTCCCCTACCATGCATACTATATTATTAATCTCAGCCCAGTCATGATTTACCATAGGTTTAGTCAGTGTCTGTTCAAAGAGAGGATAAGGGAACATCTGAGCCACAAGGAGGAGTTTTCATTAATGCCTAATTCACTGCTATTGCTGACCCCAATTGGGTTCAGAGCCCAAATTGAGTTCAGAAGTTCTTTGGAATTGTGTTTGAATTCCAAAACTGTTGGAGAAAGAGCCCAGTTCTTATTTTCTAGAAAGGGAGTTTTTCTACTACACAGGCGTGGGTGTATAGCTGTAAGCATTAAGTTGGAGCAGTACTTAGTAAGATGCACACATTTTATTGTTTCTTCGGTTGTTATAAACCATTCCCTACTAAACCTTCAATTATTTTAGGAAAATCATTTTTTACTAGTCAGACTCTGATATCTTTACAGGTCTAGGAGCTCAGTATGAAAAAAATAAATGTGCCACTCTAATTCTTGTCATTCTCTACAATTTTCAAATCTATATAATATATTTTAGAGTGCGTCTGTCTGTCTGTGCATCTGTTTGTCCGTTTGTTCAAGAACTCCTCCTAAACCGTAAGAACTAGGATGACCAAATTTAGTATGCAGCTTTCTCTTACTCTAACTTAAATGATCGTCAGAGTTTGGTTGTGCCCTGAAAATAGGAAGAGCCAGGAATAGGACTATGGAGAGGGAAGGGGCAGAAAGCAGAGGGACACGAAAGGGAGGAGCACAGAGAGGGGAGGGATGTGATACTGAAAGTGGCCACTGGAGGCAGCTGCAGCACCAAGACAGTGGCCTGCAGGTCTGGGGCTCCACTAACTTGCCTGCCAGCACAGCACACTGGTAAGGAGCTCCCCTTCTCCAAACCTGGAGCCTACCTGCCCTGTGGTGAGCATGCAGGCCATGGGAGTGGGGCTCTGGAGGCAGGACAGACCTCAGAGACTGACCCTTGGGAAGAGCCTGCAGGGAGGGAGAGGGGGTGCTGGAGGCAGGACAGCCATCAGAGCCTGCTCCCCGGGAAGAGCCTGCAGGCTGTGTGTGCGTGTGCGGGGGGGGGGGGGGGGGGAGTGGGTGTTTGAGGAGGGGGTTGGGTTCACTGCAGGAGGGAGCAGCTCCTTGAGCACCCCCCCCCCCAACAACAACCAGTAGGGTTGACAGATGGTTTCTGAAAAAATACTGAAAAAAAAGATGCCAAGAGTTGTTAAGAAATTTTTTTTTAAAAAAAACCAGCATGGCCCCTTTAAGAAATGCTTTTGAGGCTTTTGGGGCCTAATAGGCTGCCGTCCGTCATCTTGCCTCCCTGCGCCGGGCTGGACAGCTCCCCTACGGAACCCAGTAAGCACCTAGGATTTTCGCCTCCTGGCAGAGAAAAAAAAATCAGAAAATTCCAGACATGTTAGGTGTCTGGTATTTTCTGAATTTTTTTTTTACCGGACAGGAGGCAAAAATACCTGACCATCCGGTTCAATACCGGACACCTGGCAACCCTAACAGCCAGGAGGCTGTGTGTGTGTGGGGGGGAGACTGCTGGAGGGAGACAGCAGCCCCTGGAGCCTTGCCCCCGAGACAGCCTTCAGGCTGTGGAGGGTTAAGGGGGTGACTGGCAGGAGCTGCATACGCCAGAGCAATGGTCCCCAATGCAGTGCCCGCAGGCGCCATGTCGTCCGCCGGGGCATTTATGTGTGCCCGTTGAATGATCTGGGCCGGCCCCAACCCCAGGCGCATAGCACATGTGCGGTGCCAGCCCCGGGTGTGCGGCGCATGGGCGGCCCCTGTCCTGGGCGCATGCGCGATGCCGGCCCCGGGCACACAGCGCATGGGTGGCTCCTGCTCCGGGCACGCGGTGCAGCACAGCACATGTGTGGACCCGCCCCTGGACGTGTGGCATGTGAACGTCCCTGCCCCCGGACGCCCGGCAGCCCCAAAAGGTTGGGGACCACTGCGCCAGAGCCTGCTTCCCCCTCTCCTCACCCCCGACAGCCTGTAGGTTGTGGAGGAGGGCAACTGGGTGAGGTGCACTGGCAGAGGAGTGCTCTCCCGACCTCCTAGGAGGAGTTGCTGCTGGAGCAGCACTACTCTCATCACCACAGGTGGTCCTGGTAACCCTCCCTGCCACCTCCCAGCCACCTGCCCTGCGCCCCCTGCCTTGAATGCTTCATTTCCCACAACCTTGACTTCAGCACCTTCTCTCCCTACTCTGATCCTCCACATACCTTCCAACCCTCTGCACTAAGCCACCTATTCCCTACCCCTCCTCACTTCTGAACTCTCACACCAGCCTTCATGTTTGAAGAATACAATCATTGAAATAACACACATATATTTTTCATTTATTTTTCCAAACAGGAAAAAAAATCCTTATGTTAATCCCAATGCTAGGTATATCTGTTACATTTACTACATGGACAAGAAAACCAGCAAACATTAAAGCCAGCCTAGTGCAAATAGGAAAAAAATAAAACATTCTAGTATAGATTGCTGTGGGGATTGTACTGATGTTCTTAGTGTTCAGCTGCTTGCCATAAGGGTAGCAGACCCTGCAGCTGAGGAAATCCTTCAAATCTCTCATTTGGAGAAAGAAGAAGAAAGTAGGATAAAATTGGCATAGAAAAATATCAAAGAAAGTATTAACACTTATACTATGTGAATAGGATGGGGCATCCCTTGACTTCACTATCTGAGAGCACAATCATGGAGTCTCACTATCTTTCCAGAAAAAACAAATGCCCATTAATTTGTGCTGTGATCTAAAACAAAGGGTTAGTGAGGATTTTGGAAACCCCCACAAGAAAATGCAGGAAACCATATAACAAAAAATACCCCTTTAAGTCAATTCAAGTCTCTTCATTTAATAAAACCTGTGTCCCTTGAGTAGAAACAATTTTATAAGGGAATATTATCACTATACCTCTTACTCAGGCTCTCAGATACCACCATCATGTGCTTGGTACAGATAAAAACTCTCCAAGTTTGGGACTCTCGTAAGTCCCAAATTCCCCAATTATATGAAGCATTAGGCTTCACAACTGGGCCCTTCTGGGTAGTACCTGCCACATTTATTCTCTGTCCCACTGAGGAAATAAAAAGATAACACACAGCAGATGTCTTCAAAAAAGAGCTGATTACAAGAAAATCTGACAATGTTCTTTGGATAGCTACTTGAGTCACTGCGGGAAAGCCTTGGGGACATAGTATGAACATCTCACACAAGGGCACTTCTGTAGTCCTGCAGAGTGCACTGACAGCACACCAGGCTCTGACCAGCTGAAATCTACAAGCCTGGAAATTTCAGTGACTGTGACCCTCAATGGATTTAAAGTGTCACCTCTTGCTGCATTGTAGTATACTGCCTGGGCCCTTGACTGGCCAGTGTCATATCCCTTCTGCCATGCTTTTGCAGAAATCACCATTTTCATATTTCAAAATAAACTATCTGAATTCCTGAAAGCATTTTAAATGCTCAAAATCTAACTGAAGACAGCCTGTAAAACAATAAGGTATTTCTTTGTACAGATTTGACACTTACTCTGGGCCTGAATAAAGACATTAATGGCTGGCACATCACAAAACCAATTTCTCCTACCTCTATCATGCACATTTTCACCTATAAATAGGACACATCCAGTTCACTTAATTAACCTATTAACATGGGTCCTACAATTGAGAGGCACTTATTCTACTTCAGGGGGTAGCAGAGTTAGTCTGTTACAGAAAAAACAAAAAAAAAGGTCTAGTAGAACTTTATAGACTAACTCGGCACTCTCCTAGCGTGGCGCCTGGCAAGTGCCCCCTCCTGCCCCCCTTCACTACGAATCTGCTGCGCTCCTCACTCCCCCGCCAGATGCAGCAGGGGAAAATTGTCCCCACCGGGCCTCCATCTGAGGGAAACAGGAAATACCGGACATTTCACATGCCTGGTATTTCTTGTTTTTTTTTAATTGGACGGAGCCTGCAAATTGGACCCTTTTTTTTTAATTGGACGAAAACTGTCCAGGTGAATACCTGACACCTGGCAACCCCATGGAAGACAGGAAGCTAGAGGGAATCAGTAAGTATCTGAAGATTGGGTAGTTAAAACGAAGCAGATAAGAATCAAAGTCAATTGATAGTATCCTTCCTGACATATTCCTTCATGACATAGTATCCTTCCTGATATATTCTACTGATACCTATATCCAGGGCTCGACAATCTATATAATCTACTCGCTCATGGCAAGTAGATTACATCCCGGAAGAGCCAGGTTCGGGTGATCTGCGCATGTGCAGAACGATCTGTGCATGCGCAGAACGCCAGACAGCGCAGCTGGCGAGCGGGGCTCTCTGTGGCTCGGCGAGCCCTGCCTATATCTGTAGCTATATATCTTGGTTTCTTTTATTTCCACTCCTACTCATCTGATGAAGTGGGTTTTGTCCACAAAAGTTCATGATTCTATACATTTTGTTTAGTTTCCAAGGTGCCACAGAACTTCCCTTTGCACAGAGTTTAACATTAGATACAGAAATATGTCACAGAGTCAGAGTGAGAGCACCTGTTGCTGGTTGCTGCTATGAAGTGTTAATAGGCTGCTAAAAACCCTTACTAGTGTGAACAGATTGCAAGGTTTTGTTCAAAGGGGGTTCTAAGGCACTCCCATTCTATTTCCAGGAAGATGTGCCAGTTTGCATGACTTTTGGCTCTGTGCCTTCCCTTGATCCATTTTATTGCTCTCTGGTTCTCACTTTTGCTCAATGCCAATTTTGATTCTGTAGCATGAAGCTTTTCTCTTGCAGGAGTAGGCCTGATAATGTGTGTTGCTGTTCCCATAGTACAAGGGTTTTTCACAGGAAACTCCCTGCCATCCCTCACTATGAAGGGGTATAATTTTTTGAAAGCAGACTATTGTTCTCAGGGTGGCTTTCTAATTGCATTTATTTGATAGATTACTCATTCTCCATTCATGCAAAGCTCCTTCTACTTTATGGACACAATTTAATTTCCTTCTCACCACTATTTTTCTTGTGTTTATATTTTACTCTGTGCCCTCTAGCAAATGAATATTGCTCTATCTGAGACTTGGCTAAGCATTTGCAGTTGCCTGGCATGTGTTCATCTCTTCCCCTGTGCATTTATATTTTGATTTCACTGAGATACAGCTCAACAGTGTAACAGAAAGTTTGTGCTTTCCCTTTCATGCATTTGACATAACTATGTGAGAGGGTATAATATTCAGTGTGCACACTACTACATATTTAGATGTTATATCTTATGTAATGACATATCTACAAGAGTATAGAGAGACATTAGAACTGGGGAAATGTCAAATGAAGGAGTCAAGGCTTTGCTTTCCAAAATACATTTCTTTCAGGTGGAAAAATGAGATTCTGGAGAGACAATTGTATTCTCACACTTTACCTCCTGGACTTTAAGAATCCTTTTGGACCACATTCTGTTTTCAGTTCACATTCACACATCAACTCAGCAGTCCATTTCTGTCTGCTAATACAGTTTTTCCATCAAAATACTTCAATCCATGCATTAGCTATATAACAACTAGAGGACTGCGATAACCATCTGGTTTGCTTCCCACTTCCAGCAGCTCTAGATTTTAATTCACTCAGAGTCATATCAAAACATTATGAGGCCTACAATTGTGCCCATTATTCTCTCTTCTTCACTGACCAAGGATCCACTCATGGATCCAACTTTATATTTCTTCCCTAGTAATAACATCAATCTGGTAGCTGGACCAAAGGTCTGGGAGTCAGGACCGGAGCCATCCTTACCCATATACAGAATAGGCAACTGTGTAGGGCACCAGAAAATTTGGGGCACCACTGGGTCTAAGGTCCACCCACCTACCTCTTCCTATTGGGGATGTAAAAAATGTTAAAAATAGTAACCGTGTAACTGATTAAAATTCCATCAGGCTCCCAGCACCACCAGCCTACCACCTCTCAGTGCTGCTGGCCCCATGGGAATTTAGCTGTTAATAGGGACCGATAAGCTGAAACTTGTTGGTTAACCAGTTAAACTCTTGCTTCCTTATTTCCTATCCCTGTTCTGTGACTGTTTGCTCTAGACTGGTGAGTGTAGTTAACTTAAAATGAAACAGTCTGCCAGAGCTATTAGTGGAAAATCAAAACTGTGAAAGCTGTTCAAGTGGTAATGAAGCCATTTAACAGGCATTTCCACTCCCAGGTATATGCAGGGCTGGCCCGAGCCCTTTTGGCGCCCTGGGCCCAGGCGTGCCACGGCCGCTGGCGCACAGCCCGGGCCCCTCCGAGGCACACGGCGCATGCGCTGCCCAGCCTGGCCCGGCCAGCGCTGCTAGCACATGCGCTGGGCCATGTATGGCCCCGCAGCCGTAGGGGCAAGGGCGCTGCTGTCTGGCACCACGGGGCTAGTGCTGCGGGAGCCGGGCGCACAGCTCCTGATGGCAGCTGCAAGGGACGCCGCGCACCCCTTATAGCTACCATCAGGCGACCCCCGTGGGTTGGCGCCCTGGGCAGCTGCCCGGCTCGCCCATGCCTCCGTCTGGCCCTGGGTATAGGCTCCAAGTTTCTGAATTGAGTGTGTAAGTCAACAGGACCTTAGTTTAAAATATGTTTTAAAAATATTTGATTAGTTGGTTGCTGAGGATTATAACATCACATTTCTAAATAATTGTCCTCCTCCCCAGCTGCCATTGGGCATTTAATAGTACTGCGTAGGGTACCATCAATCCTAAGGATGGCCCAGACCAGGACTATGCTGAAACACTGTGCTACTTGGAGCAAATTACATGAGACACTCTGTACCTTAACTGAACTTCTGCAGAAGAGAAGTGATATTACACATCTTTTGACAATTTAAATTGTCAATGTAAATGCAAAAGTATTACCATTATCATTATAGGCTAAAACCCTTTCAATGTTATTATTTAGGAGCTGTGCAACAGTGAGAACATTTCAATTGGCTTCCATGAATTCTGGATTAGGCTCTAAGAGAGATGATACAAATTTACACCCTAACAAGGTATTCATACTCTATTAATGGTATGTTATTAGTTTCCATTCTTTTTCATTCACCTTTTGCATTTTAGAAGTGTCCCGTATTTTGACACCTCATCCTTTCCTGGTCACTCCCACTGAAGTTAAGAAGAGTTTTACATGAGAAAGGATGGCAGCAGCTTGTTTTCTGCTTTATTCTAATTCTCCACTTTGCTTTCCAGGTTATGGTGCATGAATTTGTGTCTATGGTGAAGTAATATATGAGAATAATAAATGGACGGATTCCCCACCAACCACTTCAGTCTTCTCCGGCTTGCTTTTTATTTATTTATTTAATGGTTCCTAGCCTTTTCTTTCATTGTGCATTGTAGGCAGCAAGCCATTCTTCAGCTATTGTTTAATTTCTTTAGTTCAGTGGGTTTCTCTTCATGCAGGGCACACTTGCTGTGATACTGCATAGAATGAATGTTTGCACAGTGTGTGCTTCCAGATGTCAGACGTAGCATAATGATCTGGGAATATGTCAGTAGCGCAGCAGTTGAAGACTACTCACAAAATAATATTCTTATATAAGGCAGGTAGATGTGGTTTCACATAGCATAAACAACCATCCCCTTCCAGACCCCCCCATTCTTGCTTTTGGCACCTTATTTCATGCTGACCCTAAACCCAGAAACCCCTCTGTAATCCCACTATGATTTTGTCCTCGTGCCCATAAAGTCTCATTTCAATACATACATCTTCCAATGAAGATTCCATTCCCTAAACCTCCCTTCTGAAAAACGGTGCCAAAATAATACTGGCATAACGGAAGAAAACAAGAAGTATGCTCAACAATTCTGCTCCAGCGCCTCCCCCCCCCCCCGCTTCTCCCCCCACAAGGATACATTGTCTACTTAGAATGTAAGTTCTTTGGGGCACAGATCTCATCATCTTTTTATAGCATCTATAAAGTAACCAATACAGTGTAGCCATTACATAAATGGTATTATTAATTTGAAGTCAGCAGGGATTTTCTATGAGAAATGACTGCTAGAGCAGATCGTAAGCTCTTTGAGGCAGGGTTGTGTTTTTGTTGGGTGTGTGAACACAACAGAGTGCTGTCCTGGAACACTGGCTGGAGCTCCTAGTTACTACCACATTATAACTTAATTAATTCATAAACCCATTACACCAAATACCTGATCAGGAAATAAATGAACTAAAAAGGTACAAAATAATCTGCTATACATAAGACGTCAGATAGAAAACCAGCTTCCCCATCTTTCCTCTCTTTTTCTATGGTTTGATTCTCCCGTGTTTGAATACTCTTCTTTACATTTTTTTTAAATTGTATCCTTTGGTATATATGGTTGTGACTATTTTCTTCCACTATTTGATCTGAGGAAGTGGGTCTGGCCCATGAAAGCTCATCATCTAATAAACCATCTTGTTAGTTTTTAAAGTGCTACATAGTCCTGTATTTTGTTTCTTCTTTACATGGCACACATGCCATACTAGAAAGTTATTAAATAAGTCATTTCATTTGTTTTTTTACATTTCTGTAATTAGGTACCACTTACCTCATCCCATTCTAACAGGTAGCTGGTGATTTTTGAACCGTTGTCAATGGGTGCCTATAACAAAACAACAACAACAAAAAGAGATCTTGGAAAGAAGTTTACAAACACATTTCCTTTCCCCTGCCAAATGGCTGCATTTTAAAATGAAACCAGAGCTTGTTTTGCACACAGTTTGGCAAACATTTTAGTGGGTAATAAGAAAAGGATGAAAGTTGTTAGATATACTTTTAAAAGTTAAGTCACTTTAGTGCTTGTAAAAGGTTCTACACTGAGAAACCACAAATCTGAAGTCTGTAAGAAAACCAAAAACCCTACAGCATGGGCAACAGCAATGCAAGCTGTCACACTGTCTGGCCATTATTCCTCACCTGGAGGGACCGGGCCTAGGGGTTTGAGAGCTGTTCAGATATCATATCTCTCTCTCTCTCTCTTATATATATAAATAAAAAAAAGTTTTCCTGTGGGACTACAGAGTGACGTCTGCATCCGGCCTGTCTCTTCCCTCTCTCACCCCTCGCTTTTCCCCTCCCCCCCATCCCAGGTTGAGCCTTACCTTGCTGCTTCTCTTCGCCAATTGGAATTGCTATTTTAAACCAAACCCCTACTCCCCTTCCGCCACCCCCACCCCACAGGGCTTTCAATGCCAAAAAACATGGCACAGTAGCCAGCAGACCCCATATCGCAGCCATGACAGATACAATATAATACATACAAATAAATTCAAATAAAATGTGCTTAAAAATAAACATTGATCATGTCCATCTAAACTATTAAGAAAAAATAATTCTGCCCATCCTAATTATAGGTAATCAAGCAGTCATCAGATGGGGAAAAAATTCCATCACTAGTCAATTAACTTGGGATTTATAACTGGCAAAATGTTTCAAATGTTATTTCCAAGCCTCTAATATGTGCAGCTCCTCAACTAATGAATTTTTGATTATTGTTTTAGATACCTAAAACAATTAAATGAAATATTTTAAAGCAACAGAAACCAATGGTATCACAGCACTAAATAATTTAAAATGATTACACTAATTGTAGGTAACTATATTTCACTTTGTTTTTCTAGGTTTCAGACACTATGTTACTTACCTTCCATTGTAAGGTTAGGGAACTTTTGGTCCTGTGAGAGGGTTTGGGTGGGAATGGACATTCTGGAGCACAGCTGTGAGTGGTGAAGCTAATTGTCTCTGAACAGGATCCCTTTACTGAATTGTACACTGCATATACCCTGAAAATGAACATGCATGGATTTATGAATTTGCTGGCAATTATAACAAGCTTTGCATTTTCTCAAGCATTTGTAATGCCACACTCTCACATCCCAGCTCTCCTTGCTATATTTTATTCAGTATGAATTTTCAAAATAGTTCACAGCAGAACATACATATTATCAGGGGGGCCGACAGACTTGCTGCGCCTCTAGGAAAGGTGGAGGTGAGCCTGTCTCAGGTGGAAAGGGCGGGGCTGGGGCAGCCAAGTCCTGAGGGCACTCTGGTGGTGATTTGCTCCTGAGGTCGTCATGGCAGTGGCTGGGAGCCCTGGACCCTTCTGAATCGCCACCACAGCTAGTTTAAAGAATTCCACAAACTAATCATTACCTTCTTATTGGTGGACATTTGTACCACCATTTTTCTTGACTACTGCAGGGGTGTGTCTACATTGGCATCCCTTTCCGGAAAAAGGATGCTAATGAGACACATCGCAATTGCAAATCCGCGGGGGATTTAAATATCCCCCGTGGCATTTGCATTTACATGGCTGCCGCTTTTTTCCGGCTTGGGGATAAGCCGGAGAAAAGCGCCAGTCTAGACATGATTCTCCAGAAAATAAAGTAGGAATAAGAAATCCTCCGGAAAAGGCTTTATTTTCCGGAGAATCAGGTCTAGACTGGTGCTTTTCTCCGGCTTATCCCCAAGCCGGAAAAAAGCGGCAGCCATATAAATGCAAATGCCGCGGGGGATATTTAAATCCCCCGCGGATTTGCAATTGCAATGTGTCTCATTAGCATCCTTTTTCCTGAAAGGGATGCCAATGTAGACACAGCCCAGGTGTTTGGCCCACTATGTTAAAATCTTCTTGAAAATATAGCAAGAGACACCTCAGAAACAAGGGGTGAACAGTATTAACGCATTCACTGAAAAACCAGCATTCAACTCTCATTCAGCAGTGTTAGTTTAAGGGTGGTATCCATATGAATATGCATGTTAGTCTACAAACTCTACTGACAACATACCATATGAGGCAAACTGCACAGAGGCTGCATTCCAGGTCTATTGTGTTTTGTGTACTTGGGAGGAGGAAGTTTACACAGTAGTCAAATACACTTCCTTCAACCAAGTTACAGTTAAACATCAGCTGAACTTCACTACCCAGAAAAGTATTGGAGGAAATACTCAGGCAATCATTGTAAAAACATACAGAAGGTCATAAGTGGCAGTCAATATGGTTTTGTCAAGAACAAATTACGTCAAACCAACATCATAGTTCTTTTGACAGAAGAACAAGTTTTGTGGATGGGGGTAACAGAAGATGTGGTATACTTTGACTTTAGTAAGGCTTTTGATACTGTCCCTAAACAAACAAGTGAAATATAATCTAGATGGAACTACTAAAAGGTGGGTGCATAACTGGCTGGATAACCGTTCCCAGAGAGTAGTTATCAGTGCTTCACAGTCAAGCTGGAAGGGCTTATTGAGTGGTGTCCTGCACGGAAAAGTTCTGGTTATGTTAAATATCATCATCAATTATTTGGATAATGGCACAGTATACACTCAAAGCTTGTGGGCGTTGCAAGTGCTTTGGAGGATACCATTAAAATTCAAAATAATCTGGACAAACTGGAGAAATGGTATGAGGTAAATAAGATGCAACTCAATAAATAGAAATGCAAAGTACTTCCACTTAGGAAGGAACAGTTAATTGCACACGTACAAAATAGAAATGACTGCCTAGGAAGGACAACTACAGAACAGGATCTCAAAGTTATAGTGGATCACAAGCTAAATATACGTCAACAGTGAAACTGTTGCAAAAAAATGAACATCATTCTCAGATGTATTAGTAGAGGTGTTGTAGGCAAGACAGAAGGAGTAATTCACTCTGAAAAGACCTCAAATGGTGCAGTATGTCCAGTTTTGGAAGCCACATTACAGGAAAGATACCAATCTTTCAAAGGGAGTCTTAGAAGACAGCAAACAAAAATGATTTATGGCCTAGAAAACATGACCTATGAGAAAAAAAATTGAAAAAAAACGGGCTTTGTTTAGTTTGTAGAAGAGCAGACCGATGGGGGACAGGATAACAGATGTCAAGTACATAAAAAGTTGGTATAAGCAGGAGGGTGAAAAAATGTTCTTCTTAACCTGTAAAGATGGGACAAGAAGCAATGGCCTAAAATTGCAGCATGGGAGGTTTTGGTTGAACATTAGGAAAGAGTTCCTCAGGGTGCATCTAGATAGCACCCTTCTGTCGGAATAAGCTACGCAAATTGCATAGCTTATTCCGAGTCTAAGTCGAAAGAGCTTATTTTGAATGTGCCAAATTTCAAAATAAGGCACTATTCCGACAAATCCCTTTACCCTCGTGGAATGAGGGTTACAGGGATGCTGGAATAGCATGCCCGCTATTCTGGGAAATAGTGGGTGCTTTTAAAGATGCGGCATTGTTATTTTGGGATACTGGAAGTATTGGAATCCCGAAATATCAATGCAGTCTAGACATACCCTAACTGTCAGGATGGTTAAGCACTGGAACAAACTGCATAGGGAGGTTATGGAACCTCCATCATTGGAGATATTTAAGAACAGATTAGACAAACCTGTCAGGAATAGTCTGGTTATTACTTAGTCCCACCTTGAGCTCAGAGAACTGGACTAGATTACCTAGGAAGATCCCTGCCAATCCTACTCACTCCCAACTTGTATTTCACTTCCTCAGGTGGAAAATAGTAGAGTGTGTGCTCCTACGTCTCATGCATCTTTAGGGTCAGGAGCAGCCTGAGGCCAGCTGTGGCAACTGGCGCCACAGGCGGAACGCGAGATTGGCGCCCCCACCTGCACGGCCATCATTGGCTTGACGTAATCATTGGGTGCCCCAGGCGCCCCGTGACGTCATCATCGGGCACCCCGTTGAAGGCGGCTCCCTAAGCGACCACCGAGTCGGCCTATACTCACGGACCACCCCTGTTTAGGGTGCCACAGGTGCCTGCTCATTTCATCTTTTACCTTTGTGGATCCACCAGGCAGAACTACAGCCCACCCAAAACTCAAGAGGGACAAGAATGTAACCTGGCCATAGTTCCCTCTAAGGTGCGCACCTGTGCGGCCGCGCACAAACAATCGTACGTCCACCAACCTCCTTTGCAGAGCTGCGCAGCGGCACTCACTTTCCTGCTGGAAGGTTAGTGGCATGGTACGTTCCTGCTCTGGTGACAGGCGGGGCTGTGTAATGGGCAGCTGCCCCGCATGCATGGCTGGAGCAGGGAGCTTCACCGTGGCCCCAGTTCCAGCTCTGGTGGCACTGCGCTGCTCCGGGGATGGCCAGGCCATGTGGTGGCGGGGGGCTGGGACTACTCTGGGGCCAGGTGGACCACATGGTGGAGCAAGACTACCCCCAAGATGGGGCTGCCCCAGGGGTGGCTGGGCTGCATGGCAGAGACAGGCTGCTGCAGGAGCACCGGGCTGTGTGGCAGAGCAGGGTTGCTATGGGGGCCGGAGATGCTCTGGGGCCCAGGGCCAGCCCTTTCCCACAGCTGGAACAGCAACCAGAGCTGAGTGGTGGCTGTCTGGCTGCTCCCTGGGTGGGCTGTGGGGCAACTGCTGCCAAAGCTGGAGCTGGGGTTGCAGTGCGGCTGCTCCTGGGGCTGGGGCTCCCTGCACCCCTTTTCCCCCTCCCATACCTCTCTTCCCCCCTCACTGCCCTCTGACTCTCAGAGCCCCCTCAACCCTCTGCTGGCTCCCCATATGTCGCAGCTCCACTCCCTTCACTTCACTCCCTGAAAACCCTGGAGGCTGGCAGCAACTTCCCTCTGCCCCAGGTTGGGGTTCATAGCCAGCCCTGTTGGGAACAGCCTGGGGCAGCCTCTGCCCTGCACACAGGCTGCCCTGAGAGCCGCACTCCCAGGGATGTGGGAGGGGGAAGACCTATCCCCCCCCCAGGAGGGGTGGGGTGAGGGGGCGAGGCAGTCCTGCCTGGGAACAGGGCTCGGGGGGCATGGCACACATCCAAACACGTGCACATGACCTCATTACTGGCGCACAAGCGAAAACTCACTCCACTCATGGATGGAAAATCTTAGAAGGATCACTGAACCTGACACCACCCCATGAACTACAAGTGACCTGTGTTTCTGAAGCTGTAAGGTAGAATGTGCCTTAAAAAACATGAGTGCCTTCAAAAAGTCCAGACTTCACTATCACCCCTAACTATTATATGATGGACACATGGAAACTCATTGAAAGATGGGGGGAAGGGAGGAAGAGAGACTGTGTTTGAAGTGGCTGCAGTAAAATATACTACTTGAAGAATGATGCAGGTTCATCATGCAGGTAAAGCTATGCATGAAAGAACCTGACATTTTTTTAGTGCCTAATGCAGAATTTTTTTTCAAGAACACTGTGGGAAAACATAAAGACTTAGAAATGCTGCCAAGGTCACTGAGACCTAGGATGATCTCCATACTAAGTGCTGCTCATGCAAGTTTATTTATGGACTCCACACATTTACTAGGGCTGGCTCGAACACAAGAATTTTAGTTTGTAAAAAATTTTAGGGTTTGCAGATTTGTTTCCATTCTGCATTAGAACAGAACGGAGACCAGAATGAGAACCAACATAGAACAGCCAATAGCCTGTGTGTGTGTGTGTGTGAGTGAGAGGGGGAGTTGTTAGGGCAGTGGTCCCCAACCTTTTGAGGTTGTTGGGCGCCAGGGGGTGTGGCCGTTCACCCGCCGGGCGCCAGGGGGCCCCATAGCCGCATGCCCGGGGCCGGGGCCCCCGATAGCCACGCGCCCGGGGCCGGGACCCCCCGCAAGCGCCGCACACCTGGGGCCGGCGCTCCTCCCCCCCCCGCAAGCACCGCGCGCCTGGGGCCGGCGCTCCTCGCCCCCCGCAAGCGCCGCGCGCCTGGGGCCGACGCTCCCCGCAAGCGCCGCACCATGTGCCTGGGGCCCGGGGCCAGGTTGGGAACCACGGTGTTAGGGCATTCATCCAGAATGTGGAAGACCCAGGTTCAAATGCCTGATTCAGAGCAGGGATTTGAACCTGAATCTACCACATCCCAAGTTAGTACCCATGCCACTGAGCTATTATCTATTTTGGTGTCAATCAAACTCTCTCCTCACCCCTCATGCCCCGCCCTTACTCTTAGTCCCCTATCTTGGATTTGAGAGTTTCAAGAAAGACTGTTTCAAAAATCAGCATTTTCCAATGAAAAAAGTTCTGTCAAATATTCTTGACCAGTTGATGTACACTAATGCTTTAATACACAAGCCTAACTTCAGCAAGAAAAACACAGAAGGAAACACATTATTTGGTTTTGTAATGGTAGTTTTTTTCCCTTACTACTTTCTGTGCTGCCACTTTGGAGCCTGCCTTTCAAATATTGCAGGCCTGTTTTCTTCCTCAGAAAGAGACCTGGGAAACTGTTCAGCACTAATTTTGGATTTGACAAACTTACAGGAGAAGCGCAGGGCAATTAAGGTAGTCAGAATGAAAATTACCAGTTCGGAAACTATCTACATCTTGGACCTGGACACTGGTGGAAAATCCCCTAATGTTGTGAAAAATGGCATGGGACATCAATACTATTCTGTTATTACTTCTTTACTAGATAAAGCTTGCTTTAAAAATCATGTCAGAGCCTGCAGCAGGAAGCTCTACAGTGTGCTGTAACTTTCTTCTTGCTATTACTGCAACACAGAGGCTCCTTTGCAAAAAATCTTCTGTTCTTCCCACATATCTTTCATCTTAGAACTGACAAACAAACTACACCAAACACATGCCTTCCAGGATATTCATCAACAAGAGTAGTATGGAAGGTATCTACAGAAAGCGTGCGACTCGTCAAGAGTCATAAAAGACGTATCTATGGGTAATATTTAAGGAATAACATAATTATACTGAAAGCATGCATTATGGTCTTCGAGTAAAAGTCAGTCACCAGGGGACATTATTTCTTGATATGGCTTTTTCAATCATGGGGGACTGTCACCTGCCCTGATTAGCTGGTAACGTAATATCAATTGTCTAGCTCTAGCTTTGCTCCAGCCCAGTGGCAAAACATCAAAGACACTTGCAAATAACCAAAATCACTTGGAGATTAAAGAAGAAACTTTACAACAAACAGAGGAACTTTATTTTCTCTCTGTAGAATAAATACAAAAGATTGATGGGGGGGAGGGAGAGGAAGAAAGACCTCTCTAGATCGTTTCTCTGAGGAGACACCTTGGGGAGCAGGAATGTTCTCCTGAAAAATTGAATCCTGGTTCCTGTGCAGCCTGCCAGCTCTGAAATAGACTGAATGTTGGGAGGACAACCCTACTTTATTAGACAGGGAAAAGTAGCTGTTTAAAGTGTAGACCCAGATTCATATTTTATGATTTTGTTTTTCATTGTAACTCTTTGTTTTCACCACACTCTCTTGTTTCTAAGTTAATGCCCCCTTGCATCTTAAATAAAACTCCTTCCATTTCATTACAAGTGCTGTGTGTATTTCAGGAACGGCAGTTTAAACTAAAACTGGTAAACTGGGGATCTTTTCTCCTTTGGGAATGAGGATCTAAGATCACAAGGGACTCAAGGATTGAACGCTCCTCTTGTTAACCTGGAAGGCAAAGTCAGGGCTGATGTCCAGTCATGGGCACAGACTCCCTCTCTCTAGAGCACTGGTCCCCAACCTTTTGGGGTTGCCGGGCGCCAGGGGGCGTGGCCGGGGGCGTGGCCCCCCCATAGCCGCATTCCGGAGGCTGGCGCTCTCCCATCAAGCGCCGCGCGCCCGGGGCCGGCGCTGGCGCTCTCTCCCCCCGCTCCCCCAAGCGCCGCGTGCCGGGGGCCGGCGCTGGTGCTCTTTACCCCCTCCCTCCTCCCTCCTCCCAAGCGCCGCGCGCCCGGGCCGGCGCTCTTTCCCCCCTCCCTCCCCCAAGCGCCGCGCACCCGGAGCCGGCGCTAGCGCTTCCTCCCCCCGCAAGCGCCGCGTGCCCGGGGCCGGCGCTGGCGCTCCCTTCCCCCCCATGCGCTGCGGGGGGTGAATCCGCGGTGCCCCCGGGGCCGGCGCTCACCGTGCGCCACGCGCCCGGGGCGGCTCCGGCACCGCGCATGCGCCACGTGCCCGGGGCCAGGCCAGCCCTGAGCACTTGGCGGGCGCAGAGAAATGCCGTGTTGGGGACCACGGCTCTAGAGCAATGTTTCTCAAATGGTGCTCCGCGGAACCCTTGGGTTCTGCGAAGTGAAAGTAAGGGTTCCGCGAGAACCCAAACACTCCCCCTCTCCCCCCAGCCCTTAAAGAGAGAGAGAGGAGCGGGGCGCGCAAAGACGCTGGTTCCTTCTCTGGTTCTCCGCTGGGCTTTCAGACACCTTCCCGTCCCCCGCTGCTGCTTTGCTTTTACCAAGGGACCTAGCAGCTGCAACAGCTGCTGGTCCCGCTTCTCCCCGATCAACCCAAGATTCCCCCCCCCCCCCCCGTCCTCCGCTGCCGCTCTGCTTTTTTGCTCGACAAACTTTTTCCCTGGCTGTAGGGGTTCCTTGAAATTTTTCCAAGTTTAAAAGGGTTCCGTGGTAAAAAAAAAAAATTGGGAAACACTGCTTTAGAGACAGGGTACTCATAGTTCTGGGTACCCCGAGAACTTTCACGATTACCTGCTAACTGCTATGACTGGGACTCTTGTGTGAGACCCAAAAACCTGCCTGTTCCATAGATATGGAGAGAGTTATTTACCCTCTTGCTCTTCCACCTGAAACATAATTTTAAGATATTCCTAGAACTCAGTCACATATTTACTTTAAAAAAGTTCTAACATGAGCAGACTGACATATGTTTGATATTTTAAATTCAGAAGCAATCTTCTGTTTATTAGATTAAGCCATAACACAGGGTTGCAGAATTGATGGGAAAGGGGTACCAGACGTTCCCTTTGTGTAGAAAACAGAAGGAAACAATAGACAGAAGGAGTGAAAGGAAATTTTGTTCAGGATATTGAACATAAATGAACAGGATGTGAATTTGAGGCCTGGGTTCATAAGTAAAGTCTTAAAGAATGCCATAAAAGCACTGATATTAAAACTTGGTGTTAAAATATCGGTCTGTGACATCGAAACATATGTTAACAATGAAAAATAACTGTGCAACCAACGTGTAGCTTTATAATGTAAGAGAAACAATGACTTAGAACGGAATGCCTGCTGTTGGGTGTTAATTTGTCAGTTTTAAGGAAGAATATAAACATGTAATAAAACCTTTTAAAATATCAAGTCAGTTTATAAAATATACCTATTAATTTTGATATTGTTTGAATCTTATTGTTTGAATCTCGATAACTGGCAAGGTATGAAGAATATATCTTTCTGCATATGATCCTAGCATTGCAAAAAAGCTGATCTGGCAATATGAATAAACGGCTTCAACGGAGTTTGCATATGAAGCGTCATTTGTCATGGGGTATCAGCCTAAATTCTACAATTTCATTCTGTGCACTAATATTTTTGTGCTCATAATTTCCTTATAGCCATGCAGACCTTTAGTGCAAACTTTTCTATTTCACAGCCAAGAGTTTACATAACCAGTATCTGCAATATACTGAGAAAATGTGTTTTGAAAAGTAAAGCTAAAATCTAGGCAATTCCCCATGGCAGAGCTAACCTAAAATATCCAAATGCTGGGTGTGGGGGGAGGGGATAGTCAAATCCAGTGTTTTTTATTAAGAGACCAGTAAAAGTCAAAACTAATAAAGGATAGTGTAGGGAAATGGATGTAACGTACTGCACTGTACTATTTATAAAAAAATTGGGAATACTGGTTTCATTTACCTGCACTAGCAAACATGATGGCATTTTGGAGAGATGCCAATAACAGTCAAACATTTGGCTAGCCTGAGATATACTTTCATATGCACTCTAAAGCCTGTTATACATTCTCAAACTAGTTGATATAGCCGCATACACTTTTC
Source organism: Pelodiscus sinensis (assembly GCF_049634645.1). NCBI lineage: Eukaryota > Metazoa > Chordata > Testudines > Trionychidae > Pelodiscus > Pelodiscus sinensis. The sequence continues at coordinate 40,204,794 of NC_134720.1, read as the reverse complement.
TTTCACTTGAGTGATGACAATAATATGATAGAAATTTTATTGTTTGATAATCTCTCTCATCATTTACAGCCTGAAAGATGGAAAGACACTATTGAATCTTAAAGGCTATTGAAAAAGTACTGTCAAATTCTTGACCCATATCATGCAAAAGACAAAAAGTTCCATTTTCTTTTTAGATAGAATTGACCAGGTTATATTTAAGATATTTTCAGATTCGTAACAACTCACCTGACATGATAATCTGTTGCCGGCCTAAGGTCTTTCAGGTTATATTCTAATTCTTCTCCACTGCAGAAAGAAATCACCCATACATTATGAAAAAGAGCACTTTAGTTAGTTCAGATATTCAATTTCTAAAGTCTAGAGGCTTCTACAAATGATGCATTGAAAAAATAAATAAATTTCCAAGTTAGGAAAATACAAGTAAATAATGTAGGATCAACTTGTCAAAAGACTGGAAATCTTTACAAGGTTCCATATTAAAGGAAAGAGAAGTAGCTATATTTTCCATTTATAATGTAATCCTTTCATGCAAGTTTGTTTCTGCAAGGCTGACAAGAGACTTCGCGGGGCCCTGAGGAGGGAAGCTGGCTCTGGTCCCCCTGGAAGGGGTGGAACCAGCCCTTCAGCACTGCCGGGGCCAAGGGTTTGGGGTTTGGTGGCAATTTAAAGGGCTTGGGCAGCCAAGGTAGCAGGAGCCAGAAACCCCGGTCTGTTTAAAACTGCTGGGTCCAAGTGCAGCTGCATCCTTTACCCTCCCCCCTTTGCGCCATTCTACAGCTCTGATTTCTCCATTCTTTTTTATACATACACCCTTTTGTCCATTTAACTTGCTAGGCCATTCAACTCTCCTTGAGTTATGCTGAAAACGTGATTCAATCATACACCAGTTCCATGATGTTTTATTTTTATCCCGGCAAGGTACCTGCTTCAGAATTGCTGAATTAGGTTGGTGAATATTATATCAAAAGATTCTAACACAGTTTGACCTTCAGCATCTTGCACTAAATGCTTCACTTGTGGCCGTTATTTGGGGTGTTCTCCAGTGGGCTCAGGAGGGAAGTATGTAAACTGCATTACAAACGGTCACAGCTTGTGTTCCTTCAAGTAAATGGCAAAACTTTTATGGACATCAGTAATAGAAGGTGGATCTTTAGATATCAAAGACATGCGAGTTAATTAATGTTTTTAAACTAACACTCAGGCCATCTTACAGTTAATGGGGCCTCAGACTATAGAGGTTATTGGAGAAGAAACTGGCTATGTATTGTCTTCCATTCTAGCCTATCTGCTATAGATGGAAAATTAGAATGACTATCAAATTACTGAATCCATGGAAGTTTTCTCTACCATGGGAACTCTAAGCAGCCTCATGTGTTGTTACCTGTGCTACTCATAACAGAGGCACATCTCTATAATATCATTACCGTGTTTATCCCCAACTTTATTAAAATATAGAAATATATAATCTTAATACAGCATCTGTGCAGATCTGAAATACATTCATTACAGAGTCAAGTGGGGTCTCAGATGTGATACATGTTTAGAAACTGTTTTGAAAGCAAGAAAACTAAAGGAGTATGAAGAATATGGGGTGAAGAATATATGGAACGACTGCACAGACTTGATCACAAAATGAATTCATATGATCACAGAATTTAGAAAACAGGAAAGTTTCACTAGATTCATAACCTATGTCACAGTTGGGCCTGGTGATAGTAAGGTGCACACCGGACAGTGTTGTTGGAAAGCCTATGTAATCCACTGATGAGTGTGTGTTACATGTCCCCCTTGGTGCTGATCTGCAGAGGATATGAGCTACTACAATCCCTAGCTAGAGACATGCAGCAGCTTGTGGTTTTAGCCCTGGCAGGTGACTGTCACATCAGCAAAGTGCATGCAGGAGGGCTATGATAACTTGAGGGACAGGAAATGGTAACTCTATAGTCTTTGGAGATGGATGAAGCAAAAAGTGACATCACATGAAAGGTCTACTGTGGGGTGGGCGTTCCCACACCCAATTTGAAGGGAGCATTTTCAGGTGGAGTGAGAATTACTAAAAAGCTGAGATGAGTCACATTTTTGTGAAATGTGGCCCTGAAGAACCAGGATAACTCATTTTAAACTAGAATATAAATATAGAACAATACATGAAAAAAGTACATAGTTACCTGTAAATTATCTTGTATTTTCCATCCCTCCCTTTGTCTGATAAGGCAACCTCGTAAGTACAAACATAAGGCAAGCCATTGTTGTGTCTATCCACATTTAAAAGGCCAGTTGGAGGGCACCATGTAAGTAAAACTGTTCTTGCTTGAATATTTGAAACCTATAAAAAATATTAATGTGAATTCCAAGTACTGTGGTCTCTTATAAGTATACCAAATATATTTATTCTTTGCCAAGTAACTGCATGTAAATACCACCCCTAAGAGTTATTAAAGAAACTAAGTAGTCATTGGTGAGAGATTAAGAACTGTAATGAATTAGAAACTGGCTGAGACGCAAAAAGTAAATATATAAATAAATAAATAAAAGACTGAGGCTTCGCTGTGGACAGCTCAATGATAACCACGTCTCAGGGTGCAACACAGATCCAAAAATATCCATAGTTATATACATACATACATAGGAAAAACAAAACCAGTTTAGGAGAGCTTCAGGGCAAAAACCAATTTCTAAATGACAATGACTAAGAAGAAATTCCCCTGCTACGAGCTAGTTATTCCACACGATTGCTCTTTTAGAGATTCCTTGTACCTTTCTTTGAGGCATAAGATGGCGTACTGGACTAAATGGGCCACTGGCCTGATTCCATATGGCAAGTTCCTCTGTGCCTCTCTTTTTTTTGGCAGTTTTTACTTGTGACTGTGTTTAACTACAAAGAAAGTGAGTACATCTTCTTTGTAGAAAATCACTGAAGGCAATAACCAAAACATTCTGGCTAGTGTGTTAACATACTTGTCTACGCTGCAGCCTTCACTAGTACTGCCAGCAGGGGAGGTGCACCTGTTAGGAATTATGATAGTCCCTCCTGACCTTCAAATCTGTTAAGCCAAATAATCCTAGTGTAGACAGAGACTAAAACTAGCACATCTCTGCCCCCGCCCCCCCCCCCCCCCCCACATTCCTTAACTGGAGGATTCACTGGCATAATGCCAGAAGCATGATATTCATCATAAGTTTGTACATTACAGTTGTTTCCATTTGAAAAGATTTCTGGCACCATGCTGAGAGAGGAAAAAAACTATTAATGTTCTAAAATCAATGCTTACAGTGGCTACCCCGGAAAGAAAATACTGTACTTCTAAGTTACTCTTCTGAAAAAATCCCTGAGAAATTATTTTGTAGCCCTCAGCATTCTGCCACATAATCCCTTGAGTTTAGATAATGAAAATGACTAATCTCTTAAAATTGCAATGTCAAATGTAACCGTGGAAAAAAAATTAGCCTACGTGAGAAGAAGCTGAGGTTACATTCCAGAGCACAAGGTTTTACGTTTCTTATGATTTCCGCTACATGACAACTTTTACTGGTTTTATCATTCTAGCAGATTTTTCCAAAATACTGGGAGCAAAAATCTCTGGTATGCCAGAAGGTGTAAGAAGCTGAATGATTTAAAGATTCAGTTATACATTTTCTATACTGTTCTACAGGAATCTGACATTCTTCTCCTATTAATGATAACAGTACTTGCAAGCCTAATCGGCTGTGCAACTGTGCTTGGAATTTACCCCTTGAGGGCGAACACAGTTTGCAAAAACGTAGCTTCTCTAGGAACAGGGTTGGAATAGCCGAGTTTAAAGACACACTTTCCTGCAGGAAAGAGCACTGGAAATCTTTAATGTCTATAATGCAGATCATTTAACATCTCTTCTGAAAAATACATTGCCTCTAGGTGAAAAGCACCTTAACTGTTGTTCCTGGTCTTGATATATTAAGCAGATGGCTTCTAAGCCAAGTCCTAAATCAATTTTTTTAACATACTGAGAAGTGAAAGCATCAAGTCTCTCTCATCTTAATGTAAACATTTTGGATTAATGTCAGTAAATGTAGTTAACCATGCCCAAAATATCTCTCAACCAGAAACTGAAATTTTAGAACATGAAATTTTAAGTACAAGTTGAACCTCACTAATCGAGCATTCTCAGGACCTGACTGATGCCGAACTAGAGAATTTGCCAAATCACAGGAGATCAAATTTGTCTAGCACCATTACCAACATTTCCATTGCTTACTGGCTCTTAAAAGACATCGGGGTAAATTAGAGTTAAATAACAAAGCACAGAACACGGAAAGCCAGCACTGGTGGCTGTAACAAATTTTATGGGACCAAGGGAAACTTGGCGACACTCATCATAAGTGGACATCTGGTTAAATAAAATCATGATGGACCAGAGAAGTTGCTGGATCAAAGTGTGCCAGACTAGAGAGGTTCATCCTGTAGTATTACAAAAATTTCTCAAGAACCTTTCACAGATTAGTCTTGCACCAATTTTCCTATCATTTATTGTTCTCTTGCCATTGTCCTAGCGTAACTATTTGCTTCAAACAACTGGATTTGTTAATAATTGGACTGGGTTAGCCAGACATCTATAAGAAAAACCCAAAGTCTCAAGTCAGACATAGAAATTGAAATCTCTTAGGTGTCCTAATAGAATGAAATCATAGCCAAAACTAAATATATTTACAGTTAAAAATTACATGAGATCATTTAAGTGCTTTATTGGCCAAAAAGGAATTTTGCAATATAAAGATCAAAACAAATTTTTTGGACATACATTATTACCAGATGAACTACTGTGAGATTTCTTCCATTATTACGGACAAATGCTTGCATAATTATTTTTCATGCATAAAGACAGGGATTTGGAACTTGATGCACAATATCCAGCCAATGTTTTATTGATTTTTTTTTTATGATTACTAGCTAGGACACACGTATGTATGCTCTCTATCTGGTAACAAGCCCTGTCCTTTAATGAACTTCAGCGATTTGTAGAAAGTCAAGTTTCTCTTAACATTTCTTAAAGAGAAACTCTAAATTTTATGGGCTTCACACAAGAAAATTTGGGTACATGAGTTAATCCATTAGCTGAAGTGCTACAGTTTTAAGCTTTTGGTGCGTAAGAGCCAAGTTCTAATTCTTCTACTGACTTGTGTTAGTGGTGAACAAACAGCAACTGCTGGTATCACAAAGTGAGTTTAAAATAAACAGGTAACATTTAAAATAATGCTCAAGTAAACTGTGAAAATGACAAACAGGTTTTCTGACACCCTTGCAAAAGCTGCATGGCATTTATTTATACATACAGGGGATTGTTAGATGAAGTGAGAAACTGCAAATTTTTAGCATGACAAACCACAATAGTACTATGCACAGAAGGGTGAAAATCAAAACAAATACATTTGCACAACTCAAGGGAAATGCAATTCTTTATTGTGTGTGTGGATGATTCCTCTTTGTTTACTGTCCTTATGTAGATGGAAAGGTTAATGCTGTCAGAAGTAATTTTTCCAGTTGGGTAACTTGAGCCACTTTGTCCTACTAGCTACTGTATTGGATTTTCACTGATTTTTTTTTAAATTTAGGATCAAGAAGTTACTTACTACACATTCTTTGTCACAAGGAGTTTTGAGTGTCTAGTAGAAAGCCCAGCTAATTAGTTTCTGCAATCGTTTCAGTTTACACGGTAAACATTTGCTTGATACACTACCGAGGTGATGGGAGTAATTATTTTACCAAAGTCCTTATAAAATAATCCCAAGCCTTGCACAACACTGATAAATATCAATTTTCCAGTTATTCAGATCATGAACAATAATCAAGGTTTCTGTACAAGTTTACTTTGAAACTCTGACCTAGCGTTCACGGGCCTTTTCTGATTAGGGGGTTTATTGTAGGTGTACGAACAACACCGAATGCTGCGTTCCTTTGCTCCCCAAAGGCCAAGTTTGAAAAACCTGAGGGTCAAATGAGCTAATAGCTTTTACTAGGTCCAGTTTCCTTTTCAAATCATGGTCTGATGCTGCAGTCCTCAATCAGGCAAAAATCGTTAGGAGTTAAAAGGACAGCAGGAACAGGCTGTTATTTACAATCCAATCTTCATTTGAACTCAGACTAGCACACCTGTATGGCTTCTTTTCCCTTCTCCCAAGTACAGTTGTCAGCATTTGCTGAAAGGGTGCAATAATCTTTCTAGCTTCTCTGTAGATCCACTCCATTGGATCACAACAGTGACACTCAGCCATTTTTTAAGCTTGTCCTCAAGTTTCTCCTCTCTTAGGGTATGTCTATGCTAGCTCGTTAGTTCAAGCTAGGTAGGCAAATGAGGGCAACCGGAGTTGCAAATGAAGCCCGGGATTTAAATATCCCAGGCTTCATTTGCATCTTCCCGGGCGCCGCCATTTTTAAATCCCCCTTAGTCTGAACTCCGTGCCCACGGCTACACGCGGCACGGAGTAGGTAGTTCGAATTAGGATCTCTAAGTCGAACTACCAGTTCCATGAGGAGTACCAGTAGTTCGAATTAGAGATCCTAATTCGAACTACCTACTCCGTGCCGCGTGTAGCCGCGGGCATGGAGTTTGGACTAATGGGGATTTAAAAATGGCAGCGCCCGGGAAGATGCAAATGAAACCCGGGATATTTAAATCCCGGGCTTCATTTGCAACTCTGGTTTCCCTCATTTGCCTACCTAGCTCGAACTAACGAGCTAGTGTAGACATACCCTTAGAGGGGTGGCTGCTTCAAAGAATGAATACCTGGTCAGTGACATTCAGAACTAGGAACTCACTTGGATTTCAGGTTAAACAAACAATGCTAGGAAAAATCTAATCCTTTAAAGGGCTCTGTTATAAAATTTGATATGATCTATGTGCAGTTTCCTGAAATAGGTGGCAACATTAGATATTATAAAATGTACTCATTGCTTGAATTTAAGTCCACTTCCAACTGATTCACTGCTGCCTCAATTTCATTTAATTTACATACACTGTATTTCTTTTATTAAACAATTTTATTTTTCTCTTCTATATATGTTTTGTTTGGGCTACAAATATTTTAATACTATTGAAGCAATGGCAATTATATAATATCATTTCTCTCACACTACCAATTATATGTACATATTATATAAACATACTTGTATATGTTACACATGTACACACGCAATAAATGATGGCAGCCTATGTTATTCTTATGAGCTGAGTGAAGACATGCTACCGTGTTGAATTAAAACACCACTGAGGTTGATAGGTATGAACTCACCCTTCAATTAATATAACTACAAGTTTATGTGCCATATAAGACAAAAAGTAGGTCCACACACTCAGGAACTTTAGACTAAGTTTGGGCTTTCTTTGGACAGGTATGTGTATGAAAAAAGATTATACAAATGAAGATCAGACAAGAACAGATCGAGAGAGAGAGAGAAAGAGCCAGAGACATGGAGCAGCTGAAAATATGGAAGAAACCTGGGAAGAGATATTTTTTTTTTTTTTTGTCAGGGAGCAGGCCTAGAGCATCCTTTGGTGCTCTGAGCGAATGAAGCCATTTCCTGCTCTTGAGTCTCTGTGTTCAAAGTCACAGCACTTTTCTCATTCTTTGTAAATAAACAAAACTGCACCAAAGACACACCTGACTAACAGAAATCTCTATTTCTCTCTGAAATGCCCACAGGATTCCAAACTTTATTTACCCAGGTGTAAAAAGGTCAACAGTATTCATTTATTACTAGCATGAAGTCGGGGTAGCCCTACCAGGGGAACCCCTGGGAACCTCCGTCATAGCCGATGGGCAGCAGGGCAGGGAGCATCAGCAAGATCAGCTTTAGCAGGACAGCAGCAGGGCGGAGAGTCCCAGGAAGAGGAGCTGGCAGCTGGGCAGCCATCTGGGGATCTCTGACCTCTCCTGGTCCGGCAAATTCCCTGGTCCGGGATGACTCAAGTTCCAAGGGTGCCGGACCAGAGAGGTCCAACCTTCAGTACTATTGTTTTATCCCTCTGCCTATAAAGCTAAGTGCCTTAGTTAAGTGGCTTGTGCCCATGAAAGCTCATGATACAATCTACATGTTTTGTTAGTCTTTAAGGAGCTACTAGACTCTTTGTTAAGTTTTCCCTTAGTTACCATCAGTCCAATTACACAGGATTCAGAGATGACCATAAAATCTTTTAAAATGTACCAAAAATGGTCAGAGATTTAACTTTAGAATTCTCACAATCTTCCAAGGTTACATATTCAATTCTTCTAATGGAATCAAGCTCTGGAATACTCTCTGATTCTCCAAGTTGCTTTCCCAGGTCTGAAGAAGAGCTATAGTAATTCGAAAGCTTGTCTCTCTCACCAACTGAAGTTTGTGCAATAAAAGCTATTATCTCACCCACTTGGTCTCTCCAAGCAGACAGTGACTGAAGCAATTTTGAATACTGCCCGCCTTGCACAATCGGCCATTTGTAACTTTGAGCATGTGTGAGGAGTGGGCAGTTCCACATTCGAAGGGGGGAAAGGAAACAAAATGTACTGTAACAATGGAGGCTTTGGGGTCTGGTCAGAGGTTTAGAATGTTGGCTGTAGTCTCACAGAAATGGAACAATGGGCAAAGTGCCTTGAGCTTATCCCTTCTCAGGCCAAAAGCCCTCGCCCATCTTTGGATGGAATCATACAATTCTCCCACTCTCAGACCAGGCCTTGGGAGCACTCCCTTGGTACTAACTGCTTTTCAATAGGCCTGTCTAAGGCTCAGACCCTGCGGCTCTGTTCCCTCCAGGGGCAAAGATAGTGGCAACCCGTGACAATCAGACTGTTATTTATTTTGAAACCAAAGCAGTTAAGAGAAGGCAGATCTTAAACAATAAATCAGTATTTACACATGGTTGCCTTTTGTTAAGGCTCACCATTCCCTGGATCTGAAATAGACCCATTCCTTTACATTCCCTTTAGAAGTCCCTCTCTGTGCTAGCTTCTCTCCCTGGGTAGCTGAGAAGAGCTTTATAAATGTCTAGGGTTCTTTGGATCTCTGGGCTTGTTCCCAGGCAATACAAAGCTGGTGTTTGCATTGGCAACAGGATGTAGGATTCGCAAAGCCAATAGTTGCTTCCATGTCTTGTAACTGGCCCCCCAGGCCTGCTGATGGGGTCAGGGGAAGAAGGCAAGAGTTGCCCTGAGGCCTGGAGATTCAAAGAAGCTAGTACTGGCTCCTGGACCTTTAAATTGCCACTGGAGCTCCATGCGGCTCTGAGGGGGGAAGAAGCACGCTGCATGCTCCATGCGGCACGGAGGGCTGGCTGGCCTCGGCACTGCTCTTTCCACCTGAGGCCCCGCCCCTTCCCAGAGTGCGGAGTCAGTCTCCTACCCCAGCTTGCCCCGGGACCCACACAGTCTGTCAGCACCCTTGCTGCTCAACAAGCATTTGTTTAAGATTTTTACCAGGATCTACTTGGTTGCTTCCCTGCTAGTTTTTCCCATAGCTCCTTATTAAACTAGAACAATACATTCATTTCATAAAGTTTTACAACTCAACATATAATTGCATCTCACTGGCCAGGTCATATATAGGATTCATGAAATTATTACATCTATATATTCTTAGAGTATATTACACACAGCAATTCCATGGCAGTCACGAAGTGTACTCCTTTTTTTCTGCAGACCAGTCCACTGCTTATGAATGCACCTCAAGGACATGTTAAATGTAATAGTACAGTACAGAGGAGTTAGCCAAAGACTAACAATCACATGTTTCAGGACAAAGAAGTTTGTAGGAAACAAAAATTAAATTTGGAATTTAAAAAGAAATGCTGAATAAACCACTGAAACTTTAATTTACTAGGGATTTAGATTCCCCCATTTATTCCTTTACTATGTAAAGCCCCAGTCCTGTAAAGGAATGTACTGATGCAGATTTTATTGTGAATGAAGTCCGGAATATCATGTGAACATAATGTCTACACTGTGGCATCTGTTTGCCAGACAGATCTAATTTGCAACAGGAACATTTTCCACACTTCTCAGTGTTATTAAATAAAATCTGGTTTGTTCTTGCCACAGATATATTTTTAATGATTTATTTATTATCCTTCTTGGGGGCAGAGGATAGGAGACGTGATATCAAATAAATATTTGTATTATTTATATCCTTATATGTGCATTACAGTATATAACACGATACAATAACTAAAATTAATATATTTATGCAAGAATTACAAAGTGTTCTATACATAGCAATTAATTAAGCCCCAGTAGATGCTACATAACACCTAAAAATTGTGTACATTGTATGGATTGAGAGTTTTGCCTCAGTATGTACTCTGGACTGCAGAACTATGATCCATAAAAATGTTCTTGGATGAAAATACACGTATACAACATGCTAGCATATAATAATTCATAGACCATCTCTTATTTCACCAGCATTATATCATGATCATATTTGTGAAAGTCATCTTTTTTTTTTTGTAAACTTGGAATACGTACCTGTGGTTTCTCTATTCCAGAAAGAATGTCTTGAACTCTTTTAGTTTCTGAGTCATATTCTGTAAAACAGACAGAAAAAAGTAAATTACCACCATTAGATGGCAATAATGTCACCAAATTCTATATTCCTTCATTATGCAGTTTTTACTAGAAACGAGACAGAGAACAGTAGAACTGGTTCATCAGCAACAGTTCCTTGTGGCACAATTTGCTCTTTTGTAACAATGGCAGAAAAAAAAATACAATGTACTGTTCCTTACACATGAATATGAAAAATATATTCTGGTGTCTGAATGAAGGGCCAATGAAGTTTTCAAGCCTTAATGACTGCAGCTGCAGAACTGACAACCACACACTTCCTCAGCTGCTTATTATTTGGTTTCATGGCCAAAAACACTACCCAAAAGGTTGGCCTACTCCTTGAAGCTCAAGAATGTGTCTACTTTTGTCAAGAATCTGCTTAAAAATATCACCACCATTTTTAAAAGTTCCATGCACTAGCATGCCAAAATAACAGAAAGGCAAAAAACTCCAATGTAAATGCCCACTCCTCCTGAAAGAATCTGCCTCGGACACTGGAATGACAGTGGGACTGCCTTCTATGATATGTAGTGCTTTTCAATCTCAGCCTCTTGACAAAAATTAACCTAAGCTAATTCTGAGTAAGACGACGATAGCAGGGCTATATTTTTTATGGTGTTAACACATTTTACCAGTTATCCTAAGTGTATAAATTAGCATATTTCAGAACACACAAGATAAATCTGACTTGACAACTCTACAGACTGGGGCTTTATGGTAGGGGGTCTGTTTTGGGAGCAGTTCTGTTCAATATCTTCATCAATGATTTAATATTGGCATAGAGAGTACGCTTATTAAGTTTGCAGATGATACTAAGCAGGGAGGGGATGCAACTGCTTTGGAGGATAGGGTCATAATTCAAAATGATCTGGACAAATTGGAGAAATGGTTTGAGATAAATAGGATGAAGTTTAATAAGGACAAATGCAAAGTGCTCTACTTAGGAAGGTTTCACACATATAGAATGGGAAGCAACTTTCTAGGAAGGAGTACGGCAGAAAGGGATCTGGGGGTTATAGTGGGCCACAAGCTAAATATGAGTCAACAGGGTGACACTGTTGCAAAAAAAGCAAACATGATTCTGGGATGCATTAATAGGAGTGTTGTGAATAGGCCTCAGTTGGACTACTGTGTCCAGTTCTGGGCACCACATTTCAAGAAAGATGTGGAGAAATTGGAGAGGGTCCAGAGAAAAGCAACGAGAATGATTAAAGGTCTAGAGAACATGACCTATGAAGGAAGACTGAAATAATTGAGCTTGTTTAGTTTGGAAAAGAGAAGACTGAGAGGGGCATGATAGCAGTTTTCAGGTATGTAAAGGGGTATCACAAGGAGGAGGGAGAAAAAAATGTGCTTCTTGGCCTCTGAGGATAGAACAAGAAGCAATGGGCTTAAACTACAGCAAGGGGAAGTTTAGGTTGCACATCAGGAAAAACTTCCTAACTGTCAGGGTGGTTAAACACTGGAATAAACTGCCTGGGGAGGTTGTGGAATCTCCATCTCTGGAGATATTTAAGAGTAGGTTAGATAAATGTCTATCAGGGATGGTCTAGACAGTACCGGGTCCTGCCATGAGGACAGGGGACTGGACTCGATGATCTCTCGAGGTCCCTTCTAGTCCTAGCATTCTATGACCCACTGTGAGGAGATTACTTAGGGAGGTGGTGGAATCTCCAGCCCTGGAGGTTTTAAAGTCTCGGCTTGACAAAGCCCTGGCTGGGATGATTTAGTTGGGATTGATCTTACTTTTAGCTGGGGGTTAGAATCAATGACCTCCTGAGGTCTTTTCCAACCCCATGATTCTAAGATGTTGATCCAAATGCAAAGCTCATCAATGTTTAGGGACACTGGGGATCCAGTAATCCCGTTAGTCTTATTGCACCCGTAGCCTGAAGTCATGAAATTTGCATCCAGCTCTGAAAATTCTGAAAGGGGCTCATCTCTAAAGAATGTCAGTATGAAATGCTTCTCTGTCTACAGTGGGTAGCTATGCCTTTGAAAGTTTCTTTTATGGTCATTACGTCACCCTCACTTACAGCCCCAGAAGCTAAGTTTGAATCCTTCTTGACCTTAAATCCTGAACATGTGGGCTGAATTTTCTCTCCTCAGTCTGCTTTCTAACAAGGGTTCTGTGTCACACTAAATAAGAGATGAAAATCAACCCTAAAGCTCAGTGAAATTTCACTTCCCTCTCCTTGTGATAAATGATAGCTTTGTACAGTAACTAAGCCCTTTCTGATGCCTTGCAGGGCAGGGCTGCAGGTTTAAGACATTCCAATTCCTGGAGCTGAACAAGACCTAACAGTAGGGTATCCCCAGCAATGACAAAAACGTAAAGGCATCAGCTTTCTAACCCAAATTAACATAACCCTGATCCCAGTTCACTACGTATATAGTCCGCACACGTGCACATGCCTACTAACTCAGCCATCCACTCCTCCAGGCTCACAATGGCTTGATGTCAGATGTAAAGTGCCTGTAATCATGACAGTTCACATACAGTAGAAGTCAGTTTGGAGCTGGAAACAAGTAAAAGAACCTTCACCAAAGAACTCAAGCAAGTAAAAAGACGGATGTCGATGCAACGCAGGAAAGATGAAAATGGGCAGTGTGACTCTCACCTATGAATGAGACAGCTAGCTCTTTAAAATGCTCATCACACAGTATGGAAGGTTCTGATGACAAGATGTTTCTCCTACGACATGGGCACTCAAATAAGCTTGCAAACTAATTTATTTAATCATAAAAATAACCTTAATCACACTGTTGACAAGACATTTTGCTGTAGAGTGAAATCATTTGGTGTCAACCACAGCAAAGCATTCCACTAGTACTAATGACACCCGTTGCCTGTATCATGGGAGAGATCATGGTTTGATGAATATTGGAGATTGATTTTTTTTTTTTTGCACTTCCACTGGTTACTCCAGTTTGAGACACTGAGGCACAATGGCACTCTGGGCAATGTAGAGACACTTGCACTGCCATTACTTTTGTCATTGAATGCACAATGTTCTCAGGATAGGCAGTCTCACATTCAAATTACAAACCAGGTTAAAACTTGCTTTTATAATAGTTTAATAACCAAAGGAAGACTTTTCTCCTTTGAATGTGCAATGAAACATTCAACATGTATAAATAAATAAATAAAAATGGCACACAAAACGTATTGCTGTCCCTCGAAACTTATTGATATCCCTTTCCCTAAAAGTGCCAGGATTGTGCAGGAAAAAGACTCACTTTATAAACTCAATGCAAGGAACATACTAATGTTGTGCCTACTTGAGATATTTGCATATTCAGTTCATGATGTTTGTATCATTCATTCACGATTCTTGCCACTTTTTAAAGTATTAGTCACCTTAGGCATACTCCATTACTGTTAGTACCATAAACCATAAAACCTTTTGAAAAAGGAAATAATTTCCACACCATATATAGAGAGAGACGAGAGCTGTTCATCATATGTACTGTCAGATCATCTATGTACAAAGTTGACGCTATGTGCCTTTAAGGCTTAAAAAGCACCACATCGTACTGAGTCACAAAACAACAGCATAAACAATGTTAACGATGACGATAGATCATACACCTTAAATGGAAGGAAATATAAACTAAAGAGACAATGGACAATAGAGATACATATAAAAAACAAGTGGTAACATAATGGCATGGACAGATGACAAAACTTTTCAATACAAAACAAAAAAGCCTTGTATTATTAATTATTATTATTATTATTATTAAGAACAAATTAAGAGGTGACAGTTTTAGCATTTCTTTAGGTTTTTCATTTACTATTTCATGAATCAGATGAATTCTTATCAGGTTTCTGTGGTCTACTAGAGCTGTGCAATAACAAATATGATCATCTACATCCTTCCAGGTCACACTCCTTTATGGTGAACTAGAAAGACCATGGATCCTTCCCTCAGAAGGATGCTGGTCATTTTTGCCACCAGATGGGGCCAATCTCTTAACTAAGAACATATTCAAGCATGAGCTCTTTCTCCTTGGCCAACAAGGAATGGGAGCCCTATGGAGGCAGCTCATGAGGAGTTAAAAAGAAGCTCTTGAATGATTCTGCAGTGACTCACTCTGGATAGCTGTAGAACTGTATTGCCAGTCTCTAAGGCTTTGTCCAGACTCAGAGGTTTTTTCGAAAAAAGTAGCCTTTTTTCGAAAAAACTTCACCTGCGTCTAGACTACAGCCGCGTTCTTTCGAAATTAAATCGAAAGAACGCGGCTTGTCTTTCGACGGCGGTAAACCTCATTTCACGAGGAAGAACGCCTTTTTTCGAAAGTGCTCTTTCGAAAAAAGGCGTTCTTGAATGCCAACAGGGCTTTTTAGAAAGAGAACATCCAGACTCACTCGCTGCTTTCTTTCGAAAAAGCAGCTTGCTTTTTCGAAAGTTCCGCTTGCAGTCTAGATGCTCTTTTTCGAAAGAGGCTTGCAGTCTAGACATAGCCTAAAAGCAGCTTCCCCAAGCCCCCATTAGCAGAAGGAATGTTGTTATAAGTCAGGGTCTTAGGAAGAACTACTGGATAATACAGAGCACTTCAAAAATGAATTCTAATCTGAGAAGCTGCTATCTTCAGCTCATGCAGGTGTAAAACACCTGGCTATGGCTGTGCAAGCAGACTAGCTTCCACCTGAAGAGTACTAATATCTTGCAATGACTGCAGTTATGGTAAAGAAGAGGGCTCACAAACTCTGTTTCTAATGGCCAGCAAACTCTTGAAACAAAAATATTACCCGTGATTGCTTGAGAAATTGGGAGAGCGTCCATTTGTTAAGGGCATTGCGCCTCAAATGCCCATCATAGCAGGAATTTGGGGGATTCCTTGATTACTCATTGGAGGCTTCCAATAGACACTATAAAACCCTGAGTTATCATCTATGAAAAAGTGAAACTTCTGAATGCTTACGAGACGCTATGGATAGTTCCGAGCTATACAAATTCATTTTAAATCTGGATCTTAAATCACTCTCAAGTTCTCGGTTGTCTGGATTTCGGATTCTTTTGGTTTGACCTTTTATACAAAACTGACCAGCTGTAAAATTTGTATCTAGATTCACATTCTGGTACCTTTTTCTCCAAAGTTTGGGGTTTGTTTTGGTGCTAGCCCTCCCAAACTCAGCAAGAGAGTGAATTTTCCCCCTAAATTTTCTGCAGGCTAGTGGTTATTATGGTTGGAAGCTAGTTCTCACAGATAGAAAGCTTCTTAAAGATTTTGATTAGCCCAAGTTCCTGTTCCTTCCTGCATGTACGTTACAAACAATTTTTCTAACACCTCTTTTTAAAGCAAGGCAAGTTTAAAAATGCAGAAAAAATAGAAGTTTAAACTTTCCATAAATACTGGCCTTCACAATTACTTGAATAGCAGCTACTTATGCATGATGTTTGAAATAGCTACAAGCCTTAAACTAATTAAAATTTTCCATCATAAATACAGTTTACTGATTTTAGGTTTGTCCTGCAATTTTTCCTTCACAGAAAAAGAAGAGATTAAGTAGATACTTAGCTGCTGGCTATAGAAAGTATTTACTTTTTCAACATCCCCTCCATTCCAGTGGGGTGACATCAGCATGAAAATCTTGCAAACCTTATGTCTAGTTCTCAAGCACAGCACCACGCTTGCAGATACGCCAGTCATAACACAATATGCTCTCTCAGAATTTGTTCCAGATTTACAGAGGTTGTGAGTGGCTCAAATATGAGCAATGATCTTTTATCAGTCACATAAAGTGCAACTTACAATTTAAAAGACACTAAACTCCCCATTATACGATATCCTTCTTGATACATTTCTGATTGTTATTAATAAAGCCCTTTTTGATTTCAAAGCAAGAGACAGGAAATTCACACACAGAGATGGCTGCCTGTTAATCTTTGAGATTTTTTATAACCAAATAAGCAAACAATTAATTATTCATGCATGAGAACAGAATGCAGAAAAAATAGTAAGGCTATTGCAATTATTACATGACAGTCACATCCGCACTGCAAAAGGTGCACAGATGTGCCAGAAATTTATCAGGAAGTTTTCCTCTCCAATCTATAGAGATACCATGTCACAACAGGAGTCACAAAGGTGCAGTCCATGGCACGGCAGGCTCAACGAACCATACAGAACAGACAGCATCCTTAGGTATACACCTTTTAACCTTGAGATGAGAATGATATCCTCAAACCATGAAAAATAGCTGTAGCTAGAAGAAATAATCTGCAAGAGTGGGGCCTGTTCTCATAACATGGCCATGGTAATACTGCTTCTGTTGGGCTATTGTACACTTTTTTTGGCGATATCTTCAAAATCAGCCAGAATTAGGGCCCATTATAAATATATGCTTAGTAAGGAAACACTCAAAAACCTTCTCTTCAAAACAGCTGTTACCCTAAAACAGAATAAACCCTCAAATTGGACCCAAAAATCACCCAAGTATTTCCATATTGGAGTCTTGGAAACCCCTATTATGCCCATATGGTGGGGGGATGTTATGGGAGGAAAGAAGCACATGGTATTCATTTAAACATGACTTGATTGTAACCAGAGAACTTTAAAGCTATGAACAAATTAAAACTTTCCTAGATTCAGGAGCACATTACACAGTACTTGCACTGTGATCTAACTGACTCTATGATCAAACACATTTTATAAAAAGCCACACACAATATAGGCTTGTGATCTAATTGACCCCATATTTAGACTTTGAAAATAGATAGCAACAGCAACAATAAAAAAGGCACACAGTAAAATGGCAGTTAATGGGTTACCACTTTGAACAAATGGAGCAAACAGATGACATGTTCCAACCACACAAAATTCTTATACTTTGCACGCTTTTTATGTTTTTTTCCTCTCATTTCCTGGAAGAGCTGTAATATTTTTTACTTTTCTTAGGCTCTGGACCAGTACCCAGAGCATTTGAGGATGCTTCCCTAGAAGTCTGAGACAAGCCTACAATATTCCATTGCTGCATCAGTGATTTCACTATTTCTGTACCCAAGTCCTTGAGAAACATGGTACTCTTACCATGTGCAATCAGCAAAATCCAAACAATATATGCATTCAGACCTGCAATGTTTATGTGCGATGCAATAGTGGGTCGTTGAACCAGCAACAGCACCTGTCAAGTGTGGGCTTGCTAGAAAATGTATTTGACAAGTATCTTTGCCAGAAACTCTTCCTAGCAAGTATGGACTTCACAAAAAATCAATTTGATAATTTTATCATAAAAAGCCCTTAATTTGCTGAACTATTGTGATGATACTTAAGAAAATGTTATCTGCTGTCTCTGGATAGGTCTATACTACACAGCTCTTAGCAGCCCGGCTGTTGCTAAAAGTCAGATAGTGTAAATGCTGTCTGTACTTTTGCAGATAAAAATCTTCCACCTCTACTAGAGGCATTTGCTAGTACTTGCTACAGTAAAGCTTCTGTCCTTGGTGGACCAGTGGGGAAAGAGAGGGGAGGGAGGTTTATATAACCTGGGAATGATGAAAGCTTTGTTGGTCAATTGCCAGTGTAGACAAAGCCTCAAAGACACCATCCCTAAAGACCCTTTTGGTGCATTGTTTTGGAAAAACAAAAACCACTGAAACTATGATGCTGTGCTAACAGATTCACGTGCTGTCTCAAAATAAAAACAATCTGATGCCTAAATACTTGACTAATAAATTTGTCGTTTAATTAGCCCCAATACCTTTTAGACTTTTTTTGCTAAATTAAAACCATCAAATGGAAAGTATGCTGACAAATCCAATACTAAAAAGTGGAACTCATCAACATTTGAAAATACTTAAAGAAAAAGAGGCAGTGGTTTTCCCCTCATGTTTTATTTAAGTTTTCATGTGTGTTTGGAATCCAAGAGAACACTAAAGACCTTAGCAGTGTAGTACTTACATTTTCATTTTATTTTCAAAGAATAACATTTAAGGTGTCAAGACGACCCTCTTATCTTTTCAGTGATTTTTTTGTTGCTTCACAAAAAAATACAATATGAAGAATGATAAAATCAGTGTGGAAAGCTAGACTTTGCCTGAGTTTAAGAAAAACTAATGTATGACACTGATTTGGCATAAAATATTTTGTCTAGATTTTTATGCATATCAGGACCAGTTATCCCAAAACAGTAGGCGGGTTAAACTGTGGTCAGGGATTATTGTTAACTATTTCCACAGATGCCTGTGTTTGCATTTTCAGTTCTAAATATTAAACATTTCTGAGCTCTGCAAACGACTCTGAAGCTACGATAAGGATAAAGCAATTTTTATTTCTATTCACTTTATTCAGCTGTGCCCGGCGCTTAAAAGAAACACTCTTTGTGTTTAATGAAACTAAAAGTATTCTGCAATATGGGCAAGTACCAGACTTGCATAAGCTGTTGTGCACTGAAGTCAGTCACCAGGAGAGATACGCCAGTTTGGATCATTTTTAATCAATTTTTCATTTTTGTTTGTAAATTAGAAAAGGGCACAAAGAGAAGTCGATTGCCTCTGCAAGTGGAGTGAAATGCTGGATGCAAGGGACAAACGGAGTGTGTAAGTCGTTTTGTTCTTTTCTACCACTTCATTGCTATTGCTGGAACACAGCAGCAACAACAGCCTCCTACTTTCCTGGCTAAAAATCGGAGTGAATTCCTGCTGTGAGCATGAGGTGGTCTACCAGAAGGCAAAACGGGACTTTCTTTGTAAAATCAAAGTACGAACTCTATACTGCATCAGTTTACATCTCAAGGAAGTGCTTTGTGTCTTACAAAGACAGTAACAGATGCACAGCACCACACATGGCTGCAGCTGGTTATTTGTGAAGAAACACCAAATTAAACAGTGACATAACCCACATAAATGGACAAAGTACAAGTTATATCTGCGTATATAGCAGACTTTTATCTTACGTACCAGTCCTTTTCTCCTACTCTAATGAATAGCTACATGTTTGACCCTTTTAGGTAGTTTTCTGTGTCAGAAATAGTCTTTTATTTTTGGACAGCTTCTACTACACTATTATACAACAGAAGTATGCAAGATCTTTGGGTATATAAAGGCTGATATTTACATAAAAGAAATAAGGGCTTGCCAGACATGGAGTTCATGAGCTGTATGTGTAAAGATTTATGAATGTGGCCACTCATCTTTTTTCTTTTTGTAATGTGGATATATCTGTCTCACAAGAAATCTACAGACAGACAATATTTAGAAGCCCATATCAGTCTACATATTTAAGTGTGTGTCATTTCTAAAGGCTACATTTTCAAAGGCCCCTTTTAAACTTTGTTGGCAACCTGTGTGAGTAGCAGACTATATGCAAGATACGTAAAAGCAAGCTGTCTGCACATTCCCATGGATATGTTACAGCGTCCACTAGAGTTTGAACTGGGGATCTCCAGAATCAAAAAGTATCCACAACACACAGACCAACGGGTTAAACATTCAGATGTCCCAAGAAAAATAGGAAGGGAATTTAAAATGAAATTAATCTATCGTATTGTTTCTAGTATGAGAGAATTATAAACAGTACTGTGCTGGAGCTCGTTACACTTTACAGAATACAGCTTCATCTTAAGCTTCAGAGGGGTAGATGAGTAAGTCTATAATAGGAAAATCTAAAAAATAACAAATAGACTAGTAGCACCTTAAAGACAAACAAAACATGTAGATGGTATGATGAGCTTTCGCGGGCACAACCCACTTCTTCAGATGACAGGAGTTTTGGAAGTCCAGATCCAAGAATAAATAAGGGAAGGAGGGAGGTGGGGAGAAGGGAAAAAATGGAGGGGAGGAAGTTTAAAAAAAAAAAAAAAAAAGAGAGAGCGAGAGTAGATAAGCTTCAGAGGGATAGCCAATTTAGTCTGTAACAGGAAAAGCTTAAAAAACAACAAATAGTTACAAGAGGCTGATGAGAACCATTAGTTTGCACTTGGAAAGGAAGATGATGTAATAAATGACAATAAAATCATAAACATAAATAATCCCTGGTATATCTCTACTCCTGCAATAAAAGAATGGTTTTAGTCTTGCACTTTAAATGTGAAATGCCAGGCCACAACAGCAGTGTTTTTTTGCATGCTGCTTTGTTTAATTCCAGAAGTTGTCTTCCCATTCACACATTAAGCTTGGTGACCACAGAACTGAAGAATAAATGTGAAAGTCTGTGTTTCAACAAACATTACCTCTGTTCTTACATTTCTTGCTCCTGATATTTTTTCTTTTCTGTATCTCTTCTGATTGGGGGCAGAACTGTGATATTTGTATGTATAAGATACATCACTGAAAAATCTCCTATGCCTATCCTTTTCTGGAACCATTACTTCTCTGACTGGAGTTGTGTTCTTGGTACTTAGTACTTTTATCACCAAGGGACAGCACTTTTTTATTACGAAAAAAAAAAAACCCAGACAGACTGGGAAGTTATTTTAAATCTCCTATGTAGGGGAACACAGGTACAGATATAACATTTGAAAGTAACATTTGTGCAAGCAGTCGAGAAGGAGAAAGGAAAGTTATTTTAAACCCTGACCTTGAGCTCCAATAATTACTACTGTAATGCAATGCCATCAACATTCTGTAATGAAAATTATCAGTACCATTACAGACTAATGGTAGCACTTACATATTTCTAATTTCTATATTTCATAGTGCTTTTACAGTGGGTAACTCTTCTCTCCAAATTACGATATAGAAAATGGAAGGACTGAGAGCTTAAATGTATCACTCAAGATCACACAGAGAGACAGTGGTATGGCCAAGAACACAGTGCAGAATTCTCAACTCCTACTTCTCTGTGGGAGCCTCTTTTGTGCTGTTTCAGATATGTACTTGGAGAAAGGAGAAAGAGGCTCTTAGAATACCTTATGCACTTGTGTAGTGATTGGGATGTATGTCAGCGCTTTCAATTCCCTTCATTTATTGGTCATCCTAATTTATTTTTTGTCATTTGAATCTGTGATTCTCTCCCTCTCCCCGCTCTCCCCCCTATCAGTATTCAGAATCAGTGGTATGCTCTGGCAAGAGTCAGATACAACCCTGCCAGTCTGATGAACTGAAGAATCATTCAGAGAAGTTATTTTCTGAAAGGGTCACTAAGCTACTACTACTTCTACTACTACCGCTAATATCAGCTGCCACAAAAACCACATGGTCAGACAACCCCAAGGGTTACACCAGTCCTAGCCAAGCTATGCAGAGCAGGAAATCAGAACACTGAATCTTCTTAAAATTTAACAGTGGCCCATTGGTGCCAGCTGCAAAGCGAAGTGATCTGGAATTTCTAAGTTTTCTCCTCTGACATAAAACTGGCTTCTCTGATGCCAGGAGGAGTAAGAGGCTAAATCCTGGACACAGCTCACAGAAGAAAGAATGGATTTCTCTTTTCCTGCATTGGTGAATTTAGTGTTAATGAAAAGTGCCAGACTGACAGCATTTCAAATTGAAGCCCTTTCTTCGGCCACACACAGCTTCTCCTGCTATGTACTCCAATGCTGGTTCTAGATGCTCCAGAGAGGGAAAAAGAGCAATTTTGCCATTCAAACTTGGGTATGCTGTGAGGCAGCTAACAGGAATGCCCATTGTGAGGGGTGAGCTTTCTATCCTCTGGGAATTGAATGAAGACCAAGAATTCATATAAGCCACAGACGATTACAACACTCAGATGTTACTGCCATAGTTGGGATTCAAACCTGTGATTTAGAGATGAAAGGCCCTGTATCCCATTACAGTGCCTCATGCCAGCCAGGAAATTCTTTCCTCTGAAACAGGGTGCCAGTGAAGGGAAAGGCACAAGGGCGTCTATATTAAACTGAAATAACTTATTCTTTCTTAATCTTCAGAAACATAAATATACCATAGATCAAGGGTTTCCATCCTTTTTCGGTTCCCGTACCCCCTTGGCTTTTAGTAAACCTTCCCGTACCCCCTATTCAATATGAAAGGAAATAAATTCTAGACTCCAGAATCCACAACTTTTTTCACTAACACTACTACTTTTGAAATATTTCAATTAGGATAATCTAGTTATTTACCAAATATTCCCCATACCCGCTTGACAAGCTTCTCGTACCCCCTGGGGGTATGCGAACCCCAGGTTGGGAACCCCTGCCATATATGAACAAAATAGGCTTTGATAATCCACCCTATTGTACACAATAGTGCCTATTTTATGACCAAAAAAAATCAATCTGTATATTTAAAAAATGTGTGACTGTCTGTCTGTGAGTCCGTTTGTTCAAGAACTCCTCCAAAATGGTAAAAGGACCATCAAATTTGGTCTTATCCTAACTTAAAGCAAGGTCAGGGTTTGCTTGTGCCAGAAAAATGGGAAGTGCTGGGAATGGGACCATTTTTGATAACCTGGAAATGGGGGCTGACAGGAGGGACAGTCATACCATGGAGAAACGGGGGCAGCGAGTATAGGGCGGAGGAGGGGGGGGCGAGCTACACTGCAGAGTGACCACTGGGGTGCAGCTGCACCAGGAACAGAGATGCCATGTTCCTGGGGCTGGGGCTGTCCATGTTGCCAGCCGTGGGTAAGTCACTCTTCTGCCCCCAAACTCTTCTCGCCCAGCCCTTAGCTGTAGCACTGGATGCCAGCCACCATGCACCCGCCCTTCGGACCACCCTGGTAGCTAGGTAGTTTAGTGCCCCTCCAGGAGACATCGGAGGGGGCAGCAACCAAAGCTGGGCCCATCCTGTGAGGAGATGCCGGTGAGGAGTCTTGGAACTGCAGCACAGCCCCATCCACCTCCTGCAAATAGACGGCAGGTGGGAGGTCTGGAACTGTGGCCCGCCCCACCCCTGCCTGTGAGGAGACACTGGGGTGGGGGCTGGACAGCCCAGCCCGGCTCCCCCAGGCCCATGAGGAGATACCAAGGGGGCTAGGCAGGCTGGCTGCCCAGAGGAACCAAACACCTTTACCCTCCCATGCAGCTGCTGGCTGGAGGTAGCCCTGGCTAGGGGTTGGACAGCCACCCTGCCAGGAACCATGGAATGTGGGGGCAGAGCAGTGCAGCCCTAGCCGCCCTGGGAGAAGATACCTGCAATTCTCCCCACCCCCTCGTTGGAGGAGCCGTCAGGGCAACACAACTCCAGCACCCCTGGGAAAAAATGCTGTAAAAGGTTGACCCGGGTAAGCCGCCTGACTTCCCAGAACCCTGGCCTGAGCCCTGTCTCTTGAGCTACCCTCTCTCCAACACTTGAATCCTGAACATCCTCCTTCTCTAAGCCCCCCCATTCTCTGCCCTGACTCCTGTACGTCTACCTCCTCCCCCCCCCATAGCGTCCAGCCTCCTGTCCTGACCCCCCCACACCTCCTAACCTGAGTGCCCACAACGACCTGGGCAATGGTGGGTAAATCCTCTAGTAGCAGAATAATTTGCAAATTTGCATAATATTTTCACAGAAAAACAAATCAGACTGCAGAGTTGAAATGAACTCCAGAAAAGCCTAAAACTTGGTCTGGATTAAAAAAGAACTCTGCAGCCAAAACTAACAATCTGCTTGGCAAGGAACATTGTATAGACATTGAGTTTGTTAAAAGAACTTGAAAGGCAGTAGAGTGCTTTACAGATGCAGAGGCAAGAAGCTGTATATAATCATCAAACAACCTTTAGAGATCACTGCCCTTAGTTATAACTGGGCAGCCTCACCTAAGTCAGAAGGGTAATGAAAGGAGGAGTTTCTCCTTGGATTTTACTCTGAGCCAGACAAAGGTGTTGCTTGGGATGCTAGATCTCAGTGTTTTAGCGGTGATTAGAAAAGAGATGCAGACAGATGCTGACGTAGTCATTCAAAACTACATTGGGTCTGAGGTCTTATATATTTGCAAACACTAGGCCACACTTGCCAAAGTTCAACCTGTCACTGTACACACAGCTGGGGAACCTATGCGCCTGCTTCCCTAGAGTTGGCCTCATTCCCTCCCTTCCAACCAACTGGGCCCGTGAAAATAACCAGGATAGGAAACTGGTTTTCTTGTATCACTGAGAGGAACTGCATTCATTGCCCATGCCAATTCAGTTGGCTTCTGACCTTAGCATCAAAGAGCAAGGTTCACTTTGATAACCCAACTTCTCTACTGAAACACAAAAAAGAGAGGCAAAAGGTGACAAATGCCTAAAATATTGCCAATTTCTTAATAAACAACATTCCTATAGCCTTGTTTTCATTAGAGTTTCAAATTTAGTTGACATAACCCATGTGAATAAAATGGGGTAAAAATGGGGGCAAAAATGAGGAATGCTGAGTAGGAAAAGCCATTTCAATAATATTCCCAGATACAAGTTACTGCTGATCATGTTGAGAACATGCACAAAACCTCACGTCCTAGTCAATTTTGAGGGCTAGCTGGCAAGCAAAGCAAACTCAATTGTTATTCTAAAGTCTAGATGAAGAGTCACATGACTCATTGCTGCTCCAGTAAAATGTTTTCATAGGAAAATGCTGTTTCTTCTTTTTATTCTTCTCATGTATGAATGTAACATTCAGGTTGCTTAAATACTGGAAGAACATGGAGTCTGCAGCAATTGTTTGTTTTTTGCTGCAGAAACACACAATTAAGCTATTTTTGTAGCTGACAATGATGTTGGTGTAGGGACTTAGTATGGTTCTCGAGGGGGAGTGAGTATATAGATGGGATTAATCATTATAGCGGTTTGCGATATTCTTCCACTATAAAAATCGGTCTGACTATACGGAGTCAATTTCTAGAAGACTTCCTTATGCTGTTGCTACCCTTGACACTTTTAGCTGTACACCAGTAGCTCTCTTTCAAAGCATGTGACATCTTCCAGGGTCTGTCTCTGTGGTACACATTCCTGTTATGGTACAGAAGTGACTTTTATGCAGTAGTTATAGTTAAATAACTAATTCAGATTATTAGGAAAATGTGGCACCATTGCAAAAATAATGATCAATCATCCGTGCTCAGATAGTACTATGATGGGCACAGACAGGATAAATGAAAATTATGTCTGAAAATGGATGACAGGAGAGGGATCACGTGATGATTACTTCGCATTGGCCACTGTCAGCAGACAGGATACTTTGGTCTGACCCAGTATGGCCGTTCTTATGAAAAGATAGATAGGCTGACAGATCCACTTGCTTCAGCAATACTATCAAAAAACAAGGGCAATAAGAATGGAGAAACACAGAAAGTCTAAAGATGACAACAATTTAAGGCAACATAGTAGCTTTTTTATTATATTTATTATTAATTTTTGGGTTTTATTATCATTATTATTATCACAGAAGTGCTGGTCATGACTCCATAGTTAAGGATGAGTTCTGGTTTGCACTTACAGCAGGGATTCAACTACAACGTAATCGCCCCAATTTTAAAGCATTGAATAGAGAATGAATTTTCTGAGAATTTACAAGTACATTTGTTTAATCGATGAATTAAAATTAATTACAAGTTATGTTATTTAGAAAAACACCCTTAACTATGACCAGCTAGTGATGTCATGGAGGGGACAAATATTCAAAATGTGTCTCTAAAAATCACTAGGCTAGTCTGGGACCATTCATACAAAGACCCTTAATTGCAACAGTTTCTCGGCAGCTGTAGAGGGCAAAGTTAAAGAAGTTTGGATGAGGCAGGAGGAGGGCTGGAGCACCAGTGCTGGGGGGGGAAGAGAGCCAGGGAAGCTGGGGGCCGCATCCGGCCCCGGCCTGAGGTTCCACAAAGGGATGTTAAGGACTAGTCGATTATCCAATAAGCAAATGCTTATCGGATAGTCAGTGGACTAGTTGATTCTCTCCCTCCCTACCCCCCCGCCCTTGATGCCTCTATCAGGCTGGGGGACTTGTACATTTCAAAGCTGGCATGCCGCATGCAGCCCCGAGTCAGCGGGACTTCTGCCTGGCCCTGGGCTGCACGCAGAGTTCCACATTCTTCCTTTGAAACGTACAATAGCCCAAGTAGTCCATCAACTACTCGACCAGTAAAATAACGGATAGTTAACATCTCTAGTTCCCCACCCCTGGTTCCTTCCCTCAGGAGCTTACATTGGGAAATGCCCCAGAATCAACTTGTCTCAATTCATTCAAGCAGACACTGACAACACGGAAGACAAAACTATCCACAACTGCCTCAAACAAAGCTGATTAAAGGAGACACAAAGAAAGGGCTTCTGATTATAAGAACTTAATTAGCAATTTGTAGGTTTTGAATCTGAAACATGGCAAGAGAATTCAGAAAATCCCTTTGGAGAAAAGGAATTAAGAGCATTAACTGATCAACTGAGAATAGATCAATGGAAGCCCACTTGGGAAATTCAAGATTGTTGGAGAGAAAAAAAAAGTTCCCAAAAGACTTAAAGTCGTCCTTGAACTAGGCACCTTTGCTGCAAGCAGCGCGGACTGTGAAAGGGGATTTAGTGCATCATTACAGTGAAACGGATTGCTCTTACACCACTCATGTAGCAGATTTGCTATTCATTTCAAATGTGGGACCTCCTTATGCTCAGCGGAATCCAGTGCCATATGTGGCCATGTGGCTTGAAAAAAGCCAATGTGCAGCACATTCATTTCAAGGGATGGCACCATGAGGAAAGGGAAGCAGCAAGATCAGCTGTTGGAGTTTCTATAAGGTGATTTCAGGATTTTATTCCAATATTGAATATTGGAATATTCCAATACTGAAGTTTTATTCTCGAGTATCAGAAGTAGCTTTAAGTATCAAAATCATGCAAAGGGATCCAGGAAGTTAAGTGTCTAGGGGTGGAGATGGGAAGGGGGATTGTGAAATGACAATATCTGTAAGAAACTTGAAGTTACTTTCACACACACACACACACACACAAAGGAGACGGGTTGTGATAGGACAGCACCTGTAAGAAATGTAAGGTACTTTCACCCCTTTGGTGGAAAACTGCTCCTTTTCAACAAGCCCAAGCCCCCATTGCCAGACAGGAAGCCTAAACAAAACACTACCCTGCTGATGAGAAGCACAACTCATTAACAGCTTCCCAAACTAATGATATTCCAAGTCTAAATTACACTACAATCAAGCCTGAAAGATTTCCCATTCAGATCGTCACCATTTATCAATTAAGCAGAACATATCTTCAGGGCCAAATCTGACTAGAGTTTTGATCCTAGTTGGAGAAAAAGAAATGTGCTAGTAAAGAAGCAAACAGACTTTGAAAATTTTGTTTAGAGCTGAATTTGGCTTTGAAATTACAAACATTCCATCTGCTCACCAGCTGTGTTCCCTAATCCCCTTTAATAACTGCAGCTTGCACCTCACCATGAGAATCCAGGACTCTTCAAAACTTTACTTCACGCTCACTGCTTGGATTGATTTTTAGACATTTGTCTCAAGTAAATGCAGGATAAACAAATTGCACTGACAGGTGTTAGCTTTCTAGTGCACAAGAGCAAAAAGAACACAAAATTATCAAGCCCACCCCACTGGTATGGCATGGACACAGCCACATGCATAGTGTGTACAAAGCAGGTCACTTCTGCATTTACAAACCATTAGAAAGAGAAATTAACTGTACCCCCCAAACTCTGCATCTGACACTGCAGTTAGCATGTCCTACATGAACAAAATAGGAGGCAACGCTGAAGTTTTACAGATTCATTTTCACCGAGAACCTTTTCAGATGTTTAAAATGTCTCACTGAAATAGACTCCTGAGCATAGCTCCCTTCAATAACGAGGGAAACTCCAGCTTGATTTAGATGAAAATCAGACCAAGTTTGTTAAAATTTGCTACAGATCACAGATGGGGGACTTAGATTAGTTTTAAGCAAAGCAGTGCCCAGTTTTTGTCAAAACTAAGGGGAACTCAGCATCTATTACTAGGTCCCTCTCTGAGTTTGGAGTTCATTTTGCTCCTTCAAAACCACCAAATTAAAATTTCATGGTGCAGCTCTGGGTCACACCAAACCCATGAAAAAGTCCACCCATGTGAACGACGTCTTTAGCACAGCTTCACTTTCAATGTCCTTTTACATAGAGCAAGCCTCAGTCTTTTATAATATAACTAGGAAGAAATGGACCCATGCTGCTCATTTAATAGAAAGCTGAAGTCATTTGGTTCAATGCAACACTAAGACTTTGCCTACATGACAAGTGCTACAGCAGCTCAGTTTGTAGCACTGTACTGTAGATGCTTCCCATATCCAGCGATGTCGTTAATCCATCTCTCTGAGAGGCTGAAGCGAGTTCAACAAAAGAATTCTTCTGCCAGTCTAGCTGTGTCTATAGCAGTGGTTAATTTGATCTAGCTATGTTACTCTGGGAACAATTCTTTCACAGCTCAGAGCAACACAGCGAGGTCAATTTAATTTTTAAGTGTAGACCAAGTCAAAGTGAGAAACAAATCTCAGAAACCTTACAGAAGTACCATTCATTCATAAAGACAACAGATTGCAAGTTTTTATTCATTCACACTAGCATCTCAGATAAGACACACCAAGCTACAGAACATCAGTTTTCACTTTGCTTCAGAAGGGAAACCTTAAAGTTTGGATTTTCAAAGGAGTGTATGGGTACATCTACACAGCAACATGGTTTCAAAATAACTAGCGCTATTTCAAAATAACTTAGTCCTTGTCCACACAGCAGGTAGTTATTTCAAAATAATGTTGAAATCCTGTCAAGCTGGAGGAATTCTTACTCCGACTCCTGTAACCCCCATTGTACGAGGAGTAAGGGAAGTCGAGGGGAGGGTGTTCTATTTCAAAATAAGTGCTGAGTAGAGGCTCCGAATTTCAAAATAAGCTAAAACAACTGACATAGCTTAATTTGCATATCTTATTTCGAGGTAAGCCCTGCTGTGATGAATCCTTAGAGAGTTAGGTCTCAAATTCCATGGATATTAATGGGGTCTGACCAACTAACAACATTAGACACCTTTACAAACCCCAGCAAAAAGTGCTGGAACATCTTCACAAATTTTGCTTTTGACTGTTACACCCAATTTAACAATCAATTAAATTGGTGGGGATTTTGTTAAATACATAGTAAGGAAGTAAAGGAAGTTTCATCCCTCTAAATACTCATTCCCCTGACTCTCAACGTTCCAGATCCTCCCAGCAAGAGAAAACAATACCTCTCCTTTGTATATAATTTTCTGTAGTCTTCATTACCATATGCTAAATACGGTACCATACATTGTTTATCTTGGTCTCAAGCTTTGAGACACATGTGTGGCTTTCTTGACACAGTATGGGGGTTTCTGGTAAATCAGTACTAAAACAGGATGGAAAAGTGTTTATTAATTTCTTTTGTTGGTCTAGTGCGTAGAAATGGTTTAAGTTCCAGGCGGTGCCGCCTGTCTCCCCCACCCATGTACTGGGGGAGGTAGGGAGGTCAAGGGAAGCTGCTGCTAAGCAGCCTCTGTTCACGGCAAACCCAAGTCCCCCCGGACAGCAGCTGCTCCGCATCCCACAGAGCAGCCTCTGTCCATGATGAACCTTGGCCCGCTGTGGGCAGAGGCTCCTTTGTGGCAGCAGCCCCTGTTCTTGGGAAGCTTAGACCCCATGTAGACAGGGGCAGCTGCCATCCTGCACTGCTGCCTCTGATACAGAGGCAGCAATGCAGAGTAGCAGGGGGCTCATAGGGAGTGGGACCAGGAGCACACTAGCTGCCGACTCCACCCACAGGGACTATCAAATAGTCATGTAACCACTAAGAATTCATGCAGTTACACGACTATTCAATTACCCGATATCTAACATACCTAGTCCAATCACATTCAAAAAATAATCATGCACTTAGAAATGGGGACAAATAAGAATACTGGATCCAAAACCCCCAATTCAGATAAAAACTTTGCTAGTCTAACTTCTCTCGCGCTAACTGGGAAACCAAATGGAAACATCTCTGGACTTGGACAAGGTTCGGGCTTTGCCTTTGATTCGGTGCTGTATGCACAGTTTGTTATTCAGGAGCTTGTGTATCAAAAATACACTGCAGAGTTTAGAGCTACCAAACTCAACATGTGAACTTTCAGCAGCTATTCCAAGGGTCAAATTCTATTCTTACTTGTGCCCAGGGAACACAAAGAGTCAATGAGATTGTGTGCAGAGGAGATCAGAATTTAGCCACTGTTGTTAAGCAGAATTGTGAGGCTTCAGTTTCAGTCAGTTGCATCAAGCTTTGATAGTTTATATGGATTCAGGCACAAAGAACTCAGACTATGTATGATGAAACTACAATTCAAAATGAAGCCAATTAATTTTGTTTATTCTGCTCTGTTGCTTGTAGCTTTGTTCAGTTCAGCTTTTGTGGGATCCAGAAAGATCTTTGTATGTGAGGACTGTCACAAAAATTGTGTTACAAAACCAAACTGAAGCATGAAATCAAGTCTACATACTTTTGTTTCCATGTACAGATGAAGGGTTTTATTTAGAATTTCAGCTACAATTTCAAAGAAACGATAAACATTTTGAATTCTGTAGTTCTGCTTGCTTATGTTCAACCCTGGAGCTGAGTTTTGCAGGATGGTTAGTTTTGAAACTTTTTGCAAGGCTTAGGTGTTAAGATTCATTAGAGCCTCATGCAGTGTTCAAGGGTGCATGTGATACAGAAGGTTGCAAGTTCAAAAGCTGACGAGACTGTGACTTCATTTCAAATGTTAAATAACTATGTTCTTTGTGCCTAAAATATGGGTACTGCATGAAATTCTCACCATGGTCCCAAGTCCTGAATGAGCAAGCAACCCTCAAAAGGCTGATACTCCCTTCAAATTGTTTTGCACCACGGTGGGCCTAAGTAAAAGAACTCTCAGTGACTAAATGCACCGTATGGCCAACGTAGGACAGATACCATGGAAATAGCCAATGTCAGAAATTCCTGCTCTGGAATTGGATGGAACAACTAGGTTTGCACGGTGATCGGTTTTGAATTTGAATGTCTAGTTGAAAAAAGGCCCTGGTGGCTCTAGTCAGCTGTTGACTGGGCCATTTAAAATCCGATCTCTGGTGCAGCAGGGTTAAGGCAAACTCCCTGCTTACCCTGGCTTTGCTCCTGGAAGTGGCCACCATGTCCCGCTCTTAGGCATGGGGTGGTGAGGGAAGCCCCGTGTGCTGCCTCTGTCCTGAGTGTCAGCTCCACAGCTCCCATTAGCAGGGATGGCTATGTACAGAATGCACAATGCAGAACTGCCTATACACCTGGCATCTGGACATGGCAGCTGCTTCTGGGAGCTTTTCAAAGCCAGGGCAGGCAGAAAACCTGTCTTCACCCTGGTGTGCCGCTAACTGGAAACTGCTGGAAGTAAGCGTGGCCCAGCCTAAGTCTGCATCCCCACCATGCCTCCAGCACCATACTCCCACATTCCCAGCCCCACCCCTAAGCCTGCACCCCTTGCCAGAGCCCTCACTCCCTCCCAAACTCCAACCCCTTCTCCAGTGGGGTTACAAGTTCACAAGCAGGGGGAGGCAGCTCCATGGAGTTGCCTGCCCCCTCCCTTATATCAAAGGCTCTCTGCAAGCACTGGCTCCCATCTGCCCTCCCCATGCTGTATCAGAGGCAGGAGTGAGGGGCGGGGAGAGGACCGCATGTAACCATGCACATTAACTGATAAGTCTAGGCTGGAGTATTGCATCCAGTTCTGGGCCCTCCACAATAGAAAGGATGTGGATGCATTGGAGAGGGTACAATGGAGGGCAATCAAAATGATTAAGGGGCTGGAGCACATGACCTATGAGGAGAGGATGAGAGATTTGGGCTTATTTAGTCTGCAGAAGCGAAGAGTGAGGGGGGATTTGATAGCAGCCTTCAACTTCCTGAAGGGAGGTTCCAAAAAGGATGGAGAGAGGCTGGTCTCAGGAGTGATGTATGGCAGAACAAGAAGCAATGGTCTTAAGTTACAGCAGGGGAGGTTTGGGTTGGATATTAAGAAAAACTATTTCACTAGGAGGATGGTGAAGCACTGGAATGGGTTACCTATGAAGGTGGTGGAATCTCCATCCCTAGAGGTTTTTAAGTCACGGCTTGACAAACCCAAGCTAGGATGATTTAGTTGGGGTTGGTCCTGCTTTTGGGCAGGGGGCTGGACTGAATGACCTCCTGAGGTCTCTTCCAGCCCTAGGTTTCTATGATCTCTACTGGCCAGCTCCCTGCTTGGTTTGTAATATGTCTCTTTTACCCCTTTTCACTGTCTCTGCATAAGCTTATTACAGAAATGGACTTCGAGTAAGCAGAGGGGAGGGAGTGCTATGTGAGTCCTCCAAACATTTGTTCCCCAGCAAAGCATCTTTATCAGCTATATCTGACAAACATCTTAACAATTCTCTTTACTGAAGCAAAGCCATAAATATAGTCTGATTTTCATAATTTTTTTGCATGTAGAGTTTGACATGAACTTGAGAGCGCATTTTGCTTGAACTCTATCTGATGTCATTATGTTTCTAACATATGCATGAAGCTGAATGAGCTCACGAGAGTGGCTAATATACAAGTCTTTGCTTTATAAAGTCTCTGAGTGCCCAGTGGATGCAATTGACTTTGGTACACAAGACTTCATATTCATGTTATGGGATAGGTACAACAAATCTGTTAACAAAGGCATTAGTATTTGTTCTGTACTATATAATATGGATAAATACAGTCTCACTACATATTTTTTTAAAAAAAGCATAAAAGCAGCCATAAAAGATCAAAAATTTTCAGGATGCAGAAAACAGTTCCATTAGAAAACCATAGAATTATAGTACAGGACTATGTAGCACTTTAAAGACTAACAAGATGGTTTATTAGATGATGAGCTTTCGTGGGCCAGACCCACTTCCTCAGATCAAATAGTGGAAGAAAATAGTCACAACCATATATACCAAAGGATACAATTAAAAAAATTATGGTTGTGACTATTTTCTTCCACTATTTGATCTGAGGAAGTGGGCCTGGCCCACGAAAGCTCATCATCTAATAAACCATCTTGTTAGTCTTTAAAGTGCTACATAGTCCTGTATTTTATTTCAGCTATACCAGACTAACACGGCTACATTTCTATCATAGAATTATAGAATACTAAAACTGGAAGAGACCTCAAGAGATCACCAAATCCAGTCTCCTGCCCGCACAGGGATCAAGCACCACCTAGATCAGAGTTACTCAACTTTAGAAGCCCCGGGGACCACAATGATACAGCAAACTTAAGTGTGGTTGAATATACATGCCAATATATATGCAAATATATGTAAATCGCTTCTTTCACACTGACAAGATATGAATACAAAGATTAAGGCAAGACTACACAACATCCCATTTAAGTCAATTCCGCTGATATTAATAAAATACAATATTCACCTGATTTCCACCGATATGACAGCACTTTCAATGAGCAGTGACAGTACAGGAATTTGACTACTAAAACTCATATAAACAGAAGACCATTATATTGATTCGCCGTTGTGCAGCGTGTTCCCAGTGGAGGCCACGTGCAAAGGATTCCACTTGCAGGCCACGTGTTGAGTCACGCGTAAACTCAAACTGTACCACGGACCGCAAACAAACAGGCCACATGCTGCATGTGGCCTGCATGCCGCAAGTTAAGAAGCCCTGATTTAGATGATCCCTGACAAACGGCTGTCTAATCTGTTCTTAAATATCGCCAGTGAAGGAGATTCTGCAATTTCCCCAGGCAATTTATTTCAGTGCTTAACCACTCTGAGCACTAAGAAGTTTTTCCTAATTTTCAACCTAACCCTTCCTGACTACAATTTAAGAGCATTAATTCTTGTCCTATCATCAGAGGTGAAGGAGAATAATTGTTCTCCCTCCTCATTGTAACACGCCTTTAGGTACTTGAAAGCTGTTATCATGTATCCTCTCAGTCTTCTCTTTTCCAAACTAAACAAACTCAGTTCTTTTAGTCTTCCCTAATAGGTCATGTTTTCTAGACCTTTAATAATTTTTGCTGCATTTCTCTGGACCTTCTCTAATTTTTCTACATCTTTCCTGAAATGTAGTGTCCAGAACTGGACACAATACTCCAACTGAGGCCTAATCAGAGCAGAATATAGGGGAAGAATTACTTTTCATGTCTTGCTTACAACACCCTTGTTAATATGCATTCAGAATTATGTTTGCTTTTTTTGCAACAGCGTCACACTGTTGACTCATATTTAACTTGTGGTTCACTATGACCCCTAGATCCTTTCTGCAGTACTCCTTCCTAGAAAGTAACTTCCCATTTTGTAAAGGAGGAACAATCAAGTTTCACTCAGAGTGGAGTACTTTACATTTGTCCTTACTGAACTTCATCCTATTTACCTCAGACCATTTCTCCAGCAGGTCCAGATTATTTTGAATTATGATGCTAACCTCCAAAGCACTTACTACCCCTAACACCCTGTTGTGCGTGCATGGTGCCAGAGATTCCGATGAAGCGTTTGATGCCGGATGTGATGGGGTGCTCTGCGCTAGAGGCAGGAAACCTGATGATGATGATGAAGTTGTCCTGACTCAGTGCTGCATCCAGGTGATAGGCTGCCTGCGGACTGGACGGTGTCATTTCCAGGGCTGGAGTTGATGGCAAATCCTGGGCCTCACAGACGGGGGACTGCCCGAGCCATGCTGGGTCTTGCTGCGGTCGTGTCTTATGGGGCAATCTGCCTCTGCCCTCCTTATAACCACTCAGCCTCGGCAAGGTCAATCAGTGTCTCCAGGGGTGTGTCTAGACTACATGCCTCCTTCGACGGAGGCATGTAGATTAGCCAGATCGGAAGAGGGAAATGAAGCCGCGATTAAAATAATCGCGGCTTCATTTAAATTTAAATGGCTGCCCCGATCTGCCGATCAGCTGTTTGTCGGCAGATCGGGGGAGTCTGGACGCGATGCCCCGACAAAGAAGCCTTTCTTCATCGACACAGGTAAGCCTCGTGAAACCAGGTTTACCTGTGTCGATGAAGAAAGGCTTCTTTGTCGGGGCATCGCGTCCAGACTCCCCCGATCTGCCGACAAACAGCTGATCGGCAGATCGGGGCAGCCATTTAAATTTAAATGAAGCCGCGATTATTTTAATCGCGGCTTCATTTCCCTCTTCAGATCTGGCTAATCTACATGCCTCCGTCGAAGGAGGCATGTAGTCTAGACACACCCCAGGTCATGGCTTTCAGTGCTGGTAGGCTTCAGTGCCAAGAGTTTTTTGTGGCACCTGCCTCTGACGCGGTCTCATGCACAGAGTCTGGGGCACTGTGTACTCAGCTCGCACCCGGTACCCTCTTCTCGGTCTGGGGAGGTCTCAGTGCTGCCTCCATGAGGAGTTGCTGGAGCCAGTATTCCCGGTCCTTCATCAAGCAGAGCTTAAAACCCCTGCAGATTTTACACTTCTCAGTGCAATGTTCTTCTCCTAAGAGCTGGAGACATGCACTGTGCAGATCACTGTCAGGCACAGGCAGTTTGCACACAGTGCATGACTTAAAACCCTGGGCTGTGTCTACACTGGGCCACTTATTCCGGAAAATCAGCTGCTTTTCCGGAATAAGCTGCGAGCTGTCTACATTGGCCCTTGAATTTCCAGAAAAGCAACGATGCTCTACTATACAAAATCAGCCGCTATTCCGGAAAAAGTATTCTGCTCCCACTAGGGCATAAACACTGTTCCGGAAAAGGGCCAGTGTAGACAGCCCAGTAGTCTTTTCCAGAAAAAAGCCCCGATCGCGAAAATGGCGATCGGGGCTCTTTTCCAGAAAAGCGCGTCTACATTGGCCACAGATGCTTTTCTGGAAAAAGGACTTTTCCGGAAAAGCAGCCTGCCAATGTAGATGCTCCTTTTCTGGAAAAACTGAAAACGGAATAGTATTCCGTTTTAAGCAGTTCCGGAAATTCATGCCAGTATAGACACAGCCCTGGGGTGTAAAGCATGCCCTGGAGCCCTGAGGGGCTAACTCTTTGTGGGCAGCTGCCCACTCCTACCACAACTTCTTTCAAGAAAACCAGCTATGAGAAAACAAGCAATTCAACTATCAAATGCTAGGGACTAGAAGCTTGCCAATGCAAGAAAGCTAGAAGTTCCAATGCTGCCATGGACAGTAAGAAGGAACTGAGCAAGGGTTAGGGTTGGCAGCGGTATATATGTACTGATATAGCAGTGCCACTGTAGGGGTCTCCACAACTGACCCTACAGGAGCTGCTAAGGAAAAAATTACCGACACTCATGCACACGGCACTCATACACCTGATTAGAATCAATGTGAACAAGCACTCAAAGGTGAAACAAGTCTCTGACATTAAAATTTTTAGTTCACAGATGAACACTTGATAAATGTGTTTGTCTGTTTTAGGTGTGTATTTTGTCCCCACTTCTGTAGTATCTGAGCGCCTTACAATTTTTAATGCATTTATCCTCAGGCACAGACAAAGATTATATATGAACTACAAAGCATATAGTGTAGACACAGAATATGAAGACAGATGGAGTTTTTCTGCTGTTATTACGATACTATCTCCCCAAACAACATTACCTAAGCCAACAACATAGCTATGTTCCTAGCAGGTGTGGCTTTCTCCACATCCTCATCATCCCATAGGTATGTTTGTATAAATGATTACTGTAGACCAGACCTAAATGACTGGCACAAGTCAGTGGTGGAGCAGAGAAGAGAATGGAGGTGTCCCTCATCTTAGGTTAGTGCTCTACTCGTAAGGTCATCTTTCCTCTCATTCTGACTAAACCTAATTACAAACAATGAATTTATATTTTCAATTCTTCTGGAACATCTTTTAAGAAGATTAAAAAAGGACTGGTTCATGCAGATACTGTTTTTATAGAGACATGCTAAGGAGAGTGGATAAATTAGAAATATTGCTCTATATTTTATATCAACACTAATCTATCCACTGAAGCGTCAGCATTTTTCTTGTCTATTTGGGGTAAAGGTTGCATTTCATATTTCGCTGCTCCAGGGAATACTGAAATTTGCATACAATGACAACTCTATTTAAATCTTCTCAGGGTATTTTTTTCAATACACTTGAATCTCTCTTATCTAGCAACCCTGGAAACAGGGTTTGCTGGATTAAAGATTTTTCTGGGCCAGGGAGGGAGTGAGGGGAATGAAGAAAGGATGCCTATCCAGCGCTCCATGTCCCCTGCCATTCCCAGGCACCGCCCTCTCTACCCCAATATGGAAGCAGCGGAAAAAAGCCTCAAGCAGAGCACGTAGCTATTCTGCCATTCCCCCCCAGCAGAGGGAGACAGGGAGCAGCAGCACGCAGAGCTACTTCCGCATCTGCCTGCCAGGTTCCATACTATGGGTGATCCCAAATTAGGGACACCCAGAGTATGGAGGTTATAATGTATTAAATAAAGTCTAATGTTTGCTTGGACAGTTTGTTCTTCAGGAGACAAACGTGTTCTGTCTCCCTATTTAATAGAAGCAAATACCTTGAATGGACTAAAGATTTACAAATTGACCAGAGGCATTGATATGCTAACAGAAGAAATATCATTTATGACATGTTCTGAACACAGGGCATTTTACATTACCACTAAAAAGGAATCCTTCTTATAGTCCTTGGCCAAGTGAACATAGTTATTACTATTTTTCAAGATACTTGTCTCAGTGATCAAATGATTACAAATTAACGGGAGGAACTTATAATTCTTTAAACTCTGAAATATTTTTATAAAGGGTGACTTGGCTTCCCTAACATTCCCTAAATGCATGCTACTCAGAAAACACTGTTAGGGATTCTTATGAACCCCACTAGTCATAAAATGTAAAGTGGCCGTAAAGACTAGAATGTAACCATGTGTACAAGTCTACAAATGCATCTAATATTAAGACCATACCACTGCCCACTTGCTGACAAATATTCTCTCATTGACTACTTATACAACACCTTCCGTCTCTATCCATCTGTTGTCTTTTGTCTTATACTTGGCTGGCAAGCCTTCTGGGTCAGAGCTGCCTTTTTGTACAGGACCTAGCATACTGGGTTCCTAGACCATATGGTGCAATACCAGGCTAGGCTGTGACAAAATTATACATCTATCTATCTATCTATATAATCTTAGCTGTCTAACTCTTGATTTCAAATTATGTTTTTACATGTATTGTCTCCATGTTATTTTGCAGGTATAGAGATGCACACCATTCTTGGTTATTGCATTAAAAAATATACAACAAGAAAATTCATTTTTTCTTCTTTGAGCTAGAGTGACTCAGCTCATTCTGTATTCAACTTTATCGCCTTCTTCTTTATCGCCTGCCGTAATAGTCGTAAAAGATTACTTACTAGCTATCATAAAAGCAAGTATAGCTTTCAGAAATATTTCCCGAGGATGTGTTAGGTAGCAGATACATATTTATTTTAATACTAAATCGATTTTGACCTAAAGTCATTAAACCAATTATTTATGTTTCCAGAACAAACACATTGGGGCACATTCTCAAATGCAAGCTTTAAATCTGGGAGCACAATTTCACAGAGAATTTTTTCTATGGCTGCATTTACACTGCAACACTATTTTGAGATACTGGAGTATCCTGAAATAGCTATCCTGCGTCTTCACAGCAAGACTACATCTTTATGGGAAAGTCAAGCATATGGCTAAGTTTTCACATGCATAAAGGTAACTTATGTGCACAAATCCAAGTCTGCCAGGTGAAAAAAAACCCCTCTCCTTTGATTTCTAAGGCTTCAGATAAAGCTTCCGACAACGTGGCCCATGCTATTAAATAGTCTTTTTGGAATGTAGGGTAAATTTTTTAGAAGCCCTCAAGTCTACACGCCTAAGTCCCTGACTTAGGGCCAAGTTTTTAAAGGAATTTCAGCACCTAATGATGCAAATAGGAATCTAATAGGATTTTCAAAAGCACCTGGGCATCTAATGCCCTTTCAAATCCATGGGAGTTAGGTGCCTACGTGCTTTTGAAAATCCCACTAGGTGTTCTATCTGCATAGTTAGGTGCCTAAACATCTTTAAAACTTTGGCCCTTAGGCACTTTGGAGCCTACATCCTACCAACTTCCAGTGAGACATGGGCTTTTAAGTGCCTACTTTGGAAAACAGAACTCAAATTGTTAAGCCACTAGACAGATGGACAACAGTCAGAAGTGCATGCTTTTCATTTAGGTAAAAACAAGGAACCCTGTGGCACCATAAAAACTAACAAATTTATACTTAAGTAACTTGCGGTTACGGAGGTGGACAGACAAACGTGAACATTACTCCCTGACTGAAACCTAGGGTGAGACATGAAAATATTTGAGCAATGATATGTGTGTATAAGTACAACAAGGGCACAGAAAGCTCTTTGATCTATCTACAGCTATTCTTTTAACTATTAAATCATCTTCTAATCTCTCCTCTCTTTGTTCTC
Organism: Pelodiscus sinensis; assembly: GCF_049634645.1. Lineage (NCBI taxonomy): Eukaryota > Metazoa > Chordata > Testudines > Trionychidae > Pelodiscus > Pelodiscus sinensis. Next base: position 40,164,948 of record NC_134720.1, on the reverse strand, counting down.
CATCCCCTGCATTAGAGCATGTCAGTGCCACCTACAAGAGACCACCTGTTTGCAGCAACAAGACACAGAGAGACAAAGTTAGTAAAGCACACTCCTCAGTAATCCTGTGGCTACATTCATCACTCCCTTGGCAGCTGTTAGTGCCATGTCTGCTTGCCTGATACATTTAAATAGGAAAATGCATGACAATAGGTTAAGAGCAGAACCATACCCGCAATGGCTTCTGCAAACTAGGTATATTTTAAATCTCAAATGTAGGAAGTTACTTCTCCACCTCCACAATGAGTTTCTTACTTTATTCTGCCATCATGTGTTCGGGTCCCTCTCTGAATGAGGACATATGCCGGGATTCCATTTCTTGTTTCTAGTTTTATTTTTGGTTACTTCAATATTTTACAGTTGCAGGGAAAAAAATTGGGTTTTTTTGGGGCGTTTACATGAATTAGGATTACGTCAGTTTGAGCAATAAAATAAACATAAGCATTACAAAACTATTCAAAGCCAACCTATCTGCCCACACAGTCTATAAGCACTCCTGCAAAACCCCACAGTGTACCAGGCCACTGCCCTACATGACCAAGAAGGAAATCATGGGGTTTGTGTACAGGAAGTGACACAGGCTATAATTTACAAAGGACAGTGTGAATGGGACATGAATTTGACTGACTTCTCCTCTGTCAGGAAACCTTGCCATTAAAAAAAAAAGGTTGTTTAAGACAGTTCTTTAAAAAGTTACAATTATGGTTTAAAAACAGAAACCCTATAGCATATGCTCAAGAGTGCCAGGTCCAGACAGTTCTCAAATGATCAGTAGTGCTCAAAGATTTGCTGCACTGTCAGCAAATTGTTCATATTAACGCAATCAATTTTCCTTCCTTTCTCCCATCCCCAACTCTCCAAGGGTCACTCCTACCTTTAAGGCATATCTTACCACTTTCCAGCAAACGCACCTTTCTCCTTTACTGACAGTCAACATTTTCTACCTTGCAGACACAATTCTGTCCCCACTGGATCTTGCTAGTCATAAGAGGCTGAAAGGAAAATCTATTGGAGCAATCAGTATTGCAACTCATGCTCCTAAACCAAAATAGACATCTCTCTGCTAGCCACGAGATACAGAGACCCTAGCACAGGGGTGGGGAACCTTTTTTTGGTCAGGGGCCACTGACTCACAGAAAAATCAAAATTGCAAATTGCATCGACTATGTGATTAGCCAATTAATCGAAATTTTACATCCCTAATCAACAGGACTAAAACACAGCATTAAGTTAACATTTTAGTTGAACATTTTAGAGATAATTATTTCTTATATGAATTTAAAACTTTCTAACATAAATAAGAAATATGCTTAAACAACAGTTTATAGCACTACACAAATAACAGATAATTTGTTACAGGATAGAGGATGCTGCTCAGGCTATAATTCCTAATATGAAAAAAATTGATATTGGAATAGGATATTAGTTTAGAAAACTTAACTAACAATTACAATGAATTTTATAGTTCTGTATATTTTGGGTACTACTGTAATAATTAATAAGCTTTCTTACAGAAAAATTATAAAGAATTCAAAAAAGAAAACAAAATGAAATCTTTAAAACTGATCCACAGAAACCATCTATTAATATTATGGCGATTTTAGAGTTGTTTCTACAAATCTTATTTGGGCCCAGATTCAGGAAAGTATTCCCATTCTAGAGATATGAATGGTTAACCAGTTCCCTGGGAGCAGCCTCTACCTCTGGCCTGCCATGGGGGTAGAGGAGAAGGGTTGCTCCAGTCCTACCATGCCCCTTCATGGGGCCGCCGGCTGGCAGCCTGCCCCACATGGATGTGGCCGGGACCTCTCTCAGTAAATTAACTGGTTAAGTGTTAGATTAACCTAACTTTTAACCAGTTAACTGATTAATCAAGATTTTACATGCTAGACTCCATTCTAGACTCCACTTACACATGTTGTAAGGTTTATAAAGCTAAGCACATAGTTAAGTGCTCCTCTGAATCAGGGCTTCCATTTCTGTACAGACCTATTGATTTAATTCTTACCATCAATGTATCCCTTCCTTCTCTACTCCTCCTCCCCCCATACCTCAACCCCAAGCTGAATCAGTTCTCTGGAAAGCCCCATACTTCTCTTAGGACGAGGAGGAAGCAGTGAAATATTGACATGAAGCCCAATTTTCCAAAATGCTCATTCACTGCTGTGACAGAAAAGCAGGACACTATTATACATTTTAAAGATTGAGTGTATCAGTCGTCTGGGAATTACAGACCCAGTGATTTGCATCACACTTTTTCCAATGAATACAAAAATTGTTCTTGCGTGGTATACAGCAGTTGCTACTTCATATTTGTATTATTCATATGATTTACCAGTATTATGGTTACATCTTCAGGTTACATCCAAGTTTCGGGCCCTAATGTCTTAGGTAACATACAGATGCATAATGATACACAGACCCTGTGTTCATAATTTAAAGACAAAAGTAGTAGGATGAAATGACTTGTTTAAAGTCACACATTTTATTTTGCATTTAGCTCTCACCCAAAATCAGAGCCAGGAATAGGACTCATATCTCCTAAATCTCAATCCAGCACCCAATCCATTAGACTACATTGTTTCCCCAATAAAAGAGCCTTTTAAAAGTGTTAAGTTAGGAGACACTGCTACTGAAAGCATGCATACAGCTCTGTAAAAGACAAAAGCTTCAAATGTGTCTGTCAATAAGAATACAGTGCATGCAACCCAGAATCTGAACTGAGAAGCAACAGAGAAAACCGGATTCAGGATTCCAAATTAGAACACTACAACTGTTCTTAAAAAGCCCTTTCCTTTGAGTAAACAATTTTTACACCATGTAGTCCAGCACTGATTTTAAATAGCGTTGTTTCTACTCACACAAGACAACCACAATCCAGTACCTGACAATTTCTGCACCAGTTATGTATAGGGATCCTAAAGCACCATCCCTTGGCAGCCAGTGTGGCAACAAGACTGTTGTTGTTTAAGTGACAGCAACATGCCTGCCAAAATCACATCACAGAAGCTGGCTTACCAGATTGCTTTGAATATTCAGAATGAGCCTGCCAGCTACGATTTCATACAAACATCAAGCAAAATGCGGATCTGACCTACAAAGTTTACATACTATAAAACACATCACACGTCTAGTTCTATGAATTTATGTAAGGAAACCTACCACATATGGTACTTCTGTTTATAAGGTTTCCCTTGCCCACATTTGCACCTTTCTGTCCATCTCCTAAAATCCCAAAGATTTTTACAAACATTTGCTAAGACAGTAACAAGCACCACATTCCCTGTGGGAAAATTCCTCCTAATTCTGAAGAATTGCTTTTTATTCCTCTTTTGTTGCCCCCCGAACAGCATTTGGGCTATGGCGTTCATGCCACATGAATCATAGACTTACTCCAGTGCAGCCATAGTTGGGAATGGGCTTGTCACTCAATTTCAAAATGCCAGCAAGTTGTTTGCTGTGTTAGGTTAGGAAGAGATAGAGTGCCATTAATTACTTGATCTCCTGCCAAGAAGGATTTTTTCCCCATTTTGATGGAAGACACCATGTGATTTTCCATCATTTGGTCCATTTCCACTTTTAAAGACTTCTTGGCTGACAGAGTGGACGTTCCATTGCCCTGACTTCACTAATTTTTTTGGCATTTCAATTATGTTCTTGTTCCACAGCTGTGGAGCAGTGTTGGACTGCAGAACTGCCTGGCCTTAGCAACTAGAGGCAAAACTGTAATTCAGAGAGGCCCCATGATATAAAAGGAGATGAGAAATGTCCAAAATCCAAAGAAGGGTTCATTTCTCAACACCGTGAGCAAAAGAAGGCACAACGCTCTCTGGCAAGAATCAGTATTGTAAGGCCAATTCCCTTCACGACAGCAGAGCATCTAGTCCAAACAGGTTATACTGAGAGGCCTCTTCTCTTTGACACACAACCCATTTTGCATTGTCCCTGACAAAGTGGTGAACAAATTAATACAGAGGCCTCCCATTCATTTCTCAAGGATCACTTCCCTGGCAAGATACTAAAAACCTGTTTTAGTTTTCTAATTTCAACTACAGACATTAAAAATTATCTGTTGCAGTCAAAAGACACAGCAAAACGTTACAAAACAAAAATGAAAGAAAGGCCTTTGTCTGCAGCCTTGACATGCCAGGCCTTATTAACATTACATACTGTTATAGAAACAAAGGTAACTACTGTGTGAGGACAGCACAGGTGTGCTGCTTCATAAATTTCATCCCGGCTTCAAAAATCACATAGGAGGAGAAACTCTGTCAGGCCGAGACAACGAAGATTAGAAATCTTTCTTTTCTATTCCCTAGGCAAAACATAAAATCTAACTAATTCCCACTAAGCACAGCATGATGCAACATTTATGCACACAAAAAATACACACAATTCATTTCACAAATTTGCTGAGCCAGTTACATAGACAGCACTATATGAAGAGGCAAGAAGGAGTTATATTTTATTGAGCTACATACAATATGAGATCATATTTATTTTCATGAAACAAAATACAGAACTATGTAGCACTTTAAAGACTAACAAGATGGTTTATTAGATGATGAACTTTCGTGGGCCAGACCCACTTCCTCAGATCAAATAGTGGAAGAAAATAGTCACAACCATATATACCAAAGGATACAATTTTAAAAAATGAACACATATTAATTGTATTTTTTTAATTGTATCCTTTTTTTTAATTGTATCCTTTGGTATATATGGTTGTGACTATTTTCTTCCACTATTTGATCTGAGGAAGTGGGTCTGGCCCACAAAAGCTTATCATCTAATAAACCATCTTGTTAGTCTTTAAAGTGCTACATAGTCCTGCATTTTGTTTCAGCTACACCAGACTAACACGGCTACATTTCTATCATTTATTTTCATGTTATCTTCTCTACGCCTCTAATTCTCCCTCTATTCCTCATTTAATTTGTCTTTTCTGGTATAATTTTTACATACCTGAATCTAGCAATACTGGTTGTACCAGGTAGCATGCACCGTGCGACCCTACACTCAGATTCCACTCAGGCTAATAATTCATCATCAGAACTATGTACTGTATTAGCTTTTCAAGTGCTTTCTTTGGAAGGAAGGTTGGCAGTTGAAGTGGGGAAGGGCTGTAATTTTCCCATTGCTCTTGAAGATCTTCCTTGGAAACTTAGTCCTTTGCGGTAATTATATTCTATCTAGTCAGCAACACTGGTACTCAATATCAGTAGGGTTTATGGCACATAATATTACTTTGCCAGCCTAGTAGCATGAAGTCAGTATTGGATGTAACAATCTGCACCATTAGCAACAGAAAAGTTCCTTTTCAATTTCTATTGAAGACAGCTGTACGAAATTAAGAGGCCAGCCTGGCAGCCACTTCATACACAGAGATACCATTGGTTTCAATGGAAAATTTGCCATCAGCACAGTGTGTAAATTAGGCCCCTCGACTGGAAGTTCCATAACCACTTCTTCTCACAGGCTGCTGACATAACGTACAAACAAAAGCCATTCAAAGCCTATAAGATTACAAAGTGCCTGGTCTGATGCAGGAGGGTCCCCCACTAGGGACTTATCTGTTCCTCTCTACATTTTGTTCTGCAATCCTTCTCTCTCTTCTTTGGATTTACTCCCCTTTTCTTGCTTTCCTGTCCTGGAAGCCGGTTTCACTCAAATCCCACTTGTGCAGCACACAATGCTTTTGCAGAAGAGCAAATGGCTTCCACTGTGAAATTATCTTTCTTTGATAAGTTTCACTGCTGTCTACATAGCACTTCTGTTTTCCTCACCAGTGATGAGTAACAACAATTACACTCCTATATGTTTAAGATGAGAAAAGAGAAAGATGGGCAGCCCTGGAGATGGGAAAAAAACAAATAGGAAGACATAATCCAAATCTCCTCCAGATCCAAGTAAATCTTCCCTAAGTCTCAATACGTACATCTATATTGCAAAGGAAAAGCTGCAATGCTGAGGGTACGTCTAGACTAGGGTTTTTTTTTCTAAAGGAGATATGCAAATTCAGCACTAATTTTCATATCTTCTTCCGATCACTTTTTTGAAAGCGGGTTTTTTTTCTAAAATGAAAGAAGTCTGGATGCTGGGGTTGTTTTTCTTTTTTTTTTTTTTGAAAAAGAACCTCCTTTTTTTTAGGAAGAGCGGATTTTTTTGAAAAAGGGGTTATTGTTTTTTTCCGAAATAACCCCCGCATCCAGACTACTTTCACTTTCAAAAAACCCACTTTTGAAAAAGCAATCGGAAGATATGCAATTTAGCACCGAATTGCATATCTCCTTTCGGAAAAAAATCCTAGTCTAGACAAACCCTGAGTCTCAAAGCTCGAGTCAATTCACTCAGGTCAAAGGGTAAAAATAACAGTGCAGATCTTCATCTTTGGGATAGAGCCCAGTGCCCGAAACCATCCCTAGGTTTCCAGCCCAAGCCTGAATGTCTTCATTGCTACTTTTATCCCTGCACGTTGAACCCCTCTGACACTAGGTGCTGCAGATTTTCTTCCATAAACAGTATCCTGTAAATTAGACAAGGGGCCCTAAAACACTTTTAACCTAATAATTATGATAAAAGGCACAGGTCAGAGAAAGGTAAGAGATTTCTAGCCCTTACAGGATGTGTCTAGACTACAGAGTTTTGTCGACAAAAGTGGACTTTTGTCGACAAAAGTGGACTTTTGTCGACAAAACTATACCCGTATTTACACTACCGCTGAGTTCTGTCGACATAACGTCGACAGAACTCAGCAGTTTTGTCGACGCTGGTAAACCTCATTTTACGAGGCATAACACTTTCTGTCAACAGAGTTCTGTCGACAGAAGGTGTTATTGCATGTAGGGTTGTGTCTAGACTACAGGGTTTTGTCGACAAAGCAGCTTGCTTTGTCGACAGAACTGAATGTAGTCTAGATGCTCTTTGTCGACAGAAGCTTTGTCGACAGTATCTGTCGACAAAACCCTGTAGTCTAGACGTACCCACATTGTGTGACTGTTCTAGCAGATATTATTTTTTTATTTTGATTTATGCCAAAGTGTTTATTTGCATTACCATAATCCTCTAGTACAAGAGAAAAAAGCCTGTTCACAATAATCCCAATGCAAACAAACAAAATAATCAGAAACATAGTAATCAAATAAAAATAACCATGTCATACTCCCAAAGGCCCCAGCAACTCTACACCATAGGAAGAAGAGGATCGGATTATTGACAGCTACTCCTGAAGGCACTTTGCACCAAAAAAATTTTAAATTCTGCATTAAAAAAAAATTAAATTCTGAAAAATAAAGCTTATGGAATTTGTTAATAAATAAATGAAAAGGCTACAGCATGGTTCTCAGCCTTTCCTTTGGGGGTGTGGGTGTCTCCCAGGTGGGGTCCGGAAGGTACAGGGGGCTGGCTGGTGCAGAGGTTCAGGACTGGCCAGCTCCCCAGTATTATCTGGGGTGGCGGGCACTTACCTGCTCCATTGGCAACATGCAGAGCCCTGTCCACAGCTAGTCAGTGTCTTATTGGTGCGGCTGTCCCCAGTGGTCACTGCAGTATATCTGGTCACTGTGAGTATCATGTTCCTCTGCCCTGCCCCCTCCCTTTTCATGTTCTGGAAAAAAGTCCCATTCCCCGTATTTCCCATTTTCCTTGCACAACCAAGGACCTTGCTTTAGGTTATGGTAAGAGGAAGCTGAATACCAAATGTTGTGGTCCTAGCTCTTACCATTCAGAAGGAGTTCTTGAACAAATGGACTTGCAGACACAAAGACAGACAGATGAACTCACTGACAGACATACTCTAAAATACAGATTGAGATACAATGTAAGGATACAACGGGCTCAAATGGTTTTCAATTCTGAGGTGCTTAATGGATTTATGTGAAGTGCAAAGTCACTCAGAACCAGAAAGTTACTCAGATCATATGCTGTAGAAAGATGTTTTTAAGAATGGGATTATTAATGGGAGATACTCATGAAAGTCAGGAGGGGGAGGTTTCCTTTTAAAAAAAAACCCATAACACTGCAACTCAAAGTACACAGTTTAGATTTTAAGTCAACACCATATTAGCAATTTTTACATGCATGTTGTATTGTTTTATGCATTCACAGGCAAATTTTTGCAAGCCTGCAAAGTTCAATAATTAAAATAATCTTTCAAATTACCATGTGTTTCTTGCTCATTAGACTTTGGGCTGCTTCTTGCTCTGCGCTCTGTTTTTTTTACTCCCGGTGCTCCCCCACCACCTCCTCCGCCACTGCTTGCTCCATTGTGACTCTTTGCATAACCATTGTACACAGATGTGCAGTTGCCAACGTGGCTTTTATAGATGGATGAAGGAGGGCTGTTGAGGCGATTCTGGCGATCAATTTGTCTGTCTTTGAGTTTTTTGTGCTGTGATTTGCTGTACTGGTCTTCTCTGGTAATGTAGCTGGACATTCCAAATAGTGGTAAAATTTCTGAAAAACAAGAATGTAAAGGCATTACCTGAAAGCTAAAATCATCATAATTCAGACACAGAATAACATCCTAACTTAGAACTCATCAGCCCTTCACCCATCTCTAAATGACGCTATGAAAAATGTATCAAAGATAGATTTGCACAGCAAACCTGAGATTCAACCTGGTTACTTGCAAGGCTGGAAAACCTGTTCCATAAACCTGACACACATTATTTCAGGTTTAATGACAGAAAGTGATTAGCATGGAAAATCAAATAAATACAGATGGAGGAGTTTTGATCTGAGTCTTTGTGCTTCTTATTGGACCTCACAGCAAAACCCAGGAAAGAGCTAAAACTAAAGCAGATTGAAATTGAAGAAAAAGCTCCACATAAATTAATAGCAACCAAGCCTACAGCCTTAGTGTAATCAAAAATGGGTTGTTGTGCAGAGGGTTCAAAGTCATCCATTGGTCATCTAGGTTTTCTAGAACAGCCAGACTTTGCAATAGTCTACTGCCTCCCACAAATGCGGATGCACGTAGCTGCAGCAAATGAAGGCACACAATAATGTGGGAGCTGAGATGAGCAAATGCGTTTCCCAACCTATGGGTTCCCAACCAATGGGTTCGGACCCAAATATGGATCGCTATTACATTTCAAAAGGGTTGCTAAGTGTCTCCCCAGGTGGCCCTGCCCTCCCTGTTCCTCCCGTTTTTGAATTGCCTTGGGTCACCAAGTCTTCCTGAATTGTCAAAATGGGTCCCCATCTGGAAAAGGTTGGGAACCGCTGAAGGAAAGAAAAGAAATTTATCACAAAATGTTATTTTGTACTGTTAAAATACATACTGTTTTAAATAACTTGAAAATGAACTTCCATGAATGGCTGGAAGAAATTTGGTTATTTTGGTTTGCAGGAAATTATATAAACATTTTTTTCATTTTTCCCTGACATGTGTTCATTAACCTGTGGATTGTGTTTGGAGTTCAAGCAAACTCAAGCTCAAAGCCAAACAAATGAGAATACATGTTTGCTTTATTTCAATACAAAATCCTGAAGAAACCCAAGATTCATTAAAGCTGAGCCTAGATTAATTCAATACTCATCCCAGTCTATAAAATCAAACAGAGTTTTGGTTTCCAAAGCAAACATTCTCCCCAGCTCTAGTGTTAATCCTTTGTTTTTTAAACAGAATTTGCCATACACACTTTAATTAGAACTTGTTGAACTGCTCCAGTTGCTTGGTTCTTTTACTTCCTTTCTTTTAGAAGTGTCTTGTCATTTATCCTTCCTTATCCAGCAACATGATAGCATTAAAGTGATTGCATCAAGTAGCTGCCTATATATAGTATTTTAAGAATGTGATACATTAAATGCAATCAATGGTACTTCGGGGGTTGGAGGAAGTAGCTGATAAGGAAGAATCTACATGTAGGGCTTTCAGGAAAAGAAAATAATATGTAATAGTTCTTTTGCTTAATGCATAATCCATTCTGCAATAAAACATGCTGGGGTCAGTGAATTGATATGAGAGGTCATTCAGGTAATACTCAGAGGTTAGATTTTTTTTTTTTTTTTTTAGTGTTGCCTACATCCATGACACCACTCCAGGCAAAGTAGTCATCAACACTATTTTTGTACCCTGTGAATTTGTACAACAGACTGGTAACCCAAGGATACAGGAATATTTTCCTCCTACAGTACTGGCAACTGGTAGTCTGAATGTCTACTTATGTGCTAGAGCCTTTCTATTAGCTTCCCTGATAAACAAAAAAGCTGTACTAGAGATAGGAAAACTGTGTCTTTGTAAAAGGAAACAATTGAAAGGAATGTAAAATTCCTATCCTATCTGATTGGATATAATCTTACTGATATACCTTGAAAGTGTTGCTGTAATATTTTTTTTAAAAAGATATCCTGATTTTTGTGAAACAACCAATGTACATATAGAGTTGGTCAGGAATTTTCTGTAAAATCAATCAACCAGCCTTATGGGTTAGGGTCTCTAGCTGAACTACATCTCCCATGATACATGTTGGCTTTCTGGCTAATCTACTACAGGCAGTCCCCGGGTTACGTACAAGATAGGGACTGTAGGTTTGTTCTTAAGTTGAATTTGTACTTAAGTCAGTACTGGCGTCCAGATTCAGCCGCTGCTGAAACTGACCAGCGGCTGACTACAGGAAGCCCGAGGCAGAGTTTCTCTGCCCTGGGCTTCCTGGAATCAGCTGCTGATCAGTTTCAACAGCAGCTGAATCTGGATGCCTGGAACAGAGCAGCTGGGGTGCTGCCGGGTAGGTCCCCGCAGCGCCGCACCTCGGTGCTGCGGGGACCAATCCGGCAGCACCCCAGCTGCTCTACCCCAGGTGTCCCCAAGTCAGCTGCTGCTGAAACTGATCAGCGGCTGATTCCAGGAAGCCCAGGGCAGAGCCACTCTGCCTCGGGCTTCCTGTAGTCAGCCGCTGGTCAGTTTCAGCAGCGGCTGACTTGGGGACGCCTGGGGCAGAGCAGCTAGGGTGCTGTTGGGTTGGTCCAGTAGCGCCGCTCCTCGGCAGCGCCCCAGCTGCTCTACCACAGGCATCCGCGAGAAAAGCCTGGTCTGCTGGAGGGGGGGCGGGGGGACTAGCTTTGCTCCAGCAGACCAGGGAGACGCGGAGCAGCTTTTCTCACCTCGGAGGACGCGGGCGGCGGGACCGAGGCGCATCTGGGCAGTCCCGCCGCCCGCGTCCTCTGGGGCGAGAAAAGCCCCGTTCGTAAGTACGGATCCAACATAAGTGGGATCCGCGTAATCCGGACACTGCCTGTATGGTGTCTCATGGGTATGTTGAAATGAAACAAGTTCCTACTGAAAAGGCCAAACTGAATCAGTGACTTTTAAAAGTTGTAAAAATATTGTAATACTTCACAAGATCGAAATGCCACAATTTTTATTAGCTCTCTATGAAACACAAACAAGTAAGGTATGTGAGATCTTGAATTACTTGGAAAATGTGTTCCTAATGTTTTTGGCTATGATATTGTTTTGGATGAGGCAAAAATATCTAAAAGGCGCAGTGTAGAGTTTTTCTTTTGTCTAATAAAATCCAAGATTATAATACTTCATTCTTGAGAAGAATATTAAATTTATCAATCAATATAAAACTGGGAATAGGAAAATGAAGCAGATAAATATCCATGTCTATAGATCTCAGTTGCAAACCTCTCTCTGATGATTCAGCTGAATTCTGTGAAATTCCATAATTTGGCAGTAAACGAAAAAAAAATTAATCTCCAAAGAGAAACTTGCCATGTTAAGTAATTCAAGTAGTTTTGCTGATGTAGGTTCAGTAACTTCATTTCTTTTTGATTAACACACTCTTTTAGACCACACAAAGACTATCTCATGGGTGGAACAGACATAACAATGCATAGTGCCGCCAGAAATAAAGTGAGCTTTCCCTCCTTTCACTTGAATTATTTACTTATCTTGTGATGATTAAGGCTGTCTGGTTACCCTTGGGGACCAGATACTGCTTTTAAAATGACCTATTGCACATTCTTAAGAAGCAGATTAACCAGAAAATCTCTTTTTGTTATTTCTGAGAAGGCCACTTCAGCTGTAACATGACAAGGGATCAGGAAGATGTATCATCTGCATCCATTAATGCCAAGAGGAAACCTTCTATTAGGTTCTGACATTAGCTGCCATAAGATTTGTCAGAACGGGTAATCCCCCTTTCCAATTCCTCTTTGCCTCCATCCCCAAACAAGGGTTGGCAAAATTTGAATACAGGGCAAAAAATGCTATGACACAGTGTTGAATGATGATAGAAAAGCTTGGCTCTCACACAGGCACTTTAGAGACACAGGATGGAGAACTTTGTTTACAACAAAACTGAAATAGAAGTCAGGTCTGTATCCTGTATACTAAATTTTCAGGCTGTAATGTTCTTGAGTTCTGTCACATTGGGTGCATCCACTCCCCAATACCTTGCCCACTTTGTAGAATAAAGAAGGGAGTTCCATTCAGATGGGGGAAACCACTGACCCAACAGTACTGTCCATCTGCAAAACTCAATTTCCCAGCACTGCAAACACATTGGATACAATTTTAAAACCCAAGGATTTCTTTCTGCTCACCTTGTTCTCCATATATTGTAGGTGGAAGATGATGCTGTGGAAAAAATTGGGGTGGCATGTCTCCAGGGCCACCGGTGACAGGAGGGTAGAAAGCAGTATGAGAATTGTGAATAAAATGGGGGTGATGCGCCAGGTAGGGAGGTAAATGATGGGTTGGAGAGATGGCGGAGGGATAACTGGGAGGATAACACTCTGGAGACTGGGGTGTAACGACCACCCTGCGAACGCCCGTGTTGTCTTCTATCACCTGAAAAGGGAAGCAGGAAAATTAATACGTTATGTCTCATTTGAAATAACATTTTTTTAAATTGCATTGCTTATTTAAATGAGTTTTCCTTGGCTAGGATTAAAACATACAAATCTAAAGCTACTATTAGCACAGTCTTAACAATAATGTGGTTTTCAGTGGAAACTCAGCTAGCCAAGCTAATTAATTAATACATCTATTTCAATTAGTTAGATCTGCAGGAGTAATAGGAGAGAGAATAAGGAGAGCAGACATTTTGCTGCAACACCTTGTAAAAGAGCAATTGCTACTTACAGGCAACATTTCCCCACTGTGAATTGTCCATTTGGTACCAGCAATATAGACGCTGCATAAGAGCAATGTTTGTGATACTGGAACATCGCACTCAGGGGTGGAGAGAGAGAGGAATGCAGGAGTTTTGCCCCTCCAAATTGCAGTTTTCCACTCCCCTCCAGACCAGCACAGCTCACGGGCACAAAGCCCCATCCACTTGGCCTAACAGCCTGTGTGGAGAGCATGTTTAGTGGGGAGTTTCAGGAGCAGGTCTGAAGAAAGGGATTTTTTTGGGGAGGGAGTGCAACTCTGGAGCAGGGATGTAACTGGGTAGAGCAGCCTGGCTGTGCTTGCCATGTTGCTAATGCGGGATACTCTGGCTTGGCCTGGGCCCACTGCATCATGCTGCTCCACAGTTAATCCGTTGCACATAGTGTTTAACTTTTTAAACAACAGTTTAAAGCCCTACTCTGAGAGCCACGGCTAGAAGGATTTCTGTTTTGCCATGTGGTGTATCTGGGACCAGCCACACCCATGCACGGAGCTGTCCCCTCCCTCTCAGTGGCTGGTGGCAGGGTGTAGGTGTGCTGTTTTTCAGTGGGGAACTGAGGGACCTCCCCCTCCACAGAACACTGGCCTGTCCTTTTCTCCCCTGCTGTCTCTGCTAGGCGCCACCTCCGCCTCCATTGCAAGCTCCCTACCTCGCTTGAGAGGAGCACAAAGCTGCCGGCAGGAGCATCCACAGCCTGCCCCCAGCTATCATCTCACTCAGCCATTCTGGCAACTCTCCTGCCACTTACAGAGTTCCCTTGCTCCATTCTGCAACCTTGGGTTTCCCCTCCCCCACTCCCTCCAACTTCTCCCGCACCCAAGTTGCCTGCCCCACCACTTCCAAAACCCTCAGCTCTTCATATGCCTTTAGTCAGGCAACACTCCTCATGACAGCAACAGCCATCTTGGACAGCAATAGGCAATATAGGCTAGTGAGTGGGCTGCATGAGTGACCCTCCTTCATCTCAGTGGGCACAAGATTATAGTAACCAATACAGTATCCCAGGGGGGAGTAGTTTGCTAACTGTGGTTGCATACCTAGAAATTGCAGGTGTGCCAAACGAATCGTAGCAGTGCTTTGATTGGATGTAGAATGAGTGCCAGCTCTCATGGACAATATGATGAACAGTCCACATGCACCTTACCTTATGTGCCTTGCTCTACTTGTGTGTCACTTTAGGAATACCAGCAGGAAATAAACCTATGTGGGTTGAAACCAGTGGAATCTGGCAACCTTGCAGGCCACACACAGAATCCCAGTGGGCTACTCAGGTTGGCCACCACTGACCTAAGAGCAACACAGGGCAAAAGAACACCAATATGTTGCTACTATCAAGTGTCAACTGCATCTGTATTTAGAGCACACAACAATTCTGGCAATACCAGAAAGCAACAAAATAAGAGTGTTTTCATTAACAGGAAAATTTTATCTTACATAAGTTAGCCCACAGAGTCAAGAGGGATATCTGAGAGAGCAAGTATTCATCTACACAGGGAAATGGACCAGCATAAGCAAGACAGAAAAAGTGATTTTTCCACTCTACTCTGCGTTGATTAGACCTCAACTAGAGTATTGTGTCCAGTTCTGGGCATCACATTTCAGGAAAGATGTAGATAAACCGGAGAAAGTCCAGAGAAGAGCAACAAAAATGAATGAGTCTAAAAAACATGACCTATGAGGAAATATTGAAAAAAAATGGTTTTGTGTAGTCTAGAAAAGAGAAGACTAAGAGGAGACAGGATAACCATTTTCAAGTACATAAAAGATTGTTAGCAAGGAGAAGGGAGAAAATGTGTTCTTCTTAGCCTCTGAGGATAGGACAAGAAGCAATGGGCTTACAATGCAGCAAAGGAGGTTTAGGCTGGCCGTGAGGAAAAAACTCCCACTTGTCAAGGTGGTGAAACACTGGAATAAATTACCTAGGGAGGTTGTGAAATCTCCATCACTGGAGATTTTTAAGCGTAAGTTAGTCAAACCTCTGTCCTGAGTGGGGGGAATAATTTTCACAGGGGACCACTTAGTGAATTTTGGTATGTTGTCATGGGCCAGCTTCCCCCTTCCTCCAGAAGCAGCAGGGCTGGGGATTAGCCTCTCCCCCAAGCTGTCTGGGGCTGGAGGCTTTAAGTTAAAAACACAGCAAAGAGCTTGCAGCTTCCGGCCCCACTGTTACTGCACTGTCTAGTAGCCATCTGCAACTACATGATCTGGAGCCCTTTAAATAGCTGCAGTAGCCCCAGATGCCTTCCAATCAACATGGTAGCAGCAGGGCCAGGAGCAGCGAGCCATAAGCCCTTTCAATTACTGCCCTGCCATTACCGCATTACCATTGCCTTGCAGCTGCCCAGGGTTGCTCTGGCTATTTAAAGGGCTTGCGGCTCCAGCCCTTGCTGGCATAGCACTGCAATGGGAGCATCAAGCCAAGTTAACCGGATCAAGTTGCCATGGGGAGCATAGCTCAGTGGTTTGAGCTTTGGCCTGCTAAATCCAGGGTTGTGAGTTCAATGCTTGCAGAGGCCATTTGGGGCAAAAATTTGTCAGGGATGGTACTTGGTCCTGTTGTGAAGGCAGGAGACTGGAGTTTTAAGGTCCCTTCCAGTTCTAGGATATAGGCAATCTCCATTAATTTTATTTATCCGCTGCCTAGAAATTCGGCAGCACAGGCAGTAGGATGTAAACAGAAAAAAAGCCAGGTGCAGTCTATGGGCCAGATCAAAGTGTTAGATGGGCTGGATCTGGTCCCCAGGCTGTATCTTGCCCAGCCCTGGTGTAGATAATACTCAAGTCCTGCCATGAGTACAGGGGATAGGACCAGATGCCATCTTCCAGTTCTATTTTTCTATAATATACCCACAGGAGACATTTCACCTCTAAATGGAACATGTACAGAGGAAAAATTCAAGTCAAAAGCATTGGTGTGAATTTGAGTTTCTTATGTATTAATACATTTCGGTATAATATCTGTCCAGTGCTATTTTGTGTAATCCAGAATACAAAGCATTTAGTTTGACATAGCTGGTCATTAATCTTTTACTCTACAGTGTAGGTCAGCAATTTGAAAACTTGTTCTTGAATTGCACAGATTTATAAAGCTCTATACAGACACTGAATGGCACTACAGGGATTCATTTAGATCATAAGAGTACTTTAACTCCTGTAATTTCAGACTATCTATCTTTTATATTCTATTCTCTTTGGTTTCATGACATCCCTTATGCCCCAGCCATGTATCATTTCTGGCCAAGACACTGGAAAGAAATTTGGGGTAGGAGGAAAAAAGTGTCCAAATGCACAGATTTTTAAATAAATGTTTATTTGCATAAGAGTTTATAATAAAATGTCAACTATACTTATCTCAAGGCCAGATCACGATCTAACCTGACTGACATTTAAAGCCCAAAAATTCTAATCTGTGACAGAGTAAGTCTTTTCATCATTTGGCTTTCATTAGACCAAGCCTGAAATAAGGCTTGGAACACACCAGAGAAGTACAGGCTCTTACCTGCAAAATTACATTAGATTTTATATATATATTATGGTTTTGATGACAAACTGACCAAGACAGAAGGATTGTGGTATGTGTATTTGGGTGTAATTGCAACTGAAAATTAAACTGCGATCCATCTTCTACAACATGACTCCTGGAAAAAAAAATGCTCAAGGCCCTTTTGAAGACCTTCAGATGAATTTCTGTTACTGGAAGGAACTAAGAGATATCAGCATGTAGGAGCAGCAGAGAGTATTTGAGAAGTCAGGGGGTCAAGCTGGTTTTATAACTAACTGATTCCATCAATGAGCTACCAGAGAACAGCTTTTATTTGTTCAATCCCAAATTTATTAATGCTATCAATACAGTTGTGTCTGCAAGACATTTAACTGTTCAGATCGAGCCTATAAACAATCCTCTGCATGGCCGAATGTGGAATTTGCAGGTGCAACATGCACCTGTCAACTGTGCAGTTGCAGGTCAGATGTCTACTTATGACATCATGTGCTTAATATATAAATGACAATACGCCAATCATATGAAGAAGTGGGCTGTGCCCACAAAAGCTCATGATACCATCTACATATTTTGTTAGTCCATGAAGTGCTACCAGACTATTTGTTGTTTTTTAAGTTTAACATATGTAAGAGACTAGGTAACTAAGTAGAATTTAACAAAACTTCAGGTGATTTTGATTTTGTAAAATTCATGTTGGAAAGATTTTAGTTTTGCAAAACCACATTTGGAAATGAAATCCAGGTCCCATGTCATCCAGACACCTCACATTAAAAGGTCTTAGTCCCCTATAGTTTTGATCCATTTCTATAAGTAGCACAATGGGAAAGTTAAATTTTGTTATTTAAAGAAAGTCAGTAAATATTTTGTTCATCTATACCTGTTGCCTGTCTCCCCTTTTAGACTGTAAGTTCCTTGAGATATGGACTGTTTTCTATTACAGTATATGCATGTTCAGTGCTTGGTACAATGGGCCCCAACTCTGATTATAGTGTTGTGTGGTACTGGAATATAAACAACAACTAGTTGATAATACACATTCCTAGCTACCCATAGTCTATACATATTAAAATGTTTTCAACTTTCATTGTCTAGTCTGCTTGCAAATTATAACAAGTGGAAAGGTTATTTATCATTAGTTTTTAAATGCTTTCTGGTCTAAAAGGCACGATGCCTCATAAATTACATTATTATAGAACAATTTCTGTATTTGTTTCATGTTTTATTTTGGGGGTTTAATTATCAGAGGGGGTAAAAATTCCAGTGGAATTTGAATATACATTAATTTGACATAATATAATGTTCTCCCCATACTGTGCTCCCACTGGTATGGTAGCGGCAGTCTGGAGGCCCTGGGCCCTTTTAAATCAAGAGGTACCAGAAGCAACTGCCTCCTTTGGCCTCCCCACTCAATCTGTCATCTGCCTTATAACTAGCTGTTGGCCCAACACACATAGGGATGTGGTACATTTTCTATTGCTTGACATTTTTTATCAAGATTGGATGTCTTTTTAGAAAATACAGTTAGTTCCATTAGAAATTATGGCATTGATGCAGAAATTTCTGGGTGAAAGTCCATGGCTTGTATTCTGCAGGACACACTACATTATTATAATGGTTCTCTTTAGAACTTCATACATACACAGATTTTTTTTAATACTGTGTGCCCTGGGCACAAAACAATTGCACAAACACGGAGGGACAAAAATCAGAAAGGCTTAAGGCATAAAATAAAGGACACAAAATGCAATAAGAAGAGATTGTACAGATTAGCTAGAAATAAGAAAAAGACCTAGGAAAATGGTGGTCTATTACAGGCAGTCCCCGGGTTACGTACAAGATAGGGACTGTAGGTTTGTTCTTAAGTTGAATCTGTATGTAAGTCGGAACTGGCGTCCAGATTCAGCCGCTGCTGAAACTGACCGCCAGTTCTGACTTACATACAGATTCAATTTAAGAACCCCAAGCTTCCCCAAGTCAGCTGCTGCTGAAACTGATCAGCAGCTGATTCCAGGAAGCCTGGGGCAGAGCAACTCTGCCTCGGGCTTCCTGTAGTCAGCGCTGGTCAGTTTCAGCAGCGGCTGACTTGGGGACGCCTGGGGCAGAGCAGCTGGGGTGCTGCTGGGTTGCTCCAGTAGCACCGCTCCTCGGCGCTACTGGACCAACCCAGCAGCACCGCAGCTGCTCTGCCCCAGGCGTCCTGATTCAGCCACTGCTGAAACTGACCAGCAGCGGCTGAATCAGGACCTGGGACAGAGCAGCTAGGGAGCGGCCGGGTTGGTCCAGTAGTGCCCAGAAGGCGCTGCAGGACCAATTGGCAGCCCCAGCTGCTCTGCTCCAGGGTCCAAAACAAAAGCCTGGTCTGCTGGGGGGGGGGGGGCGGCGGCACACTAGCTGCGCCCCCCCTCCCCCAGCAGACCAGGGATATGGGAGCAGAGCCGCAGCGGCAGCGGGGTGCCACGCCTCTGAGGCTTTGCTCTGGCAAAGCCTCAGAGGTGTGGGACCCCCCCCGCGGCTGCGGCTTCAGTCCCGGTGCCTGTGGTCTGCTGGGGACGGTCCCCAGCAGACCACAGGCACCGCAACTAAAGCGGCAGCAGCGGGCGGGTTCCCCCGCTTCTGAGGCTTTGCCAAAGCAAAGTCTCAGAAGCGCGGGGAACCGCAGCTGCTGCTGCTTCAGTCCCCTGCCTGTGGTCTGCTGGGGACCGTTCCCAGCAGACCACAGGCACCGCGACTGAAGCGGCAACAGCGGCAGGTTCCCGCGCTTCTGAGGCTTTGCTCTGGCAAAGCCTCAGAAGCGCGGGAACCCGCCCGGTGCCCCTGGTCTGCTGGAGACGGTCTCCAGCAGACCAGGGGCACCGGAGCAGCTTACGAACGGGGCTTTCTCGCCCCGGAGCTCACAGGTAGCAATCCGCTACCTCGACCTCTGGGGCGAGAAAGCCCCGTTCGTAAGTGCGGATCCAACATAAGTCGGATCCGCGTAAGTCGGGGACTGCCTGTATTTAGCAAATATTCGACAACAAAGAGAAGGTTGAAGGCTTTAATGCCTTTTTTGTTTCAGTCTAAAAAGTTGTGACCAGGTGTTTAACTCATTTACTATTAACACAGAGGATCTTGGGCCAAAATAAGGAGGTTGTGGAATGCCTGTCATGGGAGTTTTTTTTATGAACAGACTAGAGAAAAACCTGTCAAAGCTGATCTAGGTATACTTAATCATGCCTCCATGTGGAGATGGGGCACAGGGAAGGCAAAGTGCAGGACTACAGGACCTGCTGTGGTCTCTTCCAGCCTCACATTTCTGCGATTCTATTTCAATTAGGCATGTGATATAGCTGTATCAGTGTGCACAAAGTTATACCAATATAAAAGTGCCTGATTTTGGTAGGGCCAGTTTTGTATTTTGAACCAGAAAATAACTCTACCTGTATAACTACATTCACCCCTGAGAAAAGTACCACCAAGCTATTTAAAGCATCAGAATTTTCCAGTGTACCCTAAGCCCTTAAGAGTTTAACACTGGTGCTGATCACTGTAGTATCGATTATGAATGTAAGCAACTAGTCGACTATCCGATAAGCATAAGCTAGTCACTCCCCCCACCCCTCCTTTGCTGCCTCTATCAGAGAGAGGCTATGTCTAGACTGCAGAGTTTTTCTGGATTCCAGGGAAGGCGTCCGCTTTTTCGGAACAGTTTCCAAAAAAACAGGCACGTTCTTTCGGCATCCCAGTATTCCAAAAGAGGAGGTTTTTCTGATATTTGGCTCCATGTAGATGGGCCAAATGTTAGAAAAGCCTCTTCCAAAAAAAAAAAGCGGAAAAAGATACACACATTGCGGTTTGCAATTTGCATATCTTTTTTCCGGAAAAAAAAAACGCAGCATAGACATAGTCAGAGACAGGAAGGGGAGGAGCAGGAGCCGGTGCTGGGGAGAGCTGACTTTGAAGCCGGTTCCCCTCAGGACCATTTCCACAGGGGGTAGAGGAGGTAGAGCCACAGCCCCGCCAGGGCTCTTGTACATTTCAAAGGCTGAGGCTTCACAGGGAGCATGGGGCCAGCCAGGAGTTGCCTGCTGGTCCCATGCTCCCTGCTGGGCTTCTGCTTTTGAAATGTACAAGAACCCCACCAGGGCTCTTGTATATTTCAAAGGCTCAGGTGCTGCAGGGAGCATAGGGCTTGTCCCCTGCTGTCCCTGTGCTCCCTGTGGGGCTTCCACTTTTCAACTGTAGCAACAGCCTGGCAGGACTCTTGCTACAATTCAAAGGTGGAAGCGCCCTTATAGACTAATTGAATAGTTGATGGAAATCCCATCAACCAGTTGATTAGTTAATTAATCTAAATGTAACGTTCCTAGTAGCTATGTAATACATAGGAGTAAACAATAATTAACTGTAAAAGTGATGTGTCTATCCAGTTTTCCTCAACCAAGGATAAAGTATCCTTTGCTATTACAGTTCTCATGAAGCTCTTTCTTCATCCCAGGCTTGGTGATGCAGGCACCAGATGCACATCTAAAAAACTGTTTATTTGGTTTGTGCGAAGTTCTGAGACATTACCAATGTCTTTACATGATGACGCAATCCCATTATTTAATTAAAATCTTGCAAATAAAACTGTTCTCTATTGAATCAAATTTCACAAATAGGATGCAAAAAGCTGCATATGAGAGAACGGTCACATTCAACCTCCTCAGAATATATGGCAAGTTAGAGTGTGGCTCCTCATCCCCTGAACCCTACACATTCCCTCCTGTCACAGAAAACCTTACAGAGTGATCCTAACAAGGATAATCTTGGGTTGTGCCTCTCCATCATAATGAGGCCTGAATACTGGCTCATACTAATGATACTTCTCTGTGTTTGTACTTAACATATGTATGGACTGCATTTGCCCTTTTTTGTGTGTATGTGCTTTTCTTGAAGACTATGAAGACATAATAAAGCCACAGAAACATTCTAGAAGATTAACAGATTCCAACAGTCACTTTAACTGTGAGCAACTTTTCTCCACTAGATGAATTAAAAGTGACAGGATTTATTACATCTTCTGCCAACTGGTTCAAGAAATATTAACAACATTGTATTTAAACTAGCAAACACAGGACATTTCAGGAAACTGACCACGGCTCTGACTCAGGAAAAAATCCCTGTTCAGGAAAGTACATAAGCACGTGTTTCATGTTATGCTATTGGTCCCATTCGATTTGCTGCTATGAGGATTTTTGAAGGAAACACCCTTATCAGTTGCTGCTGACCATATGAGAGGATGTCACAGGGAAGAACACACACAATTAAAAACGTGCAATCCATATACATTAGCAATACTAATAACAAAATAACTTGATAATAATTTCCTCGCCCTTTAATGAATCAAACAGAATATCGTGTCCTACACTAATGCTTCCTTTTCAATCCCACTTGTTATTTTACTGTCTCAATTAGAATTGCATATATTTCTTAGCATCTTTTGCGAATTACATGTTAACACAAACTGCAGTACATTTAGTCTAAATATGAGATTCTATGAAGGAACCAGCTTGTCAGTGTTCACCTCCTTAGTATATGTATTGGGTAAGGATTAATACAGCAGGAGGCTGAAATAGAGACAAGCTAGGGATGAGCTACATACACACAACCATAAAAGGGGGAAGATAGCAGTTACACTGCAAAAAATAATACTGGGAGCATTTCTATAGTGATTTTTATCTTTAGATCCTTAAGTGCTTTATAAAGGTGCATAAATGTCATTGCAATATTGGGGGAGGAGAATGGGTGAAAAAAGGAGGCAGTGTTACAGAGCAACAGGGCCACCGACAAGAGGGGGGCAAAAGTTGCCCCAGAACCTGGTGATTTAAAAGGGCCTGGGGCTTCCAGCCACTGTCACCCAGCAGCAGCAGTGGCTGAAGCCCGGGGCCCTTTAAATTGCTGCCAAAGCCCCACGTGGTGTGGTCTGTGAGTACTAGGGCTGGCGGAGGGAGGTTTCCACCTGAGGCCCTGCCCCTTTCAAAGGCCCTGGAGCTGCACGAACGCACGTACACACACAGCCTGGCAGTCTGTCACCAGTTCTGCACAGCAAGCATTGGAGGAAATTAAGGAGTAGAGCCTGCATCCCCTGCTTCCATTAGCTGACAATTTCTGCATCACGAAAAAGTTGGCTAGCTGAAAAGAAAAGGAACTTGCTTGATGTCCCATGATAGCAAGTGACAGGCTATACTGTGCCTGGTTTAAAAAAACCCCACAGCAACACATGGGTGATGAGGACGGTTGGTATATGTTTCCTTCCATTATTTTCCTAGATTTCTTCCTTTTCTCCCCTCTGAAGGCCTTACAGCGTGAAACTTTTTCTTGACTTTTTAAACAGACACAAACCTCTCATTCCTAATCAAGGCAACTCACATAGTCATCGAAGTCTAGAAATAGACTCCCAACTGTTTTACTGTTGACTGCCAATAGACTTGATCTTGCAGGGCACAGGGACACATCCTGCCAGCTCCCTTTTACCTCTCATTTTTGGAGTGCTGCAGAGGTAATGAAGAATCTTTTTAATCCTGGATTGCGGTCCCTGGATGGCAAATGTAATGTTCAAGGCTAATACACGTAGCTCCAAAAACTTGGCATAACAAAACTGAAAAAAAAAGATTTCATAGCTCTCTCTTAACAGACACAGTTATTTTTCCGTAAGGTTATTTGCTTTCTGCCAGAGTCTGAAATGTACACTTGGCGGGCAGACAAAACCAAAATAAAATGTATTTTTATTCATATCTTGGAGTCCCACTTATTTGTTTTATATCCTTGCCCTGGCTGTGTCAAAAGAGACAGAACACAATTCAAACGATCATGTAATAAACCCTATGAAATGCCAACTAACAGAGCAAAGGCAAGAGCTTAACAATGCACACACAGCTAGTACATCATCATCAACCAATTTGTCTGTCATATTCTTTCAACTATTATTTAGCATGAAGTCATCTGTCAGGCAAATATTCATTTTCCAAATGACAGAAAGGACATTCTGAGGCTTTTAAAAATTATATAGTTTTCCCTGTAACTTTGCAACATATATTTCCAGCTGCATTTCTTAGACAAAAATATCTTTTAGAAGGTACTTCGTTGGTATAGATTATTATTGGTGGTCTACAGAAATGCTTGAATTGAAGAAAGAGCACTCGGTTCAGAAACAAGTACAATCTGTGGACTATTAGTGAGTGCCAAAGGCATATTTTGGGATAAACCTCTCTAATATACTGTGATTTATCTTGGGAGAGCCTGAACCAAGCTGAGAGAAAAGTTTATTAATAAAAGGTGTTAAAAAGTAGAGAAAATGACTTGAGAGAGAAAATAAGCAAATTTGGTTTTAATGAAACTATTTTAATTATTATAATTTTGTATTTTTTCCAATACTGACTACCAGTTCTCAGAGCAGATTTATCTTTTATTCCCTAAATTCCAAGATTTTTAAGGGCACAAATGGCAATTGATGGCCCAATTCCCATTTATGTCTAAAAAGATTCCCCTCGGATTTATTTAGCGTTACCTTTCACAATGGCCCAAGGTACTTTTATAACTGCACTGCCTCTTAAAATGCACCAAGAAAGAAACAAATTCAAAAATATATACTACTCCAAAAATAATATCCAAATTTAATCACCCACATCTCCAAACAATGCTAACAGAAAAATAGAAGCTCTGAAGTGTGCCTCTAAACGCTAAGAACCTTGGGCTTTGTTGGACCTAATGAAAATATGAGCGAGCAGTAAGATTGCTCAGAGCTTCAGTATATAGAGGGAGAAAAGTCTATGGGTTAAGTTTAGAGGCAGAAGCAACAGGGGCGATGTTGTGCTTGGTGTCTGCTGTAGACCACCAGATCAGGTGGATGAGGTAGACAAGGTGTTCTTCGAACAACTAAGAGAGGCTTCCAGATCACAGGCCCTAGTTCTCATGGGGGACTTTAATCACCCTGACCTCTGTTGGGAGATCAATACAGCATTACACAGACAAGTCAGGAAGTTTTTGGAGAATGTTGGGGATAACTACCGGGGTACAAGTGCTGAAGGAACTGACTGGGACCATGCACGGCTTCTCCTGCTGTTCACAAACAGGGAAGAACTAGTAGGGGAAGTAAATGTGGATGGCAATCTAGGAAGCAGTGATCATGAGATGGTAGACTTCAGGATCCTGACCAAAGGAAGAAAGGAGAGTAGCAAAATACACACCTTAGACTTCAGAAAAGCAGGCTTTGACCCCTTCAGAGGACTGATGGGCATGATCCCCAGGGAGGCTAACACGAAGGGAAAGGAGTCCAGGAGAGCTTATTAAAGGCACAAGAAGAAACCATCCCAATGCACAGTAAGAAAAGCAAATGTAGTAGGCGACCAGATTGGCTTACCGGGGAAATCCTTGGTGAGGTTAAACACAAAAAGGAAGCTTATAAGAAGTGGAAACTTGGACAGATGACTAGGGAGGAGTATAATTATATTGCTCAAAAATGCAGGAGAGTTATCAGGAAGGCGAAAGTGCAATTGGAATTGCAGCTAGAAAGGGATGTGAAGGATAACAAGAAAGGTTTCTACAGGCGTGTTAGCAATAAGAGGATGATCAGAGAGAGAGTGGGGCCCTTACTGGATAAGGTAGGTAACCTAATGACAGATAACGTGGGAAAATCATAAGTACTCAATGCTTTTTTTGCCTCTGTCTTCACAGACAAGATCAACTCCCAGACTACTGCACTAGGCAACACAATATGGGAAGGAGGTGGGCAGCCCTCAGTGGAGAAAGAATAGGTTAACTATTTCGAAAGGCTAGACATACACAAATCCATGGGTCTGGATTTAATGCATCCAAGAATACTGAGGGAGTTGGCAAATGTCATTGCAGAGCCTTTGGCCATTATCTTTGAAAACTCATGGAGATCGGGAAAGATCCTGGATGATAGGAAAAAGGCAAATGTAGTGCCCATCTTTAAAAACGGGAATAAGGACAATCCAGGGAACTACAGACCAGTCAGCCTTACCTTGGTCCCTGGAAAAATCATGGAAGGGATCCACAAGGAATCCATTTTGAAGCACTTGGAAGAGGGGAAATGATCAGGAAGAGTCAACATGGATTCAACTAGGGCAAGTCAATCTGATTATCTTCTATGATGAGGTAACTGGCTCTGTCGACAGGGAAGTCAGTGGATGTGATATAACTTGACTTTAGCAAAGCTTCTGATATGGTCTCCCACAATATTCTTGCCAGAAAGTTAAGGAAGTATGGATTGGATAAATGGACTGTAAAGTGGATAGAAAGCTGGCTAGATTGTCAAGCCCAATGGGTAGAGATCAACGGCTCAATGTCAGGTTGCTGGTTGGTTTCAAGTGGAGTTCCCCAAGGATCAGTTCTAGATGTTCAACATCATTATTAGTGACCTGGATGAGGGGATGGATTGCAACCTTAGCAAGTTTGTGGATGACACTAAGTTAGGGGGAGAGGTAGATATGTTGGAGGGCAGGGATAGGTTCCAGAGTGACCTAGACAGGTTAGAGAATTGGGCCAAAAGAAATCTGATGAGGTTCAACAATGACAAGTGCAGAGTCCTGTACATGGGACCGAAGAATTCCAAGCACTGTTACAGGCTGGGGTCCGACTGGCTAAGTAGCAATTCGGCAGAAAAGACCTGGGGATTACAGTGGATGAGAAGCAGGATATGAGTCAACAATGTGCCCTTGTAGCCAAGAAGGCGAATGGAATATTAGAACAAGGAGTAATGATCTCAAGTTACAGTGGTCTAGGTTGGTTATTAGGAAAAAACTATTTCACTAGGAGGGTGGTGAAGTTCTGGAATGGGTTACCTACAGAGGTGGTGGAATCTCCATCCCCACAGATTTTTAAGTCTTGGCTTGGCAAAGCCCTGGCTGGGTTGATTTAGTTCGGATTGGTTCTGCTTTGGGCAGGGGGCTGGACTTGATGACCTCTTGAGGTCTCTTCCAGCTCTATGATTCTATGAAAATTAAAAGGACAGTCAAGGTCCAGAGACATAACTCCCTCATGGAAAAATCCAACTCTCCCACTCTGACCCACTGAAACCAAAGGACTGACCCCAACTACAACAGGATCTCAATAGAAAAGAGGTGACCTCTTTGGCAGCCAGATCTCAAATCAAGTATTTGAGATTTTTATAGGTCAGAATCAATACTTTTTTATTCCACCTGGAAGTCAGTCATAAGCCTGAGTATACTAGAGTATCAGCATAATGTATTCTCTGTATGACGCCCAGGGATCAATATTCAGCACCCATTTCAGCTCATGATTTGCTTTAAGGAGTATCGTCTATTTGAGATAATCTCAAAGTGACTAGGGTTTGGCTGCATGAAGCAAGTACTTTTCCCAGTGTACAGAGAAGAAAACAAAGATAAAGTTTCTTGGTCACAGTTGCTACCTGAACAATCAAGAGCAGCCAGGATTTAATAAGATCCCCAGATAGAGTCTGCAAAACAAAGAACAGATGCATTCTCAAAGGTTCTGATTGTGCACATGGATTCATAAGCACCAAAACACTCTCTCTTACATGAAGGTCACCACTTGTATATCCCTTTACATCATTGGTGCCTGCATCAGACTCTCCAACAAACCCAGTGGCCCCATAGAGAATGATTCACACAATGCCCTGCTGTCCCCAGAAAGCTTAATGAATTGGGAGGAAGCTAGACACCCTACAGAGTGACTACAGTATTTTGTGGGACGCAAATGTAATCCTATCAACGGTCTTTCAAACATATATGGTTACTACAGTTTCCACTTAAACTCAACCCACACATTATTTTCTGGAGGGGGAAAAAAAATCAGAATCCTGTCTATTCCTATTAACAATACAAAAAGGTTTGATGTTGAAAGAATTAATGATTTTCTTTAGTGATTTAATATATATTTGAGAGAGTTTGTCTAAGAGTGAATGAAGGAGTCAATCTGTCTGTCTGTCCATTTGTTCAAAAACTCCTCCTAAACAGGAAGAACTAGGACCACCAAATTTGGTATTCAGCTTCCTCTTACAACTTAAAGCAAGGTGAGTGCTTGGTTGTGCCAAGACAGTGTGATTTGCCTGGAATGCAATTGTTTTTCCTAACTCAGAAAGGGAGAGGGCTGCTAGCAAGAACAGTTATACTATATCATGACCACAGAAGAGCAGCAAGGGGCTAGAGATGGGAGCTGGGATAGCTATAACCCTATTGGGACAGCAGGAGACAGGGTGGAGTTTTTGTGCAGGTGCAGGGCATGGTTGGGCATGTATGACTCTCCATCCCCCAGAGCCAGAGCCCAAACTACTCCCCTCTTCTGTCCCAGCGCTGGACAGCTGGGGGGTGGAAAGGCCTGGTGAACCTGAGCCAGCATCCACAGCCCCTGTGCAGCTGCAGCACACCCAAGCTGCAGTCCCGAAGCTCAGGCAGCCAAGGCAGCATGGTCGCCGCTGCCCCAGCCAGCCCCAACTATCTGCCATCCAGGCAGCATGGTACCTCATGGCAGCACAGCCAGCCCTGGGGTGCTGCCACCCAGGAACCTTGGTGGCAATAGTCTGAGCCTGAAGTTCCTTCTCCCCACACCCAACATCCTGCCCTAAGGCCCCCTTTCACACATCAACCTTCTACTGTGATTCCTGCATCTCGCACATTTTTGCCCTCAGCCCCCCCCCCCCACTGCCTGCCCAGATGCCTGCACCTTCTTCCCTCTACTCTGACTCCTGTACCCCTACACCTTGCCTTGGCTGCTGCGGTGAGAGGGGACTAGGGTAGTCCTCTCTTCCCAGGGCAGCCTGCACATTCAACTCCGCATCCCCAGTCCCAGCCCACACCAATTATTTAAACGAAGAAAAATAAAGGTAATTGAGTTAAGGACTCAAACAACACTGGGTAAACCTTCTAGTTTAAAACTAAATTATCAGGTTACTGTATCACCAGGAGAGTGGGGCTGCCTTATCCAACCTCCTTATTTTAAAAATCCAAGGTTGCAGAGTTCACAAAACAAACTTTAAACAATCCTATGTGGATGTCTTATGTGGAATAACAATTACCATTTTAAGAGACTAAGGTGATGTCATTTTAAAACATACTTTCCCCTCCCCCTTTTCATAAATTAAAATATAGGAGACAATTCACACCCTGTAACAAACGATATGTACTAGTTATTTTGCATTATTTCCTGCTGTGATGACAATGATGAGCACTAGTGCTTTTAGCAGGCAGTATAAATGCATGGAGTCCTTTTCCTCCACACTTCTCTCTTGGCTCCTACATTTCCTAACTGATTAACTGAAACTTGTTGCATTGGAGATATTTTTGAGGCATTATTCTCTACTCAAAGTGTACATGAAGCTTTTATTAGTAATAGAATACTATCTGTACCTATACTCTGTTTTACATGTATAAAGATGTAGAGAGGGAAGAAGAGAATTGCTTTACCTACTGTGGAAATGTAGCCACTTTTGAGATCAAAATGTGTTATATATTTTCCAGCATAATACCACCGTCCAATACGAAGGAAGAATAACCAAGCCAGACTTGAGAATCAAGGCCATTGCCCTTATATGCAACATACACCTTAGAAATCAAATCACATGCATGTTGCTGAAGAAACATACCTGTGAGATATAACCTGGAGGCACATGTATAGGTGGAATGGATCCATTGGGTGACATCATGGGAACCTCTGCCGGTCCTAGTTGGAAAGAAGAAAAAAAAAAGATTTAATACAATATGCACACAAATTGTGCTGACAAAACTCACCACTTTAGAAACTTGCAGCATCTGAAATTGAACAGTTCCAATAACTTCCAGTGTATGGTTAATTTTTGGAGTCAATACACTCGAAAGGATTTCATTGCTGCGTCGCTTTTAAAAATAGAGTTTTTTTAAATTAAATTAATGCTTTCAGTTATATAACAGCTAAAAGTGAAGCCTTTATGTTGTTATCCACACAGCAAAGAAGCTAAAGATAATCAGTAATGTGAACAGCCCTTCCATAGGCTACAATGCCACATCACTAGCTTGAATGAATTTTTCCTCTTTTATAGATCTAAGGACATTGGGACTACACATACTGGACAGCTTCCAAGTCAAGCCTCCAATTAAACCAAATTTCACAAATGTGAAAGAGTCTTTTCAAGAACACATTAGAACCGAAGTCATTATTTCAGCCATTCAGACTAATCTTGGAATGTGACTCATATAAGCAAGAAGCTTATATAGCTTTTGCTCAGAAACCCAACCCTGTATGTACAAAGTCCATTTTGAAGTATCAAATACAATTATAGTAAAGTAAGTGTCATACATATTAGATTACTACAAACTGAACCACACAATTAAGAAGTAGTCAGGTAAAATGAAAGATAGAAATCACTCAACAATTTAAAGCAACATTTTAATAGTAGCGGTTACGATTAGGAAAAGCAATAGAGAATCAGAGTTGTCAACAACAACAGAAGGTGTCCTGATAGCAAAGTGCCAGCCAAACCTCCCTGGATTTTTTTGAAAAACTATGATGCTCTCTAAGTAAATTCTTATTACATTTCAACTACAAATGATATTACAAATAAATATTGTAGTGGCTCCTGGTAGGGATACTAGATTAAAAATATGTATACAGTGAAGC
Source organism: Pelodiscus sinensis (assembly GCF_049634645.1). Lineage (NCBI taxonomy): Eukaryota > Metazoa > Chordata > Testudines > Trionychidae > Pelodiscus > Pelodiscus sinensis. Next base: position 40,134,669 of record NC_134720.1, on the reverse strand, counting down.
AACATGGCCATATTGAGTCAGAGCAAAGGTCCACCTATCCTGGCTTCTGGCAGAGGCCAGTGTAAAGTGTGCCAAAGGAAATATACAGAACAGGTAACCATCATCTGACTGTTCCTTGGTACTCATTCCCAGCTTCTGACAAACAGAGTCTAGGGCTATTATCCGAGGCTAGGGCTATTATCCCTGCCGATCGTGTCTCATAGCTGTTGATAGATAAATTCATGGCAGATTGATCCAATTTTTTTTAACCCTGTTACAATTTTGACCTTCACAACATCCTCTAGCAAAGAGTTCCACAGACAGACTGTTGTGTGAAGACATACTTCCCTTTATCCTTTATTTGTTTTAAACCTGTTGCCTATTAATTTCATCTGGTGACTCCTAGTTCTTGTGTGATGAGGAATAAATAATAATTCCTTATTTACATTATCTATACTCTACACCAGTCATGATTTTATAGTCCTCCATCACATCCTCCCTTAGTAATCTCTTTTCCAAGATGAATAGCCCCATTGTAATTAATCTCTCCTCATACAGAAACCTCTAATTATGTTTGTTACCCTTTTCTGAAACTTTTCCAATTCCAATCTCTCTCTCTCTCGAGATGAGGCAATCACATCTGCGAGCAGTATTCAAGATGAGGGTGGACCATGTATTTACATAGAGTCAATGTATATTTTATGTCTTATTCTCTATCCCTTTCTTAATGATTCCCAACATTCTGCTCACTTTGACTGGTGCTGCAAATTGAATGGATGTTTTCAGAGAATTATCCACAATGATTCTGATCTCTTTCTTGAATGGTAACAGCTAATTTAGACATAATCGGTTTTTATGTATAGTTGGGATTATGCTTTCCAATATGTATTACTTTGCATTTAAATTTCACCTGCCATTTTGTTGCCCACCCAGTTTTGAGAGATCCTTTTGCAGCTCTTCACAGTCTGCCAAGAATTTAATTATCTTGAGTAGTTTTATACTATCTGCCAATTTTGCCACCTCACTGTTTACACCTTTTTCCAGATCATTTATGAATATGTTGAAAAGGACTGATCTTAGTACAGACCTCTGGGGACACCACCAGAGATGCTCAGATTCACACCAGTTGACTCTCTTCATTCTGAAAAACTGACTATATTCCTAACCTTTGCTTCCTACCTTTTAACCAGCTATAAATCCATGAGAGGACATTCTCTCTTATCCTATGGCAGCTTACTTTGCTTACGAGCCTTTGGTGAGGGACCTTGTCTGGAAATGTAAGAACACTACATCCACAGGATACCCCTTTGTCCACATGCTTATGGACCCCCTCAAAGAATTCTAGGAGATCGGTGAGGCATGATTTACTTATAGGCTATGTCTAGACTATGGGGAAGATTCGAAAGAGGATATGAAAATTCCACTGGGAATTTGCATATCTTATTCCGATCTCACTTTGGAAAGTGGAGCATTTTCTTAAAGTAAAATTGGAATTTGCATATCCTCTTTCGAATCTTCCCCGTAGTCTAGATGAGCCCTTACAGAGACCTATAATACCAAATATACTTGAGAAGAGTATGGGAGAATTCTGGTCCCAGTTATAGCACAATAAAAGAAAATATAGTTTGGTCCTATATTTCTGCCCATAAATTCAGTCTTTGCTGAGGTCTAAGACAGCAATAATTTAACAGTACACCTCAATGCTTACACCGCATTTTAGAAGAAGAGTCTAAGAATACTGCATCCAATATCATATGAAGGAGAAAACTTGGATAGGCAGAATGTAATTACCTAAGTTGGAATTGGATATCTCTTCTGTGATTTTCAATCTAAGTATTAACCAGAGCTGCCTCTGCTGAGATAGTCTCACTAAACATGTGAGAGAAACAAATGACAGCTATCCAAGGACCAGCTGCAACATAAAGGTATATGAATGGTGATGCAAAATTACACATTGGTAGATGTATCTAAGCTTCTGCACATCCCCCAAAAGATGCAGGGATGAAGTCATAGCATGAATAGCAAACACTGAAGTGTTAACTATACCAACTGCTACACATCTTATACCACCTTGCTGTCTGATTTTCCTTTTGTTTTCTCTGCACATAAATTAAACTGACTGACTAGCATGTACTATTTACATCCCCCTTCTGAATATAGCCCAGGTTCTCAAATTAAATAATGAATCATCCATCAAGTTTGACACTAGGCATGACACCACAATGATACAGCTCTGAAATGTGAGTTAGCCAGACAAATAAGAATTTATAAAACAGGTGCTGAGATGACCACGGGGGAAAAAAAAATCTGTTGCCTATAAAATGAGCAAATCACTAACAGAATAAGTGATTTTGCAACATATCCACACCTGACCTACTAAGAACCTCACCTGCTATCCATCTTCTTTTCCTAAAGACAAATCCTGATGAAGAATAAAGGAAAAGAAATAATAATCCATCTAAGTTTACTTCTTTAGATTGATGGAGCCAAATAAATCCTAGCATTTCTTTTCCTTAAAAAACACATTGAACTCTTTACCTTGCATCTATTTAAGTGAAAATAGAATACAAGCAACATGGCCAGCATTATGTAGCAATAAAATTGGAGAATTACTGCCATCTGCAATGACTGTATTTTAGTCCATCAAAAAAACGAAGCGGTGACCAATTCAGAGAGGCATGTATCAGAATTCCCGTTTGGATAATTAGATAGGAAAATCTAAAATTGTGTGTTTTCATTTGTAGAACATATTTTTCAATTTCTATCCTAAGCCACTGTAGGCCAAATACAACTGCCAAGTTTCACTCCAGAGCTGGTTGTATTTCAGTAGGAAAAATTAATAGTTCATAGAGAGTTATATAATACTAATACATTTAACAAACACACTGTCACATTTAGCTTATGGGATTTGACCTCATATTATAAAAAGTTATTAGGCCTTCAGGATGAATGGTGCTGTAGCATGTAGAGGATACATAATTTAAATGATCATATGTACATATTTCAACATGAATCGTTCACTGAGTTTTTCATTTGAACAACTGATAGAAAAAAATGTGGATAAACTGAGAAGACAATAACTTAGCTTTTAAGTAATCAGTTGCTGTACAGAATTCAGTGAATGTTGCTTAATGCAATAAGCCTGTAAAACATTTCATATATTTGAAGCCCTTTCCAATTTGGAATCTGCTTGTAGCTAGAGAGGGTCTAGCAAGCGGTGGACTACATCTGATTGGAAATACATAAAAATACATGCTCCAGCTCCCAACTAAATTTAAAGGGAACATATTTTGCACTTTCAAATACACAGAAGGCTCTAACTACTCTACAAGTAACTGAAATATACTTAACTCCATTTCCTTCAGAACCTTTTACTCTAAAACATCTGTCACTTGCTCATATGATGCAGCAATCTTCTTGAAGGAAGAAATCAAACTCTTGTACAATAGATGCTGTTGATTGTAAAGCTGCCAGTTCCATTAAAACAAAGCGTATTTTATCATCAAAATGTCCATCATGCAAACAGTCTTTTAACCTGAGGAATGACCCTTAAACTGCTAAAGTCATTTGGATAACAGCTTTTAAAGAACGTTAAACCAGGTGAGGGATGTACTGCTAGAAAGTGTTTTCTTCGCTGCCCTGATTTCAAAACTCACCAAATTACTTTAGCATACATTATTTCTTTAGTCTCATCACTGTTATCAAAACAACTCCAAGTGGTATTGCATAACATACAGAAACCATCTCCAACATGGGACATGTCATGGGAGCTGTTAAAGTCTGTTCCTTGTAATAAAGCCAACTCTAGTGAGTATTGAACAAACACAATGAAAGGGAACTGTCATTTTTAGATAAATTAAACATTTATTGATTTTTTTAAAAAGAAAAATGGGAACAACAGCTGGAATGATTCACTACATCAGGGTTCTATCTTGAGTTTGCAACAAAACACAAAGCCAAATGAGTATTCGAGACACCGTATTTTCCGGCGTATAAGGCGACTGGGCGTATAAGACGACCCCCTAATTTTTTAGTTAAAAGATAGGGTTTCATCTTATACCCCAGCGCCCCTCCGCCTCCTTTGCTCCCGGTGTCCCTGGTCTGCTGGAGACGGTCCCCAGCAGACCAGAGGCACCGGGAGCAAAGCCGCAGCAGCCAGAGCCCGCCGCCGCTTCGGCTTTGCTCCTGGTGCCTCTGGTCTGCTGGGGACCGTCTCCAGCAGACCAGGGACACCGGGAGCAAAGCCTCTGAGGACGCCCTGGCAGCGGGACAGCCCCGGCGCGCCTGGGCTGCCCCGCCGCCGGAGCCCCTCCGCGGCTTTGCAAAGCCTCGGGGGAAGCCGGCGGCGGGGCATCCCAGGGGCTCCGGCGGCGGGGCAGCTCAGGCGCGCCTGGGATGCCCCGCCGCCAGCTTTCCCCGAGGCTTTGCAAAGCCACGGAGGGGCTCCGGCGGTGGGGCAACTCAGGCGCGCCTGGGATGCCCCGCCGCCGGCTTCCCCCGAGGCTTTGCAAAGCCGCATACCCGGCATATAAGACGACCCCCGATTTTGGGGGGATGTTTTTTAACATCAAAAGTCGTCTTATACGCCGGAAAATACGGTACTTGCAGCACAGTAAGTCAAATTCTTCTCCCAGTTATACAGATGTAAATCCAAAGTAACTCCATTGACTTTTAAAGGCCTGTCCCCAAATACCAAGGCCAGGTCTGTTCCAAAAAGGCTCAGTACTTTATAAAGGTAAGGTTAGGAGGAGTGGTTAAATAGTAGACACATACCACCACAAACCACCCCCTTCCGCCTCCCGCACTCAGCAGGCAGGCAGGAGACTGAGAGAAGTGTGGAGTGGTATGGTGGAAGCAGAGCTGCTAAAGGAACTGCAGGACCCCTAAGCAAAGTCAGGGAGCACTGCTCCAGGCCCCTGGAAGGGGCAAAGCCTGAGGCAGAAGGGGCAAGGCTGGGAGCTAGCCTCTCTCAGCTAGCCAGCTGCTTGGCCTGTGCTGCTGAGGGCTCTGGTAGCAATTTAAAGGGCCTCCAGGCTCTGGCTTCTGGAACCACAGCAATGGCCTGGAGCCCCAGGCCCTTTTAAATCACTGGGCCCGGAGCATCAGCCCCTTTTGGCCCCACCCACCAACCATCAGCAGTCCTGGATGGAAGAGCTACCAGGGTGCATGAGAGAGGATTCAGAGTGCATTCCTTCTCCTCTTCAAATAATCACAATGGGAGGGAGGGTTCAAATTAATCAGATGCATGTTAGCCAGAGACCAGGACAAGTTGGCAACCCAACTTGAAGGGTCCAAGCAAAGTACTTGGACAAGGATCCCAACGTCCTCCCAAATTCTCAGCAGATGAGAGGTGCAGGAATGATCTTCTCACCAGCTACTGACCTTGGGCCTTCCTTGCTGGTGCTCTGCTCTCCCACCCCTCTCCTGTGCTGCCCCCCTTTGACTAGTAGGGTCAGTCCCGTGGATAGTAGCTGCCTAATGATGTTTTTAAACATGATGCTATCTGCAAAGTGCAGCTATCTCTGTCATACAATAATTTTTGCCATTTGTGACCCTAATGAGGTCATTGCTTTTTTGATGTATACTGTTAAAAAACCCCAGCCCTGCTGCACAAATTGGCTTTACAACACACCCTCCACGTCTGTCTCTCCAAAAATGTGTCAAATTCTGTCATGACCAGCTTGACAATTCTCCTGCTTCTTACTCTGCTCCCAAGTATAAAGTGATGCCTTATTACAGGAAATTGTGTGTGAACTGCTTATAGACTCTGCCCATGACTTGCGCGCTCTCTATCTTTTTTTTTTTTCATTACTGCACAATGACATTTTTGGCAGAAAATGTTCTTGCAGGGCCTTTTATATGCACATTAATTAAAGCTCTCGTTTACTCTCTTTTCTTTTTCTAAGGTACAGAGGTCAACTCTAGTAAATTTTTTCTGCCTTGGATCACTTCAGTTGCTCTGCACCATGCCCTTACACTTTGCCAACTTCTTTCTTCTCATGTGGAATCACACAGCACTTTTCAAATGAGGCCTCACAAGCACACTGTACAATGGCACTATGCTATTCTTCATTCCTCCACTATTACACCTCAGTGTATTGCTTGCCCTGTTTTGATTGCTAAACATCATGTAGTGTACAATACTATTCACAAAGTGTTCCAGGATGTGGGCATATGTTCTGTTGTGTGATTCCATTAACCATTTTAGCTTGGCTTATTGCTACAACTTGGAACCCACAAGTCTTCTGAATAAATTTCACACTTGGACTATATTCACTAAAAGCTTCCCCAAGTTTCATGGATTTCTCAAGAGAATTTGGGCCAACATATAGTTTGACATTGAAATTAATGGAGAAATTATCTGGAACTTGGTGATTTTAAGCTGAGTTTCACTTTGAAATTGAGAGCTGCTGGGAACTCAGAATTAAGGAAGAATGTGAACTTTACATTATAGTAAACACTAACATAAAATCCTGCAAAATAAAGCCACAGAGTTTTGTATAGTTTTATGGTTATAATTTGAGCAGAAAATATGCTATGCATCACTCCTTTTCACACTCAATTTTTTATATTCTCTTCTTGAAATACATCTCAGAAAACATATCTATTAAGCAAGAGATATGATCAAATAGAGGGGGGAAGATACTGAAAGAGCATGTTGGCCAGTTACATTCACCTGCTTCCCTAAAACAAATGACCAGAACTTTTTCAGAGCACAGAGCAACCCAGGTCTCACTGACCTTGGCAGCAATCCAAGAGTTTGATGTTTCCATGTGGATGAGCAGCTGTTCCAGAATAATTTCCTCAGTGAAGTAGGCACAAACAGGATCACCTCTACGATACTGAATACAAGTCTTCTCTTTACTCTCCATTATCATCAATGAAACCTACCATCTACTGTAAGCTGGACATGGCCAAGGAGACCCAGACACATCTATTCACTTCTTAGGCCAATGGACTTGTGAGTCAAGTTCTTATTTTATTTTGCTTACACAGTGAAACTGTATTAGTGAGCACCATGGTATGATAAAAAGTTCAGTTATTCAGAACATTTTATAAAATTTTAACTCTTCACCCTATTTATCTCAAATACTTGTGGTCTACAACAAAGTGCCCCAGTTTTAAGGCAAGATATTTCACAAACCTTCAGAGCTATATATACACATCATCATATGTTCTAGATATTACTGGAAAGCCATAGATCATAGCTGTGTAATGAGTTGGACTTTTCCACTGCCTTGCCCCTGTGAAGCCACTTACACTTGTGCATAGTTGATATAAAACGTGACAAAATCAGCATGGCAGTGATATTTATGCCCTGGGCTCCCTCACTGCACAGCTATAAATGACATCATAAGGTATACGGCAGTGGAAAAATCAGGTCCTCAGTCTCTAATCTTTCTTAGCTCAACACTGGACCCTGGGGTCTCAGGCTCCCTCCTCCAGGTGCAGCCCAGCCAAAAAGACCCAGGCCTCTCCTCTCCTATCTCTTTTGTTAAGGAGTTGAGGCCACTCCCTACCAACCAACCACTGCTCAGACTTAAGGACAAAAGATTGTTTAACAGTGGCTCATCTAGAAGTTTCAGGTAACAGCCTCTATGTCTCCCATTCACACATTTGAAACTCACAAAGTATTCCCCACTCCATGTGTCTAATTTTACACTCACAAGTGATACATACAGCAACAGAAGATAAACAGAACCAGCAGATCGTGACATGAAGATAAATGGACAGTGTTCTCCAACCGTTTTACACCCAAGATCATTTTTTAAATGACAGACCAAGCCAAGATCTACAGCCCGTCACAGCAACTATTTAAAAGCTTCTAAGGGGTTTTAGAAAAATGTTAGAAACAGTCCTATATGATAAATCAGCATTAGCACAGGTGAGGCACTCAAAGGCACAAAAAATAAAAATACAGTGATGCAATCTACAAAAACAGAAAAGGAGGAATTTATCACATGGCTTATCACCTTGTCTACACAAACATTATGGATATATAGACACAGGCTGATTACGCATGTACACAACAGTGAACACTGAAAAGCCTTTAAATGATGCGAAGATAAAAGCCACATTGGCATGTGTGTGCATAAACAGATGTGATACACCAAGGTAGTATTAAATACCACCTGCTGTATTGTGGTATACGATCTCTCACTTCCTGAGATTATAAATGATTATTAGATTGTGGTAAATACCGACTTTGGTGTACATAGACCACAACTGGGCAAAATGTGGTCCATGGGCCGGATCTGGCCCGTCAAGCCCCTGGAATTGGGCCACAGGTGCAGAGGGAGGCTCAATCAGGCTCCCTGCCTGCCCCACGCCCACATACCTCTCAGAGGCTATGTCTAGACTGCAAGCCTCTTTTGAAAAAGAGCATCTAGACTGCAAGCAGTACTTTCGAAAAAGCAAGACACTTTTTCGAAAGAGAGCACCAGGCAGTCTGGATGCTCTCTTTTGAAAAAGCCCTGTTTGCATTCAAGAACGCCTTTTTTCGAAGGAGCACTTTCGAAAAAAGGCGTTCTTCCTTGTGAAATGAGTACTGCCGTCGAAAGATAAGCCGCGTTCTTTCGATTTAATTTTGAAAGAACGCGGCTGTAGTCTAGACGCAGGTGAAATTTTTTCGAAAAAACCCTGAAGTCTAGTCACAGCCAGAGAAGCTGGCTGTTGGGCCGTTTGTCTGTGAAGAGCTGCCAACCCAGCAAGAGGGAAGGGAGCGGCTTCATGCACTGCCCCGCCCCCACCACAATCTTGCAGCTCCCATTGGCTGGACAGAATCTTAAAGTCTGGGAGAAATCAGACCATTTGTTTTGGAAATAGCAGAAGTTCCACAAAGGAAGAGACTTCACCTTTTTACATCCCTACTGTTGGGCTCTCTTTTTTTTTTTTTTTTTTTTTTTAGGGGGGGGAGGTGGTACCTTTTCTGCAGCACGGGTAAGATTTTGATTTTCAAATATTTGGGGCAAAATGTCGGCCTCCTTCCTAGCGCCCACAATAGTTATAGGAACATGTGTCAGCACATGTTTAAAAGAATAAACACGCAAAACCCCTCACACACCCAATATTTTAAATCCACATATTGATTTTTTGGCATGTGAACAACCCTTTGGACTCAGCGGACCTACAAATTTGCATAAAATTAAGTATATGCGCTGTGGGGAATACCCTGAAGAGCGGGAAGCATTCAAACAGACTGGGCATTTAAAGCAGGGGTCCCAAACTCCATTTACCTTAGGCCAGTGGCAGCCCTCAAAATGCTCCCAGTAAGCCAGCAAATAACCCCCACAGGTACTGCCTGCCACCCCTAGGGATGGATTAGTGTAGCTGATTAACTTATTAATTGATAAACAAAAGCTCATAGGTTAATGCTATAGACGACATGTATTTCCGTTGCCACTACATTTTTTAGCAGCCTGGCCAGCAGCCCAGCTCAGTCCTGGCTCACGCTGGGTCCGGGACCTACCCCTGCTGCGGTTCTGCATTTAAAGTGTATGAGGAGCCAGGCGGGCAGGCAGCCCAGCTTAGTTCCGGTTGTGCTCGGTCCGGGAGCTCAGACTCCTGTCCTCCCCCAGACAGGGGCTTCTGCCACCCCACACTGCTGCGGACCAGCTCCCACCTGGCAGCCCATGCTGCTTCTTCTGATACAGCGGTTGCCAGCCCCATCCTCAGTGACTACAGAATAGTCACTAACCGATAAGAATTAATGAAGTTACTCGAGTAGTCAATTAACCGATATCTAACATCCTTAGCCACCCCTGGGCAATTTAAAATTCTTGTGCAGCAGGGCTAGATTGGCTTCCAGCTGCTAGCTCCACGCTGGTACTTGCACATGCCCATGGCCCAGGAGAGGTGTGTGCAGAGGCATTCTGTCTATAGCAGTGTTTCTCCACCAGTGGTACGATTATCATTAGGGGTACTTGACAGAAGTCGGGGGGGGAGGAGGGGTGTACGTCAAAACAACTGAAATTTGGAGAAAACTGAATTTGTGTTTTAAGTTTTACAGGGCTTTATTATTTTGGTACTTTTTACACCCAAAAATTTCATTGCCCGCCCAGCTACGATTAAGTTGTTTAAACAAATGTGTTGCAATGGTAGAAAAAAAATGTGTGTCTGAAAACTGTAGGTGCTGGGGTTGGTGTGGTTTTTTTTTTGAAAAAGGGGTACTTTATTAAAAAAAAAGGTTGAGAAGCATTGGTCTATAGGATTGGGGGCGGCAGGCCCAGGCCCTATGTTTTCGGGGGGTCCCCCCAATGGTCACCTCATCTGTCCTACGGACAGGACAGTTCCCCGTACTCAGGGCTACCATGGGGGCTGGACAGGCTGGGCCTGGGCCCCTCTGCACTCACCGCAGTGACAGGCGCTACAGGGAAACAGAACAATGTAGTAGCTTCCACTATCCTCTACTCTGCTGCCATTTCCCAGGCCAACCCAGTACAGAGGCTGCTGTGTCACTTTGATTCCCTGCAGGTTTTGCCATCACAGGGGGAGAAAACACCATCTCTACTGCTGCCCCGCACCAGGCCACCAAGTACTTCCTGAGTCTGTGTCCCTTGGGGAGGAGGGATGGGATGTGAGAGAGGGCAGAGCAGGGGCAGGAGGAGGAGGCAGAGCAGCAGCTGAGTTTGGGGGAAGGGTATGGACACAAGGACTCTTGTGCTGGCAGCCGTGCACAAGCCAGATTATGGAACAGTTGGGCTGTAGATGGCCTCTGGGCCATGAGTTTGACACTCCTGATTTAAAGCCAGGTGAAACCAATTCACTCTCAGTGATGTGCACATCCCACTGAAAATGTGGAGTTAGAGGGACAGATAAAAACACCCCTTTGAACTTCTTCTCAAAGCATCCATTTAAGGAGATACTACTAGGACACAGGGATGTTCAATTATAATAAGCACAGTACCAATATCAAATTTAGCTAGAAAGCTATGCTGTCCTCACTTGCCTAACTAGTTAACCCAAATAAAGATTTCTGTTCAGCGGGTACCATAAACAGTGGTTCTGGTGGTTGGCTCATCAGTTGCCAGTGCATAAAAACTTGCAAAGAGTATGCTGCAATAGCTTAAATATTGAAACTAGGCATTGAAACCATAGCAATTAACCAGCTGGGTTACAGTCTGTAAATCTCAAATTGTCTAGACCAGGGGTGCCCAAACTTTTTTCAAAGAGGGCCAGATTTGATGAAGTGAACATGCGTGAGGGCCGACCATTTTGCCTGACATTCTTTGAACCATTAAAATTAAATGCAAATTAACTATTTTATGCAAAGTTTATTGCAAACGGCATACTTTTCATTTCGTCACATGGATGACAAATCTAAACAGGTGTTAAATCACTCTGCCTTTCATATCTGAAGGCCAGATAAAAAAAAATCCAGGAAGCTGAAATATATGTCAGGAACATTGTAAAGTACATTACATATTATTGGTAATAAAGGTTGTCTGTCAACTTTTAAGTTCAAAAAATATGAACAGGAACATAACACCAAGTATACATGTTGTGTCCAAATATATTTATAACTGATTTAGACCAACTGACATTAACTGAGATTTTACAATGTATTCATCTCAATACATATGGATTCGTTGGGGGCCATAAAAGATAGATATTTCCAAATTACCTGGGGGGCCGTATTAAACCAGAACACGGGCCGCAATTGGCCCGCGGGCCGGACTTTGGACATGCCTGGTCTAGACCATAAAACAAGAAACAAACATCTGTCTAAAATCAGTTAAGAAGAACAGCAAATGCTGTTAAAGGAATTAGGACTATTAAAAGAAATGGGGGCAGGGGAGAAATCAAGTATTTTGAAAATCAATTCATTTAAAATTTAAAATTAATTCATTATCACACAGAAACACTGTGCACATGATCAAATTTTTCTCAGTAACCTGAAACTAGCAAACTGTTCACTGAATAATGAATAGAGAGACAAGCTAGCTGAGGTAATAATATCTTTCACAATATTGAACCATCTTCTGTTGGTGAGAGACACAAGCTTACACAGAGCCCCTCCTGAGGTCAGAAGAAGCCGCTCTCTGTAAATTGAAAATCTTGTTTCTCACACCAATAGAAATTGGTGCAATGAAGGTATTATCTCATCCAATTCGGCTCTCTAATATCCCGGGACCCACACAGCTATAACACCACAGATCACATGATGAATTTCCTCTTCAACTTTCCAAGATATTTACATAGAAAGCAAATGTATCAACCCCTGCCTCATCATTTAGTGCACATCAAACACTAAAAAGTTAGGAAATTCCAGACTTAGGAAATTAGGAAATACCAGTCTGGTGTTCATCGTGGCTCCCAGGTGGTACTCACAGGAACCTGGATGAACAGCTTCCTCTATGATCTTGTTTGGAACTACACGACCCATTTTAATGCCTTTAAAAACAAACAGTGTTTAAAAACTTACTTCTACACTGTGATATCACAATATCCTAAAAGTAAACATCAGTACCAAACATATGGCCTCATTTTTCTATGGCAACTCTACTGATGCAAACTAATGCAACATGCAAACTCTACTGAGCTGATGGTGCAGCATGATGCTACAACAGAATTTGACTAAATGCCTAAATTTATCTTCAGTACAGAGAATATTAAAGAATTAACTGTTTACAAAATGCAAATGTAATAAATTAAGTTTTTCTAGTTATTGTGGGGGAGGGGGAGGTTGTAGAAAACTGTGGATCCTGAATATCACCCTGTATTTGTACTTCTACAATACTGTAAACACTTAACTGATGTTTGGAAGAGTTGCTTGTCTGCTGGTATAGGAAAGGACTATAAAATGCATTTGCTATTGTGAAACATGCATCATTCAGCAGTTCTGCAGACATGACAACCTTTGTCCACTAAAGAAACAGAATTTTTCTTAACAGCTTGTAATCTATAAATCATTTTTCAGATGTCTATTGGGGGTGGATTTTTAGGACCTCAACATACACTTTAGATATATTTCATGGGGAGATAGGTAGGAAGGGAAGCCTGTTGGTTACTCACAATGTTTGTAAAATGTACAAGAATAGCAACAGCAACCCAGGGGTTTGTACTACTTTGGTTTGCTCATTTTCAGAAAAGAGAAAGCAAACACTTTCCTTTTAAAATAATCTTGTATGTATCACTCACTGAGCATGGCAAGTTTTTCACAGATGCCATTATTATGGAGTAATCACACTGACATGGGCCTCCTCACCAGTGAAGTTCCTAGAGGGAGTACCACTCTAAAGAACAGAAAGTCAGCTATCACTAGAAGTCTGGAATCTGTAGAAAGCAAACAGGAGGAGTGAGAATGCACCCTCCCTTTCTGAATATTTAAGGAATGCTCTTGACTTCATCTTACCAACTTTAAGTTGAAAACCTAACTACATATTTGCATTTCTTGGTACTTGACCTTCACTGTTAAGATTTAAAGACTCACTTACCTGGCTTAGCAGTACAGTCTTGAGTGGACTGATGAGTGTTTATTTTAAACAGTTGTTACTGAATTATTATGGATATGAAATCTCCCTCCACCAAAAAAAGAATATTAAAAGTATGGAAAATCCACAATGTTACTTTACTTACTGAGTGAATCTTTTTAAAAATCTTGAGTCACAATTTAACGTTTTTAACTGAATAAAAGTCAAAATGGTAAACCCATCAGCTGAGTTCACCTGTGCGCTGGCAAGAGCAAAGAGTTTGCTCAGCCATTGGTGAGGAACTGCCAGGAGCTGTTTCCATCATTGGTGCAGGCTCAGTTACTATGTATTCTTATTGCAATGGCCCCTATGGAGCACTCCAGACCATACAGAATCACTGGGGCAGAAGAACAGAATACCCAAACAAATATCCTCATATTCCATTCTAACTCCCTCCTTCCTCTGGCCTACCCCTAATGCAGAAGTCCTCTTGCATCAGGGACTGCTGATTAGAGCTGGGACTGCTCTAATTCCAGGGAATTGGGAGTAGATGGGAAAGGGCTATGTCTGTGTTATGGTCAGTATGTGCCAACTTAGCTGGCAAAAAAACCCTCAAAACCCGACACTAATTTCATTCAGGTGTGTTGTCTGGTCCCAGAACTTCATTCTATTTACCACATTTTTGCATTTAAACATTTGACACTTAAAACATGTTTGTGTTTCAATGAGAAAATTGACACCTCTTCCACCCCCAAAAAAGAAATAGATGTTATGAAGAAAGGGTGTTTCTCATTTACTAATAGGACCATATTAAAGAAGGTCCAATTTCATTCAAAAATGTTTTTTGGAAAAAATAAGTACAGAATTTCACAGGAGTTTCTCTCCCCTTCTTTCCCCTAAAGCTGCTAAATTAGTCAATTTAGTGAAAGGGAATGACATATGAAAAATTAAAATGAAGTTTTTAGATGCCATTGTGAATATTAGCTATAGTCCGGCCTCCCTTTCTCTCACACACAAGGATGGAGATTGTACATCAGTCCGGGAACATGTGAAACTCCATGCACAAATTAATGACAGAAAGGTGAAGGAGGGTTCATTTGATTCATAAAAATCTACAAAAGCATTTCAATGGTGTCACTCTCTCTACAGAGTGCTAAGGGGAACTTGCTACCTCACCAGCGCCAGCGCCTCCTGTTGGTGGAAATGTTAATAATATGTCATTGGAAATGGAGTGAGTTGAACACCACACACAATGGTACCAAACACAACAAACCTAGAATTATGTAACAGTTATTCAAGATTTATACTTGTGCACGTGTATGTCAAACATGTAGCCTTCGCAAATTAAACTATGGGGTCCTCAACTCACTGTACAGGGTAGACAGACCTCCCTGGTCCGGCTCCCTTGGGACCGGAGCAATCCTGAACAAGAGCGTTTCCCGGACCATGGAACGTCAGGCCTCAGTCCCTCCCAGGGCTCCTCTCCTGACCGTGGCAATGGCCAGTGCATGGCCTCCAGCCTGCGGCTGGCAGGGATGCTCTCTGGCCCCCAATCTCACTCAGGTTGGCAGGACTTTGTGGCCCCCGGATGGCATTGCTCCCTGCCCCCAACCACTAATCCCACTCTGGCTGCCAGGGCTCCACACTTCCAGCCACTGGGGCTTCTGTCCGGCCACCGACCTCATTCTGGCTGCCAGGGCTCTGTGCCCCTGGCCAGCAGGGCTCCCTGCCCGTGGCCACTAGCTCCACCCTGGCCAGCGGGACTCCTTGCCTGCCCCCCAGCTGCCAGCTCGCTGGTTGGGCTCCCTGTCCCAAGGCCATTGGCCCTGAGCACCGCTGGCCATTGGCACTGAGCACTGCCAACATCATGATCCACCAGGATGTTGCTGGACCAGAGTGTCCCAGAACACAGAGATTCAACCTGTACTGTGTTATCAGTTACTGCTCAGAACATGATATTGATAGATTACTTCTATTGCTATGAAATACTGTAAGTGGATGTACTGTTTCAAGCTCATTAAAGAAGCAGTTCAGTGATACTCAATATCAGCTTTATTGTGCCGAAGGAATTGTAATGAGGCACTGGTTAAGATGTGGGTATCCATCCAGAAATTAGCGGAATTCCTCCACAAATGGTGTGCACACAGTTACATAAAATACATAACATAATTAATTATAATCCTAAAAAGCAACAAGAAGTCCTATGGCACCTTAAACAGATTTATTTAGGCATATGTTTTTGCCCTAGAAAGCTTATTCCCAAATAAATCTGTTAGTCTTTAATGTGCCACAGGACTCCTCGTTGTTTTTGCAGATACAAACAAGACTACCCCCTCTGATACTTACAATCCTAAATTTAATCACTACAATATCCTAGTTACCACCTTGCTCTTGATCATATTTAGGCATTGAAGAACACTAACTAACAGCTGAATCTTTGGAAAATACCATTGTAAAGGATCCGGTTAAAAAACAACGCTCATTGTCATTGCACATGCTATAAGTAGAGCACCCATAAGAAGACTTTGACAAGGCTGAAGAGAAACAAGCATCAGGAACAAGTTGAAGATGCTGGGTGCCAGCTGTGGGTGAGCCTCGCCTTTGGGTATGTCTACACTACAGAGCTTTTTAGCAACATGGCCGTGTGGACACACAGCTGTGTCACTAAAAGTCAGGCAGTAGAAACTCTGCAAATTTGCTTTGTCAGCAGGAGAGCACTCCTACCAACATAGCACTGTTTTCATTAGTACTTAAGGTTGCAAAGCTTTTGTATGTGTGTGTGTGGGGAAGCACCTGTAAACGACAAAAGCTTTGTAGCGTGTTTGGTTACCAAAAAACCTTTTTTGGCAGCAAAACCCGAAGATCGTTCACATTGCAATGCAACAAAAATCACAACACACATGCAGTTTTGGTGACAAAAAAACTTCCAGTTCCGAGAGGGACTTTTGTTTCTTCCCCTCCCTTTACTGTTGACAGTCATGCAATGTGTACTACCATAGGTTTTGTGTTGAGTTTATTGAACTTCAAGATGTTTCCCACTGTGCCCAATTAGCCACTCTGGCCAGTGCTTTGGACTCTGCTGCTCTACAGCTATATAAACAGGTAAACAGAGGAAACCCTCCCATCTGCTATCCCTGGGAACTTTAAAATCCACTTCTTTCTGGCTGGCTCATTGTGTAGGGATAATCAGGGTGTCTTCTCACAGAAACAGGCTGGCTATCACTCAAAGAGCTGTCCTGCTTGGAGCAGCTCAGAGATTTTGGATTTTATCAGTGCACTTACACCTCCTAGTGACCCATAGGAACTGAGACATGTACAGTCACAGTTCCTGAGCCCTTTGTGTGCAGAGGTATGATTGAGTCACCCTACAATTCAGAGCCAAGATAAAGGAACGCTGGCAGGCATACCAGAAGGCAAGCAGCCAGTCTGGTGCTACACCCAAAGCATGCTGTTTTTATGAAGAACTGGATGCAATCCTGGATGGGACCCTACGTCCACAGCCAACGAGACTGGATACTTCCCATAGAAACAGAGTCCGAAACTGGGTTAAACCCAAGGCAGAAGTTCGTGATGAAGAGGTGGAAATAGCTGAGGAGGAGGTCAACCTGTGCACCAGGCAGCCATGAATTGTTCTCAGGTCCCGAGTCTCACAAGGAGTCTCAGCAACTGGACGCGGCGCATGAAGCAAGGGAAGAGTCACAGGATCATGAAAGCACGGAAAGAGATGCAGAGAAAGGTGCGGTAGTGCAGCTGGGGGAGGGTGTTGGGGGTAGTATGTCTTGCTAAGTTGCTGTGCATTGCTGCAGTGTGGGATGGGTAACAGCATGGGAAGTTGCTCTTGCAGCTGGGAGTGGGCAGCGGCTCTGTGAGCTGGCTAAGCTCTGCCTGGGTCTGCATTATGTTCAAACAGAGCATTGATGCACATAGAGATGTCAATAGAAGCTTGCTGGGAGATGGTGTCAAACCTTTTCCTGAGGTATTTATTAATCTTCTCACAGAGGTTCCATGGCAAGGCTGCCATTCCCCCCCACCGTGGTACGACACTCTCCCAAACCGTTCCTGTGCTGCAGGAACCAAGGTGACACAGAGTTTGGCTGCATAAGCAGCAGGGTGCCTCCCGCTTGCATCCAGAAACTGAGCCCAGGTTTTCCTGTTAACTTCAGCAGGGATATATGTCAGCCAGAGAAATGGCAGCCAGTGGACAAATGTAGGATTATTTCAAATTGTTTCCATGTACACCTGCTGCAGAAGCACAAACTTTACTTTCTTGGAGCCATTATCCCAACTTTCCTTCCCCCATCTTTAAAACTCACCATGATGAGAGAGTCTGGAGAAATCTGTGTTTAGGGTAACAAGAAAAGGGGCCAGTTTTGTTCAGAGACATGCATGTTCATAAAATGTTACAATCTTTATCGGGAACAATACAGTCACTATTGTTAATGGTTACTTTTCCAGACTAGATCTTGAGAAGTCAGATACGCTCCCCCACAGACAGACTTTATTGACTGAGGAAAAAATCTCAGAGAACAAGAGAGGATCTAATCATGGATATTTTGCAGCAGTCAATGCTTCAAACAGAGAAAAAGGAGAAAAGAAGGGCCAAGGAGATGCACATTAGAACAGACACCAATGAGCACATGCTAAAGCTCATGGAAGACCAAACTGAGGTACCGAATTGTCTTAGCAAGATGCAGAGTCAACAGAACCAAAGGCTGCCCTGTCAGCACATGCAGAATACTTTTCACAGCAACCCTTCCTCCACTCCCACGTGTGTGACATGACTCACATCAGTCACTCTGGCCCCTGTGGAAGCCTGTAATTTCCCTTGGTTTCATGGGAATGTGTTGTTCAAGATAAGCAGTGGAATGAGGCAGGGAAGCAACCCTAACACAGAGAAATGTCAGCAGCAGCACCCCCCCCCACATTGCCAAAGTGGTTACTCAGAGCCTCCCTGATACTGATGGCCACTCTACGGGCTCCTCTGACAGCACAAGTGTCTGGCTGTTCAAACTGTATGCCCAGGCTCTGTGCCTCAGTGTTCCACGCACAGACAAACACTTCACCCTTGGGATGGCAAAGCTTTTTGGTGTGAGGTTTAATCTGTAAACGATAAAAGCTTTGTCACTCAAGTGTCAAAGTAGACAATGCCTTACAGTAGGTCCCATGGAATTCATTTTGAGAACACCTGCTTCTTCTATGGTAATCTGGAAGCCCAAAGTCATGCAAAATTTCAACATGAGAGATACTGAATGAAGCAGCCATCCTTAACAAGAATGCTGCATGTAAAAGAAGTTAAATGGGTGCACTGGCCCCCAACAAAGCCCGTCCATACCAGACGGAGTTCTACACCAAAAATATATGTAACATTGCATCAAAATGTAAAAGCAACAGAAACAAATACCAGTTTCACACCTGCAAACCATGTGACGCAGTAATAGTTTGCATTAACGGCCTCACAGAGGCTCTAATGGATGGGAAAGTGGTGGCAATGGCCAATGTAGAGACTAAGTGCAGAGAACTGTGCACTTTGAACAGAACTGACGAAAAGGAACAACTACTTAGCAGAAATGCTCTCAAAGCACTTGTCCAAAATGAAATGTTGTGTATGGCTGTATTTTTCAGCAACCTTATCCACAGAAGTCAATCACAGCACATATATTATAAACTAACACACACATAAAGAGACACGGTGCTATCAAAAAGTGAAAAAAGCATGGAATTCAACAATAATATGAAGACGCTGTTTGAAGCAGCCAAATTTGGATGGAAAAACATTGTGTTCTGCAGTGTGTGGGATTCTCAAGGATCACAGCTGATGCTAAAGCTGAAAAAATATCACATGCCCTGTACTTCTTCTGTAAGTGATTCATCAGCAGATTTCCAACAGATGCAGAGCACATGTGACATGTATGTAATCTACCCCTGTAAGTGGCTGTTGGCTTAGGGGCTGACAGCCACTGTGGACCCCTGGGCAAGGCGGGGACAGGACAACTCCATATCACCTGAAGGGGTGGAGCCTCAGGGAGAAGGGGCAGGGCATGGCAGCCAGCCCTTAGAGCCATTTGGACCAGCGTGCCAGACTTCCTCCTCCCGCTCAGCCCTCAGAGCTGCATGGAACAAACTCCAGTGGCAAATATAAAGGGATCCAGGTCTCTGGTCACTAACGGCAGCAAGCAGAAGCCCTGGACTCCTTTGAATTGCAGGGCCCTGGGGCAACTGTCCCCATTCCCTGCCTCTCCCCATCAGTGGGCCAGGCTATTGAAAAGATCAAATTACGTAATAAGAAGGCATATGATTCAGCCTTCAAAGATCCCTTCTCACCCTAAAGGTGCTTGGAATAGCTGAAATAGTCACTGATAAGGCGTTCACAGGCTGAGTTTAACATTTGAAGACCAACATTACAACACTTGCCAAGCTATGCAGGCAGACGTTTTCCAAGAAGCAGATGAACGGAGAAACACTGCCACTGACAAGGAGTGCATTTATACCTGATGCCAATCTGACAAATTATCCAGCCACGAATCGCTCTGGTATGATTAAGGGCATCTAAACTCCCCTCCCGCATCAAGTAGGAAGGGGTTTTGAATGACAGACAGATCAAACCAGTTGTGTGTGAAACACCATCCACTCCAGAATCAATTCTTTAGCTAATCAAATGCTCAAGGGCAAAGACCAGATGCTCACCAACCTGCTAATGTTTGTCTAACAGCCTGCACTGAATGGAGATGGGCGAGTGCTGACCAGGAAAGGATCAACGTGAGAACATCTTTGTCCTAGGCAGATGACACTGACCATGACTTTGATGAATAAATGTTTCCAGTCCTTCATGTGAAGGCTAACTTTCCTAAGCTTACCAAAGGTAAATGTGTTTAGTGTGGGCAAGGGATTTCTGTGTTAAAGTGCCATTGAAAAAGCAGCTCATTTTTATCTTCTTAAACAGATAATCACATCATTGTTCTAAGTTCAGCATGGTTGGTACTGTTGTGTTTGTGGGAGAAAGGGCTTTCATCTGAAATGAAACTCACTCAATTTCGGATGACACTGTGTTATCAAAATTTTCACCCACCAGAAGAGATGGAGCTGACTGCCAGGGACTGGGAGCAGCAAGAACTCCCTGCCATGGCACACAAGGTGACACCAGTGTTTGCAGTGAGCGGCCACACAAATGCACAGCTTAGAGGGGATTCAAATGCTGCCCAGATAGAGTTCCGGACAGCTAGGTTTTTTATTTCTGCTGGTGGTGCAACCACGCATGCCTTGGTGCACGTACAACAATTTATTCCATGCGTGGATGGAAAAGATCCAAGGGAACATTGGGTGACACCATTGAAATTATGATTCTGTAGATTTTAACAAATCAAATTAGGCCTCCCTCACTTTTCCATCCCTACCTTGCCCACCAGGTGAGATTTCACCTCTTTATGCTCCCCAGAAGTGATGCTGCAAAAGTGAGGCTTTAAGAATGAGCTCTCTAGACCAAACCACAATTCCAAAGTTTGTACTGCTTGCTGCACATTTTATTAATAGCATCTTACACTAGAGTGACTAATTGGATCATACAATTCAGCGCATCAGTCCGGACACAACTAAAACAAATGTAAGACTGGGTGACTTAGAACACTGATTTACAACCTTTTTTCTCATGGCCCAGTTGAAGAAAATTGCTGATGCCCATGACCTAACAATTTGTCTAGAGTGTGAGACATAGGGTAGGGCTGAGGATGAGAGCTTTGGGGTGTAGGAGAGAGCTCCAGCTTTGGGGAGGGTTAGGGGCTGGGGCAGGAGGGGCTTACCTAGTGCAGTGTCTAGGAGCCAGGACTGCTGCCAACTGCTTCTGGGGCACAGCTCAGTCTGCAGTGCTAGGAGAAGCAGGAATCCTGTCTTAGCACCCCCACAACAAGACTCAGTGACTGACATTCCATGACCCAGTAATCGGTCGTGACCCGTAGTTTGAAAACCACGATCTTAGAATCCTCATCATTAGTTCAGAAGCAAGCCCTGCTCATGGCTCTTACTTTTTGAATGATGATGAAGTTCTGTCCTAATGAAAAAACTCAGGGCTTGTGACCCAGCATCTTCCACTGTATGTGGGTGTGGAAATTAAAAATCCACCAGTAGTGGTTCCAAACCATTGAATTTGCGGAGTCAGTGGAATTCAGTGTCAACCGCTCTGCTGCCATTGGGCACCAGGCTCCACTTTAGTGGCAGCAGAGGGGCCAGCATTGACCAAGCAGGGACTGGAAGGGGAGGAGGAAGGGAGAGAAAGAAGAGGCAGGGTGGATGCAAAGTGCATCCAGTCTCACCACTGGCTTTGGGGCTGCACTCTTGTCCCCCCAGCATGGGGGCTCCGCAGCCACCTTGCCTTTCTCCCGAGAGGTCCTCATCCCCATTTCTCCCCCTCCTTCCATGAGGTTGCAGTGCACCGGAAGCTCTTGGAGGGTGGGAGAGCAGTTGCTTAGCCCAGGGGAGCGGAGAGGGCACGCTTCTCATCATGAGTGCTCCAGCCCGGGAGCACCCATGGGGATGCCGGACCACAGATGGTGCCGGATTATAGAAATCCAGACCATAGAAGTCGAAGCAGAATTATTTAAGTGAAAACAACTCAGTTCTGGGAATTCCTCCGTCTTATAATATAATCCAGCACAAATGACCTAAACTTTTTTTTTTTAAAGTTACAGCAAAAATGTGATTAGCTACTTAAAGGGATCAATTCAAAACACCTTATGGAAAAGTATGTGAAATTATAGGTGATTGTCTTGAACTGTCTTATTTGACAGGGAGTTGAGATCAATATGCACAAATATATGGTCAGTCCAGACCAGTTGGGACTAAGGTGGATGATCAAACCCCCCCTCCCCATTTGAAAATTCAAATCAGCAGGGAGATGTGTATTTGTTATGTGTGTATGTTACAGGTATCGTTGGAGCCTCTAATATAAATTTTTCATCTAATTTAGGCTTCTAACATTGTGAATACAGTTTGTACTTTCGGTTCAGTTCCATATTTGCAGGAATTATAGATAACTAAGGTTATCAGACACTAAAAAGTTCACAAGTGAAAAAAATCAACGGTGTAATTTCTCTGATGATGAAAGTTTGGACTTCAGCAAGGAGCCTCTGCTCTGGTTGTCATGCAGAGTAAATACCAAGATTCCATCCCACCCTCTTGATTTCACATTGGACAAGGAGAATTGCAGAGGCAGAACACCAGGCTCCAGCCTGGGAGAAACTGCACTGGGTTGGTAAAGTGATCCCTTTTGGCAGGTGAAGGAGCATCGCTGATAAATTTAAAACTGGAGATGTCCTTTACTGAAAAACTACTGGTGGCAGTACTGTGCTTCTGGATTAAGAGTCTACACTTTTCAGGTGCTCGGAACATGCAATCATTAAATTAATAGAAGTGGCAGGTGCTTGGCAGTTCTCATGTGTAGGCTCTAACTGGAAATTTGGCTATCATACAATACACAATCAGACATCTGTCCAGAGATTGTTGTGTTTTAGGGAGTGCACTGTGAGCCTCGAATATTGTGGAGAAAATGCTGCACATTTTCAGAAGAGTGGAAGTTTCAAGGGTATCTTGAATGAATCCACATAATGAATATTAGAATTCTCTGTACATACCAGATGCGACAGAAAAACAAGACCAAGAGCCTGGAAGTCATGGTTCCTGGCTTCTCAGCTCCTTGTCTGCCCTATCCTCAACAAATTGTTCCAATAGTTAATTATTCTCACTATTAAAATGCATGCTTTATTTTCCATATGAATTGTCTAGCTTCAGCTTCCAGCCATGGATTGTATTATAACTTTTTCTAGAATACTGAAAATCCCATTATTAAATACTACAAGATTTACCTGGTGTTGCTCAGGTTCGTAACACAAATAAGTTTTGTTGCTCTTCATTTAAATTATTGTTCTGGAGTGGGACTGGGGTTGCATGGTTCAGTATGCAGGCTGCCCCAGCCCTCTCTCACTGCAGCAGCTTGGGGCAAGGTGAGAAGTGCCTATCTACAGCCGCTGCAGTAGGCACAGACAGAAGAGGAGTGCATGTACCCCGGTTGGGGCACAGACAGACACACAGACAAACAGATACATAAACCGACAAACTCTCTGAAATATATAGTAGCTAGCTCTCCCTTTCTCCACCCTGGCCAGTCCAATGAGGTTATAGATGTCCTGGTCCCTGTCTCTGCCACCTTGCTGCCACCATATGGTTATTCCACAGTATAGCTGCTGCCTCTGTATCAGAGGCAGCAGCCAGGGGGAGACCTGTGTCTAACCATGAAGACTAACTGATGAGCTTGGGCTCATGGGTTAACTGTTTACAAGTGCACACTTTTACATCCCTAAAATCAAGTTACATTACGTGTTTTACCTAAGGTCTCACCGCAGAAGTCAACAAAAAAAACTAGGAGATCCAGCCTTTGTTGTAACTAACCACTTAATCACATAGTAAGAAATAAGAAGTAGTTATGTTAATTACATTTAGATTATCCTGTTTGTTAAAAAAAAAAATCAGATCCAGGAGTCACTATGAGAGACTGGATTTTCATAACTAAATTTTGCTATTATATAAAGCATTACATTTCTGTCGTTCATCTACTTCTGGAGAGTAAAAATAACTGTTTACAGCTTGTCAATTAAGGGAAAATATTTTTAAAACTCCTTGACACTGTCCTAGAAATTCTAGTTTATGTCCCAAATTTTTAAATGATGCAAGGATCAAAGACCAATAAAGAACCACTATACCTTGTCAAGAACTAATATCTACAGCTTCCCCACAGTTCTTTCACTGCTGATCCCACTTGTAGAACTTAAAGAAAATTCAACCATCATTTTCAAAACCATCAGAATGAACACTACTTTCAAGATATCTAACGTATTGAGCCAAAGAAACAAGTTATAAACAGATATGCTTGAATCACTTCAGTCTTCAGAATGTGTGTAGTTTTACCATACACCATGATGAATCTATGCTGTTATGCACATCATCTCTTCTTCCACTATGGAAAAAAAGTGCATTATGTTCAGAAACCCAATTTTATGGGTATTTTATAATCAAGCAGTACTGCAGCGAATGCAGAAACCAAGCTCACTTACAGGTACATTACAGTACCATGTGCTATACTCAAGTAATTTGCCAGTACTTTATCAGGCAATCCACCACAACCACCTCAGAAAATGAATTAGCTTCCAACTACAATTTATAATGTCCTTTGATGTGCCTATAAATGTGTGTATTCACAAGAAACAATAGATTATTTAATTAATATAGGGCCTTCCGAGGAAAGTAAAAGGCATGTGCAAATGTAATGTTTTTACTGTCTTGCCACTTAGCTGTGGTCCTGCTTTTCCTCTTTAAATCTTCTTACTATAAAAAACTGACTGCACTTTATGCCAATAATCTCTTCAGAAACAGCCGTAACTATAGAAACAATAGAGCTGTTAAAGCAGTGACTTTTTTCAACCAATGTTTAGTAACAAGTGTTCCTTTGATATCTCATTTTTACATGAGGAGACTTGTGATTAGTAGTCCTGGGTGCAAATCTGAGACCAATTTTGATTCCAATTTTAAGAGATTTCCCTCTTTGGTTTTTGATGACTCCATGCTTTTATTTCATTATCTGTAAAACAGGACACCTCATTCAGGTGTAAGATTCATTAATAATTGTTTGTACAGTGCTTTGAACATGGAAATTATCAGCCATATTCTAAATGGAACCACAATGCTTATTAAAATGACAATGTTAAACTACAGTATAGGAACATTTTTTTTTCCAGTGTAGACTAGAGGGATATTTTAGTACTATTGAAAGTGAGAGATTAACAGGATCAGGAAATGCAGACTTCACGAAAGCTTCCCTATTCAGCTCTCCAAAAGTACCTAACTCCTAACATGCATTAAGTGATCTGTACTATTCCACAATACTACACCAATGATCATTTCCATAAATTTAGGCTCACGTGGAGGCCATTAAAAAGTGACTGGGACTGACATGACCTGGCCACAGAAATCTTACTGAAGAAGTAGGGCACTACTGAAATAGTTTTGCATATGGATCAAAGTTGACAAAGAAGTAACAGCATAACAATATCATATTTAGAATGTAAGTCTCAGAAGTCAAAACCCATATAGAAGCCCATCATATTTCAGCCACTATTAACTGAATTTATAAAAGAAAATTAATTCTATTAGACTTAATGTCTGATCTGATCTGCTAGAGACACAGAAGGAATGAATCTAGCAAATAAAATAAATTGTGCATTAATACTGCACATTTACAGGTTTTGCTCATGGAGAAATTGCAATATGCCCCATTCTCATTGCAAGAACCAAGTTTAATTTATCAAAAACCTGGCATTCAATAGTAAAATCAAGATACTGCAACAATTCCTTCTTTTGCTTACTCCTCTCTCTATCCCCTCTTTTGAGAATGCCATCTTTGGTTCTTATTTGGTCACTAAGATTTGGTGAGATTATGGATGGATCAGTGAAAGCTGAAAGAAACATTTCTCAAGTCAGAAAGTCTGAACACAAGAGGACCTATTCAAGCTATGATAGAGTGCCTCACAGAGACTGCAATATGTTCAGAGTTGGCAAACACAGATCTGTTTGGACAGTAAGTACAGCCATCCACTCAGCAAATATCAGCATTCCTATTAGTCCACAGCAAGGAGAACCAGACACTGCAAGCCCTTCTCTAGGTTTCTAGCAACCCATGGGGATATGTCTCTGGAACAAAAATGTCTTTGTATAGAACTTACAATTCAATAAGCACATCAGCTTTTGAAAAAGCCTCGTCTCTCTGCTCAGCATGCTGTTTGGATTAAAAAATTATTATTAACAAGTTGAAAACGTGATAGGAAATACTTTAAAATTGCATTTGAACTTCATGCTCAATAACTTAATACTTGAACAGAACTACAAATCTGTCTATCTAGGTACTTATCTGATCCCCACCAACGCAGTATGTTAATGCCTTCACATAGAAAGACCAGCAAATAAGAAATGCATTGCACAATGCTATGCCTCATTAAGAATTATTTTTGGAAGATTTTGTTTTTAATCACCAGCAACCAGAATAGCAAGTTTCAGCTTTCACTGGGAGTCTGAGGCTCTCAAAGAAGTTGACAATGTTTGTAAGAGCTGCAAATGTACATAAACTCCACGTTCCTCCCCATCGCACGGAACTGACAACTGAGGTCCCAGAGTAAGATCTGTTATTCCCAAAGACTGCAACACAATTGTCAGCCTCCCCTAATTATTCTCCCATCACTGATCGTTATTAGCTAGCTCAAAGGCAAAGCAATGAAATATGAATGGGTCATTCTTTCACTTCTGGGCTCTTTTCTTTTCAAGTTACAGTACGGAACTCTACCATGTCAATCAGGGTCCCCCTCCTGCCCAACTCCCTCTCTCTGTTGTATTTGCAAAGGCATTGCTTCTGCCTTTTCAGAATTACAAACTGATTTGGGAATATGAAAACAGCTCTCGACACAAGAAATTAAAATGTCTCATTAGCAAACAAAAAACGTGACATGATGGGCCATTAAGCCTCCCAGCTACCAGCTGAACCTTTTCCTTCCCCTTCCCCCCATCAATTTTCAACTATTACTAATGTTTATAGTCATGGACTTTGATAGGGAGACCTAGTTCATGTTACATGTAGTTGTCAATTGTCCCCCTTCAATCAGAACAGTCTCAGAATTTTAAATCCATTCAGTGTGTTCACAGTCGGAGGCAACAGATACTTAACCTACATTTTTTTTTTAAATTACAGTCACGCACCCTAGGCTCCTCCTCTCAATCCACTTCCTCCCATTCTTCTACTCTCTAGAGTCTGATTCTTGTCCCTTCTGCATACTAGTCAGGCCATTTCCTCCATGTTGTCTGGGCATCAGCAAGAGAGACAAAAAGGCAACATGCCTGCTCGTAGCTCCAGTGCCCAGCCCCAGGATATTGCACCACATCTTGGGAACAGGAATTGTAGGGGAAGTGTTGCTTAGCCCCTGCAGCCCCGGGTTGAAGCATATTCAATGTGAACAGAATCTTCGGAGAATTTAGCTGCTAAATTCTAACTAGTCCCTGAACATGTGAACACTAAGAATTTTCAAAGGCTTTTATAAGTTGGCCAAATTTTGTGTATTTTTCACATCCCCCACCAAAGGGGCAATCCAAATCCTGCCAAATTCAAGTCTCTAGCACCTATAGGCTTTGGAGCAGAGCAACCCAATGAAGTGATAATTTTTCTAATGAGAAAACCCCGGCCTCCATGAAGCATTCCCGGGAACCCGTGATCAGCTGGGGAGTCCCCAGCTGATCCCGGAATTTACTGGGCATTTCAAAGTGGCAGCGCTGCACAAAGCCCAGTGGGATCAGCTGGGGACTCCAGGTTCCGCAGAAATGCTGCGGGGAACGTTGGGTCAGCTAGGGAGTCTCTGTGGACGCTGCTGCTTTGAAGTACCCTCTCTTGCCCCTCCCTTTTGCTGCCTTTGAAGTATCCTCTCCCCCCCTTTGCTGCATCTGATAGAGGCAGTGGGGGGATCGACTCATCAACTAGTCCTTAACATCCTTAGTGGGGAGTCCTACCTTTCGAAGTTAACTAAAAGGGAGGAGGTGAGAGAGAGAGAGAGAGAGAGAGAGAGAGAGTGTGTGAAAGGGAGGAGGTCCTCCAGAGAGTGTGTGTGTGTGTGTGTGTGTGTCCGCCCATGTGCATGGTCATGTGTAATATTGATGGTGCATTTAACAAGGAATTTCCTGAAATATTCATTCACAGAAGGAGGTGATTCCACTCCAGAAGTTCAGAAATCACCAAACCAACCCTCCCAAAAGCCCATTAGGTTTCTTAAAAAAGGTCTCCATGATTTTTAAGCAAATCTTACTGGTTTTTTTTTTCCAGGTCTCTTGTGATTTTTGGCCTTGTAACTTTTGGCTGTACTGTTCCTCTCTACCATACACAGTGAAAGCATGCATATACTTCACACGAATTAGGAGTGGTATTTTTTAAAAAAAATTTAACCTAACAGTAAAATTTTAGAATGGTTCTGTAATAAAACACCAATCAATCTAAATATATACTTCTGTTTAAACGACAATTTTGTCTAAAACCTTTTTCCAACCAAATGTGGTTTTTAGGGTTAAAAAACCTCGGGGGCTATGCCTCCTGCTCACTGCACTCAACAACCCCCCTCTCGTGGGGGAAGGCAACCCCAGATCTTTCCCTCCAGCCACTGGGGAAGGCTGGCCTGCACCCTCACCAGCCCAGGGCCCTTCTCTCTCCTCTCCCCTACCAGCCAGGTCCCTTTTCCCTCCCCTCCCCTCTCCTTCCTTGCCCCCTCTCTGCCAGCCCGGAGCCCCTTCTCCCTCCCTCTCCATCTCCCTCACTCCCTCCCCATCCCTCGGCCCGGATCCCTTCTCCCTGCTCTCCCACCCCTGCCAGCCCGGGCTCCTTCTCCCTTTTTCTCCCCCCCACCCGCCGTCATGATGTCATCCCCAACGAAAAACTGATGATGTCATCCCCATCCTCTGTCATCGCCAACGAAAAACTTTTTTAATATATAGAAACATTCAGTATTATATCAACATTATTTCCACAGAAACTTTGGAACTTTATTCAAACCATTCACATGAATAAAACACACCTAAGGCTGCACTTTAGGAACATTTTTTAAAAGGAGGAGACTTGTTTTAAATTAAAGTCTGAGGGTCTTGGGTAGATTACTGAATAAAGAGCTGATTTTTAAATCTGCAGGATCTTTTATAACCTTTCTTCAAAGGATGGATTTAGACCAACTAAGCCAATGGAAAACAAGTAAATTTAATCTCCCCACCAACAGTAAACTCAGAATGGAAAAAAAAAAACCCAACCTGGGAAAAGCCTTTCACACTCATGCTGCTATTTAAAAAACGGGGAAGGTGGGAAGAAAATATTTTAAGAGAAAATATTTTAAGAACCTGGAGTCCCCAGCTGATCCTGCAGAGCTTTGTGCAGCGCTGCCGCTTTGAAATGCCCAGTGAATTCTGGGATCAGCTGGGGAATCCCCAGCTGATCTCAGGCTCCAGTGCGGCATTTCAAAGCGTACAGAGCTTGGGGTCAACTGGGGACTCCCCAGCTGATCCCGCGTTCCGCGGAATGCTGCATGGAGCCCGGGGTTTGCTCATTAGAAAAATTATTTCCATCACTTATTGGGCTTCTCTGCTCTGCTTCATTGGGCTACCCCCATTGACAACGTTACCTTTTCTCGCCCTTCTTGCTGGCTTTGTACCATTCCCTTCACTCCCCACATTTTTATACTCAATGGGACCCTAGACTGACAACACTGAAGACTAAGACTCCTCTCTGGACTACATTCTCATATCCAGATTTAAACACCTAAACACAGGTGGGGGTTTAGACATTCACATGCCTGATTTAGGCACTTTACTGGAGAGTACTGTATATCCCACTGGATAGATAGGAACTGTCTGATAGTATTAAGTGCCCATTTCTAGTCCTGACACTTGCAAGATATTAGACTTCAAACCTGGCTCTGGTCCAGGACATAATACTGTACATTCTACTCCTAGAAGAGTGTATGGGGACATTGTTAACATGTTTGTTAAAAAAAAAAATCAAAATAAGCAGTTCTCTGCAGCTTCTCAGAAGCCTGGAATGTTCGCATAAATCCCAGAAGAAAGAGATTAGAAGGCAGAGGGCAGGTGAGGAAGCCACAAGTCAGATACGATTTATCCCATTGCCACCACAAATTGTATGTGATTTAGATGGATAGATAACTATCACAATTCTTCCATCTATCACTGAAATGAAGCCCTCTCTCTTTGGTGAATTGCAGCAACCGTTTAACATCACACAGGAAGAAAATGACATTCTAGGACAGACAGAGAAGAAGGTAACATATAGAAACTGAAACTACAGAGAAAATTTATGGAGGCTGAATGGAAATTGGAATGCAGCCAGAACACCAGATCTAACCACCCCATCCTTTATTCAAGCTTTAAATAGGAGGAAAGGGGGGAGAGAGAGGCTAAAAAAGAAAACAGCAAATTGTAAGATTCACACATTTGAGGAGGGGAGGGAGAAACACAACATGCCATCACTTGATTTTCTTTTTTGCTGTGCATATTAAATTATATTATTGCCCTTCTACAATGGAATGTCCAGTTTCCTAGTGGACAACCTGATGAGTTAAAGAATATAAGTGTGACAAGATGCAGTAAGTTTCATTTGTAGCAAGCAACATTTAGGTTTAGATTTTAGGCACACCAGTCAGCATACTAATGCAGCCTGTGGATCCAGCACAACAAATTATAGCAGGAAGCGAAGCTGAAAGAGAGAATCATAGAATACTAGGACTGGAAGGGACCTCAAGAGGTCATTGAGTCCAGTCCCCTGCCCTCATGGCAGGACCAAATACTGTCTAGATCATGGTCACCAACTGGTCGATCACGATCGACCAGCCAATCGCAAGGCCTTGACCAGTCAATTGCGAGGCATTCGGGGCTCCCCCCCACACATACTCCCCACCCCCGAGAAGACCCACTACCTACCTCCAGCGTAGTGCCAGCTTCCCACGGGGTGGACAGAAATCCTGCCTGCAGCTTCGCGCCACTTCTGGGGGTTCCAGAAGTGCGCTGGCTGCTCCCCTCTCACAGCTATGTGGCGTGCTGGGCACGCTGTGGGAGGGAGCGTCGACCCCAGAGGAGGAGTGCGGCGGCTTCCCTGCACCGCAGGAGGGGTGCACCGTGGGAGCGGGGATCATCCCCAGGGTTTGGCCCCAGGTCAGGTGCCTGCAGGGGTTTGGCTGCGCTGCGGGAGGGGGGGGTTGGCCCTGGGACTAGATCATCTAGTCCAGCCCCATGGACTGAGGCAAATCTAAAGCATTGCTAAAAATGGTCTGTCTAACCTTTTCTTAACCTCCAGCCTCCAACAGAGTCCTCTTCAGGTTTCAATTTAAAAAAAAATTCTAAAATCTAAACCTAAACCTTACTTGCTGCAGATTAAACCAATTGCATCTTGACCCACTAATATTATAAATATTCACAAATTGGCTTCATTCTGCAAGGCACTGAGCACTCAATTGCCATTTGAGAGAGCAGAGAGTCCTCAGCAGGTTTCGGAGCACTCAGCACGTTGAAAGCATGGAGTTATTTGGTCTGCCTCTGACTTGAATCAAAAGCAAAGCCATTTATGCTTGGCAATCTACATTGTCTGTTGTGCCTAGTTTGTGGCACCTCAGACAAAGGTCAGTTCAGCCATTTCTGTATCACGGATTTATGTAACAGCAGTCACAAAAATTTTTCATGTGTTTCATGTGGGGAGGTGGTCCAGTTACAAAGAGTTGAGCAACACTCAGCACTCGCCACAAACAGATTTCCACTAACAGTTACTACCTATGGGGGAGGGGATGGTCTGTGTCCCCAGTTTTCATTTTTGAACCAACCTGAAAACGAAGCTATATGAACAAACAAAGTTTAACATAGGCAGGGTAAAACACTCTTCTCGGCCAAGAACTAGTTCAGGTTTGATTAAAAGCAGCTGGGTTCTCTTGGAAGATGTGTGTGAAGCTCCCTGAAGCTTTCAATGAACCTTCCTGACAACACTTCCTCTACAGCAATGAGCAAGAGCACTGAGAAGCCATTACTTCACCAAGGTAACCCAGTAACTTAATGAAAAGAG
The DNA here is from genome assembly GCF_049634645.1 of Pelodiscus sinensis. Taxonomy (NCBI): domain Eukaryota; kingdom Metazoa; phylum Chordata; order Testudines; family Trionychidae; genus Pelodiscus; species Pelodiscus sinensis. The sequence goes on along the minus strand of NC_134720.1, from coordinate 40,102,605 downwards.
TTCCTTAGCAACACAGTTGCAAGCCTTTGATAAAGCATTAGGATTAGTTTACCTCGCAGACTTGTAGACAGAGTTTTGGGTAGAAGTCTGAATTGGGCTTATCAAACTAGGAGTCTGAGAACACACAAAAATTTGCATAAACAAAACCCCTAGAAAAGAAAACTTTAAAAACAATTATTGACCTGAACATTCACATCTGATGAAGCCATTGGATATTTATGGACATCAATTTACATGTTATGTATTAGAATAATTTCCAAAGCTGTAACAGAGTCTTGGGAATCTAACTCCATATATAAAACCCCTAAACCTGACATTCAAGATTTATTGCATCAGCAATCTCTTCACTGAGGGCACATCTACACAGCAGGGCAAAAATCAAATTAAGCTACACAACTTGAGCTATGTCAATGGTGCAATTTAAGTCAAAATAGCTTAGTTCGGCTTTTGGTGCTGTCTACGCAGCAGGAAGTCGAAGGAGGAACACTCTTCCTTTGACTTCCCTTACTCCTCATAAAATGAGGGTTACAGGAGTCAGAGTAAGACATGCTCCAGCTCACCGTTATTTTGAAATAATGGTTTGCAGTATAAACATGCTCTTTATTTCAGAATAACATCAGTTATTCCAAAATAACACTGTTGTGTAGACATATCCTGAAATAAAATACTGTATGCAATTAGAAATCATCCCTTTGTCCATATATACAAAGTAGCTTTTGTACTAAAAGGAAAAACCAGATAAAAAGCATCAAAAAGTTGCAATAATCTCCATAGCAGAGATTATTTAATTTATGCTGAATTGAATCCAGGCATTAAGAGTTTTATCTGTTTTGCTTTTTAAGATGCATGAAGAAAAATGCACAAAGTAAGCCTAGTAATTTGATATTTACAAGAGTATCGTAGTAAACCACTTAATATATTGTTTCTTCAATCTTTTCTGTTAAGCAGGTTGCCTTCTGTTTATTATTTTATCTCATGGTAGCAACTCTATTATAAACATGACAAGAATGAGAACAAAAATCTAATCCCACCAGGTAGAGAAACCCGGAAGTCACTAATCTGGTCCCAGTTTGTTTCAGCACATGATTATATTGTGTGAATCATTTATACAAAAAACAGAAATTCAATGTCCCAATTGATGACAAAGAAAATTATTTTATTAGCATGAATCACTTCATTTTTTGGAAGCTTAACCTGATTTTCTCCATGAAGATGAATAGATAAAAATATTGAAAGTAAAACAGCTTTCCTCTGAAACAGATGGCTTTAATACTTGGTGTGATGAGCAGAAGCTCCTAAAAATGGTCAAGTTCTTGAAATGGTCAAGTACAGCAAAAACTTTTACTGAAGTTTCACTGGATGAAATCACACTGCTGCCGACATTCATTTCTAACCAATGAATTTTTTTACTTTATTAAATTTTAATTATGGAATTTAAGACAACTTGTTAGAAATTAGACCTGCAAGTTTGCAACAGCATGACTGAATTCCTTATATCATCTCTACTCATGATCAGCATTAGATTTATTGTAAGTTGAAGATTTATAGATTTTAATGAACCATGCTCTACCATCTGGAAATGGAGCAAATCAGAAGGAACTTTACTACAATCAAAAGAAATGAATTACACTGATATAAAATCATTTAAAATCTCAGAATCCAAGATTTACTATTTTAAAATCTTGAAAAACAGAACAATTGATCATATTTTATTTCATTTATGCTATCATAGATTAAATGAGAACTATTGAATTAGTCAATCTAGGATAGTTTTTGAGCAGGCAGTAGTTGATTCTCAGAGGCAGCCAGCAAGCACTAAAACCAGAACAGAAATTAGGTTAAGTAACTGCATAAAGACATGACTTTACAATAAGAACTCTATCAGTTTATGTAGGTCAGTGGTTCTCAAACTTTTTGGCCTGCAATCCACTCCGCCCAACGCAGACCTTTCACTGGACCTCCAACCACCCGTGATGACAAAATGGATGCAGGATCAGGCTGGGGGACATGGCCAGGAGACAGGATGCAGGAATGGGTTGGAGGTGCGGGGTCACAAGGGAGGGAGTGCGTATGAGGGTGGAGGAGTTGTGTCTGGGCATGAAGAGAATGGGAGATGCTTATCTGGCTCCATGTCTCTCTCTGCTCCCAGGCACCGCCCCCTGCTGCTCTCATTGACCGCAATTCCAGCCAGTGGGAGAGCGGACAAAGCCTCCAGATGAGTGCTTTCCTGAGATGCCATTCCCCCAGCTGTGGGAAGGGGAAGCGGCAACACACAGAGCCACTTTCTTCTCTCACAAGCTGGATCCAATCTGCTAAGCTTACCAACCCCTTCTCCCGCAGTGAGAAGCTAGCACTGGCACTCCAATCTCGTGTCGGGAGGAGAGAAGGATGCAGGGCTGGAGCACCAGCACAGGTTCCCTGCTGCAGGCGGAGAAGGGGAATGAGCCCTGAGCCTGCAGTCACCTGCAAGACTAGGGATTAATAAATAATAAAATATTGCTATTATTATTAACGTACTTTCTGGGCCTCAAGAATATTTTGGATTTGGCAATGGTACAAAACTAAGCTCATACCTGCTCTCAGGCAAATGTGAATTTATAAAGAAAGAGTAAGGGTGAAGAGAGAGAAATCAGTTAAATACAAAATGGAGGTTTCTGAATATCTTTACAGCTGATCAAATCAGGGCAGACTGCCTACGTTAGAATAGCATTTGTTAACCCTCTTGCCTGGGCATCCATTGAGGGTATAATCAATCTTCCAATGACCAGTTTTTCCAAACCTGGAAGTTGCCAGTTTGATCCGGGGGGCACAAGAGCCAGGGAAAGCAGGATGATCTATGCCTCTTCCCAATTTAAACATTTTGAAAGTGGCTTCCTTTCAGCCATAAGCCACTGGTGTCCATTAATGTGGTCATCTGTGAGAGAAGTTCACTGGCTTTAAGCTTCTTTTTTCTGCTTTCATGGTACTCCACTCAGCCATGACACCATGAGGAACAGGCACTACACAAATAAAAAACAACAGAAAGACCAAAAAAGGTAGGAAAAAAGAGAATAAACCAAGTAAGAGTCTGGAAAGGGGGAAAAAAACAGATAAAATAGGGTAGCAGAGGAAAATATAGACAGAAAAAGACTGGACTAGTAACCAGGAACAGACATGAGAGGACAGACTGGGATTGCATCTATCTGCAAATCTTTTATCACAAGGAGAGTTCCAACAAAACAAGACTGGGAACCACTACAAGTGACCATCCAGAGAACACTGCATATTAATTGTTCCAAATAGTTTGAAATTTTTTTTAAGTGATGGAATGATTTCAAAATCAAAATGTCGCAATGACTTTATAACAATCCCTGCCTTCTTCATCAATAGCACTTGCTGCTAATGGGCATCTGTCGTGTTTTTATAATGTAAATTAGACCAAATATTATTTTCTACCAAGCAGCAAAATTCCTTACTTGAATCTCTGAACAGATGAACAGTCAATAGTGCCAGATTCAGTCCCCACACCACATAAAATTACATAGTTAGCTTTAAATGTTACCAAAGGACTGAAACAAAAAGAGGAAGCAGATAACCTTTGACATTGCTTACTTAGTACTAGTCTACACTACAAATATACAATGGTATAACTACTTCGCTCAGGGGTTGACAAATCCACACCCCCTGAACAATGCATTTATACCAAACCAGACTCCATGTAGACAGTGTTATGTCTACAAGTTTTCTGTAAAAAGCACTTTTTGCGGAAAAGCGTCCGTGGCCAATCTAGACGGACTTTTGCCCGAACGGAAGCAGCATAGTATTTCCGCAAAAAGCACTGATTTCTTACAGTAGGAAGTCAGTGCTTTTGTAGTAAAAACTAAGTGTGCTTCTTCCGCAACACTTTTGTGGAAATTCAAGCGGCCATTGTAGACAGCTGGCAAGTTTTTCCGGAAAAGTGGCTGATTTTCCGGAAAAACTGGCCAGTCTAGACACAGCCCCTCAGTAACTGGTAGGGGAATCTAGCCTAGGTATATAGCCAATTATATGGAACGTCATCTGGTTAAACAGAGTTTAACTAGTTAACTGATTAAAGAGGGAACAGCTGAGGGACCGCCCCATTAAGAGTGATGTTTACTGGTTAAATAGTTAACTTTTCACATCCCTAATTTGGGCAGATCGTCTATTCTAGGTTCTACTCCTCAGATAAGCAGTTCTGGGCCTGGAAAGAAGAGCCAGAGAACTAATTGGAAGCAGATTCAGCTATGCAGAAACAGGTGGCATTTATATAAACCCAGGTAGCTGGCAATTGACAGAGGCTGCTGGGAAAGACTGCATGATTGCAGCCAGCCAGCTGTCACTCCCTAGGAGAGGGAGGAGGGTTTTGGAACTGGTACATCCCAAGAGAGAAAGGGAACCAGGTGTGGAAGGAAGCAGTCCAGGAAAGGAGTAGTGAGGGCTGAAAAAGGCCATCTTAGCCTCTGTGTGGCGTGGTCACCCCAACACAGTTAGGAATGGATAACTGGAAAGAATTTAAGGCATGCCCTATTATTTCTTTATATCTCTCACCATCAAAACTAATTTTCAACAAGTATTTTATCTTATTTCATGAATCACCAGAGAATGTGTCCACAAGTACCTGTAACCCTGGTTGCCCATGAAGTAGTCTCTTACTGCAATCTATTGCTTGAAAAGTATCCTGGAAATGCCATGCATCAGTAGTATAATTGCAAGCATAATCACTCTCCCAGATAGCTGTGCAAAGAGTTGTTGCAGTCTGAACAAGCTTTTTTTTTTTTTGGAGGGGGGGGGAGGGAATGAAAAGTCTCTTTAAATTTTTTCTTTTCATTTGTTGTTCGGAGGGGGCTTGCATTAACACTGCATACCACTTTTTAATCAAACATTTGGCTTATGGTCTCTTCCAAACCTCAGATTTTGTGAATGTCTCTGCCATTTCTAATTCTAAATTCTCATCTTTTCCCATGTATTTTCCCATATCCTCCCAAAACTAAGGTATGAATTAAACACAAATCATTTCTATCATGCAAGGAGGGTTTCTAAATAAAGATTCCTGATTTTAGAATTATTCTTAATTCTAAAGAGAGCTTAAATCTTATTAAAGAAGATTCATTTGGACTGCTTTTCATGTTTTTTCTCTCTCATACACACTCACTTTTCAATCAAGCTCTAATATTCCTAATGCCCCAATTTTTTCTATTTCTCCTGAACTACAATAATTTCTAGTACTTCTTGAATAATTAATAATATTACCAGATTTGTATGATCAGCATTAGCTTTTTACTGGACAGATGCTTCTTTCATTTGATATAGAATGAACAATACTCAGATTATTTGCCCTAACTCAACAGATTATATGACAAACCAAATACAGACACTTTTGATACATGCGAGCATGCAACATTTGAAAATTTACAAATGGGAACAATGAAAATACAGAGGGATACAGAGGCAGCAGCGTGGAATTGGTGAGGCAGCCTCTGTGTAACTGTGAGGGATAGCTGATGAACCCAGGCTCATCGGTTAACTTTACACTGTCACGTCCCTATATGATACTATCAATTATATGTTTCTGCAATTAAAAGGATGGTATCTGCTTCAAAGCCAGTCAGACAATTAAAAAAATAGTTGTAGGTTTGACAATCTATCCCTGAGATTTCCTGACAATTTGCATAAATGTCTTATTTTAAGTGTTTTTCTCTCCCCTTTTATGGTATGGAATATCTACATAAAAATGGGGAAAATAAATCTCTTTAGTCACCATACAAAGAAAACAATGAATGCAAATATTCACCAAATATTGACAAAAGCATAAAGTAAATATGCAGAAAAACTTTTTTTCTAATAATTTTAATTGTTACAGTACTCTGAAAGGTTATTTGAAGCAATGATGGGAAAAACTGAAAAATGTGATTGTTTAAAAGTGACCAGGTCCCTTTCCTCTCATTCAAATTTACCTAGTGTGACTTTGTAAAAACAAAAAACACAACAGGGTATATAGCTTCTACATCTGTACCTGGTTCCTCCCGAGGACATCTGGTCTGGTGATGACCTTCACACTTATCTCTTAACACACGTAGGAATGGCTGTACTGGGTTAGACCAAAGGTCCATCTAACCCAGTATTCTGTCTGCCGACAGTGGCCAATAGGAATGTTAAATTTTGAGTAAATGACTAATCAAATAGTCAATGCATTTTGCATTGACTTTTCAATTAGTCAATAGGGCGTCTCCTCCTTTAAAGTGTAGCAACAGCCCTAAGAGCTTTTTTGCAAAAAGGTGTGTGTGAACGGGGAAGAGGGGTTTTTTGTGCAGAAAGAGGAAAGAGGAAAAAGCACAGGTGACTTGATGGCCATTTTGTGCATAGCAATCAGAGTTTACTTCCGAGAGAGCATCCATGCAGCTTGCAGTGTAGCAAAGGGCATTGCTTTTTCAATGCCCTTTTGCAGTGTGGACACGCTCTTGCGCAAGAAGTTTTTGTGGAAGATCTCTTCTGATAAAAGCTTCTTGTGCAAGAAGCCTGCAATCTAGATGTAGCCTGTCTCCTCTTTTCTAAGCTGAAAACTCCCAGTCTTTTTAATTTCTCTTCATATGACACCCATTCCAAACCCCTAATCATTTTGTTGCCCTTTTCTGAACCTTTGCCTATATATCTTTTTCAGAGTAGGTGACCACATCTTTCTGCAGTATTCAAGATATGGGCATATCATGGTTTTATAGAGAGCCAATAAGATGTTCTCTGTCTTATTCTCTATGCCTTTTTTAATGATTCCTAACATTGTTTGCTATTTTGACTGCCACCGTACACTGAGTGGATGTTTTCAGAGAACTATCCACAGTGACTTCAAGATCTCTCTCTTTAGTAGTTATAGCTAAATTAGTCCCCATCATATTGTATGTATAGTTGGGATTATTTTTTTCAGTGTGCATAACTTTATATTAATCAACATTACATTTCATTTGCCATTTTGTTGCCCAATCACTTAGTTTGGTGAGATCTTTTTGAAGCTCTTCACAGTCTGCTTTGGTCTTAACTATCTTGAGCAGTTTAGTATCATCTGCAAATTTTGCCACCTCACTGTTTACCCCTTTCTCCAGATCACTGATAAATAGATGGAATAGGACTGGTCCCAGTACAGACTCTCAGGGAAAACCATTAGTTACCTCTCTCCATTCTGAAACCTTACCATTTATTCTTACCCTTTGTTTCCTGTCTTTTTAACCAGTTATCAGACCATGAGAGGACCTTCCCTCTTATCCCATGACTACTTATTTTGCTTAAGAGCCTTTGGTGAGGGACCTTGTCAAAAGCTTTCTAGAAATCTAGGTACACTATATCCACTGGATCCCCCTTGTCCACATGCTTGTTGACCCCCTTAAAGAACTCTAGTTCCTTCCTCATTCACACAAAATAGGCTTGATGTGTTTGTTAGACGGAAGCAATATGACCCTTCGAACAGGAACATCAAATTACAATTTTAAGGAAAACAATCATCACGTTCTTTTACTTATTTCACAATATTTGTTGCAAGCCTAAAACAGAATGGTTACCATAAGGGTTTATTCCTGACTTGACAACAGATAGAGATAGAAGCAATCTGCCTGATGCATCTCTACCATACAGTCTCCTGTTCCTTTCTGCTGATCAGAAAGGGTGGCTGGCAGGGTATGGAACATAATCATAAAGCACATAATACATTTAACATTTAAACTTTTAGACTGCTACTCTATCATAATTCATACATAACCTTATATAGAATGTTTCTACTACATGAGGGGCTCAAGGCAGGGGGTGCAAAACTCAGGGCAGAGGGCTGGGAGGCCAGGGATGGTGGGGGGAACTCACCAGGGACACCTATGGCAGCAGCTCCTCCGGGGGGGCAGGACTGTGCACCCTGAATGGTAACTGCTTCTAGGAGGCTGGGGCTCCAGGAGCTGCCTCCCCAGCCTGCAGCATCCCCTTGTAGTCTGCAGACTCTCTGCCGGGGGGGGGGGGAAGGGCAGAAGGGTGGGAGGCTCTGAGGACTTTTTGCAGACTCCAACACTCCCCCATGTCCTGTAACCTATGAGGATGGGCAAGGCTCTGGAGATGCTCCCGGCCTCCAGCAGTCCCTCTGCAGAGGGACCAGGTTCTGGGAACTGCTCCTTGCCCCCTCTCTGCCGGGTCTGCACGCTGTCCACAAGAGGGAAGGGCAGGGCTCTAGAGCCTGCTCTCAGCCTGCAAAAGCCGCCCCCCCACACACACACGCACCTTCATATTGTTTCGGGTGGGGGGAGGGGCAGGGCTCCAGGACCATGCCCCAGCCTGCAGTGGCTCCACTACAGCCTGCAGGCTCCGTACAGGGTTGGGGGTACGTTCCAGGGGCTTAACCCAGCCTCCAGCTTTCCCACACCTCCCCTCCACCCACCCACCCATGACCTGCAACTTCCTCTTACTCTAACTTAAAGCAAGGTCTGTGTTTCTATTAGGGATGTGAAAGGTTAATTGGTTAGCTGGCTCCAGCAGCCCCCTGAGGTCTACAGCCTGTCCATGGAGGGCAGTCTCTGCGAGCTTCTCCAGCCCTGCAGATCCTGCAACCTGTTGAGGGGGTTGGGGGGGGGGGGGAGGATGCAGGCTTTGTGGACTGCCCATGGCCTGCAGCCCCTGCCCAGCTTGCAGGTTCTCCATGAGGAGGACAAGCTCTGGGGGCTTCTCCTGGCCTCCAGCCTCCTCTACATTCCCAGGTCCTACTATCTGTGGGAGCAGCCCCCTGCCCATGGAACCAGCCTCTACTAGAACCAGCTAACCATCCACATCCCTAATAGAAACCCTGACCTTGCTTTAAGTTAGAGTTGCATACAAATTTGGTGGTCCTAGTTGTTATGGTTTAGGAGGAGTTTTATCACATACACACACACACACACACACACACGAGAAAATTGTGTGAGGAAGAAAAATGTCATAGATTACTTATAAGTGAAGTTGTATAAAATATTTTTACTCTCAAATGTTGTAACTATATTATATTATATTAGTCTTGATTATAGTAAAACCATCTTTTTTGTTGCCATTTATTCTACCATATGTCTAAAGAACCATCTATATGTGGGGCCCAGTGTTAGTTGTACAAGATCCATTTACAAGTAATGACAATATTACCTATTTTCCAAAGCAGTTTTCTCTTACGCTAGAGTACAGTTACTGGGTTTGTTTTATCAAAGGAAAATACTGATACTGCACTGGTAGCTTTTTAAAATGCCTAATTTGTTAATATCAGGGGGAAATGTTTATTAAATCTATGTTAATACTAAATGAGCTCACTATGATTAATATAATTACAGCATATATTAATGAATTAAATTAATAGTCAGTAGGTTTAAAATGAACATAAGGATGAACTTTTTCACACAATGAAAGAGGATGCTGTGAAGGCCAAACACATAACTGTGTTAAAAAAAAACAAATTAGATAAATTCATAGAAGATAAGTCTATCTATGGCTATCAGCCAAGATGGTCAGGAATACAATCCTATACAGGCAGTCCCCGGGTTACGTACAAGATAGGGACTGTAGGTTTTTTCTTAAGTTGAATCTGTATGTAAGTCGGAACTGGCGTCCAGATTCAGCTGCTGCTGAAACTGATCAGTTTCAACGGCGGCTGAATCTGGATGCCAGTTCTGACTTACATACAGATTCAACTTAAGAAATCCAGGCGTCCCCAAGTCAGCTGCTGCTGAAACTGATCAGCGGCTGATTCCAGGAAGCCAGGAGCAGAGCAATTCTGCCTCGGGCTTCCTGTAGTCAGAGCTGGTCAGTTTCAGCAGCGGCTGACTTGGGGACGCCTGGGGCAGAGCAGCTGGGGTGCTGCTGGGTTGCTCCAGTAGCGTCGCTCCTCGGCACTACTGGAGCAACCCAGCAGCACCCTAGCTGCTCTGCCCCAGGCGTCCTGATTCAGCCGCTGCTGAAACTGACCAGCAGCGGCTGAATCAGTACGCCTGGGGCAGAGCAGCTGGGGTGCTGCCGGGTTGTTCCAGTAGCGCCGAGGAGCGGCGCTGCGGGACCAACCCAGCAGTGCCCCAGCTGCTCTACCCCAGGCGTCGTGGGCAGAAAAGCCTGGTCTGCTGCGGGGGAGGGGGCACTAGCTGCGCCCCCCTCCCCCAGCAGACCAGGGAGACGCGGAGCATAGCCGCGGAGGACACCCGCAGCGGGACAGCCCAGGCGCGCCGCAGCTATCCTGCTGCGGGCGTCCTCCGAGGATTTGGTTCCCGTTTCCTGGTCTGACCAGCGGACCAGGAAGACGGAGAGCAGCTTTTCTCGCCCCGGAGGACATGGGCGGCGGGACCACGGCTAATCTGGGCGTCCCGCCGCTCCCATCCTCCGGGGCAAGAAAAGCCCCATTCGTAACTGCGGATCCGACATAAGTCGGATCCGCGTAACTCGGGGACTGCCTGTACTAGGGAGTATCCCTAAACATCTGACAGCCACAAGCTGGGACTGGATGACATGGGATGGAACAGTCAGTAAGTTATCCTGTTTTGTTCAGTCTCTCTGAAGTATCCGGCACTGGCCACTGTAAGACGACAGGATACTGACCTGAATGAACTATTTGGCTCAGTACCATCACTCTTACCATTACATCATCCTATCATGCAGGGGCGGATATAGGGCAGGGAGAACGGGGCAGCCGCCCCGGGCCCCACGCTTCAGAAAGCCCCGCGCATGCGCCGTGGCGCCGCTGCGCATGCGCCTGGCATCACTGCGCATGCGCCGTGGCAAAGGGGGGGCCCCGCGGAATTATGCTGCCCAGGGCCCTGCAAAATGGTCATCTGCCCCTGCTATCATGTTTCAGAAATATTGAATTCCTAGGAATGACACCCACACTGTATCTAGAATTCCTAGAATTCTTTGGAACCATCAGTCCAGTATCACAACAACTTGAGTGAGTTTGTCAGAAATCTGTTGCTAGCGTAACTTGTATATGGCAGTTTGGCAGACAGTAAATGGCAAGAAATAAGCATTGCCTATAACGTTTCCAATTCAACAGATTCCATTTCACAATACAATAATAAATATTCTTCAGTGAAAAGCTATACTCATAAAACCACTCAAATGCATATTAATGCTTACACATTTGCTGTTAATCCTGTGGAAGGACTGCATGTGTCCTGTTTTCCCATATGCCAAGAGACAGCATCCAGCTGGTGGAAACAGTGACATGCTAAATTCAAGTCTTGCAATTTCCCTAGATGCACACATTATTACCTCTGTAATAATGCAGAGGTATAAACCCAAAGGGACATATTCGGAACTAGTATTTTTTTAAAACTGAATTCACCATTAATCCTTCACAGTTAATCCTTGACAGCAGTAGGCATATGAAATGCAAAGTAACCTGGGCTTGGGCTTGTGCTCATGGGAGACAAAAGCATAACCACGAAGAGATTTGTTGCCACCAACTCAAATTTCAGACCACACTTCTTGAAAGGTTTGCCAAAATTCATGATCCTATCCAAACAAAATGGAGAATATTTATGAATTTGAATTATACCCTACAAAGATCGCTTTTTTCATATCATTTAGTGTGAATTTTGCTCCTCTAAACAACTCAAGTTTTGTCATTCTGTTGCTTGTATAGACTTAGCCTTAGTAACAACTTCTGAACCTTGCTTTTTCAAATTTGGGCCTCTTATGTATTATGCAATGTCAGTTATATGGGCAACCATGGCCTAGTGGATAGGACACTAGGTTTGGACTGAAGAGAGCTGGGGTTTATTCCCAGAGCTGCTACTAACCTGCTTGGTAACCTAGGACAAGTTATTGCACCTCTGTATCTCATATTCCCCCAAATGAAAACTGGGAATAATGACACTGATCTTCTTTGTAAAAAGCTTTGGAATCTATTGATGAAAAGCACTATATCCTTGAACCTCTTTAAACCAGCAAACCACATTAAGAACGTTTTATGTATCATGGAGGCTGCTGAGGCGGGGTTTGGGAGGGAGAGAGGGTGTGTGAGAGGCATGGTGGTGGGGAGCTTACCTGGAGCCCCGCGGCCCCAGCTGCTGTTATGTATCCTACCACCACCACTATGGGAGCAGTGGGAAACCCCTCCCATGAATCTCTTTGTTATGCTGCCGTTCCCCCAGCTAGGTAGGAGGGATAGTAGCAGTGCAGTGCACTGCTTCTTCCCCCTCCTGCCAGCATCTGCGCCATGGCTGCTCTCCGATTAGGGACACCTGAAGTATGGAGATTCAACTGTATTATCATTTAAACAATACTGTGTCATTTACAAAATAATAATGTAGAGCTAGAAAACCAAGAGAGTCATATTCAGAACTAGCAGTGTTTAAAAACTGAATTCACTGTTAATCCTTCACAGTTAACTTAGCTTGTACAGCATGCCAACTTCATCAAGTAATTATGCATCAGAACATGTGCTGATTATGCAACATAACTTGCACATGCTTAAATAACCATAACAGGGAAATAGTAAAAATGGGGAAAATAAGTTTAACCATATGAAAAAATTAAAGAAATAACAGGTAGCTTTAGTTTGGTTTTGGGCATCAAGAAGTGAGCTCATGTGACCTCACACCATGTTTCACAGTGAGACATGAGCAGGTAAAATTATAGTTGGGAAGTCTCAATCATTAATAATTCATTTCATTGTATAAGGAGTGTTTGCTCAAAAGCCTCAAAAATACTGTAGTAATATAGGAAATCTTCAAGAGAATGTACCCATTTAAATACAGGCAGTCCCCAGGTTACGTACAAGATAGGGACTGAAGTTTTGTTCTTAAGTTGAATTTGTATGTAAATCGGAACTGGTACATATTGTAGGGGAAACTCTAGCCAAACATTTCTCCAGAGCTCAGTTTTATTCTCCCACACCTCACTTCCCTCAGTCCTTGATTCTCAAGCTGAGGTGTCTGCTGAGAAAAGCCACTCCGCGTCTCCCTGGTCTGCAGGGGGGGGGCTAGCTTTGCGTCTCCCTAGTCTGCTGGGGGGAAGCAGCTAGTGCGGGGTTGCCTCACCCCGTCTGTAAGTAGGGATGCGATGTAAGTCGGATCCATGTAACCTGGGGACTGCCTGTATGTAGCATTAGACATGCTTTTTCTTTTGATATCTTCATCTAGTCAGAAATGTGCACACCTAGCCCAAATTCTAACAGCAAAAATGCATACAGATTCTGCATTTACAGTAGAAAATGAACACTTTAGCCTGCAGAACAGCATCTGCAATTTTGGTACACACTTTTCTTTGAAAACTGAGCACCAAACAGAATGAAAAAGTACCTATAAATGAATGTATCAGAATGTAAAATAGTAACAATACTGCAGAGCTTATAAGGCAGACCAGTGTGACACAACAGAAAAGATGGCCGCTGGTACAGATATTTCTCATTGGCATCTGCAAAATTATTTGTGACTAAATTTCAAGAGTGCCATGCAGAGTAATCAGAGGATTCACAAATTATGTTTATATCTTACACAGGCAAAAAGAGAATTTGAAGATTAACCAGATGTACAAAAAAGAAACTGGCAAAGAAACACTATGAATATGTTAGGGTCATGAGAAGTTTTGTGTGGGTTTTCTTTGTTTGTGGTCGCGTGAATAAATAAAAGGACTTTATTAAATATTTACATAGTGTTGCAATTTTGTTTGGCCCTTTTATAGAGATTTTTTTTACAGATAGTCTCTGTCTCCAAGGGTAGGTCTACACTACAGCGCTAATTCGAACTAACTTAGTTCGAATTAGTTAATTCGAACTAAGCTAATTCGAACTAACGCGTCTAGAATTAAAAACTAGTTCGAATTAGCGTTTTCCTAATTCGAACTAGCAAGTCCACATAAAGTGGACCCTGAATCGGGCTTAAGGATGACCGGAAGAAGTGCCGGCAGGGCATCAGAGGAGGACTTAGTGCGTGGAGATGCTGACTCAGGCTAGCCGAGGGCTGTGCTTAAAGGGACCCGACCCCCACCCCGAACAGACAGTTCTCAGGGGTGCCACGCTTGCAAACCAGTCCTGGCTTGGAGTGCCCAGAGTACCCACACTGGGCACATCACAGCACTCGGCCATCAGCCCGGCTGCACTTTCCGCAGGCTGCCATCTGGGGAGAGGGGGCAATCGGGGGGCTGCAGGAGAGCTTCCACCCCCAGAAGCCCGCAGAGCCAGCCCACTCCTCCCCATTGGGGGCTCGTGCCCCATTCCTCCCTCACCTCCTTCCACTTACCCTTCCCTAGCCCCTTTTCTTGATGTACAAAATAAAGGACAATTGTGTTCAAAAATGGAATCTGTCTTTATTGAACAAAACTGGGGGAGACTGGGAAAAGGAGGTGGGAGAGGGGAAGAGAGAGGCTGGGAGAGGGGAGGGCAACTACAATGATCAGGGGTTGGGAACAGGTCCCATATGAAGAGAGGCTAAAGAGACTGGGACTTTTCAGCTTAGAAAAGAGGAGACGGAGGGGGGACAGGATAGAGGTCTCTAAAAGCAGGAGTGGAGTGGAGAGGGTGCATACAGAAAAGTTCTTCATTAGTTCCCATAAAGAAAGACTAGAGGACACCAAAGGAAAGGAATGGGTAGCAGGCTTCAAACTAGTAACAGAAAGTTGTTCTTCACAAAGCAAAGAGTCAACCTGTGGAACTCCTTGCTGCAGGAGGCTGTGAAGGCTAGAACTGAAACAGAGTTTAAAGGGAAGTGAGATCAAGTCATGGAGGTTGGGTCCATGGAGTGGTATTAGCCAGGGGGTAGGAGTGGTGTCCCTGCCCAAGGTTTGTGGAAGGCTGGAGAGGGATGGCACGAGACAAATGGCTTGGTCATTTCCTTCGGTCCATCCCCTCCAGGGTCCCTAGGGTTGGCCGCTGTCGGCAGACAGGCTACTGGGCTAGATGGACCTTTGTTCTGACCCAGGACGGCCATTGTAAGCTCAGGGCTCTGGGTCGGAGGTGTCAGTGAACCCTCTTGATTCTCTTGCACACCTGCTCCTGGGTGTCCAGGCTGGCAGCTCTCCTGCCCTAGACGGCCACTTTCCTGTGCCTAGTGCGGAGGTCGTGGACGAGGTCCACGATGTCTGCACTAGCTCAGGCGGGTGCCCGCCTTTTGCGGTCCCGGGCAAGTTCCCGGGAGCCACCAGCCTGGTCCCGAGAAGAGGGGGAGGGCTGGGGGGCATCGGGTGGCTGGCTCAAGCCGTGCCAGGTGCAGGGTCTGCTAGCTGGGTGCTGGCAGGCTTGCACCTGGCACAGGCACCGTAGCCAGCCCGTGCCCCTTTAAGGGGTCCGGGGCCGGGAGGGGGGCAATAGAGTTTCCCTGGTGTTGGCCAGAGTGGCCACCAGGGAAAGCTGGGGAGGGCTAGCCTCCCACTAGTTCGAATTAAGGGGCTACACACCCCTTAATTCGAACTAGCTAGTTCGAACTAGGCTTAATCCTCGTAGAATGAGGATTACCTAGTTCGAACTAAGCGCTCCGCTAGTTCGAATTAAGTTCGAACTAGCGGAGCGCTAGTGTAGCGCCTATGAAAGTTAGTTCAAACTAATGTCCGTTAGTTCGAACTAACTCTGTAGTGTAGACATACCCCAAGAGAGTACAATTAACAACAGTGAAGCCAGCAATCCCTTAACTGTGTTAGTGAAGTAGGTAGAACTGTTACCTGGGGTAAGGATTATTTACATGACGAAGGGGCTTGCAAACAAGGCACAATTCTGTATTAGTATTTCCACTTCAGAAATTCAGGATCAGGCCTTAGGCACAGAGAACTCCTACTGGCTTCAAAGGCACCATGTGCAATAGCACTGGAGGAGTGCATACTGTGCACAATTAATATGGATTATGAATTTAGAATCCTAGTTAGCATAATAGCATAAATTAGCATAATTAGCACAATTTTCTACCTAAAGAAAACAGATCATTTTTAGGAATTAGGAATAACTTGAGAAATTGTGAAGTATCTTACATAAGAACATCTTACACAATGTTCCTCTCTTTTTAGGTGGTTTAGTGAAAACACTCAATGCTGAACCCAGGATTTCTTGGTTTTAAGTCTATTCTCTTAATAACTGAGATTGTTAAAAAATATTTGGCAAGCAAAGCATTTTCATTTGACCTTTCAGTGGGTTTGCCCACCTGCTGCACCATGTGCAATCAATACAGATACTGCTGAACCTTCCTTTGGTTTCGTTAAGAAATACTCACTACATGTATATAAAATATTGAAAATCCCATTTGTAGGCAACCAAGTAAAGGATAAAGGGTGGAGCTCTGCCAAGGAGCTTCTGCTTATTTTGTCAGTCTAGTGATCTAACAGTTTTGGTCAGTCTCTACCAGAAAATATTTGTTGGCACACAGCTATGAAATTTTTAGGTTATAACAAGCTTCCTGGAGGAAAAATGGTATCAAAGGTGTAAATAAAACCACAAACATTAACTGAATGTCTGGTATTCTAAAGCTGGATGGGCTGGAACGCATTTTCTTCTGAGATGTGAATAATGACTTTCTTAATGAGAGGGAACAACAGGGCTTGGGATGGAGGGAGTTTGCTTTTGAGAGTGGTGCAGGGCCAGGGCAGGGGTGAGCCTGCCTTAGCCCCACTACACAACTACCCAGGAGCAGCCTAAGGTAAGCGGTGCCCAGTTGGAGCCCACATCCCAAACTCCTACCCCAGTCATAAACCCCGTCCTGCATCCCAAGCACCTGCCCTAGCCCCGAGCACCCCTGCACCCAAACACCCTACCAGAGCCTGCACCTAGATCCCTCTCCGGCACCCTAACTGCCTGCCCCAAGCTCAGCTCAGAGCCCCCCTCACACTCCAAATCCCTTAATACGAAACCAGAGCCTGCACCCGACCCTCTGCCCAACCTGGTGAAAGTGAGGGCGGACAGGGGAGGGAGAGAGGATGGAGTGAGCAGGGGTGAGGCCTCGGAAAAGAGGCACAAAGGAGGCAGGGCAATGATATTAGGCTTTGAGGTAGATCTTGGATTGCACTTAAATTCAAAAAGTGATCTCGTGCTTAAAAAGTTGAGAGACCACTGGTGTAACTGAATAGTTGTGTAATTGCATGAAATCTTAGCGGTTACAGGACTATTCAATAATCCTCGGGGGCGGGGCCGGCAGCCTGTGCGCTCTCGGCCCCTCTCCCAGGGAGGACCATGCTACCCCACAGGATGGCAGGCGGGAGCTGGTACAGGAGTGGAGCCCGTTTAAAAACCAGTACTCCACACAGATCAGCTACAAGCTACCCATACCGCTGCCTCTAATACAGAGTAAGGATGTTAAATACCGGGTAATGTAATAGTCGAGTATTCGATGGAATTTCCACCGACTACTTATAGGAAATTCTGCATTCTTCCTTTGAAATGTACAAGAGCCCCCGCTAGTGCTCCTGTATATTTCAAAGGAGGAATGCAGAACTCCGCATGCAGCCCGGTGCCAGCATCAACAAAAGTGTCTTGGGAAAAAAACTGTGTCCAACAGATTTATGCCATTGAGATGGAAAAGCCTGTGAAATTATTCTGGATTTGCACTACTGAAATAAAACACATTTTGGCCACAAGTGGTGATAGGCTTCTTTAGGAAATACAAAAACCACAAGGGCTGCAATGTGCTGTTTTTTATGGTAATAAATTAGAAGTCTGATAAACATGTAAAAAGACTAGTTTGTGTGATGATAAACTAGAATGATCTCACTGTTAAATGTAGGCATTTTATATCCTGTATTTAAGCAGGTATTGGACAGTTCCCTTTTTTCCCTCTTTTTGCCACTGTAATAGGTGAAATGCCAAATATTTGGAATCTGATCCAAGTCTCTGCAACATGATTCTCCCACTACCTCCTGTTTCCAGACATGGCAGAAATCCAGGGAGGAGGAAGGGAGAGAGTGTCTCAGTACTTTTGCACTTCTGGATCCAACCAGGACAGAGAAGTCAATGTGCATGACAATGAAAAGTAACAGGAGTTCTATTTAGCTCCATTTCAATTTTTATTGAAGATTGGCGTAATGAATTGGGGCTGTATCTGCACAATTTATGAATGGAGGGATATGGGAAGTTGTGTTCTGAAAATCTGTTCAGTCTTGAGTGCCTACCTGCAAGACATCCACTACTGCTGAGAAACCCATGGCACAAACACACCGGACAGATAAAACAGAAAGGCTGTGTCTAGACTGGCAAGTTTTTCCGGAAAATCAGCTGCTTTTCCGGAAAAACTTGCCAGCTGTCTACACTGGCCGCTTGAATTTCCACAAAAGCACTGACTTCCTACTGTAAGAAATCAGTGCTTTTTGCGGAAATACTATGCTGCTCCCGTTCGGGCAAAAGTCCCTTTTGCGCAAAACTTTTGCACAAAAGGGCCAGTGTAGACAGCTCAGATTTGTTTTGCGCAAAAAAGCCCCGATGGCGAAAATGGCGATCGGGGCTTTTTTGCGCAAAAGCGCGTCTAGATTGGCCACGGACGCTTTTCTGCAAAAAGTGCTTTTGCGGAAAAGCATCTGTGCCAATCTAGACACTCTTTTCCGAAAATGCTTTTAACAGAAAACTTTTCCGTTAAAAGCATTTCCGGAAAATCATGCCAGTCTAGATGTAGCCAAAGTGCTTAAGGCTCAGTGATCCTATCTGGATGCAAATATCTGGGACAATGGGTCAGGTGCAGCTGTGAAAATCCAGTTGTCTCTCTCTCTAAAGGGGGCAGAGGGAACAAGGTCCACGGAAGTTACTAAGAGGAGAACAAAAGAGACCAAAAGTCTCAGTGGGGTAGCCATGTTAGTCTGTAACTTCAAAAACTATGAGTAGTCCTGTGGCACCTTGGAGACTAACAAAAATATATAGAATCATGAGCTTCCATTTACCCACAAAAGCTCATGAGTCTATAGATATCTGTGTTAGTCGCTAACGTGTCACAGGACTACTCGTGGTTCTCATCAGATAAGTAAGAGACCAGAAGAGACCGAGTGGAACCAGGTGAACTGGATAAAATAAGGAAACATTCAGGAACAGGGACTAGACAGGAAGAGGAAGTATATGGCAGGAGTCAGCAAGCTCTCAGAAGCTGAGTAGAGGCTCTGAGAGAGAGAGAGACCAGGCTAGACCAATAGCCTGCATGAAGACCGTCCTGCCTGTTTACCTTCCTGGATCTATATGGTTTCTCAAGGCTTCCAAGGAAGGGTGAGCTGGAAAGCGGCAGACATTGCAGTTTCAGATGTTTATTGTGTTGTGTGATCTGTACTCCCTGCACTTCACATCAATAGATATAAACAAGCACAAAGATGTCAAACTGAGCAAAGTGTGTGTATACTAACAGCTGCAAGGCCCTGAGTTATCTGAAGCTTCACACCTTCTGGAGAAGTTCTGTAAGAGCAGTGTGTTTAAGTGCCAGGGAGTGTGAAAGATCAGTGATGGGCCCAGAGGGCCTAACTGGCAGGACAGTGGATTACAACACTGGTGCCAGATACAAGCTCTGCACCCTGAGAGTGTGACTAGAGACTGATATTCTGTGGCTGGAAAACATTCAAGCTCCCACAATATGAAATACACTGGGGATCTAGAGAGCAGTAATGGATTGGATTCTCTGCACAGGTGACCTAGTGGCTAGCTGGAAGGGGCATTCACTAGGGTGTGGGACAAAAAGGTTTCTTTCTCCTGAACTGCTTCATTGCTATTGCAATACAATGTTAATGTAACAAGAGAATATCCACAGCTAGAAGAGTCTGCTGACAATCACCATTTTGCAACTGTTTGTACTATTTGGACATAAAGGCTACATCTACACTAAAATACTATTTTGGAGTACAGGCAGTCCCCGGGTTACGTACGAGATAGGGACTGTAGGTTTGTTCTTAAGTTGAATCTGTATGTAAGTCGGAACTGGCATCCAGATTCAGCCGCTGCTGAAACTGACCGCCAGTTCTGACTTACATACAGATTCAACTTAAGAACCCCAAGCTTCCCAAAGTCAGCTGCTGCTGAAACTGATGAGCGCTGATTCCAGGAAGCCTCGGGCAGAGCAACTCTGCCTCGGGCTTCCTGTATTCAGCGCTGGTCAGTTTCAGCAGCGGCTGACTTGGGTACGCCTGGGGCAGAGCAACTGGGGTGCTGCTGGGTTGCTCCAGTAGCACCCCTCGGCGCTACTGGACCAACCCAGCAGCGCCCCAGCTGCTCTGCCCCAGGCGTCCTGATTCAGCCACTGCTGAAACTGACCAGCAGCGGCTAAATCAGGACCTGGGGCAGAGCAGCTGGGATGCTGCAGGGTTGGTCCAGTAGTGCCCAGAGCGGGTGCTGCAGGACCAATCCGCAGCGCCCCAGCTGCTCTGCTCCAGGGTCCAAAACAAAAGCCTGGTCAGCTGGGGGGGGGCACACTATCCGCGCCCCCCCCCCAGCAGACCAGGGACACGGGGAGCAGAGCAGCAGCGGCAGCGGGGTGCCGCGCCTCTGAGGCTTTGCTCTGGCAAAGTCTCAGAGGCGCGGGACCCCTCCCCCCCCCGCGGCTGCGGCTTCAGTACCGGTGCCTGTGGTCTGCTGGGGACCGTCCCCAGCAGACCACAGGCACCGGGACCCAAGCGGCAGCAGCCAGAGCAAAGCCTCAGAAGCGCGGGGAACCGCCGCTGCTGCCTCTTGAGATCCGGTGCCTGTGGTCTGCTGGGGACCGTCCCCAGCAGACCACAGGCACCGGGTCTCATGCGGCAGCAGCGGGAGTTCCCACGCTTCTGAGGCTTTGCTCTGGCAAAGCCTCAGAAGCGCGGGAACCCGCCCGCTGCTGCCGCTTGGGTCGCGGTGCCTGTGGTCTGCTGGGGACGGTCCCCAGCAGACCACAGGCACCGGGTCTCAAGCGGCAGCAGCAGCGGTTCCCGCGCTTCCGAGGCTTTGCTCTGGCAAAGCCTCAGAAGCACGGGAACCCGCCCGGTGCCCCTGGTCTGCTGGAGACGGTCTCCAGCAGACCAGGGGCACCGGAGCAGCTTACGAACGGGGCTCTCTCGCCCCGGAGCTCGCAGGTAGCAATCCGCTACCTCGACCTCCGGGGCGAGAAAGCCCCGTTCGTAAGTGCGGATCCGACGTAATTCGGATCCGCGTAAGTCGGGGACTGCCTGTACTGGAGTATCGTGAAATGCTATCCTGTGTTTTCACAGCAAGCCCGCTATTTCAGGCTCGCTATTCCGACGCCCCTGTAAACCTCATTCTACAAGGAGTAAGGGATGTTTCGGAATAGCGTTTTATTTCAAAATCTGGCACTGTGTAGACAGCGCCAAATGATGAAAAGCTATTTTGAAATAACACTGAAATAAGATATGCAATTTGCATAGCTCAAATTGCGTATCTGATTTCGAGTTATGGTGCAGTGTAGATGCACCCCAAGAAAAATGTAGAAAGTTAGGGAAGCATGATGTTTTGCAGCTTTCCATACTGTCAAGCTATAACTGAAGTTCTTTACATGCTGATTCTGTTAAGCAGTGAGGCATGAAAAGGGGATACAGTAAACGTCCGCTAATCCGGCACCTTTAGGACCCAGGGGGTGCCAGATTATCAGATATGACAGACCATCATGAGGAGTCTGGGATGGTGTGGAGGGGATGGGAAGGGCGGCGCTGCGGGACCAACCCAGCAGCACCCCAGCTGCTCTGCCCCAGGCATCCTCAAGTCAGCCGCTGGTCAGTTTCAGCAGCGGCTGACTCGGAGAAGCCTGGGACAGAGCAGCTCCAATTATCCGGCTGCCTGGAGCACTTCCGGGTTCCAGGTGGTGCTGGTCTATCAGAAGTTCCAGACCATTGGATGCCAGACAACTGAAGTTTTACTGGACATCTAATTCTGATGCTCTTACAATTACAAATTCATCCAGCAGAAGTTACAAAGGCCTCTCCACATTGAGAGAGGGGTGGACTGGATAATAAACTCACACTGGTCAAGCTTTTGAGCAGACCATGATGGTGCAGTTCTGGGGTGTAAAGCTGGGGATCTGGGAGGAATAATTTGATGCTCTTCTCTGTGTGATTCATGAATGGTTTTGGGAGCATTCATTCAATCTAGCAGAGTGAGGGGCTCCATATGCTGTTGTGCTGAATGATAATGCCTGAAAAGATTTGCTGCTGGTCACTAGGTCACCAAGGCTAGAGAGCTGAAGGGGCACAGTAGCACCCTAGTTTCAGTAAGTCAGTCAGTCTCTTTCTATTCCATCTTGTTCAGAAAAGTATCTGAACAAGATGGAATACCCACAGATTATCCCTTACTGTCATTTGCTAGCTTTAAAATGAATGGTTTGAGAGAGAAATGTGTTTTCACTCCTCTGACATCTGAACTGTGTCCTCAACTGTATTTATAGAGCCAGGGTTCTATTAGCATGAAGGTAACATTTTCCCAGACAATGAAAGGAGAGTAGCAATCTTTGCATATTTCAATTTTATTTTTTTAAAAAGTTTCTAGTTTAGACTACTTGTTAATAGGAATAATCAGAAACATATTTTAATCTACTGCTGATTAGAAATCTCAGGTCAACAAATAGGACTTTTTGCTTGATCCCTGGACAGATAATCTGCTAAAACTGCTCAAAGTGGTAAAAATTAGTGGTTGAAAAGAACTTTTTTCCAAGCTTTTTTCCTGACAGATTCTGGCCTTTATTTTGCTGACACCGTGGGCCACGTAAAGTATATCTGACCATTAAGGTGAATATCATTGGTGCTTCAATGAAAGAAAGCATCTCATTTGATCTGCGAGAGTTTTGTCTCAACACTGTCCTATTATTTCGGTTCTAGACATTAGTTTCACCGGTATCTCCCCAGAGCGCACCATTTTCCAATGAAATAGATCTTGGATTCCATAGGATTCCAAATGCTTTCTAACCAGTGCTTCAACAAGTATCAAAATAATCTATATGAAAAGGTGCTATTTGAGATCTTAATTTTTCCTTCTGAATGAGAAGATTTGATAATTTGGCAGCCATTAGGCAATGATTGCATATGGTTCAGAGGCAAAGACCCCCAAAAGGCCATCATCTTTTCTTTTTAAATTTGTGACACTGTATTTGCAGAACCAAATATGCATCCTCTCTTTCTACTTTATAGTGAAATTCTTGTTTTACTTTGAGTTTTCATGATAGATTGACAGTAGGGTTGCCAGATGTCCGGTTTTGAACCAGACAGTCCAGTATTTGAGCTTTCTGTCCGGGAAACAAATTGAGAAAATACCAGACATATAAATGTCTCGTATTTTCTAATTAAGGAAGTTTTATTATCATGAGGTGTATCAGTACGTAGTTGCGGACTGCCTGGCTGGTAGACATGCTCACATTGCGTGAGCCTGTCTGCCAACCAGGCAGTACTCAACTTTCCACCCCCAGCCAGCTCCGTTCCCCCCGACCCCTTCCCAGCCAGCTCACCCCCCTCCTGTTCTGAGATCACGTGTGTCCAGTATTTTGTGAAACCCATCTGGTAACCCTAATTGACAGCTCTGGAAAATGAATGCCCTGTTTATCCAAAGAACAGGTATAATAAATTAAATGGAATGACAGCTTCCCATACTACCTTGTCATTGACCAGGAGATAGCATTCTTATGGGCATGGGACTAATTCAGTCTCCTTGCCCATTCAATTGTTGCTCTCTGCTCATTTCGCACAGGCCATTTGTTGGTCTAGACTTTTATTCACTAAACAATTTTAACCAATGGAGTAAAAGGATCTGTGTCCAATTACCAGTGCTTGTAGTCATATGTGCCACTTTCAGCCTTTCCTGCAACCCCCCAGGATTGTTCAAACTTTTCCTCTGGACACTTTTTTTTTCCTTTTACCCCTTATTCTTATCATTTCTCCTCCATCGGTCTCTCCTCGAGCAAAGCTTTTTTAGGGTCAACCAGTGGTCCTAGATTTCTTGCATTTCTCTCAACATCAAGGATATGAAAATTCTCTATCACCTGGCAAGGCAGCTGTGAAATAAATGACCCCAGTGATACTGGAAATCAAACTACAGTCTCCACTCACTGAAGTTCAAACATTGTGCCGACTTCTAAAAAGCTATTTGACAACAGTAAACTATTCAGTAGGTCATCTTTGAAAAAGAAAGATTTGGTTTTTTTAACAAGATAACCTCTTCAGACAATACCAGCACTAAAGAACTTTTGGTGACCTTTTAGGTAGTTGTTATTGTTCTGGTGGGGAGTATGCATTCTGCCATACAACAGAAAACAGTTCCACTTCCGGAGAAATCTTGGGAGGCGTGTGTCAAATTGTAAATCCTTTAAATCATCTGTTTACCAACTGAGAATAACAAAATCCTAGGAAATTATTTCGATGCACTTAGTATACATGTCGGGAACAGACTGTGTGTTTGCATCCACAAAATATTTTAGTGCTAAAAAAAATTAAGGCAGATGCATTTTCTTGCAAGATGTTAAAATTTTCCAGCTGATAGATCACCCTGAGTCACAACATAACTATTCCATCATATGCTTATAACAAACACATCTATTCTTGAAAGCTATATGGCAAACACCACACCTACAAGTCCATAGGAGCATTACATGGTTTGCAGATGTAGTCAATGTGGGGGAGGGGGATGGCAGTCTCTTGTACACATCTGTTACTTGTGGGAAAAATCCATGCTGGTGTTTTGTCAAATTGCCTCTATTAGTAATGAATACAGCTGTTTTGTGTTGGGTAATAATCAGTGTTGCAACACTAAGTAAATTAACTCCAGACAAAGCTATGCCATGCTGTTCATATTCAGCTGTAATTCTGATTATCAAGGGGGATGCCAGTGTGCTTTTAAAAAAATGTTTAATGCAGCTGTATTTACTTCAAGGAATGTCAAAAGAATTTGTTTTTCTCCCATGTATATTCTTCACTCTGCTACAGAGTGTGTTTTGAGATTAATATATTTGCTCGTTCATGTAGCACAAACATTTATTTTACATGAGGCATTATTCCTTTGTGCTTAGAGCCTTAGACCACTGGTCACCTGGGCCCTAGTCTCAGCTCTTCTGTATATACACTGCAGGGCCTTGGATTAGTTCCTGCCACTCTGAACCTCAGTTTCCCCCACCAACTTATGATACTTACCATTTGTTAATTGTATCAAGATCTCTGAATGGAGAAGAATTATCATTAACGTTACACGTTCTTTTGATGACTCAGTACAGGATAGTTCAGGAGATAAAGAACAAAAACTACACTATTCTTGTACAATATATTCACGTCTCGGTTCTCAATGAAGAAGTGTCAAACATGCTCAGATGCATTTCAGAGAACCATTAACAAATACCAAGCGTATCTTCAAGTTAATTATGTGATGAATTTTAAAAACCAGTTGCTGGAGGCACACCACTGCTTCTCTTTGAAATGCTTGCATTACAACCTGTGCCTACAGCTTTTGCATACTTTCCCCACACAGCTCAGTTTACAGCCTTTGTAAAGGTACACAAAACAAATCAAGCACAGAAGCCCTTTGTGTGCTTGTTCTGGATGGATATCTTTGTGCTGTTATTGGCAAAGTCCTCGGTGGATTCTCTTTCTTCAGTGACTGAATGCTTCAAGAGTTCAGTTTCACAGTAAAATATTCAACCTTATGGCAACACCAAGTGCGCCTTTAAAATAAAGTTAGTGGTCCTATTTGCATGATAAACACCATCACTGGGAAGTGTTCCAGTGGGCTGCCCTTTTTCTTTTTCGGAGCACAATTTTGGCAGGCAGGTAAAGGCAGGGAGTGAGGTGAAGGGCAGAATAACTGTAGGAATGCAGAATTTTCACCTGGAAATTTCCATACACACTTGAGTCACTCACACAGTTCAAAGCAGAGTGGAACCATCTGATGCTACTGCTTTTAGAAATACACAAGCAGGTAAAACCTAGGGCCAAATATAAACGATGCTAAATTCTTACACATTGAGCTCACAAACAGTCCAGTCCCTTAGTACACAGAGGGCTGTTTAGCCTTCTTACATGGCATCTAAAACAGGCCTCCCTCCACCTCCTCCTTGCAGGGTAGTCACAGCAGCCCAGATTCCAGCTGCCTACCAAACCCTCACCAAAGCAAGAAGGACTTTTTTTCCCTAAGTAGAGCATCAATGGAAGCAGAGTTTCAGTTTATACACTGCAATGGGCTGAACTATCTGGGACTTTCCTGCTACTTCACTAGAGACAGTTTCTCTGGCCTTATCTACACTAACTCCCACCATTGATCTACTTCAGCTACTCAAATAGCAGATAACATAGCTGAAGTTGATGTACTTATGGTGGAGTCGTGTGAGCTCTAAGGTCAGAGGGGGCTGCTCTCCTGCAACGCCAGCTACTCTTCTTACCCTGGTAGAGTACCAGTGTTGATAGGAGAGCATGCAGATATCAATTTATCACATCTAAACGGACACAACAAATCAACAGCCAATGGATCAATCGCTTCAGCATCAATCTCCAGAAAAATGGAGACAAGGCCTCAGTTTCTAAATTTGCTTTAAGCAGGTTCTATTGTACCATTCTTTCATCTTCCTCTACCTGAAATACAGATGGCCAATTATGGACATAGAAGCTCTTTACACCAACATTCCACATGAAGACAGATGACAGGCCAACAGGAACACCATTCCCGATGACAGCAATGCACACCTAATTATAATCTGTAATTACAGAGCTCTGCGACTTTGTACTCACCCACAACTACTTCTGATGTGGAGGCCATTTGTATCTTCAAGTCAGCGGCAGAGTCATGGGCACCCACATGGCACCACAATATGCCAACATCTTTATGGCTGACCTTGAACAACATTTCCTCAGCTCCTGCCCCCTAACCCTCTTACTTTACTTACGCTACATCGATGACATCTTTATCATATGGACCCACGAGAAAGAGACTCTTACACGAGAAAGAGACTCAAAGAATTTCACAAGGATTTCAACAGCTTCCACCCCACCATCAACCTCAGTCTGCACCAGTTCACATAGGAAATCCACTTCCTTGATAATACAGTACAATTAAATGATGGACAAATTTCCACCACCCTATACCTGAAACCTACCAACCGCTATATTTACCTTCATGCCTCTAGCTTCCATCCCAGACATATTTCTCAATCTACTGTATACAACCAACCCCTAAGATAGAACCGGATTTGCTCCAATCCCACAGACAAAGACAAACACCCACAGGATCTATATAGAGCTTTCCTAACACTGATTGACAGAGCTAAAAAAGTACCCAGACATGAACTACTTCAAGACAGACCCAAAAGAGAAAACAACAGAATTCCACTTGTCATTACCTACAGGCTACAACTTAAACTCCTCCAACGCATTATCCACAATCTTCAGAGGCCTTGTTCTTGCTTACAGACAACCCCCCCAATCTGAAACAAATTCTTTCCAGTAACCATGCCACATAGCTACATCATAAGCATCCAGGAACCCAGCTCTGCAATCAGCCCCAATGCCAACTCTGCCCACATATCTATACAAGCGAATTCATCACTGGAACCAACCACATCAGCCACCAAATCAGAGGCTCATTTAACTGCACATCCACTAATGTGATCTATGCCATCAAATGCCTGCAATGCCCCACTGCAGTATACACTGGACAAACTGGACAATCCCTATGGGAAAGAAGTAATCGACACAAATCAGATATCCATAAAGGGAACATACAGAGAAACCTGCTGGTGAACACTTTAATCTACATGGACACTCACTAAGAGTATGTCTACACTGCATTCCTCTTTCGAGAGAGGAATGCAAATGCAGCTGAGCAAAATTGCAAATGAAGCGCAGATTTGAATTTTCTACATTTTGAAAAAAAGAAACGCAGTCTAGACACGGTTATTTTGAAAGAAAACCCTTCTTTCAAAATTACCTTTAAACCTCATTTTATAAGAAGTAAGGGCAATTTCAAAAGAAGGGTTTTCTTTCAAAATTACCACATTTAGACTGCGTTTCTTTTTTCAAAATAGCGCCCGGGTGCGATTATGCAAACGAAGCACAGGAAATTCAAATCTGTGCTTCATTTGAATTCCTTTCTCAAAAGAAGAATGCAGTGTAGACATACCCAGAGATCTCCAAGTTGCTGTTTTGTTGCAGACCAATTCCACAAGCCAAATACACAGAAAAGAATTGGAACTACAATTCATTCACAAGTTTAATTCTCATGATAATTGTTTAAATAGAGATACTGGATAGCTGGGACATTATCAACCAACCAAACAATGAGGGTGCCAATGGTTCTTTGTGTCTGTGAGAATCTGGTTTTAGTTCTCTTTCTCTCTATTGCTAACTAATGGTTCTTTTCTCCCTCTTTTAACTATCGAGTTTTTAGATGCTAACAGATGCTATCTGTTTTCCAGTTACATAGATTCTCCGCTTTCTCTTTGATACTTATCTACCCTCTGCCTCTTTCTGTCCCTCCCCCCCCCATTTTTTTCCTTCTTCCCCCACTCTTTTTCCCTCGTTTATTTTGGTTCTAGACACCCAACATACCAGTCATCTGAAGAAGTGGGTTGTGCCCACGAAAACTCATGATACCATCTACATATTTTGTTAGTTTTTAAAGTGCTACCAGACTACTTGTTGTTTTTTAAGTTTTTCCTGTTGCAGACTAACTCGGCTACCCCTCTGAAGCAGTTTGTACTGGTTAGTTATAACGCAGCTCATTAAGTAAATACAGGACAAAAATGGATAGACGGTCTTCTTTTCAAAAAAATACAGAAGCTGGATAGGAAACTTCAGTATAGGGAAGACTTTGGGTGCGTGTGTATAGCAGTAATATTAACATGAGAGAAACAGCCAGTGCACTCCAACATATATATGGTTTACTAACCAAACTGACTCCAAATCAGCTCTCACACAATGGACTACAGTGTAGCTCATATTTTGAGCCCAGGTGGAAAAGCCATGTATAAAGCACAGAATGATGATCAAGATCGCCTTATGTGTTTTAACCCTAAGAATTTTTTTAATTTACTTTAAAAAGTTCACAATCATATATAAAAAACACACACACAGTTAATTAATTTTAAAAAGAGCCCCATCCACTTAAACACCAATTTTTCCATATGAATATTGCCATCGCTTACATTGATAACAAAACTTAAGGTTATTAAAATGGAAAGGATTTTAGAAATACATTTTATGTATTTGTTTTTATATTTTTCTAAGGTAAAGCAGCAAAAGTCAATACATTTTCAATTGGACACTGAAAAATACAATCATTTGGGATGCCTACCATGCTAGGGATACATTTATTTAACATAACTATTTTGATAAAAACTTTTAAAAATGGATATACTTCTAATTGTCATAGTTCAATGGTTTTTTAATCTTCTCTACTTCAAGTCAAATATGAATTGAGTATGTCCCTCTATCAATCACCCAAACACACACACAATGTTTTATGAAAACTAAACTCAAGACTGAAGCAACTGATTTTTTTTTTTTTTACATTCAAAGTCTTACACACCACAAATCAAGCACCTATTCACACTGTCTCCTCCTGACGTCCATTAGAGGCTCCCAAACCACCGTCTGACTGGCCAATAAAAACCTTGCTGAATTCTCATCATATGGAAATGGCCAAGATAAATAGCCATGTAAAACACAAAAATAGAAATGTTAAAACCAGCAGTAGACAATTTAAGCCACCATGTGGAATCCACTGAAAAGCAGGATGGAAGGCACTGCCTCTATAAATCACAAAACTTGAGGGAAAAATCTATGACCTTGAACATTTTCCACATGCACTACTGAAGTACATAAAATGATTAACAGACGGTTTGCATTGACTGAGGATCAGCTGAGAGCAGGAAATCTATGAAGGTCAGAGATAATCAGCAGGGTTCCTCTACTTGCAGCTACTATAGACTAAAATCCTTCCTGTACAAAGAAGGATGTTGAAGGGGTTTTTTTGTGGAAAGAACTGGAAATACTGTGATCCCAGCACCAGCAGATATTAGCAAGTGGAAAAAATGTTTAAAATGGCAAAACAATTATGAAGTCATATTACAAGTGGTGGGTACAAGATTTTTTTTCCCCCTAATATCCCAAGCCAGCAATTCAGCAGAAGAGAAAGGAACTAAAATGAGGTTACCATTTCAGGGCCTGATTCTCTACAAACTTACATAAGAACAGCCATACCGAGTCAGACCAATGCTACAGTCTTCTGACAACAGCCAATGCCAGGTGCTTCAGAGGGAATGAACAGAATAGACAATCACTCAGTGACCCCATCATAAACTCCCAGTATTGGCAATTAGAGACTAGGCACATTGAGACCATGAGCAGGTTGGCTGATAGCCACTGATGGACCTCTCCTCCATCAATTCATCTAATTATTTTTAACCCAATTACAGTTTTCATCTTCACAACATCCCCAGCAACATGTTTCACAGGTTGACTATGCATGGTCTAAAGAAATACTTCTCTTTGTCTTGCTGCCTCTTAATTTTATTGCGTGATCTCTGGTTCTTGTGTTTTATGAAGAAGTCAATGACACTTCCTCAGTCACTTGCTCCCAACTGTTCATGATTCTGTAGATCTCTATCATATCACCTCTTAGTTGGCTCCCTTCCAAGCTGAATCATCTTAGTCTTTTTAAACTCTCCTCCTATAAAAGCTGATCCATAATCATAATAATTTTTGCTGCCATTCTCTGTACCTTTTTCATCTCTAAGATGTTGGGTTTTTTTGAGATGGGATGACCAGTATCGCACACAATATTCAAGATGTGGGCATACTATAGATTTATATAGTGGCATTAAGATATTTTGTCTTATTATCTATCCCTTTCTTAATGGTTCCTAACACTCTTAGCTTGTGTGACTGACACTGCACATTGAGCGGATGTTTTCAGTGAACTATCCCTGACTCTTGCATCTTATAGAGTCTTCACACTGTGCAAAGAGAGCACCGTAAGGGGCTGTCTACACATTAATTGCTGCACTGGCACTGTTGGAGCTGCTCTGCTCTAGTGCTTTAGTGAAGATGCTACTATGCTGCAGGGCGAGTTTTTCCCATCGGCACAGTTAACCCAACTCCTTAAGAATTGGTATGATGGGAGAAACCCTCCCATGAACACAGCACTGTCTGTAGAGGGGTTTAGGTTGGTATAACTACATCACTCAGGGAGGTGGATTTTTCACACCCCTGAGTGACACCAATATACTACCATCAGCCTGTAGTGTAGACTTCACCTGAAACATTGCCACTCTGATTTGGTTAGGCTTTATATGCATTTTGCACTAGTGAGAGTGACTATACTATAGGATGCAGTGTGTTGTAGCCATGCAGAAAGCGGTGGCCCAGCTCAGGCCATTTTCTGCAGCTCCCATTGGCTGGGAACAGCAAACCACGGCCACTGAGAGCTGCGAGGCTCTGTGCCTGTGGATGCTCAAGTAAACAAACTGTCTGGTGGGCCACCAGTGGCAAACCCTGGAACCACGTCTGGCCTAAGGATGTTAAGGACTAATCAACAATCTGATAAGCCAATGCTTATCAGATAGTCGAGTCGACTAGTCGCTTCCCCCCCGCCGCCTTGCTGCCTCTATCAGAGGGGAGAGGGAGTCCTTCAAAGCAGAAGCACTGCACAGAGCCTGGGGATTCTTGTGCATTTCAATGGGTAAGCACCCTCGTGGAGCCTCAAGTCAACGGGATTTCCAATTGGCCTGGGGCTGCACGCGGAGTTCCGCATTCCTCCTTTGAAATGTACAAGAGCCCCTGTAGGAGCTCTTGTACATTTCAAAGGAGGAATGTGGAAGCACCTATTGATTAATCGAGTAGTCAATGGAAATTCCATTGACTACTCGACTAGTAAATTAATCGATAGTTAACATCCTTAACCTGGCCTGTTGATTACAGATTCCTCACCCCTACCTTTGAGGATGTACTAATAGGTCAGGTAAAGAGAGACTGTTTTGTGACAAGTGTTCAGCTATAGGTGATGTCAGTCCCCACAATACATGAGGTTCGAAGGGATGCCGGAAAAAATGGGACCACGACTGGGGGTTTGAAAAATAAAAACTGATTTTATTTTGATGATGACTCTGGCGCCTAATCAGATGCGTGGTCGCCAGATAATCATCAGAATGAAAAACAAACAAACCATCAAACAATATAAAACAATTCGCTGAGGCTTTTCTAAATCATAATAATTCCTAATAACTGCCCAGGGGTTAGAAACAGTCGAATTCACACTGGTGTTGTTCATAAGTCTAACTATTTACACTATATTACACAAAGAACAGTTAAGAACCTTAACAACCACTATTAAAAGAACTAACACAATAACTCTTAAACTACTGTTACTTGATAGGCAATGAGGGCAACTCAAAAATCAATTGGGATAGGGATAATAGTGGGGGAGAGGGGTTATACCGCTTCTGAAGACAGCAGAAACACAAGTACCAGCCACATGCTCCTAAACTGTCTCCACTCAGGTCGACCAACTCGAAGTATGCTCAAACAGACTCGAGAGCGGAGGGGTGCAAGGCGACTGTGTGATCAGGCCAGGCGTTGACACGATGCAATCCCCAGTCAGGGGGGGTTTGCCTGCCTGTTTTATTGCCTGAGGACTTATCATCCCATAGGTTGGATTTTGCCGCAGTGGGTGGAATGAGCAGGCCTGACCACAAGTCAGCCCATTGGCTGATCTTTCACTGCAGTGGGTGGAGCGAGCGGGGAAGATCAGTAATTTACATGCCCTTATATGGGAAGCGCTCCGCCTCACAGACAGAGCCCCCTATACCAGCCTTTGAGGTATGACAGGCTATGGCTCTCCTGTGACGGGCAGCCAATGTTGATGTTCTGTCTCGGACAGGTGACAGAGTGTTTTTCTCTTTTCTCTTTTCTTGTGTAAGTTCATTCAGCTACAAAGTTACTACTGGATCATTTTAGTGTACCGTAGGGGTATACCACATGATGTGAAAGGCATTTGTAGGATCCATGAATTTTGGAAGGTGTAAGATGAGCTCCTAAAGAGGAAGTAGTCTAAAAATGCATTATAGAGGGCCACTGCTACAAGCTGCTAGAAACATTAACATAATTATGAAAAACAAGATCTGAGAACTAACCCTCCTTACTGGCAAAATTATGGTATGAGAGTTAAACAGCTAACCACAGTGAACAAGTGTGATTACAATGAAAATTTGAGGTTATTGGGAGGATTTAGTTTTCTTTGTTTTCCCCATACCCAGTGCACTATTACACTACATGAACACACAAGACAAAGACAATGAAGGCCTATTTGAACAAAAAATCAATTCTTTTTTATTATCAACTGGCGCATGTGGCTCATTGAAGCATAAGACTTTTTGCTTACCCATTATAATACCTATTCCCAGACATCACATTCATTGCTGGTTAGACTGAAAGTGGTAATTTTTTTGCTCTCATTACTTGTATTTGCACCTATGAAAATATTTATATAACAAATAAACCAGCTACTGCTAAATTTACATTTTTATACCTCGGTTTTAAATAGTAAAACAATTTCTAAAAGCCTGTTGGAGAAAGTTTCTAAAAATAAAATGCAGTTTTTGAAAATGTAACAACTTGTTAAATATGAATTAACAAAATCAACCATACGGTTTGCCTGACACACCCATTCTTAAATAAAAGGATACCATGGAAAATAAACTGCTACAAAAATTGTGCACTTGTTCTTTGCTGTATTACAGATGGCCCCAAATGGAGATGGGACACTGGACAAGATGGATCAGTAATCTGAGGTGAAACAGAACATTCTCTCTACTACATGCTTGGCTGGCTGGCTCTCACTCTCATCATGAAGGTCTAACTAATGACCACATGGAGGACTCAAATGCAATATTCACCCCTCCCACCCACAGATCAGACTGGCACCAACGCTGGGGGTTTTTTTCTTCCTTTGCAGCATATAGTAAGGGTCACTTGTTAGGATTATCTGGGTATCCCTCAGTTAACCAGTTTCCTGCCATTGCATGGGCCTTGTGAATTGGTGCACCTTGGTCACTTCTAATCTCTATCCATAGCACACAACTGTTCAGAGTTTTGTAGATTACAATGCTTTGGTCCAATTTTGTTTGCTGAGTTTAGCGTGAAGGTTCAGTATGGTGTTGTTGGCTAGAAGGTAAGACCAGATGATCTGGTGGTCATTTCTGATATTAAATTCTATCGCAGGAGTGGCCAACCCACAGCTTGCGAGCCACATGCAGCTCTTCAAAGAAAAAATTGTGGCTCCTGCACCCACAGCTCTGAAAGGGGCAGCATGTTTCTGTCTGAAAGAGACGGAGCTGGAATTGCGCGTCCTGTGCAGACTTCAAAATGGCCAGCTTCAAAGAGCAATGCCTGCTCTGCTCTTAAAAGGGCAGTGGCTGGGGCCCTTTTTTGCTCGAACAAATGGCTCAACAACTTTTTTTCCCCCACGGTTCTTTACGCTGTATCCACCACTATTTTGGCTCTTCGTCTGTAACGGGTTGGCGACCCCTGTTCTATGGCTTAAAAGGAAATTCAAATGAATGTCTGAATCTAAGTTGTCACCCTATCCTATTGCATCTGAGTAACACAGTTCACATTATGCAGTATGTGCACTAGTAAAGACAAGAAGAATTAAGTGTGAAATAGGGATGTTAACTGGTGGGACTGGAGCAGCAAGGGCAGAGGGCTGCTCCAGACCCATGGGGCCTGTCATGGACAGGGGCTGCTCTGATCAGGACACCAGAGAAGCCTCTGCCTGCAGAACGCCCTAATCCACTGCAGTCGAGGACTGCATCCGGCACCCAGGGGGTGGGTGGGTGGGTGTGACATTCTACTCGAGTGGCAGGGGGAGGGGCACACTCCAGCCCCACTCACCCCCCCCCTTTAATTGGTTAAGCAGTTAAACAATATGTTTAACCAGTTAGCCAATTAAATGGGATTTTACATCCCCAGTGTGAAATAATAGATCCCTAAGACTAAACAAAGAGCTCCATAGAGCTCAAACTGCTCTGCCAAAGATGGGAAAGTATCATTATTCCCATTGTACTTATGGTGAAACATAGGCACCAAAGGATTTAGTGAACCAGCAGGAATGCTAAAATAGAATCTAGGCCTTCTAACTCCAGGTCTTATGGTCCTGCCACTGTACTATGCTGTCTATGCTATTGATCTAACTTTATGTATACTTGGTTTATCACTTTGTCTCCATTTGAGCATGACACTTATATAAAATAGAATACATACATAAAAGGCTGACTAGGCTGTAATTCGGTTGAACATGCAAAGGTCCCCTTCCCCCACTACCTTATATGTTGGTATTGTTTTGGGAATGGTTTACTTCTACTCTTGTTGAATGAGTGGGTGGCACACAGCATTTCCCTGGAGAAGAAAATTTTTCTGGCTGAACTGGCCAACCCATGAAATTGTTTTTAATTATTTTGTCTTGGCTAAGCAGTCAGGAAATCTGTGACTCATCCTTATAGCCTTTCCAAGTTGAGGTACAAACTGTCACAGAAG
This sequence comes from Pelodiscus sinensis, assembly GCF_049634645.1. Taxonomy (NCBI): domain Eukaryota; kingdom Metazoa; phylum Chordata; order Testudines; family Trionychidae; genus Pelodiscus; species Pelodiscus sinensis. Next base: position 40,067,220 of record NC_134720.1, on the reverse strand, counting down.
TCGTTGCTGTAAACAAAACTGGCCTGATTTCAAGAACATTCCTTCATGAAAATGTTTAGCCTGCAGTTTTACATTTAATAACTTCTCTAAAAGATCTCAAGCAAGATTTCTCCTTTAGCATTTTAAGGCAGCCTTCCACTGTGCTCTCAGAATGATGCAATACACAGTGCAAAGTAACTCTCCGGCAACCCTTACAAACTCTTTACTGTAAGATCTGTTATGCACCTCTGACCAGGCATTAACACTGACTTTATTGTTTTAAAGATTCTTGAAGAGGCATGTGAATGAAGAGGTAGAGGAGCACAGTATTGTGCTCAGTGATGGAGAACCTGAAATATTAACAATTTACTCTTAGGTTTGTCTTAAGGAAACACAGTTGGTTGAGCATGGCACAAGCATGGCTCTGTCTTAAAGGCCTCAGTTACCAGTCTTTTACAGTGCTGCATGTCATCATGTTAGTAAAACGATAAAGCATGTATATAAGGATAACAGACCATGCTTCAGTTGTGAGAGAATTTTAAAGCATGAGTCAAGCAAGCTACACACTTAATAGAGCTCACTCTACCTTCCTGGGGACGGTGGAAGTGTTATGAGAGGCCCAGCATATGTAAAATGAACTAACAGACTTCTTGGTTTCTGAAAACACTTGGCTTACACTGTTGACACCCATGTCACATTCAAGAGACCTCTGATTGTTGTATATGACTGGAACATGACGACTATGCAATTGATGTTACTGTGACTCAATTATTTTATTAATTATTATTATTGCTACAAAAGATCTATCATAATCCTGCCAACAGTTTTCCTTGCCTGTCCAATATCTTACTATAAAGCATGAAAAGACCATATGTTTCCATGCAGAATTTTGAAAAGGTCAGAGTTGAATTCAAATTCTGCCATCTTTAATATCACTCCTTGAAAAGTCTGCAATCATCGCGGTGCATTAAAAGCAAAAGATTTTGAACACTTATTTGGAGACTAGAATGGTTCTGAACATTATTTTTTGTGTTTTTAATACAAAGGCCTTGAATGAGACTTTACATACATTGCTCAGAACCTGCCCACACAAGTCTTCTGCCCTGACATTAACAAAACTGCTGGCTTAAGTCAATTCTCACCAGCACTTGGGTGAGGAGCATCACTCAGAACTATCTTCATTAATGTCACTTAGTCTGCCTAGTATTTCTCTGAAGCACTGTCATCTACTGACCAGACTTTTAACAGCCAAGTCAGCAGTGCCAACTGGTGCTACCAGGATCCCTTTTCGACTGGGCGTTCAGTCGAAAACCAGACACGCGGCATGGAGCCCTTATTTTAAGTAAATCTGCACTGAAAGCACTTTGCAAGAAAGCCATCAGAACGTTCTATGTGTTGGGAGAGTGGGGGGAGGAATCTTCCAGTATAGAGTAATAACCACACCCTCTCCAAAAAAATCACTTTGCAGGCCAAGATTCCTTGGCTAGGAAAGTATAGGAAAGCTTTTCATTAGAAAGTAAAGAAAAACTCTGTGCTAAGCAGAGGATACCAGTCTATGGGCAATGGGTATGATAGGTCAAGCCTGCCTGCTGCAGCTGCAGCTGTTGTAGGTTTGGTGGGGTAAGTTTTTGCTTATTATTATGCCCCATCTGCTGTTAGGGTGGCCAGATGGTTTAACAAAAAATACCAAATACCCGCCCCCCCTCCAAAAAAACACCGGGGAAAAATTCTGTCGAGGAAAAAAAAGGGGGGGGAGACTAAAGTTAAGAAAAAGGGGGAGCCCCCCCACCTTGGAACAGAATTGTGGAGCAAAATATATATATATATTATTTTTTTTTTTAATTTTGTTAAAAAGAAGGTTGTCTCTAAGACAGATGCCATCTTAGGCGCCATTTTTACAACCCTGCAGCTCCACCAGGTAAGCACAGGGAAGGCTGTAGGCCAGCAGTGCAGCTTTGGTACATTTGCTGCTTCACTTTTTACAGGGGCTCCCAGCTACTGAATCCATGTAATCACAGACCCAGTGGCCTGTTCTGTAGCACACCCCAAAGCTTTCCTATGTGCTATTCAGCTTTGTGTATGTGTTACTCAGCTCTCTCTCATACCTGATATCCACAAGGCATCGTAGGATGGAATAGCAGAGATTGCATTTATTATTGGGGGGGGGGAATGCATCACGTAATAATCTGAACACGTGTTAAATTATGTTAGATTTCAAAACCACTGCAATATATTTAAAAAAACCACATTACAAACACAAACAACTGCCATCAGGAAACAGCTAAACAAGTCTACCCTAAGAGCTGATGAGCATTTCATAACTCAGTTGAAGTTGTTTTCCATTACATGTAGGCCCTTAATTCAACAGATGTCTCATGTATCTATAAATTATTGCATCAAAACACATAACTATTAATAATAGTGTTATAACATAAAAATAAAAAATAACCATATTATGAAATAAATCAACAGCATATTTCCAAAGTTCAATATTTTCTTCACATGACATTTACAGTTTGTTTGGTGGTTCCTGATATTTTGACCATCATACAGCTATTATGAGGATACAGCAAAGATAATAAAATTTTAAACCCCAGAGAAAGCTTCAGAAACAGCTTGATAAAACAGTTGTGTCTCTGACATATAAAACTTCCTTTCTGAGACTTTCCCAAGTGGAATTTGGAAACCAAGTACAAAGTATTTGTTTAAGTGACAAAGGCACTTAAACTGTTAAATAGAGATCAAAGTAAGCCATTATATGAATTATTCCCTAATTGAATGCATTTGTAGTAGAGCCATGCAAATTGCTACAATAATATTGACTGTATGCTTTATACAAAATGTTTGTTCTCATCTAACATACAGTTCATTATACAATAAACCCCAGTATCTCATAAATAATTCAATATAGCTGAATAAAATACATCCTTACAACCTGTGAACAATTCCTACACTTATTTTTCTGGAAGTTAGTTTTCCTACTAACTTTTCACACATATGGCCACTGGCCATCACCTTTTAAAAGTATCCCTTGGCAATAGTGGGAGGTCCTGAACAACTTGGAGAAAGACTAATGTATTGCTTAGCTTTAAAAGGAGAAACGAAGGAGGAGCTGGGGAACTACAAATCGATCAGCCTCATCTCGGTCCCTGGAAAAATCATGGAGCAGGTCCACCAGGTATCCAATCTGAAACATTTGGAGGAGGGGAAGGTGATAATTCCCCTCTGTTCAGCACTGGTAAGGCCACATCTGGAGTATTGCATCCAGTTTTGGGACCCCTCCCCACTATAGAAAGAATGTGGGCAAATTGGAGAGAGTCCGTAGAAGAGCAAAGAAAACAATTAGGGAGTGGGGACACATGAGTTATGAGCAGAGTCTTAGGGAACTGGACTTATTTAGTCTTCAGAAGAGATAAGTGGGGGAGGGGGGAGATTTGATAGCAGCCTTCAACTACTCAAAGGAGGGATTCCAAAGAACATGGAGCCAGCCTATTCTCAGTGGTGGCAGAGGACAGAACAAGGAGCAATGGTCTCAAGTTGTGGTGGTGGAGATCTACGTTGAATATTAGGAAAAACTGTTTCACTAAGAAAGTGGTGAAGCACTGGAATGGGTTACCCTCGGAGGTGGTGGAAACTCCATCGCTAGAGGCTTTTAATACAAGGCTCGACAAAGCCCTTGCCAGAATGATTTAATTGGGATTGGTCCTGGAAGTTGGCAGGGAGGTTGGACTCATTGACCTCTGAGGTCCTCTTCCAACACTATGATGCTATGATAGCTACTCCAGAGACCAAGAGATAACTTTAGATGTTTCCCATTAAAGTTAACTACGAGTCTTATTTCTAGGGAAGTGAAAATACCTTCATTAACTAAAGATTTTTAAGTCTATAGTTTATGGCCCAAGCAAAAACAATACAATGTGACAAGAATCTAATTATAATAATAATAATAATAATAATTACTTTTCATGAAAAAGTCATCCAAATAGGATAACCATAAATAATAGGATCAAATGAGCTTATTACAATTCTGGAGGAAGCTTTTCTTTTTTCTTTTCTTTTCTTTTCTTTTTTAAAGCAGCAGGGTATTTATCACTTGATATCCCAATGCATCTAGTCATCATTGTGTATAGTCTCTAGGCCCCTGTCTTGCAATCTGAGCCATGTGGGTGGTCCCTGACGTCTGCCAGGAGTGCAGTGACGTTCCACAAGCACACAGAAGGCATGCATGGGTCATATTGCTGGATATGGGCCTTGGATTGTAAGCTCTCTGAGACAAGCTCTTTGTATAAAATTAACAGGGTGGCTGGTGTTGTGTAGTAAATAGAAATAAATAATGAACAAGGTACTTTGCAGCTTTAAAAGGGGGGAGGGGGCGCAAGTAACACATCCACAATTTGTACAAAAGCTTCCATAAAACAACTCTGCATGTCCCTTAGCATGCCCAGTTTTGAAGAAAAAACAGCCCCCCCCCCCCACACACACACACAATTTGTTCATTTTGTTTCTTTTAAATTTTTCTTTACATGGAATTTGCAACTGACACTAACTCACCCTACGGCAATACAAAACACAAATCTTTCACTGACAGCTGAGTATAATTGATCATTAAAGCTGTGTTTATAAAGCTAACTTTGTGCTGCAATTCTGTCACAAGCTAAACAGGGTCAGGCCAGGTCAGTAATAGAAGTGTAATGCTCCAGGGGAAATGCAGGTTGCTGCAGGAACTGGCAATGACAATTCAGCAGACTACAGTTTCCTCTGAATCAGTATTAAGATCATATCCCAGCATGGTATTGGGGGCACAGCACTTTTTTTTAAAGGAGATTTAAAACAAATATCCTGACTACTTGTGGTTATGAAAGATATTATGGCATGTCCTGTTACTAAGTAGTTTTGGTGCCCTGACCAAATTACAACTCAGGTAATTATTCTGCCTGACAATCTGTAGACTGTATATGCTTCCCAAGATTTCAGTGATCTGCTTCACTATCTGCCCTGAACTGTGGCGTAAAGCTCTACACTGTTATGGCTCAATCTGGCTCTCTCTGAATTTATGGCCAAACTCCTATTGATTTTAATGGGAAAAGGATCAGACACTAAAATGGCTGAGTTGTTCATCCTGGAAAATACTACCATCGAAACAAGCAATGAGAGCTGAGAAGACCTACTATTCAGGGAGCTCTTTTAAATGAAACCCCATATGGCTACCTGTAAATGAAATAAACACCACTAAAAGAATCCAAGGCCATGTTCCTCAACTTTCCCTTGCACTGATAATCTAGAAGAGGTCCAATGGCAGGAAGCAAACCAGAGTCTCATTTCTGCCCAGATACCCCAGCTCCCAGTTTGTCTTGCAAAATAAGTTGTCTCATAAGTCAGGTCTACATTAGGGGTGGCAATGTCAAACTAAGGTATTCAAATTCCAGTTATGTGAATAGCGTAGCTGTAGTACACTTACCTCAGTTGGAGTTACCACAGCATCTCCATTGGAGGGGGTGGGGGTGTTGATGGAAGAGTTTCTTCCATTGACTCCCCTTACTCTATTTGCTCCAGTGGAGTACCAGAGGAGTCACTGAGAGCACAATCGGCACTCGATTTAGCAGGCCTAGACCTGCTAAATCAACCTCCAGGAGATTGAACCGCACAGTGCTATTCTCCCGTTAAGTGTAGACAAGGCCATGCATGCAATAACTACATAAACTGCAATCACAAAGAGACCGTTTTTATAAAGTGGGAGTAAGAACAATTTTTCTAGTCAACTCCTTTGGGCCTCCTACATACGTACGCCAGAAGTAAAAACAGTAATATAATTCTTAAGCATTAAATGAAGAAGGTGCCACCTGACCAGATGACACAGTCTGCATCAGCTCTTTTAAAACAGAAGAAGAAACAACAAAAGCATCAGGAAAATTACGATACTACCAATTATATTAATCAAGTTTCTTGATATGCCTGCAAGACTAAAGTAGGATTTGTTTTAGTTGTATTTCATACATAAACGTAATTGGTTTCAACTTATCTGTTCTTCAAAATTGTATTTCACAGTTCTTCTGACCAATCAGCCTCAGATTAGGCTGGTTCCATTTTGCAGCTGATAAAGTATTCAAAATATGAGAACTGTCTCCCCAAGGGAAACCAATTACTTCTTACTTGTTAAATATTCTTAAGTCCTCAGTGAAAATCCTCTAGGCAAACTAGGCAATAGTGTTTTCTTACCATTTATAAATTGTTACCAAAGAAAAGAAGGAAGCTCTAACTTATGTAACAGAAACAGCTATGCTCAACTGATACAGTGTGAAGTACCTGATAGCCAAGTGACTGTAATTCTAAAATGAATAGGGATTACTAGTTATGGCGTATAAATAAAAATGTTTTTTTAAAACATCCATTTGATTAGAATTTACCTTCCTCAGACATTTTGGTAATAGGGCCCAAAGTAACAGGTGCAGGGAATTGGAATGGAGAAGTTATTAGTCCTTCCCCACTTCCACCCTGCTTGTAGCTTCTTGCTCACCTCTAAACTCTTAGCTTGAACAATTGAGAATGACTGGCATTGTGTTTTTGGCCCCTCTCTAGGCACAGCTTCAGTATTTGAAACATCATTCTGCTAGAAATTAACCAAAAAATGTTATGAGATACTATCTTCTCATAGAAGTAAAACAATATTTTTCTCTGTTACACCAAACTCCCTACGAAGACATATTACAGCCCTTAGTAGAAGCAAAAAAGTTTTTGCAAACACACATCCTTCTAAAACTTTTATTCATTGTTTTTTTATAAGGAATATGTGGTCTCGAGTGGCCTAATTTTATAACAACACAAACATGTTCCAATGATTTTGTCATTACAGTACAAATGCAAATCAACTCACAACATAATAAAAAGATCTCACAATTTACACCACGGCTGCCATATCTAGTTATGTTTTGTTGAAAGACACCAGTAGCGACTTGCTGTATTACCACATATCACAGCCACAGACGGAACCTGTAGCCAAACATTCATCTTCTGTGTGCTAATGTCCAACTTTTCTGTAAAGTCAGGAGAATTCTACCAAACTATCTGATTCACTTTCATGTTAACACTAAGGCTGAAGTTGACACTAGATATAAATACACTTCTGGCCACTTAAGGCAATTTTTAAGGCTGGTAAATATCCTGGCAACACAACAACAGGAAAACAACTTGTCCAAAAAAAATACAAATAAAACAGCAGAAGAAGGAGGGGAAGTGGCAATCTATTTCCTTTATGCTTGTACAGTTTCTGAAATAACATAAATGAAGTGACTTCCCCTCAATGCCATCCAATAAGGATATTAGTTATTTTTCTCAGACTATTCTGAATGGCCATTAGAAGAATGAGTGCAGTGCCAGTGATGATTCTCTAAGGGCCCAGTCATCACTGCTTTAAAAAAAAAAAAAGTAAGGTGTGTCTGGTTTTTTTAAAACGGAAGGTAACTAACAGCTGTCCCAAGGTAAAAACACAGTTTCGCCATTTGGCAGTTTACCGCAAGGTAAAATTCAAATACCTTCTTTCCACTGCTACATTGTCCTGCATTTTGCTTCTTTCCACTGTGTTTTTATCTTGGGACTGCTCACATCCAGAGGTAAAAATGTACCTTTGTAGACAGTGAAGACAAGGCCTAATGTCCATTAGTGTACATCCGTGGGATGCAAATTCTAGTCTGCAGTTCACACCTGTCTGTGGTTTACTAACTGGTCTACATGGACCCTGTGGCATATACTAACTGATCCCCAGTGTGCTTTTACTGTACATTGAACTGCACCAAATTCTAGGTGGTATCTCTTTCAATCTCAGAATAATTGTTTAACCTCCAGGTGATGTTATATCATCATGAGGAACAAGAAAAAGACTTCTCAGAACATTACTATACAGCATCACCTGGGAGGCTGAACATTCTGAGAGTGAAAGTGATATAATTCCAACACTCAGTGTGCAAGTGACACAATTCACTTTATCATCAGGATCCAGGGTTACATGAGAGACTTTTAATACATCTCCTGTATTTCTGATTGATGGTGTGTATAAATTTAAGTACATTTAAAATCCAGCAAAAATATGTTTTCCCGTCAGTACATTTTAAGGCAATTCAATTCATGCAAAAATATGAAATTGCCCCAAGGGACGACTGATTAAAGTACAGACTTTTCCAGAGGCCTTTGGGCACATTAATACAAAAAACCTTTTTAACAATCTTGAGTAGTATTGTGCTTCCTCAATCCACAGGTCCTACCTGGTTCCATGATGAACGTACAGAAATCCTTGTCTGCCCCTTATGAAACACCTACAGTGATCTCGGTTTGAGGGCAGCCTTAGTCCCCTAGAATTTTCAATGCAAACCCTAGAGCAGGGCTACTCAATGCAAACCCTAGAGCCCATGGGCCATACGCAGCCTGTGGCCAGTTTGCTAGCAGCCCGCAGTGCAGTTTGGGTTTACACGGGGCTCAACACAGGGCTGAACATGTGGCCCACAGGTGGGAGCCAAAACAAAAACGTAGTCAATATAATAGTCTTCTGTTGATATGTGTTTTAGTAGTTAAATTCCTGGACTGTCTAAGCTCAATAAAAGTGCTGTCATATGGGTGGAAATCGGGTAAATATTGCATTTTATTAATATCAGCAGAACTGACTTAAATGGAGCCTGAGTCTTGTGTAGTCTTGTCTTAATCTTTATATTCATGCCCATTAGTGTAAAAGGTGTTATTTGCATATATTTTGCATATATTTTGCATGTATATGTAACCATACGTAAGTTGTGACCCTCGGCATACACTGCAAGTATCATTGTGGCCTCCCGGGGTTCCAAAGTTGAGTAGCCTTGCCCTAGAATTTCACCAGCATGTCCCTAACAGAGGCTTTGAGATAAGCCTTGGCATTTCAAAGATCTGATTAAGTTACTCCAACTGGGTGATTCATATTCAACCAAGTAGCATCTGATCTGTCAGTTTGTACTTAGCTGCGTAAGATTTTGCCTACTGAAGCAGGAAATAGCTGCCTGACTCATTTTATATAAAATCATATTCAATATCATTGTTCCAAAGATAGTCACAATATAACATATGAGGTTAATAAAAGTTTTGAAACTGGCTAAACTTGTTAATATTACTTTGTGGAGACTATAAAGTTTCACTTCTAGAAGAAAGCGGTTCTTAGCATTCTAAAAAACAGAAATAAAGTCATTATGCCACACAAGAGATTAATCCTCCGCACTGTAATTGTTTCCCAGATAGTCATTTATAGAACACACATTTGCCAAATACACTTTGAAAAATAGTCTTTAGAAGGCAGCAGAATCTGGAACACCACATGACCACACAGACATAACGCGTTCTCCTCTAAAATATCTCAACTAAAGTCTAAGATAAATGCAACAAGCAGGCAACTGTCCACCCTAATCTAACATCTTTTTTTCGTTAATTTGATGGTTTAGCTAAAATCTTAGTAGACAGCAGACCTCTTTACAAATAAGCCAGCCCCATATGGCACAGGTTGCACAAAAAGGGTCCCATGACAGAGTTGATATGGATACCAAATTGCTCCTTGCATCTGGATACAGTACCTTCTCTTTAGAGCCATGGTCACCAACCCGTTGATCACAATTGACTGGTCGATTTTGGAGGCATAACCCGTCAATTGCAAGGTGTTCCAGCCCCCTCCCCATTTGGTCCCTCCAACCCCCAAGAAGGAGCTTGCACTGGCACTAACTCCTGGGAAAATGGACGTAGTGCCAGCTTCCTGCAGCATGGGTGGGGAGGTGGGTAGAGTCCCTAGCTGCAGCAAGCCCATATACTGCTCCTCTCCTCCCAAAAACAGCTGGCACACTTCCTGAAAAGCCAGATCTGGCACGCAGCCAGGGACTTCCTTCCCCGTACTGCCTGCCTGCCTTCCTGCGCCAGGGGGTGGGAGGAGAAATCCCCGGTTGCGCGCCAGCTCAAACTTCTCAGGAAGCATGCCGGCTGTTTTGGGGAGGGGAGGAACAACGCGCACATGTGGGATTCCCAGGTACTGGCTGAGCTGTCCTTGTCCCCACCCCCTGACCAAATCCCCCACAGCACCCTGTGCCCTGCCCAGACCCCCAGGAGTACTCTGCCCAGGCCTCCACCAGCAACCTGTCTCCTGCCCAGGGCTCCACCAGCACTTTCCCCCTGACCATACCCCCTCCCCCATCAGCACCCGGCCCCCTGGCTAACCTCCAACAGCACCTTGCCTCTGCCCCTGGTCAGACTCCCACCTACACCCTACCCAGGCCTCCATCGGCACCCTGCCCAGGCCCCCACCGACACCCTTTCCTCTGCCCAAATCCCCACCAGCAACCTGCCCACTGGCCAGACTCCCACCAGCACCTTGCTCCTTCCCTGGCCCCTACCAGCAGCCTTCCCCCTGCCCAAACCTCTACCGGCACCCTGCTCTTGCCCCCCCCTCTTGGCTAGACACCTACCCCCAGCTTGCTCCTGTACCCTATTTACCACCCAGATTCTGCACCCCCATCCCTATCCCACTCACTGGCAGCCCTCTCCTGCACACTAGACCCCTCATTTTTGGCCCCATGTCAGAGCATAGAGGGGCCAATAATTTCCAATAACCCTTGAACCCCAGAAGAGTTAATCTGGCCCGAACCTCAGTCCTATCTACCCTCACCCCCATGGGGCTGGAGTTCCAGGGGAATGAGTTGTCTCAATTAGGGCCACATCAGTAAGACTTTGGGGGGGGGGGGTGGGAAGGAGTGGTTGTTTTTTTGCATTTCACTTGTCTGGTTCCGACTGATTTTTCTGTGGGTCAGAGGCTCCCCAGCCCTCTCAAAGACAATGCTGAAACACTGTGTGTTTGACATAATATTTTATTTAAAAATGAAGCCTGGCCAACAATCCCCCAATCGGAGCCACACCCCCATCTGGCTACAACATCATAACACTTCTGCGTGCGCGCGCGCACACACACACACACACACACACTCTGAGCCTATCATACACTGGAACCCCTTGTCCTGAGACCCTCACATCCCCAAACTCCTGCACCCCCACATCCCCAGACTTCTGCCACAACACTCCTGCACCATCCACACACCGCAAATCTGTGTCCTGAGCCCTTCATACTCCCAACCTCCCTGCCCTGAACCCCTCATATACCTGCACTGCCATATCCACAAGCCTGCAGCTTGCTCAGCACCCCAACCCTCCACCTAACCCCAACACTCTCCAGCTTGGGAGCCCCCTCCCTGATCCAGCATCCCCTTTTCCACCTCCTCCTGCATCCAAATTCCCTCCCAGAGCGTGCACCTCTCACCCCTTTCCACACCAAAATCTCCCACCCCAAAGCCCACACTCTCCGTTTCAACCAATGAGAGTGAGTAAGAGCTGGGGACAGCAAATGATGGTGAGGAGGGGAACAGAGTGGGTGGGGCCTCAAGGGAAAGATGGGGTCTTGGGGAAGGGATGGGGTAGATCTTGGCTTGCCCTAACATTTAAAAAGTGATCTTGGGGGTAAAAAGATTGGATACCACTGCTTTAGAGCAAGTTTGCACAAGACTTGCTTGCATTGATTTCTAGGTCTGATGATCAGGTAGCACTTCAGATACCAGCACTAAAATCCATTAAAGATTTGCAGTCAACTAATTCAATCATCAATCTTATTAATTCTGGTCGATTTACAAAACCTGGTGTCTGTAAATGATATTAATGAGCCCGTAAGCAAGCCAACACACTTAATCTGTATAGTGCTTAAAAAACTTAAACAACAACAAATAGTTTAGTAGCACTTTAAAGACTAACATAACATGTAGATGGTATGATGAGCTTTCGTGGGTACAACCCACTTCTTCAGATGACCTGAGTGTTGGATGTCCAGTTCCAAGAATAAATAAGGGAAGGAAGGAGGGGGGGAAAGGAAAAAAAATGGAGGGGAGGAAGAAAAAAGAGACCGTGAGTAGATAAGCTTCAGAGGGATAGCCGAGTTAGTCTGTAACAGAAAAGACTTAAAAAACAACAAATAGTCTAGTAGCACCTTAAAGACTAAATAGTTATAAGAGGCTGATAAGAACCATTACTTTGCACTTGGAAAGGAAGAAGACCAACACCAGTTTCTACATAGACATCAACCAGCCATTGTTTGGTTGGTTGATAATGTGGGAGCCATCCCATTCATACCATTTGCATGAGATTTAAAGTTGTGAATGAAGTTAAGTTCTAACCCTTCTCTTTGTGGAATTGGTCTGAAACAAAACAGCGACTTGGAGATGTATTAATGAGTATCCAGAAAATTAAAGTGTTCTCCAACAGACTTTTGTGTATTGCCTTTTTGGATACCTGATTTGTGTCCATTAATTCTTTCCCATAGAAACGGTCTAGTTTGTCCAGTGTATATTGCAGTGGGGCATTGCAGGCATTTGATGGCATGGATCACATTAGTGGATGTGCAGTTAAATGAGCCTCTGATTTGGTGGCTGATGTGGTTGGCTCCAGTGATGAATTCGCTTTTATTGACATGAGGGCAGAGTTGGCACCGGGGCTGATTGCGGAGCTGGGTTTCTGGATGCTTATGATATAGCAGTGTGGCATGGTTACTGGAAAGAATTTGTTTCAGGTTAGGGGGTTGTCTGTACTGTGAGAACTGGCCTTTCCCTCCAGGCCTCTGAGAGTGAGGGGTCATTTTCCAGGATAGGTTGTAGACTGTTGATAATGTATTGGAAGGCTTTAAGTTGTGGACTGTAGATGATGACAATTGGAATTCTGTTGTTTTCTCTTTGGGGCCTGTCTTGAAGTAGTTTATGTCTGGGTACTTTTTTGGCACTGTCAATCTGTTTTTTCACTTCTCTAAGTGGGTATATCAGTTTTAAGAATGCTCTATATAGACCCTGTAGGTGTTTGTCTCTGTCTGTGGGATTGAAGCAAATCAGGTTATCTTTGGGCTTGGCTCTATACAATAGATTGAGAAACATGTCTGGGATGGAAGCTAGAGACATGAAGATAAGTGTAGCAGTTGGAAGGTTTCCGGTATAGGGTTGTGGAAATTTGTCCATCATGTAATTGTACTGTAGTGTCAAGGAAGTGGATTTGTCATGTGGACTGATCCAGGCTGAGTTGATGGTACAGTGGAAGTTGTTGAAATCCTTGTGAAATTCTTCAAGGATCGCTTTCCCGTGGGTCCATATGTTGAAGATGTCATTGATGTAAGTAGAGTAAAGGTGTTAGGGGGTGAGAGCTGAGGAAACGCTGTTCAAGGTTTTTCAAAATATAAAGTTTCTAGATAACTGGATAAAGTTTTCCTCATCAACTCTAAGATATCTGAATTACACCAGCTCACACTTGTAACATTATATATCAAACCAAATCTATAATCACTGTATGATTTTTGTCGCAATACAATTTGTATTGCCGATGCAAAGCAAACATAACTGAAATGGCCAACGAGACAAAGAAGAAACCATGATAAGAAAAGAAACTGGTAAGACAAAAGGTAGGTTCTAGGAATGTAAATGGTTAACTGATTACTCTGTGGCAGGGGTGGGCAGTAAGGGGCATGTTCCAGCCCACCCACACACACTTACCCTCTTCAATCAGTTAACCGGTTCAACAATTTGTTTAACCAGTTAGCCAATTAAATGGGATTTTACATCCCTATTACACTTCTAAGAAAAATTCTTGGCACTGAGTCATAAGACTTAGGTTCACGGAGTTTAACCTGTGGGGCTAAAAAATAATACTTTAGCCATTTCTGCTGGGCTGGTATCCAGGCACTGAAACCTGGTGATGCGGGAGGGTCTCAGCATCCAGGCTCCAGCCCAAGTCTGAATTTCTCCTATTTTTAGCCCTGGAACCCAAGCCTGAGTCAAATGACTTGGGCTCTTGAGATTCAGCACGGCAGGTTTATTCTTGACATGGAGAGATATCCTACATTGTCTGAACATTTTACTTCCATTCTCAAAGGGTTTTTGCATTGTACCTGCACACACAAATTCCACACCTGCTGATCCAATCAGAAATATGTGCTAGCAAGTTAGTGAAGCAGGTACACAGGCATAGGCCCTCAACGGGAATTTGATGATTAAATACCTTTGAAAACCTGGGCCACAAATTCCAACTGCGAATTCTGTACATGGACAAATGCAAGAATTTTTGAAAATACAAACTATACCGTATATTCTAATAGTGGTCATGAAAAGCAGATATTTGCCCGGTGGAGGATTTTTAGAGATTTAAAAAAAAATCTTCAATTCATCAAAAGAATTATGTTTGAGCTGTTACATTTAATGAAGTTCTCTGCTTGATTGTTATTCCGCTATGAAGCAAAATGTCTTGTTTTTATACACATGTAAACTTAAACTTTAGAGTTTGAGTCTTAATTTATTTCTCATCCTGTTTATGATTCATCCTTTGCCCCTCTCCACCACATTACACTGAAGCTGCTCTGTTCGGGGAGGCCACGTCAGCAGGAAACAGTGCTGGTTGCCAGGTCACATTCATGTCTGGAGCAGTCAGCATGCAGCACAGTGTCCGTTTCTTTAGTTTTCACAAGTGAGGAGGGCTCCAAGCCTGGAAAAAGACTAGCCTCTGAATATACATCTCACTGTACAAGCCCAGCATTTCACATCTACTATATGTTTAAAGTTTCCACATTTCAGAGTATTCCAAAAATATTTCCAGTTACACAGAGATTTCTCTCTCTCCCTGGAGTATGTACTGTACAACATCCAAATTAGGTATTTGGAAAGGACTAATATAAGCCAAATTAAACTTCATAGTTTTGTTAGTCTGAGGGTTTTTTTTAAAAGCCTGTCTCGAGAGGATTGCATCAAATGGTTATTAAGTTACTATCCTTACATTAAAATAGATTTTTTTTTAAAAAAAGATGACAAGATACAATATTCAGTAGATTAAACGGATATACTGTAGATGCCTCTTTCAAAATATTAATTCCACACACACACACATATCCTTGGGCATTATTTCTCCCACTCGAGTTCCAGATTTAAAATGGAAAGGAAGAGCTAACACTTTATTCTCATAACAAACAAAGCATCCTCCTGTTTACTTCTGACTTACTGTGTTGCAACCTACATTTAGGTTTTATTCCAGCACCTGGCAAGTTAATGCTTTACTTTTTCCATAAACTTTTTTTCATAAAACTACAATTTTACTGGCAACACCATCGGACGTGCACACACTAGGAAGATGCCAGTTCCTCTGTTCAATGAAACGTCAAACTAAAAGGCAAAGGTAAAAAACCTCAGTACTATCCACGTGTCTGGAATAAAATTAGATTAGCAACCATGGGAGAAGGATTTAGAGAAAGAAAGTGCAGATTCCAAATTAATGTACCTTTTGGGCAAATTCTTTGGAAAAAAGGGAGGAGTCAAGCAAGACAGGGCCATATTAAAAACTGCATGTCAGCGTTAAAGGCAGGGAGATTCCTGTCTTGTGGCTACACCTTTTTGAAGGCTACATACACTAAGAATAATATCACAATGAGAAAGGTATAACTGAAAACAGGAAAACATCTGGGATTTAAAAATGCCAGAAAGCTGAATTTACCAAGAGAATAAAGCAAATAAAGCAGAAAGATGTGTGGCAAGATATCTGAGGGATGACACTGAGTCTGTCGAGAGAAGAGACAAATATTTTGACTAATATAGCTGACACTATTTGGATAGAAGTTAAGAACAATAAAGAGTCACATGATTCTCAGGAAAAACTACTGACCTCCACTGCAGTTTTATTCTGGGGAATATTTTTGCAAATAATAAATCCAGGACAAAGTAAGAAGGGATTTTAATTAGCTGAACATCTGCTAATTGGATTAACAAGTATGTAAGCTTGTAAGGAGGATGGTATAACCACAGTCATGCTTCCTCCAGGATAAATAAGCAATCTGAATGGGGTTGAAGCTAGGAGATGAGATGATGGTGATTTTGTAGTGGCATAGAGGCAGTTTAAGGGGTTCAATGTCAAAGAAATCTATAAAGGTCTGAGAGTCACAAACCAAAATAGTGTGTAAACCACTGCTCCGTAGTGCATTAACCAGAAATGCATCACCACAAGTTGTAGACAGGCCACCAGCACATCCTCAACAGTGAGAGTACAATACAATAAAGAGTTAAGGAGAAAGGCATTAACACACATTTCCGGCTCCTAATGCAGCTTACTGACTCTCTATATCAGCAGATTGGATAGGAAAAGTGACAAGGCAAAAAACATAAGCACATAAGCAGGGCTCTCAATTTTGGAAGCCCTAGGGGCCACAATGATACCCATAGCACACGCCTACAGCTGCAACTTAAGTGTGGTTGCATATATATGCAAATAGCTTCTTTCACACTGACAGGAATGAATACAAAGATTAAGGCAAGACTATACAGCACAGAGCTACAGAGGGAAGCTACAGAGGGGAGCAGCAGCAGCTTTGCAAAGAGGTTTCACCTTTGTTAAATAAAGGCCTGTTGAAGTTTGTTACTACCTTGCTTGCATGATACAACACTTTCTCTCCCACAAAGCCGGGGACATAAATCTAGTGGGACGGAGGGTAATGCCCAAAGCCACGCGCTTTTCCCTCCAGACGCTGGGGCCCGTGCACAGAGCAGCTGTGAATGGTCCGGGCGTGCGGCTCCAAACGTTCCATTGAAGGCACGCACCACCGCCCCTCCCCGATCCCTTTTGCAGGGCAAAAAAATCCCACACCCTTTTTTGCCTTTTAAAAAACCCATCCAGATAGTGATGTAAGATGTAAAAACAAGGACCTGTCTGGGAAAAACTGGACATAAGGTAAACCTACCCAAGCTCTAGCACAGACCTTTCTTCCCCCGGCCTCGCTCTGCTGCCGCCTCGCCATATCTCTTGCAGCCCAGCTCTGTCACTACCTTGCCACATGCCTTGCTGACCGGCTCCCCCACTGCCTCTTGCTGCCCCCAGCAGCTCCTGCGCCGACATTGCCTGGCTCAATGCGGTGCTGTGCAGCTCTGCTCATGGGGAGGTGCTGCTCATGTGGCTGATGCGGCAGGCGTTCTCATCTGCCACCTCTTGCCCCCTCCCCCACCACCTGGCAGCTCCTGCACATGTCCTGCATGTGACATCGCGCTGCTCAGCTCATGGGGAGGTGCTGCCGCTGTGGCCAATGCAGCAGGAGTCCTCTGCCGCCTCCTCTTGCTGCCCCAGCAGCTGGCAGCTCCTGTACACGTGGCCTGGCTCAATGCAGCACCGTATGGCTCCCGCCGGGTGGTGCTGCCGCTGGAGCCCACAGCAACGAGGCAGGCAGGAGGCCCGGGAAGCAGCTCAAGGCGCCACGGGCCACATACAAATGGGCTGTGGAATGAATGCAGCCCTCGGGCCACATGCTGAATAGCCCTGCCATAGATTTTTAGGAGGTAACCCCCTGATGCCTTACCCATCATTATCTCTCCATGGCACACATGCCTCTGAAAACCATCTGCCTGCAATCTTTCATGACAACTCTTTCACACCTGATTTCCCCTCTACACTTGTTGAAGCAAACAAAGGAGTGATGGCAACTTACCTATTGGCTTGGCAAGTTAGGGAATAACCAGCTGTTAGCATTGGAATCCGGTAGGAATTAAGCACGTCATTCTAGCTGGTGAATTGTAGGCTGTAGATACGTACACTTTTTTATTTCCTGTCACAAGGGAGTGCTGGAACCTCTGAAGCCCAGTAAGTAAAAGTACCACAAGGTAGAAGAATAAAGCAGTAGGGGAAAAGATGATGAAAGATCAATTTAAAGGAAACATTTGAATGCACTGGTTGTTTCTGCTTCATCTGATCTCTACATATCTTCAATATGCTCCAACCAGTACTTACTTCATAACAAATATATAACACATACGTTACACCATCATGCAGGTGCACACACAAGCTAGATTTTCAAAAGTCGTTTGTACCTCATTTTCAACTCCCATTTAGGTACTCACATTAACTTACTCCTGTGGAAATTTTGCAGCACTGTGCATATGCAGAAATTATGTCCCCTGCAGATTTCTTTGCTTCCCTACAGAAAAATAACTTTCTGATAGGGAACAAAAGGAGAGCCACAAGAACAGTCATGCAACCCTCCCCAGAAGTGTTTTGGGTACCTCAAGCAGCCAACAAAGAGGAAAATGACTGAGAGGCAGTGGGCAGGCCCAGGGAAGTTCTGATTAGTGGCTCGTACCCTGAGCTGGCCCAGCTGCTAGTTTTGGCTTGGTTGGGGAGGAGAGAACTTCCACTTCCTATACATGTATCCAGAGCATCCCAGATTTCTCTCCTGGCTGTAGGAAGCTCTGAAAATTGCCTACTTACCCCATCTCCTGTGCTTTCTACACCCACGCACCTCCTCTTGAGGTGGGAAGGGGAATTATTGTACAGGGAGCTGCTCTCACATCTACACAATCCCCATGCATCCAGACTGCCCTCCCCACCCATATCCAGGTCCTCTTGCTCCCAAAGCCCTCCAAAAAGCCCCACTCCTCCTGTACTTGGCCCACCCCCAATGAACCACTCAAACCTAGATCCCCACCTGAATGAGCCCCAGCCAGCTGCACCTGGATTCCTATCCCCTTAGTTCTACTCCACCATTATCGCCCAAAACAGTCCCAAACATTCAGGCCCTGCTGCCACGCTCTACCTGCCTCACATCCAGACCATCCATTTCCACTGAGCTGCAACCACTGTCACCTGGACTCCCTGCAGAGTCCTATTACCATTGTACCCAGAACCCCTTGACAAGCCCCTATGCATCCAGCTCCTTCCACACCCGGATCCTACAGATTGCCCCACACCAAGCCCTCTCAACCCTCACCTGGATCCCTCCCCACATGAAGTCCCTCCCCACTTGGATCCTGAACTCTGAGATGTCTCGGGCAGGACTGATCGTGTCAGGGTTGGGTGCAGCCTCACTGCAGAGTCCATGTATCAGGGGAGTGGCACAATGATCTCCCATCGCAGTCAATAGCCTTGAATATCCCTTTCTTCAAAGTTTTTGCGTATTGTTAACTAACTAGCAGCTGGGGAGTATTCCGGGTACCTCCTGTGCTACTGAACATTCCAGGTACATTCCAGCAATCGACTGCTGTCAGTGGCAAGTTAACAGGCAGTGGCTACACAGCAAGAACAGGGAAATGCTTATGGGAGTTACACGCCCATGAATTAGATGGAATGCAGGTTAATCAAAGTTACATATCTGGCCTTCTAGAAATCTTTTTAAAGTAATATGATTTCAGCACTGATATTTCATCTCACTCAAAGTAAACTGCACAAGCGATCAATCTTGTAATCATGGGGGTACCTGAACAGCTATGGGTACAATTTCAGGGAAATAAGTTCAGCTGTTCATTCATTCCCAGAGTATGTTCAGGGAGAACTAGCACTGCCCAAAAACACCCAGCAGCTAGCTGGATTGGTATTCCTTTATTCTGTTTTCCAAAACGCTTCACACATTTGCTCCACCCTACATCCACAATTCCCCTGGAGACTGCTCCCTCCACAACTCCAATCTTGACTTCCTCTCCATCTCCACCCAGCAACACAGTTATCAGCCAGTCACTCATTTGCTTTCACGATGTCCTATCTATTTTCAATTATTTCCTTCCCTCAGAGAAACTGAGTCACTTCCTCTCTTCCAATCTCACACAGTATAACACTCTGTTCGCTTTGGACTACAATGGACACTAATCTCCAGGCCCCATGCTAGGAACACACACTTCTTCCCACATTACTACTGTAATTAGGCCGCAGGAAGAATAAGCAGAGAAACACTACTTGGTCTTTCAATGTTTTCCCACCGCCAGTTTTCTGTTTATTCTGCTCCAGCTCCACATCACATCACATGGAGAATAAGCTTCCCAGCAACCTTTCCTCTCAGTTTGCAATACTATATAAATATCTTTAAGTAACTTTTCAGAAAAAAATAGCATAAAATTAAGGATGACTGGAAAAAAAAGTCAAACTTGAACCATGACTGGAAATTTCAGCATATAACTTGCGTTTAAAATACTTACATTTAGGACCACAAGAAGCAAAACGATGAGTTTTAATTCACACTCGTTCTTTGTTTTACATGACAAGGAAAAACAAAGAGCCCCTAACTACCTCAAAACTCTTTATTAACTGGAGAAAAATACCATTCCAGGGAAACAAGCAAACAGCAGCTTACAAACGTGGCCTTTTTAAGTTGTATTTCCATTCAAAACCTACATAAAATCAGTGTTTAGAGTCAATGACAAACTATTGGCCAATATCAAGTATTGTGGTTTCACAATCTTAGCTATTTATTATGTTGTCTTTATTGTTCAAAATGGGAAACTAATACAGAGGCAACCACAAAAATAATCACGCTCAAATACGTTTATGACCGTACCATATCATAACATGAATTCATCTTGCCTGTGAGAACAGAGTGAAACATATTATAAGTAGATACTAGTTTAACCTAAGATTCCACTAGGTTTAAAGCACTGTGTCTCTCACTTTGATCGAACATTTTTTTTCTTATTAGGCAGAAAGTAACAGGACATAAACATGTATCACACATCAATTTCAAATGATTTCCCAATTCACATCTGCAGACAGCAGTGCTTAAATAATACATATTCAGTGATCTGAATGCCTATCTCTAAAGTTATTCTAGCTATATTTCACCCTCACTTTCCCTTACAGTTCTATATTTTTTGTTAAATGATGTTCACTTACCTAACTTTCATGTGTGAACTTTTGGAACAAACAACTTTTCAGTGTGGCTAATTTGTGGCAGAAAATAAGCTTGGGTTTCATTTAGATTGATGGCAACATAAAAATAGATTTAGCGATAACTGAGCTATTTTGTGGTGTGATCACTAGTTAGAAAATGTTACACCGTCTATATCAGGAGTTTTGTACATATGTAATCTCAGCATGGCCATGACATACAAAATTCAAGCTGTGCCAAAATAATCATTTTGTCCATATTATTCATACCAAAGTGCAGTATGCATGACAGAATGAAAAAGCACTGAACAGATGTTTAACTAGACGGCTCCAACCTCCCAAACTAATCCCCAAGGCTTGGACTTATATAATAGGTTATCATAGGAGATTATTCTAATGCAATAACTAAGATTCAGCATGAGCTATTAAAAATATTTTAGTACAAACATCAACCTGAGATCAGCCAGTAGGGATGGGAACATTTATTTGGAAAACACTTAGAGGTTCATTCAATACTCTAACTCGCAATAATTTTATTCTATGATTCAAAAAGTAGAATTATCTAAGGTTTGTTCATTTTCTCCCCTTTCTTCTGCCTCTCCTCCTCAATTTCTGGGTTCACAATTAATCGATTTCCCAAAACCTTATCCAAATGCATTGAAGGGTTTAAAGCAGATTATGAACCCAATGTATGTATTACTTTTTAAAAATGGCGGAGGGTAGGAGAAGCAACACCTATTCTGAAGAACAATGGAGTTTATGAAAACAGTGTAAAACAGCTTTGTGTGGGAATATCCTTACTTGTCTTACTAAAATTTCATACATGAACGCTGAAAAAGAAACTCAAATAATATTCCCATGGGATATTTTTTAATGATCTGTCATTATAAAGGGTCTCCACATCTTTCTTGAAATGTGGTGCCCAGAACTGTACACAATACTCCAACTGAGGCCTAATCAGTGCAGAGTAGAGCAGAAGAATGACTTCATGTCTTGCTCACAATACACCTGTTAATGCATCCTAGAATCATGTTTGCTTTTTTTTGCAACAACGTCACACTGTTGACTCATATTTAGCTTGTGTCCACTATACGCCCTAGATACCTTTCTGCCATATTTCTTCCTAGACAATCACTTCCCATTCTGTATGTGTAAAACTGATTGTTCCTTCCTAAGTGGAGAATTTTTGCATTTATCCATATTAAACTTCATCCAGTTTACTTCAGACCATTTCTCCAATTTGTCCAGATCATTTTGAATGATGACCCTTTCCTCCAAAGCAGTTGCAATCCCTCCCAGCTTGGTATCATCTGCAGACTTAATAAGCGTACTCTCTAGGCCAATATCTAAATCGTTGAAGGTATTGAACAGAACTGGTCCCAAAACAGACCCCTGAGGAATCCCACTTGTTATACCTTTCCAGCAGGAATAACTACTTTCTCAGTACGGTTATCCAGCCAGTTATGCACCTACCTTATGCCCCATCTAAGTTGCATTTGCCTAGTTTATTGATAAGAAGATCATGCGAGACCATATCAAATGCCTTACTAAAGTCTAGGTATACCACATCCACTGCTTCTCCCTTATCCCCAAGACTCGTTATCCTATCAAAGAAAGGTAGCAGATTGGTTTGACATGATTTGTTCTTTACAAAACCATGCTGGCTGTTCCCTATCACCTTATTATCTTCCAGGTGTTTGCAGATGATTTCCTTAATTACTTGCTCAATTATCTTTCCTCGGACAGAAGTTAAATTGACTGGTCTGTAGTTTCCTGGGTTGTTCTTATTTCCCTTTTTATAGATTGGCACTATTTTTGCCCTTTTCCAGTCTTCTGGAATCTCTCCTGCCTTCCACGATTTTCCAAAGATGATAGCTAAAGGCTCAAATACCTCCTCTATCAGCTCCTTCAGTATTCTAGGATGCATTTCATCAGGCCCTAGTGACATCTAACTTTTCTAGGTGATTTTTAACTTGTTCTTTTTTTATTTTATCTTCTAAATCTACCCCCTTCCCACTAGCATTCACTATGTTAGGCATTCCTTCATCACATTGATTTGTCATAATACTTTATACCAGGACTACTCAACTTTGGCAGCCCTGGTGGCTACAGTGATCATCACAGCACATGCCAAGGGCCGCAACTCACGTATGGTTGCATATACATGAAAATATATATGCAAATAGCTTATTTCCCACTGACAGGCATGAGTACAAAGATTAAGGCAAGACTACACAACACACAAGCCCCATTTAACTCAGTTCTGCTGATATTAATAAAATGCAATAGTTACACAATTTCTACCCATATGATTGTACTTTTAATGAGCTTAGACAGTCCAGGAATTTAACTACTAAAACTCATATCAACAGAAGACCATTATATTGACTACTTTTTTGTTTTGGCTCTCACCCACGGGCTGCGTGTTAAGTAACCCTGCTTTACACCGACTGAGTTTTTCCATGACTCCTTTTTTTACAGGATTGTTTCCTTTTATTGTGTCCATCCAGATCACCTTACAGATCTCCCTTTTCTGCCTGTTTCTTTGTCTTTCATTGTCCCCTTTTACTTTAATTTTTTTTTTTATAGTTTATCATCTTCATTTTTACTTCCACAGTCAGGTACTTTAATACCACCATTTTCCCACTTCCATTCTATTTGTTCCATAGTTTTGTTATTTTTATAAGTATTTATCATCATCTGGCTTGTCACTTTTTATTTGGATAGGTAATAAAGAGGCATAATTCTCCTGTTGCTTTGCCCTGTTAGCAGGAGGCAATTGAATCCAGGTGAATCAGTGCTAACTTTTCTGTGCCACTGGGACTCATCAGCCTTCAGTTCATACTGAACAGAAGGGAAGAAGGAAAAGAACAACAACAGAAAGAAACCTGAAAGCACACATTAGGGTTTGGGACAAACTGAGGACAGACACGGGTGTGAAAAGAATGAACTCTAATGGCATTCAAGCCCATGGTGCAGGCAAACATTGGAGTTCATGTGAGATTATCTTGAATTTAGCATTTTGTTTATAAAGGAAGATCTCAGAAAGGGTTACAAAATGATTTCAGCCATTTGACAACTCCAGAAGGTATTACATCAATGTAGAACATCCCTGATCTGCAATGAACATACCAGGTAACCTTCCAATTGTAGCATCCCCTCTTAATGCAAAGTTAGTAGACAACATCAGCACAGCAGGACAATCATCAGCAAAAGTATGAAATTGACATTGTGATGAATAGGAGGAGTGCTGGCCAGCACTCGGTGACTAAAGGGTTAAACTCAGGTAGCTAAGGGTGTTGGCAGGGAACCACAAGAACCAATGGAATACTGTGCTAAAATTTTAAATTGTAAATATATACCTGCTGCCTGCTTTCTTTGTGTCAGTTCTAAGTTAGGAGCTGGAGGAAGCAAGATGAAGTAATCAAATGGTATTACCATGCCTACAAGAAATATTGGGCATAGAAATGGACTGGGTCTTGAAGTACAGATCAGTATGGATCGTGAGTAGATAAAGAAAAATACCCCGATTGTGACTAAACACACATTTCTCTATTTTGATGTTTGGTTAAACTTCTGTGTGAGATCCATGTGCCTCCTGCTCCCCTCTTCACTATACCCACGCTGTGCCAGAGATACCATTATTCTCTCCTTTAATCTGCTCATTTCTCAGTTGTGCTGTAACACCTAGCAACCAAGTCTATATTTTTGTTTTGATAATAAAATCGCCTTTTTTAAGGAAATGATTTGATTCTTGTGTCCTGGAAGGTAACAGGTCTGTGTGTGTGTCTGCCTAGGATGAGAGGTCAGCTATTAGCGATTGCTAGGGTTGCCAGATGGTTTAACCAAAAATACCTAACACCTCCCCACCCCCCAAAAAACATTGTTGCAAAAAAAAGAGGGGGGGGGGTGCCAAAGTTGTTGAAAACAAACAAAAAAAAACACAGCAAGGCCCCTTTAAGGCCTTTGGGGTTTTTTTTGGTTGGCAGCCATCTCATTTTCTTACTCTGTGCAGGAAGAGAGCTCCCCTGCAGAACCAGGTAAGTGGGGAGGAGAGAGAGGGTCACTGGGGGGGGGGGAGGGTCCAAGAGAGGCCCAAGGGCTGGGTTGGGGGGGCCTGGAAGCTGCGCCCAGTTGCTGAGTGTCACAGGGTTGCCAGATGTCTGGTATTTTCGC
Organism: Pelodiscus sinensis; assembly: GCF_049634645.1. Taxonomy (NCBI): domain Eukaryota; kingdom Metazoa; phylum Chordata; order Testudines; family Trionychidae; genus Pelodiscus; species Pelodiscus sinensis. The sequence continues at coordinate 40,042,383 of NC_134720.1, read as the reverse complement.
CTCCTGGAAGGGAAAAAGAATCAGAAAATACCAGACATTGTGTGTGTCTGGTATTTTCTGGGTTTTTTTAAACCAGACATGAGGCGAAAATACTGGACTGTCCGGGTCAATACCGGACACCTGGCAACCATAGTGATTGCAGTTTGTTTTCTGTTTCCTTTTCGAAGCTCTCTTGTGGTAAAAGAGCTTGGAGTACTCCTCTGGAACAAATTCAAGTGATTCTTCCTGGGTTTTAAAAGGAGGAGTTGGACACTTGATGGTGGCAGCCTATTTCCCAGTGCTAGTGAATCTGTAACTCTGGGGAGTTTTGTAAGCAGAGCCTATAGAGGCAAGGTATTTTTAAGGTTTCTTGTCTTCTGCAGTCAGAGTGCCAGAGTGGGGAACAGCCCTGACAGACATTTTGTGTAATTTAACTCATAGTTCTCTATCCGTTCTAAGAGAGACTGAGGAATTCTTTTGTTATGACAGCGCAGCACAGAACTGGTTAACAGCCACAAAGTCCCATAAATATGTTGCTGCATGTAATATATACTATGTTTATTCACATATACCCATGCCTCTTTCTTTAATTGTCCTTGTATATACACCCATGACTCTGTAAATACCACTATCTGATGAAGTGGGTTTTACCCATGAAAGCTTATGCCCCAATAAATCTTTTAGTCTCTAATGTGCCACAGACTCCTTGTTGTTTTTGCATATTTATTCAGTTAATCTGATTTTTAAGACAGAACTGGTATTTAAATGTGGTTCATTTAAAATATATCTGGACCCTAGATATTTGTAAAAGGCTCAACTTTTAAGGAAACACACACAGAAGCCCAAACTCTTACTGAACATTTTAAAAAGTTTCAATTACACAGCCGCTTCCATGTCTTTAACTAGTGAACCTACCCACGTGCACACACACAAATAGGATGAGATTTAAAACTCAACAACTTCCATTAGAGCTGCAAGTATTTTTTTAAAAAGGAAACCTCAAAAGCAAAAGATGTCCAAACTGCTCCCAAAATGACACAAAAGAAACTTTCGAAGGGAATATCTGTGCTACTCAAGGTGATACAGCAAATTCTTAGTGATATAAGCAGTTTTTGAAAACCAGAGACATAACTGTATGTATCACCTTTTGTCCTTTTAGAAATATTATCAGGTATATTGAACAATTACACTGTAAACTGTTTTAAGACAGATATTTCAGAGATTTAAATTCTACAAATATTTTTCCATATGATTTTTTCTTCAATATTTTGAAAATGTCTTCATATGCGTTCATGTTTTTCCTGCACTTGCCAGTTTTCATTCTTTTTTGTTTCTATGTTATGATCAATTGGGTAGTAGGGACAAATGAGATGAAAGACCCAGGTATGACTGAAGATAGGAATCAAAATATCACAGCATATCTTCAAGGTACTGTGTAAGGAAAGCTATCCCAGAATAGGATATGGTAGCTTAAACAGAAGATTCTAAAATCCTTAGAAAGCAATACAAAAATGTATTTCATTTAGATAACTCATTCTCTATAACAAAAATACAGCTGCCGAATGGACAATGTAAATAAAAGCTTTCAGATTGCCCAAATGGGAGATGTAAAAATGGAAATGTCATATATTAAATTACATCAAATCAATGTGTTATTGAAACAGCTCACCCAATTCAAACTGATTAAGTACAATACAACATACAACAGGTGATGCTTCCTAATTTGCACATTGGTTAAAGATGAATATGTTCCATTGACAAACTTATCTAAAGCCTTCACAGAGCGTGCGGCAGCTCAGAAAGCAGAAATGAACAGTTTCAATTCCACATAGAACTATACAGTCATGAACTGACTTAACCGATACCTCTTTATTGCATGCAAAACATAGGGCCTTCACCACTGCCATTCATCTTTGGTGGTCTCTTGCTGTAGCCTTAGGTTCTTCCTATGTCATTTTAATGACTTTCAGTTCTGCTTCTGCTGTGCGTTTCCAAGTTGTCCTTGGTCTAGCTTGTTGCCTCTTGGCCTAGGGATTCCAGTCTCATCATGCCTGTCTTGTTTATCTTGTTCTCTTTTTTCTAGCCATGTGCGTCCTGGCCATCTCCGTATTCCTTCCCTAATTTCCTGTTCTATTAATTTCTGTTTCATCCTCCTTCAAAGACGCTCATTTTTTTCCTGGCCACCTGATGTTAAGGATTTGTCTCCAACAGCTGTTTATTTAAAAAAATAGTTTATATAGTAAAGTCTTAATAAGTTTCCAAAATACAGCACCATACAGTACTTTTACAATACAGTATTCAAAGTTTAGTTGCAGGGGCAAGATTTCTTGTTTCTTCAGAGTTGTGAAAGTATGCCTGGCTTTCACTGTTCTGGCTTTCACTATTCCAGCTTTAATGACTTCATCTGTTCCACCTGTTTTGTTGCTAAACTATCGGAAGAGTTGGATCTCTTCTGTGTCATGCCCAGAAAGCATTATAGATATTCCTTGTGGTGTGCTGATTCTCATAGTTTTTGTTCGCTCAGTGTAGATTTTCTACCTTACTATCCATGCACAGGTCTGAAAATTTATTTTAGCTGCATATCTCCATGTTGTCTTCATAGTAGAAGTCTTTTCTAGTGCCTGCATGAAAAGTCCATTGGTTGTTCTGTGGTCTCATTACAAGCTCTTACTGGTAAAAAAGGGGACATAAAAGGCATCCTTGCCTGACATCAATAGCTGATCTTCATTGCATAGCCAGTTCTCTATTATGTCTTGGTGCCTCATATTTTCATAGAAGCTCTGAATGATATTCTCAAATTTCTGGTGGATTCCACAATGGTGTAGCTGGGTCCATAAAACTATTCTGTCCAATGTATAGACTTTTTGAAAATTTAGGAAAATGACGAATAGTGGTAACTGCCATTTAATTGATATATAGGGTTACTATGTAGTCTATGCATGACTTCCCCTGCCTGAGCGTTGTATGGTCTTGGGTCCTTAAATCTACTGCTTTCTTTAGTTTGTTTCATATAAAGTATAAGTATTTAACTATGGAAGAACATGAACTGAATCCCTGTCTAGATTTTACATTGACTGAGGTTTCCTTTCATTGGCAGCTATAACGTATGGGAAATGGTCATAAAGTGGCTCCATTTAGTACACAGTGTGGTAGAAAAGAAAGTCACACCAATGTAGTGGGCAGTAACTTCTGTCCTCGGAATTAGGAACATATTCATCTTCAGAACCACAATCTACTGTGTTTTAAATTACTAATGACAGGAAAACACAAACAAAACAAAGCAAAGGCACCTCAAACTAGGGATGTAAAAGTGTAGTCAGTTAACCGATAAGCAAAAGCTTATCTCTTAATGCTATAGACTACACACATTTCCCTTGTTCCCGCCCCGGCCACCAATACATTTTGTATCAGGCTGGCCAGCAGCCTGGCTCAATCCCAGCTTGCACTGGGTTCAGGACCTACCCCTGCTGCAGCTCTGCATATAAAGTGTAATAGGAGCCGGGCAGGCGGGCAGCCCATCTCAGTTCCAGCTTGCACTGGGTCTGGGAGCTCAGGACCCTGCCCCAGACAGGGGCTGATGCTGCCCCACACTGCTGCCTCTGAAACAGAGGCAGCAGCCCAGGGCAACCGGTTCACAAGGGAAGCTGGTTTTTAAACTGGTTTCCCTCACAGACCTGCTCTCGCCTGGTACCCCACGCTGCTGCTTCTGATTCAAAGGCAGCAGCATAAAGTTGCAGAGGGGCTTCTTGGGAGTAGGACCGGAGTGCACTGTCTATCAGCTCCACCCTCGGGGACTACAGAATAGTTGAGTAACCAATAAGAATTCATGAGGTTAACTGACTATTCAGTTCACTAATATTTAACATCTCTCTCTCTCTCAAACAATATGCAATTAAACAACAGTCTCTTAATACTCTCTCAGCTGAGCAGGCTAGTATTTTGTGAATCTGGTGCAAAAGGTAACAAACATGTTTTAGAATGTTTCCTCTCTCAAAAAAATCACTGATATTTAATGACAATCCTCTAAATTTTTGCCATCTCAAAATTATAGTTATATAATTACTTTAATGAAAAATTCTACCATGAAATAGACTCCCCTTCTTCCCCCACAATATTCTTTGAGGATGGAAAAATAAACAGGAGCTGTGATCAATAATTTTAGAAGGCATCTGGGTCAGTATTTTAACAAGAGGATCAGACATTTTAAATACCATAACCATTATTCTGTTTAAAGTCTCAGTTTTCACACATTAATCAATAAGACAATACTACTAAGAAACAAACATTCTTCCTACAATTTAAGCTTTGATCACAAAGTCAAAGTCAAAACTGGAGACATTTCACATGTTCTCCTATCAAGGCATTGGATTTTTTTTTTACTCTAGCACTATGTTTTTAAGAACTGAGATTTTCAAAAGATGGGACCAATGTATAACAGTTACACAGTCGAGACTCCAATAGTCCATAAACTGACCTTTAAATTCATGAAGAGAGTGACAACTGACAACGTTGAAGTGGATGGGTATAAAATCTTTTAAAAGTGACTTAACAAGTGTTTTGAATTTAAAGTTAGTGTATACCAAGTCAGGGGTCAAAAGAAGACAGGTCCAACACTGCCATCAGGTTTCACACTGAGGGCTAGAAAAGTGAAATGTAAAGAACAAAGTTCTTCAACAAAAATATAAAGAATGTTCCAGTCCTGCTAAATCTTTGCTAATGGGATTACTTATGTGACTATGGATCAGTCACAAAAGGAAGATTTTGCAAGATTCAGATCGGGAGGGGTGGGGGGAAGATGTGGAGGGGGGAGGCTGAGACAGTTACCCAACTTTAAATGTACCTAGGGAATCTCCCACACTGAATACAAATCCAATTAGGTTAAAAAAAAATACCCAGATACTTTCCAGGATTATAATGAAAGAGCCAGGAAAAGGGGAAAAATCATTTAAAAACAGCTCAAACTCTATACAATCATTGGCTTGTTGAATAGGTTCCGACATCACTATTGTGTGATTGATACAGAGAAACTTCTCATGTCAGGGGATATGTAAAAAATGTCAGGATAACATGTCAAAAATGACATGTCAGGATAGTAAAAAAAATATAGATTTATATGTAAGCTCCTTGGTCCAAATCCAGCCAAGTTCAGTAATCATTGCTATCTGATTATTCAGTGTCTCAGAAAGAACATAAAACAGTGGATTCCATGAGCGTATATATGTTACATCACATACTCATCCTAATAAGCATCTTTGTAGGTAAATTCAGGAGCACCTCTATGCTAAATACTCTCAGATCTAGCTTTGTGATACAGACCGTTCTCCTACTCAAATAAACCCTCAGCCTACCTCTCTAATATCTTCTCACAAATATCTGGTGTCAGCTCAAGCTAAGCATGGCTAAAACAGAGCTCTTCATCTTCTCTCACACGCCTTCCCCCACCTTCTTTCTTGATCAAAGTGGACCCCACCACCATCCTGCTTCTCACTCAAACCTGTAACTGGGTGTCATCCTCAGATATCACGCATCCAGACTATGCCTAAAACTTGCAGATTCCTTCCACATAATGTCACCAGATATTTTTTCCCCAGTCCATCCATACAGCTAATTCTCATCCAGGCTGTTGCATCAGACATAAATGACTCATTTTCTCTTCCAAGACCTTTCACCGTCAATCCCTCCCATGCCTATCGTCCCTCATTCACTAGTGAAACGTTGACGTCTACCTCCAATCATTCCATAATGCCAGGATCCATCACTCACTTGTTACATTTTCAAACAAAATCCTTTGGGCTCTCTCATGCTGCTGCCACTCACACTCAAGAGGTGCCCCCAGAAACATCTGCAAAGCTACCTCATTATCCTCCTTCAAATCCCTCCTCTGCCAGGATGCTTACACAAAACTTGACAGGCTGCTGATACCTATCATCCTGATCAGATTATCTCCTTGTTTCTATGTACTCCATCTGGGCGTACCCAGCTATTGGCTCTTCTTTTATAGTAAGACTGTAAACTTTTGGGGCATGGATCATCTTTTCTTTCCCCTCTTTGTATGGCACCTAACCCAATGATCCATGGATGAGGCTCTTACACACTGTGGAAGGGGTTTCCAACATTTTTACAACCAAGATCACATTTTGAATTTAAGGACAACCCAGAATCTACCCTACCCTTTCCACGAGGCTCCACGCTATCTTCCCCATCCTCCGTTGCTAACTCTTGCCAACCCTCACTCACTTTGACCGGGCTGGGACAGGGGGGTTTTCCAAGAGGGGATGAAGACTCTGGACTGGGGCCAAAGGTTTTGCAGTCTGGGATGGGGCGCCAGGACCAGGAGGTTGGGATGCAGAAGGGAATGTAAGCTCTAGGAGGGAGTATGGGTGCAGGAGGGGGCTCTGGGATGGGGCAGAAGATGCTGACTCTGAGGAGGATCAAGGACAGAGCAGGGTTTAGGAGGGGGATTGGGGTGCTGGCTCTGGGAGGAGGCTAGGGCTTGGGGTACAGGAAGGGGGTATGGAGTACTGGCTCCATCCGGGAGAGGCCAGAGGAGCAGCCTAACACTGGGCAGCACTTTGCATGGGCAGCTCCTGGTTGGCAGTGCAACAAGGCTAAGACAAGCTTCCTGCCTACCCCAGCCCCATGCTGCTCCCAGAAAGGAAGCAATGCACTTCTGTGGCCCCTGAGGGCAGGAGGCACAAGGCTCTGTGCCCTGTCCCTCTCTGCTGGCACTGCCCCCTCAGCTCCTATGGGCCACAGTTCCTCATTCCCGGCCAATGGGAGCTACGGGGCAGTGTTTGCAGGTAGGAGCAGCATGCCAAGACCCCCATTCCTCTATCCCAGGGCTACTGAACACGAGGTCCATGGCTACATGCGGCCCACAGCCTGTTTGTTTGCAGTCTGAGGGTGGGAGCCAAAACAAAAAAGTAGTTCATATAACGGTCTTCTGTTGATATGCATTTTAGTAGTTAAATTCCTGGACTGTCATTGCTCTTAAAAATGCTGTCACATGGGTGGAAATTGGGCAAATATTGCATTTTATTACTATCAGCAGAACTGACTCAAATGGGGCCTGCGTGTCGTATAGTCTTGTCTTAATCTTTGCATTCATGCCCATCAGTGCGAACAAAGCTATTTGTATATATTTGCATGCACATGCAACCACACTAAAGTTGTGGCCCTCAGTATGTGCTGTGAGTATCACTGTGGCCCCTGGGGCTTCCAAAGATAAGTAGCCCTGCTCTACGCACACACGGACGGACAGACGGACGGACGGACAGACTGCATTGACGGCTTCCAGGAACAATGTGGGGCCAGGATCAACAGAAGGCAAGTCTACCTTAGCAACAGCTCCACTGCACCACCAGAAATCACAATCGACAAAGAGTCCCCAGGATCGACCAGTCAACCGCAATCTATCACTTGGTGAGCACTGCACAATGGTAATACTTCTATGAATAATGCTAAATTTAGATTCAGCAGTATAAAGAGTAGTGTAAAAGGTTTGTCCTATAAGGTTTATGTAACAGTATCTATACATAAATGTGTGTGTTTCTTTAGTATTTTCAGGACAAAACTCCCCATCTCCAAAGCCAAACGGTATGAAATATAACGTTTTAAAAAATATACTGATTTAAAAACTTATTTTAACAGAAAATGCAGATAAGTGTTAAATGGCAACCAAGCACTATTAGCTCAAACACAATAGAAACAAATTACTGAGAACACCAAGAGGCTCCAAATGACATTCATTTTTAATGTCTGGGATGTGTATATAACAGTTTGAACAAGAAAAATGTTAAGTATTATAATTAGACCAAAGAGAAAAAATGCAAAATACCAAGCAGTACAAAGTGTTGTGTCTCAAATAAAGAATTGCTTAGCTTTATTAGCCTGTTAATTCTCATGTAGGTCCTTCCCTTATCACACAGCATGTTGATCACAAATCTTAACAAGTGGTTTCAGACTACTCACCTCAAAAATGCTGTAGATACACTACATTCACTTGTATTATCAAACTAATTAATCTAACAGGTGTTCCCATATAAAATATAAATAGGCACATCTGAAACAAACAAGGAACTGCAGTAGAGAGAAACTGAAGATCAACAAATAACTGTTTTTAATTAAAATTTTTAAAACTGATTTTTAAACATCATGAATCACAAGCAATTGGTACAATTCATCTAATTTTATTTCTTATAATCAGGGCTTGACAAATAATGCAATCTACTCGCCCATTGCAAGTAGATTGCAACCTGGAAGAGCTGGGTTTGGGCGATCTGCTCATGCGCTGATCGCCGGACAGCGCGGCTGGCGAGCGGGGCTTGCCGCAGTTCGGCGAGCCCTGATTATAATTAATTTCAGTTATGGAAAAAGTGATGCAATCAACTGATTGTGATTTACTACTCGATTAGAAAAGCAATGCATTTAGGACTAACCCCTTAATTGATGTAGTTCCACTGACTTTAAAACAACTATTCTGATTTACACAAGCTGAGACTCTTGACCTCCTTTTTAAGTTCAATTGTCCAAATTCCCATTACCTCTAGAGATCTGGAGGATCACTACCTAGTTTAAGGCACAAGCAAAAATAATTTTTGTGGTCCTACTCCAATCTATTCATTCATATAATAAAATAGCTATACAAGTTAGTCTAATTGATTGGATGGGAATCCATACTGTAATTCAGAGTTCAATAGTGCTAGTACTGCTGCTTAGGGAAACTTTTGTAATGCCTAGCTCAAATCACTAGTTCCTTACTTCCGAAAGCATTAACTCTAGGCAAACAAAAAAACCCAGGCCTCCAGATGATTTAATTAACATGGCTCACATATGCATGATTACTAATGCTATCTTTCCCAGACCATGGCTGCATTACAGGCAGTAACATTTTAATGGGAGTGAACTCTGCCTGAATAATTTCGGTCATGTACACTATTAAACACAAATGAGCTTTTCTTCAACATTAAGCATGAATATTTTCTTTACGAAAAATTATTACAGTGCCACTTGAAGGAAAATCCCACTTGACATTTACCTTTACATTTACATATGAATTGCAAGGAAACCTATGATGTAAAAAAGCTGGAGTATAGGACAGGAACTTCTTCAGAATCTATCATTTCTTTCGAGGATCTTTCTTCAAAATGCTGAAGCCAAAGAGTTGGTTACATAGTTTTGTAATAATTCACTGTAATTGACTTAAACACCAAAATTGGTACTTTTACTTGGCACATGAAGATAGTGACTCCATTACCCCTATATACATGTAGGGGCATCAGTGACAGAAGATGATAGTGTTCTGTATAGATTTTAAAATACCGCTCAAATACAGAATTAACAAACCCTACAGAACTGCCAATATACTGCCATGCTATTTTGGAAATTCTACTTGACGATCAGTATACTGAGATTGCTAAGAAACATGAGGCAATCAAAACATTTTAAAATGCATGTATGTATGCACCAAATATTGGTGAAAATGTCTATTAACTATAATTGTTATGCTAGGTCCCTTAAATGGTCTAAAATATTTACCTTTAAAACTTGGAGATAAAAAATCCAATCCAAAATCCAATTTTGCTAGACAATTCTTATGTCCTAGAGAAAATGTATGCTTTTCTTATTCATCCTCAACTTTTTTAGTACTTTAGTGTTATAAAAGCATGGTTTTCAGAACAGAGATCTTCCAAACCTATAATAAATATTATGATATATATTTCCTCTATCAGCTCTATTGTAAATTGGTTTTTTTGTATACTTTTGTTAAAATGACAATAGTCATAAGAAAATTTTCTTATATTAATTTGAGTGTCTGCATAAATTACTCCATACACCTCTAAATGAGCTGATGACAAATTCTTTAGAAACAATATAGCTTCTATAGCATACTGTATTTCTCCTCCATTCTTTATCATTGTAAGACTGGTAAGAAATGAATAATTGGACATGGGCGAGGCCTCATTTCTTGGGAGACCAGGATTAGGAAGGTAGATGGGTCATCGGGCTATAAATAGAAAGTTTATAAGAAGAAGCACTCAATGAACCAATTTCAATAAACAAGATAACAAAGGAGAAAATAAGCCTGGAACATAAAATTAAGTAAAAAGTAAGTCATGCCTGCCCAATGAGTGCTGTACAGAGAGTGGTTTCTACAAAGTGGCCATGCCAGCCCCCAAAATGTAATGCAATGTGTCAATGATAATAAAATAATGAGGGTAAGTAACAATCAACATGGATTTGTAAAAAATAAATTATGTCAAACCAACCTAATAGCTTTCTTTGACAGAATAACAAACTTTGTGGATACAGGGGAAGTGGTAGATGTGGTATATCTTGTAATTGATAAATATCGCATGATTTTCTCATTAATAAACTGTACAAATACAACCTAGCTGGAGCTATAAGAAGATGGGTGCATAACTGGTTGGATAACCTCTCTCAGAGAGTAGTTATCAATGGTTCACAATCATGCTGGGTGGGTTCCGCAGGGATCAGTTCTGGGTCTGGTTCTATTTAATATCTTCATCAATAATTTAGTTAAATGGAATAAGAGAGTATCTATATAAAGTCTGTGGAGAATATGAAGCTGGGAGAATTTGTAAGTGCTTTGGTAGACAAGGTTAACATTCAAAATGATCTAGACAAACTGGAGAAATGGTCTGAGATAAATAGGATAAAACTCAAGAAGGACAAATGCAAAGTAATTCACTTAGGAAGGAACAATCAGTTGCACACATACAAAAAGGGAAATGACTATCCAGGAATGATACCCTGGAAAGGAACATAGGGGTCATAATGACCCACAAGCTAAATATGGGTATGTCTACACTACCCCGCTAGTTCGAACTAGCGGGGTAATGTATGCATACCGCACTTGCTAATGAAGCCCGGGATTTGAATTTCCCGGGCTTCATTAGCATAAGCGGGGAGCCGCCATTTTTGAATCCCCGCTGCTTCGAACCCCGTGTAGCGCGGCTACACGGGGCTCGAACTAGGTAGTTCGGACTAGGGTCCTATTCCGAACTACCGTTACTCCTCGTGAAACGAGGTGTACCGGTAGTTCGGAATAGGCACCCTAGTCCGAACTACCTAGTTCGAGCCCCGTGTAGCCGCGCTACACGGGGTTCGAAGCAGCGGGCATTTAAAAATGGCGGCTCCCCGCTTATGCTAATGAAGCCTGGGAAATTCAAATCCCGGGCTTCATTAGCAAGTGCGGTATGCATACATTACCCTCCTAGTTCGAACTAGGAGGGTAGTGTAGACATACCCTATGAGTCAATAGTGTAACACTGACACAAAAAAAAGCAAACATAATTCTGGGATGCTTTAGCAGGAGTGTTGTAAGCAAGACATGAGAAGTAATTCTTTTACTCTACTCTGCACTGGTTAGGCATTAAGTGGAATCATAGAATACTAGGACTGGAAGGGACCTCAAGAGGTCATCGAGTCCAGTCCCCTGCCCTCATGGCAGGACCAAATACTGTCTAGACCATCCCTTATAGATGTTTATCTAACCGACCCTTAAATATCTCCAGAGATGGAGATTCCACAACCTCCCTGGGCAATTTATTCCAGTGTTGACTACCCTGACAGTTAGAAACTTTTTCCTAATGTCCAACCTAAACCTCCCTTGCTGCAGTTTAAGCCCATTGCTTCTTCTTTTATCCTCAGAGACCAAGATGAACAAGTTTTCTCCCTCTTCCTTATGACACCCTTTTAGATACCTGAAAACTGCTATCATGTCCCCCCTTAATCTTCTCTTTTCTAAACTAAACAAACCCAATTCTTTCAGCCTTCCTACATATGTCATGTTCTCTAGACCTTTAATCATTCTTGTTGCTCTTCTCTGGACCCTCTCCAATTTCTCCACATCTTTCTTGAAATGTGGTGCCCAGAACTGGACACAATACTCCAGCTGAGGCCTAACTAGTGCAGAGTAGAGTGGAAGAATGACTTCTCGTGTCTTGCTCACAACACACCTGTTAATACATTCCAGAATCATGTTTGCTTTTTTTGCAACAGCATCACACTGCTGATTCATATTCAGCTTGTGGTCCACTATCACCCCTAAATCCCTATCTGCCGTACTCCCTCCTAGACAATCACTTCCCATTCTGTATATGTGAAACTGATTGTGCCTTCCTAAGTGGAGCACTTTGCATTTGTCTTTATTAAACTTCATCCTGTTTTTACCTCAGACCATTTCTCCAATTTGTCCAGATCATTTTGAATTATGACACTATCTTCCAGATTAGTTGCAGCCCCTCCCAGCTTGGTATCATCTGCAAAGGAATAATGTGTCCAGTTCTGTGCACAACATTTCAGGAAAGATGTGGACAAACTGGAAAAAGTCAAGAGAAGAACAAAAATAATTAAAGGTCTAGAAAAACATGACTTTTGAGGGAAGACTGAAATAACGGCGTTTGTTTAGTCTAGAAGAAAAGACTGAGAGGGGACATGATAACAACTTTCAAGTACCTAAAAGGGTGTTGCAAGGAGGAGATAGAAAATTAGTCTCCTTAACCTCTGATGATAGGACAAGAAATTTAAATTGCAGCAAAGGAAGTTTAGGACATTAGGAAAAACTTCCTAGCAGTCAGGGTGGTTAAACACTGGAATAAATTATCATAGGGAGATTGTGGTATCTCCATCACTGGAAATTTTAAAAAGTAGCTTGGCCCTGCCATGAATGGAGGTGACTGGACTTGAAGACCTCTTGCGGTTCCTTTCAGTTCTATGGCTTTCTGTGTATCAAGTAAAAGGCTTGCTGTGTCACTTCAGACATGTGCTGTCTATATCAACATTTATTCACACACACCACTTATACCCCCCTTCTTATGCTTCAGTCTGATCAATTCTATTTTTGGTCTATACCAAATAGAGAAAACTAAGGCTATGTTTACATAGCTTCCCTCGTCCGCAAAAGCCTATGCAAATGAAGCATGGATTAGCACACTGCCATGCTTCATTTGTATAATTAATAAGGAGCTGTTTTTGCGCAAAAACCCTTCTTGTGCAAGAGCCATTCTTCTTCATTTTTTCAGGAAGAACGGCTCTTGCGCAAGAAGGAGGTTTTGCGCAAAAAGGCACTGCGTAGACAGCACCTTTTTGCACAAAAACCTCTTGTGCAGAAATGGCTCCTTATTAATTATGCAACAGAAGCACAGCAATATGCTTCTCTGTGCTTCGATTGCATAGCCTTTTGCAGAAGAGGGAAGCTGTGTAGATGTAGCCTAAGTGATGGGGCAGGAGTCGAACTAAACGGGGAAATGAGTGGAAGAGGTCTTAGGGAAACCTGAATTATTTATTATTATTATTATTATTGTTACTATTAAAACAGATATTTCTATTGCTTTTAGGTTTTAAAAAAGCCTACTTTAAAAAGTTAAATGTTAGAGAATCATTTTTTTACCTAGCATCATCCATCAATATTTTCTGTATTTGTAAAGCTCTACCATTCATACTGAGACAGAGTTAAAACAAGTATCGAGAAATCCTGCAACAGAGTAATCCTATGTATCTTCCTACTCATAGCAGTATATAGCACTATAGACACACTATTTCACACACTTGTCTGAGTTATCAATCCCTAATTTTTCACAAAATAAAATCAAGTAAATCTGTAGACTCGTGTACTACATTTTATTTCAAAAATGAAACAATGGTAGATGCAAAGAAAAAAAAAACATGGCTAACCCACTGAACCCATACATTTAGGAATGTTCCATTTTCAGAAAGCTATTTTTTTTAAAAAATCTCTTACCTTGAATGCACTGAAGTGTTCCATCCTCAGCCCTTATTGTAAAGGTTTCACCTGGATTAACTTGAACCAAAATGACCTGCCAAAATAACACATTCATTTCAATCTAATGCTCAGATTTCATCTTGAGTATTCATTCAAAAAGTTGTATTACTTAAAGTTATACTCTAGACAAGATGTAAGGAGTAAAGCAGGCTGGATTCACCACAACATTGGGTAATAGCAGAATCCCAGAATTAGTAAAGAATTTTAGGGTTTTCATCTAAATCATTAAATTTACTCTGAAAATACCAATACTACCCAAAAGGACTGGAATGTGAAGATGAAAGTTGGAATTTTAGGTCCAAGATCTACAAATATTTAAGCAAATTATTATTTTATTGCACACAAGTACTGCCATCAAAGACACGTGGCTGTTACCTTGTTTATAGTTCAATAGATCAGTTCTTGCAGATCTGACACCTAATGGTGAGTGTTGCAAAATAGACTGAGAAACATATTTTGGAGCACATTCTTTTATTTCCATAGGAGCAAGAACTACCGTACTGGATCCAACATGAGGCCCATCTGATACTACAAGAGATTTTAGCCCTTTGTACTAGTTTTTACTGAAAAGCATCCAGGCATAACAGGATTGGGTACAGGAAAGTACATGAGCAAACAATTTACACTATTAAGAATAAATAATAAGCATTTTAGAATGAAAGGTTAGGGTTGGATCCAACGCCTGGCCTCCCATTGCTCAAGCCACCAGATAATGGGAATGTTATAGGGTTTAGAAAAGTATCCTAAGGCTTAAAACTCACTGTCCCTCTCTACTGTCTGTTTCAGAATGTGATGCATTTGTCTATTTTACTCATTTCCAGACACAAGTGTGGAAAAAAAGCTATTTTTGTAACGAGACTGTAAAAGAATGTTTACACGACATGACTTAGTAAGCAACAATATCCTGATCACAATGTGAGCCTGTCTGTGTTTATTTTAGTCAGCCTCTAACAAGAGTTGACCCTGATAGCACTCTATGTGCAGAACACTTGTTGACTTCTATGGAAATTCCATGCAGATTGGACCCTAAATCAGTACAATCATTCATAGTACCAGCATGGTTTTAAACTAATATACAATATGGGGGTCTGTTTACTAAGCATTGTGTGGCATTTGGTGTGCACAGTCTCCATTGATATCAGCAATACTCACAGGACTAAAACACTAGGTCATGTTTTGACAACTTACCAGTCAGGGTCTCATTTAAAGAAATGTTGTATTTGGAATAAGTTGTCATTTCACCACATACTGTATATTAAGGCTTTGTCTACACTGGCAACTGAGCAAAAAAAGCTTTAGTCCTTCATAGGTGCTTTAAAAAAAAAAAACCCTAAACAACAAAAGTATTGTTGCAGAAAGTGGTAGTGTAAACAATGCTTTCTCCGCAGGAGGGCTCTCCAGTGGAGAAAGCAAATGTCATTCATTATTTTTTTGCCAATAAGCAGCATTTTCACTTCCTGATTTTTAGTTACACAAAGCTATGTAGTATAGACAAAGCCAAAGTGTGTTATACACACAATGCTTTATTTCAAATATAATTTTCAATAGACACAGGGTTTATTGTTCTCGCAGTCCGGTAAAGAGAGATCATCATTATCTTTGAGCTAGTGATATTATTGATATAAAAAATTCACTTCTGGATCCAGATATTGATAATTTAAAATTAAAGATTACTTGGATCCAGAGTTTGGTTCAACCTCATATAGAAATTGGGATTCTGAACCAACCTTCTCATGTATTTGGTTCCACCATTTTAGTATGGGCCCATGTGCAATACAGATTCTAATTAAGGATACAGGCCATCCTTGCTTTAAGTCCAAGATACATTTCAAAAAACTTGGACTTATAGTGAAACAACTTAAAGCAGGGAATTTTTTTTCACATGGCTGACTTCCATTTGTGCAAATTGGGGGGAGGGAGGTTTGCCTGCAACTTAAGAGCAGGGAATGGGAGGATAACGCATCAGTTCCTACAAGTATGAATTACTTCAGTGTGGAACGGATGTATATCGGGGCGACTTATAGCAGGGCCATGTCATGCTTTTTTAACACCTAAGTTAAAGGCATGCAGTAAAATAATAAAGTAAAATAAGTTGAAGTCATACAGCTTTGTCAGGGCTGGGAGTGAACTACAGGGGATGGATCATTTGATAATTACCTATTCTGTTCATTCCCTCTAGGATACCTGCCACTGACCACTGTTGGAAGACAGAATACTGGACTAAATGGACCTTCAGTCTGATCCACTATGGCCGTTCTTATTTTTTTTAATAATTACTGTATATATGAAACTTGAAATTACAGTAGACCTTGCAGAAGCCCAGTGTCATGGTTAAATTTTTAACATAGAAATTATAAGTCAATTATAAAGAAATGACAATAGGTGAGGCATTGTTTTAGGTATGCAACAATAGTTGCCTCACAGAACATTTATTAAAGTGCGTTGAGCCAGGAGACAAGTAGGATTGCCAACTTTGTAATCTTTAAAAACCAGACACTCCAGCGGGAATGCTGAAACCTTCCCTGCCCTGCCTCTTCTGCTAAGAGGTCCTGCCTCTGTCCCTCCCCTTACATTAAGTCCCACTACTGTTTGCTCCTCTCCACTCCCTCTCTGCCCCTGTCCCTCATTGCTTTTCCACTCTCACACTTCCTTTGTGGTGCAGCCACAAAGCACAACTCCCACCCGCAACAACCAGAGTTTGGGTGGCAGGTCACTAGACCTGTCAGGACACTGTTAGGTCCCCTGTTCAACTGAACTTTTAAAAAGTCAATCATCCATCAATCAAAATGTCCACTTTCTAACAATGCAGACATTTGGAAATTAATGCATTTGGAAAAACAATGCCTTTGAACCTAAATTTAAAAAATATTCGCATTTAACATTAAAACTGTACTCTCAAGAGCAACTCTAATCTATGACACAGTTAAATAAAACAGCAATACTTTTTTCTTAGGTCCTCAGTCATCCAATGAACTGCTACAAGAGTAAAGGAAAGAGAATACCACTCCTTCTCATTTCCCTTTATTGTTTATGATAGCTGCTTACAGCCATATTATAGGAAAACACTGAGCCAACATACTTCTTCAGCAGTCACGCAGTTTACAAACCCACAAACATCCAGGAGGCCTTAGGCAGTTCAGAACATGCAGCTGAATAAAACCTAGGGATTGCCACAATTCTTCAGTGAGAGTAATGATTTGATGAGAAGCTTTTTAGCAGTGTTTTAAAATACTAAATTTCAAGCTTTTACTTCCTGCAATATTCTTTGTTCCTGAGTTGCTGTGGTAACCATATTGTAATCCAGTAGAATTAGCCAACCTTCAACATCCTAATATTCAATCTCACTGCAATGCAAAATTCAACACCCCATTGAGTTTTGCTAGTTCATTTGACACCAACACGGTGTCATCAACAGAAGACAGCTTATTGTCTGAACGTGGGAGGGAGGATATTGCATACGCATGGCCTTGGATGAGTGACTAATGACTTCCCTGAGAACAGACATCAATGAGACAGCAACCAGCATTGCATCATACATGCTTGTAGTAGAGTTAGTCAGAGATACTTTGTATGATGTGAATCCTTTTCTTCTGCAAAGCAGACATCAGTATTAAAAGTTCTCTTATAAATACAGAACATGAAACACAGATTCTCTGTCCAGACCAAGGGTTTTTTTCTAGGACTCATTCACTGACTGAAATATTACTTTCCCTAGCCTCCGAAGTGCAGACAGTTACTCTCCACACAGAGAGAGAGAGAGAGAGAGAGAGATACTCTGAGATGATGTTTTATTCTTGTACATTTTAAGAGATGTTTAAAAAAGGCCATTAAAGGGCAATACCAGGGGCTTAAAATAATTATAATGGATTCAAACATGTACTGGTGAAGAGACTATTTGTATGATGACCTATGTGAACAAAATAAATACACACTTTAGAAAAGTTTGAAAGGTATCTCATGAAAAATAAGTTAACATTACCAAAGAGCTATCCCCAAAAGAAAACAAGAACCATAAGTATAGGAAATGTTATTCAATGTTTTAACTTTTTTAAAAAAAATTACAGTGATTTCTATTAAAGTCAGCATGGCTGGAAATAATTTCCTGGAACTGAATCATCCACAAAGGTGTAAATCCAACATCTTTAATCTAAGTGATCTTTGCTTCCCTACTGTTGTAAGAGGAAGGAAAAGGCCTTTACTTGACTTCAGTTTACATTTCAGCAATTCATATCTGCAGCTATTTTATTACATATTTTATTTTTATACACATATACACACAATGGTGGCCCCTTAAAGACTAACGAGGAGTGGGCCTTTGTGGACAAAACTCACTTCTTCATATGCAATTCAGAATGCTAAAAGCGTTAAGCATCCCACCATTTACTGAAGACAAACAATAATCATCTCTTACACTGGGCGACTCTTGAGTGGAGGATAGCATGGATCGCTAAGATTTGTATTACCATAAGCAAGGACCACAAAATGCATTTTACTTAGGACTTTGGCTTAAGGATAACTGTTTATCACACGGCCATTAACATACACAGTACCCCTTTGGTAGGAAGTGAGATTTTTAGTGCGGTCAGAAAAGCAAATGAACTTTTCAAATTCTCAGTAAGTTGGGAAGATCCACTATCATCAAGAAAACAGCTGCGGGAGCGGGAAATGTAAATGGTACTATAGACAGTTCCTCTAGTCAGCTTCCTTTTACTCACAGCCCATAGTAGCAAGATCACAGAAATGCTCCACTAGGTTCTCTCTTTTTTTTTTTTAAATCCTCCCCACCCCCCATTTATTGTTTCTGGTAAATTAAACAAGGCCTAGCTCCAAAGGATTGCTAAAATGGCTGGCATTTGAAGAGTTTTAAAGTGTATTATGAAATAGAAGAGCAGCCTTGGGAGCTGGTTTGAAGCTGAAGTGTTAGGGCAGTCAAAGCACCCTCTAACCTAAATTCCCTTAAAATACAGCCCATTTTTACTATTAGTCTTGTGCTGCAAGTTGGGAAAGTAGCATACAAAGACAGAGGCATAGTTGGACTTCTGCAGCCAGGTCAAAGGAGCTCCATGGGAGTGGGGAGGGGGGCAAATTCCACATCTTTCTGAGATTTTCAGGTGGAGGGACGGGGGTACTTGGCTCATGGCAGAGTTGGGTTCTTTGTTAGTTGTATAGGAAGAGTGTGGGGGGGGGAGTTATGATGTCAGGACCATGGCATAGACACCAGTAGGTCATGGCCTCTTTGCGAGTCCAGAGAGTAGATAAACAGCCTCCATGGTCTGCTGGGCTGCTCTTCACCCTGCCTCGCTGGATTCAGTTCCTCCCGACCAATCACTGCCCTGTTTAGTCTGATCTGTGCAGGGAGTAGGGAATTTCACTAGTGTGATTTATAGTATCACTCACCAAAACAAATTGATTTTCTGAGTCCCCAATGAACAAGAACACAACTGCTTGTGGTCTCCCAGTACAGCAGGACGTTACCAGTGCTATAGTTATGGCCAATACTTTACAGACAGCACTTTTTAAAAATAAACTTCATTTTTCAAAGGCTGAGCCCCTAGTCTGGAAATGACTGATTTATGATGGATGCACCTACTCTAATGAATCACAGCTAATACAAATCTATCATGCCTCCTCCCTACGCACACAGGTGGACAGAAGACTGTTCCTCTACTTCCCTCATTTGGCACTATTTCCAAATTCTTTAATTGACACTGTTCTCTACAAACAGTGAAAGGAAAGACATGTAACATACTTTCCAGCTAGCATCCCCACTCCCACTTCCTGCTGTCACTAACACCACTCCAATCACACGGGAATCAAACAGATTCTTTGCAAGCCTCTAATTCAGAGCTTACTTATGCACCATGACATCAGTGCTGTATAATGAGCCAAGTTGAGAAATTCATCTGGGACAAATAGCAGCCAGGCACATTGTGGATTCTTTTGTTGATATACACAAAGTATTGCTTGGTGGTAAGTGAACTTACTTGAAGATTTATTTCCCAAGTCCTCCAAAACAACAAAACAATATTCTTCATCCTGGAGCAGCTTTGTGACTCCAGTTCTTCTAAGGTTATGCATAAGTGATTTATAAGAGAGTTCATTGTTTCTGAAATCTAAAATTAAAATCTAAGCAGAAACATAGAAGTGGAAGCATATGGTCTTAAAATGTAAAAAAATAAACAGAAAACAGAAGAGAGAAATACACATACCACAGCTCATCATCCTGCAAACATACCCTTATCTTATGAGATCATGCCTCCTATTTTTTACGCACAGAGGAGGCAGTGCTTGAAAAATCAACTTTGAACCAGCTGCTGCTTTCCTCTGGGCTTGGCTGAATGAGTGTTGATCACTTACACAACTGTCTTCTTTCCAAACAAAAAAAATGTTGTCATTACACTAAAGAGGTGATTAACAGAACTGTAGCAGAACATACACAGTATTTGCATTAGACACTGGAAGGATATGATGAATGACTAGGACCACATTTTACCACCTTATTATCAGAAAATATTTATGTAGTGACTTTTGCACAAAGGAAAGCCATCCACTGTTATGCTGTTTCTATAGGGTATTGTTTTTAGAGATTTTTAGCCTGAACTGTTAATTTCCATCTTTGCACTTGCTTGAATCACTACTATAACATTTTCAGTGCAACATTTAATGTACCGTATATACTCAAACATAAGCCCATTCATTTATAAATCGACCCCCCCAAATTCAGAGGAAAAAATGGTGTAAAGTAACTGACCCAATTATAAGACAACTGAAGAGTGCAGACTTTCAGCCTTAGTTTATCAGCATCAGTGCAGGCTACAGACACGGAGCCTCTTAGCTCCTATTGGGTGCTGTTCCCTGTTCCCAGCCAATGGGAGCAGAGAGGCTCCATGCCTGCAGCCTGCCCATCCTTCAGCCCGTGCTGCTTCCCGCGGCTTGGAAAGAACCCATTCACAAGCTGACCCGCACTCTTCACAACAGATTTTTTTTTCCAAAAAAAAAAAAAAAAGTTGCCTTATGAACGAGTATATATGGTACATTTGTTATTTTTAGATATGTAATAAGATTACAGTTGTAGTGCACTGCCTCTTTATGAAGACATCTGTGCTATTCCTCTCACTTCTGGAAGATTCAGGAAATGCCGTTAAAAGTCGATTACTGGCTACTGGGCTGAACCAGCATGTCTGAGCTCCCTTAACTCTTGTAAGTGTTCCAAATGATTCTAAAGGGGCCTTAAAGAGTAGACAGCAGATTTGGCCCTGTGAAATAATAAATGTACAGAAATAAATATTTAAATCCAAGACAATTGTAAACCAAGATCTTTAAAATGTTCTGAATCCATTCTCACTGTGTGCCAAGATTCAGCTTCCAAGCTTTTCCATCCCATGGAGTTCTGGCTTTAAAAAGTGAAGTTTATGATGACCAAGATGTAGTAAGCTTGACTGTAGTGTCATCATCACAACACTAATTTTTTTAAGTACCTTTTACATGACGGTAACTATCTGTTTGACAAGTCATACTAAGTCTGTGTTATCCAGCATTCTGTGGTAGGACACTTGCTATCTTAGCAATGTGTGCTTTATTTTTACATTTAGGAAACTGAGTTTAGTTTTCACAAAGATGACTATGCTCTTTTAAAATGATGATTAATGTCACTAAATTACCTGCAGTTTGCTAATTCTTGCCAAGTTTTGCATACATAATCATATACAGTGACATTTCAAAACTAGCCAAATTCATTTTGCCTACATCCCTGTTACTTCAATCTAACCCACAAAATCAGACTCCTATATGAAAACAACAGACACTCCTTGTCAGCATGAAAATCCACAATTTGCATCAGGTGGCAGGCTCTGTGCCTATATTTTGGCATAAAAACCCTAACTGACACAAGTGAACTATCAGATATGTGTACAACATAGGTAACCACGCACCTATGTAATCAAGAGCAAGTATTGTTGCTTGTTTTGCATAAGCAATTATCTGTTTAAATGCACAACTATCGATTTTAGCACATAAATTCACATACTCATAGTGTACACAGATATACAACATTACTGCTATTGTACATGCAAACAAATGGCTAGCTGCAGGTGTGACTTAGTGGGGATTTTGTCCACCCTTGTGGTCTACAATGCTCACTTTGGTTTTACATTCACTGTTTGCTTTGTTGTGCTGTATGCGATTCCTACTGTCCTAGGTTGCTTTGCAGTGACTCTGTGTGTGCACATGCCTCAGTTTCCCTGGGCACTGCAGCACTATGTATGAGGAGCGGTGGGCTGGGCATGACTCATTGGGGAAGTATGTTCAGTCTCTCACATCCTGAGGCCCAAGTGTATTCTGAATTCCATTAATAAGACATTTGGTGCTTGGATGGCCACAACAGATTATCCATCAATATAGGGAAGATGGCTATTACAGCCAGAAGTACTTTTAGGGAAAGGAAAAGGCCAGCGTCTTAAGGAAAACAGATATTCCAATATCAAAGGATGGAAAGCCATTGTGGGTAATGTATGATGATCTTGACACCACAAGGAAAACCAACGCCACTTGCGTATATAGGTCTTTCATGTAGATGGCCACCAGAAGTTAAGAAGAATCATCTCAACTGGAGGAGAGCAGGATGTTTCCGTCTGTGTTAACCAGCAAGGAGCCACACTGAGAGCTGCAGCATATCTATGTTTGAGTGGCAGAGTTCTCCCTCGTCCTGTGCAAGAAGGTGGGGAACATGCAGCCATGATCTTGTGGACGTTTGAAGAAGGTTTGAAGGGGAAGCAGATCTGCCTGGGCCAAAGCAGTGCCACCAGGATGTGTGGTAGCCTTGTAGGGTTAGGGCTGACATTCAGGAATACATGGTGGAGAAATGGCAGGGGTGGGAAGGCATACAGTAGTGGTGCATCCCAGTTGATGGTGAAAGCATCCCCAAGAGAATGTGGGCCCAGACCTGCTCAGGAGCAGTATTGAGGGCATTTGGCATTGCTGCTGGTCATGAATAGAACTATTATAAGCCCAATGCCTGAAAAATGGGGTTGATTTTCCATTTGGGAGTAGGTCTGCTGAGACATTGTGCCTAGCAAGTATCTTGCTATCAGGTCTATGATGGGTAGTGGACTGGGTAGAGGGGTAGAAGAAAACAAGAGGCAATAGCCAGTTTGCATAAACTCAAGCACCTATCTGTCTGTTGTGATGCTGCTCCAGACTGGATAGAAAGATGCTGGGCAATCCCCAAGTGGGGTGGAAGTGATGGTAACCTGCAGTGGAGAGTTTCGAGCTATCTCCTACAGGTGGGGGAAGGTAAGATGGAGCGAAGAAGCTTCTACTTTGTAAACTGGAGCTGGCTGTTACATAGGCTGAGGGTGCTGAGCTCTATACATAGCCCACAGCTCCCAGTATGGCCAGTTAGGTGGCATTGGCATCGGTGGGGGCACCCTCTGAGGGGCTGCCACTGTGGTGTTGCTGCATAGGTCTAGGTAATGAGTAGCATGGAGCATGTAAGCCTCATCTTCATCACTAGACATTGGAAGGGCTGATCCAGCAGGAGTAGTGGGGCCACCAGGAAAGGTGATGCTTACCGGGTACCCAGTTGCCTGTTGACATCGCTATCCACTACTCTGTGGGGTTTTTGGGGGGGGGGGGGGGGGGACAGTAACAGAAGCCAGCAGCCCTAAGCGAGGGGGAGGAAATGGAGGAAAGAGGGGAGGGTGGTGCAGTGACAAGTCCAAGCATGGAAGGTACAGGGAGGCTGGCAGCAGCAGTCCTGAGCATGGAGGAGAGCAGAACCTGGCCCCCACACGAAGGATGTTAAATTGCGTTTAATCAGCTAATCGAGTAGTCGATGGAATTTCCATCGACCACTCGACTGGTTGATAAGGAGAAACCTACAGAGTCACAACAGGGGTTAGTGGCGTAGCAAGGGTAGGCAGGGGGTGCAGTTGCCCCCACGCATCACTCTGGGGGGAGGGGTGCCAATTTAGTCTCCCTCCATTCCCCCCCATCATCCCTTGGCTCACTTGCTCCTCCTCAGCCCGCTGCCAGCTGGAGCCTTCTCCCCGCCTCTCCGCCCCCAGCCCGACCCTCCTCCATCTCCGCCGGCAGGTTAGTGCGTGCTGGGGCCCCGCCCCAAACTGAAGGAGGCAGGGGAAGACATGGTACAAGCTTCCCCCTCTCCTCCCAGAGTCAGGCTCAGTCATATGCTAGATTTGGGGCCCTGCCACGCGACGGCAGCGGAGAGGGGGCACAAATTTTGCCTTTGCTCCCAGGCACATAGCCTCGCTACACCACTGGCAGGGTTAGCTCCGTTGGTTGTGCATGCAGGATAACGGCTCCAAACGGCATGTGCCAACCACCCCATTTGCACAGCCTACTAGGGACACTGCTACCCACAATTCTCTTACTTGAGATGCAGGGACACAGAAACCCCTAAAGTGGAGCACCCAGAGGGACACTTCTCAAAGAACGGTGACCTATCAACAATACATACCACTTCATACTTCATGTTCCAAAGTTATTGTATGATGAGTAACTTGCAAAATGGATACATTCTTATGCACAGTATTCGTTCTTGAGCCCGTTTTCAGTCCCATTCCCCTCCTAAGGGACAACTAAACAATTTAGGCTATTCTCTCTCTCTGTGATTTATTCAGATAAGGAATGTTGCTGCCCTTCTCATTCTTCAGTTTCACAAAAGGCAAGTAGAACAAAAGGGGAAAATCATTTCAAAGAGGGGAAAAAGTCACATAATACAGCATAACAATAAAGATCCTTCATTTGAGACTCTCAGATGCTTGAAGTCTCAGAACACAATTATCCATCTTTCTAAAAACAAGACAACACTGAGGGTCATGCAGGAAGCCTGTGGCAGAGTCCAGAAGAAAACTGAGATCTCCAAGATCCTGTTACTTACCACAACACTCTGATGTGAAAGAACACAACTCACAATGGCCAGTTGAGAAGAAAGGAAAATCTAGTGCCCCCCTTTGTAACACAAGTACTCCACAAGGCAGAACAATTCTAGGCCTCATGATGTTTGAAAGCAATATACTTCCATTGTTGAAAGCAAAAAGAAAAAGGCAATTGTGTAAGCGAACGGCTGTGCAAAGTTCAGTCAACAGCATCCTTTGCTTACAGGCACCATCCACTAAGAAGAAAAAATTAAACTTGAGATATTTAGGGGGAAAGTGTGTTCTGAGCTCACAGATGGGCTTTCCAAGTAACAGAATTCAACCATGGGTTACTTCTGTAACTCTACCTGCCAATGCCAGCAATCCTGGGGCCCTGGATTGCCAGCAATCCTGGATCTCATTTTGGTTTTAAAGTGCATTGGAATAGTTTGAACTCCCCTGTGTTTAAACATATTGATTTTAAACCTTGGTTTATATTACAGCCATCTTCCTTGGACTGATTAAATCCCAAAAAGCTTCTCAACAAAGGCCACTTAGACAGGTCATGATTACAAACCTTTGTGGCTCCCTTCTGGAGAAAAAAAATGTGTCTCAGGCCTTACATCACAGAAGAGAAATTACAGCATAGTGCTAGAAGACTGTATTTTCTATGGGTATAGCTACACTACAGGTCAGAAAATACTTCACAGCACATGCTAAAGACAGCTGTGACAGCACAGATAGTTCAGGCTAGTCACCCATTCACAATCCCATCCCACCCCCTAGGTACCTATTCGGACAGCTATCCAAACAGCCCATGCCAAACCACATTGCTACCATTAGCATGCTAGCTCAAGCCAAGCTAGTGTGTGTTTGCCTACCCATACTAGGAAACACCCTTCCTGCTTCAATGAAGATACTGTATATCCATAGGAAACTCAGGTTTTTTTCCAATGATATTGTCGTTATTTCTGCTGTGAATATCTTCCTTTTGTTGTTACTAATTACTTCTGAATTTTCTTGTATTCTTCAGCCAAGGAGACAGCAGCAAAATGAGCTGCTTTGCGCTGGTATAGAGAAGGAAAAGGCCTCCATGGAATATACACCATCCATGAGAAGGATAAGCTGCTAAAAGGCATGGGAATGTGGGAAGAGAAGTAGTGTCAGAATAGAGACGAAACTTTAACCTGATCAGAGAGGACTTTCTTGGATCTACATCAGGAATGGGCAATAATTTTTGATGGGGGCCATTTCAACAATTTGGTAAGTGGTCAAGGGCCGCACTCTTCTATAACGTTAATGGAGGAGATGCAAGGTCTGGGATGAAGGCTGAGTGCAGAAAGGAGCACAGGGCTGAGGATTGTGATGCAGAAGGGGGCCAGTGTCTGGGAGGAGGTATGGGTGCAGGAGAGGATTCTGATCTGGGGAAGAGGTGCAGTAAAGGGTGCAAGGGTTTGGGGTGTGACCAAGGGCAGGGGTTCAAACCAGCAAGCTGCAGGGGCCATGTGCTCTCTGCAGGCTGTGGGCCCCTGGAGGGAGGAGGGGCCCTCAGCATGCTCCCTGTGCTGCAAGTGCAGCCCAGGCAGCTCCCGCTGGCCAGTTTCCAGCCAATGGGAGCTGCAAGATTGTGCTGAAGATGGCAGCGCATGAACCCCAAACCACCTTCCTCCCCCAGCACATGATACACAGAAAACACACTGAGAGCAGCATGCAAGAGCACAGCAGTTAGGGAGTCTGCCTGATGCTTCCCATGTACCATGGGACCATGGTGAACTGGATCTGACTCATGGGCCATGTTTTGGACACCCCTGATCTACATTAAATGAAGAATCACCCAGAAAACTTAGTTCCTATTATAACATCCATACATACACACAGAAAGAAGCTGGTTTAAGAGTCCGAGTGCAGGCTCTTTTACAAAGAGTTTGGTAGTATCCGAGTGCTAGAAAGTTAATCTGATCTTGTTTTAATACCTTTTCAGAAAAAAAAAAGTTGAGCCTATTCCCTTACCTATCAAATAAAGCTGCATTTGACCCAAAAGAGGATCCTGTATTCTCACTGTCACAGTTTGGTTGACCTTTATTTGATTTTGTGAACAAAATACAGAAGCCACTCAAAACAGTGAGCAATCACAAATATTTGTAGTCCCCTAATTAATTCAGCTGCTAAAGGAGTCCTGTTAAAAACAAATTCAGATGAAGCTTTTTAACTACTGTACAGAAATGAAGCAGTTAGAAACCTGCAAGTTCTTAAAAGGTTCCCAGCAGAGTATGCAGATTGGTAGCACTCCTCTAAGGGCCGCACACTGAGGCAGAATTAGAAGAAGGAAGAAGTTAAAACCTCCCCCTATACCCGAGGGCAAGTACAGTTAAGCATTATGCAGGGTCTTCCATACTCCATAGTGAAATGATGAATCTCATGCACTCTGTATACCAACCCTCTCCCTTACTTGCAAAGTGCAGAGTGTAAAAAGAGATGGGCACAGAACTGGTGTTTGAGAAAAAAAAACACGAGTGTAAGTGTGATTCTTATCATGATAATTAGGCATTTAATAGTCCTCTCTTGGGGACTTACTACTAACATTAGGCAGAAGCAACTTGATGGCTGAGTGCTTATTAACACAAGATCAGATTTCCCTGTGCCCCTTGTTTGGCTCAATCCTTTTAAACAGATGACTAAACAAGTATGTATGTATAACATTCTACACATGCACTATGCAGAATTAGCCCTTGTGGAAAAAAGTAAGCACAGAAGATTTATCAGTTTTGTAAACATTTCTGGAATATTATAAATCATTTCCATAATTTTTCCATCATTAGAAGTATGTTGGAAAGTTATAAACACATGCCTTAAAAACACAACCGTATATTAGCAAATACGGCAACAGTCAAATTCAAAACCAGAAATTTCATTCAAGAAATCTGTTGCACATGAGTTTAACTCATTTCATGGAACTTTCACCTCAAAATTCATGTCTTGGGCTCCTCTTTATAACCTTTTGTCAGGAGCAAAATCATCATGGCTACGTCTACAATGGCAAGATTTTGCGCAAATACTTTTAACGCAAGAGTTTTTGCATTAAAGTATTTGCACAAGAGAGCGTCTATACTGGCATGTGCCTTTGCGCAAGAGATGTGCTTTTGCGCAAAAGCATCTGTGCCAGTGCAGACGCTCTCTTGCGCAAGAAAGCTCCGATGGCCATTTTAGCCATCGGGCTTTCTTGCGCAAGAAATTAACGTTGCCTGTCTACACTGGCCTCTTGTGCAACAGCACTTGTGCAAAAGGGCTTATTCCTGAGCGGGAGCGTCATAGTTCTTGCGCAAGAAGCACTTATTTCTTACATTAGAATGTCATTGTTCTTGTGCAAGAACTCACAAATCTTGGCAAAATCTTGCCAATATAGACACAGCCCATTAGTGGAGAATAATCTCTAGATTCAAGATGATGGTTTTCAAAAAGGATTTAGGTCTAGATTCTAAATACTTCAGAGTGAAGTGATATCTGGACCCAAAGTTTTGATTCAATCTGTTATAAAGGCAGCAGGCCATTTCATGAAATCTAAGGCTAGCTGGGACCACCAGATCAATAAGTCTGACCATATCTCTCACCACAACCATCATTTGCTTACTAACCCCAACAACTGAATTCAGACCAAGGTATCCCAGGCCCCAGGACACTGAACTATTATGTGCCATGGGTAGAAAATAGGAGAAACCGCAAAGCACTATTTTCATAACACAGATACACATTTGGCTTGGATTTCAAACACTCCCAAATTTTATAGGTGTTCATACACAGTTCAGGTCCATCTCCATTAAGCTCTTATGTCCAAATTGTTCAAACATAAGTTCCCAAAATTAGGCCTCTAAATCTACATTTACTCATCCAAAGAAGAGCGGTCTGATTTTCAGATATGCTTAGCACCCTCAGTTCTCCCTGGGAACTGCACAGCGCTTCTGAATTAACAAGCCTGTGTTCTCCATTTCTGCGGTACAGGCTGTATCTCCCCAGCATGGTAAGAATAAAATCCACTAAGGAGCAGTAATAGGTGGGATTCAGGGTAGTTTAACAGCAGTTCAGGATGACAGGGCATCCTATCTCTTCCAGGTGGAAAAGCTTTCAGTAATCTTCAACCATATACTCACAGCCAGAGGTAATAACTCCCAGTCAAAACCTATTCAAACATCCCCTCATCCTACATCATAGAATCACAGAACACTAGAACCAGAAGGGATCTCCAGAGGTCATCAAGTCGAGTCCCCTGCCCTCATGACAGGACCCAGTACCATCTACACCAGTGTTTCTCAACCTTTTTTTTATTTTAAATAAAATAGCCCTTTAAAAAAAAAAGTGCACCCAGTACATATAATCATAAATACCCCCTTTAAAAAAAAAGTACCTACAGTTTTCAGACTAACACATTTTTTTTCTACCGTTGCAAAACATTTATTTAAACAACTTAATCGTAGCAGCGGGCGATGCAATTTTTGCATGTAAAAAGTACAAAAATAATAAAGCGCTGTAAAACTTAAAACAAAAATTCAGTTTTCTTCAAATTTCAGTTGTGTTGATGTATCCCCCAGACTTCTGTCAAGTACACGTAGGGTGTATCTAGACTACAGGTTTTTTTGAAAAAAAGTGACCCTTTTTTTGAAAAACTTCCCGTGTCTAGATTGCTGCCATGTTCTTTCGAAAGTAAATCGAAACAACACAGCAGTTTTTTCAACTGCAGAAAACCTTGTTTTATGAGGACGTATGCCTTTTTTCAAAAGTGCTCTTTCAAAAAAAGGGGCTATGTAATGCAAACTGCTTTTTTGAACGAGAGCATCCAGACTGCCTGGGTGCTCTTTCAAAAAAACGGCTTTCTTTTTCGAAAGTATTGGTTGTAGTCTAGATGCTCTTTTTTAAAAGAGGCTTGTAGTCTAGACGTAGCCCTAAGGGTACTCGTACCACTGGCTAAGAAACACTGGTCTAGACCATCCCTGACAGATGACTATCTAACCTGCTCCAGAGGTCAAATATATCCAGAGATGAAAATTCCACAACCTCCCTAGACAATTTATTCCAGTGTTTAACCACCGACACAGTTAGGAAGTTTTTCCTAAGGCAACCTCCCTTGCTGCAGTTTAAGCCCATTACTTCTTATTCTATCCTCAGAGACTAAGGAGAAAAAAAATTTCTTCCTCCTCTTTGTGACACCCTTTTAAAGGTCCTGAAAACTGCTATCATGTCCCCTCTCAAACTAAACAAGTCCAATTCTTTCAGTCTTCCTTCACAGGTCATGTTCTCTAGACCTTTAATCATTCTTGTTGCTCTTCTCTGGACCTTCTCCAATTTCTCTACATCTTTCTTGAAATGTGGTGCCCAGAACTGGACACAATCATATACCATAAAAAATCTCGAGTATAATGCGCACCAATGCATAATGCGCAGGGCTCGCCAAGCGGTGGCAAGCCCCACTCGCCAGCCGTGCTGTTCCGCATTCTGCGCAGATCGCTCTGCGTCAGCTCTTCTGGGTTGTAATCTACTCACCACGGGCGAGCAGATTACATTATTTGTCGAACCCTGATAAGGAGCACCTACCTTTTAAACGTCAGAATCCTGGCATAAACTGAACTCTTATCTATAATGCCACCCTCATTATACTCGCGATTTTACGGTGTATATATAGGAAGGAAGCTCCCACCTGCAGGCTCACCCGGGAAATGCGTGCGCAGCACCGGGAGATGCATCTGCCTCAGGGCCCCTTGCCTCTCCCGCCCCCTCCAACCCGGCTGTCCATGCCGAGACCGGGCAGGCAGTGAGCCAGGGCACGCCTCGCCTTGTTCAGGAGCTTGGCTGAACTCGCGCCTTCCAGAGGGGCCCCCTGCCCAGCCGAGCTCACGCCGTGGTGAGCTCGCGCTGCGCTGAGCTTGCGCCTGCTGCGGGGCCCCCTGCCTCCCTCTACCCAGCTTCCCCGCCCGCTGGCTCCTCACCTTGTCCGGGAGCCTGGCTGAGCTCGCGCCTGCTACGGGGGGCCCCCTGCCCAGCTGACCATGCGCTGCACCTTGTCCAGGAACCTGGCGTGGAGGGTGACTTAAAAACTTTACAGTGACCTCCTATGTATAATGTGCACCCCGGCTTTAGCCCTTTAAAACCGGGGGGGGGGGGGAAGTGCGCATTATACTCGCGATTTTATGGTAATCATAGAGCTGGAAGAGATCTCAGTAGGTCATCAAGTCCAGCCCAGTTCCCAAAGCAGAACCAATCCCAACTAAATCAACCCAGCCAGGGCTTTGTCAAGCTGAGACTTAAAAACTTTTAGGGATGGAGATTCCACCACTTCCCTAGGTAACCCATTCCAGTGCTTCACCACCCTCCTAGTGAAATAGTTTTTCCTATTATCCAACCTAGACCTACCCCACTGTAACTTGAGATCATTGCTTCTTGTTCTGCCATCCGTCACTACTGTGAAACAGCCTTTCTCCAGCCTCTTTGGAACCTCCCTTTAGGAAGCTGAACGCTGCTATCAAATTCCCCCCTCACTGTTCTCTTCTTCAGACTAAATAAACCCAAATCCCTCAGCCTCTCTTCATAGGTCATGTGCTTCAGCCCCCTAATCATTTTGGTTGCCCTCCGCTGGACCTTCTCTAATGCGTCCACATCCTTTTAATAGTGGGGGGCCCAGAACTGGACACAGTACTCCAGATGTGGCCTCACCAGAGCCGAATAAAGGGGAATAATCACTTTTTTAGATCTGCTGGCAATGCTCTTCCTAATGCAACCTTATATGCCATTAGCCTTCTTGACTCCAAGGGCACACTGTTGCTTCATATCCAGCTTTCTCATCCACTGTAATCCCCAGGTCCTTTTCTGCAGAACTGCAGACTCTACACATGTCCTTGTTGAACCTCATCAGATTTCTTTTGGCCCAATCCTCTAATCTATCCAGGTAACTCTGGACCCTATCCCTGCCCTCCAGCACATCTACCTCTCTCCCATCTTAGTGTTATCTGCAAATTTGCTGAGGGTGCAATCCATCCCCTCATCCAAGTCATTAATAAAAATGTTGAACAAAACCAGACCTAGAACCAATCCTTGGGGCACTCCACTAGAAACCAACCACCAACCTGACATCAAATGGTTGATCACTACCCGTTGGGCCCAACATTCTAGCCAGCTTTCTATACACCTTATAGTCCATTTATCCAATCCATACTCCCTTAACTTGCTGGCAAGAATATTGTGGGAGACGGTATCAAAAGCTTTGCTAAAGTCAAGGTATATCACATCCACTGACTTTCCCCATGTCCACAGAGATAATTCACAGAAGCTAATCAGATTGGTCAGGCATGACTTGCCCTTCGTGAATCCATGTTCACTATTCCTGATCACTTTCCCCTCTTCCAAGTGCTTCAAAATGGATTCCTTGAGGATCCCCTCCATGATTTTTCCAGGGACTGAGGTAAGGCTGACTGGTCTGTAGTTCCCTGAATTATCCTTCTTCTCTTTTTTAAAGATGCGCACTATATTTGCCTTTTTCCAATCATCTGGGATCTCTCCCGATCACCACGAGTTTTCAAAGATAATGGCCAAAGGCTCTGCAATGACATTTCCCAACTTCCTCAGTACCCTCGGATGTATTAAATCTGGTCCCATGGATTTGTGTATCTTTAGCTTTTCTAAATAGTTCCTAATCTGTTCTTTCCCCACCAAGGGCTGTCCACCTCCTTTCCATACACAAAACTCCAATGAGGCTTAATCAGCACAAAGTAAAGCGGAAGAATGACTTCTTGTGTCTTGCTCACAACATTCCTGTTAATGCATCCCAGAATCATGTTTGGTTTTTTTGCAACAGTGTCAGACTATTGACTCACATTTAACTTGTGGTGCACTATGACTCCTAGATTCCTTTCTGCAATACATCTTCCTAGACAGTCGCTTCCCATTCAGTATGTGAGAGACTGATTGTCCCTTCCTAAGTGGAGCACTTTGCATTTGTCCTTATTAATCTTCATCCTATTCACCTCAGACCATTTCTCCAGTTTGTCCAGATCATGCGGCTCTTCTCCCCCAAAAGTGTGGCTTGCGAAGCCACTCTTACACCCCCGCTGCCTCCCACCCCCACCCCCAGCCTCACTGTGCTCAACAGGGCGGAGATTCAAAATCGTTCCCAAAATGGTGGCTGTGAACGGGAACCTGTTATGGCCAAAAAGCCATGTTTCTTAAAGGGGCAGCCTTTATTTTTTTTGTTCGACAATTCTGGTGTGGCTCTTCACATTCTTTCCGCCACTGTTTTGGCTTTCTTTGTTAAATGGGTTGGCCATCCCGCCATAGCATGACATCACCCTTGTTTTTTAGCCCGTTTAGCCTAATCCAGAGTTTCTCAACACATCTGTCTCTATGTCCATCTCCACCTCAATCAAGTCGCTCCTCTCCCATAATGGCTAGGCTGTGATCACTAACATGCCATGCATAAAATTATAGACATACCTGCTTTCCCACCTCAAGCTGTGCATTTGTCTTATCCACCTATTGTCTTGTCAAGTTTAGGCTCTTTGTAGCTGAGACCGCCATTCATTTTACGTTTGTACAAAAACTAACCCTCAGGGCCCGATGAGTGTAACTCTAATGTACTACTGCAATACAAGGGTTTTTTAATTATTAATGGTGCATATTAATATGGAACTAGATGTTAATGTCTGGCATCAAAGTTTGACAATTTTGTCCCATTATTTTGAATTCTACTCTGTATACTTAAATACCAGATGAAACTGATCATTGCAAAAGCACTGATGCAAAACAACATCCAGGCCTCGGTGGAGTCATTCCAATATTTGGGCCAAATTTTGCCCTCAGATACATGGAACAGTTCTCAATGAAATGAATGGGAATCAAACCCATGCACAAAGGTCACTATTTGGCCTTTATCTAGGTCACATGTAGACAATTCACTGTCTCTTAAATTCCCACTCATACCACAAAGCTTACTGACCTGCTGTGATCCGTCTCCATTCACTATGTGAGGCATCATGGCTACCTCCCCATTCAGCAATGGTGGCAGCTCCAGCGGAATTTGGTCGGTCATCATCATTGTGACGTACATTCATGGAGAATTTTCCTCAACGGGCTTCCTGCAAGACAGATATTTTTTAGAATTGATTTTCTTAATGGAGACTCAGAAAAATCTATTCCTATTTCACTAGTGTGATGCCCTTCCCATTCATCCCACTTGCTTAAAATGTTATATCCTGGACTGAGGGAGATCTGAATGGATACAAGGACTGTTACTGGCTTTCAGCTCATGTTATAGATGAATTCACTGGTTTCTAAGAAACATTTCAGAACGAATATTCAGCAAAACAACAGGGCAAAGACTTTATTCTTTTTCTTCAGGCCTTTTCCAGCATTAACATCTTCAGCCAACACATTCACACAGATTTGAAATTCCTGAATGACAGTATGACAATTTATGGTTCAGTCTGTTGATTTGTAATGACACAATGCTCCTGCTGACAAAGCAGCATTCACACATCGGAAAACCATGTCATTCACTGAGGCAGGGAAGGGGGTTAAGCGCCCATGAACAACAAAAATTTTGTCTAGCAAGGGTAAGTGTAGACACAGCTTTTGGAATCAGCTCTCTTTGGATATTTAACATTCAGAAGAGGTTCTATTATTTTTGACATCTGAGGCTTTATCTACACATAAAAGCAAAGTGTGGCCACAGCACGAGCACTGGGAGAGAGATCTCCTAGCACTCTATGTAAACCACCTCCATGATATAGACCACTATCACCTCCCAATGCTATAGCCTGGTCCACACTGATGCTTTACTGCACCATAACTTGCTGCACTCAAGGGGAGGGTGTATTTTCACACTCTTGAGCCAGAAAGTTACAGCTCTGTAAAGTGCCAATGTAGATTTAGCCTGAGGCACAGCAAGAGCCAGGTGGTTTTAATCCCTTGATAGCACCTCTACAGATAACCTGAATTACCAAATTCAATTTTCTGTGGTTCTCATTTGTCTCACAAATGAAAGTGCTTTCCTAAAATGTTATCCAATATATAGAATGCGGACCACCTTGTATGACAGCACATAAGAATTTGTAATGAAACAACACTTTCACTATAATACCACCATTCGCAGCTAATTATCTGATGTATTATATAAGAAAAGTTGCTAAAAATAAGGTGAGAGCTTCATAATAACAAATCTTATAATTCAGTGTTAATAGTACCATCATGCTGTTTTACAAGGCAATAATCCAGTTCCCTTAATGAATAAACAACAGGCCCTAAAGTCAAGTAGTTTATCCTGACAAAGGAAGCAGATTATTTGCACAAACCCCCTACAAACCCCATGGTCCTAATACTAATCAAATTTAATTAATGGCTTTCATGCCAAAGAATCCCCAAATGCTTACAAAATGATTAATATACACAATCAATAAAATCTGGGTAAGAAACCTATGAATTGTGGTGAAGCATAGTAACCAGGTAGGTAACTGGTATATACAGTCCTGAACAATTGCACACAGAAAGGAAATTTTGGGGAGAAAACAAGGGAATCCTATTTATGCAGTGAATATTGCAGGATCTAATGTCTCTGTGGAATAGACAGAACTTTGCTCTTTCAAGTTACAGCTACGAGAACTGTAAACATAAATAGTGTGGAATTCAAGGTATCTACTATAGGAAGACTGAGAAGCTGAGTCAACCTGCCAGGATTAGAACCTGTGGTTCCATGGAGTCTAGATATTTCAAACTTGATATGCAGACCACTAAGCCACTCCCTCCTCTCCTGCTAGTGTTGAAATTTAGATTTTAAAAAGTGTTGTTTAAATACAAGTGGATGGGACACTAAAATATGCTCTCTCTTCACCAATACATATTTAGATTTATTAAAGATTAGCCCATCCAGAGCTCAACATTAAAATCCTTTCAGCTGCAGAGCAGCTGAACGATCAGAGAATAAATCAGATCATGAGTAAATATTCTAATTAACCTGAAAGGCCCACTTATATAATGAGAATGATTGAGGTGTCTATTTAAAACACTGGAATCCTTTGAGCTGTGGAAACATCATGTCAAGCATCCTTATAGAAAGCAATGGTGAACCAATCTACATCTCTTCCATAGCAAGAGTCCATCCTGGGCATACATCTGTCAAGGTTATTTTTACAGTTGATTCCATGATTCAGAAAGGTCTTTCTGATGTTCTAGATATCCTGAAAATATCGCTTTTCTAATTGTCACTCCAAGGTGATATAAATAGAGGGTCACTATTTCAAAATGCCAGCCTCTTCGCCTTTTATCTGAGACCCAATTATAGGACAAATGCTCAGCAAATATGAAGAGCAACAAGATGTATCCAACAAAAGGAAAACATATGTATCAATAAGTGGCCAGCTAAACAACAAGGCTATGTCTTTATGTTTCAAGTCTCATTCCAGGCCTGGATCAAGCATGCGTGTAAGCCTCATGTAACCCACACAGCTAGGGCACGACTAGACTACCAGTGGCTTCTGAAAGAAGATATGCAAATTAGGCATGAATTTGCATATCTTCTTCTGATCCCTTTTTTGGAAATTTAAAAAAAAAAGCAGTGTAGATGGGGGTTTTTACGCAAAAACTCCATCTAGACTGCCTTCTTAAAAAAAAAAAAACTCTTCCAAAAACACGATCAGAAGAAGATACACAAATTTGCACCCAATTTGCATACCTTCTTTTGAAAGCTTCTTTGCGAGCAGTCCAGACGTAGCCTTAGTGTGGTTCACTGTCTCATACAGTGGCACCTAGACCACAGCAACAGATAAGAACAAGAGACCTCTACAGCATGGGCTGAGAGCCAGCTAACTTTTAGCTCAAAGGGTAGAGGCTCCTATACAAAGCTCCAGAGGTCCCAGGTTCAAATTTGTCTGGTGGCCGTTACACTCATTCTCTTATGGTCCTTTATCATTTGCCCCATATATTGACCCACAGTGACTACCCACACAAAAAAAGAAATCTGGAAATCAAATACCTCCCCGGCTCACGACAGTAAGTACCATTAACACCATTTGCCAAAAAAATTTCCTTGGCTATATAACAAAGTTAGCAGCTGATAAAAAGTCTTCTCTACTTGCTATGTGAGCTACAGAAGTTGGAGTCCCTTCCTCCCTCACACCTTTCTTCACCAAAGCAGCTTTGCCAATTCTCACACTTTTTACGGCAAGTACTGCACTATACCTGGGGTTTCTTAAAGCCTCAGCTTTTTTTTTCCCCCCCAATTTCTCACCCTCATGATTGTGGAGAAAAGTTTGAATCGTACAAGTTCAAAACCCAGAATATAGCTCAAATAAACACCAACATTATTTTAAAATCTCACAATTTTGTAGTTCATAATTTTTAATCTCTGAGGATTGGCAAACCAATCTAGAGCACATATGTCCCCAATTCATTCCTGTGTTTTTAAGTATATATATAAAACTTCACTAAGGAGTTCTCAAAGGATTGCAAGGCAGACAAGAGCCACTATCAACACATTAAAATGCACGTACATATAAATGTCAAATCCAACCAGTCTGAATCTGGAAATTTGACTTGTAAAAGGGACATTTTTTTATTCCAAAATAATGCAATGTTATTTCATTTATTTAAATATAAACTATAGTTTGAAGCTATGTTTTTCCATAGTAAATTTTCCCACTCCAGGCACAACAAAAGAACATGCTAACATGTTTTGCTATATGTCATTATTTAAAGTTTAGTAGTTACATTCTCACTATCAGCCATGTCTACACTACATATTTTTCAGACAAGTTTCCTCCCATTGCCAATACTGGGGCAACTCCACCAATACTGGCAACACTACTGGTGACAAGGCACTGATGGCCATTGGAATTTTTCCAGCACAGTCATGTAGGACCTCTTTTCTGCAGGATTACGTAGAATGCTGTTGAAATCCCTGTCAACTATAGGAGACTTCTCTACCCTAGGGCTTACAGTATTACTACCACTCATGGAAGTGCACCAAGTCTTTAACAATGGTGAGAAATTTTCACCAGAAAGCCTTAGTGTAGATACAACAATTGAAACCCCAGGTGAAATTATACCATAGATTTTAATATGTCAAGTCCTAAAGTTTTAAAACTAGTTTCACATACTAACCCTTTAGGTTTCTCTTTCTTACTGATTCTTAATTAACAAAACAATTTATCTTTCAAACAACCTCCTTCCCCCGACACAATGCATGGGTTTCTCACATAAAACCAATTCCATTAATTTTCTTGACACACAAAGGTTGGTATGCAAGCTCTGTGTTTAGCTTTGTCTCTAAGGAGTCAAGTACATTAATTGAAAGAAAACTCTAGGCCAAGAGACAGAGAAAACAAATTCAGAGTTCAGGACATGAAAACTTCTCTGCTTTGCTTAACAAAATATGAACTGCCATATATTAATCCAAAGCCTGAATCAAACAAAACCCCAAAGTTTTCTCAGGTCCTAAAAAGTTGAATAAACTTAAGCTTTTAGAAAATATTTCCTGTGTGTCTGCATTCCCTGGGTTTGGCTGGTACAGGATTCGGAAATACCACTATTTAGTGAGAGGAGCTATGTTCCCAATCTAGTTATATCCAGGAAATACTGGAAATGTCATAAGATTTCCAGCTCGGTTTCTAGACCAGGGAAGTAAGGATTAGCAACCAAGCTTTTGGATGTCTCTTCCTCCAAACTGACTCTTCATATTTGTTGATATTTACTAGGCAATGCCATAAACCTTATCATCTATTTGTAATTCAATGTCCTGCCTCTCACAAAATAAGAATTAAATCCTTAAGTTTCATTATTGATTCAATATGTGAATTAGTAATATATAGGAGCTGCATATGGCAATAAACAGAAACTGAAAAAACAGAACTAAAACAAATGTCCACATATGATCAATTAATATGACCCAGCATGTTCAGACACAGTTATCCTTAAATTCCAACAGGACTTTAAACACAAAGCAATCTAACTTTTCCTAGAAAGTGCTGACTATACTCTAATTACAGTATAAGCCAAGACGAGTCATGATTTTTCCACTTTCTTTTACAAAATCAAAAAACTTCTTCCAGCTAAAAGCAGACAGCTTTAACGATGAGAACCTAGCAAAAGGAATAGTTCTTCTAAAATAATTTAGCTTTATGAACTTCTTTCTATAAAATCTAAGTTTTTATTTGGGTCTAACTCTTTGAAAGCTACAAAATAAATGTCCTGCTTTAAAAATCAAAATAATTTGAAACAATACATTTTGTACTACTAGGATGACCTTTTAGAATCTTAGCAAAACCCTGTACCCCTATCTGTATAAAATTTAAACCAGTAAAACCTGCTTCTTTTTAGGGTTGAGAGTCCAATGTGGATGGGGGTTGGGGAGCCGCTATTTATCTGTGCCTCTGGCAAGTATAGGCGCTTACAGTTTGCATTGTCCAATGGCTGTGAATTGCCATTCCCAGCCAATGAGAGCTGCAGGAGTAACTGGGACATTGCTTCCCACAGCTCCCATTGGCTGGGAATGGCGATCCAGAGCCAATGAGAGCTGCAAATGCCATACCTGTGGAGGCACAGGTTAATACAATGGCAGTGACCTCCCCTCCCCTGGTCCCCCTTCCCCCCGCCTGGGGCTAATCCTGACTAACCAGATCTGGCCTGTGGGCTAGTATTTGCCCACTTCTGGTCCCATGCTTTCAGATTATGTAGTTAAATTCTTAAGCGTATGTATACTGCACATAATGTTACTATGCGTGGGAGAATGTCTTTCATTGTATCATTAATGTTAAACAAGGATTCTGACAACAAAATTACAACTTTCAAATAGGACAGCTTTTCAATACCTTTCAATGGTAACAAAATGACCATTTCAATTCCGGCAGACTTGCAGTAACTTGCCCAGACCACTGTTAAAGACTCCTTAGAAAAAAACCAACAACTAGGAAAGTAGGAAATTATAATACGTAAGACATCCATTGCTTTTAAAAAGTAATCATCCTGATTCACTTTTCAGGATCCAGACTCTACAAGTACAGATGCACTTCCTGACCCACCCAGAGATGCTAGAAATAGCTTCTGGAGAAGTACTGACAGTGGCTAAAAAAGGGAATACAATAGAATCTCAAATGAAAACAACTGAATCAGTCTCATTCAAACAGCTGAAGAACATAATCTAATTTGCTGTAGTTCTCATATATACACTCATGAGGGGGAAGGCAGAGGGAATTTTCTCCATTTTGAATGTGGACCTGAGTGTTTTAAGATACATATCGTCTACAGATAATCTAAAAGACTCCCTTCCTCACTATTTCCATTCCAGCAATACTAAACATCTTCTGCAGGAAGTTAATTCACATCCTTCGTCTTGGCTAATTGCCAACACCTACCTAAAAGCAAAGTAGCCAAGTATAGCATGGACATTGTTACTTTACAGGAAATCATCTGAAGCTATGGCTATCTTGCTGGCAAAACAGAGAAGTTTGGGGGGGGGGGGAGAGAGAAGGCCTGGTCTACACTGCAGACTTATAATAGTATAATTACATAGCTCAGATTTGTGAAAATTCCACACCCAAGAGCAATGTGTTTTTTCTGACCTAACCCCTGATGTGGACAGTGCTGTGTCAAAAGGAGGGCCACAGCATTTTTAGAGTAGATCTGTCCTACATATTTGATTCTGGGAGGTGATGAGCACCCTTACTTCCAAAGAGTCCAAACCTTGAGGGGTTCAGACCTCTGCTGAATACCTTTGGACAGTTTTCAGTGCCTGTGAAGATGTGTTCGTTCAGTCATTGGACTCAATACCTGAGATGCATTATCTGACACTTTCATGAGAACTGAAAGAACCAACATGCAAGTATTTCCAGAAATATCTGCAGTATGGAAAAAAAATAAAAATAAGGAGGATTGGTAAGGAAAAAAATCAATTTTTCTGCACTGAACAAGCAATAACTGCAGTGCAAAGTATTCTTCTATGAAAAGAAATGTTTCATTGGTACAATTTAGTAAACTTCTAGAAAGCATGTCAGCTCTTTTGAATGTATGAGCATTGGTAGCATAGTAGTTCTGTCTTGCTAATTAGAGAGGTCAGATTCCCAACAGGATAAGATTAGGGCTTTTCAACTGGGATGATTTTGAATTGCCTCTGCTAGAGAAAGAGAAGTGAAAAGCATAGGTTAGGCACACAGCCACTTCAAGGTTTTCTACGAGTAGGGCTTCCGACCTTCCTAAAGGGCTTCTTTTGTGTTATTAATAATACTCCACAACAGCACACTGTCTTCAAAGTGCTTTTGCAACCCCCCAGTTAATGAATCCAGCTTTTTAGATGATATTTAAAAACATATTTCAAAAAAATGTATCTAAAATCAACATGTACAATATGATCCAATTTTTTATTCCAGGTAAACAGTATTCTCCGGCGCTGCAGCAAGTGCAGCTGTATACAAGCAAAACTCCTGCCATGGCTTGCCACTTGAATGCAAGCAGGAGTGGTGATAATTGTTCATATAGGAAAAGCCTCTTGAGACATGAGCAGTACCTGGAGGTATGCACACAGCTGGCTGGCCAGGGAACAAATAGTCTGGAATTTGTCTTCTTGTCTGATGTGTGTTCATTAGCCTAGTTAAATCACATCTGTCTGAAAGACGACTTAAACCTAAAAGCATTCTTTCTTTGTTTAATTGCAAACATGGTAGGCTAATCTGAAAGCAACTCAAGAGACAGACCTATTTGTAACAATTTATATGTTTTAATTGGATTGGTTAGGATAAGACAGATCTTTGTGCCAAACTGGTCTTCATCCTTTATTTCTTTTCAAAAAGACTACATGTAGCAGGAATGTCTGATTGAAAAACTGACTAGCGTTTAGAAAAGGGTGACCATTGTTTCTCTACAGCAGTGTCACGAATATTAGATTACCATGTCAGGCCTACCCTGTAGAGAACACTCCAACAAATGAAAACAAGTGTTTAAGTTTAAATATATATACACAAAAAGACAAACAGTTAAGCACTATATCATAACTTTAAAGCAGAGGATGATGGATGGGATTGTCAAAGAGCTGGCGGGTAGACAATGATTCCTTTCCCATAATTTTTAAGTTTGTTTTTCCTCCTTCTTCCCCCCTCCCCACATTGGAGCAAAAATAAAACCTTTTGAACATTTTCATAAACTGTAATTTTTTCAAAACCTCATTTTTTTTAAATTGAAAAGGTCAGTTTTCAAAACAGGTCTGTCTAACTTGAATCTCAGAAACTTTTTGCTGAGACTTCATCAAAATCAAAACATCGATTAAATAGTACATTTGAACTACAACAACAAAAGCTTAGTTGAATATATACCAATCAGCTCTACATTGACTCTGGATCATCAGTCTCTCTGATTCCCACTGAAAGTTAATGGAAGCTGCCCCTAAATCAGCCAGGTGCTTTTAAAAATCCCATGTCAAAAGTCCAATCTGAACAGCAACTTCAATGTGGCTGCAGTCAAACAGGTGCAGAATTAGAGCCAGAGTCATTCTAACTTGTGAATTTGGCCTCTTGTATGTGGGAAAGAATCATTTTCCAGTCCAATCTCATGCATTGTATGGTGATTACTGTGCATTAGAAATGGGCCTAAAGCAGAAACTTGGGTCATAATGCTGAATTTTGGGATAGGGGTGAAGGCACAAAATCTGTATTTACATTTTGCTGCTTTGGCCCATCTCTGATCTAAATAGATTACACCATTCTATTCCTGGGAAGGGCATTTTAATTTTTTGCAATGAAACTTTACAATAACCAGACGTGCTAAACACTATTCCAATTTCTAGCCCAGCAAAAAAGTGTCAATTCTGTGCACAATATTTTTGAGATTCAATTTTTCCAGCCTGATGTG
This sequence comes from Pelodiscus sinensis, assembly GCF_049634645.1. Classification (NCBI taxonomy): domain Eukaryota; kingdom Metazoa; phylum Chordata; order Testudines; family Trionychidae; genus Pelodiscus; species Pelodiscus sinensis. The sequence continues at coordinate 39,999,855 of NC_134720.1, read as the reverse complement.
CACTGTATTCATTTATAGACGCCAAAGTAATTAGAAAAGAACATGGCATTCAATATGTCAATTATAGGGGAAGGAGGCACAGAGACATCCAACACACTAGCTGCAGATATCAAGACTGCAACAGCATATCAGGAAAGGATACGCTTAAGAATGAGATTAGGCCAAAGGGCAGTATACCATGAGACAACTAAAATCTGTCAATGTATGATACCTCTTATGAATTACCAGAGCAAAATCAGCAGGATGGGACACAGAGGAGACCTTAATCATTAAAGAAATAAAGAAACTCTGCCAGCCTTCTTCCACATTTTCTGTTGTTCCAAGATACCTTATGCACTCTTGGAAACTTACCAAGATTCTTCCTGGTGAGTGGGTGGGTGCGGTGCAGTGTGTGTAGCCCCACAAAATGATCATGCCCAAAATGGACATCAACTCAGATAATACAATGGCACCAAATGCATTCATATCAATGAACTACACCAGGAGCAAATGTAGCTTAATAAAATTATCCAAGATCAATAATGACAACAGCACCTGAACAGAACAACTTCACCAGCACTCTGAGAACTATCCATGGATTCCCAGCATTCTCCCTTGGGCAGAGAGCATTATAGCTAAATTAACCTGCTGTTCAGTAAAGTCTGTTCTGTAAACTTTATAGATACACCTTTGCTCTATGAAATGAAAATAATGCTTAATGGACACTGTCATTCAAACTGTTATAAGCTTTTATCAGACAGCCAAATTACAGACAGCCAAACTACAAATAAAATAGTGATACTTTCAGATGTATTAAGTCAGCTACCATTTTATGAAAAAAATATTTCTTTACATTTGTATAAGCATCTCCTAGGAACTAAAAATAATTAGCAGTCTTTCCTTACCTATTGTATCCCTTCTCCTACACAAGAGCATCTTTCTTTCTCCTTTTCCACCTCTTTAAAAATACATTAGACAGAGCTAACCCTTCATACACAGCAGTAGCTATGGGTGGTTGTCGGGTTTTCAAATGTCTTGTGGAGCTTAAAAAATATCTGCCTGATTATAACAGCTTTAAGAATGACTCAGGATCGGTTTGACCTTTTTAGCACGTCTCTCTACCTTTCTGCCAAATTTAAAAGGTAACATTTATATATTTCATAACCTTGCATGTGACTTCTCTCACATTAGGGATATTCAGCAGCTTCCTCTTCTCAATAAAAAACACATCTGATGAGAAAGAAAAATGTCTCTATTGGCAAGAGTGTGGCCAGCTTCCATACAAATTAGCCCTCTGCTTCTCCTAACTACCCCACACCACCCCAAAGAAGTTAGCAAGGCAGCAGGACCATGGCTGATTATTTACAGAGCTGGCACACCACAGAAGGAAGAGTATGTGGTGCTTACCCCTACTGCTGGCACAGCTGGTGCCTTCCCTCCATATGCAGAAGAATCCTGGGAGACTTGTGCCTCAGAAAGGCACAATGCTCTGAAAGATCCAAAGCTTTCCCTAGAATGCTGCACTCCACACCACTCCCACACCACCACGGCGCAGTTTGGCTCTGGTGCTTTTTTGCAAGAAAACATGCAGTGTTTCATTAGTTAGAACTGAAGTAATTCACCGATTTTATATACTGTTTCAATATTAGCTGTCTTTAAAAAAGACTCTCTGGACCTTTCAGCATTCTAGATTCCATTTATTTGACACATCCATGGGTCACTTTTTCCTGAAGAGACATTTCACAATACAGGGTGAACCTTTCTAGTCTAGAACCCTTGGGATCTGATTGATGCTGAACTAGAAAATTTGCTGAACTATGGGAGGTCAATAATGTCTAGCAACATTACCAACACTTCTACTGCTTTCTGGGCTCCTAGAAGACATTTAGGCATAAGTTAAAACTAAACAACAGCACAGAACACTGAGGTTACGTCTCCACTGCACTGTAGTTCAAAATAAGATAGGCAATTTGCGTAGGTCAAATTGTGTATCTTATTTCAATCTTATTTCGAAACAGCACCAAATTGCAAAATAACCCGCTATTCCAAAACATCCTTTACTCCTCATGGGAACAGGTTTACAGGGATGTCGGAAGAGCGAGCCTGTTATGTTTTGAAATAACGGGCTTGCTGTTAAGACGCAGGACAGCTATTTCAGGATACTCCAGTATGCCGAAATAGTGTTGCTATGTAGATGCAACCTGAGCGCCAGGATTTCTGGCTGTAAACAAACTTTATGGGACTGCGTGAAACTTGGCCGAACCCATAGTAAGTGGACATCTGGCTAACTGACATCATGCTGGATCAACAATGTTGCCAGACCAGAGAGTGCCAGACTAGTGAAGTTCAACCTGTAAAACACAGAGCTAAAGTAAAAAGATATTCTGTAAGCTTCAGAGTGGTTTTTAAGAAAGCTACTCCCAGAAGACCTAGTTCAGTTGCTGATGTGAATGGGTACAAAGCTACTAAATCCAACAGTGTTAACCCCTACTTACTCTTTGGCACCGATCCTGCAAATACTTACGTGGGTGCTTAACTTTCAACTGTGGCAGGGGCGGGCAAAAGGGCCTCTGCAGGACGGCCCGTGGAGGCCCTGCTGCTCCCACACCCCCTTAATTGGCCTGGAGGGGAGCACGCAAAGTCGCCTCCCGCTCTGCCAGGAGCACATGGAGCTTTGAAGTGCTGCGCGCTGCTCACAGAGGGAGGCGGGGGGGAAGGAAGCGGAGGAGGCTTCGTGTGCTCCCCTGCCCCGAGGCCTATCAGGCCTTGCAAGTAGCCCGCAGCACTAAAAATTGCCACGTGGTCCTTGCAAGGTGGCAGGCTTCCCGCACCCTGATTGGCCTGGGGGTGGGGGAGCATGCCACGCCTCTTCCAGGACACGGTTGCCTAGTGCAAACGGGGGGAAATTATGGTCTGGGGGTGAGGTAGCCCCGCCCAGGGCCGGCTTTAACGAGCGCGGGGCCCAATTCCGGGGGCGGGGCCATGCATGCGCGGGGCAGCACTGCGCATGCGCCACGCACCCGGGGCGGCCCTGTGCATGCACCGCACACCCCAGGTGGCACTGCGCATGCACCACACCTGAGGCCCCGCGCATGTGTTGCGTGCCTGGGGCACTGTGCATGTGTCGCGCAGCCGGGAGCAGGGCCCCCTTAGGCGCGGGGCCCCATTCCGAGGAATCGGCCTAAAGCTGACCCTGGTCCCGCCCCTTCCCGTGTAGCCCCAGCCCCTTCCGGGGTGGCCCAGGGCTACTTCAAAAAAATTTTAAGTGGCCCCTGAGCAAAAATTATTGCCCACACCTGAACTGTGGGCTTCCCATTGAAGTCAATAAGACATAGAGATGCTAGGGTTGCCAGATGGTTTCAACAAAAATACCGGACACACTTGACATTACATTATAATCTACATTACACCTTATTGAGAAAATACCGGACACTTATATTTTCTCATTTATATTTTCTCAATTTGTTTCCCAAACAGAAAGCTCAAATACTGGACTGTACAGTTCAAAACCGGACACCTGGCAACCCTAAAAAGATGAGCAGGGCATCAGGCTATTGGTTCTCAACCAGGGCTCTGCAGTCCCCTGGGGGCTGCAAGCTGGATTCAAGGGGACACAGGGTCCCAATTTCTGGAGCCCCTGCAAGGCTGAAACCAGGAGCACAGTCACAGGGAGCCCCAAACCCCAACACCCCGTGTGAGGCTGAACTCAGTAACAGAGCCATGAGGCTGAATCCCTGAACACTGGCATTCCCTTGTACCTGAAGCCCTAAGTCCTGGCATCTCTTGTGGGGCTGAAACTTCAAGCTCTTTCCCGGCCTCCCCCTCTCAAGAGCCCTGGAGCCACACAGGAAGAAGTGGCCCACACCACAAAGCTGTGTCCTCGTAGCGCGCGCGCGCGCGCGCACACACACACACACACACACACACACACACCTGGTGAAACCCTAATGAGGCCACCCGCTGGCCCCTGGAGTTTTTAACAGTATGTTGGGGGGAGGAGGAGCTCAGAAAGAAAAAGGTAGAGAGCTACTGCCTTAGGCTAACATGCACAAGCATGTTTCTCACATGCAATAATCATATAAAGACCTGAATTCAGATATGACACATGCTTCAACCTAATATGTTTAAGCCCACAGCTAGTGTATGAAAAGTAATTAGGGTCACAGTTAAATTAATCCCATAACTCAGTGATGCAGAGTCCTCTCTTCTAACCCTACTGTCTCCACTCGGTCACTAAAACTGAAGCTTGTTAACATCTTGAAAACATTTATCTTATCTAAAGTATTAATACTTTGTATTATCACACATACATTTTGAAGATAAGTCAGTAACAATTCACCTACAGTAAGTCTATTCAAGTCTATTGGCATGGATCAAATTAACCGAAAACGTACTTCCTGCTCTGTAAGATTTAAACGTTTATGTACATCTCTTGCAAACAGGCAATAGCAAATAAATACAGCAGACTCCATTAAAAACTTGGTTTCAGCACAGGTTCACAGGTTTTTGCCAGGCAGGCTTCTTTACTTTAGCCATTTACTGTTAACCTGGCCTCCTGGTTGAAGTGGTATTGACAGTGAATAGCACTTTGTATTATTGTGGGAAATCACTTCACACAAATCTCCCATTCAACTCTGGGATTGAACAATAGGCATTCACATAGAGAACTGGAGCAGCTACGGGAAGGGAGCACCTCTGGATACCAGTTAGAGGAATTTCACTGTAAATGCCACAGTCTCAGGCTCTAATTGCCTGGATTTCAGAATAAAACAAAACAAATATATTCCAATATCAGGAGGGGAAAACAAGGCAGATAAAACATCTTCTGCTGCCTCAGTTTGGTACAACTAAAAGGAAAATTCTCCAATAACTTTTTAGATTCTTCGAGTTGCATTATGGAGCAAAATGTACAAAATGGTACACAGGATTGCCAAGTGTCCGGTTTTGAACTGGACAGTCCAGTATTTGAGCTTTCTGTTCGGGGAACAAATTGAGAAAATAGAAATATCCGGCATTTTCTAAATAAGATGTAATGTAGACTGTGATGTATTGTCAAGTGTGTCCGGTATTTTCATTGAAACCATCTGGCAATCCTAATGGTACAACACAAAGAGATGTAATACCTTTCAGTGAGTTTGTGCATGCTTGAGGTGGACTAAAACAACACAACAGGAGGCAATTATGTATTCAACTGAAAATAATAAAAAAGGTATCTATTTCCATACTGCAATGGTTTGGATCTTAAAAGCGCTTTCATTATTGGTTACAACTAGGGATATAAGCGAGCAGTCGAGTAGATGACTACCTGAAAAGCCTAAGCTTATCAGGTAGTCAAGATGACTACCTGTCTACTTGCTTCCCCCCAACTTGCTGCCTCTGTATCAGAGGCAGCAAGGGGGAGTGGGGAGAAACAGGAGCTAGTGCTGGCTTAAAAGCCAGTTCCCTCCAGAACTCTCTCCGCTTTGCTGCCTGCCCCTGCCGCGTGGCTGTCTCTTATTAGAGACAGCAGTGGAGGACTCTGGGGGTAGGAGAGGCTGCCAGGAAGCAGCCTCTGCCCACGGCAGGCCCAGGATCGCTACTGGCAAAGGCTGGTCCAACAGCAGCCCTGTTCACGGTGGCTCTGGTTGGCTGTGGGCAGAGGCTGCAGGACTCAGCGCGAGCTGGGACTGAACAAGCCCAGCTCAGTCTCAGCTGGCGCCAGTCTGGGACTGCTATGGCTCTGTATTTTAAAATGTAAAATGCAAAGCCACAGTGGTCCCAGCTGGTGGCGATCTGGGACCTACCCCTGCTGCAGCTCTGCAGTTTAAATGTAGAGAACCTGGGCTATCTGCACACCGGGCTCCTATTACAGTTAAGCTGCAGAGCCGCAGTGGGAGTAGCTCCTGGACTGGCATGAGCCATGACTGAGTGCCTTCCCTTATCGACTAATAGTGTAGTCAATACAAATTAGATCAACTACATGATCAGTCAGTTACCTGCCTCTTAACATCCTTAGTTACAACTATAAAATATCAGGCTCCTTAAAAATAATGATGCTTCAAAACTAGTAACAAACATGTAACTGAACACTTTTTATTCATAAAACATGAAGTTGACGAAATAGCGCTAAATTTTATCTCAACTCCCGTTTTACGTAACAGCAACGCCAATGAAGTTAGTCTTGATTTACACCAGTATGACATGAAAATCTGGCCCAGTTCCAGAAAGCAATGCTCCTAACTACAATCCAGACTGGATACAGGTCAGCAATTTTTCAACAATTTAAAATTCTACCAATGAATCTCCGGAGTTGAGTAATAGAGTCATAACTGGATCACATTTTCAAAGTGGTAATGCACTTGCGGATATCTGAAATAGTTTCGAAAACAAAACTCTGGACTTCAAATTGCCCTGTAACAGAAATGGAAGAGACCCAATATATTAAGTCTACTATTTTTCAAAATCAAGAATGAACCCTCAACCGCCTAATGTATAATGTATCAGATAGTAAACTGACAAAATTGTGAAGAGGAGAGTGGATAGCCTCCCCAGATCCCTGGGCAAGGTGGGGTGGAGGAAGGTACCACACTTTCAAAAGGGGCAGAGCCATGACAACCAGCCCTCAGCACTGCCTAGACCGCAGCATACTACACAGCACTCCATGGCAATTTAAAAGGCCCAAGTAGTTTTCTGAATCACTGGGCCTCAGACACCTGTTGGCAGGCTCGAGCCAACGATGGTCATTTCATACAAGAACTCTGAACCTGCCTTGGAAGGGTGTACATGTAAACTGCAGAAGCCTCACTGAAGTTAGCAGGAGTCCAATTGTAAAATCATTATTTACGTACAGCACAAAGCACAGCAATGAACAAATTAGAACAGTCTTACTAGCATCTAAACAATCTTGTGTGTTAGCAATGCAGCTCATGGGCTAATATTTTAAGGCCCCTTTATATTGCCAGAGCAGTTTAAAACAACTTCTGCATAAATACGACTCAGGCCTAGGTACCTGAGATATAACTAGAATGTGTTCGTAGAAAGAGCAGCTGTAGAGAACCAATTCTTGTCCCACCTATCCCAGTCCTCTTTTTAACTAGCATTATGTAAGCTCTGAATCTATATGCTTCTCTTGCAAAACTGATGTAGCACATCCAGCTGCAAGGACTCCTGTCAGTCACCTCCAAGAGGTGCCGATTCCTCATCACAGTCAGTGGAAGTCAGAGGTAGCTGTTGTCAACAGAACTAAATTAGCACTGCTCCTGGTGATGAGCACTATAGCCAATTACTAGATAAGCTTTTATATTAAATTAGAAAATGACTCTACTTTATTAAAAAAAAATACACAAAACCCAGCACTGTTGGTTGAAATGCAGCCGGGTGGCACCAAGCCAGGGGAAACAGATGCTCTTCCCTCACTATGCGTAGTATGCATTCAGGAGCAACATTCCTAATAAGTGGGAGTTATTGGTTAATAAGTTGTGAATAACTCTTTGTAACTGAAGATTTCTTAATATTTCAACTTCGTATCCTCTTTACCTTGCAAGTTGCAGTAAATCCCGAAGAGGCACCAAAGTCTTTAAAAAAACAAAACAAAAAGCAGCACCAAAAGGAAGGATGTCAGCATAACTTAGGCAAACCAGTTTTCAAGTACTGGAAAAGTGGCTGAAAAGTTCAAGAAAGGTCACTTGATCCCTACTACCCAAACTAAAATTAACAGTTCATAGCTTGTTATTTTCAAAGAGTCTGGATAACAATATTACTGAGCAAATTTTTCAAAAAAGGTATGAAAGGAGATTAAAAAACAGTTTCTTCTAAAGAAACATCCAGAGGCCCCAAGAAAAGCAACATCCTATTGTGCAAGACTTTGTAAAAACAGAGTAAAAGTTATTGCCACAAAGTGTTTATGACCTAATTTAAGACAGTACCTGTAACAAGCATTCAGTAGGAAAAAGAAAAGATTCACGAAACCTTAACAACATACTTTTAGAGAGACCATCTATATGCACAGCTGGTTGCAAGACAGTTAATTGATAAAAACAAATGCACACACTAGAAAACTGAAGTCTATGCTTGCTATCTACCTAACATTATCATTTGGCAGCATAGGTATGAACTCCATAAGTGTTCTAGGACTAGAAAAATTAGCGGGTGCTGGATCCCCAAGCTCCTCCCACATTCCTCCCCTCCATCCCTCTCACCTGCTGGTGGTCCTACCTGCTGGTGGTCCCAACCTCCCACACTCTCACAGCACTTCCAGAGTTCCACCAGCAGTTCATTCACTGCATTCAGGAAGCTCCGGAAGGAGTAGCAGGCATGGGACATGCTTGAAGGAAAAGGCGGATACAAGGTGAGTGGAAGGGGTCAAACAAACCCCCTGGCTAGAGGTGAAGTCTGTGCCTATGTCCGGCAGTGTCCTACAGGCATCACAGTCTAAATGGGTTCTGAAGAAAGATTTGAGGGAGGGGGGATTACCTTTTTTTCCTGGGTCAGCTGGAATGGGGCGTTCCAGGCCTGAAGAGAGGCATGGAACAAAGTAGAAAGTTTCTTGGAGGAGAAGTGACTCATGGGCAATGAGACCTGATATCACTGATGGAACAGAGAAAAAAAGACTAGAACTCAGGTAAAGACCAGAAACCTGTTTTGATGTAATGGAGTCAAAGAAGGGAAGACTTCTTAGAAATACCAGGCAATAAGGAGAGCTTAAAAGCTAACTACTCTTTTGACTAACTTCATTCCTAAACTTTATGGCTTCATCACAGTTACACCAGGGACAAATGTAACTCCTAATTTTTAATAAATGCTACAACCAAGTCATTGTGAAAGATGGACGATTTGGTTACACACCTCTTGGTTGATGGCTTTCAGTCTGTTATTTCCCCAATGACAGCCAGTTCTAATAAACGCAAATTAAATGCTTTAAAAATAATTGTCATAACCAAATCTACACCTCTGTGGCAAGAGTTATGTCATTTGGACTTAAATCTACACCTCTGTGGCAAGAGTTATGTCATTTGGACTATTTACAATATCCTTTCAAGTGAATGAATTCAATTTAAATACAAGATATTAGTAGCTGTCTTCATGCAAAGGTATAATCACAATTTCACTGTTATTTGGGCTGCTTAGAGGTATATTCCCACAGATGTGTATGAAAGAACAGGGTGTAGGGATGTGTGATTTGCATTAAAATCCCTGAGAATCATGTAGTTAAAGCTCTGCCATATTCTCTGAAAGCTACCAAGTAAATATTACTTAAAATTAAAGCTCACTTTTGCATGAGGGAGGAAGCTATGCGGATACTACTGTAAATGGCAATGTTAGCTTGGACAGGGGTATGAGAGCTTCCAACGTGAAGAGATGGTCACCACATCATCATTTGACATTTACAATTACTTCAGAATAGTTTTCCTCCATTCTCTTTCCTCTCTCCTAGAGGATAATATTATATAAAAAGAGAAATGCTTTTATGTCTACAGAAAACTATACATGCCTGCATATAAATGTTTAGAATACGTCAGCATCTCTCTGTAATTTTATGCAGCAAAGAAACAGTTTGGAATAAACTGTATGGAAAACAATTTTTTTAAAAGTCTATTATTCATATAAATAGCTTCCATCACGCACAATATAATTAATTTTTTTGAATGCCAAAATGAAATCATCTTTTAATTTTGTGTTTTATGAGAGACACTTAATTGTATTAACATGCATCCAAGGCCAATAAAAGGGCACTCAATTTATGTTCAATCCTTTTTTCCAGCTTAAATATCACCCTAATATCTTGAATAATGTCATAGCAACCTAATATTCTAATGGAACAGCAGGGAACTGTAAACTTCACAGTCTTCCTAGTGCAGGGAGGATATTTCTCTCAGCCCTCCTGCAGAGAAGCCTTTCATACAGCAACTATACAAGAATTTTCTTTGTTCCACATGCCTATCTACCACCTCTGATTATTAGAAAAGAAATGTACCATTTTCCCAGGTTAATTTATACAGTTACAAACAACCAGAAAGCCTGCCACCACATAAAACAAGAGGTTCATGTAACACACAGTCATAGGGATGTGGTAGCTGAAAGGACATGGAAATAATCATTAATAACCTTTAAATGGATGGGAAGTAGAGTCCTCTTCAGACAAGGTTCCAAAAGTCTTGATTTTGATCAGGACTTCTCAAGTCTGCAAGCCTGAGGTGGAAAAATCTCATGAGATCAGACTGTCTCACAGAATTTCTCTCTCAGGCAAAAATAGAACATGCCTTCCTGCTGTATTTAATGATTCTGTTTTTAGTCCAGTCAGAATTCACAAGTACAATGAGGGGAAAATGGGAGAATAATTTTGTGAACATTTAAGAATCTCAAACTGTGGTTAGAAATCAGCCCAAGAAATGGGCAAAAAGTGGGGTGGGGTGGGAAGGTGGGAAATACGATGCGATTAAAAAAAAAAAGGAAGCTGTTTTAGAGGCCAGTGAATTGGTGGAGGAGCACACAATTTTGCCATAATTCCACCAAGCAGAAGAGAGCAAGATGTTGAATTTCTTAAAAAAGAGAGAGAGAGTTCAGAACAACTTAGAGCTATCCTCTGCAGTGAGACACAAAGGTCTTGTTTTACCTGTGCAACAATATTGAGAAAGTCTATTAGGAAGTTTTTTGTTTTCTTCAGTGCCTTACATAACATATGAATGACTCAGATTTCTCTCCATTGTCCCCACTTCACCATGTTTTATCTCTCTCATCTCATTTTCTGGACATATATGTCATACTGCAGAGCACAGAAGAAACTTGAACAAATCTGATGGAATGAAAGACCTTTTTCTAGATCCATGTTACTAAAGAGTCATTTTCACCACCACCATAGTTCCATCATGTTTGGACCAAAATTATAATGAATTACTGTTGACATGTGATGTGCTGGAGAGTGTCACTTGTAATACCAAATGAGGACATCTTAGCCCAAGCTTCTCTTTAGACAACCCGAGTAGAAGCTGAACACCAGCAGAAACAGACTGGCTGAGTCTAGACTGGCAAGTTTTTCCGCAAAAGCATAGCTGTCTACACTGGCCGCTTGAATTTCCGCAAGAACACTGACGATCTCATGTAAGATAGTGTTCTTGCGGAAATTCTATGCTGCTCCCATTCGGGCAAAAGCCCTCTTGCGCAAATACTTTTGCGCAAGAGGACCAGTGTAGACAACGCAGTATTGTTTTGCGCAAAAAAGCCCCGATGGCAAAAATGGCGATCGGGGCTTTCTTGCGCAAAACCGCGTCTAGACTGGCACGGACGCTTTTCCGCAAAAAGTGCTTTTGCGGAAAAGCGTCCGTGCCAATCTAGACGCTCTTTTCCACAAATGCTTTTAACGGAAAAACTTTTCCGTTAAAAGCATTTGCGGAAAATCATGCCAGTCTAGACATAGCCATTCTGTTAAGGGGGTATACTTGGAGAATCACGAAGCCAACCTGAAGCTCCTAACTCCAATAAAATCAAACTTAATTAAGGAGCACATTTTCAAAGCGGTCTGTTGAAATTTAGTTGTGATTTGAAATTCTAATTACAGGAGGCAATTTTTATCTTGATGAATAATGGAAAAAGCATATATTCACACAAGGAAATATTCTGCTACCTTCTAAAATCCAAAGAGGACAATGCCCAGGCACATATCTATAAATCTGCTTGCACAAACAGGAGACTGTCATATTTGTGCAGGCTGGACCTCCCTGGTCCAGTATCTTCAGAACCTAACTGATCCCAGATCAGGGATTTTGCCTGACATGGGAAGATCATTTCTGGCCCCCTTGCCACCAGCTCCCTCCAGCCCTAGCCTGACCGCTGGCCTCCGTGGCTGGCTCCTCACCTCTTGCTGGCCCCACTGACCCGGGGGCTCTTTGATATGGGCTCCCCTGTCCCCTTTGAATCGCATGGAGGCAGTAGTTTCAAAGGGGCAGCAGCCACTTTTGAAACTACCACCTCCACGCAATTCAGAGGGGAGGCAGGGGAGCCTGGACTCAGCTAGGGTCTTCCCAGCTGAGCCCAGGTTCCACGTAGCACTTACCAGCTGACCCCTGGTTCCAGGGGACTCCCCAGCTGATCCCGGGTCCTGGGGAAATGCTGCAGGGAGCCCAGGATCAGCTGGGAATCTCCAGCTAACCCTGGGCTCCAGGGCTGCCCCTTTGAATTCCCACAGAGGCAGTGTTTTAAAGGGGCAGCCCACCTCACAGCTGATCTGTGCAGCTGTGGCCTTGGGGTTTCAAAGTGGCAGCACCGCTATGCAGCGCTGCCACTTTGAAGTACCCCTTTCCCCCCTCCCCTTTTCTGCCTCTATTGAGGCAGCAAGGAGGGTGGGGGGAAGAGAATTGACTAGTCAACATTATTATCCGATAAGTAAATGCTTATCAGACAGTCAACTAGTCTTTAACATCCTTAGCCCCAATGCTGCGCATCCCACTGTCCTGCCAGCCTCCAGGGCTCCCAGGTGCTAGCGCTCCACCAGGACTCTCTGCTCCTGGAACATCCATGGTCCTTCTGAACCACAGATGTTGCTGGTCCAAAGTGTCCTGGTTATAGAGAGTTTCAACTTGTACCACAAAAAGAAGTGTACATCCTCACGTATTCATACACTTAACCCCTACCTGCATGAACACATTTGTTAGCCCAGAGCAGAAAAACATGCAGATATTTTTACTGACAATGTGAAAAATATATCAACAAACAGAAGCCTAGTCCAGTGGTTTTCAAACTACAGGTCGCAATCTTCTACTGGGTCGTGGAATATCAGGCACTGGATCTCACTGCTGCAGGCTGAGCAGGTGACCAATGAGGTGATAATGCAGGTTACCTTCCTGTCTTGCACTGAAGACTGTGCTGCACCCCAGAAGTGGCCGGCAGCAGGCCCAGCTCCTAGGCAGGTGGGGAAGTGAACAGGGCTCCGCACCCTGCCCTTGTCCTGAACACTAGCTCCGTACTCCCCTTGGCTGGGAACATGCAGCTGGCTGCTTCTGGGGCACAGAATAGTCTGTGAAGCCAGGAGAGGCAGGAAGCCGGCTGTAGCACCCCCACTGCACCACTAACTGTGAGCCACTGAAGGTAAGAATCTCCTGCCCCAGCCCTGATGCTCCACAAAGCCAGATTCCCCTCCTACACCCGATCCTCAGCTCCACCCAGAAGCACACAGTCTAGTCAAATTATGTTGGGTCATGGACATCAACAATTTTCTTCAACTGGGTCATGAGAAAGAGTTTGAAAACCACTGCCCTAGTCTGTCAAACCAGGCATCTGCGAGGCTCTACACTCAAATCCAGAGAATAAACTTGAGCGCTATCCTTCCTGGCAAACTTATGGTTTGGGTGGGGAGGGAGCTGTTGTTTTTTTGTCATTAACAGCTCTTTTCCTACAACATGTGAAAGATGTTGTTTTCATTTCCGGTATAAAAATCAAGCAATATTATCGCTTCACTATAACACATCCATCAGCTATTTTTCTCTTACATATCAATTCTTTTTTAGAAGTCTAACAAAGGTTCTTTAACACCAGTTATTCAGCAAATGGAAAAAAATGTGTGCATGCATGTGTGCATGTTGGGTTATTTTTTCCAAATCTGCTGATGAATATGTAAGCACTGCGTGGTGTTCCAGGGAAACCCTCCAAACCTCTGTAGACAGCTGTACAACATCTCTCCCCCTCCCCCGCTCCCCTTTCCCCCATTCACTAAGGAAATTCCCTCATCCTTAATGAATTCTGACCATTTTTTTCCACTGCCTGAGAAAAGTCCTGTGGTTAAAACTTCACATCTAATCTTGCTTTGTGTTCCTAGTTACTGACTTTATCAAAAACCCATTATGTATATTCTAACTCATGGACTTCGGGGTAAACTTTTTTTTTTTTTTAAAGATCATAAAACTATTGTCAACACTTAAACAGGGTGGCCAGAGCAAAACATTCCTCTTACTACAGAACATGGTTTAGATCAGCTATGTATAATTATGAATCCCGCCGCCTTTTTAAAAAAGTATTCCTTGTTCACTGTAGTTTTAAACAGAAAATAGCACAGCGAACATCCTATTTTTATTCAAAAGCTAACTCTCTGAAATTCGACACCATGACAAGTCACTTCACCCTCAATGCTCTCTCTGTCCAGAGAAGAAGAAAACAGATTTCACGATTGCTTAAAACAGAAGCCTGAATATTGAATAGCTGTTGTCTTTGAATCTGAATTCCTGTAGCTGAGAAGGCAGCTGAAAGCTCTCTATGTTTTTATGTTGCTGTTAGTTTTAAGTAACCCACATCTCAAAGAATACTTTGTCAAAAATAATGAATGAGATAATGCTGCACCTAAAATTATGGCTCTACCATATTTTTAATAAGAATGCTTTGATATATGACTCAAGAATATTGCCTTTGTACTTTTGTCACATGGGTTAAAAAAGAGAAATTACCAACCACATGGTTTTTCTCTTTTGTGACAAACAGTTGTGTGTTGATCCAATCATTTGACAGTTGTCCCTAGAAAGCAACTGCCTCAGTCTTATCAAACCAAAAGGAAGTTACAGTATGTGTGCCCAACTGCACTCAAATTGCACCATAAGAGGTTCAGTATTTCTTGATAAGTGGCTTACAGTATTCTTTAAGATTAATGGAGGAGACATCACCATTGCAGGGTCTTAGTGATCCCCAGTAAGAGCAATCACACTCAGTGTGCTAAGACAGCAGAATTTTTAAACTAGCCTGTGAAATGGAAACTTGTCACTGTAATTGTTCTTCTCCACAAATAGAACACAGCCACTGTGAAGTTAGAGGGGGCCATCACTGGAAAAAGTGAGACACTCTGGAAGTGTAATTCAAAGCAAGACACTTTATGTCAGGACTTCTAGATTTCAGATCTACATTTGCCACTAACTTATTATTTGTATTCCAGCAGCACCTAGCAGCCCAACATGCTAGCCACCATACAAACAGTAAGACACGATCCGTGATATGCAGAGGATACATTTTAATAAATATCACAGATCTATAAAATGCACATGACCCTTACAAATCACCATGTATGCTGCTTGTTAGTTCCACACATTGTTTTGTTCTCCAACTAGTCCATGGGGTTTTCTTTGTTTTATTTTACTACATAGATAGTATATTTATTATACAGAAAGAGAAGAGAGAATTGTCGATGACAGGAAGGGGGGGCCACAAGAGACCAAGACAGTCTTCCAAAACCGGCTAGTTTTGCTAACTGCATTTGCGTACCTAGAATTTGGTGGGTATGTCGACTGAACCATAGCAGTGCTTTAGATGCAGACAGAGGGAGTGCACATATCTTACCATCCGCATTGTTTCCAATCAGTATGCACCTCACTTCATGTGCCCTTGCTTTATGTGTGTGTCACTTCAGTAATAGTGGTAAGTGGAAACTGCGTGGACGACTGTAAACAAAACATCTTTTGGGACACACATAACCACGATGATTGTCCACCATTTGTCTAGAGTGAAAACTAGATAAATCCCGATGACAGTACCCAATACAAACTGTTGGCGCACCTGAGGCTTTATCTCTGGCTAGCTTAACCCCAAAGTCGCTTTCTGAAGACAATGTGGAGTGAAGGAGAAGGGTGTATGAACTCGAGTGCCTTGGGAGCTCCTTACACAGACCTGGTATAGTTTACTGCTTCAATTTAGAAATGTTAATTTAAGGCCTCCACACCACAGTTTATTCATCAGTAAAATGGATATAATTATACTTGCTTTCATCACAGGATTATTTAGGAGGTTTAATTAATGTTCAAAAAATAAGTTTGAAATGAGAAAGTATTGCGTTAGAGACATTCAAGCATGATTAAATGAAATATCTTATTTTCCTCTCCCATTTTCCATAATTTAGCCCAAAAAACTCTGGGGTCTATGAAAAATGCCCTTCTTATGGTAAACAAAGCATGACTGTACATCAGAAATCATTACATAGCATTCAAGGATTCACCTCTTGAACAGTAGCCCCCTGGCACATACCAAAGATTCCAAATCACATTTTGACATCAATATTCATAGCTCTCAAAATTAGGTTTCTGTTTTAACATGTTACAATGTATCGCAATGTAAAAAACACAACCTCAACACTCTTTCAGTTTCAAAACTGTTGTTACAGGAAGGGTTTTAAGACAAGATTTCAAAAACAGAATCCTCCTGCTTCTAAAAAGCACAGCTCAGCTATAAGCTCTCCAAAAAACACTTAGCAAATTCCTTTTACTCCTTATCTCCAGGAAGATAACAAGAGGAACAAAACACTTTGTTAGTTTCACCCCCTCCTGATTACACTGGCTTCTGTCTGCAGTTTGACAACAAGCTGCTCCATCTATACTGTTAACAATAACTTTCAAAGAGGTGTATGGATAGAGCAATCCCTTTTTTAAAAAACTGTTGCTGAAAACAAATACAAAGGAAAAATTATGTAAATTAGAAGTTCACAAAAGAATGAGAACTTACTGATTGGACAGAGCCCTTTGTTAGAAATGTCCTTTCCGAAAAAGCACGAGCACATGCATAAGGTAAGAGGAATTCACAAAATTAGGCTTACAAAGGCATTTCCTCTGCAGGAAGTTGCAAGCACCTCTCTGCTACACCTGAGGCTGATTCCAAAGGTATGCCACTGTAATATGAGTGAACCATGAAATGAAAGAGGGGGAAAGAGCAGCAGCAATAAACAAACTGGAGTTTTATGTTGCATCTTGCCCTTTAGGATCAAACAGATCACAAACAGTAAATTTGAACTTAGTCATCAGAAAGAAGTAGATAATCAACATAATGAATCTTTTTACCACCTCAAACAAAAGTAAAATATGCACAATGTGCAAACAGGGAATGTTTTGCATTGGCATGATGCTCCCAAGTAAAAACTGGGTTCAATGGAAAAACAACCACCACTTTTATTAGCATCTCATTCAAACCTTTCTTTCTCAGCAAAAATTTTTTTTTTTAAATCCTGAATATTGACAAAATAATTCAGAAAAAGTTTAGGCTTGAAATTAGATGGTTTGTAACTATGAGGAGTGAAATTCTGCAACAGATTTCTAAGCGGGGCAGAGGGCAAAAAGCCTACATGGCTTCAAGACTGTTTGATGTTTATAGAGGGGATGGTATGATAAAACTGCCTATAATGGCAGTTGATCTGCAACTCTTATACTATAGCTCAGGGGTGGGCAATAATTTTTGCCTGGGGGCCACTTCAAAAAGTTTTGAAGTAGCCCTAGCCACCCCGGAAGGGGTGGGGCCTAAATAGGAAGGGTTGGGGCTACCCCACCACCAGACCATGCTTAGTTGGGGGTGGGAGATCTCCTTTGCTCCCCCCTTCCCACTAGGCACCAAGCCCTGAAAGAGGCTTGGCATGCTCTCCCACCCCCAGACCAATCAGGGTCTGGGGTTAGAGGAGCATGGGAATCTTCCTCCTACCCTGCGAGGATCATGCGGCATTTAGAAGTGCTGTGGGCTCCTCACAGGGCAGGGTGAAGGAAGCTTCACCCAGATCCCCCGCCCCCAAGCCCTGATTGGTCTGGGGACGGGGGAGTGCGCAAAACCTCCTCCACTCTCCCCCCTTCCCTGCAAGCAGCACGTGACGCTTCAAAGCACCACATGCTCCTTGCAGGGCAGGAAGAGGCTTCCCATGCTCCCTCGCCTGGTTTGTGCCAACTCCAGGACTGCTGCAGCTCTGCCTCCACTGCCCCCTGCGCCTGCACCATGGATTTAGTGCTAGAGAGAACTGGCTTTTAAGCTAGCTCCCTCTAGCACTGACTCCTGCTCCCTCCCCACTGCTGTGGCTCTGATACAGAGGCAGCGAGGGGGAGGAGAGAAGTAGCTAAGTAGTGACTCAACTACCCAATAAGCCTAAGTTTATCAGATAATCAACTACTCGAGTAGTCTCTGACTAACCCCAGTCCCTCTAGGTTCTGGGATGCAGCTTGAGGGTAATGAGGTCCATTTTTTTCCCCTGCTTCTCAGGCGGGGGTGGGGGGGGGGCATCTGTGAGGGTTTTGTGTGGTTTTTGTTTGTTTGTTTGTTTTTGTTCTCACTTAGGGGCCAGGTCAGTGAGGGTTTGATTTCTGGTTGGTTTGGTTTGTTTTTTGCTTCTCATTTGGTCCAGAACAGATAATCATGATGATCCCTTTTAGCCTTAGCACTCTTATTGAGCTTTGTTTTCCAGGTTTCCAAACCTAAACTTTCCCATTTCTCCCCTGGAGTAGTTAAGTAGAGGGTAGAGAAAACACCTGATTCAAACACTAGATTTTCCTTTAATTCACTGGCTTTTCTGCCAAAATTATTACCAGAAAATGTGACTTTTCTGGACATTAAATATTCTGAGTAAATGATATCCAATGTTAGGACACGTCAGATACACTAACTACTCTCTTAACTACTCTCAAATTCCTTCCAAAGTATCATGAACAGGTGCAAAAGGCTCAATAATTCTTCTGCCCCACTAAAGTTTTCTCCTCCTACCTGCAACACTATCTCAGGGCTTCCCCTTGTAGGAATCTATACCGCCCCTATCCCATGCTGTTCCCCATGCTCATTATATCTTGCTTTTTATCCTGAGAGATTCTCTAGCAGAAGATTTCTATTTCCTCTGTGCTCTCCCACAACTTAACTCACTCTACTTTATCCTGCCATGATTGCAGGAGATGGCCTCTTGAAGCCCCTTCCAGTGCTATGATTCTACTTAGTAGGGCTAAGCAACCCACTCTGAACAGGAAACAATTAGCTACTCACCTGTCCAGGTGCCGAGCATGATTGGGAGGATGCATATCCTAACCTGGCAAGTAATGGGGACAAGCCCTATCAGAGCACAGCAGTCCAACAGTTAGGTTCAACAATCCTCATGGTCCAGTCCTCAAAAATGAAAGGCCAAGCCACGTAAAAGAGCACTTCCTCAGGCACCACCTGCCTAAGACAAACATGCTCCCCGAGAACAAATGACACTGGCAATCTCAAGGGCAAAACTCAGAAGAGCCGTGAGCAGACCTCCCAGCAATGAGGATGTATCTGTTCTGTGCCAAGGGTCCCAGCAAGGAGGCTCCAGGCCACATCCAGCCTGCTAGATGCATCATGCACACCTAGGGTTGCCAGGTGTCCGGTATCCTACTGGACAGTCCGGTATTTGAGCCCTCTGCTTGGTTAAAAAAAAATCAGACAATACCAGTCACGTGCAGTGTCCAGTATTCTCTGATTTTTCCGGCTGGGCACTGGATGGAAGCCTGACGTGGGCAGCCCCGCCCCCGCCAGGCTTCTGTGCAATCACAGGCTCCCAGCGGCATTCGTGGCCCCGCCTCCAGCTGGGAGGTGGGTTTGATTGCCGCTTATCCCGTGTGGGGTTTTTTTTTTCTTTTTTGCTCGAACAAAAAAATACCTATGCCCAACCCTGATGTAATTGCTGAAAATTTCAGGAGGTACTTAATTAAATCCATTTTAACATCCCTAAGAGCGACTATATGATAACCAAGTTCTTTTACATAGCAGGCCTTTAAGTTACAGCTCACTGGTATCATTTAGGTCGAGTACATCTACAGTACAATTTTAAAAAAATACATCACAGCACCAAGTGTCAGAGCCCAGGTCAACTGACTCATGCTCTCAGGGCATTGTCTACAGGATTAAAAATAGCAGTATAGACATTTGGGCTCAGACTCTCCCGCCTTACAGGGTCTCACCCCCCAGGCTCCCGTCTGACTCCAAATGTCTGTGCTGCTATGTTTAGCCCCACAAGCCAACTTGACCAATTCAGCACTTAACCATTTGGCATTTAAGCTGATGAACTCACGTCGCTAACATTTCCAGAGTAGTTGCTGGTTCATGTTTAACAAAGTAACCATAATAAGATAGTCTGCATTAAATCTTTGTATTAATGCATTCTTACTCTTAAGCAGCTTCCTCACTCTTCTTTTGATGAGAAATTCAAATTCCATGAAAAAGGCAGAAGAAAAGTAGTGAAGGTAATGCCAAAGAAGCCTAATTTGGGAAAAGACCCAAAGTGGAATGAGTGTGGCTGAACAAAAAACCTCAATGCTTTGTTTAACTCCAAGGACACAGTCAGTTTTTTTCAGTGCAGAGTCAACCATGGAGCTCTGTTCTTTATCCTAATCTTTAATAAACTCTGGTAGTCTTACTACAAAGTGCTATTTTATGGGGAAAAAATACAGCCCACTACCCCTCTTACACATGCTTAAGAGAGTGTACTTACCTTTCGCTCTTTGAAATCTATTTGAGCTTCCACAAACCTTCTTTTAAATTATTGTTTGTGATTTTTTTTATCTGAGTCTTCATTTGTAATCATGAGTTTAAAAGCATCAAAGATTACAGCGCATTAAAAGAATCTGTTGGCAAACCTAACTCTCTGATAACATCTAATACTTTTAATTAAAAACATTAACTCAATTTCTAGTGAACTTTATTCACAACACCTGACAAGCTTGTGGTTGAACTGAATACATTAAGAAGTTAATTTTCTCCCCAAAACCATGATACGCTCTATAAAAGGTTTCGTGTGCGCAGATCTTTTTTGCCATTACTGCATATAATCTCATCACTCACACAAAGCCCAGTTTTCTGTGGGGATGTAATGCAGCACCAGCCACACTACAAACACCATTGTAGTCTATGGGGCAGTGTGGTATTCCTAGCTTACCAAGTCCACTAAAGGAAAATCAGGGAATATCACAAGCCCCTTTGTCACTACGCTGCTGTTCTATTTTTCCCTGACTTATTCAG
This sequence comes from Pelodiscus sinensis, assembly GCF_049634645.1. NCBI lineage: Eukaryota > Metazoa > Chordata > Testudines > Trionychidae > Pelodiscus > Pelodiscus sinensis. The sequence goes on along the minus strand of NC_134720.1, from coordinate 39,979,161 downwards.
GACCAGGATAGAGACACTTCCATATGGTATGTACCTCATAAGGAGCAGGCAGACATGCAATTTTCATGGATACTCCACCCACACCTGACTCCTTCCCCCAGGAAAGGAATTTCAATGGTATGGAAGATTTTGCATTTCTCCCTTAAAATAGAAGGGCATAAAAATGGCCATACTGGGTCAGACTGAAGTTCCATCTAGATCAGTATCCTATCTTCCAAAAATGGCCTACGTCAGGTACATCAGAGGGAAAGAACGGAACAGGTGATCATCGCCCATTCCCAAACTTCATACAAACAAAGGCATTTCAAAGCACAGTTTTGCAATCCTGCCCATACCCATTAAATCAGTGGTTCTCAAACTTTTTGGCCCCTGGCCCACCCCACTCAATGCAAATCTTTCCTTGGAGCACCAGCCAACCACCCATAACAGCAAAATGCCTTCGCTTATCTCGAAATACCTTAAATTCTAAATTATTCATATTAGGCTACTGAAGCATAAAAACTTTAATACACAGAACAACATAAGGGGACTTTTATAACCAGTAAGAAAGGAAAAATTAATCAAAATCAAAATAAACAAACAGATTAAGAATATTAACTTTATATCGTTAGTTTACCAAACTTCATTTTAAATAAAGTAAAATATTAATTTATGTCCAAAACAAAAGGTTTCAATGTTGTCTTTATTTATGGCAGAGTGGGGAAACTTTTTTGTATCAAGTGCCATGGATCAACAGAAAAAATCAGTCAAGGGCCACACAAAAGCTCCCCCCCCCAAAAAAAAACAACCCTCACTGATGTGGCTCCAACTGAGACAACTCATTCCCCTGGTGAAAGGTATAGCTAGGTGAGAGGGTGCAGGAATGGGCTGGGGGTGGGATGTCTTCAAGGGAAGGAGCAAGGGAGAGTACAGGAGCAGGCTGGGGGTGTGGAATCTCAGTGGGATGGGGCTGCAGGAGAGTCTCCACTCCCAGGCGTGGTCTTTCATTGGCCACAATTCCTGCCAATGGGAGCAGTGGAGAAAACCTCCAGGCAGTGCGCCCGTGCGCTGCCATTCCCCCAGCCGGGGGGAGAGTGTGTCAGCGCACAGAGCTGCTTCCTCTGCCCTCCCTTCCCCATCACCAGATCCAGCAGCGAGCCTTAGGGCTTTCTCCCCCCACAGCAGGCTCTCCAACCTTACGGGGGGAGGGGCCACGGGGCTGGAGCACCAGCACAGGCGGGCCGAGCCTCAAGCCACAGCCCACCTGTAAGGCGGCTATAGACCACTACTGGTCCACAGACTACAGTTTGAAAACCACTGCTTTAAGGGCACGTGTATAGTGCATTAAATAACCCATGGTGCCTAATCTTAGAGATCAGGTTGAATGATTCAAGCTCACGGGGCTCAGACTACCAAGCTAAAAATAGCAGTGTAGATGTACAGCCTCAGGCTGGAGTCTGCAAGGAGGATCTTAGTGCCTGGATTCCAGCCCAAGCCCAAATACCCATACTACTATTTTAGCCCCACCAGCCAAACCCTATAAAATCCCATGTCAGCTGACCTGAACTCCAAGACTCGTCACAGGTTTTTCTTTGCAAAGTAGACATACCCTTAGCTCCCAAAACATTTAAAAATACAGCAAAAAAATTAAAGCAGCAGCCCCTAAAATTACCAGAGAAACCCTAGTAACTTATATACCACTGATCAAGACAACACATCACCCTTCAACAACATTTTCCGTCACAAAAGCGCCTATCAAAAGGTGAGCTTTGCAACATGACCTGAAAGTTAACAGATTTGGGCTACTTCAGGGCAAGAAAAATAGTGTGTTTTTAAGGAACGAAGCTGTGGTACTGATTGCATTTGGCAAGTAGCCCACACGTGAAACTTCAGAAGAAGGCAAAAAAAGAAACTCAGCAATATGTCCTGCCAATCTCCTCAGAGAGGTAAGAGAATATCTTCATGATCCCTAAGGCAATCAGTTTTGTCCTGAAGCATAAGATTTGGTCACGCCTGTTTAAACGCATATAACTACAAATGTAAACACTAGTTATATTTAAATGCTCTTATTGGTTTCCTCTTTCTTTATGCAAAAAGCAAAGATTTGACCAAGGCATTTAAAACTTCAGCTTCCAGAACACCATGCAAACTTAGTCTGCATTCTTAAAATATACCCATTCAAACAAGATTCTTCTCTCAAAAAGTCATTAATGCAACTCCCATCAACTTGAATGAGGAAATGACTGCAATCTCAATTTCTGGGCTATTAAAAAAAAAAATCTATATTCTTACTTCACGACAGTCCTAAATAAATATCACTAATTGTTGTTATCCTCCTGTGTAATCCTCCTCTAGCACCCAAGACTTGCTATTGCAATTTAAGTGTCACTCTTATTTTGCTAGTTATCAGTAATATTCTCCTTAAAATGCAATGCTACACAGAAAAGTGATTGTAAAAACTGCCCTTGCACTCTGTGTAAGCTAGAAAGCTTGTCATTTCCATCCTCTCCAAAGTTAGTCCAATTAAACACATTATCTCACCAACTATGCCTCTTATATCCTGTGACCAACTGGCTTCAACAATGATGTAAGAACTGTATCTTTCCACTTCACAGATCTGATTTCTAAATTAAATTTTGCGCCATATTTTTAGAAATATGTAGGTATCTAACTTCCATTGATTTGAAAGTTATGCACCTGGACATTTAAAAAAAATTGGGCCTTCTATTATTTTCTGGTAGCAAAATGCAGAAACACCACGTCTCAGGCCAGATCTACACAACACAGTGAGAGCACAGAGATTGCATTACTTATGTGAATTGCCTCCTGCTGCTGTCCCACTGTGTCCCAAACTAACTGTTCTGGTCACCATTATGAACTCTCCTGCCCAGGGAACATGAGCCAGGAAGTCTTTCCACCCTTTTAAAGCTCCAAGATAGAAATTGCTTTTCCTAGTTACTCAGTCTGACAAATAATCCTACCAGCTCCCCACTGTTGAAAGTAACTGCCAAGAGGACCATGCCATCTACATACTCCTGCCTGGAGCAAACAGGAGATATTGGATCTCATGGACCTGTGCCAGCCATAGGAACATGAACAGCTATGCGCAGACTGCTCAGGTGATGCAGGAAAAGGGTTACAAGAGCACCCGGCAGCAATGTGGCATGAAAGTCAAGGGACTACAACAAGCATACCAAAAGGCCAGGGAAGCCACCAATTAATCCTGTGCTAAATCACATACCTGCTGCTTTTACAAAGAGCTACATGTCATACTTGGCAAAGATTACACCTCCTCCCCTAAAGGCACCACCAAAACTTCTGAGAAGCCCAAGTCAGTGGCTCATGCCATGAACAACAAGGACGAGTATGTGGCTCAAGCGCCCAAGACTTGTTTTGGACTCCACTGTTTGGACTCCTGACAGTTGAGCTTAGAGGAGTCTGATATAAGGGAAGGAATCTCTGATAAGTATGCGGTTTACTTGTAAATTGCAGGGATAGAACCTCGAAATTAGCAGGATACATCTTTTTCAAGAAGTTGAATTGCTATCTCCTTGTCATTCCAGGACTTAGGCAGTGGGGGTTGGAGGGAGCAGTTGAAATGCACCAGGATGTACTGTGAATCCTCCACAGAGCTCTCAAGGAAACTTTCATGCAGGTACTTTGCAATCCTCTGCTGAAGGTTTTCTGGGGAAGACTCCTTATTTCTTCCACTTCAGTAAAATGCTATCTAATGCTATTCAGCAACTACTTCATAAGGCACCATTGAAGTACAGAGGTTAGCAGCATATGGGCCTATGGGGACAGTAGCAGATGTGTTCTCTCTGCCTCTGTTACCCTCAGGAGTGAAATATCAGCTAAAACCAACAACTCTGGGGAAGACTGTCCCAGCATTCAGTTCCATTGTCCTATACTAGTAGTATCATACAACACAACATATTTCACAAACTATACCAATAAAATGCATTAACAATGTTACATTCTTACATACACAGCAGTCACTAAAAGATTCATACTGGGTCGCTAAAGAATAGGGCCAGGTAGCACACTACATCACCACACATTATTTTGGCTTACCGTTAAAATGGTAATTTGAAGCCTCCCTGACCTATATAGTTCTGTGTTGAGCTGTTTTAACAGCTCTTGTATCTGGCTGCTTAAATTCAGTAGACCGCTACTCCATCTCCACCCTACACTCTTGAAAAAAAAAAAAAAAATTCTCCTTTGTGTCTCGTATATTATGTAGGACACATCAAACAGATAAACCATTTGGATTTTTTCCTCTCTGAGATCAAACCTTGTAAGTAAACACCACCAGCGACCCTTCAAAAAAACAAAGGCACATTCATTGATCTTTCTGCCCCTGCTGAGCCTGTAGTGAAGCAGTCTTTGGTGCTGTTGAGTAAAGCAGTCTTTGGTACTTCATTAGCCATGAGAGTAAGGGGTAGGAGTTGCCCAGGATCATTATTAGCATTTCAATATTCCCCATAATCCTCCAGCTGGGAAAGGAAGTCCCTGCTTACAACTTTCTGAACTGTCCTCTGTTCTTTATGATATCTGGGCCATGCACCATTCCTGAGTACCTCACAGTGATTTTGATAAAATGTCCTTGGTGATCCCACCCAGTGTTGGCAAGGTTGTCTGGTACTAAAATATGGATATTCATGCCATATTTTGCCCTCACTGCTACAAAACCATACTATATGTTCGACACATAGCCTAGAGTCAGAGTCCTGAATAGCAGGAGGCAATTACTGGCCCTGCACACATGCATGACAATGATTCCCACCTAACCAATAGCAATCTGGCAATGCACGTTTTCATAGTACAATTGCCACTTGCTTCTCAATAGTCAGAGCAGCTCTCGCTTTGCTGGGAGGTGGGGTGAATGTGGCACACAGATCCAAGGAGGTGGCCTTGTGCATCCAAAAGTGCTGCAGTTACTGCTTGTCATCCAAAATCTGTAGGAAAGTGTGATCTCACCAGTCAGTGTTTGTTTCTTGGTCCCATCTCTAGCAGCTCCATGAATGCCAACAACCACCTTGCATGGTTTCTTTCCATGCCCCACTCTGCCATCTAGTCTCCAAGGAATTGTCATATTCCCTGTGTCTTCTCTGTGGCTCTGCATATATGGCAGGATCATTAGTCCTGTGCATAATGCTCATGACCACAGTGAAGTGCTGTGCAGGTTCCATGCTTCTGTCAGAAATGGCAGACAGCAAGGAGGGACATGTGGCTTTGTGGGATTTTGAAAAAGAAGGCATGAAAGTTATGGGATGCAGATGCCACTGAGATAGAGAATTCTGCATTATATGGCACTGGTGCCATGCTCCAGTCAACCCTTTGTGACTCATTGCAGCCCCATCGAGTATTGTAAGAACATCCCAAAACACCCTGCACTGGATGGTGGCAAAATATACACTGTCATAACTACTCACAGGGCACTATACTCTGCAACAAGACAAGCACACCTGATGAGGAGCATACAGCCAAGTGTGCATACACACAACCACTGTAATAACTGCGATGGTTGTGTGCCATCATAACGTAGGTTGCCATAACTGTGTAGGGTAGACATGTCCTATGAGTAAGTTAGCATCTACTCTGGCTCCCATCTCAGCAGTCTACTTTCCCAACTAAGTACTTCATTTACTATCAGATTGTCTACCTGTGAAACCACAGAGAAGCTAATGTGGTTGCAGAGGTGTAAGTGTGGGCGCATAACAGGGATAATTGATTTGCATAAGTGTAAATGAGAACAGATTATATATTACTGGCAATAATGCACAAACCAGGAAAAGACCAGCCAGCTTTGACTTTCAGGTAACAGGCTTAATTTTAAAAGCTGGAAGTTAACATTTCTTTTTTCCTTTCACTTGTAACCTGAACAAAAAAAAGTCTGGAAGTCACTGGTGCACACACAAATGGAATCCGACCAGTTTATTTTTAGAGTCACTTTTCAGAGCAGGGCTATTGTATTAGGCCCATTTCAGACAAGAAATCCCATAACCAATATTAAAGAGCTTCCTAATGAATAACATTAAGGACTTGTCCACATGGGGAAATTTCTGGGAATAGCTATATTAGAATAAACTATCTCATTACAGGATTCCAGAATAACTCCCCGGATGAGCAGTATTCTAGAATAAAAATGACTTTATTTGTGAGTTCCCAACCAGAGAGTTGTTCTGGAATCACTTATTTGGCTATAGTGATGATGGTCCATTTCCCATGTAGACAAGCCCTAACAAAGCAATTTTTCATCAAATTGATGCAATGTGTCTATTTATTGCCTTATATGTATTTACACAGTCTTTTGCCTTGAGTAATTGGATGTGAAAAGAGGTGGCAATGGAAGAGGTGGAGTTTATTATACCCTTATCTAACACTACATCAATACGTATACTACACTCATGTTGCAATTAATGCCTTGGGAAACTGTAACTGCATTTTGTAAGCTGAAACAATAAATCAATAATTTTTGGAGCAATGAGAGTAACAGAGAAGTTGTTAATGTTCTCTCGAAGAGTAGCAGTCTTTAATTTACATCTCAACAGACCCAAATGAAGGCATGAACCTGAATTAAAACACTAAATTAAGTTTCATCAAATATATTACAGAAGAATACACAGCCCTAAGAAAAGTACCACTTTCGGAGTTAATCAAAGAGACATTTTAATCAAACACTATTGCTCGAAAAGGTCTAAATGTAAACAAAAGAAAATTACTTTCCTAACAGAGACAAAATCTCTCTCAGCAATTAGATTTATCCAACTTCTACTCTCTCAGATCAACTTTAAACTTAAGAGTGAAAAAGGGTATTCTAAACCTCTAAAAAGGAAAGGATCTATGCCTGATAACTGAATATTTCAACTTTGGGTAAAAGCTTAGTTCCACTGAAGTCGTTTGCAAAACCCCTATTAGCATCAACAGGCCAAGATGCCAAAGATGACTCATTGTTCAGAACTAGTCATTATTGCTGTGACATTAAAACTTCTTTTAATTTAATGCAAAACATTCTTCAGTTATACTACTGTATTAACTGTAGTCCATATTTACATTTAAGAATGTCGGTAAGAAATGCAAATATTCAAATCAATATAATTCAAACTGACTTACTCCAATTGGTATCCATTTAAAAAAAGTTAAAAGAATTGAAAACTGCATATAACATACCTATGATAAAATTCTGAAACTGTACCATTTCAATTTCCAATTTTACTTCCAGCTGCTGTAACAATTCTGAGAATCATCAATAACAAACTGATTTTAAAATCAATCTTTTCCATGCACATGGCAAGTGCAATTACTTTGGATTTAAGAGGACAGAAGGAACATGGATAACTTTATTCATGTCTAATCACAGGCCCAATGTTGAAATCCTCATTCAGTCTGAAATTGTCAATGAGTTGAACAGGAGTTTTGCCCAAATAAGCACTACAGAGCCCATTATTTTTAAACTGAAACATGCAGGAAATTATGTAAATCTGAAATAATTGATTAGTTCTTAGTTGTTTCCACGTATACAGTCTATCTCAGTGGAGGGCAACCTGTGGCCCATGGGCTCCATGCATCTCCTCAGGGTAAGCCACTGGCAGACTTCCAGCAAGTTGTTTATCTTGCATCTGCACGTACAGCTGCCAGTAGTTCCCATTGGCCACAGTTCACCATGCCTGGCCAATGGAAGTTGAGTAAAGTGGCAAAAGCTCCCATTGGCTAGGAAAGGCAAACTACGGCCAATGGGAACCACAGATGGCTGTACCAGCAGACACAAACTAAACAAACTGTCTGGCGATTTGTCCGCAGCTTGCCCAGTAGTGCTTAGCCTCTTGTATGCTTTCTGTTTACAGTCTCTGGATTGGTACTTCTTTCTTGGTGCCTTAGAGATAGCCAGACACAACAATTATTAAAATAGGTAAACCTATTATCTGATCATCTATTTCTGGAAACTATCGTTTCATCTCAAAAATCATTTTCATTAGAATTTCAGTGCCCATTCATTATTCACAGTCTTATAAGGCTATTTGGTTTTGGAAAACTGATTCTAGTTTAATCTTCTTTACTCCACTTAGAGCAACAAGAAAATGACTGACTAGGGAGTTTGGGCCGGATACTTCAGACTGCCAAAATCATTCTGCCCTGTTTACAGAGAGCAAAGTGAACTCACGGCAGAAAGCATGATTCCTTAGAGAATTCCGGTGTGGGGGAAATCACTGCCTCTCTACAGTTACCACCCAAAACACACTGTCATTTCCCACACCACCTTTGTCCATCACTTCCTGCATCAGAACTCCTCTTTCTGGCATGGAAGTGGCCACTGGGTATATTAGAGGCAGAGAAGCAGCTCTGATGAACAATCAAGCTCTTTGTATAATGTTAAAGCAGTACATGTCTTTAAAAGGAAATCTTGTACTTCAGACCTTAGTCCATCCCCTGCTTTTTGACACATTGGGCTACCCATATTCCCCATGCTTGCTCATCAGCAGCCATGTGAGCGAAGTCCTCCCATTTCAAATTAAATTTTTCTATGTCGTTGATAATCGTATGCTTTCGTCATCGTAGGTGTTCTCCTCTTTCTTGTTGAATTTTCTGGCTTCCAGTGAAAGCCATAATCAATAGCCAGTTACAACCCAAGAAAACACTCTGACTTCTTTTACTGTACAACAGAAAATACAGGCAGTCCCCGGGTTATGTACAAGATAGGGACTGTAGGTTTGTTCTTAAATTGAATTTGTATGTAAGTCGAAACTGGTACATATTGTACCCCAGGTGTCCCCGATTCAGCCGCTGCTGAAACTGACCAGTGGCTGACTACAGGAAGCCCGAGAAGAGAGCTGCTTTGCCCCGGGCTTCCTGAAATCAGCCGCTGATCAGTTTCAGCAGCAGCTGACTTGGGGACACCTGGGGTAGAGCAGCTGGGGTACTGCCAGGTTGGTCCCCGCAGCGCCGAGGTAGGCGCTGTGGGGACCAACCCGGCAGCGCCCCAGCTGCTCTGTCCCAGGCGTCCAGATTCAGCCGTTGTTGAAACTGACCAGCAGCGGCTGAATCGGACACACCTGGGACCAGAGCAGCTGTAGTGCTGCTGGGTTGGTCTGGTAGCGCCGACCCTTGGCGCGGCGGGACCAACCCGGCAGCACCCCAGCTGCTCTAGCCCAGGCGTCCTGATTCAGCAGCTGCTGAAACTGAGCAGCGGCGAGAAAAGCCTAGTCTGATGGGGGGGGCCACTAGCTGCGCCCTCCCTCCCCTCCCTCCCCCAGCAGACCAGGCTTTTCTCGCTGTGGAGGACGGGGGCGACGGGACCGCGACGCGTCTGGGTGGTCCCGCCGCCCGCGTCCTCCGCGGCGAGAAAAGCCACTCCGCGTCTCCCTGGTCTACTGGGGGGGGGGGGGCGCAGCTAGTGCGCCCCCCCCAGCAGGCCAGGCTTTCTCGCCGCAGAGGACGCGGGCGGCGGGACGGCCGCAGCGCGTCTTGGCGGTCTGCTGGGGGGGGGGGGGGGGGGGCGCAGCACCCCGTTCTTCAGTAGGGATCCGACATAAGTCGGATCCACGTAACCCAGGGACTGCCTGTAAAGAGAGACACACAAGTAAACTTTTGCCACTTTTATCTGTGATTTCACAATTTTAATATTTCCAAAATAAGTATAAACTAACATTGCAAAGTTTGGAAAGAGTTTTGAATGTTTGTCTCCCTCAAGATTATATGGTCAATGCAGTTTTTTGTATGTGAAACCCAAGCAAAAGAGGGAGTCAATATAAACTTCAGCCTTCAGAGAGACAGTGTCCTTAGAAGTCAGATGCAGGAGAGTTGAAGCAAGGAACTCCTGAATTTGAATCCTCATTCTGCCAATGAGTTGCTTTGGACAGGTCATTTAAGAGAACAATGTTTCAATGTTAGTGCTTCAGTTTAGGCACCAAGCTCCATATTCAAGTGCCTACCTAAACAGGAGGTCCAATTTTCAGGGGTTCTGGACATCTGCAAATTCAGACACTAAAGCAGAGGTGGGCAACATGGGCCACATCTAGCCCACCAGACCCTTCTGTCTGGCTCCCACTCAGAGAGGCTAGTCTCCAAACTCTCTCCTGTTGTCCCGCCACAGCAGCCTCAGGTTCCCAGAACATGGGTGACATGGCTGTGAGCTCCAGCCAGCCAGCATGGCTGCAATACCACCTGGCCCAGAGCTCCGGCTAGGTGGCAGGGAACAGAGGTTGAATAGGAGGTGGGTAGTCTGGGGGGGGGTGAGGGGGGGGAGCAAGGGAAAGGAGATCGTCAGGGGACAGGGATGGGAGCAGGAGAGGTTGGATGGGGCGGGGCTCAACAGGGGTCAGGCAGGGATCAGGGAAGGTTGGATGAGGGGAGGGAGGTACAGGCGGTAGTCAGGGTGAGGAGCAGTAGGTTGGATGGGGGGGCCATGCCTGGTTATTTGGGGAGACATGGCCTCTCCCAGCCTTCCCTACCCAGCACTCTATACCATTTCTGAACCCGATGTGGCCCTCAGGCCAAAGATTTTTCCCACCCTGCACTGAAATGTGCAATTGGGTACCTAAAGTTTGAAAATTTGCAATCCGTATCTTGTGTTTTGCTGTCTGTAAATTAAAAGTAAACCATGTCTGCCTGCCCACACCCTCACAGAGATGTGAGAATACTGCTACAATACCTTATAAAGTTGTACAGTAAAGCACGAACAGCTGTACTTAAAAATAGAGTCTTCTGGATAAAACTAATGTAACTGACGTGACCTGCCTGACTTTTGCAGCCATGTTTTATTATCCCAATGAGTCCCAGACCAGCATACAATAATATTCCAAAGACCATCTAACCAAACACTCACACTCATCTCTCAGTCTGTAAGAAATCGCTATGTAAAAAATGAACTGACATTTACTAATCAGGATTTTTGACAATACAGACCTATTATATAAAGTTAAATAGATTTTTTGAAAGATTAGATGGCTAAGAAATATTCTTTCCTCATTCAAAATTATTCCCAATCTAATAACATAAGGACCATGAAATTCTTGATAGTTATTTTTAATGGAATATTTCTAAATCTGTCTAAAGATGTAGTTATTATTAAAATCCCAAAGCCATACTCTTTGTCATCACTTACTAATTACAACTTTTCAAGACACATGACTAATGTTTTGTTGAAACAGGTAGGTGATTTTGTTTTACAAACAAAATTACTCAAAATCTTCTATCAATGTACCACAATATTACCTTATACAATTGTGCTACACCAGTCTGAACAAGAAAACAGTGTGAAAACACTGAAGGGGTAGCATGTTCTACTAATTTTCTAACAGAATACATCTCATGTTTTTCCAGTTCTTGATATTTGCAACTAACGTGGCTGGATATTGTTAGGAAATCATCTATTTTACTTATGTTGGATATTTTTAGACACCTAACACAGATAAATAAGCATCGTGCTAAGAATCTATAAGAAACATATAAAGTTCGTAGAAGGAACGTATAAGGTTCATCTTACATGAGTGTCACCACTTTAATCACCTTCAAAATGTCATTGCAGCCATATAAAATGTAACAGTTCTAAGGACAGATCCTCAGCTGAAGTAAATTGGTGTAGCTCAACTGAAATTAGTAGAGATATGTCAATTTCCATGAGCTAAGGTCTTGTCCCTATTTTCCTAACAAAAAGAGTGGTATATGGATTTAACTGTAGAAGGAAAAATAAAGACTATGATGAAACTGGGGGGGGGGGGGGGGAGTAGGACATTTGAAACCAACAGGATATCTGAAAATGTGGAATCATGAAATCCTTTCAGACAACATGTTATCTTGCATTATAACATGCTGTGTACCATGCTCTAGCTCCATGGGGCCCACCATGGACAGGGACTGCGCAGACTCCTGTGGTGAGGGGGCTGTTCCAGCCCAAGGATGGGTGAGGGGACCACACTCCAGCCCCTCCTACTCCCCTTTAAATTGGTTAAACAATTAAACCTGTTAACCAATGAAATGAGATTTTACATCCCTACCTCCTTTGTGTCCCAGGAAATAGTACTTAGTGTCTTCTGTGAAATTTGTGAGGATTGTCCAGAGACACCTTTTCCTTAATAAACCAACTGATTATATCGAACAATGTTTTCTGTTTTGAGTCCCAGACATAGAACCCAAATCAACAAAGACAATACTCCCACTGAATGCAATGGGTTAGCCGCCAACTTCTAACAGGACTGAACTGGGTTCTAGCTGTCAGAATCTTTGCACAAATATTAAAGTTCTGGTTAGATGAGACTTACTAGAAAGTAATCTGGGCACTAACAGAGATTTATTTTGTTGTTTTTAAGTAAATAATTGGTGATTTAGGCAAAAAGAAATGGATGTCAGAATTCAGAACAGTTGCTATGTAAAAAGAGGGATGTAAAATAAAGTTAACCAGTTAAATATTATGATTAACCAATTCAATCGGCTTACCATGATCTCATGGAGGGAGTGGGGGGATTTCCAGCCCAGCAAGGATGGAGCCCCCCCCCCCTCCCCCGCACCTGTAGTGCAACTAATATATGGGACTTTTCTTTTCTCAGCAAAAAGATTTATAATAAACGCCTTGTAGTTTTCAAGCTTTCAATGTCCCTTCCAGAAATTGGTAAATATATAAACAAATTATATCTGTTTTTGATCATTTGTTTATAATTTGGCTTTTTTTTTTACATTATAATTGTTTTATGTGCTTCAAAAAGTACTACACTCCCCTTCATGAAGATCCCAGTCATAAAAATCTCAGGGTAGTTAATTCATTTGTTTAAACAATATGACCTACAACAGTTCATGCAAAGGATAGTAATGTGACTGACTACTAGTAGATTAGAAATAAGCTGTATACCATCTGAACTTCTGTTCATCTTCCTGGTGCTACAATAATTACCCTTGACAAACAGCAGACGCATATTAACAAAAATGGCCAGGCTTTATCTATGAAACGCATTCTTCACATAGATCTGACATTCAGCCTCTTGTTTAAAGAGAAATTAAATGTGAAATTCTAGCAGCGAATGATCCACAAAAATCCATAGCTCCCAAGAGAACCAGAATGTGGCTTTAAAGCCACATTCACATACCAGGACTGGGGGAACGGGGAAAGGAGCACACCAGCATCTCCTGTGCCTCAATGTGTGCAAAATCTAAACCATGTTATCTCTGGACTATACCATGCAAGGAATATTTAAATGCTGCAAACTGCCAGACATGTAGCTCTGCCTTTGAAGTGGAACTACAGTATATAAAGGGAAGGTACAAACCCCTGCATGAAGGAGTGAACCATTTGAGATTATTATTATTTGTACACATAAATACCCCCAATCAAAACTGGGTTCCTCATGAACTTGGTATTGTACAAAAAAAATATATGAACTGAACCTCAACTTGCTCAGAATGGAAGGGCAACTTTGTTATCTTCTCTGTGAGATGAGACTCAAGGGATCATTTAAAATATAAAAGGTGTAAGAGCCTGGGAACAATTCCTAGGAAAGAAAAAGTAGAGACCTTGGAAGGCAGGTGACTGAAAAGACACCATAGGGAGAACATAAAAACTTCTGAATATGTATCTAAACTTTTCTGTGTTTCTCTTAGACAACCACAACGTTTTCTGAGATCCACCCATCTCCTACAGTTCACAGAAAGTTACTACTTCTCTACACAACTGCACAGTTAGTCAGCGTTGACAAATTCCTTGGAAAAAGTAGCATAGTATAGCATGCTGGTAAATACTAGTTTAAACCCAGTTTAAATCAGAAAACTGGGGAAAAAATTTGCATCAATGTTCAGCTAGCTAAGCAACCAACCATAGAACTTTCAAATTTTGGATATACCCATTCAAAACTGAGGAATAAACCTAGTTTTTCCTCTACATCAGTGGATTTCAACCTGTGATCCATAGTTGTGCAGAGTCCGTAAACAACATATTAAGATTTCCAAAGTAGTCCACACCTCCATTCAAAATGTAGCAGGGGTCCGCAAATGAAAAGAGGTTGAAAATCATTACTCTACAAAATTGGTCTTCTGCTACAGAATGCTACATAGCCAAATAGACTTGCCTTGTTGTCTGCAATTCTGTACGCTTCTGATTGTTTAATCCTTCAAGCATGCCAATCTGTGTGACTGTCATTTTCACACAATAGTCATTTTTTACAATAATGAAAACTGAAATGAGAGTAATGACATGAACCCAAATATGTTGTTTTTAAGTTACAGGCTGACACGACTATCCCTCTGAGTCTTATGAGCCAAAATGTACATTCAGTAGTACAGTTACATGTGACTGTTACCCCTCCACAACCTTACTTATTTCTACAACTGTAAATTAATCTACAGATCTACTGCTTTATGTAAACACAATTTGAATATGTGATTAAAACTAAATGAAATGTGGCGTACATGAATGATAGTTTTTAAAACAGAAAATTCCTTAAACTGAGCTTTTCCATGGGTGATAAAAACCATGATTTCACCTGATAAAAACCACCTCTGGCAAATACCATGCTATCCTTGCATTTAGTAGCTCTTGCTGGAACAAGGAAGAAGGGAAGATAGATTAGGTGAGGTATTCATTAATTTAACTCCTGTAGCATTTTTGTGTTTACTAGGGGTTTTTTTAAAGAGAGGAAGGGCGGGCACCCAGAGCATTCACTGACATTCCTTAGCATTTGGATTACTCTTCCTAGGTGCTGGCTGCATTACATATGTCTAAGATAGCTCATTCTGTGCCAACTTCTCCCACTTCTACTATAGTATCTGCAAAAATATTCCTCTCTCGTGCTGGAAAAGTGTATCAGTGACTGCTTCTGCTTTGGAATCAGGAAGTTGTTTTGTTGCCAAAGACAAGTAGATGTGACAGGGTCATTATTTAGTATTCAATGATTTCAAAGGGGAAAAAAAGGAACACAGACTCTGAGACTCTTTGTATTTAAGAGGAGGGAAGAATCAAAAGCTGCAGCTGACTCAGCTTAGTTTAACATAAAATAATAGCCACAATTGTACAAGATGCCTGTCTGCAAGACCTTAGTTGTTGCTATCCATTTGGTTTTTAAATACACTCATATGACTCTGGCCACTAAAACCAGAGTCATCTGCCAATCTTTGCATGCATAACAACTATTGAAGTTTCCTTCCGCAACTACCTTAAAAAATGCATTGATGTACTTCACACACACACACACACACACACACACACACACACACACACACACAATTTTAAAATGGCTTTAAAAAAATCATATGACCACACAAAAAAAAAAGCAATGAATTTTGGTAATTTAAAGAGATATGTTCATATCCTGCAATTGTTGCACACAGAAAAATTCTTAGCAAACTAGGAAGTTTACGGTCAGACATTCAATCAAAATAGCCCTTACGTTCAATCACATTTGCCTATGAGGGTTCTTGAATCATGCCCATGCCATAACGAATGAGAGAATTACCCCAGGAAAACTCATTTCAGTCTCATTACCTGCCTTTGGTCTGATATGGTACAGCAATTCCTGTTACCTATTTCATAAAATTCACTCTTTAAAATACAGAAGTGAAAAATCGAGAAGAAAAACTACTACAATTATTCACAGTTGATAGGAAAAAATAGTAAACAAATATTTTTCCAAATTCTATTCTTCATTACATCTGTTTTATAACTACTGGTATCATCACATGAGATACCAAACTGAAAAGAGAACATAGAAAGTATGTTACCTAAAAAACAGTTAATTTAGCCTGAACTTCAGAAAACCAGTTCAACTGAAATCAAGTTCAACCAATGCTCTGAAATTCTACTGATGGAACCAAAATGCCAATGCAATTGACAGAACATGAAAATACCAGTTTGCTCTCATCTCTAAGGGTATGTCTACACTACCCCGCTAGTTCGAACTAGCGGGGTAATGTATGCATACCGAACGTGCAAATGAAGCCCGGGATTTGAATTTCCCGGGCTTCATTTGCATAAGCCGGCCGGCGCCATTTTTAAATGCCGGCTTGTTCGAACCCCGTGCCGCGCGCCTACACGCGGCACGGGCTAGATAGTTCGAACTAGCAAGCCATTCCCAACTATCTGTACGCCTCGTGGAACGAGGCGTACAGATAGTTGGGAATGGCTTGCTAGTTCGAACTATCTAGCCCGTGCCGCGTGTAGGCGCGCGGCACGGGGTTCGAACAAGCCGGCATTTAAAAATGGCGCCGGCCGGCTTATGCAAATGAAGCCCCGAAATTCAAATCCCGGGCTTCATTTGCACGTTCGGTATGCATACATTACCCCGCTAGTTCGAACTAGCGGGGTAGTGTAGACATACCCTAACAGATTTTCTGTAGCAAATTTCCATGAGTTAATTTCTCATACCAAAAAAAAAAAAAAAAGGGAGATCAGTAGTACAGTAAAACTCTGATGGTCCGGCATCTGATGGTCCGGCACCATCAGGATCCCGGAAGTGCTCCGGGCAGCCGGACCATTAGAGCTGCTCTGCCCCCAGCTTCTCCTATTCAGCCACTGCTAAAACTGACCAGCGGCTGAATCGGGGGAAGCCGGAGGCAGAGCAGCTGGGGCGCTGCCAGATAGGTCCCCTAGCGCTGCCCCTCGGGGCTGTGGGACCAACCAGGCAGCACCCCAGGTGTCCCCAATTCAGCCACTGCTGAAACTGACCAGCGTCTGACTACTGGAAGCCCGGGGCAGAGTTGCTCTGCCCCGGGCTTCCTGGAATCAGCCGCTGATCAGTTTCAGCAGCAGCTGACTTGGAGACACCTGGGGTAGAACAGCTGGGGTGATGCCAGGTTGGTCCCGGCAGCGCCGAGGTGTGGCGCTGAGGTGACTAACCCGGCAGCGCCCCAGCTGCTCTGTCCCAGGCGTCCAGATTCAGCCGCTGTTGAAACTGACCAGCAGCGGCTGAATCGGAGAGGCCTAGGGCAGAGCAGCTGGGGTGCTGCCGGGTTGGTCCAGCAGCGCCGCTCCTCGGCACTACTGGACCAACCCGGCAGCACCCCAGCTGCTCTGCCCCAAGTGTCCCCAACTCAGACGCTACTGATACTGATCAGCGGCTGAATCAGGAACGCCTAGGGCAGAGCCGGACTATCGGAAGGGGGGGCTATGAGGGGTCTAGGGTGGCATCCCCCCCACCCCAGACCCCTCATAGCCCCCCCTCCGATAGTCCGGCATATCTGATAATCCGGCACCCCCTGGGTCCCAAAGGTGCCAGATTATCGGAAGTTTACTGTAATCTGTCAAGTGATACTCTCGCTGAATTAAACTTATTCCCTGTTGTCTCCTGACCTAGATAGTAACCTGGGGTTGTACAAATAATTAGCATTTATTAGGATTACACATAATTTCTTTTTACCATTTATAAAATGAATTACCGGTCACCATAATTTTCTTTTTTGTCTTTTGTAATATTTCTTATACACAAACTGTAATTCTTCATCACAGGAAAGTGAAATAATTGCATCCTTTTATGCTATATTAACATTTGGCATTACCTTTCATTAGCAGAGATTTTCAGATGTGTGCTCCAAAAACATTTGTAGATCCCCAAAGGTGGCGACACACCACTCCACAACTTCAGGGAAGTTCAGAGTTGATTTAAATCTTAGTTTGGGTCCTAATTAAAAATATTTAACTCTTATTTTGCGAATAAAATAGGCAGTCATACCTAGTGGAGAGATCACTGGACTAGTAATTTTACTCACAGTTCTACCACAAACTGTGCTTGTGACTTTGGCAAGTAATTTCGCTTCAGTTTTTGTAACTGGACAAAATAGATAATATTTACTCCTTTGTAAAGTTCCAAAAGATCTCTTGATGAGGTTATATAACAGCCAAGTATTACTACTAGTAAAACTTGTCTAATGAATAGATAATGGGATATACAAACTACTTAAGAAAGAGGTATGATTGTCTGACTTTAAATGTTTAGAAAATGCCTAGCAAATTGTGGCTGCTACTGCAAATAAGTCAGTCGAGATCAGTATTTCCTGTAAACTGGGTACTTGTGCAGCTGCTTAAGAGAGATTTTAACACCACCCAGCTGATTAGCAGAGCACCCACAGTTAGGTTCATGTTTCTCTTTGTGATGCACATTCAAACATGCTTTGGTGCACAGGACAAAATTTATTCTGCATATGGTTGGAAAAGATTAGAGGGAACATTGGTCCAGTTCCTCAGGGGGACAACAAAAAATGCTATCAACATTCTGGACATGAATTAGTAAGGGACAGTGACCACAATGCAAAGTATCATGTGACCTGCCCCATGGGAATCTTCCCAGCAAATGCTGTTAATGATTTAATTGCACTAAATTATTTCAGCCTCAAAAGGCTACAAGAGTTACAAACAGCAAAGAAAAAGTGATTTGTTGAAACCAAAAAAGATGTATGTGAAACCACTACTGGTTTGCAAGTCCAGGTCAAACTCAAGCCAAAGTTAATTTTACGGTAAATGATCATACAACTCTAAAAAGTGGACAGCGGGTCATTCTATAATCCTGGCATACCTGCAAGCTAATTCTCACTTTGTTCATAATGAATCTTAGCCAGAGTTGTATGCACAATTATCCTACAAGCACCATTTCTGCACCACTGTACTTCTTCATGCTCTTCATTAAGTAAATAATAACGATGACAGAGTCCAAACTCATAAACAAGGAAAGATGGCTGTTTTGTAAATGGCAAAGTGGCATAGAGGCAGACACACTTAATTATTTCTGTGAAGAGCCTCATACCCAGACTCTGTCACCATCTGGAAGTTTGCTTGTCTTTTGTTTATATTGTAAGCACTGATGGATAAACACAAGCTTCCAATTTACATTAACACAAAGAGACCATTAAAACACTTGCTGTCTTCACCTGAACAAGAGCTCTGGGTAAGCACAAAAACTTGTCTCTCTCCCCAATAGAAGCTATTCTAATAAAAAAACATATCCTTGCCTACCTTGTCTCTCTAATGTCCTGGGACCAACACGGCAGCAACAACAATGCATAACCCATGTTGTCTCCTTTAAAGTGAAACTTGGCTTCATCTGCACTGACTTTTTTATTTTCCTGTTTCTTTTAGAGAAAACAGCTTTGTCAACAAGATCCTGTGTTTCGATGTTGCGAAACAATAAATCAGATGAAAATGTGCATGATTATTCAATCCATATCCTTTGCCCAAGAAACATTAACCTCTCACTGACAAGCGTTCTGCAGAGAAAGAGAACTCTTCCAGTCAATATCAAAGCAAGTTCAGCTTTGCTAGCAAGCAATTAGTTTATACAGTACTTCTACTTCTTACCTGCACGTGCTGATTTTCCAATTCAGAGGGGTGGGGCAAGCATAAACAGCTTTTCAGTAGTATGCATTCCAGCTCAAAAGTTATAAAGAGCCAGTTGTTGTTTTTCCAGTCAACATCTTACCTACTTTGGAGGTACACGTGTGAGTTTACATCCACAAGGAAGTCTTAACTAGTGTAAAATATATTTCACACTAATCAAACCCCTTCCAATTTTTTTGCATATATCATTTTCACTCACTTTCAACCCTTCCCTTCTTCAACAAGATGAAATTCAGATGTTTTGATTACCATAGATACACTTTAAACACAAAAAGAACGGTATGGTTACCTTTAACAACAGGTTGGAGCTCGCTTGTCTGGAACCCTCAGGACCTGACTGGTCCCGAACAAGGGGATTTGACTAACCAGGAAAGGACCCTCCCCTCATGGCCCATGCTGCACCAGGCGAGGGCTCCAGCCTGCCCCTGCTGCTGCCCCAGCCCCCCAGGGCTTTCTAAACACTGCCAGCCCCACTGCTGCGGGGGCCAGAGCTCCAGGTCCATTGCTCCATGGTCGGAACTCCACAGCCAAGGCAGAACTGCTCCACAGCCACCTGGCTCCAGAGCCAGTGAGGAGGGCCAGGTCCGGAGCCAGAGCTTCCTGGCTGCCGCTGGGGCGGTGGCTGGAGCTCACAGGCTGATTGAGCCAGAACAGGGCCTGGGGCAGCATTCTGTGGCCACTCCCGGGCTGGAGCTCCCTGGCCAGGGTCGGAGCTCCACAGCTGCTACCGGGCTGGAGCTCCCCAGCCAATGGGGTCAGGGAGCGCCGCTAGGACCAGAACTCCCCACCGTGCTGTCCATCCACCCCCTCTCGCCAACACTGGGCTCCTAGATGAGTTGCCAGTTCCCCCTACAGTGCTCCTGCCCTGCTGCCTGTTCCTGGCCTCTGTGATCCAAAAACATCCCTGGCCGGACCTGGGAGTCCCAGTTAAGGGGGGTACAACCTGTAAAATGGAAGTACGTTGATTGGTTTCATGTAAACAGAGCACAGAGCACAATCTGATTTATCCATATGAAATGGGAGTGAACAGGCAATATGCTCATTAGTAATGACTTTGGATCCAGTCCTCACCCCGGCCTGCATGCGCTGCCTTCAAGACTGCAGGATTAAGCCCATATTTATGGAGAAAATAGACACAGCTCAACTTCTACTGTTAAAGCTCTAAGGCAGTGGTCTTCAACCTTTTTAAGCATGAGATCACTTTTTGAATTTAAGTGCAATCAAAGGTCTACCTCACACCCAAATACCCCTTGCCTCCTTTGCGCCCCTTCTCCAAGGCTCCACTCCTGCTCACTCCATCTTCCCTCGCTCCCCCACTTTCACCAGGCTGGGGCTGTGGGTTGCGGTGCAGACTCGGGTCTTGGATTAAGGGATCAGGAGTGTTAGAGGGGCTCTGAGCTGAGCTTGGGGCAGGCAGTTGGGGTGTTGGAGGGTATTCTAGGTGCAGGCTCTGGGAAGGTGTTGGGATGCATTGGTGCTCAGAGCTAGGGCAGGGGTTTGGGGTGCAGGAGGGGGTTCATGACTGGGGTAGGGTTTCAGGATGTGGGCTCTGGCTGGGCCCTGCTGACCTCAGGTGGCTCCTGGGTGGTGGTGCAGTGGGGTTAAGGCAGGCTCACCCCTGCCCTGGCCCTACATCACTCCCAAAAGCAGCCAGCAAACTCCCTCCATCCCAAGCCCTATTGTGCCCCCTCTCTGCTCTGTGGAGATGTGATACATAGTGGGAGGGGCACCCTGACATCAGCACCCTCTTCTCCCTCCCCTGCCCAGCAAGCAGAAGGCTCCTGAGGGGACAGTTCGAAGCAGAGGGCAGGAGCTGTGCAGCAGAACAGGGAGAGGCAGTTGAAGTACTGGCACTGGATAGCCTCCTGGCCAAACCTGTCAGGATCACCTGTCAGAGGCTCCAAGATCTACCAGTAGATCCCGATCGACTGGTTGGTGACCACTGATCTAAAGTCTACACTTAAAATTTAGTTTAACACAACTAAGGCACACAAAGGTATGAAAAATCTACACACACTAAGCACTGTCGCTATACTGACCTAACCCCCGGTGCAGACATAGCGAGGTGAACAGTAGAATGTTTCCACTGAAAATCATCCCTCAGGGAGGTGTGGATGATCCAGCAACATTATGTGTTATGCCAGTATGGCTTCAGCACCCTAGCAATGTTACAATACAGCTGGACCTCCCTCATCCTTCCCCCGGCTACGGCTCCAGCCTAGCACCACTGCTGCCTGCCCAGCCATGGCTCCCCAGACTGGAGCTTCCTAGGTGCTGCTGCCAGACTCAGAACTCTGTGACTGGGGCCGGAGCTCTGCAGCCACAGCCCGACCCGAGCTCCAGGGCTGGGGCAGAAGCTCTATAGCATCTGTCAGACCTCAAGCTCTGTGGCTGGGGCTGGAGCTCCGTGTCCGCTGCTGGACCTTGCTATCTCCTGCCCCTCCCCCCCCCCCCACCATCCCCCATGGGGCTTCCAGATGAGTCACTGCCCCCCCCCCGCCTGTCACACTCCTGCCCCACAGCCCGACCCCCCTATACCAGGGCTCTATGGTCCAGGAACATCCCTGCTGTACCATGGATGTTGCTGGACCAGTGAGTCCCAGTTAAGGGAGGTACAATCTGTAGCAGAGACATGGCCTAAATGTTATCATACCTCAGACCATGTCTTCACTTGCCACGCCAGAAATCGTTCTTCTGGTGTTCAATTTAGAGGGTCTAGTTAAGACCAGTTAAATCAAACACGGAAGATGGCTCCAGTCAGCACCAGTAATCCTCGCAGTCATGAGGGGTAAGGGCCTTCCTCTGTGAAGACAACGCAAAGCTCCACTTAAGGTAAGCCAATTCCAACTATGTAATTTGTGTAGCTGGAGTCGCATGCCTTAACCTGACCTTCCAGGTCTAGTGAAGACCTGTCTTAAGTGTATGAGCCTTCTGCATTAGGTACAAAGGTGAAAGCCTCCTCTAATGTGCCTGTAAACTTAGATGAAATTACAATTTTGACTTCTACGGTCTAGACTTCCATAGTTTGGCACAATCTTGGTCCGGCATGCCAGGCTGGAACACTCAATGGGAAATGCCACGCCTCCCCCACCCTAACAGATCTTCCACAGCACATGAAATACTTCATGTGCAGTGCTCAGACTCTGGGAGGAGAAGTAGGGATGGAAGACACCCAGGGGAAGAGGCACAGAGGGCTGGTCAGGGCCTAGGAGCACAGCCTTGCTACGGGGATCATGGGGCACAGCCCTGCTGCTGCAGGGGTTGATGCACTTCTATGGAGCTGCTCTCCATACCCACTCTGCCTCTTCTCCAAGTGCCTCACTCCTAGTCCTCATATGGTCAATGCTGACCCGTCTGCTGCCACTGTAGTGGGCAGCACAGCTAGCAGCAACAGAGGGGCCAGCACTGACTGAGCCATGACTGAAGAGAGAGGAGGGTGCTCGGGAGGAAAAGGCAGGGTGGCTGCAGAGCCCTGTGGCTGGCAGCCGGGTGTGCAGCCCCACAGCTGGTGGCGAGAGCCTGGAGTGCAACCCGGAAGCCACAGCGCTCAGTGCACTTCCTCAAGACTATGCACCTGGCCCCCATCCCTGGGGTTCCACAGCCACCTTGTCTCTTCCTCTGTCCCCACTTGGTCAATGACAACCCCTCTACTGATGATAGATCAGAGACCTGCAGACAGTGGCCACAGAGGAATCATCATTGACCTTTCCTGGCTGAACAAATTCCCTGCTTTGGGACCAGACAGGTTCTGACGGTGCAGGACCAGGTAATTTGCAGAAAACCAAGAAGTATGAATCTGCATAATCCATTCTGAGTAAATGCCAAATAAAAAGAGATCCGTTTATTAAACCAACATTTGCACTAAAAAAAGAAAGAAATCAAACTGATTCTTCAAATAAGGTTAATATATTATAGGATCATTAAACAGCAAGGGAAATGCACCATTCTTAAAGATGATTACTTAAAAAACACAAATCAAATTTCACATGCCCAGAAGGCAGCCATTCTAATTGCATGATTCCCTTTTTAATGATCAACTTTGCTATGAGATATATACATGTGCTATAATAATGTTAGCATTTTCACATGACATAGTTCTTCTGCACTTCACTAATTCTGCACGAAGCAACAGTATGGTGGCTTAGCTCAGCACAACCAAAAAAGAATCAAAGGTTATATTTGTTATCCTAATTAGTGAGGGGCAGAAAAATATTTTCAAAGATACTGAACTCTGTTGATGTATCCTGCTCTAAAGGAAAATCTAGAATGTCTAGTAGGAAGAATGCTAGGAGGAGGACAACACAAAGCAACAGCAGCTGACCAGACCTTGCTAGGGTCATTTTAGACTATCAGGCATTTTAGCTTCCCTCTATGCACACGAGGTATAACAATATGCATGTGTGCAACATGCACCTGGAGAAGGGGAAATAAATCTCTTTAATCTCCCTTTCTCTTCTATGGTAGTACACCTAAATTTCTTAGTCAGCTTTGAGAATTTCCACATTCAATATTTCATAATACTCCAGGCAACACGCTGTCATGGCTAGAAGAGAATATGGCAACCATATTAAATGTTCACCTATTAAAAGTTAGAGGAAATTTCTAAGCCGAAAGATGAGAGGAAACAATATTTTTCTGGTTTTCTCCCTTCCCCCGCACTCTGGGTGCCTACTTTGTGTATGACAGAACTTTGAATATTTTCAGCTTCTCTTTTTCCCCAGCAGAGTCAAATCAGTCACATTTTTTTATTGCTTGTGTGGTTCTTCAACCAAGCATTAGGGAAAGAAAAACTTTATCTTCATAGAAAATGTGAAAAATGCTAAATCAAAGATAGAATATATGTTTGGATTATCTTGGGCATGGTAGATGTAATGGAAGAGCAAACTCTGTTCTACTTAAAATTAAAAGATTTAGGAACTGGTGGAAATTCAGTGATCTATACTTGACTTTATATGTTTATAATGTAGAATAACTATCCTGAGCAGTACCAAATTTGAAAATAGTTACCGTATATACTCAAGTATAAGCCGAGTTTTTCAGCACAGTTTTTGTGCTGAAAAATGCCCCCCTCGGCTTATACTCGAGTCAGCATCTCGAGAACTGAGGCGGGCGGGCTCAGCGCGTCTCTGCCGCTGGCCGGGTCTAGCCGGGTCTAGCCCCGGAAGTCGGGGCGAAAGCTGCTCCGGTGCCCCTGGTCTGCTGGAGACCGTCTCCAGCAGACCAGGGGCACCGGGCGGGTTCCCGCGCTTCTGAGGCTTTGCCAGAGCAAAGCCTCAGAGGCGCGGGATCCCCCGCGGCTGCGGCTTCAGTCCGGGAGCCTGTGGTCTGCTGGGGACGGTCCCCAGCAGACCACAGGCACCCAGATTGAAGCCGCAGCCGCGGGGGGATCCCGCGCCTCTGAGGCTTTGCCAGAGCAAAGCCTCAGAGGCGCGGGGAACCGCCGCTGCTGCCGCTTCAATCTGGGTGCCTGTGGTCTGCTGGGGACCGTCCCCAGCAGACCACAGGCTCCCGGACTGAAGCCGCAGCCGCGGGGGGTCCCGCGCCTCTGAGGCTTTGCTCTGGCAAAGCCTCAGAAGCGCGGGAACCCGCCCGGTGCCCCTGGTCTGCTGGAGACGGTCTCCAGCAGACCAGGGGCACCGGAGCAGCTTTCGCCCCGACTTCCGGGGCTAGACCCGGTATCTATCTTCATTTTTTACATTTACCAATAGCTGCCTCATTTCCTACCCTAGGCTTATACTCGAGTCAATACTTTTTCCCAGTTTTTTGGGGGTAAAATTAGGTGCCTCGGCTTATATTCGGGTCGACTTATACTCGAGTATATACGGTAGTTTGTCCTTTTGGTATCTCTTAAGAAGAAGCATGTAACCCATCATTTAAAAATATCCAATCCACTAGGAGGTCAGTGCTGAGTCCCATCTTCAGTAAGGGGTTTATTTTACCATATGAGATATGGCAGGAGATCTGTGGGACTGTATTTTGGTTTAATTTTTAATATATCTTAAATAGTTGATTTGTCCTGGGGACAGATTGCTAATGAAACCAATAGAAGTTATAGGGTATGAAAAATCATACAGAAGATATATTACTGAAATTTTCATTGAACTGTTTTGTCTGTCAACCAGTGTTATCTAAAGAAAAAAGGGTACATGAAGATCTGTCTGTGTTCACATTAACACCACATGTAATCAGGGTACAGAAGTGTAAGGCAAATAGAACAACTGGTTAATTATCTTCAAATTTCCTACATTAGTAAATGGTCAGAATAGCCTTGCTATGGAACACAGTGTATGAGAACCCAATATTTAAATACAGAGTTTAATTTCAATATTCAGACCAAATTAAAAAATAAATCTCTGCATACATTCTAAACATAATCTCAAATTTCCTGGTGAAAAAAAATCTCTTTCTGCCCCACCCTACTTAAGGAAAAAAAAATGTTTGATTGTGGGTGGAAAAACATTATTTCTCAACACATACATCCTGAAATCTTTAAACATAATTATTCTCAATATCTTATATGCACTTTCACCTCTCTCTAATACAATGTTGAGAGAAACACCTTTACCTCACATCATGCAATTTTACCTCACACCATGCAACTAAAGACAAGTCTACACTGGCACTTCACAGTGCTAAAACTTTCTGGCTTAGGGGTGGGAAAAAACACTCCCTCGCGCATGCACACACACACACACACACACACACGCCCCAGGTGCAGCAAATTACAGCGCTGTCAAGAGCCAGTGTGAACCAGGCTACAGCGCTCCCCTCTCCCAGGGCTCAGGTCATGAACACGCTGCTGTAGAGTGGGGATGTGAAAGGTAAACTAGGTGATGCTTACCAGTTCCAGTTAACTGTTAACCAGTGAGAGGAGGAACACCTCCTTTCACGGGCAAGGGGCTGCTGCAGCCCCAAAGCGGGCCCGGACATACCACATGCAAGGACTGCTCCACATGACTGGAGCACCCCCGGCCTGTGACACACCCAGATCCACTGCAGATGAGCCCAGCTGAAGCAACCCCTGCCTGCCATGAGGGAGGCTGCTCCAGCCCCACCTCCGCAAGCCACTCCAGCCCAGCAGAGCTGAAGCAGCCCCTCTGCCCATGCCCCCTTAAATCAGTTTACCAGTTAAACATCACATTTAACCGATTAACCAATTAAACAGGATTTTACATCCTTCGTGTAGACAAAGCCTAAATCTCACATCCTCGTGGGAGGTAAGTGCCTAAATACTTTTGAGTACCTGGGTATCATCCACTTAGCTGAAGACACAGAAATATTCCATCCAAGATGGCCCTGTTAACAGAGACCATATCCTAACAAAAAAAAAATTGAAAAGAAGTAGGCCTTACACACTAATCCTGCTACGGTTTTGAGCCAGTGCACTTCTAAGCAGTCAAGGCAAAGAATTGAGGCAAATATTTTTCACATAATTAACAGAAAAATAACTCCGCACCGGACAGAAGAGGAGAAAAGTGGACAGATACAGTCTGAAAGTCCAATATACTTTCTGATTTTAGTACAAAATCTTTTCTGACCATCTGGAGCTAGACCGGGCATTGGGCCAAAATTTTGCAATTCCTTCTCAAAGTAAAACGACACATCAGCAAGTGCCACATTGCTAATGCATAACCAGAAAAGAACACCTCATATCCTATCCAGCATTCCCTGGAGTTTTACAGATGCAGTAAAATAAAGTGCTTCCAAATAAATCTGCCACATCCTCAGTGCTAAAAACTAGACAGCGATAATGTCACTTTTGAGCAAAGCCAATTGTAGTCATATATAAAACAGGATGTTAATAGGTTTGTTCATATTTCATTTACAGGACACGGTTGGTTCTTGAATGATGACAGTTTCACAAAGCCAAATGTCTCAAAATTTGAGTAATACTTGTCTGGTGCCTTGAAGGAAGACTTTGCAAGGACGGACGGACGGACGGACGGACGGACGGACGGACGGACACACACACACACACACACACACACAGAATGGGAAAAGCATGTCTTAACTCTCTTATGGTACATAATATCTGACATAACGCCTGACAAGGAAGAAGATATGAAATATTAAAATTATCACTGGTCTATCAGTTTAAGAAGGTGGCATTTATCCTACCATCTGCAGCTTGTTTTGGATCTCAGACTATTGTCATTATCAATCCTTAACACAACAGATCAAAAGTGCTCCAAAAATGCCAGCCCCTACATTTATCACAAATGGTGCTATGCTCTCTATTCTCACACTGCTTTCTCCCTTTATCTTGCTTCTTCTGTCGCTCTCCCTCTTACCACTCACTCCATGGTCTACCTCTCCCATCTCTTATTTCCATTTGCAGAGCAGATTAATACCAATAGCCCAGTTTACTCCTTATAGCTATTATGATACTTTAAGGTAAGTCACATTTAATAAGCTGTGTTGAAAACAACTTGCTGGCTGGCTGGATAAGGACTTGAAGTTGCCTCAGACAGATTATTTAAAACAACAATAACACTGCCAAGAGAAAGACTGCAACAGTTGGCAAATTGGAGAAACTGAAACTGTCATACAGCAGCTTTCTAGAGGCCTAGGGTATTCCTTTTACTGAGAGTGCAAGAAATATAAGGAGGAAATAAAACTGTTGATGTGTAACTTCAACATTTATGTGTTTATATATAAACACTGTCCAATCCAACAACTCCCAGTGACATCTTGATGCAGGCTATTCAGACAGCACTGAATATCAAAATGTAGTCATCTCAAAAAGGTAAACAGATTGTGGCTACAGATGTTTCTGAATGACCTGGCTAACTCTTACATCTTGTGGTGTTATCCACAACTAGATCACTGCTGTGAAAAAGATCAGAGATCCCTTTGGTTATATTACCCACACAGTTCCTTACCCTTTTAAGTAGAGCTGCATAACTTGCACAAACATAACCATTTCCTATCCATTGTGCAGAGCAGTTTAACAGATCTGAATGTTCCTGCTAAGATCATTTATGGGGAAAGGAAATATAACTGATAAAATGTTGTCCACATATAGGATTATACAAATACTAACACAATCATGTATCTACACCATTTCTTTCTATTTCAACACTGCCAGCAAATACAACCATTATCACTGCTCTGCATAGCAACCGCTGCCACCTGTAATGTATCTCCATTTGATTAATGGATTTTAAATGAGTTACAATGCATGTTCTATGTCTAACTAAATCTGAGCCAGCCAGCACCAAGGCATGTATCTTCTGTTTAGTTATTATGATAAGCACAAATGAACTGGCCAAGTCAGCAAAAATATAAACCTGTTAGAACACTTCATGGAATAGCAAAAAAAATCCGCAGCCATATGCTCAATAGAGCCTAATCAAACAAATAAATTATGCCACAGGCACCAGAAACTAACATCAAATATGTTTTGTTTAAGCGCAGGCCAGAGTATTTATTTAACCGTTTTGGTCATGTCCCCCTGCCCCTTATTTTGGGCTGAGTTTTGCTCCATTAAGGATTGCAGAATGTGTTTCTTTTTACCTAACACTTCAAACATCATGGAGCTTCAGGTACACAAGCAGCAATTCCAGGTGTTCTGTGTGAAATCACATGAGAAGAATCAAATTCTTAGACTTTCATGAATCAAAGCTGGAACAGACTGTACAGTGACAAATTCTGAATCAACCATGACCGCTTTGCCTGTTAACATGATTTACCATCCTAATGTAATAACGATGACAGGGTGGAGCACTGATAGCATCTTACTGAATTCTCATTATAATGGCACTGATTGGGCAGCCAACCATAAAAGTTTTCATCAGACTGAGAGATGGCATTAACACTGTCAATTTGGGAGAGAATGGTTTTACACTACAACCACAGTGTGATTTATAAATTTAACAATTTTAAAAGTTTAAAGGCTCACTTTCTTTTCACCCTTTGGAGGCTTCGGATGCAGATAGGGTTGCCAAATGGTTTCAACAAAAATACCCAACACACTTGACATTACATCACAATCTACATTACATCTTATTTATAAAATACTGGACATTTATATTTTCTCAATTTGTTTCCTGAACAGAGCGCTCAAATACTGGACTGTCCAGTTCAAAACCAGTCACTTGGCAACCCTAGATGCAGCTATAGAGCCAAATTCTCTACTGTCATAATCAGAAGCAAATGAAATTGTGCCCACTTACTCCAGAAGGAAATCTCACCCATACCAGTCAAATTATTTGATGTAGGAAAAATATCTTTCAAACAGTACCTTATGCACACAATATTCAAACCATTTTTACTATACTGGACTGTATCAGGCACCCATACTGGCTCTAAGTTGCAAATGCAGTCAGATAATACTTTAAAAAAAATAAAAGCATATTCCTTTCCTTTGAAAACATATCTGCATTATCAGCATTCAAAATATGAAGTAAATAATATGCACTTCAAACATTCAACTCTCTAACTTCCAGCAGTGAAAAAGCAAATACATGTAAACATGGAAATCATAGTTAAAATAGTTTAGGAATAACCTTAAACTGGACATTAAAAATGGGAATTTATAGCTGACACTCTTCCTTTAGCTCACCTTTTGCACCTCAAGGACCCTGCACACAACAAGCAGACATCAGGGAAGTCCTCACAGAGATTGATTTGATAGTCTGTTTAAACTGCTCTAGCCCAAGTACCTGCATACAGCAAGGTGAGTTATGGGTTGGTATTAACTCCAAATTACGATCTTACTGGACTTTGACAGGGCGTTGATTTTAACCTAACTATACTAAATCTTTGTATCCGTCAGCTCTGCACAACGAGTGAGGTAATATCTGTTATTGGACCAACTTCTGTTGGTAAGACAGACAAGCTTTCAAGTTTACAGCTCACACCCACCTTGCTCTCTAATATCCTCATACCAACACAGCTACAACTCTGCATACAGCTCTTAGGAGTCAGAGACCACTATTTCCCCATGAGCTTTCTTTAATGTCCATGACTTTTGACATTTTGTGGATTTGTGCGTGCCAGTGAGTGGGTGGATAGGAAGGTGAATGAACAGGTAAATAGCTGAACAACATTTATGGAGCGTTTGCACAAAAAAGCTGATAGAGATCAGCGAACATGATGGTGGGGGACATACATCACCAGGCCAGTGGATACAATGAACTGAAGGTCCACAAACATGAAGGACACAACCTATTTCCTTTGAGTTACAAAACAAAGCAAAAATACCCCCTTCTATTGGAGTCTCTAGGATCAGAATCAAACTCTAAACAAAGGCAGTATTAAATTATGCCAGATACAGCACAAGAGTGGTTAGTAAAAAGTCAACTTAAGTCAGCTACTACCTCTGACACTCACGGGAGGGACAGTCCCTATTTTTGTGCTGAAAGAATCCAGAATTTGGGGCCAGCATGAGGATGCAACGGTGGAGGACTAGAGAACAGTCTGGATGACTTTTATGGCTGAAGATTCCATTAAGATCCACTGTGACATTTCCTGAATTTTAACACACCACATGTAGAGTCCTCATAAATATGAAAACAGCAGTGACTTTACTGTTGACATACAAGTTGCTCATTGAGATATGGCTGATAGGAAGCACTTTTTTTATTTGCTCTTATTTTATTGACCAACTACAGCCTAAGGCTGTTAAATCAAGCATTGTGCAACAGGTAACAGCTGTTCCAACATTAGAAGAGGTGGCTGGTGCCTGCAGTAGGAAGAGGGGTGCAATAATGGCCATCCAGAAGGGCAGGGAAGAGCTGGTGATGGGGGGGCACAGGATAGTAGTGCACCTCCCAAGTGCTACCATAAGTCACATATCAGCATTAGTGCAGGAAGACTCATATGCAGATTGACCAAGTCTCAGAAAATTCTGTGCTCAGAGTATATAAAGATGAGTTACCAGGACTACCAACATACCTATGACGACCTAGATCAGGGTTATTCAACATGCAGCCCGCAGACCATTTGTTTGCGGCCTGTGGTGCGGTTTGGGTTTATACGGGGCTCAACACACAGCCAGCGGGTGGGAGCCAAAACAAAAAACTAGTCAATATAATGATCTTCTGTTGATATGCATTTTAGTAGTTAAATTCCTGGACTGTCATTGTTCATTAAAAGTGCTGTAATATGCGTAGAAATCAGGTAAATATTGCATTTTATTAATATCAGCAGAACTGACAAATAGGGCCTGTGTATTATGTAGTCTTGTCTTAATCTTTATATTCATGCCCGCCAGTGTGAAAGAAGCTATTTGCATGTATATGCTACCATGCTTAAGTTGCGGCCCTCGGCTGTGAGTATCATTGTGGCCCCCAGGGCTTCCGAAGTTCAGTAGCACTGACCTAGATCAAGAATGTTCACTCTGTTGGCACAATGAGATATACTTGATCTTAGCCAAAAGGTTATGTCTAACAACCCAAAGAGCAATACGTTCAGTTTGTAAACCTACAAAAGTAATCCTTATCTTGAATATAAGGGTACCTACCATATTTCTTGTCTTCCAACTGAAAACAAGCCTGTATTTTTTCCCCAAGTAGAGCTGAAAACATTCAGAAGTAACGTATAAAAAGTTAATTCTGCTTAGTGGAGCACTCACATTAGCAAATCATTTCATGCTGCACAAGATCTAAGATCCCGTTCTCAATTGAAACTATTCTTGTAACAGTATCCTTTTTGTGCATGGTTCTGGTGCTGCTTCTTTTTTCTCCAGCACCTAATAATGTCACTTATTTAAAGAAAAACAAAACAAAAACAAAAAGATATTCAGCTCTACAATCACAGCATAAAGCATCTTGGGATTCCCTTTGTGACGACACCTCCTGAAATGTGTGGTTTCAAGTTTCATTTCAGACATAAGTTTAATTCCTCATTTGCCCACGCTCCATTGTTGTTGGCAACATTATGCATCCTCCCTGCCACACAGAACACAATCTGGATGTTCTGACTCCAACCTTCCTCTTGACCCACACATCTAGGCCATATCCAAATTTTGCTGTGTCCCCACCCACCTCCCCGAAAGGTCTCCAAACTACATCATTTTCCACCTGTCCAAACAACCACTATTCAGAAACCCATCATCTGCTATCTTCCACTACTAAAATCTGTCTACCGAAATCTCCATTTAACCCTCCCTAACACCCAACTCACTCCCTTCAGTTCCATTCAAAACACTGCTAAGATAATCATTCTGACCACATTGTTTTCCCCCACCCCCACATCCTCATCAGATCGTAGGCAAGTCTTTACAACTTAACTTCTTTCTTCCTATGTATCCACTTGTGAAGCAGCACAATGAAAGCAGCTTCAGTTTCAATTTGTTCACTTGTCCCACACACAATTTCACTTTTTTCTATGCTGCCCCTCATGCAAGAAATAGCCTCAGAAAATTATTCTGAAAAGTCACTGCCCCATGTTCAAATCTCTCTTCAAGCCCTACTTCTAACTGATGCCTATGAGAAACTTTCCAATTGATTACAGCTAGGTAAATGGCAAGCAGGCACCTTTGACATTTGTAACTTTTTTCTTTTTATAAATAAGATATAAATCTAAGACCTAGAGATCTGCATAGAGCTAGCCTATTTAAATGCCCTTTTTTTTTTTTTTTTAAGAAAACCCTTCAGTAGAGTGATCAGATTGTTTGGTCTTCAGAAGAGGGACCCTTTTCTCTTTAATCCTTAGAAGACTGGAATTCTGAGGCTATCCAGGGTCTCCAGGCACTGTCATAATACAAATAATAATCACTGCATAGTAAAGATGACAGAACAGCTGCTCTTTTGGTTGGCTATACATGGAGAAATGACAAATCTATCAGATGTGTGCTTGACTAATGAAAAAGCTAGATGGTAAAGTCCCTTGAAACACATGCTGGTCCCGCAGATGGAAACATCTCATTAGCAGAAGGAATATGGTTTTGTTTTTCAATATAGAATAAGATAAACAGTCACTTCCCTTAATGCATTTTGCTTTGAGATACAGTCTTTTCAGAGAAACACTTTCCACCATTACAAAATACGGCTTGCAACAGCCCTCTCGTCAAGACCTGCAAAACAAGTTCCCTAGCCAATTGGCCAATGTAGAATACTTGACAACTGGCAGTGCCCTCATACTGAACTCAAGAG
The DNA here is from genome assembly GCF_049634645.1 of Pelodiscus sinensis. Lineage (NCBI taxonomy): Eukaryota > Metazoa > Chordata > Testudines > Trionychidae > Pelodiscus > Pelodiscus sinensis. Next base: position 39,945,777 of record NC_134720.1, on the reverse strand, counting down.
ATGACTCAGTGGAAACTGGCATTTGAAAAACACGACAATTGAACAGGAACAAATTTCTCACCTTTGCTAATACCATAGCCTAGGGGGCCCCCAACGCGGTGCCCGCGGGTGCCATGCTGCCTGCCGGGGCATTTATGTCCGCCCGCCTACTGACCTTGGCTGACCCAAGCCATTCTTGCTCCCCAGGCCCCGGACAGCCAGCGCATGTGCGGCCTCTGCCCCCGGGCGCACAGCACATGCGCAGCCCCCAGGTGCACAGCACATGCACAGCCCCTGCCCCTGGCTCATGCGCGGCCCCCGCTCCCGGATGCGCGGCCCCGCTCCTGGGCACGTGGCAGCCCCGAAAGGTTGGGGACCATTGCCATAGCCTTCCAGTAGGGATGTGAACCAATTAACCAGTTACCTGATAAGCATCACTCTTACCGGGTAACAGTTAACTGTTGCTCGGGGGCAGCCCCACCTGGCCCACTGCAATGCAGTGCAGGGTGGGAGCCAGGAGCCCCGCATGGAGGCAGCATCTGGAGCTGAGGAGCCAGCAGTGGCTCCATGCCGTGGCAGCCCCATGGACTGGGAGATGCTCCAACCAAGCTGGAGTGGTCCTCTCCCCATCCTGCTTCATTGGTGAAACCTAAGATATAACCAGTTAATTGATTAAACGAGACTTTACATCCCTACCTCCCTACCATCCCAACCATACATATTTTGACTAGAAATACTTTCAATAGTTGTATGTGACTGAAAAGGGGGGCAGGGTTTTAAATAAACTAAGTATTCCCTTAAATAGTATTCGAAACCTAGGCTATGTCTACACTGGCACTTCACAGCACTGTAACTTTCTGGCTCGGGGGTGTGAAAACACACACACACACCACACACAGAGCAAGTTACAACCCTGTAAAGCACCAGGCAGCTACTCCCCTCATGGAGGGGATTTACATACAGCACTGGGAGAGCTTTCTCTCAGCATTCGTGCCATGGGCACACTTTCCGTTTAAAGTGCTCCTGCAGCTGCGCTTTAAACTTCTAAGTGTAAACAAAACCCCGGACACAACAACCTGGTATAAACTGCACTTGTTGAATTATATGGAAAGACTGAAATGGACCAACATAGTTTCGCTATCCAAGCCGAGGCACGTTCAGTAAGCAAACATAGTAAAATCTCAATCAGGTTCCATCTGGCAATGCAACTGTTCCTATAGTATTGCTACAAAAGAAAAATCACGTTACACTATCTTATATTGTCGTACAAATTTATTTTTAGCTGAAACAACAAACTTGGTTCAAAGTGCATTCCAAGCTTCTGTTTTTGTGATCCAAGATAACACTAGTCAATAAATTCAGCCCTTGCTATTAACTTTACTCTCACGCAGTGTCAGAAAGATCCAATTTATTTTGAAGTAAGATGTCACATTAGTTACCCTACTCTTCACGTTACAGTCACTCTACTCTTTGAAATGTATTCACTTGTAAATGTGCCAGTATTTCTACCCAAATTATAAAAAAATAATTAGAGGTCAGAGACCAATATTAGGTAGTGCTGCCCACTCTAAAAAACAAAAATTCTATGGTGGACAAGTGGGGACAGAAAGAGGCAATGTCTATGAAAGGTACAATTCTTCCACTGGCTTGGTGGGCCCACACTGGAAAGTTGTTCCTCCTAAATCTTCAAAAGCGGCGCGGAGTCCTGTGGCACCTTATAGACTAACAGAAGTGTTGGCGCATAAGCTTCCGTGGGCAAAGACCCACTTCGTCTTTGCCCACGAAAGTTTATGCTCCAACACTTCTGTTAATCTGAATCTGCAAAAGCGGCGTGGAGTCCGATGGCACCTTATAGACTAACACAGCTACCCCTCTGATACTTGACCTCCTATATCTGTTAGGGAAGTACCCCTCCCCCAGCCTTCCCTACCCCAACATAGCTCCACTGGCGACCAGAGGCCATGAATGTTGTTATGCAGACCATAGTCCTGCCAGACATGCCACCTTAAAAGCCACTACTAACATTGCAGGCAGTTGGTATATAGCTCCATTACTACTATACAGGAAGCTCATTCATTCCCACGCACATGGGAGGGGGCAGCAAAAGCTTTAGGTCAGCCAGTGAAGACATCTCTGAATTTCACAAGCTACCGAAGGAAGTATGCGTGGCACATCTATGCTTAAAAAAAACAACAATTTGGACATAACACAGAATGGTGGTGGTGTTATTATTAGTCTGGCACTCCTAGCTCCGAGTTCTGTTGCATACGTTAGTGTCCAAACAAAGAGAAGACACAGTTTCTACCTCAACTGGGTAATAGATGAAATGCGGGAGAAGTAACTGGGAGAAGCAGATGGAGGAAAGATTTTCTGGCTGCCAACAAAGACTTGTCAAAACTTCCTCATCCCTTCCACACACCAAAAGGGTTTCTGGTGGACGAAGGGGAAATATATAAAAAACATCAACCAGTTCAGTGAGCAGACATACCATACAAACAGTAACACAGATCGACTGTAATTGTTTTCCTGAAAGCTGTCCTCTATCTACTTACTAAAGTTTCTCTATGGCACCTATCCCCACAGGATCTCCATTCATGGAAGGGAAGTTAGAACCCAAACTTAGTTAGCTAGAGGTAAACTATTAATTGTGCATCCAGACATTCATTATATGGTGTGTACAGAACAGAATCAACCATAGGTGTTTTAATGACCCAACCACATTATCAAACAGGAAGCTGTTCTACCCTCACCCCCAAATAAGTGGCGGCACAAGCAGCTGACAATGTGAGAACCCCCAGGAAAGGCTCAGTGACTGACACACAACATGACTGTAGCTGACTTCCCACGCAGGAAATTGCGCAGGGTTTTTGTGAACACACGTCAAGGCTTCAATGACAAACAGCTAACAGACCCAAGCATAAAACTCACGTTCCCAGTTTATTTCTGTACATTGCCTGGCTATATGGTTTAGAAAAGAACACATCATTCTATGGCATGCTCTTATCTTAGTCCATGTGTTCCTCCTCTTTGGACATAAAGAGCCAATTCAAAGGCAGTATACAAGAAGAAGTGAGTTACTCTAAGTTGGTGCAGTTCACAAAATTCTCCCAGCCCCCGGCATATAAATTATACCAGCCTGGACCCCCTTAGACCTATTTATCACCATGTAACTTACACAGCACCTCTGAATTTAACCCAGTAAGTTCACAGAAAACCACAATGTGCTTTCTATTTTTTTCACTATATAAACTGATACGAAGCAGAGAACAATGGATCTAATCAAGAATCATTCCCCACTGCTGGTTTTTCACTTGAGTATTGCCAAGTCCAAGCATTCAAAAGTCACCCCAAACAAAATCATGAGTTTGGCTTTAATTAATAACGAAATAAAAATATATATACACTGGGTTTTTTTAATGTGCCTTTTTATTTCTTCTTTTTTCTTCTGATTTGGGAGTCTTTGAGGTTCACATTTTCAAACTTTTCTCCATTTTTTTCATTAAAATAAAAGCTAAGATTCTCATGTGATTCAAGGAATTAAGGCTTTAAGAAAAAAACAGACAAAATGTTCACTTCTGAGTGCAAATGCACAATTTGTGCTTGATTTTCAGGCTTACTACTTACAATGGTAGATACCTACCTAAGACAGGTATTTGAGCATCTAACTTTATGCACACGTGTCTAGAATCCAGAACCTCCACATTTTGGGCATGTCATCTTTGCTGTTTTCATTTGACCAGGTATGTATATGTGTGCTCTAAACTAGAAATACTAAAAGTAGTTTCTTTGCTTGTATCTCTTTAAACACCTCACATTATTTGATTTCCTGGATAGTCTCTAACAGGAAATCCATTTAATGCCTTCAAGCATCCATGAACACTGTATATTTCTTTTCTTCCTGTTCTATTACTCTACACCAATAAATAAGGCTCAAGAGGCATGTGACATTAATGAGGCACCTGTGCCAGAGGCCAAACTCCTTACAAATGAAGTTACTTACCCTGTTCTCCAGGCTGCCCCTGACATTCATCTTTTGTCATAAAACAAGAATGTACTTCCTGGAAAAAACCATCAAAATGTATGAAATGAGTGTAAGTAGCAAAGCACTTGAGCCCTAAATATGAATCAAGGAGATGGAATCCAAAAACAAATCAAACGTATCCATCCTAACTCCGTTTCTGTATCCATGGATCAGGAATTCTTCCACTACACTTTACATCAGAATTCAGCTAAACTAATCAACAATATAAAAATGTGGCAATCAACAGAAATGGAATTTGCTTACTGCTATAATGTAACAGGATATCATTTCATTACCAGAAGCAAGAGGAGAAGAGTAAAAAAAATTGCAATAATGAAGTTGCCACCCCTATGCCTGGCCCTGAGAAAGCTGGCTAAAAACTCGTTAAGTGGGACGTGTCTGAATTTCTGCTGACTATATTATAGGGATGAGGAAAACAGATCCATGACATTCCAAGAGCTTCTAGGCATAAAGAGTTGTTTCTCACTTCTATTTTTACAATATTCTTCATGATATATACGTCCAAAAGCACAAAGCAAATTTTTAGAGACAAAACATATTCCTTGTTTATAATTTAACCTTCTCTGAGAGTCTAATACAGGTGTTCAAAATGAGTACTCGAATGACCATTCCAAATAGTTCCATATAATCCTACATAAAAGAGCTTTATGTCGTATAACCATAAAGAGATCAGTTATATACAGCCAGTCCCTGAGTTACAAACGCATCGACTTACGACCGTTCGTATTTACGACCAACCTCCTATACAGCCGGTCCCCGAGTTACGAACGAAATCCGCACTTATGAACTGTGCAGCCGTAGGTAAGTGAATGTAATCTGACTTACAAACTGATCGAGTTACAATCTAGTAACTTGTTCGTAAGTGGAGGACTGGCTGTACTCTTTTGCAAGGGAACCAATACATCCTAAAACTTAAAATCACAGAATAGAGAAAGCAAGGAGTCATATAGCCTATAAAGTCCAAAGAATGCTCATATTAATATTTTATGATGAGCAAATATGCACAGTGAAATATAGAAATTAATTTTTGGCATTACTCCACTGAAGTCAACAAAGTTACACTGGCTCAAATGCAATAAGAGGTGCCTGGGAAGTGGATGTCAATATTAGCTACACTGTTTGCTTTCTCTAGAGGAAAAAAGCAACACAGTTATTATTCATAATGTTAGATATATGTTTTATAAGTCACTCTGATAAGATGTTGCATTGTAATGATCTCAGTTTAGTTAATGGAAGATTATCTTAAATATAACCATAAGTCACCAATAACCATGTACTACTATCATTATAAGTCAACATTACTCAGAAAGGGAAGTAAGGGATACTTTCTACACAGTCAGTGTGAACGTGTATTGTATACAGTTAACTGTTGACAAATACAAGGGTGCATTATTTGCCAATGGCTTGTGAGTTTCATAACAGATTGTGTGACATAACTTAAAAGTTATCATATAAAATCTTTAATATTCTCCAGTCCTGCTTTCAGCTTATTTGATTACAATTCAGTAGACATGAGAAGTGTGTTTAAGTTTCAATACTTCACATGTACTTTTAACACAAGTAAGATTTGCAGCACACCAAATTACACATACATCAGAAAGCAGTAAGTCATAGTCAAATGCTTCACTTGGAATAGCACACACAAATAAGGGCAAATTTCAGCCAACTGTTTTTAGCAAGATTTGTCTTACCTCCCCATTTAATTGCCATGATTTGCACAAAGAATATCTTATATGAATGTAAATATTAACAATAATATTTTAAAAGGTAATTTTAAGAATCTGAGTATTTTAATTTGCTCTAATTATTTTATAAACTTACTGTATTGTTATTACAGATAAAGTATTAATATCTTAAACTAATGATCCTTTTAACATTCATTCTATGTCCTTCATACAGATAATTCTAGCTGTATTTTACTGATGTCTACCTCACAAACATTTACTATATATGCTTCTGCGACCAAATCCTATTGCCCTTACTCAGTCATTGCCTTTGGCAAATCCCCATTGACTTCAGTTAATTAATTGACTCGAACAGAGTCCAATAAGTACCAAACTAATACATTCAATGTTTGACTTTTTGGCATTAAATTACAACAATTGTCTACTTAAGTATTAGATTATTAGAGTGCATGCTTATTCCAAATGTACATCTATGCATGTGGTTTCTGTGACTTTTAGAGCTCTGACAAAACTGTACTGACAGGGAATGCTGTTATTTTTCAGACTACTGTATTGAATGTATAATATATTTTTGTTGGAAACGGACTAAGTCTTATGTTAAAATTGACATTTTGCAGCTTATAGCTTGCAGATGCAAATCTTGTTTTCAGCTTTTGTTTACTTAGAAGATACCAAAGGAATGAATTACATTCTGTCTACATTACAGTCTATTTATAACATAATTATTAAATTAGTTTACACACATAATGTGGTATATTTTAACCTTTAAACTTTTTAGTACTACATGTAATGGTAATACATTCTCTCACAAGAAAAGGAAACCTAAATTGCCCTTTGATGCCATATCCTTAAGAAACTCTACAGGATTTTTTGTGCAAAAACTTAAATTTACAGTGACTGCATTTTTGTCCTAGTGATGTTATGGTCTTGAATCCAGATCATGGGCGCAGATTTAGTATATATAACAGCATGCTTTGAAAGAAGACTAATCTCTCCAATGTGCTGTTACAAATTCCTTTAACAGAGCACACGTTTAAAATATCTCTTTTTTCCTGGGTATTTGTAACCCATCAAAGAATCTGTTGTGCTGCGGGAAGCTATGTTTAAAACAGATGATTAAAATGCATATATCAGCTGGAAAACTGTTTAAGGAGTTATCTATTTTCAAATTCACAAACATTCCTGCCTGTAGATGGCTTGTTATAATTGTGTATCTATCAGCTCCTATTTCCACTTTGTTGTTTGAAGAACTTCCCTCTTCCCACATACCTTCTGTCTCCAGGGGAAGATCACGCGGCGACACTAAACCATGGCCATAAACAACCCTACTTTTGAGATTCTTTATTAAAAAGATTTCTCTGTTACTGAAGTGCTGTATCCTGGCAGTGCAGGAAAGATCAATTAAGCAAGTTAACTGCTGATTTGAGAAACCCTCCAGCTCCACATCAGCTTATACAGCAGAAATGCAGATTTCAGTCTTGCTGACATGCAGTATGTTTCACCACATAGTTATGATCTACACAGAGACACACCAGTCCTCAGATATAATGACCTAATACCAAACCATTCTTTGTGGAGGGTCCTTGACTCTGGAATTAATTTGCATGGTAGTCTGACAGAGACTGAGTTTGCTAGCCCTTGTACTGACTGATCTGAAAGGTCAACCTTTTCTCAGGTTGTTGCTTGGGTGGTAGAGGTGGCTAAATGGATTGAGAGACAAACATAATTTTGGCTAAACAAAGTCATCTATTGTATTCAGTCCTGCGACACTTTTTGAAATAATATGTTTTTTATAAGCTAAAAGATACCAATACTGAAACCATGTACTCATACTGTAAAACTGAAAACTTGATGTAAATGTATGTGTTTGCAGAACTGGGCCTTACATTTTTGGACAAAAAGCTAATTATTTGTGAACTGTTTAGTTAACTTAAACTGTCACCCCAGCTCCAACACATACACACATGTTCTTCATACATTTATTTGTGCAAGTGTAGGGGATTCAATTTATCCAGGTCCAGACTCCCTATCCCTTTCTTTAGAGGTGCTGATGGGGAACATAAAATGAGCAGATGAATGTAATTTACATCTGATGATTAATGTATATGCATAAAGTTTCTGCATATATTCTGACTTTTAGGTGGTTATTACTAAAAGAGAGCCAGAGTAAAATCACTGCTAATTAAAAATTGAATTAACAGTTACTGAAGAAAACAGTTTCAGATTGGATGCTTCCTACCCAAAATATATGCTATTATGGAGGATATGTAAACAATATACTTAGTTCTCTGAGTCTGTTTTGAAAGCTCATGGTTCTCCATCTATCTCCTGACCGGGTAGGGGGCAGGATAATAGAATAGTGTGGAAAAAATTAACCAATGGACCAGCAATGACCTCAAATGAACCATGAGCAGAGCCACTTGAAAAATGGGAAATGATTCAGCTTCCATGCCTTGGGCTACATGAAGAGCATAAGCTACTCAGTACCGAAGTGGGATGAATGACGTAGGACACTTTGGGGCTAGTGATACCCTGTGTCATGGGCTCAGCAGGAGAGATGTAACCACAAAAACTCAGTGACTTTGAGACAGATGAGGGGCAGATCAGATACTGGAAGGAACTGACACGTTCCTTCTGCATAAGACTCCACTGAGAGAACGGATATAAGAAAAGAGCACTTCACAGCCTGAATGACCCTGGGCATGCTGCCAAGAAATATCTTCCTCTTGTGGTGGCAACAACAGCATACTTCCCTAACAAGCTTCTCTGTTATTGCCCAGAGACACAAGCAGATGGTAAGAAAAGAGTGAGTGAGGGAAGCAGAACACTGCCACTAGTGGGAGAAGGAGCCATCCATCTTACCCAATCAGCTGTCTCCTGAAGGATATAGGGCAGTGTTTCCCAATTTTATTTGTCCATGGAACCCTCTGGAACTCGAAAGAATTTTGCAGAACCCCTGACTGTGCGGAACCCCTGACTGACTATGCGCACAGTGCTGAGTAGTGACATCATCGCCCCCACTGTCTGGCTAAGCTGACATTACACAGGAACATTTATGAAAACACAAATTAAAATTGTTTTCAATAAAACTCATAAATGAATTAAAATTCCATTCCATTCCACTACAATAATTCAGGTTGTAATGGAATTTTCTTGCGGGACACTTATTTTCACCATTTGAGAAGAGCACAGGGATAGCACCTCTCTTAACAGGGAGGCCATCCAGCTAGCACCTACACACTCTGCTCATGTCTAGACTAGAAAAACAGGTCATGTTCAAAAACATAATAGCTAACAAGTTGTTAAACTCTTCTGTGAACCACATTTAACACCTTTTAAAAAAGGTGGGTCAACCCTCAACTGCCCAACAATTTAAAAAACTAGCACGTAGAACAAATGTGATGAAGGCACAGAGAACCAGGAAACGTGAATTCTGTTCCTGGCTATGCTACTGATTCACTGTGGGACACTGTTGCATAAACCGCTATATGCCTCAGTTTCCCCATCTAGACAGCTTCTCTAGCTCTTTAAAAATGACTGCAGCTCCTCAGAAGGGAAGGTGCTATTAAAATGCAAATTATATCAAGTCTATGTGCAATGAATTAAAAAAATCTAATGAATATGGTGCCATGAATTGCTCCTTACTTTAAGTTCCAGACCAGGCAACCTTTGTCAAAACTTTAGCCCATAAATAAATGGAATATTTAATGGAGAGAGGGAGGGGAGCTAGGCTGAGTTTGAAAGAAGAAGATAAACTTTAAAGAGAAGATTTGTAAAGCTCTCTCTCCTGGTAACATGCCATTTTTAAGGAGTCTGGCAGAAGAAATAAAAAGTTTCCGAGATTTTTCTCTTCGAAGTGGTGTCAGCAAAGGAGGGGTTGTGAGAGAGAGGCTGGGGGAGGGTAGCCTGGGTCGGTCGGTTTCTCGCTCTCCTTCTCTCCAAGGTGCTCCCTGGATCCAGACATTTTGGAAAGAGTTTGCAGAGAGCTGGAGACTCTGCTGGTGCCTTGGCTTCTTCACCCGCGTGACATGCCCTGAGCTGGGCAGAGGGGCCAGACAGTACGTGCCGGCCTCACAGCCGAGGTTCTCTCTCCCCCACCCACCGCCTCCTGCTCCCAAACTCAGCCGCAGGGCACAGACTTCCAACCTCCTTCCTCTCGCACACGCAGCTCCTCCTGCAGGGAGCCCGAGGCTGGGGAAGAGGAGGAGGAGGAGGAGGAAGGCTCCCCGCCCCCCCCCCCCCCTTCACACGCCAACCTCTTCCAAGTTGAAAGCCGATTTTCCATTCCGGCTCCGATTGCAATTGCAGGATGAGTATCAAAGAGAGGAGAGGAGAGGAGAGGAGGCGGCGGAGCCGAGGCGAAGGGGCAGGGAGCGAGGGCTGGCGCGGGGCTGGGAAGGGGGCAGGGAGAGGCCAGGCAGGCTGATCCCGGCAGCGCTCGGCGGAGTCTCTCTGGATTACTAGGCTATGATGGAGTGTCTCCCAGCCCCGAACGAACTGCTGCCTCCACTCCCCCGCTGAGCCCAGCCACCTTCTCCCAGCCTGCTCCAGCAGGGGCGTCAGCATTTCGGCCACCCCGCCCCCGGGGCTGTAAAATTCCCCCTTCCCACCCTGGAGCCCCCCCAAAAAATCACACCAAACTTACCCCCCAACACACACACACACACACACGCTCTGCGCTGCAGCCTCGGCTTGCGGCCGCCCCAAGGGCAGGCAGATGATCGCGGTGGGTCTATTTCCCCCTTTCCTCGCTCCATGCTGCCCGCGGGATGCTCTGGGGGGGGGGGCGGGCGATAAGGGGGTGCATAAATCAGGGGGCTGCGCCGGGGAGGACGAGAACCAGGCTGGCGTGTCTCCTCCCGGCACCGGCAAATGGGGGAAACTTTCTGCAAAGTGCTGCTGCTCCCCGGGGCTCCGAGAAACGGGGTGCGCATCCCCGCCCCGGCTCCCACGGCCCTTCCCCGCCGAAACAAAATGGGGGGCAGCCACAGACCCACACGAAGGGGGGGCGCCGCTTGCGCTGCCCCAACTCCGGGCGGCGGCTGCCGCAGGGACTCGCCGTGAGCCCCGTGGGGGGCTGCCCCGCTTCGCGGCCGGGCCCGGGCGCCGCCTTACCTTGGCAAGGGCTGAATCGGGGGCGCTGCGAAGCCGCGCTCGGCAGGCAGTCCGGTGAAAGCCCGGCTGGCGGCGGGGGCTACCAGGAGGGCTTGGAGGGGGATTCCGCCATGTCAGTGATGTCGGGACCACATGGGGATTTGCGACCAGCCCACAATACCATACAGTCTGGAGTAGCAGCTACTGTGGAAAAACCGGCGGCGAGAGGAGAGGGGCGGGCAGAGGGAGACAGGGACCCGCTGCGCCAGGCGCGCTTGGCAGCCCGCGCTCTGCCCTGCCCTCGCCGCAGCTGCCCGGCCAGGCGGCGCCCCTCCTCCCCCTGCAGGACCAAGCTGGCCGAGGGTGGGAACCTCGGGCAGGGGGATGAGTTTGTGGAGTGATGAGTCCCCTGCCCGCATTGTCTGTCCCCACACGCTCTTTCCTACCCGGCCTGTTCTTCCACACCCCTCTCTCGCTCCCTGCCCCCTCAACCTTTCTCTCTTCTCCCTCCTGGCCCTAGTTTCTATCCCGACCCTCTCTCCCATTCTCTGACCCAGCCTCTGCCCCACCCATCATCCCCTTCTGCCCTTTGCCCCATCCCCTACTTCCTGACCACAGTCGATATCCCACACGTCCCCTTCTGCCCCAGTCCCTGCCTGACCCCCAGTCCACTCCACCCATTCCTTTCTGCCCCAATCCCTGCCCCATCACCCTGCTTGTGCCCCAGTGTACCCCACCCATACCCTTCTACCTATCCCATCATCCCCCTCCTGGCCTCCCAATCCCCAGAGCCATGCTGGGCAATCCAGAGTCCATCCATCTTGTGTAAATTGAAAGCTTTTAGGGACAGGGTTTGTCTTTACTTTTGTGGCTTGTCAAGCACATTGCCAGCACCCGAGCCACTAAATATATGGATACAGTTCTGCTGCCAAGCAATCCTTCTTCCTGAACATGCAGAGGCCTCTCCAGCAAAAAGAGGGAAGAAACACCTCTACAAATTCCCCTTGTCAAGTCCTTGCTGTTGGAGTGGGATGGGAGGAGAAACATCTTGGCATCTGCCTGACATAGTCCCTGGAGTGAAGAAGCCACCTCAATGCAGCCTAGCAGGATGGACACCTCTCTACCCTCTGGTGCAGAAAGGGCAAGAAGGAATCTATCTGAGCGCCTGTGCAGTGGGAAGGAAGAGATGTTTTCCTTTCTACCCTAACACGTACGGCAGGGTGGGGAGAACCATGCTCAGTAACTTGCCTCTAAACTAGGGGTGGGGAAGATTTTTTGGGTCAAGGGCCGCTAACTCACAGAAAAATCAGTCAGGGGCTGCACGTAAGTGAGAAGCAAAAAACAAAACAAACCCTCACTGACGTGGCTTCCAACTGAAAAGGAGAAAGACAGTTCCCTCATTCCACTCGCATACCAGAGCCTCCAGCGGGCCAGGCTAGTAGACTTTGCGTGCTTCAACCCCACGGTGGGGGAGCTAGAGTGCCAGTGTGGGCTCCCCAATTCTGGGGGTGGAACCCTGAGTATCGGGGGCCAGATCCAGGCCCCGAGCTTGAGGTTCCCCACCTCTGCTCGAAACACAGAAGCCAGGTAGGTGGGAGATAGAAAGTGGGAATCTCATCTAAAGCTTCAGTCTGGCTGTGGGATAGTCCTGGCTTCTTGCCTCAACTTTAGGTGCAGCTCCCCGGTCTTACCACTCAGACTGGGTCTCTTGTGCGGTAGCCCCCTACTTTCCAACTCTGTTCACAATACAGGCCCAACTCCCTTTTACTCCAGGTATTTATGAATTCACATCATGGTCTTTGTCGGGCTCTGGCCCAAGCTGGGAAGCTAATGATCCAACCAGTGGACCAAATTCAGTGATGAATCCTGGTCACATGCCATCAGAGGCATGTTGTGCATATGCTAAAAGGAAGAGGACGCAAAAACCAGCATCTTCAGAACAAAGCATTATTTATTAATCCCTCATGAATAAAAACCACATAGACCAAAGGGTACAGCAGTATGACGCGGTGTACCAGCCCCGCACTGAACTAACAGGCTACGTCTAGACTGGCATGATTTTCCGCAAAAGCTTTTAACGGAAATGTTTCTCCATTAAAAGCATTAGCGGAAAAGAGCGTCTAGATTGGCACGGACGCTTTTCTGCAAAGCACTTTTTGCGGAAAAGCATCCGTGCCAATCTAGGCACAGTTTTGAGCAAGAAAGCCCCGATCACCATTTTCGCGATCGAGGCTTTTTTGCGCAAAACAATACCGCGTTGTCTACACTGGCCCTCTTGCGCGAAAGCATTTGCGCAAGAGGGCTTTTGCCCGAACAGGAGCAGCATAGTATTTCTGCAAGAACACTGACAATCTTACATGATTGTAATTCATAAATAATTACAGTGTTCTTGCGCAAATTCAAGTGGCCAGTGTAGACAGCTGGCAAGTTTTTCCACAAAAGCGGCTGCTTTTGCGGAAAAACTTGCCAGTCTAGACGCAGCCACAGGGTTTAGCCAGGTTACCCTGGATGAAGGAGCCCTGCCAGACATGCTCAGACTGTAGCCCAGGTATAAAAGCCTGGGAGAGGTGCAGTCTGGGCTAGCTGGCAGAAGAGAAGAACCTCAGGTTGGAGCACCTGAGTTGCTGCTGCCAGTTGCCTGAGAGGAGAGCAACAGAGGCTTCATAACTGCTGCAGATCACCAGGGAAATGCAGCCCTTGAGGAGTCACGAGACCCAGCTACCACGTGGGAAGTTGGCCCATCAGATCAGGTAGGAAGTGCCCCAGGGAGGGTGCAGAAGCAGCCTCTCCCACCCAGAGATCCTAGGCGTGCTTTGGTTGGATTCCCCACTGAGGTTGGATTCTGCCACTCAGAGAGCCCTGAGCCGGGACCCAGTGGAGCACAGTGGGCTCGGGTCCCCCTACTGGGGCACAGCCCGCATCCCTGTTACTTGGTCATTGGGCTGTCCAGCCCTACCTTAAAGGGCCAGCACTTAACTTTGATTCACTCACTCTGGTCATTGGGCTGCCCAGCCCTGCTTTAGAGGGCTGGCGAGTAACTTTGTTTTTCTATCTCTGGTGCTCAGGCCTAACAGCCCTGAGGGGAGGGGCCAGACTACAGGTGGTTTACCGAGTATACAGAGTGTGCCATGGGCTCAGATAGCCCAGGGATACAGGACCCTACCCTCGTCCTGGGGAGGGAGAAGGAAGGACCACCTTGCGCCATGCAGTATGGCCTATATGTCTAGGACTGACATACACCTTAAAAATTCTCTGCCTGCTTTTGTAAAGTTCTTTCTGCCTGGTTAATTCTACCTCTCTGTGTGTGCATCTACACTGCACCCTTACCTTGAAATAAGGTGTTGCTTATTTTCAGGGGTCGACAAATTATGGAAAACACTACTCGCCAGACAAAAAAGGGACTTGCCACCCTCCCCCACAAAAAGGTTTTTAATGGCATAAATTCCTAATAAGAATAAGAACAATAATTACTAATAAGTTATTAATAAATATCTTATAAACCTCTACCTTTTCCCTCTGCTGCCATGTCTCCTCCCCTTGCTCCATCAGCTCCCCTGGTGCCTGCTGCCCCGCAACTCCTCACCCTCCTCTGCTGTCCTGACTCCTGCCCTTCTCACTGCCCTCAGCCCTCCTGCAACCTGCCCCCCTTCACCAGCCCTTCTCTCTTCCCTGTGCCTACTCCTCCAGTAGCCCCACTCTGATCATGTGAGCTATCCCTCCTCATCCCCTGTTCTAACACCTCCCTCTACACACCTGCCCTGCCTCTCTCCTCTGGTGCTGGTCCCTCCCCTGCAGGTGTCTGGCCTTCCGCTTCACCCCCAGAATCCCTTCGTACCTGCACCCTCCTGATGCCTCCCCCTTCCCTCACTGCCCTTGCCTCTTTTGCCCTCTTCTTCACAATACCCACCACCCTCTGCCCCCATTTCCCTCATGCCCCTGTGCCCTCACAGATACCTTGCTCTATCCCCACCTTCCTCATGCCCACCCCTTCTTTCAAGCCTTCTCCCAGCACTTCCCTCTCCCCGTCTAGTCCCCAGTGCCCTTACCCTCTCCTCTCCCGGCATCACCCTGTCCCCCCTCCCACTAATGTCTCCCCTCCTGCCCTTTTCCTCGTTGTCTGCACTTAGCCCCCTGGCTTCTGTCTCTCCTGCACCCCAGTCCCTTGGTGCCTTCCCCTTTCTTCTTCTTCTTCTTTTGACCTCCTCCCACTCCGCTCAGCACAAACCCTTCCCCATATTTTCCCCTCCCTGCCCTCCCCACAGCCCAGCCAAGCCCCTTCCCCTCCCCCAGGGCCAGCTCTAGGTTTTTTGCTGCCCCAAGCAAAACATTTTTAGCTGCCCCCCCCCCTTTTTGTTGTCCTTTACACGTTTGCATTTTGCAATGGGTTTTTTTGTTTGTTTTCATTTTTGTCGCGGCATTTTAGCCCTATAAATAGCAAATAGCATTTTCATTCTTTTTTTCCATAAAGGCAAAGGCGCTTCAAGTGAACTCCCCCTTTCACTCCCTGCTGGGTCACAGCAGCCTTTTCCCTGCCCTGTCCAGCCTCTCCCTATGGACAAGCACCTTTCACTCCCAACCCACAGAGGGAGCAGGGTGCAGGGACAGCACAGAGCCAGAGGGGTGCAGGGAACAGTGGGGGGGTACGGGGGTGGTGCAGGGAATGGGAGGCAGAGCCAGAAGGACGCAGGGATCGGGGGGAGCAGGGTGCGATGGAGGCACGGGTAATGTGACGTGGGGAATGGGAGGGGCAGAGGGATTGGGGTCTAGGGGCAGTGCAGGGAACGGGCAGCACAGAGCTGGGGGGGCAGGGATCGGGGGGAGCAGGGTGCGGGGTGCAAGGGCAGCGCAGAGCCAAAGGGTCGCAGAGAAGAGAGAGAGCAGGGGGTCAGGAGTGCAGGGGAGGCGTGGGGAACGGGCGGCATGAAAACAAAGGGGGGCTGGGGCCGTGGCAGGACTGGAGCCGGCGGGGCGGGCCCTGGCTGCACCACGCGCCGCAGCCAGCTCCCAGGAACACGCGGCCCGAGCTGAGCTGCCATGGCCCTTTAAAATCAGCAGGGCCATGTCACGCCAGCGTCCTGGCATCCCACCCCGCCTCCTCGCATCAGAGCTGCATGGAGGCAGCCCGGTGGGAAGAATCGCCGCACTTCCCCCTTCCATAGTGCGGGCTTCCGCTAGCCCGTCACAACAGCCACCGGGCCAGTCTGCCCCTGCACTCACCAACTGGTAAAATCTACTCGCCGCGGGCGAATATATTTGTTGAGCCCTTCTTATTTTGATCTAATTTCAAAAAAGCTTATTTCAAAACCTGATGCTATCTACCCAGTACCAGATTTTGAAATAAACTGCTATTCTGAAGTGTGCCTTAATCCTCGTGGAATGAGGGTTACAGGGACGCCAGAATAGCGCGCCTGTTATTTCAAAATCTATTTCAAAATTACGGGCATGCTCAAAAGACGTGGAATAGTTATTTTGGGATACTCCCAGTATGCTGAAATAGTGCCACAGTTTACACATAGCCTGACAGGGTGAGGCAGACTGTCCTGCTGCGGCAGGATGCCTGTTTCTGTGTGCCTCAGAGAGACAAGGTGTGTGTCAGCTTTCACCGACACAGCTTAGGACAGCTTCTAGCAGCTCACTCCTCCTTCCTCCATTGCTGGCATTTTTGATGACTTAGGAAATAGGAATGTAATCCTCAGGTTAGCCTTGGGAAAAGCAGACTTTGTAACTTCATGGGATATTCCCCATTTGATAGCTTTCCTCTACCCATTGCTTCTTCAAGCTGCCATTGCTTTGTTTCCTATAGGTTTCCTCCTTTACAGATTCCTATGATTTAACTCCTGGTATTCGGACCAGTTTATCAAATGGACAATCTGAAGGACATATATTTATGAAAAATACTATATGTAACTCCCACATTCTCCACACACATAGCTTGGGTCATCCATGCTACAAATTGCCCAAATCTGACCATTTGAGGTATTTACCATTATACAGGGGGAAAGAGACATTTAGATTTACACAAAATAGTCATTTTCCATTAAAAAATGGAAAATGTTTTACCAGTAATAAGTGTTTATTGCTAGAGTTGTGCAAGTATTTGTGACAAATGAAACCCCAAAGCAGACACATGGGTTCTGTGTTTCGTAACAAATCCAGAAACATGAACTCTGGCGAGTCTCAGATCAGTTTAGCAAATGAGGTTGAGCCAAGTTATAGAATCGTAGGCCAAGTAAGGGACCTTGAGAGGACACCTAATCCTGTCCCCTGTACCCAGGGCATTCAGGAAGGAATGCTGAGGTCTTGTGAGCTAATTCAGGGGATCAAGAATACATGGCTTATTGTGGAAGAGACAAATCAGTGACCTAAAAAAGTAAAAAAAAAATAAAGAGAACTCAGTCAAAGCTGTGTTAGAGAAGATCAAGATAGATGAAAATATTGGTTATACCAGTTATCACTGAGATAAAACTGTCTACATAGAAATCTGTCTGCATAGCTTCCCAAACTCATTTGTGGTTTGTCTCTCAGATGGGCCTGAACCAAAATGCTGGATCCAAACACACTAATTTTAGGGTATGTGAAATCTAAATATGTATACGCTATGTCTCCAGCGATCCTGCCTCAAATCTTTGCATTGGTATAGGGCTGTAATAAAGCTTTTTGCCGTTCCCACCATTGCACTTTGATTTTCAGGTTTGAGCAAAACTAAGATTCAATTTCAATGACCACATTTTGCTAGGTTTGGGAACAAAATGTACATAGTCATTGACGCGGCTCTGGCCCACCAGAGCAGCTGCCGCCTGCCACGGATTCCACTCCAGCCCTGGGAAAGGGCTGAAGCCAGGGCCAGGACCATGTGGTGGCTGCCCTGCTACTCCTCGGGCAGGACAGCCGCCCACCCCAGAGGAGCTGAGCAGCCACTGCAGAGCCCTGCTGAGGAGGTGGGCAGGCCTCAAAATTCTTGGTGCATACCTGCACAGGTACGCACCTCAGAGGGAACACGGACCAACATTGGCAGGGGTTGCTCTCTCATCAATGCTGGGTACTCATCTTGGCGGAGTGCCAGGGTTGCCAGGAGTCAGGGCTGTTCCCCACTCTGGCACTCCGAATAGGGAAGGTGAATGCCTTTGAGAGCTTCAAAACATTGCCTCTACAGACACTGGTTACAAAAATTTCCCTCCAGAATCATAATCCACCGATTTGGGGGAAATTGCTGTCACCGTCAAGTGCTTTTTATCCCTAAAAACCAGGGGTGAACACTTGAAATCACCCCCAAAGGTACCCCAAGCTCTTCTGCCTCAAAAGAGCTTGAAAAGAGAAAAGCAAGCTGCAGTCTCTGGTAGCTGACCTCTCAGTCAGAGGCATGCAGATACAGACAGACCTTCCAGGACACAATCAAATCACCTTAAAAAAAGATTACAAAACAAAAGAAACTAGATAAAGCATACTTGGTTGCTAAATGTTACAGAGCACTAAGGAAAACAAATAAAAAAAACAGAGAAAAGTCTCTGGGCACAATGCAAGGTAGTCAATAGGGAGGGGAGAAATTGATTCACACAGAGCAGTTCAAACCAAACCACAAACTGAAGAACATTACCCTGAATGTGACTGGATTCACTTTTCCCTTTTACTTGCTTCTAATTTTCTCTTTGTTCAGTCCTCTCCCATGCCCTGAATTCCTTGGAGACAAGGCAGTCCTGCTTGGGTCCTCCCCGAACTCCTAGTTTCTCTCCCACACAAAGAAAGCTGGCAGAATCTATATCTAATTCAAATATCAACACTATCTCAATTGGTTCTCCCAGCCACCTGGCCAACACCTTTGCTAGCTACCTGAGCTTAACCCCTTAGTCATCGGGTGCTGTCAGCACTTCTCCTGTCCATTACAATATGCATGTACTTGGAGAGTGATTTTATTGCAGTTTCAGCAGACATGATAAATCAATGGCTAGTGGATCTATTGCTGCAGTGTTGATCCCCAGAATAGCAGAGGCAAGGCCTAGGGCCTGATACAGAAGTAAAGACTGGACGGGTTAGTCAGTCTCCAACATGTTCAGACTTTCCTTGGCCTTACTACTGAGCCTACGTACCAGTTATGTTGGTATCCGAGATGCTGATAGTTATCCAGAAGGAACTGGATTGAAAATACCAACTCCTCTCTGGCAGTCACTGAATGGCATCAGATGGTAACAACTGCAAGTCACTCTTAACTGGGGCTGGATTCAGACTGGTCTAAGGTTCCGTAATCCTTTTTCAGTCCCTTTAGCCATCTGTCCCGCTAGCTGAGAAATTCCAGAGAAGAGGAGCTCTCTTAGTATACAATAACTGTGACACATCTCAGGTAAGACACGGTTTCAAAAGTAGCATTAACTCTACAAGAGATTCTTTATTCTCCCAAGACGTCCTCTCTCAGGTTTCTGGTAGGATTATGCTTTAACAAGCTGCACATACTGTATTTGGGAAGGCAAGCAGGCTGGGATCTTGGCATCAGTTCTGTTTCATGCTGTACAGAGAAAGCTTTGATTAGTTTGTTTGCTAAATATTGTTGTTTTACCTGAGGCATGCTGCCTTCAGTCATTTTTTTTTAAATACCACATAGCACTGGTGTGTACTCTATTGACTGTTGGGTAGATGGCTCTACCCAAACACTGGATAGACTCTACCACAGGACTTTTTCCTTTTTACACATTGTGGAATAACTGCTGGGTGGTCTGGCTCAGTATTCCAGTGACTAATGCTCTTCCCTTACATTGTAAGAGACCTGAGTTCAGACTTTCATGCCCAGAGCTGGCAAAGGCTGAGATTAGGGAAGACACACACATATGCAGGTTCACCAAACTCTAGGAAACCCATTGACTAACCTAGGGCACTGATAGTTTCCATAGTAGACCCCAATCAGGCCTTCCTCTGCCAGGAAGGTTTGTGTGAGTGATGTGTGACAGTGGAATGGGCAACGTACACAAAATAACTGACTGATTTTCTTCAGAGAAATTCCAACTCAAAATTAGCCAGGAGGCATTTTTCCTGCTTTTAGACTATGTAACTTACTTTTCACGTTGTAAATGTAGAACTGTCTGCAAAGGGTTAAAATAAACTGGTACTTGTTAATAAATCCTTTCAACCACACTAGACTTTTTGATGTACCATAATATATACAAAGGTTTTACAGTTTGAATAATTAATTATGCAGACAAACTCATACCTTTGGTGCTGGCTGCAGCAACTCTTTAGGTCTGTTATCTGATCGGATGGAAATTGAAATGCAAGTTCAGTGTTGAATGCTGTATTTTGAAATAGAACTAGAATTCCTTCCATTTTCAGTCTTCTGCTTTCATTGCATCATGGCTATAAGGGCCACAGACAAAGGTAGGTAGAGCATAGAGGCCTTCATTACAAATCTTGTGGGATCCAAAATCCTGCAGATGACTAAGACTTGCAGAGTTAAGACATAAATATTAGCATGAATAAGGTTTTCTGCATGTACATCTATTTAGATCAAGTGAAACCCACCCAATCACTGAGTGAGTCAATGCACAAAATGTACTTCAATAATTACCGCCATTAAAAAGTCAATTTCAAAAGGCAGCCTGAATTCATGTTCTTATTTAGATAAGCCTTCTCTCTCTAAGACATCTGTGATAACACATGCTGAAAGCAGAATCTAGAATTTTATTGTCAGAGTGAAATACTGCAAGATTAAAAAAAAAATTGTCCTGGCCTCTTTTTTTTTTTTTTTTTTTTTAAACTGGACTGAACCTCAAAGTAATTTAGCTTTAGACATTCATCTAGGGCAGGGCTACTCAACTTTGGAAGTCCCGCGGGCCACAATTTTACTCTTAGCACATGCTGAGGGCTGCAATATTAGTGTGGTTGCATTTACATGCAAATATATATTCAAATTTTATCTCCCAAACAGAGATGCTTGTATTCATTCAACAAGCATCTCTTCTTTGTTGCAATTTTAAAAAGAAAAATTCTTATTAAAAAGAACATTGTATACCAGCATTTTGGATGTTTAGCTTGAAGCTTCAGGTTGTGCATTTCTTGGACTGATTTTACACAGGAAAAAGTTTCCAAGCCAGAGCATTCCAACCTGCAGTGGGTGGGGAGTTGGATCAGTCAGGCCAGACACGAGAGGCAAAAAAAGGACAGATGCCCAGGAGCCCCATCCTGGATTCCCTGCAGAGCTGACATCCCCACGCGGGAGTCTGTCACTCCATGCGGGTTGGAGGCAGGGCTGCCCAGCCACAGAGTTGGGCCCAAACGTGGCCAGTGTGAGCTAGTCAGCACCTCTCAGGCTCTCCCACAATACTAAGCAGCCAGCATTTCCCACAATGCCCTGGCTAGAAATGCCAACACTCTA
The DNA here is from genome assembly GCF_049634645.1 of Pelodiscus sinensis. NCBI lineage: Eukaryota > Metazoa > Chordata > Testudines > Trionychidae > Pelodiscus > Pelodiscus sinensis. The sequence continues at coordinate 39,924,620 of NC_134720.1, read as the reverse complement.
TACCTGTCTGTTCCAGCCAGCCTGTCGGCTTGCATCTTTCATTGCTCACCATACCTGTGAGACACCTCGCTGTTGTGGAGCGTGTTCCCAATGGAGGTCATGTTCAAACGATCCCACACATGGGCCACATGTTGAGCCCCATGTAAACCCAAACCACACGCCACATGCCACCCATGGCCACGTGTTGAGTAGCCCTGATCTAGGGCACAATCCTTGTTCGCTAGAGACATTGAGCGTCCTTCCATGATGTAAACAGTCTTTGAAATGAAGACTTTAGTTTGGTGTTTGAATCTTGCTGGCTACTGTTATGCAATAACAACTTGGTTCAGATCCCTTTGAAGTCAGTAGAAAGCAAGTCAGCATAGTTCCATTGTGTGTAGCTTGTGCTCACATTACTGTTAGCTGTGCCATAAGCTTTGCAAGGCATCATATGATTAATTATTTTAAAAAGCTCTCCTTGTAATTGTTCCCTCAGTCTGAAGGCTCTGTGGTTTTGGAAGAGGCCTGCATGAAAGCTAAGGATGCACACACACTCCCCTTTCTTCATGATTTTGTGTATGTCTGTTTACTAAATAAATGGATTCCCCCTCTACCAAGTGTTTCCAAGAAGCATGGTGTCCCTGGCCTCTGTTTGTCAGAGGCTGGAGAGGGATGGCACGAGACAAATTGCTTGATCATTGTCTTCAGTCCACCCCCTCCGTGACACCTGGTGCTGGCTACTGGGCTAGATGGACTTTTAGTCTGACCCAGTACGGCCATTCTTATGTTCTTGATTGGAATTTACCCAGGTCAAGAAGCTTGCGTCATAGATTACAAAAGTGGTGCTCAGGCAATGAATAAGTGGTGCTCAGGCAAAAACAGTTTCATAGCTGTCTCAAAATAATTTGACTTAGATTTAATTTCACTTCTTCCCAAAGATTAGGATGGTGTCCCTTCCTCCCCATACACATTCTAGTCAATTTCTCCTTGCACTATGCAATTCTTGGGCTCCCTGGGTTTTGTTTGTTGTAAACTCTGCTTGGACAATCTGTCATAGAAAAAGAAAACACCACAACAGTGCTTTGGTGGTCAAATCCAAAAGCAGGTGCACAGAAATATTCTTGCTGAAACTCTTGTAGATTGATATCAATGAAACAGCTTAAAATGAAGCCTACAATACTAAACTGGTCCAATTGTTCCTCCCCGTCATGGTGTACATTCAAGAAAGTCATAATTAAATGACTATCTGTCAAGTGTTTTCCCCGCAGCATTCTTTACAACTCTCAATGTTTCTTCTTTCTCGTCATTAAAAGAAAAAAAACACCTACAAAGGGGCTGACAGTTGCAAATACAAAATGGATGATTTGAAATAAAAATAGACTATTTGCTATAAAAAATAAAATCAGATGTCATTTTTGGACATACCCCACATTTAAATTGATTTTTTTTGTCCTTTTCTACTACAGTAGTTTTATCAGATGCGATCCCCTGCCTATTTACCAGCTTCCTTCTGTCAGGTTTTTTTTTCCTAGCTAAGTGTAGAAATTATATAGACCTTTTCATAAAGACTGCTGTCAAACCTAACATTCAAAATGATGCTTTATTGGTGTTCATCTTTCTTTGGAGTTTTGTTGCTGAAGAGGAAGTATTACATATGGGTTCTTCAGAGAATCATGGAAACATAGCACCAGAAGAGACCTCAAGAGGCCATGTATTTCAGTCTCTTACACCAAAGCAGGTCCAAATATACCTAGACCATCCCGGACAGGTGATTGTGGAAGCTTTCTAAGAACAGGTTAAACAGTCTCCCTTGGAAACCTGTTTCAGTGCTTAACTGTTCATAGAAACCTTTTACTGACATCTATCATAAGTCTCTCATGCTGTGTAGATTAAGCTGATTACTTCTTGTCCTGCCTTCAGTGGACAAAGAACAATTGATCACTCTCTTCTTTATAATGGCTCTTAACTTATTTGAAGCCTTACAATATCCTCCCCCAACCCCTACACTCCTGCTATGTCTACACTGCAGGAATTTGTCTGCAGAGGCAATGCAAATGAAGCACTCATTAGCATTTCTCACGCTCTCATTTGCATTTCTCACACTCATTTGTATAGTCTCTTCTGATCTGTTTTGCGGAAGAGGTTTTTGTGCAAAAAAACGCAGTGTAGATGGGGCCATTTTGTGCAAAAACACCCTTTTGCGCAAGAACACTTATTCCTCAAAAAAGCAGGTACACAGGATCTTGCGCAAAAGGGATTGTTGCCCCATCTACACTGCATTTTCTGCAAAAACCTCTTCCGCAAAACGGATCGGAAGGTACTATGCAAATGAGCATGAGAAATGCTAATGAGCACTTCATTTGCATTGCCTCTGACAAATTCCTGAGGTGTAGACATAGCTTCCTTTTGAGAAGGTTAAACATGCTTTTTAAAAACATTCTCATAGGTGAGACTTTCTAAACTTATGAATTTTATAGTTCTCCTCAACTCATTTGTCCACAGTCTGCTGAATACTTGACATTATTCTAGCTGAGACATCATAGACAGATCAGAACAATTACTCTGTGTCATATACGCTACTCTTAATACATCCCAAAATAGTATTGGCCTTTTTTATGTTGTTGGTTCATTAATTTGTGATCCACTAGAACTCCCGCATCCTTTTCTGCATTACTGCTGCCTAGCCCATTCTCCATTTTGGGTTTGTGTATTTGATTTTTCCTTCCTAAGTATAGTACTTTGAACTTGTCTTAAATCGATAAAATGAAATTTTAACAGACCAAGTCTTCAGTTTCTTGAGGCTGTTACATGTTTTAATTTTGTATGACAAGTACTAGCAACCCTTCCCTAGACTGTCATCTACAAAGTTTATAACTGTACTCTCTCCAAACTACTAACAATGTCAGATTTTATCATATCAACAAGACTTGTCCTAGAGCTTCCAAAGGAAAATACGTGGCTAAACATTCTTTTAAAAATTGTTTGAAGTATGAAATTACCTAGTTTATAATTTTTCCAGAATTACAAAGTGATCCTGGGATAGTTTGTCCCTCAGCATCCTGACATCTATTTGAAACTGGATAGTCAATTTCCTGTGTGGCCTTAGGAAATTCACTTAACCTACCTATGCCTCAAGCATCCTCATCTGTATTTGGATGGAAACAAAACAGGTTAACATTCCAGTTTATGCATCTAGGCATTCTTGGTAATACCTGTATTAAAATATTAAGACATATGACATGCTCATAACCAATTATAGTTAGACAAAACACAATCCGCTTATTTACTGAACTATGTGTGTCTATGCCATTGACAATTATTGTCATGAATTGGAGTGCAGAAAAATATATAATTTATGGACATGACAAGGCATAAAAAGTGGATGAAGCCAACAAGTGGCACACACTTGGGGAAGTACATGCCAGAGAAACAGCTCAGACAAGTACCTATGCATCATGTAAGCCCCATATTAAAGCCCTGGGGGGGGAGGGGGGGAACTGCTCTGTATTGGGATGATTTACACTCATTATTGGCCATTCTACAGTTCTTGCAAAATCAGAAATTAGGGTCCAATTCAACTCACATTGCAATCAATGTAGAGCATCCTACTGATTTTTAACAGACATTGAATTGGGTCTATAGTTAGTGCAATTAGTCAGAACAAGACACTTCATAGTAAATACTCACTGCTGTTTTGAGAATGGCTTTTGAAGAAAAAAAACCCCACCGTGAAACAGTTGAGTGGAGGAAATCAAAGGAAGCTTCAGTTTCTGGCCCATTATAAATTATGATCTCTGATGAGGAGAACAAGGCAAGCCCTTAGTTTGTACCATTAGTAGATAGAGAACATTAAGGAGCCAGCATCACATTGCTACTTTACTACCCCAACTATAAAAAAAAAAAAAAAATCTTCACTCTTTTTACACCTTTTCATTTACAGTTGTGAAATACAGAGAACGTACCAAGGCAGACTCAGATTTATCTGAGACTTGTATAGACAAGTGGCTTGACACTACACAATAAGAAAAAAATCTCAGGCTAGGGCAAAGTATAGAGAATATTAGTCCATGCATGCATGAATATCAGAACTACATAGAAATTACAAGTCCTCCCTTACTCCAAAAACAGAACTACTTCTAATTAAACTTCAAAAATCAACGAGAAAAAAATAATACTTCCAGAGAAATTTTTACTCTGGCACTTGCTCACTTTGGCTACGCACATTTGATAACAAACAGCTTTAACTAAAGCATATGCTGATTTTGGAAGTTTGGGACATCTCAAGCAATCCATTTAAGCAATACTTTCTACCCGAGGGAAGTTTCCCTTCCAAACATTTTCATCATCCCACTTGGGCTTTTCTTTGCTGAAGAGTCTGGCTGTTCTCAATGATTTCTTTTTATTCCTGCCGTTTTTGAAGAGTTTTGTGATGTTTAGGGAAGCTGCTGCGTGCCTTCTCCCAGATGTTTCTTGTTCAGAAAAACATCCACCTGCTAAGTGTCTTGTCTCCAAGGAAAAGACAATTCCGACCTCATACTTCTGTTTGCACAGTAAATGTCTGGATTTCTAGATTAGTCATAGGACTCAAACTCCGAGGACTTGCTGGGAGCTGGAAAAGTATCCTGTATATTGTGGCAGAGCTCTGGTAATGCCCCTCAGAGTCCTGCCCTTCTTGGCAGATTTTTAAGTTTCCTCAGAGTAACCCTCCCACAGCCTCTTGCCTCTCACAGGCAAGGATTCCCCACTTAATGAGCCATTTTCCTCATAGGCCAGTCATTAGTTTGGAGGGAAAACCCTTCTGCAGTCCATAGAGTCCCCTTTTCCCTGGTGGTGGCCCACAAGGCATGGGGAGGGTCAGGGGAACTCAGTCAGTCTCACCTACTTACATCAGGTTCTATCCCTGGGCTCTAGGTAGCAGCCACTAGTGGGACTTTCACCCTGTTCCTCACAGATTAGCAACCACTCCCACAATATCTTCTCCCTAGCATCTTGGAGAAAACCTCTCCTGCATACCACCTTACAGCTTGCCTCACTCTGTACATCTTGTCTGCTCTAGTCCATCCTTCTTTCCTTTCTCCCTCCTTGTTCCAGGGGAAACCTTTTATAATGGACCAGCAGGCCCTAACTGGCTGCAGGTGTCCCATTAGCCTGCTGCTGCAGGCGGGCTCTTTCTGAGTCTAAGGTGCCTGCCTGTCTTAATTACTGGGCAGCAGGCCCTGACAGCCTATACAGGGAACAGGAACCTGCTCATTCAACTGCCCCTATACTTGCTCTCCATCAAACTACTGCAGCCTGCTGCCTTTGGTCTGCCACAATATTACCATATCAATGTGTGTGCCAAGAATAAAAGCTCATCTTATTTACTGATACAGAAAGCAAATTAATTCTTCAGTTGCACACCATTGCTACATACCCTAATGAGCACTTTCTACAGTAAACTTCTGATAATCTAGCACCTTTAGGACCCAGGGGGTGCCGGATTATCAGGTATGCCGGACTATCGGAAGGGGGAGCTATGAGGGGTCTGGGGTGAGGGGGATGCCACCCCAGACCCCTCACAGCCCCCCCTTCCGATAGTCTGTCTCTGCCCCAGGTGTCCCCGATTCAGCCGCTGCTGGTCAGTTTCAGCAGCGGCTGAATCGGGGATGCCTAGGGCAGAACTGCTGGGCAGCTGCCAGGTTGGTCCCATAGCGCCACCCCAGGTGTCCCCAAGAGCAGCTGGGGTGTTGCCAGGTTGGTCTTGCAGCCTCGAGGGACAGCGCTACGGGACCAACCCGGCAGCACCCCAGTTGCTCTGCCCCCAGCTTCCTCGATTCAGCTGCTGGTCAGTTTCAGCAACCGCTGAATTAGGGAAGCCAGGCACAGAGCAGCTCCAATTGTCCGGCTGCCCGGAGCACTTCCGGGTTCCCGATGGTGCCGGACCATCAGGAGTGCCGGAGCATTGGATGCCGGACCAATGGAGTTTTACTGAATACAGAGCATATTAGAAGGAAGGAGCCAAATAAAATACTGGACTACCAGAGCAGAAGGTGTGGGGAATTGGATGGCTCATGGATATGAAGCCTTTTTCATTCTTAGATTACAAATTTTAACCCAGGACAGTCTGTTCATGCATGACCCCAAATATCATTTGAAGGCTCTTCAGTAGACCCAAAAATATCTCATGACAATTAGTACTAATTGGCTAGATTGTTGGCAGTCCCAGAAGTTGATTAAAGTGGCCATTGAGACTGAACTAACCTCTCACCCATTAAGGAAGTTCCTCCAGGTCACGGTTGAGACATCAGCAGGGCAACATGCATAACCATGGCCAATATGTTTAACTGTTCTGAGGGTAAATTAGGATTCCGGTGTCTGGGGCCAGCATCTTTCACATGCACTAAATGTATAGCTAAAGAAAAGGAAATTAGGGAATTTCCTGAGTCATTAACATAGGCTTTCTGGCTTCCTTATAAAATAATTTTCACTGCAACCAGAGTGAATATTTCCAACTGTCTTGTTATCATTTGACAATATCTGTATGCACAATGATGTGTGATCTGCGTTGTTGCAGAAGAGTCAGTGCTAGAGACAATGGAGAGAAGCAACTATGGAGTAAGTCAACTATGGGCCCCCATGCTATAGAGCTGGGAGCTGACAACTCAGGGCATATGACTAGAAGTAAGAATGTGACCTACAGGAAAGCAGATATGACTTCCTGCCACTCAGGAAGTTGCAGTGGCCAGGAGTTTTTACTGGTTGTAAATGCAGTGAGTTCACTAGCATTCATTAGTTATACAGGTTGAAGCTCTCATGTCTGGCATCCTTGGGATACGATTGGTGCCAAAGCAGAAAATTTGCCAGACCATGGGAGGTCAATATTGTCTAGCAGCATTACCAGCACTTCCGCTGCTTACTGGGCTCTTCAAAGGTATAAAGGGGTAAGTTAGAGCTAAACAACAGCACAGAGCCAGACCTGGTGACTATATACAAACTCTATGGGACTGTGGAAAACTTGGCTACACCCATGGTCAGTGGACATCCAACTTACTAAAATCATGCTAGACCAGAGAATGCCAGCCTGGAGAGGTTCAACCTGTAGTACTGTAAAATCCTAGTGGAAGCCGGCCCTTTGCCCCCTACCTATGGTTGTCCTGGCCTACTAACATGATGGTAAAAACTATTCAGCTCCAGTAGTATCAGGGGCACAGAAGGGACTTGGCTCAGCATTCACTTCAACATGCTCCATCCCAGAGGTGGAAAAGAGACCATGTATAAATCTTAGGGTAGAGCTCTCCATGGGTAGCACTACACTGAAGACCCTTGGATGAAGGCTGCTCAGAATGCTGCAGCAGGGAATGAGATTATATTTGAGCCAAGGAGAGGGCTAACAGAGTATACAGCCCAAAGTGAACTGGGGCTTCATCTACACTGCTGGTTTTGCTGGCAGTGAGTTGCAAATGAGGATTAGTATACCGCCATGCCTCATTTGCATAATTTATGCACACTTTTTTTGCACTAAGGCTTTTTGTGGAAAAAAAGTAGTGTGGACATTTTCTTTTTGTGCAAAATCCCCTTTTCCCGCCAGATCCTTATGCCCCCAAAAAGGAGGTTTACCGATCTGGCGGGAAAAAGGGTTTTTGCGCAAAAAGAATATGTCCACATTACTTCCTCCCTCCTCCCGCCCCCCGCAAAAATGCTTTGCATAAATTATGCAAACAAGCTGCGGTGATATGCTAATCTGCATCTCATTTACATCCTCTCTGCTGGCAAAACCAGCAGTGTATAGAATCATAGAATACTAGGACTGGAAGGGACCTCAAGAGGTCATCGAGTCCAGTCCCCTGCCCTCATGGCAGGACCAAATACTGTCTGGACCATCCCTGATAGACGTTTATCTCTTAAATATCTCCAGAGATGGAGATTCCACAACCTCCCTGGGCAATTTATTCCAGTGTTTAACTACCCTGACAGTTAGGAACTTTTTCCTAATGTCCAACCTAAACCTCCCTTGCTGCAGTTTAAGCCCATTGCTTCTTGTTCTATCCCCAGAGGCCAAGATGAACAAGTTTTCTCCCTCCTCTTTATGACACCCTTTTAGATACCTGAAAACTGCTATCATGTCCCCCCTCAATCTTCTCTTTTCTAAACTAAATTAACCCAATTCCTTCAGTCTTCCCTCATAGGTCATGTTCACTAGACCTTTAATCATTCTCATTGCTCTTCTCTGGATCCTCTCCAATTTCTCCACATCTTTCTTGAAATGTGGTGCCCAGAACTGTACACAATACTCCAACTGAGCTATAACCAGTGCAGAGTAGAGCGGAAGAATGACTTCTCCTGTCTTGCTCACAAGACACCTGTTAATGCATTCCAGAATCATGTTTGCTTTTTTTGCAACAGCATCACACTGCTGACTCTCATTCAACTTGTGGTCCACTATAACCCCTAGATCCCTTTTTGCCATACTCCTTCCCAGACAGTCACTTCTCATTCTTTATGTATTAAACTGATTGTTCCTTCCTAAGTGGAGCACTTTGCATTTGTCTTTATTAAACTTCATCCTGTTTACCTCAGACCATTTCTCCAATTTGTCCAGGTCACTTTGAATTATTACCCTATCCTCCAGATTAGTCGCAACCCCTCCCAGCTTGGTATCATCTGCAAACTTAATAAGCGTACTTTCTATACCAATATCTAAATTGTTGATGAAGATATTGAACAGAGCCGGTCCCAAAACAGACCTCTGCGGAACCCCACTTGTTATGCCTTTCCAGCAGGATTGTGAACCATTAATAACTACTCTCTGAGTACGGTTATCCAGCCAGTTATGCACCCACCTCATAGTAGCCCCATCTAAGTTGTATTTACCTAGTTTATTGATGAGAATATCATGCAAAACCGTATCAAACGCCTTACTAAAGTCGAGGTATACCACATCCACCGCTTCTCCCTTATCCACAAGATTCATTATCCTATTTAAAAAGCTATCAGATTGGTTTGACATGATTTGTTCTTTACAAATCCATGCTGGCTGTTCCCTATCACCTTGCCACTTTCCAAGTGTTTACAGATGATTTCCTTAATTACTTGCTCCATTATCGTCCCTGGCATAGAAGTTAAACTAACTGGTCTGTAGTTTCCTGGGTTGTTCTTATTTCCCTTTTTATAGATGGGCACCATATTTGCCCTTTTCCAGTCTTCTGTAATCTTTCCTGTCTCCCATGATTTTCCAAAGATGATAGCTAGAGGCTCAGATACCTCCTCTATCAGCTCCTTGAGTATTCTAGGATGCATTTCATCAGGCCCTGGTGACTTGCAGGCATCTAACTTTTCTAGGTGATTTTTAACTTGTTCTTTTTTTATTTTACCTTCTAAAACTACTCCCTACCCCCTTCCTACGTGTAGATGTAGCCTGGGAGACCTCTGCTTCACAAAGAAAGAAACAAAGAACTAAGGCAGAAGGGGCAGAAGTGACAGACAACTTTGTGAAGTCCCTGCTATCTAATAAGCCAGACCTCAAGTGGGGGATGTTACTTGAACTATATGTGTGTGTTATTCAGTGGGGAGCCAGAAAAAGGAAACTGAGTCAGAAGGCACATGACTCAGAAGGGTGGGGGCAAAATAACCTTAGTACCACTGGATTATCTGCAAATATATATCTTCATCTTCTGCAGCTAGAGTCTGCCTCCCAGAAGGAGAGTGCTGCAGGCAATATTAAATCGTGTATAATTGTATGGAATTTGTGGTCAACTAGGATTTCACAGCTGCCAGAATGTTTCACACCATGGCCACTGAGAAGTTTACAGCAAGGAAAATAATTGAGCTCTTGCTTCTCCAAAACCCAAAGTTCCCTGCACTTAAACTAAAGGACTATCTTTTCTCTTTGCTAATGCAGGGTACATGATTCAGAGTTGAGCAAATCTGTGTCTTGCTTAATTTTGAAGAGCAGCCCACCGTCATTAAAAAAAGTAGTTTAAAAAAGGTTTTGCCAAATGTTTCTGGGTTCTTTACGATGGGCCAAAAGATTTAAACACCTGGTCAAGTCTATTCTTCTTTGGTTTTGCTGGAGGACCATCTGGATGTCTGCGTTTCTGGTTAGCCCATACGCTTGAATTTTACTTAAAGGAATTAGTGGCACAGAATCTTCAAGAAATCCTCTCTAGAATGGTCCATTAGTTTCTATAGTTAACAAGTTTCAACAACAAAGACATTTTAAACAGTCTGATTAAAAATACCTTTGTCTCTAAAATTGCTTAAATTTCACTCTCTTGAGACGTGCGGTGTTGTCATTTTCCTACATCTCCAAGCATTACAGTTGTTGGTTTTTAATTTGGAGGCATGGGAGAAGGGCAGAGGGAGAAAGGTTGGTTTCAATAATATTCGTTTTTCTGTTGTGATAGGGCTTTACCCCCATTCCTTGCATGGCAAGAGAAATAAAGCAATTAGTCATGCTCTGCAGCCAAGGGGTGAAGAATTAATTGTCTCCTCACCAGAGCTAAACCTTGTAAGTAGTCTGAGCCCACTTATTTGGGAAGGGAAGGAAACTGGGTGGTCTGGCAGTGGCACATAGATACCCTGGCATAGGATTTAATAGAATAATGCTACAGAAGCAAGTTAGACTTCCACTGGGGAAACTCTAAGGAAGCCCTAGGGTGCTACAGGGAAGCCCGAGAGGACTAGCTGGAGAGTTTGTAATTTTATTGGGGATGATTTGTGTGTGTGTGTGCACTAGTAACTTGAGTGCTTGGGTTCAAGTAAACCCCATAGGAATAAGGAAAGCATTTAGCAAAGTTTGTCTTGGCCTTCCCATTCTTTTCAGTTGAAGAGACATGGGGTTCATAAATGCAATGTTTAGTTAAAGCCCTTATTACTGGTATCATTAGCAATAAAGAAGAAAATGAAGCAGAGATCTTATATCTTCCTTCTGTGGACTTTATTTGCTTCAATGTCTCTGAATTCAGTAACAAGAACTAAAGTGTAATTTAAAAGTCCACCCCCACCCTATTCACTGAGCAGTAAGTTATTAAAGGTTGAACCTCTCTAGTTCGGTACTCTCCGGTCCAGCAACATCCATAGTCCGGCATGATTTTAGTTAGATGGATGTCGACCCATCATGGGTGTGGCTAAGTTTCCCATAGTCCCATAAAGATTGTTTACAGCCATCAGTCCTGGTTCTCAGTGTTCTCTGCCGTTATTTAGCTCTAATTTACCCCTGAGGGTATGTCTAGACTGCACCCCTCTGTTAACAGAGGGGTGCAGTCTAGACATACCCTAAATGTCTAAGAGGCCAAAAAGTAGTGAAAATGTTGGTAGTGCTACTATATAATATTGACCTCCCATGGTTTGGCAAATTCTCTGGTTTGGCACTGGTTGAGTCCCAAGGGTGCCAAACTAGAAGTATTTTTTAGAAAGAACGTTTGCATATGGACTGAACTTCTTGACTGCAGTTTTTAAGACCTTATATCAGCCTTTGAAACTGTGACTACTGCCTTAATATTTCTGACTTCTGGTGGGGGAGGAAAGATTCATAGACTGCTCTTCATTAAGTCTGTTCCCAAACTGATTTTGGGAACAGACAAAGAATCTATTGGTCAAGTATTTATTTGATCACTCACATAGAGCCCTATGCCAACACATACATTTCAAGGGTCCTGCTATGAAGATAATGGAGCTACAGTATTGCATCAGTAGTTATTGGCATGGATTGAAAAGTAAACAGCAAAACAGGAAAAGGAAGGTTAAAACTAGATTAAACAAACTGCTGCCTTCAAGACTGTGCAGTCATCTGGGAACTTGACCTTAGTGAAAATGAGATGAGGGGGAGACCTAAAACAAATAAAATACAGGACTCTCTTGTATTTGTAAAAATCTGCCAACAGCAGTGTGGTAAAATTCCTTTAACACATTAGCATGTTGTATAAAAGCTATAGGTTGTGTAGAATTACCTCTTCATTCACTAATGAAAACAGAACACAAGGCAGATAACAGAATGTCCTTGGCCACTGGGACTCACATTAGATCTGTGTTCTCCAAAGAGATGGGATGAGGATGTAAGATAAAGAGCAAATAAGCTGTGCAGAAATAGTGTTTTTCAGGATGCCTGCATGCTTTCAACAAGGATTTCTGAAACTCATATAACATACCCACATAGCAGTGGTTCTCAAAGGCTATGTCTAGACTGCAAAGAAAAGCAGAAAAAGATACGCAAATTGCAGTTCACAATTTGCGTATCTTTTTCTGCTTTTCTTCTGAAAGAGACTTTATCAACATTTGGCCCATCTACACAGGGCCAAATCTCAGAAAAAACCCTCTTTTGGAACATCCCTTCTTCCTCATAGAATGAGGTTTTCGGGGATGCTGAAAAAACATATCTGATTTTCTGAATTTTTTTTTCAGAAAAGTAGACACGTTCCTTGCATGCAGCAGAGTTTTCCAGGATACCTCCAGTATCTCGGAAAAGCTCTGTAGTCTAGACATACCAAAGTGTGATCCATGGGCCACTAATGGTCTGTGTCTGGCAGGTGGGCTGTGGGCTCTGGGGCTCACTTGCCCCCTCACGCCCTGGAGAGGGGAGACTATGCTGGCACTCGAAGCACCCTTTCCTCCACATGAGAATGAAGCACCAGAACCAGCTTCTCACTGAGGGGGAGGACCAGAGACTCTCAGGGTGGATTTGACTTGTGGGGTTATGAAGTGGCTCTGCACTCTGCCGATTTCCCTCCCCATCGCTAGGGGAATGGCAGCACAAGAAACCACTTGCTTGGAAGCTTTCCCTGCTGTTCCCATTGGCCGGAATCACAGCCAATGGAAGCAACAGGAGGCAATACCTGGGAGCGGTGGGAGGCAAGGAGCCAGGTAAGACCCTCTTCATGCCCAGATCCCACGCCTCTTTCCAGTCAATACCCCAGACTCCCTCTGCACTCTCCTTCACAGACTCCCATCCCTACCCTCAGTCTGCTCCTGCACTTTACCTCCTGACACCATCACCCTCTCCTCCACCCATTTTGTCATCATGGGTGGTTGGCTGGTTGTCCATAGAAAGGTCTGCATTGAGTGGGATGGACCATGGACCAAAATGTTTAAGACTCGCTGCCACATGGGCTACAAATATCTGTGAAAAGGGGTGTGAGAATCAAGGTGATTTAAATAAAAATAGAGTGGGCCTTTCCTGATGATTTCTGCCATCTGGAGCCAAAATTGTGAGGAAAAACCTCATAGATGTTGGCACTCCTGATTTGGTGTTTAAGTTGAATCCCAGGCTAACTCCTACACAGATAATATCTTTAATAACTACAAACGAAGAACTTGCACCACCACTGTTTCCTTCATTAAGTACAACTAACTAGCCAGGAACCTTGCTATTTTTCCAACTAAATACAGGATGAGATATTTTCAGGTTAGTTCATTGGGCCAAAAAAGGATTCTTAAGCCCCCCCAAACCTTTGAATCAAGTGCTAGAATTTGGAAATAGGGGGAAATGAATGTTGCAAAATTCTGCTTATACTGCCCACTCCTCTTACTAATGAGCACTTTCTCCATGAGACTCCATCTGCCTGCCCCATAAACCTCTATTTATCTTTCAGCTGGCTTCTCCTTGATCTTCAGGAGGGTGAAGGTCATATCATAATTTTGCAGGCTGCCATTACCCCACCAATCCAAATGGCTTTTTGTAGGACAGAGAGACAAGTATTTCCTGTCTCTCATTGGGTAGAATGAGCAGGGAGATGCACCATTCCTGATGGGATTTCATGAATATAAATTTTCCTGGAAGCAGCTCTGGTGTTAGCCTCTGTGAACACCAGTTGGTGAATATCACATAAACTGGACTCTACTCACCTAGAACCAAATTGGTGTACCAGCAGTGGGCTGAGGTCGATCCTTGTGGATGGATAGTATAACTGAGGATATGAATTCTAATGGTCCTGAAAGACCTCATGGATTTTAAGGCCAGAAGGTACTGCCATGGTCATCCAGTCTGACCAGCAGCACATCAAAGGCCAACAAAAGTAGGGTTGCCAGATGTCCAGTTTTTAATCAGACAGTCCGGTATTTGAGCTTTCTGTTTGGGAAACAAATTGAGAAAATATAAATATCCAGTATTTTCTAAATAAGATGTAATGTAGATTGTGATGTAATGTCAAGTATGCCCAGTATTTTTGTTGAAACCATCTGGCAAACCTAAACAAAAGCCTAACCTGTAGTTCTCACAGAATTTTCCCTGTAGAAGGGATGCATATAGGCACCCTAAACTAAAATTCAGACAACTGCAACCTTCCCTACCTAAGTTTCTGTTGTTGGTTTAAGTAGATATTTCTATCCATATCCTGCCCTTAACCATCATAATGATGCTGGCACTAGTAACCATACCTCACTAGCACCTGCATTTCAACTTTCATAGAATCATAGGACTGGAAGGGACCTCAAGAGGTCATCGAGTCCAGCCCCCCGCCCTCAAGGCAGGACCAAGCTCCATCTACACCATCCCTGACAGATGTCTATCTAACCTGTTCTTAAATATCTCCAGAGAGGGAGATTCCACCACCTCCCTTGGCAATTTATTCCAATATTTGACAACCTTGACAGTTAGGAATTTTTTCCTAATGTCCAATCTAAACCTCCCCTGCTGCACTTCAAGCCCATTACTCCTTGTCCTGTCCTCAGAAACCAAGAGGAACAAATTTTCTCCTTCCTCCTTGTGACACCCTTTTAGATATTTGAAAACCGCTATCATGTCCCCCCTTAAGCTTCTTTTTTCCAAACTAAACAAGCCCAGTTCACGAAGCCTGGCTTCATAGGTCATGTTCTCTAGACCTTTAATCATTCTTGTCGCTCTTCTCTGTACCCTTTCCAATTTCTCCACATCTTTCTTGAAATGTGGCGCCCAGAACTGGACACAGTACTCCAGCTGAGGCCTAACTAGTGCAGAGTAGAGCGGCAGAATGACTTCACAAGTTTTGCTTACAACACACCTGTTGATACAACCTAGAATCATTTTTTTGCAACAGCATCACACTGTTGACTCATATTCAACTTGTAGTCCACTATGACCCCTAGATCCCTTTCTGCCGTGCTCCTTCCTAGACAGTCGCTTCCCATCTTGTATGTATGGAACTGATTGTTCCTTCCTAAGTGGAGCACTTTGCATTTCTCTTTATTAAACCTCATCCTGTTTACCTCTGACCATTTCTCTAACTAGCTCAGGTCATTTTGAATTTTGTCCCTATCTTCCAAAGAAGTTGCAACCCCACCCAGTTATCATCTGCAAACTTAATAAGCGTATTCTCTCTCCCAATATCTACATCATTGATGAAGATATTGAACAGTACGGGTCCCAAAACAGACCCTTGAGGAACTCCACTTGTTATCCCTTTCCAGCAGGATTTAGCACCGTTAACAACAACTCTCTGACTACGGTTATCCAGCCAATTATGCACCCACCTTATCGTGGCCCTATCTAAGTTATATTTGCCTAGTTTATCAATAAGAATATCATGCGAGACCGTATCAAATGCCTTACTAAAGTCTAGGTATATGACATCCACCGCTTCTCCCTTATCCACAAGGCTCGTTATCTTATCAAAGAAAGCTATCAGATTAGTTTGGCATGACTTGTTCTTCACAAACCCATGCTGGCTATTCCCTATCACTTTATTACCTTCCAAGTGTTTGCATATGATTTCCTTAATTACCTGCTCCTTTATCTTCCCTGGGACAGACGTTAAACTGACCGGTCTATAGTTTCCTGGGTTGTTCTTATTCCCCTTTTTATAGATGGGCACAATATTTGCCCTTTTCCAGTCTTCTGGAATCTCCCCTGTCTGCCATGATTTTTCAAAGATCATAGCTAAAGGCTCAGATACCTCCTCTATCAGCTCCTTGAGTATCCTGGGATGCATTTCATCAGGACCTGGTGACTTGCTGACATCTAACTTTCCTAAGTGATTTTTAACTTGTTCTTTGTGTATCCTATCTTCTAAACTTACCCTCTCTCTGCTTGTATTCACTACGTTAGGCACACCTCCAGACTTCTTGGTGAAGACCGAAACAAAGAAGTCATTGAGCGTCTCCGCCATTTCCAAGTTTCCTGTTACTGCTTCTCCCTCCTCACTAAGCAGTGGGCCTACCCTGTCCTTGGTCTTCCTCTTGATTTTAATGTATTTATAAAAGGTCTTCTTGTTTCCCTTTATGCCTGTAGCTAGTTTGATCTCATTTTGTGCCTTTGCCTTTCTAATCTTGCCCCTGCATTCCCGTGTTGCTTGCCTATATTCATCCTTTGTTAGTTGTCCTAGTTTCCATTTTTTATATGACTCCTTTTTTATTTTGAGATCGTGCAAGATCTCCTTGTTAAGCCAAGCTGGTCTTTTGCCATATTTTCTATCTTTCCTACACAGCAGAATTGTTTGCTTTTGGGCCCTTAACAACGTCCCTTTGAAATACTTCCAACTCTCCTCAGTTGTTTTTCCCTTCAGTCTTGCTTCCCATGGGACCTTACCTACAAGTTCTCTGAGCTTATCAAAATCTGCCTTCCTGAAATCCATTACCTCAATTGTGCTGGTCTCCCTTCTACCTTTCCTTAAGATCATGAACTCTATTATTTCGTGATCACTGTCCCCTATACTGTCTTCCACTTTCAAGTTCTCAACTAGTTCCTCCCTATTTGTTAAAACCAAATCCAGAACAGCTTCTCCTCTGGTAGATTTTTCAACCTTCTGAAACAGAAAGTTGTCTCCAATGCAGTCCAGAAACTTATTGGATAGCCTGTGCCTCGCTGTGTTAGTTTCCCAACATATGTCTGGATAGTTGAAGTCCCCCATCACCACCAAATCTTGGGCTTTAGATAGTTTTGTTAATTGTTTAAAAAAGGCCTCATCCACCTCTTCCACCTGGCTAGGTGGCCTGTAGTAGACTCCTAGCATGATATCACCCTCATTTTTTACCCCTTTTAGCTTAACCCAGAGACTCTCTATACAGCTATCTCCTACGTTCATCTCCACTTCAGTCCAAGTATGTACATTTTTAATATACAAGGCAACCCCTCCTCCCTTTTTTCCCTGTCTGTCCTTCCTGAGCAAGTCGTACCCTTCCATACCAACATTCCAATCATGCGTCCCATCCCACCAGGTTTCTGTAATACCAATGATATCATAGTTGTATTTATTGGTTAGCAATTCCAGTTCTTCCTGCTTATTACCCATACTTCTCGCATTTGTATATAGGCATCTAAGATACTGATTTGATCTTGCCTCCCTGTTGTGCCCTGACCCTCCTTTCTCCTTGCCATTATAGGCTGTAGTCCCCCCCATTTCCAACCCATCTCCCAGTCCCGCACATGCAGCACTTACCTGTGGGCTTTGCTCACCTGCCCCCGACAAACCTAGTTTAAAGCCCTCCTTTAAGTGGTAAAAAGTTACAGTACAAATAAGAAAACTTGAAAAAAAAAACCAATGATCCTGTAGCACCTTCAAGACTAGCAAATATATATAAATAGTATCATGAGTTTTCGTGGGCACAACCCAAATGGTACAAATGAGTCATCTGGTTCTTCCAGATGACTAGTAGTATAAACATAAGGTAGTACATTAGCGCTCATGTAAAATGTTTTAAATTATTCAGTCTGACATTCCCTTTTTTTGGTTTAAAGCTACTTGTATAATTCTCCTCCCCCATTCTTAAAAAGCAGTAATGGAGGAATCAGGTATTACTGTTCCTCATAGGACTATTCTTTCTCTTATAGGGGGCCCAAAATAATTGTCTAGCTCAGCAATTTCACCATTTTGTTGTCTAGCTATGTGGAGAAGTTGTTATTAGAGATGAAACTGAAGTTTTAAGGTTCTAGTTGACTGCTTTTGTTACTGTGAAAATGGAATAGGCCCTCTAACATATGCCAACAGAATCCTGTTATATTTAACACACATTTACTTACACAGGAGCATAGCTGAGGTATGTGGTGGGGCAGTTTGAGCACTATCTGATCTGGACCTGACCTGTGAGCAAACAGGTGATTCAAGTTCCAGTAAAACCAATATCTGATCCTTCACCTGCACAAATATTTGCTCTGAAAAGCGGGAAAAGTATTTTGAAAAACATACACACGCATTATAAACGGACATGTTGTAATTTCTACCTATCTGATCCCAAAGAAACCAAAGGTCACAATGCCCTGTAAGGAGCGGGATGTTCTGTAATGCTCATCTTGCTATCAATGAGCTGTTACTCTCCATCCCTCAGTGCCCACATATATCTGTTTTAATATGTATAGAATATGCTAGGTTTATAGCAGGACTCCAAACTGTGTCCAGAAGACAAACTTTGCCTACTTCTGATGCCAAAATGAGTTGTCATTTGTAGTAGATAGTGCATATCTGTAATGGGTTCTCTGCTTTCTGACATTATTTGGGATATGTGGAGGCAGTGCTGGTGGTGGGGGCAGTGTGCCTTGGTGGCTCCCCTTCCCCACCTAGGAGCTAGAGGCAAATGCTGGCTGCTTCTGAAAGCTGTGCAGAGCCAAGGCGGGTACAGAGCCTGCTTGAGCCCTGCTGACCAGACAATGGCCCAGTCGGCGGTAGTGATTGGAGTCATCAGGGTTCCCCTTTTGACTGAGAATTCCAGTTAAAAACAGTATGCCTAGGAACTCTAGGTAAGTGCTGCCTGGCTAGAGCCCTTACCCTGCAACCCCAACTCTGAACCCCCTGCCACACCCAAACTCCCTCCTGAAGCTCTTGCCACAGCCCTGAGTCCTCTCCTACACTCCAAACCCTGAGCCTTACTCCGAAGCCTGCACCCACAGGTGGGACCTGCACCCACAGGTGGGACCTGCACCGCTGACTCAGCCTAGAGGCCCCAGTTGAACACCGAGCCTTTAATTTCTGGTCCCACCCTGATGTTTGTACCCCAGCCAGAGTTCCCCCTCCCGCCCACACACATCCCGGCCTAGTGAAATGAGTGAAGGTGGGGGAGAGCAAGCTTACTGTGAAAGCCAGGGCACTTATTTACAATGTGAAACTTGTAAATACAGTCTCCCACAATATTCTTGCCAGCAAGTTAAGGGAGTATGGATTGGATAAATGGACTGTAAGATGGATAGAAAGCTGGCTAGACTGTCAGGCCCAACCGGTAGTGATCAATGGCTTGATGTCAGGTTGGTGGTCAGTTTCTAGCAGAGTGCCCCAAAGATCAGTTCTAGGACGGGTTTTGTTCAACATCTTTATTAATGACCCCAACGAGGGGATGGATTGCACCCTCAGCAAATTTGAGGATGACACTAAGCTAGGGGGAATGGTAGATATACTGAGGGGCAGGGGTAGGGTCCAGAGTGACCTGGACAGATTAGAGGATTGAGCCAAAAGAAATCTGATGAGGTTCAACAAGGACAAGTGCAGAGTCCTGCACTTCGGACAGAAGAATCCCAAGCATTGTTACAGGCTGGGGACTGAATGGCTAAGTAGCAGTTGAGCAGAAAAGGACCTGGGGGTTACAGTGGATGAGAAGCTGGATATGAGTCAACAGTGTACCCTTATAGCCAAGAAGGCTAATGGCATATTAGGGGGCATTAGGAGGAGCATTGCCAGCAGATCCAGAGAAGTGATTATTCACCTTTATTCGGTTCTGGTGAGGCCACATCTGGAATATTCTGGGTCCCCCACTATAGAAAAGATGTGGACGCATTGGAGAGGGTCCAGCGGAGGGCAACCAAAATGATTAGGAGGCTGGAGCACATGACCTATGAGGAGAAACTGAGGGATTTGGGTTTAGTCTGCAGAAGAGAAGAGTGAGGGGGGATTTGATAGCAGCCTTCAACTTCTGGAAGTGAGGTTCCAAAGAGGATGGAGAAAGGCTGTTCACAGTAGTGACAGATGGCAGAATGAGGAGCAATGGTCTCAAGTTACAGTGGGGGAGGTCTAGGTTGGATATTAAGAAAAACTATTTCACTAGGAGTGTGGTGAAGCACTGGAATGGGTTACCTTGGGAGGTGGTGAAATCTCCATCCCTAGAGGTGTTTAAGTCTCAGCTTGACGAAGCCCTGGCAGGGTTGATTTAGTTGGGATTGGTCCTGCCTTGGGAAAAGGGCTGGACTTGATGACCTCCTGAGGTCTCTTCCAGCTCTATGATTCTAATAGTTTTGTGCAATTAAGAAGTCCTCAACCCAAGGATACCCCTGAATTTAGGTGGATTCAGATGCAGCCTTGCCATCTCTAATTGCTTCAAGGACTGCAAATAGAGACAAGTGATACTCAAGAGTTGAAATCCTAATCCCATGGAAGTCAGTGGGAGTCTTGTCATTGACTTCAATAGGACCAGGATTTCACTCAGGATAATGGAAGCCTGATGCATATTTATAAACTTGTTTTTTCAGGTATTAAATAGAGTAAAAAGAAAATAAAGTGATACCAAAAACTATGGCTGTGCTACAAGGAATGCTTCTGTTACCTTGCACTAAAGACATTAAATTTCGATTAATCAGTAAATCAAGTAGTCGATGGATTTTCCATTGATTATTCAAATAGTTGATGAGGGGGCGCTTGCTATCCTGTCAGTGCCTCTGACTTTTAACAGCTCTTTCTACATTTAAAAGGTAGAGGTGCAGCAGGGAACCTGGGGCGAGCAGGGATGCAAGCGATCCCTGCTCATCCTGGATCCTGACTGCTGTGCCTCTGTCCCTCCCATGGAAATGATGCTGAGGGGAACAAACTTTTAAGCCAACTGCCCCCAGCATTGGCTCCTGCTCTCCCACCCCTTGCTGCCTCTGATACAGAGGCAGCAAGTGGGGTGAGGGTGGGGGAAACAACTACTCAGGTAGTGACTCGACTACCCAATAAGCCTAGTCTTATTGGGTAGTCAACTAGTCGCTTACATCCCTACCTAGCACAAAGTGGTAAGTATGAAAACTCTCATAAGCACTGCACAGGATAGTTTATCTTGTCATATAACAACTAATAATCTTCTCAAAATGCTGACCACATATGATGGAAGAATTCAACCTCATCATTATTATAAAAAGTAATCTTTTGCACATTGGAGAATTCTCTTAAACCAGTTCTACAGGGGTTGATATGCATTGTGGTGAGGTATTTTGAGTCTTATCTATTATGGAGGAAATTTGATAATGGATAAGATCTGTTTTACTCAGTTCTTTCACAAACATGGCATGATCATAAGCAGGGCCCAGGGCGAGTAGATTTCAACCAGTCACCCCGTTCACCGGTGGCACGCGCATGCACAATGCAGGGCTTGCGCATGCGCAGTGCAGTGCTGCTGAGTAGATTTCGCCACCGTTTGTCAAGCCCTGATCATAAGTGAGATATAATTATGCTCTTGCGATGTACAAAAAAGACAAGGGTTTTGCCATGAGGTTCCACCACACACGTACTGCTATTTTAACAATAGTTTGTTATTGTGCTGCTCTAGATCGGGGGTCTTAAACTCCCAGCTCACAGACCAGTCCTGGCTGGAGCGACTGCACAATCCGGATGGGGGACTTGTCCGTTACTGGCCCCCAAGTTCCACCTCATGCTCTTGGGGAAGAGGGTGCCATGGCATGGAGAAGGTAAGGCGATGGAGGGAAAAGATGAGACTTTGGGGGCCAGTGACGAACAGCCGCCAGCTGCCAGGAGTCACAGGCCAGATTGCACTATCAATGAGGTTTGGAGTGGCCAATGGGCCAGGAGTTTGAGACCCTGCTCTATATACATCTTCCTCATTGCATTCTTACATTGCAAAGACAAACTTTTTTTTTTTAAAGGGGAGAGTTACAGAATATTTCCCTGGTCCCTCCCAAAAATATGTAACTTGAAATTAATCATAATTTTTTAGTTTTGTCTTTTGATTTGTCAATTCCAACTGTCCTTATTCTGTTGTTGAAGTTAATGGGTGTGGCCTAGTGGCTTGAATACAAGCCTGAGAGACAGGAGATATTAATTTTCTTCCCTCTCTTCCATTGACTGACTTTGGGGAAGGACTGAAAAGATTATCTGGGATTATTACACGTAATGATTTCGCTGACATTGCAGAGGCTGCAGGCATTCGTGCACCGCAGTCTCTCCTATACTCTCCCTAATAGTTTAGTCTCCCACAGTCTGTATACTATGGTCTAATTTTGGTTGTTGGATTAATTTGCAGTTGGTGGGTGGCATTGATGAGCTCTAATATACATAAATCAGACCATGTAATCTGATGGTCTCTTCTGGCCTTCTATTCTATGACTGACTGACTCTATGGCTATGTCTATACTGCAGAGCTTTTTTTCCTCCCGTTTAAGCTGAATTGTCAGATGACAGAAGGGTCCAGGGAAAAGCCTGAACTCAGTGAAAAATATACTTGGGATGGAGTAATGTTATAGCTGTTGGACCCAGAATATTAGAGAGAAAAGGTGGGTGAAGTAATAGCCATCATACGGTATCTGACCTAACCTCCTCCAAGGAAACCTGCACAACACTTTCAAAGATGAGCCTGGGAGCTTAAATTAATAACTCTGCTAGACATTGGATTTATGGCTTATTATAGTAATCTGTAACTCACCAGCCCTCCTGTTTTGTCCTATGACTAAAGGGGCAAATCTCACCTTGAGTGGTCCCTTAGAAGAATACATGGTAACTGCTTATACTATATGATCTGAAAGATCTTTCAGGCAACTGTGACACTTTCAGTACCTTTCCCAAACCAAAAGAAGAGTCCTGTGTGGCTTAAAAGCTTGTCTCTCTCACCAAGAGAAGTTGGTCCAGCCTGTTTTCCATGAAATAGGGCTCACCTGCCTCAGCAGCCCCATCTGTCCTTCCCATTTCTTGTGAGGGTCTCTTTTCACAGTCTGGATAGGAGGCTATGCAGAATGGCCGTGGGTCCAATGAAATGTGTCTCATCTGTCCTTGCCAAATTGGACCAGAAAGAGAGATGACAGCCCAAGCTCCGTTATATATTATGCACAGCACTGCCAAGGTGGTGAACAACTCTGGTGCAGCGGGGGAGAAATATACTTGGGGACAGAAATGGTACATTTCACTGGAAATCCACCAGGTTTGTGGTGTGGCCTCATGTCTGCATCTGTGTTTGTTTGCTAGAGAAAGGGGCAATGCTGTCCACCACCACATCCTCCTCTGCGGGGAAAACTAGCTTTCCTCAGAAGATGAAAGGAAGGAAGGACAGTCATGTGGCTAGGTCACTGGACTGCAACTGGCATGGGGTGGATTCATTTCCTGACTCTGCTTCTAGAACGCTGTGCCCATCTTCATTATCTGTAGAAAAGGTACTGTGAGGAGAATGTAGCTAACTTGTGTGAGCTACGAGGGAATTACAGAGGATGGGGCCATATAAACAGAGTGATCTATCCCTCCCCTATTCAGTTGTGGGGAAAATCTGCTGTTCAGGTGTCAGCATTCGGGTAGTCCAACAGCAAGGGAATGGAGGACTGGAGACTCCTATTTCAAATGTCCAAGCAGGCAGAAAAAAAGGTCTTCTTTGAAATAATTTGAGGCTGTCTTTATACATCCAGAAAGAGTAGAAATCAAAGCCATTCTTCTACAAAGGAATTTCACTAACCTATTACAAAGAGAGTCTGCAGAACTGGAATTTATCTACAGATTTGACACCCTTACCATGAGCCTAAACAAAGACATTAACTAGTTGGCGCATTACAAAGCCAATTTCTCCTGCCTTTAACATCCGCATTTCCACATCAAAAGCTGTGCATGGCACACATCCCACCCACTGAATTAGCCTAATTAACATGGGTCCTATAATAACTGCAGTTACTCCTTATGCTGTTTCTTTTATTTCTACCCCAAATAATCAGATGCAGCGGGTTTTGCCCTCGAAAGCTCATGAGCTGGTTAGTCTCTAAGGTGCCACAGACAGGACCACTCATTTTTTTTCTAGCCTAGTGAGTGGCCCTCCTTCATCTCAGTGGGTTGCAAGTTTTTCATAACCAAGATGGTCTCCTGGGATAGGATAGTTTTATTAATTTTGTGCTTGCGTACCTAGAATTTGCTGGGTGTGCTGAGTGAACTGCAGCAGCGCTTTGGATGCAGAGAGCGTGCAGGGCTCATACATTCAATGTTATGGGCAATCAGCATGCACTTCACTTCACATGCCCTTGCTTTACCTGTGTGTCACGTCAGCAATACCAGTAAGTAAAAATCTATGTGACTAGAAACCAGCAGAGTCTGGCACCCCTGTGTGGGCATCAGTAAATTAAACATGTCTCACAGGTGACACGTAGAACCCCAATGGGCTGCAGGTTGCCTACCGCTGTCCTGACTCTGTTTTGAACAGTTAAATGGCCATACTGCTGTGGACACAGAGTTCTGTTTCCAGCAGTTATCAGTACAGACACTAACAAGAAACAGGACTTTGTTCCAAACTTACATAGACAGGGCCATCCCAAGGGGAGTGTAGGGACTGGGTTAACCACCTCCAATGCCCCAGGCATAGGGTCTGGGGAAACACCCACCCCTGCTACAGGCCCCATCCTACCTCACCTCCTCTTTCCCCAAGTCCTGCCCCTTTCCTGTCCCCACTCTGCCCCCAGCCCCCTCCCTGAAGCAATGAGGGCTGAGAGATTTAAGGGGGTCTGGCACAGCAGCAGCAGCAGATCGGTAGTGGGAGCCAGAGTGGCCTGGCAGCCTGCTCCACCCTGTCCTTTCTGAGCCCGCTGCGCCCCACTTCTCTGCGGTGGTGGAAAGCGGGTTGGCCTGGGGCCGGGGTGCTCTGCTTCCTGCTGAGTGCAGTGGACTGGGATGGTAGCAGGGTGGTGTGAAGCATGCAGATGGGCTGCTTTGGCTCCTGGAGCCTGCATGGTGAGTATGGGGCGTGACCCTTGCTGTCACCTCATGCCAGACCTGTAATCTCCCAGGTACCTCCTGTCCATATGTTGGGGCAGCTGCCCTGGTTCAAAAGCACAGGTCCTGGAGCGGCTGCCCTGATTCATCCTATGGATGGGACAACTCAATGTTTGTTACTTATTTACTTGAACTCTAAAGTCAAGATGCCTGGCGGTGGTCTACATTTGTAGGACATGTAAATTGTCACTTCAAAAGTGTATCATGAGTTAGACATTGCAAAAGAAGTCTCAGGGGGTAGCTGTGTTACTTTATATCTACAAAAACAACAAGGAGTCCTGTGGCACCTTAGGGTACATCTACACTGCATGCTATACTGCACGCTTATTTTGAAATAAGCTCTTCCAGCTGCACCCCACTGTGCACTGCCATTTCTGTAGCTGGACACCCCCACAATAAGTCAGTTTGACAATATTGACAATAACAGTAGCTTACACTTCCATGGTGCATTCCAGCTAACTATCTGAAAGAACATTGGAAATATAAATCTTCAGGCTATAAATCAATCACAACCTGTTGAAGTCAGGATGGAGAGTCTTCTACATTTAGCTATTTCATGTTGTCAACTACAAGGTTGCCTACATCTTTCTCTGAAGTATCTGATAGTCATTATGAGTAGGCCTGCAAGAATTAAATTAGTAAATGTCAGTAAACATCAATTTCAACATACACAAACTGACAAATATTTCTATTAATAGAAATTTACAGACAGGTGAAATAAGAAAAATGCTGCCTGAGAATTTAGAGAAAATCCTGTGATCTAGATCTTTGAATTAGGCTTGCTACAAATGGACTAGTAAATGCACAGTATAAAACTGGTATGATTTGTTTTAACTCGAATATTTTGACATATAATTTGACAGTCTGTCATATTAATTTATAAAGCTTTTTGAATATTCAGTAGCTATAGAAGTCATCCAACTCTCCCCTATAGTTTTACACAACTGTGAAAATACAAATTAATAGAAATAAAAAATGCTTTTAAAGAAATATTAACTGTCAAAATTATTTAAAAAGTCAAATTCTGTCATGCCTAACTATTGGAGTACTAGATGAGGTCTGGTCTATATTATAATAGCCACTACAGCTACTATAGATCCATTCCATGGGATGGGTATTGAACAGTTTGTAAAATGATATTTGGTTAATGGAGCCACTGACTAAATACCATTTTTTCAACAGGACTCCTGTATGTTATACATTGATTACAATCTGGCATGCTAATTCCTATGCTCATAAGGGGCTGTGGACATCCATAAATCAAGTTTCCATAAGTAGATATGGCATTATCCTATGCTTTACAGACAAGACATTAAGGTGTGGAAAGAATTAAGAGACTTGGCCAACATCATATAGCAAAACAGTGCCAGAGTCAGATAGAGACCCTATCTGGAGCTGCTGGTAGAACACCTGATTTCCAGATGATGGAGGTTCTGCCTTTCCTTTACTACAACATGAGGGAAAGATTAAAAGGCTAGTGGAAAGTTTGGGGTGCAAAACAAACTATTACATGCAGACTGAGAACCCAGGTCCTTAAAGGTGTTTAAATGCCTAATTCCCACCTTCTGTGCTGCTGATAGTTTAAGCAACCTTGGGAATTCATCTGATTCTGTGGGCTAGCGTAGGTATGTGGTAAAAAAATTCGCCCCATTCAGGCCCGGCCCCTACTCCATCCAAACCCTAAGCCCCGCCTCTGCTCTCACCCCACTGCCTTGCCCCCTCCCTCAAGCAACACAACCTAGGGTATTCCGGGGTGTCATAAGAACGGCCGTACTGGGTCAGACCAAAGGTCCATCTAGCCCAGTAGCTTGTCTGGGCCAGCACCAGGTGCCCCAGAGAGGGTGGACAGAAGACAATGATCAAGTGATTTGTCTCCTGCCATCCCTCTCCAGCCTCTGACAAATAGAGGCCAGGGACACCATTTCTATCCTCTGGCTAATAGCCTTTTATGGACCTAACCTCCATGAAATTATCTAGCTTCTCTTTAAACTCTAAACTCTGTAAACTCTGTTATAGTCCTAACACTATATGCCACCCTAATGCACTGCCCTCTCTGAACCCGCTGCACCCCACTTCTCCATGGCAGTGGGAAGCAGAGCACCCTGGTCCCAGGGTATTCCTCTTACTGCCACTGTGAAGAAGTGGGGCACAGCAGGCTGGGAGGGTGGCACAGAAGGGAGAAGCAGGCTGCTGGGCCAGTCCGGCTCCTACCACCCATGTGGCGAGTATGAGGGAGTCAACCTTTGCTGTCACCCTGCACGAGGCCCCCATAATCTTCTGGATCCCTCCTGTCCATAGGAGGGGTGGGGCAGCCATTGCAGGACTCCCAAAAGCACAGGGCCTGGGGTGGCTGCAGCCATCCCTCAGCACTGCCCAGATTGTGGTGCATCCCTCAGCCCTTAGCACTGGCCGGAGCATGCTGCACAGCTCTCGGCAATGATTTAAAGGGCTCAGGGCTCTGACTGCCTCTGCTGCGGTTGCAGCAGTGGTAGTGGCCGAAGCCCCGAGCCCCTTTGAATCACCGAGCCCCTGGGCATCTTCCCCCTTTTCTCCTCCAATGGTGGGCCTGCCATGTCCCCATAATTTGAAAACTCATTTCCTATTGCTCCCCTCTATCCAACTGTGAAGCATTGGATGGAGTAGGTTGCAGAGCAATTCTTGTTCCTTCAAGGTCAGACTTAAAAAATGCTGAGCATCTAGGAGCCCCATCATAATATCTATGGCCAAATTTGTCAGAAGGACTCAGCACTCTGCAAATTTGTCCTCAGTGGCTGGTACTGGGCTCTTCTGAAACTTCTGACCCCGGTGGGGGATGGAAGCAGTAAAATAGCTATGCTTGAATTGGCTTTGTCCAGTAAGAGCTACACCTTAATTGAACCTCCCGTCTGTTCTTTATTAAACTGACTTCACACAGACCAGAAACAAATTAGAGAATTCATGGTGCTACACATTTCATATAAACAGGTACGTTCCATTAGCTTTCTCCACTTCTTCCCTAAATTAGAAAACTGCCTATTTTGGGTACTGTAAAATATACCTATGTATGTACTAGAACGGAGGACGGGGGGATATAATACAGAAGAAAATATCCAGAATAACATGGAGAACAGCCCAAACCTAAATAGGTTGTTCCTCACTTTGATTTGCATAAATGTAGAGCTTGCATTAGTTCAAACTGCAGAGTGAGAAACACACTGACTGAATCCTTCAGCTACTGAAGCCCTAAGTTTACAAGAAGCCACAAAGGCATAAATCAATTTGAGTCCTCTTCCTCTCCCTCCTAATTAAATGCAGTGCTAATAAGTTCTGCATTTCTCTGCATAAAGTATTTTTATACATCATAGACACCCATATCAGAACATAGTCATTAAGGTGTAAGTGGGGAGACTCTTTGGAGACCAGGTGAAAGGAGCAGCCATTCTGCACAACAGTTTCCAACTGCAAAGCTTCTACCACAAGTCTGACTCTTTGGCTACGTCTACACTGGCCCCTTTTCCGGAAGGGGCATGTAAATTTCACCAGTCGTAGTAGGGAAATGCGCGGGGGATTTAAATATCCCCCGCGGCATTTAAATAAAAATGCCCGCCGCTTTTTTCCGGCTTTTAAAAAAGCCGGAAAAGAGCGTCTACACTGGCCCCGATCCTCCGGAAAAAGCGCCCTTTTCCGGAGGCTCTTATTCCTACATTTTTATTTAAATGCCGCGGGGGATATTTAAATCCCCCGCGCATTTCCCTACTACGACTGGTGAAATTTACATGCCCCTTCCGGAAAAGGGGCCAGTGTAGACGTAGCCTTTCTCTATTCAATCTTGTTTTTTATCTGGCTCTTTTTCTCTCAAAAGCAAAAAAGCCTGTGTTAATGCAAAATTAAAGGCATGTGGTTAAAATCATAAAGCACAACGTAAGTGTCAACCCAAGGTGTTGTGGAAGAATTTGGATCCAATAGGTCTATGCTTAACCAGGGACATACTTACTCAGGAAAATCAAGCAGGATCAAACCTGAAGGATGAAGATTGATCCCAGCCCTTGAGGTAGGGTCCCCTGTGTGTGTGGAGAGGCCCACAGATTCCAGTAGCACTTTGCATAGGTTCATGTGTTTGTGCTTGTAGGGTCCATTACATACTCTGGACCGCCTTAAGCTATATCTTGCTGAAATTATCCTTATTATCCTCTCCCAAAACACCAGACATACGAATGGTGGAAGGTAAATTCTCACATAGCCCAATTTATCCTCTACTCCTGGGTCCTATTGGAATCCTATATGGGACATTAGAAAAGGAAAATATTAGTGTGTTTTTAATGTGTAGAATAGGGGTGGGCAATACTTTTTGGTGGGGGGCCACTCCAAGAAAAGTGCCGCACTTTCCTCTGGAGGGTGTGGGGGATCTCGAATGGAGGTTGGGTAGAGAAGGTTGCATGGGATAAGGGACTGGGGTGCTGGAGACAGTGTGAGGTCTGAGAGGGAGTTTGGGTGAAGAAGGGGATTGTGACCTGGGTCAGGTTATTGGGGTGTAAGATCAGGGAAGGAATATGGGTGCAGGAGAGGATTCTGGCCTAGGGGGAAGGATGTAGGAGCGGTACAGCATCTGGGAGGGATTGTGACCTGGGGTAGGGGGAGCAGAGAGTTAGGATGGTGACCTGTGGGAGGGGCAGGGGTGCCAGAGGCAGGGTCTGGGTGGGAGGTGCTTACCTAAGTGTCTCCTGGCCAGCAGCCCTGCAGCATCCCCAAGGCAGGCTGGGCTCCCTGCCTGCTGCAGTCCCAGATGGCTTGAGAATGCAGGCTGTTCCTTCCACGTGGCGCTCAGCTTGGGGAGTGGGGAGAGGCTTGCACTGCCCCCACCCATGTCCCCGAGGCCAATCTCTCAGTTCCTATTAGCTGTTGTTTCCGGCCAACAGGAACTGAAAATTGACTGGGGTCAGTTCCTTGGGCAGTTGTTTCCAGCCAATAGGAGATGAGAATTGGGCTGGGGGCAGGGAAATCTTAGAGTAGACAGGCACACCAAGCAGCCTGTGCTTAAAACAGTGACTGGTGCATGCCTGAGGGTCCTGGCAGGGGAGTCTGCAGGCCAGATCCAGCCCAGAAAACGTATCTTGCCCACCCCAATGTAGAATCATCAGTGTTGGCTGGAAGAACCCATTAGGCTGTCTGGTATGACAACGATATATGGGATACACTGAGCGACTTCCACAGTGCAGCCCACATCTTAATACATTATGAATGGAGAAGAAGAGTCTATAAGACAGTTGCGTAAGCCACCTTCCCTCCCATTTGAGAGCACATCCCATCCCCATGGCAACCACAACACTAGCTGGCATGGAAAAAATATTAGACAAGTATAAAGCAGTCTACCAATGCAATTTAGCAGCAGAAAACAAGGAGGCCAGCTCCGTGTGACCACCTATCTCTCTGCGGACCACCAGTAAGCTACAAAGCACTGTTTTGGAACACGAGTTGTTAGGGTTGCCAACATTCTATTTGAAAAACAAGAGCCTGTTTTACTAGCACCCCAACCTCATCCCAATATTATTAATAATGAGCAGTACTCACATTGACAGTGGTATTTTTTACAACACTCAGCAACTCCCAATTTTGTTGTACAGCAACTGCAAAAAAAATGAAGGACATTCCTTGTAATAGACTGTTGGCAACCCCAGCTGTAATATACAATACTATAAATAATAACCAGTCCTTCACATGGAAACTTCCCTTTAGCACAATGCTTAAAATGATTCACATGACTCCATTCAAAAGAGTCTATTCTGGTACTTTTTTGGGCCGTATCAGCATTTTTAATCTAATGCCTTTTCCTTCC
Organism: Pelodiscus sinensis; assembly: GCF_049634645.1. Taxonomy (NCBI): domain Eukaryota; kingdom Metazoa; phylum Chordata; order Testudines; family Trionychidae; genus Pelodiscus; species Pelodiscus sinensis. The sequence continues at coordinate 39,894,020 of NC_134720.1, read as the reverse complement.
AGATAGGCTTCTTTTGTGCAGGACTCAGAAGAGACATGCATGTATATGAGGCAATAGAAGTCTCAGTGGGACAGGGCATGCACTCTTACTGCTCTCCTAGCAGACTGTCTAGGGGATGGACTTATCCTACCCTGCTCACTAGCACCGTGGCCTCTCACACTCCTGTGAAGAAGAAAGTGTTACTGGTCAAGCTCAGCCTTCTGGCCAAGCCACATTGAAGTTCCCTCCTTTGCCCCCCTTTCTGGCTTGCAGGGTAACATGGGCCCACCCTCCACACCAGATACTAAGCCAGGAGTAGGGAACCTCAGGCCCAGGTGCCAGATGCAGCCTCCAGCTTGCCTGGATCTGGCCCCCGAAGGCTCCAGGGCTTCCCACCAGTATTGGGGAACCTGTGCTGGTGCTCCAGCTCCCCTGCGGGGCTGGAGCATACAAAAAGCTACTAGGCTGGGCTTCCCTAGGCTCTGGGAGGGGAATGTCAGAGTCCTTCTCCTTTTCAGTTGGGGGCCACCTCAGTGAGGGTTTTTTTTTTAAGTTCTCAGTTGTGTTCATCCCCGACTGATTTTTCTGTGGGTCAGAGGCCCCCAACCCAAAAAAGGTTCCCCACCCCTCTACTAAGTCATGGGCCCTTTACCCAATAATTTAGGTCTTTATTCTCCTAGCCCTTACTACTCCTTCCCAGACTACTTTCTACACTGCCTATTACAGGCTCTTACTCACCTCTCATATGACAAGGGTCAAGGAATGTGACTGCAAAACACCCCCCTTCTCTATTGCCAGAGGCCTAGTTTTAGAGAAACAATGCCTGCTGAGGTCATCTTCCTACCCATCTGGGATGCATCCCAGCTCACCTCCAGGTATAATCTATGGTTAATTGACCTCTCTTGCCAATATTAACTTCACAGATAGTGTGGGGTGAACATTCTTTCATACACATTTCCATTATTAATGATCAAGGGATATAACTTACTAAGACAATGTAGAATTTAAGTAAATTGAGCAAGTTCTAAAGTCCATCAGCTGCAGAGGTTGAACCTCTCTAGTCCAGCACTCTCCGATCTGTCAACATCCGTGATCCGACATGATTTTAGTTAGCTGGATGTCCCCTTGTCATAGGAGTGTCCAAGTTTCCCACAGTCCCATAAAGTTTGTTTGTAACCATCAGTCCTGGCTCTCAGTGTTCTGGGCTGTTATTTAGCTCTCATTTACCCCTAAATGTCTTCTAAGAGCCCAATAAGCAGAGGAAGTGTTTGTAATGCTGCTAGCCTATAGTTACCTTCCGTGGTTCGGCAAGTTTGCTGGTTCAGCACCAATCAGGTCCTGAGGGTGCCAGACTAGAGAGGTTCCATCAATTCTAAAGCTCTGCTTAGTTATAACACCCATGTTGTGGCATAGGATGGCATTCTATTCTTATTGTGCTCTCTCATGGGAAGACTTGGACGGGTAAAGTTAAGATCCCACAAGCGATTGTAGGAAGAGGTATTTGTATTGTAATGCTTTAAGGCAGAGATCATGTCTTTGTCTAGATTTGTCCAAAATTGACCATGTTGGGTCATGATCTTGATAATCAGTATCTTACCATAACAAGTGTTTAAAAAAGCAGATTTTGACTCATCCAATTGAATAGCTCATCTATTGCTAAAGGAGTGTTTGCATTTGAGAGTCCCGAAAAAAAGCAGAGGTAGGTACGTCAAGTGGCAGAGGACTATGTTGAAGCAGGTATGGCAGCAAGAGCCAAAGTTGCCACAGAAGACATCTCTGCACTGTCTTCTCTTCATCTGGGCTAGCAAAGCCAGCAGCTAGTTAGAGATGGAAAACTAGTTTGGATAAAATAATAAGTGACCTGAATTCTTTCCCATAACTTGAACTGAATCCAAAGCAAAGGTTTATTCCTATCCTCAAACATTCAGCCTTGTTTTTTCAGTATATTTTGCACAACTCTGTACTTTCAGTTCCAGCCACCATTGTATTTTTATAGGGAAAGTTCTGTACAATACAGACAAATAAAATGCATGAGAGTCCGGGAATATATGAGCAGTGGTATTCACTGAATAACAGCCTCATTCTGCAAAAGCGACAAGGAGTCCGGTAGCACGTTACAGACTAACAGATGTATTGGAGCATAAGCTTTCGTGGGCAAAGACCCACTTTGTCAGATGCATATAATGGAAATTTCCAGAGGCAAGTATAAATATGCAGGCCAGAACAAGGCTAGAAAGAACAAGGTTAATTCAGTCAGGAAGGGTGAGGCCCACGTCTAGCAGCAGATCTGGAGGTGTGAACACCAAGAGAGGAGAAACTGCTTTTGTAGTTGGCTAGCCATTCACAGTATTTGTTTAATCCTAGGCTGATGGTGTCAAATTTGCAGATGAACTGGAGAGCTCAGCAGTTTCTCTCTGAAGTCTAGTCTTGAAGTTTTTTTGCTGCAGGATGGCTACCATTAAATCTGCTACTGTGTGTCCAAGGAGACTGAAGTGTTCTCCTACAGGTTTTTGTATATTGCCATTCCTAATATCTGATTTGGGTCCATTTATTCTTTTATGTAGGGACTGTCCAGTTTGGCCAATGTATATAGCAGAGGGGCATTGCTGGCACAGATGGCGTATATTACATTGGTAGATGTGCAGGTGAATGAACCAGTGATGATCAGTGTGGCTGATCTGGTTAGGTCCTGTGATGGTGTTGCTGGTGTAGATATGTGGGCAGAGTTGGCACCGAGGTTTGTTGCAAGGATTGGTTCCTGAGTTAGAGTTACTATGGTGCGGAGTATAGTTGCTGGTGAGAATTTGCTTCAGGTTGGTGGGTTGTCTGTGGGCAAGGACTGGCCTGCCTCCCAAGGCCTGTGAAAGTGAGGGATCATTGTTCAAGATGGATTGTAGATCACTGATGATGTATTGGAGAGGTTTTAGCTGAACACTGTAGGTGATGGCCAGTAGTGTTCTGTTGGTTTCTTTCTTGGGCTTGTCTTGTAGCAGGAGCCTTCTGGGTACATGTCTGGCTCTGTTAATCTGTTTCCTCACCTACTCGTGTGGGTATCGTAATTTCAAGAATGCTTGTAGGTGTTGATCTTTGTCTGAGGTGTTGGAGCAAATGTCATTGTACCTTAGTGCTTGGCTGTACAATGGATCATGTGGTGTGTCTGGGATGGAAGCTGGAGGCATGAAAATATGCATAGCGGTCAGTAGGTTTTCGGTATAGGGTCACTTATTTGCACCGTGGTGTCCAGGAAGTGGATCTCTTGTGTAGACTGGTCCAGGCTGAGGTCGATAGGGGATGGAAGCTGTTGAAATCGTGGTGGAATTCTTCCAGAGTCTCCTTCAAATGGGTCTAGATGGTGAAGATGTCATCAATGTAGCGTAGGTAGAGAAGGGGTGTTAGTGGACGAGAGCTGAGGAAGCATTGTTCCAGGTCAGACATAAAAATGTCGGCATATTGTGGGGCCATGATGATGGCACAACTGGTGGCTGAGCTCTGTGACTTTATCCTCACTCACAACTATTTCAGATTCAGTGACAATATATACCTCCAAACCAGTGGCACCGCTATGGGCACTTCAGTAGTTGTTCTGATCACACGTCCACTTGCTTATTGTGTTAAATTTAAATATCTTGTCTTCATCTTCAAGGTCCTGTGCATCTCAAGCCAGACACATCTATATTCAATTTTTACCTTCTGTCCAGTCTTATCTCCCTCCTATGTTTTGCCAGTAAGCCACCCTGTATACTTTACTGATCTTTTATCCTATTTCCATCTCTGTGTTTCCCCACATGTGAATGAGCTCACAATCATGTTCCAACAATTCAATGATCTCCTAAATACTCCATAAGGACTACTACAAAGCCATAAATACTAGCCTCCACTGAATGTTCATAATACCCCACGTTGCAGTAAAAAAACAGAAATCTAAGCTCTCTTCTCTGGTATGCCTAAGGCATCTTGTCTTATTTTATGTGCTTTTCAATTGTGAGATCTTCAGAGAATATCTCTAATTGCTGTGTCCTGGGCAGTTCTTAGCACAATTAAAAGCAATTGATTTTCTTCTAACTCACTTTTCCCTCCTGCCCCCCTCAGTAATTTGCTCATATCTCTTTTTAATAAACTGAATGCCATGACAAATACACAGAATTTCTTGATGGGGAGCTTGATCTGGTAGTCACTGGAGAGAAGTGTTCAGAGGGGCTGTAATATCAGGTCCTTTGTAAAGAATTTCTGATCATAAGAGGACAATTTTTCTCATCATTGATATAACAACATAGAGCAAAAGACTGTTTCAAAGAAATGAGTCACTAGAGCCCAACTAACTTACTGAAATGCTACCCTTTTAAGTCAGAAATATGAAATACAATTTCAGATCCTTACAAGGCCCCTGATATGTGTGGTCAAAATGGATATTTAAACTGGGGTAAATATTAGTACTTACAATTTAGCAAAGGATAAAAATAGGCCACGACTCAAATATAACATGCTCAGACCTGCAAGGTAATGCTAAGCTGAAGTGGAGGATGTTCAGTTCAGCTCTTAGAGCATGTCTTCAATACTTGCTGGATTGACAAGCAGTGATCAATCCAGTGGGGGTTGATTTATCGTGTCTAGTATAGACACGATAAATCAACTGCCCAATGCTCTTCCATCAAATCTGGTACTCCACGAAAATTAGAAGAGTAAGCAGTGTAATCTGGAGAGTGTTGGCTGTCGATTTATCACTCTGGTAAGCAGATCTAAGTACATCAACTTCAGCTACATTATTCACATAGCTGAGGTTGTGCAGCTAAGGTCAACAGCCCACTGAAGTGCAGACAAAGCCTTAGTGAGACTGATGGTGCAGGTCTTAACTCAAAATAAGCTACGCAAATTGAGCTATGCCAATTGTGAATCTTATTTCGAAAAAGCTTCTTTTGAAAACAGCATCTAAACCGCACTTATTTTGAAACAGAGCACTTTCTCCAACTTCCCTTATTCCTCGTCCAATGAGGGTTACAGAAGTCGGAGTAAGAAGTCCTCCAGCTTGACAAAATTTTGACACTATTTCAAAATAACTGCTTGCTGTGTAGAAGTGGACTAAGTTATTTTGGAATAGGGCTAGTTATTGTGAAATAGTGTTGCAGTGTAGACATACCCTGAGTCTGCTATATTTGAAATTATAGTGAGTTTACCAAAATGATTAGGGGTTTGGAAAGGGTCTCATATGAAGAGAGATAAAAAAGACTTGACTTTTCAGCTTAGAAAAGAGGAGACTAAGGGGGGATATGATAGAGGTCTATAAAATCATGACTGGTGCAGAAAAAGCGAATAAGGAAAAGTTATTTACGTATTCCCACAATAGAAGAACTAGGGGTCACCAAATCAAAATAATAGACAGCAGATTTAAAACAAACACAAGGAAGTTTTTCTTCACTCAATGCATAGTCAATCTCTGGAACTTCTTGCCAGAAGATGCGGTGAAGGCTAGGACTTTAACAGGGATCAAAAAAGAGCTAGATAAACTCATGGAGGTTAAGTTCATCAATGGCAACTAGCCAGGATGGGTAGGAATGGTGTCCCTAGCCTCTGTGGGTGTGTCTAGACTACAGGGTTTTGTCGACAAAAGTGGACTTTTGTCGACAAAACTATACCTGCGTCCACACTACCGCTGAGTTCTTTCGACATAACGTCGACAGAACTCAGCAGTTTTGTCAACGCTGGTAAACCTCATTTTACGAGGCATAACGCCTTCTGTCGACAGAGTTTCTGTCGACAGAAGGTGTTATTGCATGTAAACTGTCCTTTGCGTCTACACTACCATGTCGACAAAGCAGCTTGCTTTGTCGACAGAACTCAATGTAGTCTAGACGCTCTTTGTTGACAGAAGTTTTGTCGACAGTATCTGTCGACAAAACTTCTGTCGACAGAAGCCTGTAGTCTAGACGTACCCTGTTTCTCTGGAGATGGGTGACAGGGGAGGGATCATGTGAGGATTACCTCAGGTGTTCCCTCCCTTTGGGGCATCCGGAATTGGCCACTGTTGGCAGACAGATTACTGGGCTGGATGGACCATTGGTCTGACCCAGTATGGCTGTTCTTATATTCTTAGGATGTGGTCTACTTCTACTATGATTTCTACTATGATTACTCCAGGCTGGACTATATGTACTAATAATGGCTAAATTTAATGTATTTTATAAAATCAGAAAAGCAGTGTAATAAGAATAAAAAATGATTATCTGTGGCTTTACAACAACTTATGGTCAGGCTTCAGAGTTTACATGTATTTGCACTAAAATGCAATCTATAACATATCCCCAGAAAAAAAGTACAGTGTATATAAGTTTCATGTTCATCTGCAAGAATAAATCTGTTGGTGTGTACAAAAGGTAAACTCTAACTGAACTGTCTTTTTAACAACAACCTCCCATCTGGTTGATTTCTCTGGAACTCACATCCTAGATAGCAGTCGGTATAAACTCTCTTCAGTAATACTCTTTAAATGGACTGTAAAAATGGTAGTTTTGGCCCCAATTCAGCAAAGCTTTTAAATCACTGCTGGAAATTTTAAGCTTAAAGTTAAGCATGTGCTTTGCTGAACTGGGCTTTGTTCACTTCAGATGTTGCCTGAGTGTTTCTAAATGAAAGTGGTTTCTCCACTGTCCAAACATCAAAAATTTGCTTTTCATTCCAGGATCTCAAAATGCTTTACAGATACTAATAAATTAAGCTGCATAACAATTCCATGCTAAGTATTGTGATTTCCATTTTATATACATGTGACAAGGCAACCCAAGTTCATGAATGACAGTCCTGTGCTCTCCAACTTGAAAGCCCATTTTTAATGTTAATACTATAGGGACAGTATACAGCAGTCTGTCTGCACAGCAATATGTCCCAAGTAGAGAACAGCAACCTCTGCATTCCAACAGAATAAAAGTAAGCATGAAACTTGGCACTTTCAAAGCACAATGCAAATCCAACATATTCTGCTCTGCATATCCTCACTATCATATAAACTGCCACTTATGTACCAAGTTCAGCATCTTTGTTACTGGCGATGCAGTAAGTGACAGAACAGAGATTCTAACCATCTTCTCCTTTCTCCAGCCAAAAAATTATAAATTGTGTTTGCACTTTCAACTGTCAAAAAGTAATCTCTTAATCTGTAAATCTGAGAAGGCTTGATATGAAAATATCAAGAGTCATTGCAGAAAACAAGCATAATATTCCAGCTGTCATCTTTCTAACTTTAAATAAACCTAGTAAACATCTCTTAGGGGACTTGTTGCAGTCACTTCCTAATGGGGCCATGGTTTTCAAGATGTGGTGCACCTGAACCAAAACTGCATATTCAAACTTCTCCTGAACTTGGGAAAAGATCAGAGTTAGTTCTAAATCTTTCACTTTGGGCTCATCCCAACGTGGGGCTATTAGATCCAGGCAGCAGAGCTGTTGTACCTTTGCGGAGAGTTTATATCATCATCATTCTGGTACAATTATCACAGTGGGTACAGGACATGAAAGCAGAAACCATACACACTATCAGGAAGTTTATCCACAGAAAATCTTTGTGGCTCACTCACTGTTCCTGTTAAGCCGGGCAATATGCCAGTAAATGTCACCCAACGGAAATACATCACTGCATTAGTAGTTCCAGAAACAGCCGAAGTGGGGATGAGAAAAAGACTGCCAAATACTTTTTAAAGCAGTCAGGAACTGTATCACGTGGAGGAGAAATTATGCAAAAATAATAAAACCCTGTCTGCCAAAGAAAACCAAAAGTCATCGAGGAAGTTGCCTGTGCCAGTATAGGCCCCAAAGGAAAAAACCCTATTGCTCTAAAAGAAGGGACCATATTTGGATTCAGTATTGACATGCCTTTACTGTATATGCAACCTTCCACCCTGGACAACTAGATCATTCCATGTCAGGCTCTCTCAAGCATGGTGCTAATCAGCCCCGAAATATTTAATGTGTAATGATCTCTAGTTACATACTGACTGTATACAGATACCAACATGGTTAAGTATACCAGGTATATGTGATATGGGAAAATAAGGCAAAAGGAAGAATTCTATTTGTTATCATTAGTAATATGATTTAGTATATTCTTATTATAGATTAGTAATTAGAAGAGGCAAATCACAAACCCTTGACGATCTGATGCCATTCACCTGGATACATTAAAATGTGAGGATTAAAGTCAGGAATCCAAGACAAAGGATTGTATTTACCCTGGATTATATAATGTAACAAAAGTCACAAGGAATCATGACTGTCCTTGCCAAGGCTGTTCCCTACTCTGGCACTCTGGGGGCCCACAAGAGACCTTAAAAATACCTTGCTTCTATAAGCTTCTGCTTAAAAGCTTCCCAAGATCACAGATTTCCAGGCCTTGGGAGGTACTACCACCAAGTGAACACCTCTTTCTTCTTGAATCCAGGAAGAAGCACTTGGAACTTTGTCCAGACTGGTACCCCAAGCTCTTCTAACACAAGAGACCTTGAAGAAAAAGAGAAAACAAACTTTAATCTTTGATAGCTGACCTTTCAGTCTTAGGCACACATACACAGATTTCCTATTACCTTCCAGTTCACAAGAATCAAATAGTCTTTAAAAAGGTGATTTTATTAAACAAAGCAATAAGATATACTTGATAAAGCATACTTAGTTGTAAGGCGTTTTAAAGCAACTAAGAAAAGAACAATTTAAAACCACAGAAAATTCCATCTCTGGGCTATAGCTTAAAGTACAGTGTTTGGGGGAGGGAGGGAGGACCTGGATTTAGCACAGAGAAGTTTAATAAAACAACAAAATAAAGAAAATAACCTGATCACATCTAAATAGACATTTCCTTAGCTACTTACAATCCATGCTTCAAGGTCCAGTCCATTTCCATGCCCACTATTCTTTGGAGGCATGGTAGTTCTGCCTAGTTCAATTCATCTTGTTCCCTCAACTCCTGGCTTAAAACTCATACAAAAAAGAACAGCAGGAAGGTACATCTTCCAATTCAAATGTCAGCACCTTCGCCTGTTGGCTCTCCTGGCTCTCTGCCAACACTTCTTAGTAACCCGAGTTCAACCCTTTAATCACTGAATGCTGGGATGTTCAGAAAAGGCCAGCACTCATCCTATCAATCATAATTCTACTTCATCTAGGAAAGACTTTCTATGGGGAAAGTCTCCAGAATGTCAGCCCCTGTTGAGCCATTGGACTACATGGAAGATGGTAGAAATAGAAAACAACTCAAAACATAATGAAGACATTGCAATGAAAAACTAAGGGGTCAAATACAAGTATTATGCTAGTGGATTAACTCTAATGGAGCTGCCCTATCTTCCACCAGGTCTGAAAACTATTACAAATCTACAGAGTGAAGCAGGCCCTGTCAGAAATACTCTGCCTGTATTTCTCTTCTCTCTCGCTTTGGTTTCAAATGGGACTGTTAGCATGAACTCAGTGCCTTGTAGTCCACAGTAGCACAGTGTACACAGGCAGTTGCAGCACAGCATTTTAGTGCATGCTGTAAGTCATGTCCCGCTCCCCCATCTGCTCCGCAGGGCCGTGTAGACAAGCCGCACAATGTGCTCTGATAGGTAGTCTGACTTTTAAATTAGCCCTGTCAAATATACTCTTTCAAATGTACAACTTTTAAAACCAAGTAAGAGACTGAAAATCAGAGACTGAGGTCTTCTGTTTAATCTCATCCCAAATGCAGACCGAGCATCTGGAAACCAACTTTCCCCACCACTGTGCCTTTTCAGTGACCTAAAAAGGACTGTCAAAATGGCTGAAAGTGTACTTCAATCTCTATAGCTCATTCAGTCCCAGGCCTCTCTGCTGACGCTGCTAGCTAGGTTTTCATCATGACAGTGGACACATGTCCACTAGGAAATGAAATCACAAAAACAGAAACAATTTTATAAAAGCTATCTATGGGATACTAGTGAGTGAAAGTCATTGTCGATCTGGATTGGATTCGAACCAGTGACTTAAAGGTAGAGGGCTTTGTATCCCATTACCAATTCCCCACTTCCCCAGTTTTAAAATCAATATAGGCTATGGTACCATATGATTCTCCAGGTGTAAGGAAGAAAGACTTGACTCAGTAGGGCATGCATGAAGTTTTAACAGGTTAATAGTGACCAGTTTATTTAATATACTTAGCTCGGTTCCTGTTGGCTGCTGTTGATGTTGGCACAGCTAAGCTGATGAAAGCATTGTGCAGATGCCTTTTGGTGTTCCAGTTCCTTACTAGCACTTGTAACTATTAAATAATAAACTTTACAGTTGTTCTGGTTGGGAGATTCACTAGAGATCTCTTGCTTTTCTATTTCCTTTTTTAAGTGGCTCAGCTTTTAACTAACTTCACACCTTTTTCTCTTTGCAGTTCTAGTTACTAGGTAAAATGCATAACTTTTCAGTGGTTACTTGCTGATAGATGCCAGCAGAAATGAACATGCTGCTTGCCGACATTAGTGGTATTGCCAAATGAAGCTGGGGCTCCATTGTCCTAGGAAATGAATAACGGTATAGGCTTTGGCTTTTTGGGGGGCACGGACCAGAACTGATGAAGGCAGAGGGAGTAGAATACATCATAGATGTAAAGTTTTCAGGATAACTGTCACATTGTTAGGGCCTTTATTTCATTTTACTTATGTATTAATTAAAATTGTTATTTATATTTAACTGTATCATTGAGATTATTTTAATATTTTTTCTCTATTTAACCCTGCCCCCTCCCATATAAACTTGCTTTATTTTATATATCACGCATTTCCTATTTAGGTTTATAAATTTAAATTCCTGCCCTTTTTAACTTCTGTTTATATTTATAGCTAAGCACAACCTTTCCCATTTTTGATTTTTTTTTCTCTATACATACCTTGGCCCTTTGCATTGATTTTTAACCTTCAATCCATGCTTAAATGATATTAAGTCTTACCTATGTTCTTGGATGATGTAAAGCAGAATAATGGCTGATTAGTGACGGAAAGCTAAGTGGTGCTAAAGATGTGTGCAGTTTTGGTGACCGAGGATGCAGGCGGAAATGACAGAAGAATAGATTGTCAGAAAGCTCACAGTCTTTGAGGGGGCAGGCTCTGAGAGCTGGGGGCTGTGGACTGTGGAGCTCCATTGTCCCACAGCTGTTCCAGACAATCATTGGTGGTGGCACCATGTTATGGGAACCCTTCTAGGTGCCAATTCTCTCGGTGGCTACCCCTAGAAGTGAGAATGACAGAAAGTAGGTCCTGCTTTCAACTTCTTGCTTCTCTCATGGCTAGAGTCTGGCTACTCTGGGTCTCTAAGGAACTAGGACCTTTGGCATTCCATTTACAAAAGGCCTGTGGAGGTAGATATGCGTGTGGGGATGTAAGCATTTCTGGAGAGTGTCCCCAAGCCAGTGTGGGGAGAATTTCTAGGAGGTTGGCTGAGAACTGGCTCGCCTTATTTCTAGCTGCTAAATCACGATATAAACACTTTTTCAGCATTACTTTTTCATGCAAGCCTTTGCTATGTTTGCCACAGGGGTGTTATAAGAGATTGGGAAAGACCTCAAGATGGAGGTATTATGCATCCGATGAAAAAGAGTAAAAACTTGTGCATTTTACACTAGCTTCAGGGAGGTTACTGCCATGATCAAAGCAAATAAAGCTCATGGGAAGAGGAAGAGAATCCTAGGGCTGGAGGAAGAATATGGGGAGTGATTATTGTGATGCACCTATTCCTCAAAGCTATCTCCACTTTGAAGCTGCAGCCCTTTTTCTTCTGTTGTGCTTTTACCACATATGACTGAAATTCCAAGTGGGACTGATACAGGACTAACAATAGACAGAGGATCATTTAATCTGGCTGGTCCTCTGTTCAAAGACAGACAGTAGACAGGCTTCCATACAGGAGAACTGGTTTTCAGGGGGAGAAGTTGCCTGTAGTGAAATCACATGGTTAGGTCTGAGATCACCTGACAGAGGCCCTGGAAGATTATAAATGGGCAGAATCTGCTTGACTTGTGGTTTTTGGCCATCTTCTCCAGCTCAAGCAGAGAGAAGTGGGGGGAACCCTGCCTATCAGAACTTAAATGACCATGTGATAAAGTAAAGAGCAATGGTGTTAACATCCCATGCAAAGTGTCTGTGAATGTTGTGCTTTACACCTACCATGTGGCCCTTCGAGGGTTAAACTGTGGTTATAGAACACTTACAGAGCTGTAATTCTACAAGAAGACATGTTTAAGTTACAAGGGGTGTTTGAGGTGCCAGTGCTGGTCCCAGGGCCTGGTCAGCAGGCCTGTTGGTTGTAGCTTTCAGGAGGAGTGACAGATAGAAGATCTGCACCCCAAAGATGTATCTAGAGGTCCCTAAATAGCAGCAGGGCCTGGACATTGTTCAGATGCTAGAAGCTTACATTCTACAGCTGGATCCCCTCACAGCAGTCTGGTGAGTAGCCAAGAGGGGGAGCTTGACTAGACCTAAACCAGCTTATTCCAAAAGTGGTCTAATTGAAATCATTGATCCCTGCATGGATACAAAATGTGTATCTGCATCTTCAAAAATGATCTGCGGATATCCACATCCACATCTCAGATGTGGATGCTTGCAGATAGCCACAGATTTGCAGGATTCTAGATACAGAATTTATATCCTTAAAAGTGAGCTGTGGGTAACTGCAGATTTACAGGGCACTAATCATTGAGTGTACTCAGAGAGTAAGATACTACTCTGTGTGGTTAAGGATAAGAGAATATGTCCCTTATTTCAGTGGTTTTCAAGTTTGTATTTAAATATAGTACAGCAGTAGGATGGCATCAGCTTTGCTAACACAAGCAACACTTATTTGATTGGTTTTCTTAGCTCCTTTTTGCCTATCAGAAGAAATGTAAAGGTTGCTTTAAGTAGAAAATATTGTAATGTAGAATGTCTGGCTACTTAGCCATAACAGAATGGACACAGTGATTATTTATTATTATCAAAGGGCTGCATGATCATAAAATAGGTTCTCTCAATTTATTTTTAAAGAGAAACAATTTTCAGGACTGATACATTAAAAATATCAGTCACTTAATAAGCACTTAAAGTTTAATGATATTTGCATATTCTGCCTCCAGTAATATTTATGCATGTTATTTCTTTGAAAACTATAAGGCCTTTGTTAAGAAGGAGACATGCTGCAAAATAAACATTTGTTTATTGTTTTGTCTCAGACACAAAACTGTTCTTGCAAGTAAAATCCAGGAAAACATCCTAAACCCCCCTTTGGTTTAAGTGTCTTAGGATATGCAGGGCACTCTCAGTATATGATACATGGCTGCTAACCGCAGGGTCTAAGCAACTTTCTGAACTCAACTGCTATCAATAGAAAGCCTTTTAAATGCAATAAGAGTATTACACCAACTCCACCTCTTACCTAAAAGTAGATTTACATGATCAGACCCTAGTTTGTTTCAAAATATTCAATTTGGTACCATTTCTTCATTTACAGATATATCAGGGAAGCTCTGTTCCTAATAATGCCTTCTGATTGCATCTGGTTGTTTGATGTGGAGGGTGCACATTTACTAGCAGCTGGTAGCTTGAAGGTACAGGATCTATTCTTTGTTGTCACCTTTCCTGGAGAACTGTAAATGTTAAGCCTTCTAAGGGCATGTCTAAACAGCAGGGCAAAAGTCAAATTAAACTACACAACTGGAGCTACATCAATTGCGTGGTTTAAGTCGAAATAGCTTAATATGGCTTTTGGCGCTGTCTACACAGCAGGAAGTCGAAGGAAGAACACTCTTCCTTCAACTTCCCTTACTACTTGTGAAATGAGGGTTACAGGAGTCAGGGTAAGAAGTGCTCCAGCTCACCATTACTTTGAAATAATGGCTTGCAGTGTAGACATGCTCTTTGTTATTTCGGAATCACATTCATTATTGCGAAATAACACTGCAGTGTAGACATAGTCTCAATGGCCTCAAACAAAACAAGTTCATAAGTCAAGCAAAATGTGTCCCAGGCCATTCTGAATTCAGAATGTGCATGTTAAGATATTTCACTTATCCGATGGCTCAGTGAGAGTGGAGAGCTTGCCAAGACACCAGAATACTTCAGTCATTTTTTTTATGTGCTATGGTTTACTAGGCTGCATCAGCTGTACTTTGCAACTCTAGCAAGTAAATTGGATGAAAAGGATATTTCCCTTCACTGATGAAATATAAGACAATCTATTTATGGGACCAGGAATTAGTTGTTCCACTCCCTAGAATTATGTTTTTTTGGATTTACACCAGTGTACCCAAGATTTGATTTTGGCTCAATAAGTGTTTGACTTAAGCTAGGAATGGGGGGGGAGGGGAACCCTATATGAGGATTTCAAGCTTAGAGCCATTTGGAAGTAGTTCTGAGACAAGAGTGAAATACGGAATAGGAATAGGTTGATTAGATTACTGTAATTATTAATGTATTATGAATCATTATTAATTTATAATTAATTAACTATTAGCTCATTGTTCAAAAATCCATTTTTTTGGAGCAAGATAATTCCTTCTCCCTTCACTGCATAGTACTTTTCTATTTTATCTAACACCTTCTCCTCACTGTTATTATCCCTGAGTTCCTCAGCCCACAATAATTATCCCCAGGCAATGACTGTCTGGGTGGCTCCTTTAACTTCAGCCTCCCTAGAGCAGTCGGCAGCAAATTCTCCGGGAAGCTGCCAATTTTGTCACAGTCCTGTAATCTATTCCCTTGAAAACTATAAGGGCCTTGTAAAGTAGCGAGACAGAGCAAGACAAACATTTATATTGTGTCTGTGTGACTCCCTCAGCGATAAAACTGCTCTTTCAGTTCAAATACTTTGAAAGATTTCACCAACTCCCTTTATGTTCCAGTCTGCTAGAATAAGCAGTGTATCGAGCGAACAGGATTTGTAGGACCTCACTCCCCATCTGGATGTAATAATGTCTCACTTGAAGAGAGAGTAGATGATCCACCCCTGAATAAGGCAGATATGAAGAGAAGGAAGAGCAGCACCAATATAAAAGTGGGATTTTCATTTGTTTCTAATTTTGGCACCTAAGCTGGGGTTTTCAAAAGAGCTTAAGTGAGTTAGGTACCCAATAGGGTTTAAAGGCCATATTTAGGCATCTAAATATTTTCAGAGGTGCTGAGTAACCACATGAAGTTTACAAGAGCTGTGGAGTTCAGTCTCTCTGAAAATCAGGTCACGTGTAATTGTGAGACTAATTTTAAGCATCTCATTTTGAAAAAATGTTGGCCCAAGGGTCAGTTTTTGTAATATATACTACTCTTTTAAGGGTTGATGTGTCACATGGGCTTAATTTTTCAAGAATGACTACAGGACATCCAGCACCCTGGGGACCTGACCAGTCCTGAACAAGGGAAATTGCCGGACCAGGGCATGTCTCCGGCCACCAGCCCCTCCTCCCTTCCCCAGCCCACTAGTGGGCTGGCTATGCTTCCAGCCCAGGATGGTCATCCTGCCACCAGCACTGGCCAGGCTGCCTGCTGCTGGTCCCAGCTCCTCTGCCTAACTGCAGTCAGCTCTGCCAGGCAGTTCTGACAGCTGACAGCCTTTCTGCTGCCTGAGCCCAGCCCCTGGAGCTCTCTCGCCAGGAACATCCATGGTCCTGGACCACAGATGTTGCTGGACCTGAGAGAGTGCCAGTTTAGGGAGGTCCAACCTGAGGTTTTTTGACTGCCCAAACTGAGACACCTGGTTTTGCTGAGTATCAACTCAAAAAATCAGGCCCATTTAAGGTGTTCCAAGCTGGGCAGCCAAAACCAAGATACCTTAAATCACTAGCCACTTCTGAAAACTTAGATCTTGATGCCCTGCATCAGTTTTCCATCCTGGAAGTATAGGTGGTTTCCAGTGTTGTGGTATTAGATATACTATTACCCATAAGAGTCACAGGAACCATCCTTCTTTGAATTGCACTCAGGTTTGTGAATTCAAATGTATATGTGAATTCATATTCTGGCTGGAATATGAAAAATCCATCACTGAACTGGAGACTGGAGAGACTCAGGACTTGAAAGTCTATTTCTGTCACCCTGCAAGGAATAACCAGGCTGGTGGAAGCTATAAGTAAGCTACTGGTATCAGGACAGCAGGGAACCCAGTGCCTGTTAACTAACTAGCAGACTCTCTAGCTTATATAATAACTGGCAAACAAGCAGCTGTTCTTATGAAGTTTGCTGTATCCTTCCTATAACAAAGTGAGCTGGTCCTTTAAGAGGATCAGGGCTCAGCTGCGCCTGTGCCACACTTAACTTGCCTCCTCAGGCAGAGGATGAGTGCTCACATAATGTTATGAGGTACATATGAGTAAGTTCAGTCCTTCTGGCAGGGATGAGAGCAGGTTATGGCCAGAGGGTGAGCAGATCTGGAAAGGTGAGATTGAAGGGATGAGATCTGGGAGTTGGTGGGAGGGCAGAGAGTGTAGGAAGAGGCCATGGGAAGAAGTAGGTGAGCCTGGGTGAGGATGTCAAGGCTAAATCCCCACTCTGGCATGATGAATGCAGAAGCGGGGGCTCGCAAAAGTACCACAAAACCTTATCTTTCCACGCTTTGGTGTAAAGCTTCCACCCAAAATCTTAAAACCCTAGATTTTGGGGATAAAAATCTTCTGCACCACTCAAGTAATGGTAAGAAAACCAGGGAAGAGATCACTTGGGAAATCTCAGCCCTAAAGTAAAAGCAGGACACAAAAATTAACCAATGCCAGTTTAATAAAAAAGAAAGAACTTTTATTATTAACACAATACTCCTGTTACAAGCATAATGACTAGATCGAAAAGTCACCAATTAATATACTCATGGGGGACCCCCATGGGCCAAAAGCTTAGTTACTAAGAAGAGGAAAACCCATTTTTTAAATGCACAGACATCAGAGTCCCATTCCCAAACCATAAAACAATAAAAGCTAACGGATTTAACAGAAGTGTGTTGTGGAAGAAAAGAGCCCCTTAGGAAGGAAGAGCTGTGCCTAGTAAGTCTGAGAAGAAAGATTTGCAGTGGTTACATTTGGATTTGGTTTATACCTGTGCAGGGATGGACCTTTTGTAACTTGTGCAGAGGGCCCAGTCACCTCTGTAATTTAAAGTGCAAAATGCTGGTAGTTCTCTCAAGAGAAGGAAACTATAATGTGTGCTAGAAAGGTCTGCACATGCCAATTAGAGCACAATGTGTATACTAAAATGTAGATTCTTCTGGTCCTTAGGTTGCTGTTTCCAGCGTGACATGAGAGCACCTGTGTACAACTCCCTTACTTCAGTGGTCCCCAACACGGTGCCCGCGGGCATTTGTGTGCGCCCGCTAAGTGCTCGGGGCTGGCCTGGCGCCGGAGCCAGCCCCAGGCGCATGGCACATTGTGAGCGCTGGCCCCGGGAGCGCCGCGAATTGGCCGCCCGCACTCTGGGCGCATGGGGCATGAGGGGGAGCGCCAGCCCCGGGCATGCGGTGCTTGGGGGAGGGGGGCGCTGGTCCCGGGCACACAGTGAATTGGCCACCCGCGCCCTGGGCACGCGGCACTTGTGGGGGGGGGCGCTGGGCATGCGGTGCATGAGGGGGCCCCGCCCCAGGCACGTGGCTATGGGGGGGCTCCGCCCCAGGCGCACAAGTGTCCCCGCCCTCTGGTGCCTGGAAGGCGAATGGCCACACCCCCTGGCGCCCGGCAGCCTCACATGGTTGGGGACCACTGCCTTAAAGTAGCATAAAGCTACTTTCAGTGCAGAACATAAATGGCAGTTTAAAAATGACTGTCAGATTAATTTGCAAGCAAGGAGATCATACATGTCTTCTGAAAGGAGCTACTAATTTATTTCTTTCCTGTAAAGGCTGGATGGTGAACTCCTTACTCACATTGGTGAGCAACAGCTCAACTGAACTATCCCATTGATGCCAGCAGAGCTATCTTTGGGTGAGTAGTCCTCACACATGTAAGGGGTCCCACGTTTGTCCCTTAGTCCATATTTTGTGCCCAGGCCAAGTTATGACAATTAAGAAGAATTAAAGTGGGAGAACTTAGGGAAGCTAGATTCTGATTCACATGCCATCTGTTTCTTGGTCTGATATTAGTAGCTCATCAAGTTGACACAGTCATTGCCTTTTAGTAGTCTCTGAATATTTTTTGTTATAGTAATCACCCCATTATTATCACTAATGAGAATGATAAATCTGTCACAGCTGAGATGTTTCCCTACATGCAAGAGTAGCTAGCTTTACTGAAGCCTTAATGTAATTTACACTTGCTAAATAAAATATATATTATTAAAAGAGCTACTTTAACTTCATGATATAGGCAGAAAAATATCAGCCACACAGCCTAACAGAACAATACCTCTATGAATGGATCCTAATCAGTTACTAAAAATACTTATTCCACCAAGGTATTGCCTCTTCTTGACTCAAACAGCTAGTCAAATTTTGGGGTGTTTTAGGTGTTGCCACTTAATGGTTTCTTACAATTATCTCAAATGAAAGGTGTGTTCACACATCAGTTTGAACTAGGTTTACATCAGTTTACAACAATATATTAAACAGGAAATCTAACTGAAAATCAGAGATGGAACATGTTGATTTTTGTCTGATAGCCAAAAGCTATAGCACTGCAGTAGTCCTAAGATTAAGTTGTGGTCTACACTACAGCGTTAGGTCGACTTAAGGCCACTTATGTTGACTTACCTTTGTAAGTGTCTACACTCAGTACCATAATTAAGGAGGTACACTCCGGTACACTGTACCGCCAAGGTTCTTTTAGCTGGTACGGCATACTGGAATAAAACAAGAGGCACCAGGAGCTCCATCACATCTTCTCTCAGGCTGTCTGGCACAGCTGTATGTTCCCTGCCCCACTACGGAGCTGCTGTGTCTATGTAAAGGGAGGTGGGGGGGGCAGAGCCAGGAGTTCTGCTGCTTTTTCTGCTGCCCTTCCCAGCAGAGAAAGGAGAAGAGCTCCGCCCCTAGCGCTATACACAGACATGGCAACTCTGTGCAGGCGCTGGGGGTTCTGCTCCTTCCTTTTCTGCCTGGCTCCTTTCCCCCTCAGCTGTTGTACTGTCCAAAGTCCATCTTCCTTCCAGGTAATGTGGGATGGGAAGGAAGAAGAACATGGGAGCTGGGAGTGGTGTCATATGCCCCGCACAGCTGATGTGCCCTCTCCCTCCCATATAGCAAAAGCTTGTTTACTTGCACCATTGACTACCAAGCACTAATAGCTGGAGCCATCACAGTGGACACAAAAAGAGCCAATATAATTATTGCAGTAGCTGTAGGTTGACCTAATTTAAGGTATCTCAATTTTGTAGTGGAGAGACATGCCCTAATCCTGAGATTCTACTCTTCTTGGGAATCTTTGTATTGTCAATTACTTATGCCTGAGCCAACTTAAAATTTATTTCAACTTGTATACCTGTCTTAGATTTGTGAAAAATTTTGCACAGTGAATGCCATGGCTAGGTCAACTTAACCCAATGATTTCCTAACTGCTGCTTGGCTGGCAAAGTTTCAGCCTACAAGATTTAAAAAAGTTTTGGTTCTGCTTTTTAATTACAAATCAGCAAAGAACAAAACAAACTTTTAAAATATGTGTGTGCGTGCATGGAAGTAGTCCTTGTAAAATGCTGCAGATTAATGGAGCTTGGCAGTAAAGTCTCCCTTTATACACAGAGGAGGTTTGCCATCACCACAGTCTGTGCAAGCTTACCTATACCACAGTAAATATAGCTGAATACAGACTGAGGGACAGCAGTTGATTAAGGTTAAAGGAAAGCTTTGTTTCTGCTGGAAACAAAAGTCTTTTACATTAAGATAGCTACTTTGAGTTATTAATGGCGACAAGGAATAGGTAGTTTTTATTATGTTGCAGCTAATAAGCATCAACACCAGGTGATGGTATAGTTTGGACTTTTATTAGCTAGATCACTGCAAAAAAAATAGTGCTTTGTCTCCACTAGGGCTTAGCTAATGTAAGCGCTAGTCTACACTATAAGCTTGGGACAATGTATTCAACTTTAGGTTACATTTGTAATGAGCGTGTCTACAATGCCTAGTCTCTCCTGTTGACAAGATGGATATGGACAGGATGGCTCTGCCCCCAAGTTAACTATTTTAGCAGAAAAGCACCCCGGTTTGTTTGTAGTGACGATAGCATGAGGCTGCTAAAGTCACAACATAGAATGATGACAGACAGCTGTGAGTAAAGATTTTTGATCCTCAGTAGCTCAGCTGAATCTGTACAAATGGACTATGGGTGAAATGTCTTAGCCTTTTATCACCCTTTGAACAATCTAAAGTCTGCCTTTTAAACTTTTCAAGTGGTTTACTATGTAACTCACTACTCCTGTAGCTTTTCCAAACCTGCTGTGGCAAGTGATTTGTCCTCATTGAGGTTCATTTATTCGCCATATAGCCCTGCTCACTCCCACAGAAAACATCTCCATGACCATGCACAGAGCAACATTTTGCAGAATATTTATATTGAGAGTTTTTGAACAGGCAAGTTGCAGGGTATTGCATTTCATATTAATCTTACCACCTATAACAAAGGGAAAGTTCTTTCTATTTATCATCTTCAAGGAGGGGCAAGGAACCTTGAAGCACATATTAAATGTACTGCACATCTGTGTAAGCACCACAAAGTTTGCAGCTTTTCATGGTGATGGCCATATTTCAATGAACCCTTTTGGTAATAAATGCCCCCTTTAGTCTTCTGTTTGCCTATGCTGTTGTAAAACAAACGTACACCAAAGTAAGTTCATGCCTGCCCTCTCCATCAGAATGCATACAGGCAGAACCAGCTATTCCCTGTTCAGTTTGTACTCTTTTCTAGGAAGGAGGGAAAGTAAATCAAAGCTCATGGAGTACAGCTGGGTGAATAAAGGATTTTAATGCTTGCTGGCAATTCTAAAAGTATAAAATAAAAAGTACCCCAAAGTAACTTTTGTTTAAGCCAAAACTAAAATGTTTTGGAAAATCAAAACATTGAAAAATTATTTCCTTTAGGAACAAACAAAATGTTAATTTTGATTGGTTTGATTTTTGACCATTTTAAAATAAAATTCAAGGAAATTTTGGGAAAAAAGTCATTTGGAAATTAAATAAAAACATTTCATATTTAAAACATCAAAACAAAATGTGTTGATTGCTTTTTAAATGAAACAATTTGGTGAAATTAACATGAAATTGAAAAACATTTCCATGATGCTGAATCTGCATTTTTTGCCAAAAAAGTTTTGGTCCAAAAATTTTACCAAGCTCTCTCAGGAAGTGCATCTGGATTATATTTAAATGTTCTCCTTGGTCACATTTACACTACTGAATCAACCATGTCCTTCAGTTAAAACTAGGTTCATGTTTTAACTGCATCTCTGGAAATTACTATGCTAGCATTATTTGCAATATAGATGGGACTTATTTGTTTAAACTTTAAAAGAATTGTTTTTAGGTCCTTGTTTGTCTATTTGCATAAGTCAACTGTTGTGCATGCCAATCTGGGCATGCCCAGTCTAGCCAGGAACAGCTAGCCATGTAGCCGTAAAGGAGTGAGAGAGCAGAGGGTGAATGTATTAATTAATGAATTTGTGACAGCAGCAGAACAAACCTCTGACAGGGCTTCAGGAACTGGTAAAGGGTTGAGGAGAAGTGCATGCCTTCTTCCCTAATGTGCAATATTCATGCTTTCAGAAAGGCATCCACTAGAACCGGATTGGAAATCTCTTTCCCTATCATTCACTATCACACCCTTTTTGTAGATGTTGCAGTAAAATAACTGCTTGTGTCCTGTTGTGTTCTTGTCATTCCTCAATTCCTTCTCCTGCACTGGGTAAACCAGATTGGCTGTCACCCCCACTGCTATATTGACGTCATGGTGCTTCTCAAAGAGATTTTAAGAACCTAGCAAGATCATGGGCATCTCAGTCCAGCTACTTAAATCTGTTGTTTCCAAGTCCATGAATATAGTGTTATCCTTCCTCACCCCTCATCACAGAATTGCATCAAATCTCTAGGCTATTTGTAATGGGGTCAGACTCACCATAATGGCACTTCCTGCTGGTTGTTCCAGGAATTAGCTCTTTCAGTGGTACGCTTTCGCTAGTGGTGTCTCACTCATGGATACTCTCTCAGTCTCCACCATCTTCACAGTTGGACCCACGTCACTCCTTGACCACGGTGTCTATTTCTGAACACTACTCTCCAGCTGTGTGTGCTCTACTGGTCCTCCCCCCTTCCAGGAAACTGGCAGCTTCTGGTTCTATCACTCACCTCAGTGACTCATTGTAGTCCTCAGTCTAGCTCCTCCTCCCAGGGCAAACTGCAGTCTGGCTTAGCCACTTACATCACTGGCAAGTGGAGAGGGGGATCCGAGGCCCAGATCCCTTCTAGAAGCAGCCACTTACTGCTGTCCTCCAACTCTACTCTACTGCCTGCTTCTCTAGGCTACTTCCCTGCAGCTCAGGGGTGGGCAATAATTTTTGATGGGGGACCACTCCAAGAATTTGGAAAGTGGTAGAGGGCCGCACTCTTCTGTGATATTAATGAAAGAGATGCAGGGTATGGGATGGAGGTTAGGTGCAGAAGGGATCTTGGGGTAAGAGAGAGTTTGGGTGAAGGAAGCAGCTGTGACCTGGGGCACTGGACTGGGATGCAAGGGGTTGGATTGTGACGTAGGACAGTGAATTGGGGTACAGGAGTGGGTGCAGGGGGGGGTTGGTTGTAAGCTAGAGCAGGAGAGGACTGTGATCTGAGGCAGGGGACTGGGGTTCTGGATCTGGGAAGGGGTATGGGTGCAGGAATGGGGCAGAGGATTTGGGTATGTAGAGTATGGGGGGAGGAGTACGGGGGCAGAGGGTTGTGGAAGGGAGGGGCTGGAGTGCAGGCTCTGGCCAAGAGACTTATCAGCCAGCAGCCCATTCCTGAATCAGCCTGCCTACCCTGCCCCCGTCCAAGCTGCAGCAATGTGCTCCATGAATAACTAGGAGCCTCTTGTGATTTGTGGCTGCCTGTTATTGAAATAGGCAACTCCCATTGGCCAGTTTCTGTCCAGAAGCTGCCAATGGGATTGTACTGGGGGGGTGGGAGCAACTCCTAAGCTTTCCCCCTCCCCTCTGGGCTCAGTTTTTAAAGTGAAACCGCCACGCAGCCGCGTTTCTGAATGGTGTGCAGGTGGGGTGAGGCAAATGGGGAGCCTGCCTGGAGCTTCCCTCAGCATCCGCAGGCCAGATCCAGGGATTTGGTGGGCTGGATCCAGCCTGTGGGCTGTATTTGCCCAGGCTTGCTGCAGCTGCAGCACCTTCTCTGCCCTTTGTTTCAGGGTCCCAGTTTGGCACTTGTCAGCCTAGAACTCTCCCAGCCTCTGCTGACTCTGCCTAGTACTGCTTGGTCTTGGGTGGTTCTCTGAGGGCCAGTTCTTCTCCCTTTGGTAATAGACTCGCTCCTCTTGACCTGCAACCTTCTTATAGGCAACGGCGGATTTAGGGCAGGGCAAGTGGGGCGGCATGTCAAAGAAGGAAGCGAAATTTTGCTGCCCAGGACCCCATAACGCTGCCCTGGACCCCGCAGCACTCTCATCCGCCCCTGCTTATAGGGCCCAGCCTGGCTGCTTCCAAGTCTCTACTTGACTGCCTTTCAATAAGCCCTTTCCTGGTTGGCTGGAGCTTTGCTCACACTCTCTCTAGCTTGCTTCAATCCCTTCCATACCAGAATGGAGCAGCTGCCTCACTATACTATCCACAAGCACAGGAGTGGGAGACCTTTTTTGGATCGGGGGCCACTGACCCACAGAAAAATCAATCGGCGGCTGCACACAAGTGAGAAGCAAAAAACCAAAAACACAAACCAAACAAAAAACCCAACCCCACAATGACAGGGCCCCTGATTGAGAAGAGGAAAGACAGTCTACACATTCCCCTCACACATCAGAGCCTAGGGGGACCCAGCCCCGTGGTCGGGTAGCAGGGGGGCTGGAGCGCCAGAGTGGTCTCCCTATTTCAGGGGGGGCCCTTGAGCATCAGAGGCAGGATCCAGGCAAGCCAGGGGCTGCATCTGCCCTTTGGGCCTGAGATACCACACCCCTGCACAAGCACATAAGGTTGCATGGAAGAGCAAGTGCTGAAGGTTCAGTTGAGGTCTTCACAGAATGGATAAGTTCTGCTCTCCACTGGACTTACTATTAGGCTACGTCTACACTGGCCCCTTTTTCAGAAGGGGCATGCTAATTTTGAAAGTGGGAATAGGGAAATCCGCGGGGGATTTAAATATCCCCCGCGGATTTAAATAAACATGTCCGCCGCTTTTTTTCCGGCTTGGGGAAAAGCTGGAAAAAAAGCGTCTAGACTGGCCTGATCCTCCGGAATAAAGCCCTATTCCGGAGGATCTTTTATTCCTACTTCAAAGTACACACTGCAAAGTGTCCAGCGCCGGCAGGCGGCTTTGGCGGTCTGCACCAGCACGGATATCTGGAAACACCGGGCACCAAGTTTAAATGGGGATTTGGTGGGCTGGATCCAGCCTGTGGGCTGTATTTGCCCAGGCTTGCTGCAGCTGCAGCACCTTCTCTGCCCTTTGTTTCAGGGTCCCAGTTTGGCACTTGTCAGCCTAGAACTCTCCCAGCCTCTGCTGACTCTGCCCAGTACTGCTTGGTCTTGGGTGCCACCAGGAAGGGGAGGAGGGATGGGACAGCGACAGGACTGACCCTTGAGGGTGAGACAGGTCCCCAGAGCTCCACAGAGTGTAGGAAGCGACCCAGGACAGGGTACAATGGAAACTGCTGTTTGGTGAGTTGCAGGCTGCATCCTCATCAACCGAGCAGAAGGACACTGCCTCTGCTCTTAGAGCCCTGGGTCGAGAGTTGGAGCGAGGGAAGGCCCAGGTCCCCCTACCGAGAGTGACGAACTGTCGTAACAGGTGACTAAAGCTGAAAGACGAGGACTGATCACACGAATGAGTGACTTGCGGTCGGTTAAATAGGGATTTGGGTGAGGGACGCATGGGGGAAGGGCTTAAGGTGATATCTACACCCTGCTCACAATGATGACCTCACGGGCTACCTCAGTGAGTGTGGGTCGGAACGCTGCCCTTCACTCCCAGAGAGGCAGGCAAACTGGAAAGATTCTGTGATATGACTGAACTCTTGACCTTGAGAAATCCATCCATGCTTGGTAAAGCAGAGCTGTAGCTAATGGAAAATTTTACGTAATCAAAATGAAATATCCTCATCTTTCCATGTTATAGTGAAAAGGCTGATATATATGAAAAGCGCTAGTCTGAAAGGCTACCAGGTGCAACAGAGACCTCAAACAACTAAATACCAACACAGTGTAGTGACTCAGTCACCAGCAGGATTGGATTCTGCATGGTGACTGAAAAAGTCTTCAATCCTGCACTAATTGCCTGAGACATCCAAACTCCAGTGCATTCGATCATTTGAGAAAAGATAGTTAGATTGTGTGAAGTGTATGAGGATATAATCTTTGGTATCCTGGGAGATGGAATGAAGATAGGGATTTCCCTTCTGATCTCTCTCTGAAATTTATATTCTACTTGTTGTTTTGAGGAAACAAAACTTACTTGAACCAAAGTGCTGGATCTGAAGTCCCTTAATTTTCCATTTTGAGGTGGATGGGAATGGGGAGAATGGATTCTTCATCCAAATCCGGGATTCAGCTTTTTGTGACTCGCCTATAGCTCTGTAACCAAGAGACACTCTTCTCTTCCCTCTCTCATCCTCCTCCTGAAACAAAACAACCAGGCCTAGAAACCTCTGGATTTAATGGGGAGTGTTGGAAATCGTAATTTTGTATCCTAAGACAACAGGTAGAAAAACATGTCAGCAGATGTGTTCTATGGTCTTTGTTAATAAAATGTCTAAATGACAGAATTAATAGCAATATATTTTGATGACCTATAATTATCTGTCTTTCCCAGGATCCTCCTGCAGGCTTGTTAACATTGGAAAGACTTGTCCCATTTTGAATTTAAATAAAAAGTATGTTAAAAGTAACTTAATAGCAACATTGATGTGATGATCTGAGTGTATTCACTCAGGCCATTTCACTAAATATTTTACTGCTGGTATTTTTACAAGCTGCTTATTTAACTATCAACACTCAAAGATATCTCTGCATGTCTACTTACACGTAGCTAGTGAAACCTGAGTATTCATTTGGTATCTTCTTGTTAGGATAATAAAATCTGTATATTAATTCATTCTGGTCACTTTTTCCGAGTACCTCTTGCCAAGGGCCCTCTTCCAGTACAGACATGTGACAAATTTATAATGCCTATCTTAAGAGTTGGTTGCTGCTGCCCATCACTACAGGCAGTCCCCGGGTTACGTGGATCCGACTTATGTCGGATCCCTACTTACGAACGGGGTGAGGGAACCCTGCACTAGCTGCGCCCCCCCCCCCCAGCAGACTGCCGAGACGCGCCGTGGCGGTTCCGCCGCCCGCGTCCTCCGCGGCGAGAAAAGCTGCTCTGAGTCTCCCTAGTCTGCTGGGGAGGCCCCCCAGCAGACCAGGGAGACGCGGAGCAAAGCTGCGGAGGACGCGGGCGGCGGGACCGTCGAGACGCGCCACGGTCCCACCACCCCCGTCCTCCGTGGCGAGAAAAGCCTGGTCTGCTGGGGGGGGAGGGCGCAGCTAGAGCGCCTCCCCCCCAGCAGACCAGGCTTTTATCGCCGGTGGTCAGTTTCAGCAGCGGCTGAATCAGGACACCTGGGATAGAGCAGCTGGGGGGCTGCCGGGTTGGTCCCACAGCACCGAGGTGCGGCGCTACTGGACCAACCCAGCAGCACCCCAGGTGCTCTGCCCCAGGCATCCCTAAGAGCAGCTGGGGTGCTGCCGGGTTGGTCCCGCCGCGCCAAGCGTTGGCGCTACCAGACCAACCCAGCAGCACTCCAGCTGTTCTGCCCCAGGCGTGTCCGATTCAGCCGCTGCTGGTCAGTTTCAACAGTGGCTGAATCTGGACGCCTGGGACAGAGCAGCTGGGGCGCTGCCGGGTTTGTCCCTGCAGCGCAGCACCTCAGCGCTGCGGGGACCAACCTGGCAGCACCCCAGCTGCTCTACCCCAGGTGTCCCCAAGTCAGCTGCTGCTGAAACTGATCAGCGGCTGATTCCAGGAAGCCCGGGGCAAAGCAGCTCTGCCTCCGGCTTCCTGTAGTCAGCCGCTGGTCAGTTTCAGCAGCAGCTGAATCGGGGACACCTGGGGTACAATATGTTCCAGTTCCGACTTACATACAAATTCAACTTAAGAACAAACTTACAGTCCCTATCTTGTAGGTAACCCGGGGACTGCCTGTATAGTATCTGGATACAATTACACTTCAGCATTTATTATTGAATATACATTTGCATTACAATACTTCCTGAATCAAAATTCAGTAATTGCAATGGAAAGGGAGAGCCACACAATATCAACAACGTAAGGCTTTACAATATTCCCAACAAAAGAAGGTTTGTTTTTAGGAAGTAAGCTTTCGGTTTTGCTAAAGGCTGCTTCATACAATACAAACAAACCCAGAATAGTTTTCCAAAACAAACCACCTCTTGAGCTTCTCCAAAATGAAAGGAACCATTTTCAGCAGCAGAACACATCCAAAGTGCAGGTAGAAGAAACAGAATGTCAACAGCTAGCATTGGAGGTCACATCTAAGGTCAGAAGAGACCATCGTTATTATCTAGCGTGACCTTGAGCACACAGCAGGGCACAGAACTTCACCCACTCCTGAAATAACAAAGAGCAGTCCCGTGGCATCTTAAAGACTAACAGATTTATTTGGACATAAAATTTTGGGGGCAGAACCCCATTTTGTCAGATGCATGATGTGGAAATTACAGAGGCAGGTATAAATATACTAGTTCATGAAAAGTAGGGAATAACCTCATCAAGTAGACTAGTTCTAATGAGCCAATTCAGTCAGGGTGGATGTGGCCCATTCTCAACAGTTGATGAAGAGGTATGAATACCAAGTGAGGGAAAATTACTGTTGTAGTGAGCCAGCCATTCCCAGTGCTTATTCAAACCCACATTAATAGTGCCAATTTTGCAAATGAATTGCAGCTTTGCGGTTTCTCTTTGGAGTCTGTTTTTTAAGTTTTTTCTGTTGAAGGACCCCCATTTTAAATCTCATACTGAGTATCCAGGGAGATTGAAATGTTCTCCTAATGATTTTGCATGTTACTATTCTTGATGTCTGATTTGTGTCCATCTATTCTTTTGCATGGAGATGGTCTGGTTTGACCAATGAACGTGGCAGAGGGGCAGTGCCATGGGTGACTGCTAACGTAGGCAAGGAATGCATTGCCTTCCCAACATTGCTTACACTGCCCAGCTGCCCAGGAAAGGCAGGGGCTGCGTTGCACAGCAGCCCAGCTCCCCAGAGGCCTGGGGAGGCTGAGGCTGCTCCGTGCAGCAGCCCAGCAGCAGGGAAGGATGGGGCAGCACTCTTAGGCAGCTTGGCTTCCCAGCAGCCCAGGAAGACTGGGACTGTGCTGTGCAGCAGCCCCGCTCCCTGGTGGCAACCCTGGCCCTCATCTGGGGTTGAATGGGGCTTGGCTAAGAGGTGGGGGGAAAGGTTTTGAAGGGGCATGGTCTTGGAGAAGGAGGAGTGGCTTGGGGTGGGACTTTGGCTATCTTCCCCAGCTGGACCTTCACCTGCTGCTCACAGGCAGTGGTGGCACATGATGGCATATATCATGTTGGTGGATGAGCCCCTGATGGTATGGCTGGTGTGGTTAGGTGCTAAGATGGTGCTGCTTGAGTAGATATGCAAGCAGAGCTGGCAATGGGATTTGTTGCAGGATTGGTTCCTGGGTTAGTGTTTCTGTGGTGTGGTGTGTAGTTTCTAACCTTCCAATCTGAAGCAAATACTCATCAGCAACTGCACACCATACCCTTCATGTGCTAGTATATTTATACCTGCCTCTGTAATTTCCACTCCATGCACCTGACAAAGAGTTTTTTTTGACCACAAAAGCTTATGCCTAAATAAATCTGTTAGTCTTTAAGATGCCACAAGACTTCTTGTTGTTTTTGTGGACACGGACAAACACAGCTACCCCTCTCATACTTGTCACTCCTGAAATAGGCCCTTAACCTCTGGCTGAGGTACTGAAGTCCTCAAATCATGATGTAAAGCCTTCAAGTTACAGAAAATCCACCATTTATACTAGTTAAAACCTGTAAGTGACCCATGCCCCATGCTACAGAGGAAGGTGAAAACTCCCAGAGCCTCAGTTATTTGACCTGGGGGAAAATTCCTTCTTGACACCAAATATGGCCCTCAGTTAGACCCTAAGTTTATGGGCAAGACCCACCAGGCAGAAAGAATTCTCCTCTTCATTTAGGCTAGGTCTACACTACAACTTTTTCAGATTTTTTTTTCAGAAGAGGCTTTTCCAAAATTTAGCCCATCTACACTGGGCCAAATGTTGGAAAATCCCCCCACTTTTGGAAGATCCCTTCTTTCTCGTGGAATGAGGAAGACAGGGCTTCCAAGAGAGCGCATTTGTACTTCTGCAAAAAAAAAAAAAAAAAAGCAGACGAGTAAACACATTCCCTGGACACAGCGGAGTTTTTCCGGGATACCTCTGGTAAAACGCGGAAAACCCCCACAGTGTAGACGTATCCTTCGTGTCCTATCTCCAGCAGTTGGGGATTTTTGTTCTTGGCTTACTATACCTTTCCTGTTGAGTGAAAAGCTCATCCTTAAACAACCCAGAATAAAGAGACTGATTACTTGTATTGGATGAAACTCACCTCTGTGCAGAGATCAGCACAGATTCAAAGGACTTGGGTTTGACAGTCTTTCCCTGTCCCTTCCCCAAACCTGCCCAGCCCTTGAGGCCCTGCCCCCTTTCATTCTATTCCTCTGCACGCATTCTCTCCCACCCTTGCTCATTTTCAGTTGGCTGGGGCAGGAGGTTGAGGTGTGGGATGAGATGAGGGCTCCTGTGGGTGTGGGCTCTGGTGTGAGGCCAGCAATGAGGGGGCTTATGGGGCAAAAGGGTGCTCTGGACAAGGGGCAGAGGGGCTCAGAGTGTGGGAGGGATTTCCAGGCTAAGGTACGGAGTTGGGGTCTGGGCTGTGGGTGTGGGCCTCTGAGGTAGGGCTAGAAATTAGGGGTTCAGATACAGGAGGGGGCTCTGGATTAGAGTTTGGCTAGACTTGGGGGCTCTGGATGGGGGCCAGAGATGAAGGGTTTGGGATACAGGAGGGGCCCAAAGGCGTTGAGATATAGGAAGGAGCTCTGGGGCGCACTTACTTCAGGCAACTCCTAGGAAGCAGTTAGTATGTCCAGTTCCTAGTCAGCGGCCTGTCCAGGGACTACATGTGCTGTCCCTGCCCCCACAGCTCCCATTGGCCACACTTCCTGGCCAATGAGAGCTGTGGAGCCGGCACTTGTTGTGGGAACAGCATTCTAAGCACCCTTAGGCCTTCCTCCACTTAGGACCTGGACATTCTGGCCACTTCCTGGGAGCTGCCTGGAATCAGGTAGGGTGCCACCAACTGTACTTTTAAAGGCCCAATCAGCTGTGCTGACCAGAGTTGCTAGGATCCCTTTCAACTGTGAGTTCTGGTCAAAAACCAGACACCTGTAATCCTATAAACAACAGCCTTGGTCCCATGTAAACTTTCACAATCCAACCTCATACTGACCTTCCACGCAGGGGTGAATTTCACCTGTTGTGCCTGATTCTGCAAATATTTGAGTGCCGCTTGACAGGAAGTGGTCAAGCTCACCACACCCACTGAAAATGTCCATTGTTAGGCCTTTTTCCGGCTGAAGATTGTGATTATTGAGATTTAGTCATTGAGCCAAATCCAGGTCTCACTGAAGTCAGAGGATATGTCTCATTGTTTATAGAGTCTAAGAATAAAATCTGTTTTAGCTATGGTTTTGTTTAGTTGCATTTTTTCATCTATGAACAGCAGGTATAAGAATCCATTTACTGGCAAGGCAGTGAACTCATCTTAATTGTGAACAGCTTTCTGTAGGTTTACATGAGGTTAGCCACAATACTTTACATTATATTTACTTTTAAGAGTATGCCATTTTGTATTTCAGCTGTACATTACAAGAACCATAGTCACTGGCTTCCCTTTCCTCACTCAGCTGTTATCTTCTTCAAAGGGAGTTTCCAGTATTGTTTTAAGAAAATACTGCCCTTAACAGACAGCTTTACAGCACTTTGATCTTGGCCAATGACACTTTAAAAAAAAAAACTTTGATGATTTCATTGTATTTTTTTCTACAATTTTGTTCCTCCACATACAGAGTGTGGCACGCTTACTTGTTCCTGGGTTAGTTCATAATTAATTATCAGTCCCAGCTACAAAAATTGCCTTTTTTTTTTTTTGTTATATCAGATGGCAATTTGTGTCACATTGTAAATGCAGAGGAACACTGGCTCATTTCTTGTGGTTTACTTTAAACTAAATTGCATTGCAGGCAAAAGATGAGAGGAGATGAGATGATTCTTACTAGTGACTGACTAGCATTTGTACTAAAGTGTCATGTTAAAACAAAGCAGGAAGTAGTTTGTTAATAATAAATCACTAGCAGGTGTCCTGAGGAGGAAAAGGTTGAGAGGGGACTTTAATGATGTTGTTTTCTTCAGTGTTATTAGTACCTGCCTGGTAGGATTAATGTCCAGCATTTGCTAATGTAGGTCAAACATAAATGATTGCACTTGGATGGTAATTTGAGAAGAGGTTGTTGTGAAACCAGAAATTTCAGCAGGGAGATCAGTAAAGTGGAAATGGCTAGGTAAGAAGATCAAGAGGATGATAGATGTTTTTTTTTTTAAAGTTTGAGGAATGTGAACTTGAATAACCTTTCTTCACACAAAGAAGCATAATTATATTTGTATGAATGAGCACATGTGCCCCTTACTTAATTGGCAGTTTGTAAACTCCATGTTTTCTAGTCCTCTGTGAAATTTGTAAGCACTGTATACTTTGGAAACCGCAGCTTCCTTCACTTTTTTTATATATAAAGATGCTTTGGCTACATTTGTTTATGTGATGAATTATCAGAATTAAATCCCTCCATCTGTGAGAGGAATTGGTGGTCTCAGTTTACGTCTCCATTTAGAGCTTCTTGCCTTACAATCATAACCTACCACTGCAATTGATTCTAATTGACACCCTTGTTACCATTCCCAGTAGAGAGGCAAATAAATGATCATAAAATCTTGAAACTATGGATTTGTAAATTAGGGTGTTTTGCTGGGTCTCAGAATAATTTTGCAATGTAGAGTTGGTTGTTCTCTGTGCTATCAAAAAGTAGTTTTACTCTCAGTGGATACTAATGTGAATGGGGAGAGTGAGTGGGTTTGGGCAGGCAGCAGACATGGCCTGTCACTTCAAAACACAGGAAGCTTTGATCTCCATCCTCAGCTGTGTATGATCTTTGAATGTGCTGACCTGTATATTTAAGTTAAACTGTACTTCCAACATGTGGTTGACAGCTGGAAGAGGAGGGGAAATAGCCCAGTGACAAAAAATACAGGTTTATTGCATAGTTTTAAATTACTGTAATTCAGATCCACCCAGCTCCTAATGAATCCTTGTTATTCCATGCAAGAACACCAAGCCATACTCAGTCCTTATGTAAAGTTGCATTAGGTTCACTGGGATTACGTGTGTGCAAAAAGTTAGGTGTATGTTTAAGTACCTTGTCAAATTAGGACTTTTATTTTATCTGTAGATCAAAAACTGTTTTAGGAAGGTTTCTTGCCCCTGCCGTACTACCCTTTCACTTATTCCCTCACCTAGGCTGACATACAAAATATTCCCAAACTCAATAAATCAGATGTCACTAGTAGCCAAATCTCTTTCAATAAGGTCAGTATGTTCTCAGATGGCTTAAAAAAGATACTTCCAACTCCCCTTTTCTTGAGGATTGCTGAGAAGGCTTTAGATGGGAAGAAACTGGAGGCAGAGTGGGGGAGACTTTTATGTCTAAATGGTAGGCAGGATTAATAATTTAGCTACCCTCAAATCAAATGGGAGGCATGTGGCAACTGTCTGGGGGTTGTGGTTTAAGTTAGCACCTTTAGTGATGGAATATAGTTTTTATAGCTGAAGCCGAAAGGTTGATATTCCCAATTATTTGATTTTGGAATTGTTTTTTCACTTGGAAGGGATGATGAAGAGGATAATTGATATTCATTATTTGTGCTTTAAGGCAGAGCGCTCCCTGAAGTGAGATATGAATATCACCATAAGCAGGGGCTAATGTGACATTGTGGTTAGAGGTTTAAGTTAGGATGACTGTATGTTCTGTTTTGGCTGGGACAGTAACCTTCTTAAGCCCTGTTCCTGTCATCCTGATTTTTGGCAAACCTCGGGTGCAGAAGAATGTACAGGGAGGAGCATTTGGCTGACAGCCACCACAGGCCTCCAGGCAAAGTAGGGTGGGCAGCTCTGTGCCCTCTGAAGGAGCAGGATTTTGGGCAAAAGGGACAGGCCAGCCTTCAGTGCCACCTGGACCGTGGTGCTGGATCTGCCCCCCGTTCTCAGTTATGCAGAGCAGCACTCTGGCATAGATGCAAAGGGGCCTGGAGCTGTGGTCGCCACTACTGCTATTGTGGTAGCAGCTGGAGCCCCACATCCCATTGATTCACCTGGCCCCAGAGCAACTCCCCCACCCATTTGCCCTCTTTGTTGGCAGGCCAGGGGAGGAGGGGACTGAGCAGTGATGCCAGCAGACAGGGGGTGAGGCAGGGCTCAGACAACCAATGAGACCAGCTCCACCTGAGGACAAAGCGGGAGGGCTTGGATGAGCTATTCTGTGCAGGGAAGGGGATTCAGGCGAGCAGCTCAGGCATAGATGCGGAAATGAGGAGTCCTAGAGCACCCACAGGCTGGAAGTGGCTTCCATTAGATATACCAGGGGTCAGCAACCCTTCTGAAGTTGTGTGCCAAGATTTAACCCTCCTGCCCTGGGCCATGCCACTCTCCCGGCGGGCAGGGAGGGGCTCTCTCCATCGCACTCCCCACTTGGCCTCCTGCCCTGGGCTCTGCTCCAGCTTTCCCAGTGAGGAGGAGCAGCACACACATACTTCCGTGCATGCCAAATCCGGCATGGAGCCTCGAGGCTTCCCTTCCCACAGGAAGCCAGTGCTGGCTCCGATCTTGCGAGGTGCCTGATGCTATCTCCAGCATGGACTTCATGGCAGATGGCTTCTTTGGAGGCCGTGTCCACTCTGGGAGTGCATGGAGGAGCAGGGTTGCTCCAGGACAACTCTGCTTGGGGGGGTGCGGATGGTCCCTAAGTTTTCTGGTCCATGGCACCCTCACCTTCCTGCTTCAGTGCTAACAGTTCAGTTTTCATAAGCATACAAATGGTGGATTGGTTCTTATATGTATACATTTGATGTAGCAATTTCATAGGTCTGTAGTATGGGTAAAATAAATGCATTAAAAAAAAATATTGGCAAGCCTCAAAGCCCGATGAAATTTTTGCTCTCATAAAAGGCGTATGGATCCCGGAGCAGCCATGTTCTGCCACACGCCCCAGAAGAGCCCCCCTCCACCACATGGCCAGGCCACCCCCGGAACAACCCTGGTCATGGAGCAACCCCACTCCTCCATGCACTCCCAGAGTGGCCACGGCCCCCAAAGCAGCCATCTGCCATGCAGCCCCAGCAACCAGGCCGCGTGGCTGCCGCAGAGCAGGAACCGGGGCCATGGTGAGGTTGCCCCAGCAGGGACAGCCTGACTGTGGCCATGCAGCAGCTGCCTGCCAGTCGGGCCGCATGGCTGCCAATGAGAAGAACCGCCCCCCCTCCACTCACCTTTTAGTAGGAAGGTGAGTGCTACTGTGCGGCTCTGCAAAGGAGGTGGCGGGTTTATCATCTTTATTAGTGAAAGAGAGAGATGCACACTGGTCATTCCCACCAGGTAATAATTATTTACACTGGGCCTGATAGTAAACAACAGTATTTTTATTAAGTACAAACAGTAGGGCTGTGTCCAGACTCAGGGTTTTTTTAGAAAAAAGTAGCCTTTTTTCGGAAAAACTTCACCTGCGTCTAGACTGCAGCCGCGTTCTTTCGAAATTAAATCGAAAGAATGCAGCTTTTCTTTCGACGGCGGTAAACCTAATTCCACGAGGAAGAATGCCTTTTTTCGAAAGTGCTCTTTCGAAAAAAGGCGTTCTTGAAAGCAAACAGGCTTTTTAGAAAGAGAGCATCCAGACTCACTTGCTGCTTTCTTTCGAAAAAGCGGCTTGCTTTTTCGAAAGTTCCGTGTGCAGTCTAGACGCTCTCTTTCGAAAGAGGCTTGCAGTCTAGACATAGCCTAGGATTTAAGCGGTTGGAAGTGAAAGAGGCAGATAGATCTAAGTAAGTTACTAAGTTAAAATGAAAAGAAAACTCATAGCTAATTCTAATTCACTAAAAAATTTATTGCAAGCAGAAACTTATCCTAATGAACTCTTCTTCAGCATAATCTTCCAGTCAGAGACTCTTTTACCCTGGCCTGAGTCCCCAAACTGCTTTGGAGTGTGTCACACCAGCTGAAGACAAAGGGCTGATGGCTTCCCATTGCTTAAATTGTCTTTCCCTCCACGTCAGGAACCTTTTGTTCTATATTCCCCCTTCTATGGAAAATTATCAGGGTTAAAATGGAATTCTAATACCACGCGGTATGGTAGGACCAACTACTGCTTAGACTTGAAGGACAAACAAGGCTCTTTACAAGTCAGTAAGGGAGTTACCAAGGATTAAGACTTTCAGGCACCAGTATCGGTCTCATTAGCACATTTAAAACTATAAACAGTCTCCTACTTCATATTTCTAACTTTGCATACAAGAAGGATGCATGCACCAAAATAGATATACAGATTCAGCAGATTGTAATATTAAAATTGATAGGTTATATGAGGTATTTTGTTCAAAGCATGTTTGAGTGATGCATATTTATATTCATAAGCCAAACTTCATAAAGTGTGTGTGGGGAGATGGGGGAGGGAACCATCACAGTGATGTTTTACTTAAAGCCTCAGCTCTTTGAGTCAGGTGATAACATGAGACACTCAATTTCTATTGAAAAAATAAAATAGTTCTCAGGGCTGGTAATTTAAGTGTGAAAATGTGACCCAAGTGTAACCTATAAGGGTCCTAAAACAGAAGACAAATCTAAAAAAACAACCCAAAACCTTGTGACCTCACATGAGGTCTGCACCTGCACTTTCTCTGTGTTGTGCTCTTGTGGCAACTCCTGCTAGCAGCTAAACTTAGAAGAATTTCAGTGACTCAGCCATCTGGCTAAGTCACGCACAGTCCACATGTTCACAAACAAAACAAATCCAATCCCTTCTGGGGTAGAAGTCCAACTGGGGCCTCTCAGAGTACTTTCAGTTGGTCTTTTCCTACAGCCCTCCCTGGGCTTAGTCCTTAATCTGTCCAACACTGCCTCTCCCAGTACTCCTCACTGAACTGTCTGTAAACTGCTTCTGGGCTCCTTCTCTGCCTATCTGTGCTCTGTCATGGTGCAGTGCCCTCAGGGCTTCCTACCCAGGGGCTCTTAGCCTTTTGCCTCAGCTCTTCAGCTGGGCACTCTTTATAGTTCAATCCCCTTCCTGGGTGGTATCAAGAGTAACAAATGTAGCTCTTCTGTGGGCTACTCTCCTTTTCAGGGTTTAAGCCACTTCCTTCATGGGGAGGGGGAGCAGCAGTAGGGTCTGTACCCACAGAACCTATAAGTAGCATCCACTTGCTACACCTCATTAGTAATTGCTGCATTTCCCTAGATCACTTCCCTGTGGCTCCAGTGCCTTCACCCTTATTTCAAGACTGAAGTTTGTCTTACCTTCCTTTCTCCAACCAGCAACTACTCTTTCCAGGAACTCCTTATATAAGTGGTTACTGGGGTCTGACTGGCTACCTTCTGCAGCCTCTCTCTGATTACCTGATTTCCCCCTCAGCCTCTCTAGGCAGCCTGGAGGATTCACTATGGTATTATCCAAGGTACAATCTGGACTGTTGAACAGCCGTGTCTCCTCAATTCTCCAACCTGGGGTGGTTTTACACTGCTTTGCTGGGGAAGCAACCATTCCTGGTCTGCTCATACACAGCCTCCAGAATGTAAATCACTCCCAGTTATATGGTATGAGTGCTATGACCAGCCATCCTTGAATTATACTGCAGGACAACCGCAGCATTCTCCCAGTTCCAGATTTTCTCTCAAATGTGTGTCTTTACTGCCCAGGCCTCTCCTGGACAATATACGTTTATTTATGTTCATTATTTTATTAATAGAAAATAATTTGCAGAAATCCTATACTCTCAAATGGAGTTCCCCAAATACTTCAGTCAAAGCACACTGTTTAGACAAAAACAATAAAAACAAGTTTATTAACTACAGAAAGATAGATGACTACAAATAATGAGACATAAAAGTAATTTAACTCGGTTGCAAGTAAATAAAAAGTAAAACATTCACTTAACAAGCTAAGTTAATTTAATGCAAAAGTCTCTCTCATTACATATTCTAGCAGTCCTATGAGCTGAATCTTTTTGTCAGGATCCCTCACCTAATCCAAAGATGTTCCCTTTGTTCCTCTAGTATAGCTAGTGTTGTGAGAAGAGGTGAAGGGAGAGAGAACTTGGGGTAACTCTTCCCAATTTTGAGTTTTTCCTTTTCTTTGAAAACCATTTCCAGTTGGGGTTCAGGAAACAGAAAGTTTTTTGGGATTGGGAACCTCCAGCTCTCCAGCTATTTCTTTGCCAAGATGTAAACTTCTTGCTCACACTCTTTTTCCTGCCAAAGTATAGCCATGTGATGGTCCATTTGATTTAATTGATTGATATAATCATTAAAACATACTGATTTATAACTAAATAGAGCCTTTATACTACATTTAGTACAGATTTTTGCTACCTAGGAGAGTATGCTATAAATATATACATGTAATCAAGCAATTATATACCTTAACATTTTCAGATGCTTATTCATTGTACATCTTTAAGCATGTTAAAAACAGTGAATGATATATTGCTTATTTATTAGGTAATTAATATTTTGCTTATGATTTGTGTCATGCTGCATTAGCGTGGTAACTGGAATTTAATTAAACACACATAAACAGCATACAAACTTTTATTTTTATCAAACAAAACAAGCCCATAACAATGTATATGACTTTTGTGCCATATTGTTTATGCTTGACTTCAAAACTTCACTGTTTTCCCTCTATTTCTTTCTTTATATAGAGAAGCAGCCTTTAACTCAAAAGCTTTCGATAGAGGCTCATGGCTTCAGCTTATTTATTTTTTATTTAAATGTTTTAAGAGATTATAATAAATAGAAGCCTTAACATATTTTATATTAAATTCAGACTCAGTTTTAAACAGATTTATTTTTAAAGAGGAAAAACTTCTTATAATTTAAGTGACAAAATAAAAACCATCCAATTTAAATTTAAAAAAAAACTTTAATTTTTTTTGGTCCACTCTGTTTTTACATTATGTGCAATTGCCTTTGGGATACCAGCTTCTTCCATCATCCTTTCCCATTACTGGGTGTCTCCACTGATCAAAGCCAACCTGTTCATGTAGTTCCCATAGTTCTCACATTGTATATTAGTTTTCCATTTAAATTAAGGGATTTTTATAGCCACCTTGCTGCACCCCATCAGTTTGTCTAACTAAGAGGTATCTTGGGTAATGGGTAACACGTAACTGCACTTGCATGTATTCCTGGGACCAGCTCTATCAACTCTATTATTGCCTTTAAGCAGGGCTGCAAATAGCTAAGGCCAAATTTGTGCTATTGTCTTCAGTTGGATTGCATGGGTATAAACTGAGGAGCCAAGGAGTATAGTGAAAACTGAATGAGATCGTATTGTCACTGCCTTTAGGTGGCTGTGAATTTTATTTGTTTCTGAAATTTCAGTTGGGTGTGAGAATTCAGCAAAGCTTTTCAATTTTTGACTCAGGTGGAACTCTGCCAGCACTGCAGGGCTGAGGGTGGAGAGTAAGTTGCTGTGCATAGCAGTGGCAATACTGGCATTTCCCGGTATGGGAAGAGGAAATTTAAAAAAAAAAACTCATATTTTGGATGTGAATATTTTTAAATTGAAACCTGATGAGCTCTGTTCTTTGAAAGCTCTCCCCTCAGACTGGGGGCAGAGAGACAGCCTGATCCTCAAGTTGACATGAAACTATATCGATGAATAAAAGTCTGCAGGATAAGGACTTAAATGAATTCATTAAATGCCTGATTTACTTTGCTAGCCAGTTGTTTCCTGACTAACAGGTGCCAAATATAATGACAGGGAAGAGGAACTGTTCTCCCACATGCACAGGAGAGAACTGAGAAGTTTGGCAAAGAAGAGTGTAAATTTACAGCTACCTGGAGGCAGCTAAAGCTGATTTTGTGGATGTTATGTTGTATATGGCTACTTAATTATGTGTTGCTCAATACAAAATGAGTACAAGTTACATGAATAACCTCATGTCTGTTTAAAAAGAAAAAAAAAACTAAGCATTTTTGAGAATTTTTTTTCCTGGCAAGTTGCAAAAATACCCTCCAGTAATGAAATGAAAACAAGCTGAATGGTTACAGTTCATGGAGGAGGGAAGATATAGTTGCAGCCAGCTGGAGCATGTCTGGGCCAGTGTCGCAGTTCGTTTCTCTCTGCTAGTTTAGTGCTGCTCCAAGAAGGCAGACAATGCTGGCTGTCACTGATTCAAATTTGTTTTCCACACTCACATCTGTGCTTATTAAATGAAACCTCATTGTCAGCCTGGCACACTTCCCTGCTGCTTCTTTAGGTTTGTACTTCTGAGACGCTCCTATGAATCTGAGTGCCACACTCACATGCTAGAAATGATGAGGGGGACCATATTTCCCTATGCTGAATATTGGACACTTGGTACAATTACTCTTATTCACGCGAATTCAACAGCAATCAGTCATACAAACATTCACATTAACATCACATTGACTAAGACCCTGTTAAAAATAAATACTTCAGAGTTGGATTTTATTTAGCTTCTTATCTTTAAGGATTTAAGGTTCATGTGGGAAGGGAGAGAAACACATACACCCCTCCCCTACACCCTTCTCATGGGGTGTGTGTGATCAACTGTCCCCCGCTCCCAGTTCTCTCTACCTTCCATGCCTGTTTGGGACCCTGGTATAGACTTGCCTCTCTTGGGGTATGTCTACACTACCACCCTAGTTCGAACTAGGGTGGTTAATGTAGGCATTCGAAGTTGCAAAATGAAGCCCGGGATTTAAATATCCCAGGCTTCATTTGCATCTTGCCGGGCGCCGCCATTTTTAAATCCCTGGTAGTTCGGACTCCGTGCCCGGGGCTACACGCGGCACGGAGTAGGTAGTTCGAATTAGGAATGAGGAGTAACAGTAATTCGAATTAGAAAGCCTAATTCGAACTACCTACTCCGTGCTGCGTGTAGCCGCGGGCACGGAGTCCGAACTACTGGGGATTTAAAAATGGCGGCGCCCGGCAAGATGCAAATGAAGCCCGGGATATTTAAATCCTGGGCTTCATTTGCAACTTTGAATGCCTACATTAGCCACCCTAGTTCAAACTAGGGTGGTAGTATAGACATACCCTTGGTATGTAGCACCAGTGTTTCCTGTAATTTTTTCAATCCACATGTGGAATACATTTTGTTACGTGCACCGAGGTATGTGCAGATGCGAACCACCAGTAGAAACACATGCTGCCAGCTGTAAGTGCTCTGCTAATCAGCTGAGCAGCACCCGAATCTCTCTTGAGTGGCCACCCAAGTGCACAACTGACAGGGATAATTTCTAACACTACATCTTCCTGAGGCAATACATTAGGAGGTAGGCAGAGTCCCATCTAATTTCTGCCAGAGGTCACACCAGAACATGGCCAGCAGCAGCCTTTCACCACTGTGCAGGAGGGAAGGGACTGTAGCTGCTTTCAGACACAAGAGAAGAGAGAGGAAGGGATGACCTGGCCCATGTCTTTATAGAGCTCTTCTCTCCCTCATTTCCATCTCCCATAAGGCTGGAAGCAGCTTGTCCTTTCTTGCTTGCACAGTTTCCAAATGCACCAACATGTCCAGGCTGCTGCTGGCCAGTGTCACAACCTGGCCACTAACATAATTCAACCACCTCCTGTCCCCCAGGGGCGGCCCATCCATATAGGTGAACTAGGCGGTCGCCTAGGGCGCCAAGTTAAATGGGGCGCCAAATGGTGGTGCAATATCATTGAGGGGTTTGGAGGTGGGGGTGCGATTGCATGGTTTGCCTAGGGCACCAGTTGCTGGCAGCTACTCTAGGGCCGCCCCTGTGCCTGGCTACAGTTCAGGCATGAAGGGATTAAGCCCTAAGGATGCCTCGTGCACCAATGCTATGGATTGCAAACTCTTTGGGCTTTCAAACCTCACTTTAAACTAAGTATCAGAGGGGTAGTCGTGTTAGTCTGGATTTGCAAAAGCGACAAGGAGTCCTGTAGCACCTTATAGACTAACAGAGCATTGGTGCATAAACTTTCATGGGCAAAGACCCATTTCATCAGATGCATGTAGTGGAAATTTATACCTGCCTCTGGAAATTTCCACTACATGCATCTGACGAAGTGGGTCTTTGCCCATGAAAGCTTATGCTCCAATGCATCTGTTAGTCTATAAGGTGCTACAGGATTCGTTGTCACTTTAAACCAAGTTTATCGCCTGCAACCTTTCATTAGGCTTGTTGCCTTTTAATGACCATTGATGTGACATGAATTGAGGTGTGATTCTCTTTGTTACCATACAGTTGTCTACATTTTTCTAATGGGACAGAGGATTTGAATGTGGGTTTGAAATAAGTGGAGTGCTCCATAGTGGGGAAGGTTGAAAGGTGAGGGAAGGATTTTGGTATGGCACCTAACTGTGAAGAAGTTTGGCCTTGACTTCCAGTGCTGTCTGTACATTAGCCTTGAGTCTTCCCATGCTTTTCTGGAGAGTCCCCAGTAAATGTGTGCACAGAGTAGGGTTGATACACCATTCATGATGATTATTTTTTATATCTTATCTTGCTATTCCCATAATAGGGCTGTGTCTTTATAGCTTTTTATACACTGTAGCCAGCCAGAATGTCAGTCTTAAAAGAAGAGCGAATTTAACAACTTCCAATCCAATGCTCTGATCTGACTCGCATTAAAGTCGAAGTAAAGATTCTCCTTGATTTCAGGGGGTGTTGAACCCGACCATCACAGCCTCTTGATGCATATGCTAAAAGCACAAAGGAGGCACAGGGCACGTACTTATCTTGTCTGAACATATGCAAATATGGAATAGTTCTATTTTCTTTAGTGGAATTATTGAAGTGTAAATCTAGTGCGAGTGAGTCGAGGATCTGGCCTACACTGGAGCAGCTCTGACTTTCCATTAGGTAAAAGGAAGTGGTAGTCACAGCTACAGTGTTACTGGCAGTAATCCACCTTCCCCATCATGATTAAAGCTCACATTTAAATGTCCAAATTGGAGCAGTCTTGCAATGAGCTTGACCACAAAAACCAAAGAAGCACAAAACATGACAAAACTTGAGCAAAGGTCTAGTATTTGTAGAACTAGATGGTACCACTCGTAGTGCAATGGGTCCTTGCAAAGAGACAAAAATTCCTGGTAGGGAAAAGGGAACAAAACTACATAACCGAGATAGCTAGTTCCTGAAATCCCAGCAAATGAATAGTAGCAGTACGGACCAAGCAAGATGGAGGTGATGGCAACAGCAAATTGAACCGGGGAGCCCATGATACTCAATATGCCAAAGGTGAAGCTAGCTTCCCACTGAAATTGAGACAGAAACATACTATTACTCTTTTTACTGATGGTAGAAAAAAATCAAATAAAAAGTTTTAACTAAAGAGGGTGAGAGATTTCCTATGATTTCACTTTTTATATTCTATCCACGAATGAGACCAGAATAAGAAACATATTGGAGGGGGAAATAAGTGCAATAAATATCATATATGCCACTTGCTAAAAAATGGGTTGTGGATGCTTTACAGGGAAGATATAAGCAGTGAAACCATTTTTTTTTTTTGTTAAAAAATACTAGAATAAAGGAGCACAAATGTATTTTATTTCTGCATTTGTCATAGAAGTAATTTACAGTGGACAGCCTTAACTTCCAATCTTAGACACTAACAAAAATCCCCATTGTGAAGACAGGAAGTAACTCTGGAACTAGTAGAATCACCAAGGTGGTAGAACATTTAAAATTTGTTCACTTTAAGGCCCTGCACAGTTAATTTGTTCCACTGCTTTAGTAGCAAAATATGCTTTTTCCTCCTGAACATATAATCTGGATTATCTCTGCACCCCCCACCCCAATGTCTCTGCTGTATTTGACACCATCCTAAATAATTACATAAGCTTACAAGTGATCTTTGTGTTTGTTCTCTGTCAGCCAAAAGGATAAGTACACCAGCAATAACAGCCTGTGGATGGAGGAAACAAGACAATTACACTCATGATACTTCATAACACTAGGACTGCATCTACACTGGCATGATTTTGTGCAAATACTTTTAACGGAAGAGTTTTTCTGTTAAAAGTATTTGCGCAAGAGAGCGTCTATACTGGCATGTGCCTTTGCGCAAAAGATTTGCTTTTGCGCAAAAGCGTCCGTGCCAGTGTAGATGCTCTCTTGTGTAAGAAAGCTCCGATGGCCATTTTAGCCATCAGGCTTTCTTGCGCAAGAAATTGATGCTACCTGTCTACACTGGCCTCTTGCACAAGTGTTCTTGTGCAAGA
Organism: Pelodiscus sinensis; assembly: GCF_049634645.1. Classification (NCBI taxonomy): domain Eukaryota; kingdom Metazoa; phylum Chordata; order Testudines; family Trionychidae; genus Pelodiscus; species Pelodiscus sinensis. The sequence goes on along the minus strand of NC_134720.1, from coordinate 39,850,299 downwards.
GGACTTATCCCTGAGCGGGAGCATCAGAGTATTTGCGCAAGAAGTACTGATTTTGTATATTTCAACATCAGTGTTCTTGCGCAAATACTCGCGGCCAGTGTGGACAGATGGCAAGATTTTGCGCAAAAGTGGCCACTTTTGCACAAAATCTTGCCAGTGTAGATGCAGCCTACTAGTAATTTAAACTCTGAAATGTTTTGCAAACATTTTAATCATTATCACAACTTGATGGGCCAAATTCTGCCTTAATTAATATGCATTAACTCTGCACAGCTCCTACTGGGGTTGTACAGGTATAGCTGAGAGTAGCAATTGAACTAAGTTTGACTGTATGTCAGTGGTGGGCAACCTACAGCCCAAAGGATTTATGTGTCACCACAGGACATTTTGTTTATCGTTTCCCACACAGGGTTGCCAAATTCTTCTAGTTTTTATTTGTGTAGTTTTTTTCCTACTGGTATAACAAATGTGACACACGCGTAAAGCAAGGGCATGTGAAGTGATGTGCATGCTGATAGCACACAACAACGTGAGAGCTGTGCACTCTGTCTGCATCCAATCAAAGCACTGCTATGGTTCAGCCGGCACACCCTGCAAATGCTAGGTAGGCAGGCACAGTTAGCAAAGCTACCCTGTCCTGGGAGACTGTCTTGGTTACTACAATGAAGGAGGACCACTCATACAGCCCACTCACTAGCCTAGATTGCTCCTCACTGCTGTATGTAGTGGTGGTGATTTGGGAACTCTGTACAGTCTATGAATTCTGGTTGATATTATGAAGTTGTTACTGTGAAAATTACGGTATAATCAAACACCTCTATTTATATGTGGAATCCACCATGACCTGATAGCATTTAGTGCAGTGGTCCCCAACCTTTAGAGGCTCCCAGGCACCCAGGAGGTGGGGCCACTCACACGCCGGGCGCCCGGGGGCGGGGCCGCGCGTCTGGGGGCACGCCAGGGGACTGGGATGCCCTTGCACCCGGCGCCGGCGTGTGCCCTAGGGCCGAAGCTGGGCCCGCCCGAGCGCCTTGTGCCGTGGGCCCGGAGCCGGCGCTGCTGCCCAAGCCACGCGCCTGGGGCTGGCACCGGCGCCGCTCGAGCACCGCGCGCCCGAGCGCCCGCATGTGCCCCGGGGCTGGGGCCGCCCGAGCGCCGCGCACCCAGTGCCGGTGCGTGTTGCGCGCCTGGGGCCGACGCCTCTCTTGCGCCAGAGGCGGGGCCGGCCCAGGTTGTCGGCGGGCGCACACGAATGCCCCGGCGGGCACCATGGTGCCCGTGGGCACCGCGTTGAGGACCACTGGTTTAGTGCATATCTGTGTGATTGTGGACAGTAGAGAGTTGTTAACCCTAATCACTGTACTCCATGCAATGGGTATGCTAACAAGGTTGGTTGAAGTTAGGAGAATCAGTATTCTCCAACTCATCAATTGGAAATTGATGAGAAAGACCTGGAAGGTTATGCTGAATGTCCCTTGATATTAAGAGGCACTACTCCATTTATGTTAAATATATCAGCAATGAACTTGACTCTCTGTGTTCAACTTCTTGTCAGCCCATGAATCTTAGCCTTGTCTATATTTTTGCTCCTCATAATATAGTGTTGGTTAAATAGAACCACCAAAGAAAAATGTGCCTGAAACAAGAATCTGAATGTCAGATTAAAAATGGCATAATCTGGGCTCTCATTGCTGATACAGAACATAAGAAAGGCCATAAAGTGTCAGACCATAGGTATCCTGTCTTCTAACAGTGGACAATGTCAGATGCCCCAGAGGAAATGAACAGAACAGGGACTCATCAAGCAATCCCTCTTCTGTCACCATTCCCTGCCTCTGGCAGAGGCTAGGGACACCATTCCTACCTATCCTGGCTAACAGCTGTTGATGGACCTAACCTCCATGAATTTATCTAGTTAATTCTTGAACCCTGTTAATGTCCTGGTCTTCACAACCTCTTCTGGCAAGGAGTTTCACAGGCCAACTATGCGATATGTGAACAAAATCTTCCTTTTGTTTTTTTTTAAACTGCTACAGGTTGTACCTCCCTTAACTGGGACTCTATGGTCCAGCAACATCTGTGGTCCATGGAGCTCCAGCTTAGGGAGCCATAGCCAGGCAGACAGCAGCACATCTTAGCTGGAGTCCTAGCTGGGGGTAGCACTCGCCATGTTGGGAGCGACCACCCCTCATTCAGCAAAACCCATTGTTCGGGACCAGCCAGGGTGTCAGATGAGGGAGGTCCAACCTGTACTTATTAATTTCATTTGGTAACCCCTAGTTCTTATTTACTTATTCCCATAATATAACTTTTCCTTATTCTCTTTTTCGATACCAGTCATGATTTTATAGACCTCTATCATATCCCCCTCTTTTGTAAACTGAAAAGTCCAAGTCTTTTTAATCTCTCTTCATATGGGACCCGTTCTAAACCCCTAATCATTTTTGTTGCCCTTTTCTGAACCTTTTCTAATGCCAATATATCTTTTTTGAGATGAGGTGACCACATCTGTACGCAGTAGTCAAGATGTGGGTGTACCATGATGTTATATAGAGGCAATAAGATATTTTCTGTCTTATTCTCTATCCTTTTTTAACGACTCCTAACATTCTATTTGCTTTTTTGATTGCCGCCGCACACTGAGTGGATGTTTTCAGAGAACTATCCACAATGACTCCAAGATCTCTCTCTTGAGTAGTTTTAGCTAAATTGGGGATTCATTTATATATGGGATTATATGTATAGGTGGGATTATTTTTTCCAATGTGCATTACTTTACATTTATCAACTTACATTTCATTTGCCATTTTGTTGCCCACTCACTTAGTTTTGTAACAACTTTTTGAAGCTCTTCACAGTCTGCTTTGGTTTTAACTATCTTGAGCAGTTAAGTAGCATCTGCAAATTTTGCCACTTCACTGTTTACCCCTTTCTCCAGATCACTTATAAATAGGTTGAATAGGATTAGTCCCAGTACAGACTTGGGGACCACCACTAGTTACTTCTCTTCATTTTGAAATCTTACCATTTATTCCTATCCTTTGTTTCCTGTCTTTTTAAACAGTTATCAGTCCATGAGAGGACTTTCTCTTTTATCCCATCACAACTTACTTTACTTGAGAGCCTTTGGTGAGGGGCCTTGTCAAAGGCTTTCTGGAAATCTAAATACACTATATCTACTGGATTCCCCCTTGTCCACATCTTTGTTGGCCCCCTCAAAGAACTCTAATAGATTAGTAAGACATGATTTCCCTTTATAGAAACCATGTTGACTTTTGCTCAACAAATTATGTTCTTCTATGTGTCTGCCAATTTTATTCTTTATTATTGTTTCAACTAATTTGCCCAGTACTGACGTTAGACTTACTGGTCTGTAATTGCTGGGATCACCTCTAGAGCCCTTTTTAAATATTGGCGTCACATTTAGCTATCTTCCAATTATTAGGTACAGAAGCTGATTTAAAGGATAGGTTACAAACCAGTAAATAGTTCCACAATTTCACATTTGAGTTCTTTCAGAACTCTTGGGCAAATGCCATCTAGTCCCGGTGACTTGTTACTGTAAGGTTTATCAATTTGTTCCAAAACCTCTTCTAATGACTCTCAGGTTTGGGACTCTCCCTAACATCCTAAGCTGTGAAGTCCTAAGCAAGGAATTCATTTAGTTTTTCCACAATGACCTTATCGTCTTTGAGTGCTCCTTTAGCATCTCAATTGTCCAAGGGTTCCACTGGTTATTCAGCAGGCTTTCTGCTTCTGATGTACTGACAAACATTTTGCTATTTTTGATTTTTTTTTGGCTAGCTGTTTTTCAAACTTCTTTTTGACTTTTCTTATATTTTTACATTTAATTTGACAGTTTATGCTCCTTTCTATTTTCCTCACTAGGATTTAACTTCCACTTTTTAAATTATGCCTTCTTGTCTCTCACTGCTCCTTTTACTTGGTTGTTAAACCGTGGTGGCAGTTTTTTGGTTCTCTTACTGTGTTTTTTAATTTGGGGTATACATTTAAGTTGGGCCTCTATTATGGTGTCTTTGCAAGCTGCATGGAAATTTTTAAGGAATTTTACTTTTGTCACTGTACCTTTTACTTTCTGTTTAACTAACCTCCTCATTTTTGTGTAGTTCCCCTTTCTGAAATTAAATGCCACAGTGCTGGGCTGCTGAGGTGTTTTTCCCACCATAGGGATGTTAAATTTTATTACATTATGGGCACTATTTCCAAGCAGTTCAATTACATTTACCACTGGGACCAGATACTGCGCTCCACTTAAGAATAAATCAAGAATTACCTCTCGTTCTACGGGTTCCAAAACCAGCTGCTCTAAGGAGCCATCATTTAAGATATCAAGAAATTTTACCTCTGCATCCCATCCTGAGGTGACATATACCCAGTCAGTATAGGGATAGTTGAAATCCCCCACTATTATTGAGTTTTTTATTTTGATATCCTCTCTAATTTCCCTTAGCATTTCATAGTCACTATCACTATCCTGGTCAGGTGGTCAATGATATATCTCTACTGTTATATTCTTATTATTAGAGCATGGAATTACTACCGATAGATATTCTATAGAACCTTTTGGTTCATTTAAGACTTTAACGTCATTGGTTCTACATTTTCTTTCACATATAGTGCCAATCCCCGACCAGCATAACCTGTCCTGTCCTTCCAGTATATTTTGTACCCTGGTATAACGGTGTCCCATTGATTGTCCTCATTCCACCAAATTTATCAATATCCTCCTTTAACACAAGGTACTCTAGTTCACCCATTTTATTATTTAGACTTCTAGTATTTGTGTATAAGCACTTTAAAAATGTGTCAATGTTTATCTGTCTGCCATTTCCTGATGTGTTAAACTCTTTTTCATTTGATTGTTGATTCATATGAGAGATGAATGTATCAACAAGTTTGAAAACCCAGAACCCTGAACAATATAGTCTGGTGGTTTGTTTCCCATTTCTGGTATGTTAAATATTTTAAGACTTAGATTTTCATTTTCCATGGCACTTTGTATTTGAAATGTTTGATATGGGGAATTTGAAAATACTTCTGCTGAGGCCAAGCCTGAAATTATAATCTTGGCATAACCATAATATAAAGTTCTCATGGATAAAAGCAGAAACATCTGGAGTCATCAGTGGTAGTTGGCTAAATTAATCAGAAGAAAAGCCACAAACGGGGATCCTACAAGGTTCTAGCCAGCGTAAATTATGCTACAAAATAAGAGTGCTATTAAGAGCAATTGTAATACCAAGGCCCTACTATAAAATGAGGGCCAAACCTTTTCACAATCTTCTTTGCCAACTGAGAGGGCTTCAATTTACACTTAATGCACATGTGGCTGGTGGAAAAAGAAAAAAAACCCTGAAGATGGATGAAAGCAGGGGTGGGATTATACATCATGCTGGTTTAGCTCCAGGCAGATATTTAAACTAGTAGACGATCAGTTTCCAGTTGGTTTTAAACACTCTGGCAAGAAATGTTACTTTCTATCCCAAAGTTTAAAATGCCATAACATTGCAGTTTTTTAAGCCCTGCCATTTTTTCCCCTTAATGCAGAATGCTGAGAAAAATCTGGATTAATAATCCAATCCAATATGTAGCCGGGGAGATTCTTTCCATTAACTAAGTGAAGATTTATTTGTAAAGGCATGTCTCAGCATGGTACAGCCTAACTCCAGAAACAGACTGCCACCTAGCAGAATGTTCAGAACTCAAGAATTTGGTGCTTAGCCACCTATCTCCCCAGTCACTGCATGGGATCATATAAGCACTAAATATGGGTGGTGAAGAATCCTGTGATATGAGTATTGCTCTGCCTAACAAGATTTTCAATACCAGTCAGGAACTGTAAGTGATAGAATCATGAGCTTTTGTGAAAAAAACCCATGTTCTATATATTTGTTAGTCTCTGTGGTGCCACATGACCAGAGTTCCCTCTAAACTGCATGGCAGCTCAGGTGAGCCCTGAGCCTCTGACTGGGTGGGGCTGATTAATCACCTGTGAAGCGGAGCTACAGTTTAGAGGGAACACTGCTCAGGACCACTCATTTTTAAAATTGCAAACTAACATGGCTACCTACCGCCTGAGACTTTTTAAGTGATAGGAAACTAGTCAGCTTCTGTGTACCAGTGTTTGCCCGAAACAATTGCACTACAGTATTATACCACGCTCACCTGTTGCAGCTTCTACATTTTAAAGCCCATTATTCAGTTTAGTGCAGGAGAAAGAAAAAAGAATCATATTCCTCTCCTTCTGGAATTCCTCCTTGGCCCTAGACCACTGAACTGTTCATGCTGCCTCCTGACAGTCAATGGAAAGAGAGAATGGTGAGTCTGATTTCCCACCATACTGTGTAATCTGTATTTGTGATCAGTCTGTGTTCTTCCTGAAGGGACATCCCTATGCACATGCACTAAGCACCAGACAATTCTCCATGGGCTGCCCATCAGTGAAAAACCTTTCTACAGAGTGAACTTCCCTGGTCCGGCACTCTCTGGTCCAGCAACATCCGTGGTCCGGCATCATTTAAGTTAGCCAGATGATCACAGCCATGATCAGTGGACAACTTTCCCATGGTCCCATAAAGTTTGCTTAGACCCTCCAGTCCAGGGCCTCAGTGTTCTGTGCTGTCATTGAGCTTTAATTTACCCCTAAATGTCTTCTAAGAGCCCAGTAGCAGTGGAAGTGTTGGTAATGCTAATAGACAATATTGACCTTCTGTGGTTCAGTACGTTCTCTGGTTTGCCACCAGTCCAGAGGGTGCCGGACTAGAGAGGTTCAACCTGTACCACTATCAGCTCAACTTCCCTTCCTCATCCTTCACTGCACATGCACCCTGTCTGGCCTGATCCTCCCCTTCCAAATGCCAAGAACCCACCAAAATGGTACACTTCCCATGACTTTACCTTACCCCCCCTCTTTTGTCAAACCTATCCATAGCACCATATTTCTTTCATGTTACCAGCCCTTACCTGCCCTTCTGTGTGTCTATTCCATCCCCCTCACACTATCATCTTTATGCATCGAGTCACCTCCCAGCACCTCCTGCAAGCAGTCCTTCCTGGTCCATTGAACCAGTCTGCCTATTACAGTTCTGTTGCCATTTGGTCAGACTCGGCCGTAAGTGCAAGGCTAAAATAGAGATGGATGATCCCTGTCTCAGCACATCCTACCAAACAGGGCCCTTACCATGGCAGAATGCCTGGGATATCCTGTGACAGCTTCTACCAGGCTTGGGAAATGCAAATACGCCTGGTGGTTTGCACTGAACAACCTCTTAACGCACCATACCCCAATCACTGGGCGCTCGAGTTGGGGCTCTCAAGCCTTCCAGGCTCTCCATAGAGCACAGCTGGAAGAATGGATGTCCTGGGATGAGCTTCCAATGCCTGTGGCTCAGAGACTGCCCCACCATGTGGGCATCCAGACCTCTGGGACAGCTGATTGCCGCAGCCTGCTGAGTGACCTGCTCTGACAGTCAGGCAGACTGGGGAGCCTGCTGGCCCAGGAGTTTGGAAGCTCAAGGGAAGTCCTTGTGATGCAGCTGCCAAGAAGCCACAGACCCTGGAAGTCCTGGCAGCAGATTGTGAAGCTGATGTGAGTCCTGTCAGTTTCACTACTGCTCTTTCAGCAGCCCCAGGGTTCCATGGTGTCTATTTCATTGCGTGTGTTGGGTGTTTCCAAACCAAGCCCTTGTTGGAATTTCTGTGTCACGAAATTGGTTTCATTCGCACTTGGAACACAACCAAATTTCAAAAAGTGGAAAAATCCCGTCAACCAGAAATTCCGAGTTTCAGCCAGCTCTACCTAGCACTCACTCTCTGTCTTTGTACTTTAGGCTGAATGATAATGGCTCAATGGGCAGGGACAAACATTAGCAACATGAAGAATTCTTTTTATATAGTATCATGACCATTCACAGTGAAATGAGTAAGCTTGCTCATATATGTAATAACCTAGGGTATGTCTACACTACAAAGTTAATTCGAACTAAAAGACGTTAGTTCGAATTAACTTTGATAGGCGCTACACTAGCGCTCCGCTAGTTCGAACTTAATTAGAACTAGCGGAGCGCTTAGTTTGAACTAGGTAAACCTCATTGTACGAGGACTAAGCCTAGTTCGAACTTACTAGTTTGAATTAAAGGGTGTGTAGACCCTTAATTCGAACTAGTGGGAGGCTAGCCCTCCCCAGCTTTCCCTGGTGGCCACTCTGGCTAACACCAGGGAAACTCGTCTGCCTCCCGGGACCAGGCTGGCGGCTCCCGGGAGCTTGCCCGGGACCGCAAGAGGCGGGCACCTGCCTGGTCTAGTGCGGACATCGTGGACCCTCGTCCACGACCTCCGCACTAGGCACAGGAAAGTGGCCGTCTAGGGCAGGATAGCTGCCAGCCTGGCCACCCAGGAGCAGGTGTGCATGAAAATCAAGGTGGTCCACTGAGACCCCCGACCCTGAGCCCTGAGCTTACAATGGCCGTACTGGGTCAGACCAAAGGTCCATCTAGCACAGTAGCCTGTCTGCCGACAGCGGCCAACACTAGGGACCCTGGAGGGGATGGACCGAAGACAGTGACCAAGCCATTTGTCTTGTGCCATCCCTCTCCAGCCTGCCACAAACTTTGGGCAGGGACACCACTCCTACCCCCTGGCTAATACCACTCCATGGACCCAACCTCCATCACTTTATCTCACTTCTCTTTAAACTCTGTTCTAGTTCTAGCCTTCACAGCTTCCTGCAGCAAGGAGTTCCACAGGTTGACTCTTTGCTTTGTGAAGAAGAACTTTCTGTTACTAGTTTGAAGCCTGCTACCCATTCCTTTCCTTTGGTGTCCTCTAGTCCTTCTATTATGGGAACTAATGAAGAACTTTTCTTGATGCACCCTCTCCACCCCACTCATGCTTTTATAGACCTCTATCCTATCCCCCCTCAGTCTCCTCTTTTCTAAACTGAAAAGTCCCAGTCTCTTTAGCCTCTCTTCATATGGGACCTCTTCCAAACCTCTGATCATTTTAGTTGCCCTCCCCTCTCCCTTCCCCTCTCCCATCTCCTTTTCCCAGTCTCCCCCAGTTTTGTTCAATAAAGAGAGATTCTATTTTTGACCACACGTTTTCTTTATTTTGTACATCAGGAAGGGGGGCTAGGGAAGGGTAAGTGGAAGGAGGTGAGGGAGGAATGGGGTACGAGCCCCCGATGGGGAGGACTGGGCTGGCTCTGCAGGCTTCTGGGGGTGGAAGCTCTCCTGCAGCTCCCCAATTGCCCCCTCTTCCCAGATGGCAGCCTGTGGCAAGTGCAGCCGGTCTGATGGCCGAGTGCTGTGATGTGCCCAGTGTGGGCACTCAGGGCACTCCAAGCCAGGACTGCTTTGCAAGCGGGAAACCCCCTGAGAACTGTCTGTCCGGGGTGGGGGTCGGGTCCCTTTAAGCAGAGGCCTCGGCTAGCATGAGGCAGCAGCTCCACGCTCTAAGTCCTCATCTGATGCCCTGCCGGCACTGCTTCCGGCCATCCTTAACCCCCGTTCAGGGTCCACTTAATGTGGACATGCTAGTTCAAATTAGCAAAACGCTAATTCGAACTAGTTTTTTAGTCTGGATCCGTTAGTTCGAATTAGCTTAGTTCGAAATAACTAATTCAAACTAAGTTAGTTCGAATTAGCGCTGTAGTGTAGACATACCCCTATTTATTCACTAAACTAACAATGGCATTACAAGCTCCAGGACTTGGAACCATGGTGTTCCCTCTAGTTTTAAACTAAACTCCCTCTTGAAGGCAATGAGAAGTTCTACTTAAAAACAGATGACATAACATAGTTCTTCATTAATGCATGGGGATAATGAGGTGAGGCAAAGTTGAAAGTTTAAATTCAGAGGTTTGGATAAGATGGGATCTATATCCGTGCCACCCTTATTTTCATTTTCTAAATCAAACAGTTCTGTTGGACTACACCTCTTTGTAGAATGTACCAGGTCAAAAAAGACTTTAGCAGCTGAGGAAGTGGACATAATATCATCCCTAAACAAATTATGGTAGTAGAAACATCATCTATACACATTAATTCTGTCAAGTGACATGTTTTCAGTAAAGCAGTGTCCAAAACTGCAATTAAATACTGGTGGAAGAACTAAGCTTGAGGATCACAGAACACAATTCAACCAGTTCTAGTGTATGATTTTAATGTAATTTATTATTTGGATCCTAACATCTATGGGACATCAGTAACACTCAAAAACTTCAGCAAATCAAGGTGCTCATCGTAACAGATTTTTAACTGAGAATCTATTTGCCTCTTTTCTGGTAAATGAAGTTGAAACTATTCCTCCTGAGCCAGGGGAATTGAAGCAAAACTCCAAGTCCTCATCCCTTTTATAGCTCTTTCCTCAGGGCTGGATTATAATTATTCAAACAATCACAAAACCAAAAGCAGATCAACTGAAAAAACACAGGGCAATAATCCCCAGAGAAGTTCCCCACACTGAAACCAGCTAGTAGGGGAGAAGACCATTCTTCCCTGTCATTCCCCTTTTAACTCAGCTTCCCCTTCCTTTCACAATACACCCAAGTAGCAATGGAACCAGGCTGGAACTTCTTCCCCTTTATAGGTGCAGTCTCTGTACTTTGTTACAAAACTCTGCCCTAACATACACAGTATGCAGTGAGCTGACCTCAGTGGGGATGCATGAGGACAGTGTAAGCTAGAGCAGAATTTGAGTCTTAAAATATAGCGATTTCATGAGTTTGTGGCTGATTGAGTTTTTAACTCAAAAGCTTGATGCACTTGTACACATCCTCATGCATAATTTAAAATCTAAAACATAAACAGTTTTTACTAAAAGTAAAGGACATGGACCTCTGAGCAGATAATTGATGTGAGACATGAACCAAATTCTGATATCAGTTGCACAAGTATAACTCCAGTCATGTTACTTCACATTGACACTGCTGTAACTGAAATCCAGATTTGGCCCAGAGATGAAGAATTTTAGTTTGGCTAGCAAAGAGAAATTGTGAGAGTCAAGTATCCTGAAACAATAAACATTTTACTATTGATTGCAAAGTTAAATCTTATTGAGGAGTTGCAAGGAGCTCCTGTGTTTAATTTTATGTTGAATACAGAGTTTATATTACTGTAATAGGAGACAAATTCAAAAATGGTTTACTTTTCTTAGAATTTCAGTAACTTCACTAATTTATTTTCCCTGCCTGCTAACATTTTTGTTGTGGCCTACCAAAGTTCCGTTCCAGATGGGGCAGGCAATTCGAACACTCCATCCAGCAAACCAAGGCTTATAAGAAAAAACGGGAAAGAAAGCAAAAATTCCAGAGAAAATGCTTATAATCCCAAAGGTAGTAAGTATCCCTCCAGTAGCCTCATATAGGGTCTTTGTTTTCATTGTGAGTCTCTCTTTCTCTCTCTCCCTCTTCTTGATTCACATAAGGCTTAGTAACCAGAGCTTAGTCAAACACACTTCATTATAAACAGAAGTTTCTGAGAAACCGTAGTCATGATGCATGAAGACTGTGTATCTACCGTGACAAAACATTATTCTAGTTAATGTAAATTAGCCCTACATAGCCACAAATATAATAAAAAAGGCTCCTAATGTGCCTGATAATATAATATAGTTTTATTTAAAAAAATAATCCCAGTCCACTTTCAGATGCAGAAAAAGCCATTTAGTGATTTTGAATTACTTCTTCATCTGTCTTCCCATGAGGAGTGACCACTTCCTAGTCTGTGGAAAGCCAATAATTTGCTGACGGCACTATAGTCATCGTTTCCTATTCTGACTAGTTTATTAGAGCCAACGCTAAAGCCAATATCCTTTGTGTCCAATACGTCATCATATGCATATGTCTCTGTATGTGGCCATGCTCACCACTAGCAAGAGTTATTTATGACACAAAGTTTGTGTCAAGAAATTTTCATTGGGAGTTTTGTTTGTTTCTGTTTTAAAATCAAGTGCACTGCGCAGTTCATTTTGTTAGCTATCAATCCTCCTCCTCCCTCTGCCCCCCCCAAAACCAGGCAGATAATTTTAGTTCCAAGCATGGGACTCAAGAGGGACTTAGGAAGGTTTGGGGCCTGTTCCTGCTGCCACTGAACTAAGAGAAGAATGGTCATTAACTGCAATTGGAGCAAGACTTGTGATAGCCACAAAATCAACAGCACTTACTGAACAGGTTCTCCCGTAGTTTTTGTACTGTGATGGCAAATATTTTGATGGAAAGAACAAAAGTAATTTTATTCGATGCACAATATTACACATAACTTCTGAGACACAACTGCCCAATGCTGAAAAAGAGCGGAACTTACTTCAAACATGTTGTCCTTGGAGAGTTTCACAGTTATATGTTTCTTCCACTAGGGTGGCATCTGTGGTTGGCCATGCTATTACATAAAGTGAGATGGGAACTATTTTTCGACCCTCCCGAGTGAGTGGATACATCTCTACCTATGTAATATGAGTTTATTTGTGACCAGAACAGACAGAAAGTTCAGGGCCACCACTTGTGTCCACTGGGCCCAGCAAAAGCCAGATGGGCTGCAAAACATCCCTTGTGGCTCTGGAATTCTTAAACTGGCAATATATTGGCCCTAGCTACTCTAATCAATATCAGCTGGTAACTATCAATTGGCTGTTAACCAGCTGAGAATAAAAGGATATCCAGCTATTCAGGAACTACGCAGGAGAAGGGGGCATGGCAGTTCTGTGTCACTGGAGGACTTCCCCATTTTGGGAGTATTCTGAGATGGCAAGACGTGAGGAGATTCCAGTTGTTATGGCTGCAGCTGTGTGAATAAGCTGGAACAGGCTAGCCTAGAGAATCTAGGTCTGGAAAGTCAAGGTGGCATGGGACACAATCCTCCACACAATGCGTTGTTGTAGACCCCAGTACCCAGATGACCTTAAGGCTAAGAGCAGCTTCAGTAACTGTATAGCTAGGCATGAGTGCAAACCCTCAATCTTGACTTCGAATTTATGTCTTTGATTGTTTTCACCATGTTAATATCCCTGGATAAGTCTGGGGTTCTTTGGCACTTAATTGATCTATGGATTGTCACCATAGGATTTTAAAAGTGTATTTATTCTTACAAAGATTGGCTGTCTTTATGAAATATTATCCAATCTACCATTTTAATTAAATTACAATTAGCAGGCCTTGTAATTGTTTTAAATATGCACAGTCTGTCTTCTCTTAGATTAATTTAAATCTCTGTTCTCCTAGCAAGTCAATAAAGTGAAACATGGAAAATTATATGTTACTGGCTCTATTAGGAATGCAACTTGCAAGATGACTTCACGGTCTTGAATGACAACATAAGCATGCCAGATGCTCAAAGTGTGTGACCCCTTTAGAGACTTAGAAAGATCATAGACTGCTTTAAAATGTAATTTCCTGCATATAGAGTGAAGAAAGAGAGCCTAGCAGCTTATGCTTCCCAGTTAGGGCAGTGTGAATGTCTTAATAACAAATCAGAGCTCTGATCTCCTTTTTGGCTGTATGTTTCCAATACACACTTTAATGCCTTTCTCATGACTGGAATGGTTAACATTGCTTATTGTTACGTGGTAATCAAGGTTGTATTTCTTTCCCTGATTAAGCAAGACCTTTGCACAGTAGCTTGCAAAGAATGTAGTCCTTGGTCTGATTCATGCTTTGACTTTTACTGAATCTTTTATCTGGAGGTTAAAGCATCCTGGCATGTCAGTAAAGGAGATAAGAGCACAGTGTGAAAACTGGGCAGTATTGACTCCCGCAGTGTCCTTTCAGCAGCTTCTGTTCTGTGGGCATGAGAAAATCAGTATCTTTCGGAGCTCAGCTATCTGCAGTAGGGGATCTGGGACCAGAGTGGTGGCTTCGTACTAGTGCCTTTGTCTCTATTCATCACTACCATGCAGATCCCTGGGACTGGCGGGTTTCAGTAGTCAGGCCTTCTGCCCACATTGTTGCTTTCCCTCATAGACTTGAACCTCACCTTCCTTGCCCTTTAACCACATCAGTGGGAGTTTTTGTGGGGGAATCAAATGACCTTTGTCTCTAATGAAAGTGTTTCCCCCAACAAAATCCATCTAAGAGCATTTTGTACACTCAGTTCTACCTCCCCTACCCAGATGCCTACATATTCATGCATGTAACATGGTACAAATCTGCCGCTTTCCAGGAGAGGCATGGAGCTAGATTAGGAAGGGAGCCATTCATGGATTTGTTTTGAGAACCCCAGAGGATGCTATTGTCCTGGAAATGTACTAGTAGTGATGGAGCAGAAACTGTGCAATAGTGGCCATGACCTAATGAGACCAGTGCCATACTGGTAGCACCGGTGATACAAAGGTTTGTCTAGAAGAGAAAGTAAAGTTTACATTTTACACAATCAAATTATGACTGAATAAGGACTGAGAACTGTTGTCTCACGACAAAGGCCATCGTCCCTTTCTTAGTATTCACATCTCACCATCAACTGCTGGGAGTGAGCCACAGTCACCCTGACTAAAATGGCCTCATTAACACTGATCCTACACTTGATAAGTAACTTCCTTCTTTTGATCTATTTGATCTCCATGCATCTGACAAAATGGTTTTTACCCATGAAAGCTTATGCTCAAATAAATCTGTTAGTCTCTGAGCCTTGATCTACACTAGGGAGTTATTTCGAAATAACAAATCCTGCTTTCCACGAGGAATAACTCTTTTTTCGAAATAGCGGTAGTGTAGACACTCAACTGCTGCTATTTCGAAAAAACTCCTCCCCAGAGTCATTAGTAATTACTCCCCAGTGCTTCCTGGGGCTCTAAGTCAAGGTAGCACATCCACATTGAGGGAGCCTGCCTCGGACTAATGTTGAGGCTTCCCTGTAGGGTGGACATGCTATTTTGAAATAGTTATTTTAGGAGTTGTTATTTCAAAATAATTTCCTAGTGTAGACATGCCCTAAGGTGCCATAGAACTAACACAGCTACCCCTCTGATACTGGTCTAAGCATGGTTTTGTGCCAGTTAAACTAAAGTTATTATAAAACATTCCTTTAGTAAGAACAGACACAATTTTGTGTAGAGACCAGGCTTAAGTCATCTGTTTATTCACAGAATAGTACAAGAGAACCAATGACATGACAAGCTTCTCCCATATGCCCTATCAACATGTCTTTGCCCGGCTTTCAAGAGCCCACTACCATGGTGGCCTTTTTGCCTTTCCCTTTTCTAGCTGAAATTGTCACTAAGGGCATAACTTGTATTAATTTATATGGTATTTGCCGTAATGTGGTTAGCTATCCATTAGCAATTGGCCTCTTAATTTTAATGCGGGTGGTGGCAAGTTTTGGTAACTATAGAGCTTGTTTGGATGTGAACATTTAGATCTGTATGCCTGGCAATTTAAATGAGCCAGACAGACTGGGAATATAGGGAGCCAAGTGTTATAGGCTAACGAGGTCACTGAGCTTGAAAAGATGGTACACTATGAAATTGTAGCCGGAAAAGGTTTGAAGGTTCCGATACAGAAGTTTCACATGGGTGTGACTGATTTTCAGTGGTTGAAGTGAACGAAGAACCAGGACTCAGTGTGTGCGGTTAATCAGACTTTTCATAAGGTCTTATAACTTTCAGTTATATCCATGATCAACACTAGGTGCTGCTATGCTGCCACTCATATGAAATATACGTTAGCAAAGGTTTAAAAAGACATTTGCAGCAGTTTCCATACTCCTGTCTAATATTATCTGCCTTCTGACTACAGTATTGGTAATCATGCTATGTTAACGCACACTAGCTTAATAAACATTTCGTTTTAGTTTTTGAAATGTCTCTCTGTATCCCAGTGTATTGCCACTATCTTGAATGCGCACACACACAGGAAACAAGCTATGATGCATATGCTCCCAAAAGTAGTACAATTAAACTACTCTAAATTTTTCAAATTGTCTTCATTCAGATACTTACTTAACCTCTGCTTCTAGATACTCTGCAACTCAAGGGAAATGACATTGTTAATGGGATGATTCTTGGAATGGACCGACTGTGCTACCAGGCCATGGAAGTTTGTTTATAGGGGAAAATATGGAAAAAAATGTTTGGCTCTCCCGGGTCTTGGGCTTTCTACTCCTACATGTTTGAGTGGGAGAAAGGACAAATCTCTAGGACGTTGACTTTCCCATGGCAACAGAAAACGGAAATGACTTTAACCCCATCTAGTGACAGATGACTCATTGTTCAGCCTACTTGCTATTTTCTAAGCATTAGAACAATACAGGGGGAGGAAAAGCCTGCCTTTTCAATATCATATTCTTAGCACATGGGCTTGTGGGAGAGGATAACTTGCTGGCTTCTGTTTTCAAAGGTCCACAAAATTTCACTATGGAGACTCTGACTATTCTTTTACTTTACAAAAAAGCCAAACACATGTGAGTGCTTTCTTTTCCTCAGCCACTAGAGGGCTAATCATAGAATCATAGACTGGAAGGGACCTCGAGAGGTCATCGAGTCCAGTCCCCTGCCCTCATGGCAGGACCAAATACTGTCTAGATCATCCCTGATAGACATTTATCTAACCTACTCTTAAATATCTCCAGAGATGGAGATTCCACAACCTCCCTGGGCAATTTCTTCCAGTGTTTGACTAGCCTGAGGGTTAGGAACTTTTTCCTAATGTCCAACCTAAACCTCCCTTGCTGCAGTTTAAGCCCATTGCTTCTTATTCTATCCCCAGAGGCCAAGATGAACAAGTTTTCTCTCTCCTCCTTATGACACCCTTTTAGATACCTGAAAACTGCTATCATGTCCCCCCTCAATCTTCTCTTTTTTAAACTAAACAAACCCAATTCATTCAGAATAGTGATAGAAATGTAGCCGTGTTAGTCTGGGGTAGCTGAAGCAAAATGCAGGACAATGTAGCACTTTAAAGACTAACAAGATGGTTTATTAGATGATGAGCTTTCGTGGGCCAGACCCACTTCCTCAGATCAAATAGTGGAAGAAAGTAGTCACAACCATATATACCAAAGGATACAATTTAAAAAAATGAACAAATATGAAAAGGACAAATCACATTGCAGAACAGGAGGGAGATGCGGGGGAGGGGGGAGGAAGGAAGGTAAGTGTCTGTGAATTGATGATATTAGAGGTAGGGAGAGTGGGATGTTTGTGAGTTAATGGTATTAGAGGTGATAATTGGGGAAACTATCTTGGTAATGGGTGAGATAGTTCAAATGTTTGTTGAGTCCTTTTTGGAAAGTGCCAGTTATGCACCCACCTTATAGTAGCCCCATCTAAGGGTGTGTCTAGACTACTGAGTTTTGTCGACAAAAGTGGACTTTTGTCGACAAAACTATACCTGCGTCTACACTACCGCTGAATTCTGTCGACATAACGTCGACAGAACTCAGCAGTTTTGTCGACGCTGGTAAACCTCATTTTACGAGGCATAACACCTTCTGTCGACAGAGTTCTGTCGACAGAAGGTGTTATTGCCTGTAGGGTTGCGTCTAGACTACAGGGTTTTGTTGACAAAGCAGCTTGCTTTGTCGACAGAACTGAATGTGTCTAGACGCTCTATGTCGACAGAAGTTTTGTCGACAGTATCTGTCGACAAAACTTCCGTCGACAAAACCCTGTAGTCTAGACGTACCCTAAGTTGTATTTACCTAGTTTATTGATAAGACTATCATGCGAGACCATATCAAACACCTTACTAAAGTCTAGGTATACCACATCCACTGCTTCTCCCTTATCCACTAATAATAGGACATTTCACATAGGATGGGAGTGGGCAATAATTTTGGAAGGAGGGCCACTTCACAAATTTTGGAAATGGCTGCGGGCCAACCCAGAAGGGGTGGGGAACTTGGGCAGAAGTGACGGAGTTGAGAACTACCCTGCCAGGAGCTTTGCTTGGCTGCAGTCCCTGCTCCCTGACTTCTTCTGGACAATGGAAGGGACCAGGAGCAGATGAGAGGTTGCTGGGGGCTAGCCCCCTTCCAGAGTTGTCTGGAGGCTTAGAATTCACATAACACAGCTGGCAGCTCCTGGCCCCACTGCTAACCTGTTGTGTGGCAGCCCATCAGCAGGCACAAGTAGGGTTGCCAGGTGTCCAGTATTCACCTGGACAGTCTGGTATTTTCGGCTTGTGTCTGGTAAAAAAATTCAAAGAATACCAGACACCTGAGATGTCTGGTATTTTCTGAATGTTTCCCCGGCCAGGAGGTGAAAATGCCGGGCACCTGGCAACTCTACAAACACTCAGCGCCCAGTCTCCCCACCCTCTGAGCCCCGCCCCCCCCAGCCCTCCGACCTCAGCCCCCATGCTTACCTGGTTCCCCAAGGCTGCTGGTACAAAATGACTGCTGGCCAAATGACCTAGGGGGAAGCAGTGCTTTCCTCTGGGTCTTAGTGCTCAACTTCTCCCCTGTTCCTATCCTTGCACTAACTCTTAAAAGGGGGACATGCTGTTTTAATGCTGTTTTATTTCAAAAATTTTTTTTTGCTCAACAACTTTGGTCTCCCCTCTCCTTTTTCCCCCTTCAACAGAATATTTTTCCTGTTTTTTGGGGGGAGGGGGGTTCAATATTTTTGTTTCAACTATCTAGCAACCCTAGGCCCAAGGCCTTTGAATAAAAGTAGTTGAAAGGACTCTCGTGTCCCGGGCAGCTTCCAGGCAATAGGCCAGTGGGACTGAGAGTTGTGAGCCCTTTCAATTGCTTCTGTTTGAAGGGCTTGCGCCAGCCGGCATAAGCCATTTAAATAGAAGCAGTTGAAAGGGCTTGTGCATCTCCGGCTCCTAGGCAACCCGCTAGGGCAAGGGTCAGCAACCTAAGAGGTGGAATGCCGAGATGTATGGGTCCGAGTGCCAGTGATACTTTTTAAAGTCAATAAGAGTTCTACTTACAGCAGCATCATTAATACATAAATTAAGATGCAGATCTTACCATTTAGTGCAGGGGTCAGCAACCTTTCAGAAGTGGTGCAATGAGATTTAACTTATTCACGGGACTGTGTGCCGGGGGAAGGGGAGGCAAGGGCAGGCCAGGGACGGTGATATTATTTTCGGAACCATCTGCAGCTAGTGAGAATGGTTTAATTTAAATTATGAAACAGAGCAGGCATTTTAACTTTCTCATGTTAGTTTATCAAACTTCATTTAAAATAAAGTAAAATATTATGTCCAACACAAAAGGCCTTTTTGGGTCGGAGGTCACTGACCCACAGAAATGTAAGATGGGGACCACACAAGTGAGAAGAAAAAAACCACCTCCAGAAACCCCCAATGCTCACTGATGTGGCCCCAACTGAGACACCTCAGGTGCACCAGCTTCATGGGGTGAGGGGAAGGAAAAGGGGAAACAAAGGTTCAGGGCTTCCCACAGGCCAGATTGACTGTTCTGGGGTTCTGGAGTTAGTGGATTTTATGGACCTCCTTAGGCTCTGGAGTAGGGACAAAAATGAAGGGTTCAGTGTGCAAGACAGGGCTGTCAGCAAGTAGGATAGGGATGGGGGTGCAGGAGCTGGGAGGGAGCTGGGGTGCAGAAGGAGGCTGGGAATAGGGTGTCTGGCCAGGTGGAGGGAGCAGGAACAAGGGAGAGTGCAGTGTGTGACCAGCAGAGAGGGTGCAGGAACAATGTAGATGAAGGAGCAGGGTGGGGTGTCTGGGCAGGAAGGAGAGTGCAGGAACAAGGGAGGGTGTCGGAACAAGCTGGGGGTTCTGTGTCTTGGTGGGGAGGGAAGTGAGGGGATTGGGGTGTGGGGAGGATCTGAGCATGAGAGAAGACCTTACCTGGATTCGTGCCCCCTTGCAGTAATGGCTGCAGCCATGCTGTGCAGGCCACCCCAGATAGGGTTGCCAGGTGTTCGGTTTTGAACCGGACAGTCCAGTATTTGAGCTTTCTGTTTGGGAAACAAATTGAGAAACTATAAATGTCCAGTACTTTTGAAATAAGATGTAGATTGTGATGTAACATCAAGTGTGTCCGGTATTTTTGTAGAAACCATCTGGCAACCCTCGCCCCGGAGGGAGGCCCTGCTGCCGCGGTGGCCATGCAGTCCGGTGCCAGCCCCGGGGGCCACAGGCACTGATGCCGTGGCCATTCGGTCTAGAGCCAACCCTGGATGCTGCCGCAGCAACAGGGTCTGGGGCTGGCCCCGGAGGCACCACTGCTATGGCCATCTGGTCCAGGGCCAGGCTCAGAGGCCGGAGGCACCGCTGCCGCAGCTATGCGGCCCTGGGCCATCCCCAGAGGCTGGCGGTTCCGCTGCCGCAGCCGTGCAACCCAGGACTGGCCCTGGAGACCAGAGGTGCCACGGTAGTGGCGTCTCCAGGGCCGATCACAGACTGCATGGCTGAGGCCATTACTGCAAGGAGGAGTACTGAGGAGCCTCCGCCCCCGCACTGCTTCCTCCCACAGCAGCCTAACTTGCTGCAGGGAGGAGGAAGCGCTTGCCAGTGGCTGCGTGGGAGAGATGGGGAGGGGCTGAGCTCTTTCTCCCATGCTGCTGTGGCACGCGTGCTACAGTTTGCCGAGCCCTGTGTTACGTGGTGGGGCCTGGAACTGCCTTATAGGCCAGATCAAAGCCCTAGGCGGGCTGGATTGACAATTTTTTCAAACCAAAGAGCTGAACCACATCAAAATTCAGAACAAGTGATCAACAAAGAGCCAGTATAAGAAGGTCCATTTGCATGACTGAAAATATACAACTTAATATTATTGATAATTGACATGATGATTAATAATAGCATAAATGAAACAGTGTACCCACAGACTTTAGTTAATGGGACTTCTGTTGCTGCATCTTTTTGCACACTTCTTTGAAGTTTACATCATAACTGGTCAAATTCAGTTTCAAGCAGGCATTCAAGCTACATGAGTAATTATGGGTTTTCAAAATTTTGAATTTTCCATTTGAATTTTAAAAGTTGCATTTATTTTGGGAATGACAGAAGAGCCATATTTGGTTTCATACTGAGCCATATTTAGCTCGGGATCCATAGGTTGAAAACCCCTGACAAAGATGGTGCTGGTAGAAGACTGGATTTCAAACATATATTCATGCCCTCTTCACCCCCATACTCTCCAGGCTGTTGGGCTTTCACCAGTGATAAAGTTCTACTTTCTACTTTTCATTTTGGAATCTTCAAAGAAGCGTAGAACTGCAGTGAGTTTTAGCCTCTTTCTCCTATCCTTCCCACTCAAGGCCTGATATCAGGTTCAATGACATATGGTGTATCTCTCATGAACACAGATTTCAGACTGCACAGACTGAAATCTCCCCTCTCACAGACTTCTTTCTAAGAGGCAAACTGCTAGGTGACATAGTGGATACTTATTTGTTCACCATCTCTATTGTCTAGATTCTCTATTATGTCCTTGTATTTGCTGGACGGAGCAAAGGGGGTGGTTTGCAGAGGAGCTTGCTGAAACTCCCTAGTTCTGGGGCTGCTCTCTTAGCTCTAAAATAAGTATATTGGCTGGTAACTACTTCAAGGGACCATTGGCCAGTCAAAGACTGCCAGGGAGGGTTGCCAGGTGTCTGGTTTCACCCGGACAGTCCAGTATCTGTGGCTCCTGTCCGGTTAAAAAAACAGAAAATACCAGACCTGTTTGTCTCTGATGGAAGTCTGCAGGGGACATTCCTCCCCTGCTGCATCTGGCAGGGGTAGGAGAGTGAGGAGCGAGGAGAGTGGAGCGCTGGGATTTAAAGGCACAGTGACCCTTTTTGTTTGTGTGGTTTTTTCTTTTTTTTTGCTCAGCCAATTTTTTCCCCTTCCATGTTTGGTATTTTTTGGGAAAATATTTGGCAACCCTACTGCCAGGACACAGCATCTACCACACTTGACATGCTCCGTTTGCTGAGGGCTGCAGAGATGTAGCATGAAAGCCATGTAAAAATATCCAGCAGCTTTCTGGCCCTTTCCCATTGCCAATGGTTCAAAGGCCCAAACTGAAGACAAAACTGTAGTTCGGAACATTGTTGTTATTGAAACAACTGATAGTGCTCAGGAGCTCACTCTATACTACCTCACTGCTCACTCTGCATCACTACTCTACACTAACTCTCTTGAACAGAGAAGTTAGCATTGGAGATACGCTGAAACAGCAAGTTAGTCAACATGATCTAGTTCAGTCAAACTGAGGAGTATGAGAAATTAGAGAACTGTGTGGACCTAACAAAGCTAGGTGATTGGACAGCATGACGAGATGAAATTCAGTACAGGTAAGGGTAAAGTAATGGATTATGGAAAGGACAACTTGAACTACTGCAAGGTTTGAAAAAAATGGTGGTAAGATGCCTATGACTAGTATGGAATCTGATGGCAAGTCACTCGATATTCACCTGCCCATTCTGCAATGGCTGTCGGGCATTGAGTGAAAGTACAGTGGCCACCTCTTGCTGAAGCAGCCCATCGGTGCAGACTGATAAGGAAGCTCTTAACTTTTTTTTCACCACTTCCTGGCCTGTATACATCCGATAAGGTGCAGATATCAGTCTTCAGGCTTTTCAAATGCCTGACAAGGAGCATAACTTTAGCTATTTTGGACAACCTTTAGACATGAATTTGCTGCCAACATGCAGGATACCAGGACTGCCCTTTCACAAGGTTTTACTGGTCATTTTTGCTTATGCGTCAGAAACAAACTCTTAGTTGCTTCGGCTTCAAGGACAATTGTTCAGATCATCATGGATGGTTGGCTTCAGTAGAAAACGCCGTTAGGATCTGAATGTACTAACACCAGAGGGCATCTGCCAACTTCTTAATGGCCAGTTCTAACAGTAAGCAAAGACTGTTTGTTTGGAGGAATAAAGTATGCAGTGTAGTTGTAGCCATTCTGGTCCCAAGATATTAAAAGACAGTTTGAGAAAGCTCTTCTCCATGTCTGTGACAGACACAATGGCTACGTCTAAACTATATCCCTTTTTCGTAAAAGGGATGTAAATTAGATGTATCGCAATTCTAATGAAGCGGGGATTTAAATCTCCCCCGCTTCATTAGCATAAAAATGGCTGCCACTTTTTTCAGCACGGAGCTTTGCCGGAGAAAAGCACCAGTCTAGACGCAGATTTTGTGGAAAATAAAGCCTTTTCTGAAAGATCCCTTATTTCAAAGAGGCTGCCGCTTTTTTTCGGCACGGAGCTTTGCCGGAAAAAAGCACCAGTCGAGACGGTGATCTTGCGGAAAATAAAGCTTTTTCTGAAAGATCCCTTATCCGTTATTTCATAGAAGGATAAGGGATCTTTTGGAAAAGGCTTTATTTTACACAAGATCAGCGTCTAGACTGGTGCTTTTTCCCGGTAAAGCTCCGTGACGAAAAAAAGCGTCAGCCATTTTTATGCTAATGAAAACGGGGAAGCTTTAAATCCCCACTTCATTAGCAATTCCGATACGTCTAATTTACATCCCTTTTACGAAAAAGAGATGTAGTCTAGACGTAGCCAATCAGTTCTTCTCGCTGACTCCTTGTAGCCAGACAGACCAACCCCCCATCTCATCCATCTTATTTTGCCTCTCTGAGGTTCCTGAAGCATACAGGACAGAGAAGGAGCGATAAAATCAGCATAGTCTATGCTGGCTCATCTGATCCTGAGTAGCTGAAAACATAGATATGAGGAGAGAATGATTAAGGCAATAGGCTGGCCTCGAGGCTGCGAGAAGTACCCGGCTGGCACCCATGTTGATACGAACACCAAGTCCCTGGGAGAGGAATCCCCCACTGAGAAAAGAATGCCCAGTACTTCCAATTTAGTTATCTCTCTTACAAGTGTAAATCAAGTTCACAACTCCCTTGTAAGAACTGGTCTCACAAAAGACAGACCAGCCCCATTTGGCATGACAGACAAGAAAGAGAAATACGTGACCCCATGAGTATAAAGGTGGTACAGCAGCACACTCTCTTTTGAGTGTCATTCTACCTCTACCTGCTGGTTGGGTTAGGTGTTTGACCTCCCGAGGTTCATATTTTCGTCTTTCCTAGGAATTGAGGGACCGGCCCTGGCCTGACATGCTGGAGTCGAGAGGCACAGAAGGGGGTAAAAATTGTACCTGGATATGGTCCTCTGTCTTAAGTGTACACATAGAAAGAGTAAGCTGTTACTTGGTACCATTATTTCTATTTTTCTACCTTTATCTTTTTTGTAACCATTTTTAAGATCTATATTTTGCTAGTAGTTAAGAAATAGAGCAATAGCCATTGTAACCATATGATTTATAAGTTTCTTTAATAAACCTGTAACTGTTTAAGTTTTAATCTGACTCCTTCAGTTGCTGTAACAGAACCAAGCACAATTTAAAAGAACTTCAGCTGGTCTTAAGGGACAGATATAGGGAGAGCTTGGCCGTTTGGATTTGTGTCACACCCAGGTGGCAGAATCCACTGGGGCACTTCTCAGCCTTCCCCAAGGCTGCCCGCTGCGAAGGAATTACGAATTCTAGCAGCTGAAATCTGAAGTGTAATAAGCTCTTCCTGTACACTTATTGGGGCGCCCATCAACCTCTTCCAGGTTGCCCACTGCAAGGGACCCCGGTCTCAGCAGTTGAAGTCTCGGGTGTATAGCACATACACACTGCCCTGACCGTCGGCTGACACTCCTTCTGATCAGTTCTTATTGGACTCTCTATTCCTCCTTTTAACTCTAACTTCCTCTCCCAATATCAAAAATACACATGCTCTGCAAAAAGAATAAATTCAGAAGTCTGCTGGTTGAAGCTAGGGAGGTCCTACAGCAGGGGTTCCCCTCCTGGGCCCTATAGTCATAACCAATTTGGCATATCGGAGCCCGCTACCAATATTATCATTGTAGACTTATTATGTTAACTTGATAGGTTCGCATACACCAAAGGGCATTCAGATTAAGCACTATAACTCTTTTTGAGCATATCAGTCAGGCTATGTCTACTCTGAAGTGCTATTTCGAGATACCGGAGGTATCCCAAAATAGCTATTCCACGTCTTTTGAGCGTGCCCATTAGTTTGAAATATAACAGGCTTGCTATTCTGACATCCCAGTAAACCTCATTCCATGAGGAGTAAGGGACATTTTGGAATAGCAATTTATTTTGAAATAAATAGACAGTGCCAAAATTCAAAATAACGTATTTCAAAATTAACTTGAAATAAGCTATGCAAATTGCATAGCTCAAATTGCGTAGCTTATTTCGAGCTCCTGGTGCAGTGTAGACATACCCTCAGAGTCCAAGTTTAGAAGCAAAGAAATCATTTTATAAAAGAAAATATGCTTTTTGGAGAACATTAAATTTCCAAAATGTCTTTATAATAAAGATATCTAGCTCCTGTATAGTGCTTTTTGTCAGTAGATCTCAAAGTACTTTATAAAGGAAAACAATATCATTATAGAAACTGGGAATAAAAACAGTTAATTATGCACGGGTGTTTTGGCAATGGAATCCCCATGCACCTCTCTAAAAGAAAATAGATGTATTGCCAGCATGGATTTCTTAATGCTGCCTGATAGTGACAACAGCTAATTAACAACATATAATCAGAGAAATAAAAGCTAAGTGATTTTTGTGTGCACTGCAAGATTATGAGGCTACCTACTTGTATAGACTTTTACTACTAATGTGCTGGGATAATAAACAATCCAATATAATCAATTATCCTTTATTGCTGAGCCTAATGATCTGCTAGGCAAGGTGGAGACAATCGTTATGAGGCCCAAGCCTGTGGTCCTTTGATCCCTAACCATTTTAGGATCCCTTTCTGTGGACTAGCTCAGGAAAAGCAGGGAGTTAAAACCTAGCTCATAAGGGGTGAGAGGAACTGGGGAACAGAAGCAACAAATGAGGGAGTTTTATGAGGGAGTTTAAAGAGACAGTATAACAACTAGATACACCTACAAACATTTATTAAATGTAGGTCAATATACCCCGCCCTCAAAACACAAGACAACAGCCAACCAAGCAAACAAACTCCTGCAAGAATCAGAATAATGCAGGCAGAAGTTCAGCAGCAGAGGGGGGCGCTATCCAGTTTATTGCACTGAATGCATCTGCCCTGTGGACATATGGCACATGCGTGCATTCAGTGCAAGTGGCCCTCAGACTGAGTATGGACTCTCGAGTCCAGAGTGGTTGAATTGAAGCTAAAGCAGACTGTGTGGTACGTAGAGGAGACTTCCAGGACAGTAGAGTAGTCCTAACTGCAGTCTGATAGCCTCTGTGCTGTAGAGGAGGATGAAAGTCTTGGGGCAGGAGAACATCAAGAAGAAGCAGAAGTAATCAGTCCCATAGCTGAGTCCTCTCTCCAGATGGTGCCTGGTACTTTTTCACACTGAGGATCATAGAATCACAGAGCTGGAAGAGACCTCAGGAGGTCATCAAGCCCAGCCCCCTGCCCAAGGCAGGACCAGTCATGATCCATGGGTGTTAAATGTGGGTCAATAGGGATCACAGGAGTGACCTCAAACCTCCTTCTGGCAGCCTGCTGGCCACTACTCACCTAGGACCCATGAAACCTAGCACCAGTTGGAGACTCTGCCCTGCTAGTCCCAAATCAGCTGATCGCCCCCGCTTGCAGCAGGAGCACAAAGTACAGGATGCACAGTTCCGAACAGGGAGGAGCCTATTTGGTTGGTCAGCTTCCTATTCCTGCTGCTGCTACTGCTCGATTTTGTGGCCCCGGATTTTGTGACCGTTGTGATTCTTGCGGTCTGATTTGTAGTTCCAGTCTCCAGTTTGTCTTCTGTTTCTGATCTGCTGTTATCCTGCCCCTCCTGACGCTGAACTCCTGTCTCAGGACTGTGGACTCTGATTCTGAGCACTACGTGTGGCTGTCTACAGCCTGGCTGTCACAGCTTGTTCAGACAAAAAATAATCTGAGAGGACTGAAGCAAGTGTGAGAAGGGGGGGACCCAGCAGTCCCACCACTGCCATTGGAAGCAGCTAATTTGCCTGAATGGGCCCTCTGTTTCAAGGTGGACAATCCAGCCCTGCAGGCCCAAACTGCACATGAGGCAGTTCAGAGTTGACAATACCGCACAGCAAACATGGCCTGTCATGCTTTTCCTGAACAGGGGTCTGCGATGCCCTTGCTCTGCAGTGTCAGAACAATTTGTATCATGGGAGTGCTGAAAGCCATTGACCCAAACTGAAAATCCTGGTTTTGATGGAAACCACTTCTTCACAGCACTCCTGGTTCCAGGGCCCCTGCCTTTGCCCGTTCTGGCGCTTCATGAACCAGTGCCACTTCTGCTTCTGATGCATCCCAAGAATCTGTTTCTGATCAGCAGCCTTGGCAATCAGCTTTCTGACAGGAGACGCATCAGATTGGGCTCCTCCCTTTTCTTGACTATGTGCCTTGTGCTGTCTGCTCTCCCAGCTTGATTTCTGGCATGACTCTTGGCATGTATGGTTCCCATCTTGAGTTCCTCTCCTGCCTCTGACCACCTGACTTTGTGAGTGGAGCAAGAGGAGATTACACATAGATGATTAGGAGTTTTAGTATAGAGTTTTCAGGAAGCAAGTTATAGAGAATCTTATGTGGCTAGTAGGATAAAAATATCCACTTGCACACACTGACATCATAGCATTTCTCAGAATAACACTGTAAAACATTTCCACAGAAAATGTAGTATTGAAAGCTTTGGCAACCAGTGGCTCTATCATAGGCAACTGCTAGGGAGGGACACAAGGGGGGCACCAACCATGTGACCCCCCCCCCCCCCGTGACTGCTCCCCATGCCATCCCTAACCTGGGGGAAGGCCATCCCTAGGAGGATGTGGGGTTTGAGAACCTGCCCTCCCACCACATGCCCTACCTCTTCCTGCCCCCAGCCCACCCTCACTGTACCCTTTTCCCATCCCCCCCACCTTTGCGCCGCCCCATTCCATCCTTTCCTCCAACCCTGTCCCCCCTACCTCTTCTTGCCTCTGTTCTGCCCCAGCCTGCTCCAATTCCACCTCTTCCCCCAAGCCCTGCCTCTGCTCTGCCTCCTCCCTGCCTCTGCTCTGCCCCCAGCCCACCTCTTCCTCCATAGCCCATCCCATGAGTGACCCAGCCTGGGAGACAACGGGGAACCTAGCATCAGCAGCAGGGACCTGTCCGCCCCACTGTGGGAAGCAGAGTGACCCAGCCTGCTCTGCTCTGCTGTTGCTCTGCTTCCCACTGCCAGTGAGTGCAGGGGGCTGTTCCACACCTCTCTCAAGCGCCTCTCCTGAGTGACATGGCTGAGAGTCGGCGTAGTGAAGCAGGCAGGGGCTGAGTCGTTCTGCTTCCCAAAGCACGGTACCCGGGCGATTGTTCCAAACTGTCCAGTGAATGGAATGGTTGGCTGCTGGCCCTTGGTCTCTCCTCCCCACAGCAATAGGGGGTGGGACACATGACCCTTCATACCTCACCACATATTGCCTATGATCTCCTCTCCTTTCTCCAATTTATCAAGCTGAATCTGTATGTTGTGTTCAGTTGCTTCATATTCTCTCCTTTCTTAGAAGCACTTCCCCATAGTTTGTCAAGATAAAGAAGCATGTGATGTCTGTTGAAATGTTGTACACAAACCACGTACTATCAGCCTATGTCTCAGGCTGCATTGTCTATATGGCTTGTGCTCATGAGTTCTTGCTTCAGGGGTATTCTAAGTTTATCTTTTACGAGTTGTGAAGTGTTTTGTGATCCGTATGTTGAAGGGCCTGCCTTCTCTCTGCGAAAATACAGTACTCAGAGAGGTTGTTTTTCCCACTTGTAAATTAGTATAATACTCAGTCTATTGGGACTTCTGTGGTTTTGTTAAACAATAGTCCAAAATGAAAGGAACTCCTTACCCCAGTTGCACTTTTTTTGTGGAACACAGGATCCTCTATTGGGGGATATAATAGCAATATTTCTGACCTGGATGCTCTTTCCAGAGCTCCTGCCTTGTATTCTAGATAACAAAGTGAGCAATAAGTTCATCTCCAAACTATCTCTGCATTTCTTTCCTCAAGGATACTTTTTCAGCTTTGCTGTAATCTCTCAACTTCACCATGAAAACTTAGCTAGATCTTGTGCTTGACCAAAAAACACTCCCCCTTTCTATAGTACTGTACTTTACTAATTGGTTTATTTCACAGACACCCCTCCCCAAAGTTCTTTCCCTATGACGGGAAAGACCCAGATCTCCCTTCTTACTGTTTTCAGTAGAGAGACCTATAGGTATCCTTTCTTCCCTGGCTTCTTCTAGTCCTTCTACCACAACCTGTTCCTTTCTTAGCAGAGATACCTATCTACACCTCCTTCCAGGTCTTATGCTTAAAGGAGAGACTCCCCTAGAAACTTGAGCTCCAACCCAGTCTCCTCTACATCTACACTAAGGAAAAGAGAGATGGTTGTGTACAACCTCCTTTCCTAGCATACCATGAAGCCTACAATGCCCATTCTGAGAACTACATCTCCCAGAATGCCTGTCTTCCGGGCTGGAACAAAAAACAGAACACAGCTGCTCTTGGAGCTCTCTTTAAAGGGTCAGCACACTCTGTTACAACAGTAATACTGGGGGAAATGATCTAGTCTGTCAGTTAGAGTACTGCAGCATATGATTAGACTGATTTATTTATTTCCCGTATTAATGGCTATGCAGGAAAAAGAGCAGGCTTTCTGAGGGCGTGACTAGCACAGAAGAGATTGTCAGCCTTATTGCATTCAGAGCCTCATACAAAGGCAAACTGAAAAAGATTTCCTTAGATCCAGGTTACTGTTTGGAGACAGTAAGAATAAAGATAAAGAGTACAGCCTTCAAAGTTAATTGAACTGTATATTTTAGCAGCTGCATGTTTCTTTAATCATGAAAATATAAACAATTATATTTTCAGGAAGTCTTGATTTTTTACATCATCATCAGAAGTAGACCTGCTAAACCTGTTTAACTGGAAAGAATTGTATCCAGTTGCTGAGGTTTTACTATTGACCACTGTATTCCTACAAACTGAAACATCTCAGAAAATAAGGGAAATTAAAGGAAATTAAAAACCTTGTCCAAGTTCTGTCTGCATGTGTAATGTTGTGTGGCTTAAATATCCTCCTTGGTTAATATGAAAAATTCTTATCAAAAGTAATCCTTTGCTGAGGATGCTGCCATCCATCATCAGGACTTCAGCTTCACTATGAGAAAACACATTTTTACCATTGACAAAATATTCACAAGTAGTCACTCATTTTGGCTATCTTAGTTGTTGGGTGGCCAGTCTGAGACATCTTAGACCTGATTTTCAGACTGGCTGAGCACTCAAGAACTCCTGCTGAAATCAGAAGAAGCCCTCTGAAAGTCAGATGAGTGGAATAAGTCATCCACATTTATCTAGTTTATTGAAATAAATATTAGCTTAAACAATTAAATGACAACTTCCCTTGTTCTTTTATTTTTTCACAAGCCTCTTGCTAGTGAAGACAAATCTCAACTGCTTACTATTTAAATGGAACAGCCATAGGACACAGCAGTGCCAATGCTACAGGAGAAGCATGGTCAAGAAGCAGCTAGATGGATGAGCCACCCCAGCGAAAGTTGACATGCATATGACATTGAGCGGAGTTTGAATATGGAAAAAAAAGAATTACTTAGCAGCGAAGATAAGAAAAACTCTCAGTAAAATTCTACAAACTCAGAGCTTGTAGAAATTTGTTAAATCTACTTGGCACCAGTTAGAACAGTGGTTTTCAAAGTATAGTCTCTGGACCACTAATGGTCCTTGACTGTCTTGCAGGTGGGCCTGGAGCTCACGTCCCCCTCTCCCTTTCTCCACCCCTGCAGCAGAGAACCTGTGCTGATGCTCTAGCCCCGCCCTGCATGGTGAAACACCAGCACTGGCTTCCTGCTGAGGGGAAGCCCGGATCACCTCAGGCTGGATCCAGCTTATGGGGGCAGGAAGTGACTCTGTGCACTGCTACTCCCCCTCCCCCTAGCTGGGGGAATGGCAGTGCAGGAAACCACTCACCTGGAGGCTTTCCCCACAGCTTCCATTGGCCAGAATCCTGGTCAATGGGAATAGAGTAGGTCGGGGCCTGGGAGTGGCAGGAGGAGCAGAGCCAGCTACCTGTCCCCACATCCCCCTAACATACTCCCTTCCTATTGAGACCCCCTCCAGCCTACTCCTGCACCCATTTTGTCATCATGGGTGGTTGGCTGGTGGTTGGCAGAAAGGTATGCATTGAGGAGGGTGGGCCTCAGGCCAAAAAGTTTGAGAACTACTGATCTAGAGCAAAGTTGTAAAAGACCTCGGCCTCACTCCTCTACCTATGATACCTCCTTGCCTCTAACAGGAACAGAAACACAAATATAAATTACCGGGAGGAATAACTAGATTATTTTCATTTTGTATTGCTCATTTTTTGAGGAAGAATGGCTCCTGAGCAAGAGGAGGGTTTTGCACAAAAAGGACTGTCTACACTGCTCTTTTTTGCGCAAAAGCCTCTTGTGCAAAAATGGCTGCTCATTAATTATGCAAATGAAGCACAGTGAGATTCCATGCAGAGCTTCATTTGCATAAGCTTTTCTGCAAGAAGGCTACAGTGTGGACGTAGCCTAAGTGTGCCAGGAGTCCTATGCGAGGAGAGCCCTGTGGTGGGTTATTTGAGGCTGGTGGGATAGAGGGTCAGTCTGTTAGCCAAGTGCCAGTAAGCAAAGCTGAAAACACCATTTTTATTCTATAGGCCAGCTGTTGAATCCAGAGTTCTTCTATATCAGTGTTTTTCAACCTTTTTTTTATAAGTACCCCTTTTAAAAAAATAAGTACCCCCAGTACCTACAGTTTTCATACACACATTTTTTTTCTACCATTGCAACACATTTGTTTAAACAACTTACTTGTAGCCAGACGGGCGATGAAATTTTTGGATGTAAAAAGTACAAAACTAATAAAGCACTGTAAAACTTAGTTGGCCCCCACCAAACCCACCGCATGCAACTA
The DNA here is from genome assembly GCF_049634645.1 of Pelodiscus sinensis. Taxonomy (NCBI): domain Eukaryota; kingdom Metazoa; phylum Chordata; order Testudines; family Trionychidae; genus Pelodiscus; species Pelodiscus sinensis. Next base: position 39,818,411 of record NC_134720.1, on the reverse strand, counting down.
TCCTGCAGTTGCATTAACCCAATGTGTGTGACATTAACCCAGGGGCAGAGATCTGGGGGAAGTGTTCCCTCTGAGGCTATGTCTACACTTGCAGCTTCTTGTGCAAGTACAGCCATTCTTGTGCAAGAACCCACAGAGCATTCACACTGCCCGCCTGCTCTTGTGCAAGGAAATTTACAGTACGGCGTGGTAAGAGAGGGCATCTTGCGCAAGAGCTACGCTCTTTTCTAACAGGTGTAAGCTCTCTTGCGCAAGAGGGCAGTGTGGATGCTCGGCAGGGATTTCTTGTGCAAAAAACCCCTATGGCTAAAATGGCCATCAGCGCTTTCTTGCGCAAGAGAGCGACCACACTGCCATAGATATGTTTGTGCAAAAGCACAGCTTGCACATGGCAGTGTGGATGTGTTCTTGCGCAAGACTTCTTGCACAAGAACTCTTGCTCAAGATGTTCTTGTGCAAGAAACTGCCAGTGTAGACATAGCCTAAGAGTTTCTTCCCATGAGGAAAATGAATTTTGTGTTGTGCACCAGTACTGAGTTCATGTGGCGTGTTTGGTTGTGCCATTATGGCACCCAAGTTATTAATAAAATATCTACCTTTCCACTCTGCTGCCATGTCTCCTCCCCTTGCTCCATCAGCTCCCCTGGTGCCTGCTGCCCCCCCCCTCCCAGCTCCTCACCCTCCTCTGCTGTCCTGACTCCTGCCGTTCTCACTGCCCTCAGCCCTCCTCCAACCTGCCCCCCTCCACCAGCCCTTCTCTCTTCCCTGTGCCCACTCCTCCAGTAGCCCCACTCTGACCTTGTGAGCTCCCCCTCCTCATCCCCTCTTCTAACACCTCACTCTACAAACCTGTTCTGCCTCTCTCCTCTGGTGCTGGTCCCTCCCCTGAAGGTGTCTGCCCTTCTGCTTCACCCTAGAATCCCCTGGCACCTGCACCTTCCCTTACTCCTGTACCCTCCTGGTGCCTCCCCCTTCCCTCACTGCCCCTGCCCCGTTTGCCTTCTTTTCCCCTGATGCCCACGTTCCCCTCACCACCCTCTCCCCCCCCCCCCCGTTCCCCTCATGCCCCTGTGCCCTCACACATGACTTGCTCCATCCCGGCCTTCCTCATGCCCACCCCTTCTTTCAAGCCTTATCCCAGCACCTCCCACTCCAGCCCCCAATGTCTTTACCCTCTCCCCTCCCAGCATCACCCTGTCCCCCCTCCCACTGACACCTCCCCTCCTGCCTTTTTCCTCATTGTCTGCACTTGGCCCCCCTGGCTTTTGTCTTTCCTCTACCCTGTCCCTTTAGTGCCTTCCCCTTTCTTCCCCCTCTCCCCTCCCCCTCCGCACAAGCCCCTTCCTCTCCCAGCCCTCCCCCTCCCTCGTCACGCCCGGGCGTCTCCCCGCTCACTGGTTTGAGCACTCTGCGCATGGCAGCAGTAGCCGGGAAGGGGGAGCTCAGTGAAGGTTGCGTATGGCAGGGACGGGAGGGGGCCAGGGACAAGGGAGAGACACTCTGGGGGGGGGGGGAGGGGGGAGCGCCGGGGTCAACTCCAGCTCCAAATATTGGTGGAGCATGGTCACCATGATCCCATGCAACTCGCTGCCCATGGCTAAGGGTACTGGTACCACTGGTTGAAAAACACTGTTCTATATGACACTGCGCATCATTCATCAGGGGATATTTTCAGAGGTGCATAAGGGAGTTAGGGGTCCAGCAAAATCTCACCACATCTATTTAGTTCTCGTGCACTTTTATTTTTCATAGTGCCTAAAGTTCCCACATACCTATGGGCCATTATGGATACTGCATATTCGCCATGAATTTGCCATATGGAATTTACACGGGTTGTATAGATGCAAAAGTTGTAATTTGTATGTAAGCTCTAGACACCTAGGTGCACGTTTTATTCACACACACACACGGCGTGTGGACTCGAGTTCTCCGCACGCACCCAGAGCCGTGCGAGACGGCAGGGCACGAAACAAATCCCCGGCTCCCTACACCCTTCTCGTGCAACCGCGCCTTGAGAAACCAAAAGCCGCTCTGCTCTTAAAAGTTTCCAACTCTTCTTTCAAGGGCCCGCCCGCACCGCTCTGCCCCAGGACACAGTGGGAGCTGTGTGGCTCCGCCCCAGCCTGGCAAGCCTCCCTGGAGTGTGGAGTCAGGCAGCGCTGGGTACCCCCCTCCAATGCACCGACAGCTCTCAAGACACCTGCTCACACACGCAGACCTACCCTGGGCACAGGTAACCCCCAACTCTTTGGCTAGGGGCGAGGGCACACGGTACGCCTGAGTAATTGAGCTAAACTACTTGGGATTCTGTCTGGCACCAAGTTTCTTCTGCAGCCTCTCCTGGGAATTTATTTCAGCTTCTCTTGAGCCCTCGCTAGATTTTTTTTGCAAACTTTTGACGTGTCTTCCCAATGCTGCTTTCTGCCTCATGGAGTTAAACCTGACTTATCAGCCAGGCAGCTTCCAGACTATCCTTTTATGTGATGGCAGATTGCTCGTGGATAAGTAATTTGTAAAAGAAATAATCTCGTTTACTTAAAACGTATTGTAGCTTCATTGCTACTTTCATAATGCTTTTTCTGCTATTCCCACGCTGTACGAGGCTGTGGTTTGGTTACCGTCTAAATCTAATTTGATCAGCATAATTTAAAGAACCAGGAAATACCAGTCCTAATGTTGGAACTTTGCATATATAATATAACTGTATAGGGCTGCCCCCCTCCCTGCCAAATTGAATTGTTCTTCACCAAACATCAAAAACCAAGTCATTATGGCACTGCTCCCCTTTCCATGTGCCATCTATGTTTCCTTCTCCAAAACCACATTGAAAAAATATTTGGCTTGCAGCACTAAACAGTAAGAGAAAAGGAAGTTAAGTAGAAAAATATTATGCAAAATAGATTGCAACTATTGCAATGTTTAAATTAATATGAAGTGGTTGTATGTGCTGTAATGCCTTTGAACAGTTTGGTACACAATTGGGGCAATGGTTTACTGGCTTCATCTTTAAACAGGACGTTGTACTTGCAACCATTTGCAATTTGGTCTTATCATTAGTTCAGAACTACTTGGGTGTGATCTGCAAAGATGATGAGTGTTGGGAGATCTTGTCCAAACTGTTTGTTTTTTCTGCTAAAGATGACAAACTGTTTTTTTCTTGAGAGAGAGAGAGAGAGAGAGAGCGCATTCAGTGGGTATTTGACTTCATAGCCCTTTGAACCCCTCTGCTAACCACCAGAGCAATTTGACCAGGATCTGGTTCCCTTCTTGTATAATCCAAGTAAACAGTGTTAGCACTGCAGACGTTGTAGTGAGCGCATTCTTGATTATTTAATATTTTGTTAGTAGTAGCTGGAATTACAAAGTCAGGAGAAGTTAAATTTCTTTTAATCCTAATAAAAGTAGTTCATGCTGGCCAGGCATGGTGGGAGTATAGGGAGACTTTGCCTCAAATAACCTTACCTATTAGCAGGTGCTGATTCTGCTGTGAAAATTTCAAGTAGGTTTGGCTGGTTTACTGATCCACCTGGTTTATTATCCCACCAGTAAGTAGGAGAGGTGGAATCCACTCTCAAGCACAGAGAGAGTCTTTGGGGACGAAAGAACCTAACATCAACTACGCCTAAATTCTTTGTCAACGGTGGTGCAACATGTCCAACAGCTTGCAGGATTAAGACCTTTAAGACTGAAATGCAATATTTTGCTCTTGGATATGCTCTTGTTACTCCCACTGAGCCAAATGTTGCTCTCAATTACCCCTGTGCAACCTCATCAAGTGAATTCCATGAGTCTTGCATACACATATCTTTGTCCAAGAGTAGAATTGTACCTTACACAGGTTACGATTTATCCGATTCAGTCCTCTCTGGAGGAGAGTAACTACAACTTGACTTCTGTATCCAAAATACCTTTGTATGCTTCTCTGACACTAATATTTTATAAATAAAGAAACTTCTTGGGCCTTTTCATTTTTACGGTTTGTTTGTGTGTTGTGTTGTTGGGTTCGCCATTTCAGTTTTGAGTTTCCAGTTAGAAAGAAGTGATCTATTAAATATGAGAAGGAATTGCAACTAATGGATCGAATAATAAAATACACACAAGTTGCTTTGCAACAATACTTAAGGAATTTAGGAAACAGGACACTTTGCTTTATTAGAAATTGTTCTCGCATGTAGATACAGTATTCTTGTGAATCTGATTTCATTGTATAGCTGTTTACATGTATGCCTTAATTTGTACACATCTTGAGTCAGCTACTTCCTGAAATGCACACCATATAGTTCCTCTTTACCAGTAAAGAGTGATACACTTTCAGGGAAAACCTTTTAAAAAAAAATCTTGTCATATAATAGAATGATGGATAGAGCTCTACATGGATACAAACTTGGTATCCACATCCGTAAAAATGATGTGCAGGTATCTGCAAATTTGCAGTGTTCTAGATATAAAATTTGTATCCGTATTCAGAAAAATCAGCTGCGGATATCTGCATTGACATCTGTGGATATAAAGCAGATAGCCATGGATTTTCAGGGGTCTAACGACTGAGCGTTACGGAAGCTAACAAAGAAGTTTGCTATTTGGCTGTATGGATGCAGTGATTTTAGATTTTTTTTTCATGTCCCCTTGATTTGTTCTTAAGAGATTTAAATCTTACCGCAGTGCAAGTGTGCCCCATCAGTGGGAATTGCACTTACAGGCATGGAGTTCTGTAGTCATAATGCAGGTAAAGTTCCTGTTGACTTTCAGTGGGAGTTTTGCTTGCAGAGGGGCTTCAGTCTGAGACGCATGTATGCTAGCTGAACTGGACTTTATGGGAGTTTGTACAGCAGCATACAACTAGAGTGAATCCCATGCCCCCTCTTTGGACAAAATCTGCTTCCCTTTCTGGGGAATGCTCCTTTTCAAAGTGCTAATATTATATAAGGAGAGCTTAGTAGAATCTTGCAGGTGGCAAGTTAAGCATTTGAGCTTATACCAATACATTTGAGTTTATACCAAGGGCTGAAGCCCTTGAATTTCTGGCTTGGGCTTCCCCATCTGGAGCATCAGGACTCAGGTGGCTCAGGTTTTTGTCCCCCACACATGGGGTCGTGTAGTAGTTTTTGTTGTGAGAAGGGGGTTGAAATGCAATGAAGTTTGAGAATCCCTGCAACAACCTGTCCTCCTCTGCTCTCATCTGGAAATCCCAGCCCCTGGAATGAAAACCTGTCAATGTGGAACCTGATCAAACATGCTTTACTTACGTTGTTCACATGTGCCTGCCACACAGGACATCTGGTAAATCTTAAATAAATGACCAATGTTCAATCTATGCTGCATAATTGAATATCTGGCATAATCCTGATTTGCAGGATGAGAAAAAGAAAAGGGCTCAGAAGTGATTTCATTGTTAAGGAAGTTTCACCCTATCAAACAAATAATCTGTCTCTGGGCATGCATTGGAAGTACTGTATGATTCCGTTACTTTTTTTTAATTGCATACTTCAGGATCTTATTCTGCTTTGTCTAACCTTTCACACAACTATATGGCTTTAGGTGGGACTGCAAGTGGTAGATCAGAAGAAAATTTGGCCCTTTACTTGTGTTTTTATTTACAGATACTGTGTGGATGGGCATCTTTTAACATTGTGTGTAATAAGACCTAATCATTGTAACTATTGATTGTGTTATCATTTCTGGATCTATCTTTAAATAATGTGCCATCAGGCTGTTAGGACAGCAGTTGCCAACCGATAAGGTGCAAAAGCCGATGAAATGCAGGTTTTTTTCAGCATGTTTTTTGTCTTCAGTTTTTCCCTACCAAAGAGCACTGGGTGGATCAGTTAGGTAAATGGGTGTTACTGAAATGTACACAATCTACTGCACAGTGCAGTATTTACTTAGGTGTCTTGGATAAACACTCATGCTTGATTATTTCCTTTAAAAAGAAAACCTGGAGAAGGCAGTACATTTTGATGTGTCGTCATCTTAGCATATGCACAATGTGTCCCAGAGAGCATATGATCAGGACATCTTGGTCTGCCATGCAAAGTTGAAATGTTCTGTATTTTTTTTCAGTCTCCAATTTTCCCAGATGTGTGGACAGAATTAAGACTAATGGAATATAAAGACATTTAACACAACCAGTGTTATTCTGGGGTTCGTGAAACTGACGTGCTGGTAAGTTAAAATATAAATGGCTTTTTGCAGTTCTGGTTATTTTGTAAATATTTAATTCCTCTGCAGATGTGCCGATATGGCCGCCTCATCTCAAAAAGGATATCTTGGCACTGGAAAAAGTTCAGAAAAGGGCAACAGAAATGATTTTGGGTATGGAATAGCTGCCATATGAGGAAAGATTAATAAAATTGAGGCTTTCCAGATTAGAAAAAAGAAGACTAGGGATGTAAAATCGCATTTAATTTATTAACCGATTTACTGATTAAATGGGGGTGAGCAAGGAGGCTGCTCCAGCCCAGCTGCTTTTGGCCTTGCACATGGCTGCCAACTCCCATACCATGCAGGGTTGGAAGCGGCAGCCCCACATAGGGCTGGCAGAGCCACTGATGCTTCAGGGGCTGCTTCTACATGGGGCTGATGCTTCTGACCCTATGTGTTACCCAGTAAGCATTACCCATTACCTGTTAACATCCCTAAAGAAGGCTAAGAGGGGATATAATAGAGGTCTATAAAATCATGACTGATGTGGAGAAAGTAAATAAGAAAAAGTTATTTACTTGCTCCCATAACAAGAACTAAGGGTCACCAAATGAACTTAATAGGTAGTGGGTTTAGAACAAACAAAAGGAAGTATTTCTTCACACAATACACAGTCAACTGTGGAACTCCTTGCCAGAGGATGTTGTGAAGGCCAGGGCTTTAATGGAGTTCAAAAAAGACTTAGATAAGTTCATGGAGAGTCATGGCTTAGATAAATTCATGACTATTAGCTAAAATGGGCAGGAATGGTGTTCCTGGCCTCTGTTTGTCAGAAGCTGGGAATGGACAATAGGGGATGGATCACTGATGGTTACCTATTGCGTTTATTCCCTCTGGGGCATCTGACATTGGCCACTGCAGGAAGACAGGATACAGGACTAGATGGACCTTTGGTCTGACCCACTCTGGCTGTTTTATGTTCTCTGTACTTCCTCTTCTGTGTGTTCTCGTTCTTTCACAAGGCATGATCTTGCATATTTGAAGTCAATGGGCCTGATTCTCAATCTTGTTCACTAGCCAATTATCCTGTCATAAGATGGGATTTTCAGGTCTCTCCTCCAGCTCGGTCTTCTCTCCTGAGCCTCCGTTCTCTCGTGCCATCTCTCTCTCTCTCTCTCTCTCCCTCCTCCTCCTCCTCCTATTGCCTCCCCCTTGCTCTTTCAGCTCTCCTCCGCCTTCTGCCTCTCTCTCCATCTCTCTCTTTCTCTTCTCCCCCTCCTGCCTCTGACCCTCTCTCTGCTCTCCTCTGTCTCCATCAGAGATGCACCCTCATCCAAGCCCCACTCCCTTGGCGTGTATGTCACCGGCCCGCCCCCCTTCGCCTCCCGCCGAGGTGCTCGGCTGACTTCTGCACTGCTCAGCTGGGCCGCCACGTGGAAGCAAGCGGCGCAAGCAGCCGTTTGGGCCCCGCGCTCCTCATGCAGCACCCCCATGCTGCATGGGGAGCGCGGACCCCAAATGGCCACTTGCGCTCCTTGTTCCCATGCGGCAGCCTGGCTGAGAGGCACAGAAGTCAGCCGAGCGCCACGGCGGGAGGAAACAGCGCTGCCCAGAGGGAACAGCCAGCGTTTCAGTGTTACAGAGTCACAGACATTGGGCTACTATATATATAATGAGAAAAAAGTTGCATCTTGGGGTATCAGGGAGCAAATAATTCTTTTATGTTTTCTTTGCATAGGTGTGAATGAAGAAAACACAAGCAGTGACCATTTATTTATTCTCATTGTCAGTGTTGCCTTTGATAGTATCAGAACCAGTTTATAATCTCCTGTAGGCTTGTGTGCATGTGTGTGCGCTCTCATGTGCCAAGGTTCAAGGCTCTGCTCATGATTCTGTTTGCTGACAGATGTTTAAATCTCCTTGAGAGAAAATATATTTGCAAGCTCCATATGATGGGAGGTGACTACTTCCTCCTATATTTTTTTCTTTTATCTCCTTGGTATGAAGGCTCTTTGTTTCAGAACCCAGTGTTGTGTAGGTGTTTCTTCCATGTGCTTTCTCTTTCACATGGAAGCTTTCTGATAAAAGAAATAACCAGAATTATGTATTTGAGTGAAAATTGCTGCATTTGTCTTAGCTGGATGGCTTTCCCTTCTGTCCTCTTTGCAACTTGAGAGGTTTTTAGGAAGGTCCTCAGGAGCTCGCTGGGACTCGGTGCAGTTTCCTGAGCTCATTCTGGGTCTCTTCAGAACTTTTTGAAAATGAATATAACAGAGCTGTGTTGCCAGCACGAGTGTTTCTCTGTAAGCAGACATGATTTTGGGGATCTCTCTGAATCCTCCTTTTCTGCTGTAGTCACTCCTGTGTATGATTCCTGAAAAGAAGTTGACGTTAAGAAGTGCTGTTGTGGAACAAAATTAACGCTCATCTTCCTTCCTCTTTTCCTAGCCATTGTGCTGCTCATGTAGCAAGACAGTGTTGCATGCATACACGTGCTAGAGGTGTGGCATTACTTGGAATGTCCCAAGCCATAGTGTAGATCTCCAGAGCAGTGTGCATAGAGCTCACTGTAGCACTCCAGGGAAACTGTGTTACCCAGAACTGTTTTTAAAGATAATTCCCCCAAAAGGTGCTAATATGGATTCTCTGGCCCGTTTCAGTAGGGGCCTAAGCTATAGAAGTTGGCCCAAAAGAACCTAACAGAGCTAAACCTGAACAGAGATACTATGGTATCAACTTTTGAGAGAGAATCTTGTGTGGCAGGGTAACCCCACTCCAAAGTCCCAATACCCTGGCTCACTCCTTCATCAGGTAGGCTTTGTACTGCATTACTAGCCCTTGGCAGGGTTTAAGCTCTGGTTCCTCAGTCACCAAGGGCCAGTGCCCCGGGGACAGGCTGTAGGGTTGCCAGGTGTCCGGGTTTGAACTGGACAGTCCAGTGTTTGAGTTTTCTGTTCGGGAAACAAATTGAGAAAATATAAATGTCTGGTGTTTTCTAAATAAGTTGTAATGTAGATTGTGATGTAATATCAAGTGTATCCAGTACTTTTGTTGAAACATCTGGCAACCTTAACAGCCTAGGCTGCCGAAACAGTCCTTTCCAGCTCTCAGCTGGGGTTTCAGGCTGCCCAAAAAAGGTGGGCCTAAAACCCCTGTTTGGAGCACCTCACACCCACTGTGCTATGGCAATGTTACTGTTACCTTTCTTAGTCTGCTCAGGTCTCCTCTTAGTCTCTCTCCCCCCCTCCCTGCAAGGAGGGCTTCCTTTTAAAGGCTCCATGGCAGCCTCAGGTGAGATCAGCTGGCCTTGGTTAATTAACAGCAGCCCTATCTCCTTTGCTCCTGACTGACTAGGGCTTTTGCTGCCTTACAGCTGCCTTTCTCCCTCTTAGTTGTAGTCCTCCAGCCTGACCCTGTCACACCTGTTTAAAACTGTTCTGGCTTCCATGATTCCCCTATAGATGAAGCTGGGACTCACTCTTGACATGCCCAATATGGTGAATTCATTTCTCAGCACAGCCACTGCCCCTAAAAGCCACCGCAGTGGTCTTTATTTTCACTAACTATAAGATCCAGTTTAAGCGTCACTGTTGCAAAGCCCTTTTTGTAACAGGGCTGTGATGATGTTGGTTAGTCTTCTTCAAATCTGGGTGTGAAAACTACATTCCAGAGTAGGTTGGGTTGGGCTTTGTTTACTTTGTCCTGTTGGATTGTTACCAGTGTGGTACCACCTGATATCAAGGATGGGGGGGGGAGGGTCTCCATTTTGAAGAGCATCCCCCTCCATTTTCACTGCTGTGCCCTCACCCATTCCATACATGGGAGGTCATGCCACTGGAGTCAGGTGACATACGTTCAAGGTGCAGCTTGTGGGAGTGAAGTAATGCTTTCCCTGGACGTAGGAGAACGTCCAGTGTTCTGGGGATGTGGCAGTAGCTACCCAATATGATAACTTACAGGCAATTAGAAAACTGTAATTTTAGCAAGTGCTTGATAAGAAGGAACATGTGGATTAATGAACAAAGCCTGAAGGTTGCACTGGCTTGGCTGTCTCTCCTTCTGTGCTTGACCACAGATCCTAGTGTCAGGAGTGAGTTGGCTTCTGCAGGTACGTGACTTGAGAAACTAAGAATACTGCTGATCCTCCCTGTGGGCCTCCCCCAATATAGGGAACATAGCAGTTATCGGCACATTCCAGATAGACTTGAAAAGGGACAGGTTTGGGGACGGGACGTCCTTTAGCTCACAAAGGGAAAACTGAAATTGTATCAAAACCAGATCAAAGGAAAGCATAACAAGACCAGCCACACTTATTGATAATGGGCAAAGGTTCCAACAATACACTGACTCCAAAGCTCTCCAGAAGAACTGATACAAAGGCAGCAAGGGGGGAAATGTATGTAGTCGAGAAGATGGGCTTATCGGTTAATCGTATATTTGACTACTCTTTTTTTTATATCGGCACTCAATATGCCAGGGGCATAACTACAGGTGGGTCTGAGTGGCCTGTGATTAGCATCATCCAGGCCCACACAAATTGGAGCTGGAATCCCCAAATCCACAAGCTGGGACTCCTGACCCTATCTGGGTGTCCATCAGCCTGGCTACATTGCTCTCCTGCTGGGGCAGCAGTGCATGGCATCCGTCTCCAGCCCCAGCACTCACCCCACAGGCAGTCTGGGCGGGGCTAGCACTGGGGCTGGAAACTGGGGCAGCAGTGCATAGCACCAGCAGAAGAGTGATGCATCATGGCTGGCAGACACCAAGCTGGAGTTGGGAGGGGTGAGTGGAGCTTAAGTCCAAGTGGGGCCCCTCTCTGCTCCATGGGTGCAGCCCATATCCTGGGTGCCTCTGAGCAGTCAGGTGGAGGGAGGCAGGTCCCCCCTCGCTTCTGCCCTCTTTTGCGATGGCACCACATCCCTCCTGCATCCCCTTCCCTTTCTACCCCTGTTTAGCACCATATCCTTTCTGTCACCTCGCGGGCATTTGATCTCTCCTGCATATTAGGGCTGTTAAATATCGGTTAACTGAATAGTCGATTAACTTCATGAATCCTTATCAGTTAGTCAACTATTCTACAGTTCCTGGGGGCAGGGCTGGCAGCCATTTTGCTCTGGCCTCACTCCCGAGGAGCCCCCTGCCACTCCACGCTGCTGCTGCTGTATCAGAGGCAGCAAGGTGGGTTGCCAGGTGGGAGCTGGTCCATGACAGGAGCTAGTTTAAAACATCAGCTCCCCTTGCAGACCAGCTGCCTGTTGCCCAGTGCTGCTGCCTCTGATAAAAGGCACGGGGTGGCAGCAGTCACTGTTTTGCAGGGGCGGGGGGCCGGATCTGAGCTCTCGGACCTGGCGTGAGCTGGAATTGACCTGGGCTACCTGTCTTCCTGATTCCTAATACACTTTAAATGCAGAGCTGCAGCAGGGGTAGGTCCCGGACCCTTTGTGAGCCAGGCTGCTGGCCAGCCTGCTTAAAAATTTACAGGCAGGGTGGGGACAGGGAAGTTCATGTAGTCTATAGCACTCATCTATAAGCTTTTGCTTATCGGTTAATCAATTGCCCTGTTACGTCTCCACTGCAAATCTGATCCTCCCTGCCTCCAATTGTTCCTGCCCCTTCCCAGGGCCTTCCATCCCTTCCCCCTACCCTCCATTATTGTCCACCCACCTGAAAGCTGGGATCCATCCACTTTTCCTGTCCTAGCTACATGATTGTAGCTCCTCCCCTTCTGAAATTATACCTTGAGGTTAAGCCTAGAAAAAAGGAAGAATGCACCAAAATATATGCAAAAGCAGCACACAACTACAAAGCCTAAGTGATCAAATGTAAAAGAAGACACATGGATAATATGGAGGAAGAACATAATGGAAAATGCCCCAAACATGGGATCATATGCAATAACTGAGGGAGGAGAAATCATTATGCCAAAGTTTGCAGACAAGAAAAATGAAAAAACAAAAATGTGCCATGTTGAGGAATCACACAATTGAAAACAAACAAAGAAACCTAAACCTACTAAAACTAGACACTTCCCCTGGGGGAAGGTTGAGCGATCAAACAACACGGAACAGATACCGTCACTACTGGAAAGCACGCTGATGCTGTAAGTGATAAGTGCCGTGTTAGAATAGAATATCTGAGAACAGAAATTCTTTCAAGAATATATTGGAGCTATTCTGGAATAGAAGACCATAGTTGGAAGGTCAGAGATGCCATATACTAGCCAAATATGACCAAAGATATCACAGAACTCTTGAGCAGTTGTGATACCTGTGGGGAATGCAGGTCAAGCAGTATAAAGAGAAATGAAATTATGCAGCATTCCCAACAGACCTTGGAACAAAGTAGGATTAGACCCTTCCATTACAAACCACAGGGTCTAATTACTGTACTTCTGGGAATTGGATGAGCTGTCAGATTCTACCTCAGTGACCGTCATTGACAAATCAGTACAGCTTTTCAGCAGTGTCCTAAACCATGTAGTTACACACAACCAATGCCAGTTCATTTGCAGTGAGTTTGTGCATATTATCCAGGAATGAGAATTCAGTCATATCACATCATCATTATACTACAGCTGGTCAAATGGAAAAGCCAAATTAGCAGCTCAAATTGTTGAGTCTCCATTAGAGTGAGCTGCAAAATGCAGAGAAAATACTCAGCATTCTTGAATGGAGAAAGTGTCTTGCAGAAGATATGACGAGCAAGCAGCCTGGTACAATGTTTGAGGTCAAGAAGCCCACTTCCCTTGGTGCCACCACATTACTACAACCAACAGTGGTAACAGATGAAAAAAGGAAGAGGCAAAGCCTACTAAACTTGACCAGCTACAAGATCCTACTAAACTTGTCAGGATGAAACTCTTTCCTCAGAACGGATCACGTACCTGGAAGCAAACTACATAGATTGAATAGACAAATCCTTGTTCATATTATACAGCAGGGAGGGGTATATATGACACCAAAATCAGAAGTACATTCATCCACTGTGTACATTGGAGAAAACCAGGAAGTGAAAAATTGTGAAATAGGCACGCCACTGAGACTTGCTCAGCAGGACATGGAAGAAACACAGGTCAACAAGCCACCAATAGATATTGGAACAGACTCTCAGAACACACTCCTACCAAAAGCACCAAGTGCAAAAGAATCTCCCTTTCTCCTAAGAGAGACTCTCTCTCTCACTCTAGCATCAAAACCACTTGCAAGATAGACACACAACTTACTTGCTCTTTCATGCCTTAGTATTATACAATCTGAAACACTGAGGGAAAATGCTTTAGTTGCAAAAAAGCTTAAAGCTAAGCTAAAAAAGTTGATTTGTTACATATAAATAATATAGACTTTAAGGGAGCTTCATACAGGTTGAGCCTCTCCCATATGGCACCCTTTGGACCTGACTGATGCCAAATCAGAGAATTTGCTGAACCATGGGAGGTCAGTATTGTCTGGCAGTGTTACCAACACTTCCAGTGCTCATTAGGCTCTTGGAAGACATGTAGGGGTAAGTTAGAGCTAAATAACAGCGCAGGACTCTGAGAGCCAAGACTGGTGCTGTAAACAAACTGTGTGTGACATAGGAAGCTTTGCCACACCCATAATAAGTGAACATCCAGATAACTAAAATCATTCTGGACCACAGAAGTTTTCAGACCAGAGTGCCACACTAGAGAGGTTCAGCCTGTAGCATGTTAAGTATTGTGGCAGGACGTTGCCCTGTACTGGCCCTTTAAGGGGCTGAGACCTGGAGTCAGGAGGAAGCCCAGCTGGAGGCCATATACAGCAGTTCCTGGGAGGAGGAGAGAGACCTGCCTGCCTGCAATGAGAGAGGCTTCAGCATAGCAAACCTAGGCTACCAGGCCTGAGGCCCAGAGCTGCAAGGAGGCAGTTAGGGAGGTTGGGGCTCGCATGGAGGCAGCCCTAAAAGGCTGGGCTGCAAGGAGGCAGCTGTGGTAGACTGGGGGAGTTCGAGCCAGGGAAGCCTCAGGCCATAAGTCCACAAGACAGGGTTGCAGGAGGCAACTGGGCAGGCAGAGTGGTAGAAGAACTGAGGATCCTAGGAAGTGGGGAGGACCCTGGAGGAGGAGCAGAGGAAAAACAATGACTCTCCCCCTCGCCCCCGGAAGGGGGCGCGGATCAAGACCGGAGTGGTCACTACCGGAGGGCAGTGCCCTAAAGAAAACACCTCACCCAAAGGGGGCGTGTCGGCGTCGGAGCAGCAGGTTACTTCCCCAAAAGCCACCCTGAGGGAAGAAGCCGTGGAAGTGAGTTGAACCCGCTACAGTATGTAAACAGGTTATGATACTCAAGTTCAATTTTGCTATCTCAAATGAATGTGACAAAAGGGATGTTACAATAAATAGTCAGCTTCCATATAGGGAGCACTGTAGTATGATGATGTATAAGAACTTATTGAATTCTACTGTTAGGAAGTGCTTGAAGTTGGCATGGATTGAGGAACAAAGGTTGAATGCCACCCCCTACTTGCTCTCTCTCTTTTTATGTACACCAAATGTGGTTGCGACAATGGGAGTTGTGTTATGAAGAGACCATCGGTGACTTACGTATGTCTTCTACCCCGTTCTGATTCTTAAGAGCATCCACAGATAGAACCCAGCCTGGGTTGTTTTTTTTTTTTTAAATTGTTCTTGTGGGACCAGAGAGGAGAGAATTTGCATCCTTGTTCATATCCCGATCTTTCCTCCAACCTCGCCTCTCTCCAACTCTTGCCTAACTACCCAGAGAGACTCTTGTATATTTCAAAAACAGAATAGCAGCCAAAGCGGTGCAAGCGGAGACTGCTTCAGTCCCCGTTTGCAGTTTCCACTGTGCCTCCTCCTTTGGTCCCCGTGGAAGCGGTGCTGGGGGGAACCGGCTTCCCTCCCCCCCAGCTGGCTTCCCTATGCATACCGGGAGCCTGGCTTCCCTCCCCCCCCAGCACCAGTTCCTGCTCTTTCCCTCCCTCCCCCTTGCTGCCTTTCTCTGATAGAGGCAACAAGGGGGGAAAGCAACTAGTCGCATCACTAGTCGACTATACGATAAGCTTGTGCATATTGGATAGTTGACTAGATGACTAGTTTCTTACATCCCTCATCTGTAGCTGTGAGATGCTGATTCAGGACATGATGGCTGCATTATATATCAACACTAGGATTTCAATAATGCCTTCTTATCGAAGCCTTTGGATCATCAATCATCAAGTGATCCCTCTTCTGTCATTTATAACTAGCTGTGTAGGCTATAGCTTGACACAGTGGCAATGTATATCTTTCCTAGATTCAGCACTGCAAAAATTACCCAATTACTTATCCAGTCAGATAATTATTGGATAATATCAGAATAGTTCAGCTACTTGTAGTCCATATGAGCTGTAATGGACAATCCAGGAAATGCATAATTAGCAGGTTTAATGAACTGGAGGTTACCATGGTTTCGAAGCACTGCTGTAAGAGGAAGCAAGGGAAACGCAGCCTTAACTAAACCAAATCCTGCCTTTACTACCCACTTTAAACTTCTGCTGAAGTCAGTGTGAACTGAGGACTTTTGGAGCATGCAGCCCATAGGAGTCAAGTGCCACCGGAGGAACCTTTGAGAATACAGCTGCTCTGGTCAACCGGCCCAATGCACGGTGCTCTGGAGATAACAGGCTCGTTTGCTGTGCTCTGTGCACATACATCTCTCTCGTTGCTGCTCTTTGGATCATATGCCTGCTCGCAGCTCTTGAAAGAGCTGCCTCCTGCACTGGAGAGCTAAGTGTATATCTACACAGCAATTAGGCACCCATGGCTGGCCTGTGCCAGCCTACGGTATTGTTACATTATGATGTTTGGACTCGGGCTGCAGCCTGAGCTGTGGGATCTTCCCACCTCACCAGATGCTTGAGCCCAAACTGAATGTCTACCCCACAGCTGAATAGCCTAAGCCCTGTGAGTCAGAGTCAGCAGGCATGGGCCAGCCACCACAGTTTTTTAATTGCAGGGTAGAAATATCCTAAGTGAGACTGGGGAGGGAAAGGAATCCTTTTCCAATCCAATGGCTTGGCATGAAGCGGTTGCCTGGCTGCACCACTCCCACTGCTCCAGTCCATGTTTTGTGTAGCAGCCATGTGCAGCCCCACATGGAGGATTCTCCCTGGGACTTACACTGTAGCACATTCATTGTCTGTTGTTCCACTCCAGCCGCCCCTATCTTCTCCACTCTGCGCAGTCTGAGAGAGAGTCGCTACAGAGCAGAGTGGGTATGGATGGGGTTGTTTGCAGTGCATAGACTCTCCATGGCCTCCTCAATCTGGGCCACTGGACCTAGAGTGCCTTCGCCATCCTTGGAGAGACTTCAACAAATGAGAGTTCAGCAAAAGGAGAGGATAATATTTCAAATGATCTTACTATGATTTGGGCCTAATGGAAAGGGAGAGGGGAAAGAGCAAGGAATCTGCAAAGGCACAAGATGTAAGTTTGGTAGGGGTGTCATTCTGAATTCATTTCAGGGAAATGCTGCAGTATTTTTAGTTTCTTCATCCAAATCACCTTGGGCCGAAATCCCGAGCTCTGACTCTTGCGGGTGAGCCATTACTCATGTGAGTAGTCCCAAAGGTTAGGTCTGTAAGTATTTCGGAGGGTGAAGAAGGGTTCTGTGATCTGGCCCTTTTTGTTAACTTTTGGGTGGCTCTACAAGCTAATGGGAAGTAGGGATGTGAATGTGTAATCGATTACACGGTTAACCAGTGAGCCTGGGCTCATCTGTTAACATTCACAGTTACATGCAGGCTCCCGGTATGCATAGGGAGCTGGCTTAAAAGCTGGCTCCCTGCACACACATTGCTTCCGGGGCACTGATTGCCACTCTGTGTGTAACTACTGACATTTTCAGCTGTTACGTGGTTACTTAATTACACACGTTTTAACATCCCTAGTGGAAGGAAGATACAGTGGCTAGGATATTAATCTGAGACTTGGGAAAAGTGGGTTCATTTCCTCACTCTGCCACAGACTTGATGTGTGAACTTGGGCAAGTTACTTAATCTCTCTGTGCCTCAGTTCCCCATCTGTACCTTGGGGGTCATAGCACTTCCCAACCTCACAAGTAAATATGTTAAAAATTGTGAGGGCCTCAGATACTGTGAAGCGCTTTAAAGTCTAACAAGATGGTTTAATAGGTGATGAGCTTTCGTGGGCCAGACCCACTTCCTCAGATCATATTCTGGAAGAGAATTGACATGACCATATAGACCAAAGGAATACAATGAAAAAAGTGAGCACATTATTAAACTGACAAATGAGAATTAGTACAGAAGGTGGGTGGAGTGGGGGGGAGGGAGGGAATAGCTATTTGAGTCAATGAATGGCTAATCAAGGGTAATAAGCCATTCATTGACTCAAATAGCTATTCCCTCCTTCCCTCCCCCTCACCCCAACTTCTGTACTAAATTTCATTTGTCAGTTTAATAATGTGTTCACTTTTTTCATTGTATTCCTTTGGTATATATGGTCATGCCCAGGGCTCGCCAACTGTGCTGTCCGGCGATCTGCGCATGCGCAGATCGCCTGAACCAGGCTCTTCCGGGTTACAGTCTACTTGCCACGGGTGAGTAGATTGTATAATTTGTCAAGCCCTGGTCATGCCAATTCTCTTCCAGAATATGATCTGAAGAAGTGGGTCTGGCCCACGAAAGCTCATCACCTATTAAACCATCTTGTTAGTCTTTAAAGTGCCATGTAGTTTTTCCTTTTGTTTTAGCAAGATCAGACTAACACGGCTACTCCTATTACTATTCAGATACTGTGGTAATGGAAGAGGGTCATGTGAGAGTGTGAGAGATTTGTTGACTCCGCTCAAACCCATTCTTACTGTTAGTTTATTATCCTACTGTCACCCTTACAATCACCATAATAAAATGCTTTTTCATGGAGCATTTTATGTATGAGAGGAGGGAGCTTTTTACATTTGCTTTTTACAAACTGCAGAGCCTGTACTTCACTAGAGTTGCATGCATTGCAGCAGAACACCTTGTTGCTTGTTAAGCTATGCTTTGTCTTTGGACATTTGCTGTGCCCCTCGCAGCTATGAAGGCCGCATCCCCTCTAATTTGGTAACGTGGCCCTGCCTTTTCCAAAGGGATTAGTTTTTTCCTCATTTCATTTGATGGTGATTGGTTATCTGTTGTTACAGCATGGAATGTGAATAAGGAAACAACCAGATGGTGGCATCCTGTTTTTATATAATGATGCAAGTGTGAGCAGATTGCCAAGGAAAACACTTTCTTTTCTCCATCCAAAGGCTACTTGGGCGTGAGAAAATAATCACAAGGGAATTATCTGGAATAAACATTCAGCAGTGCATGTAATTTCTTCCTCTTGGTGCTATCACCTGGATTCTTCATTGTGCTTTGCAAACACAGCTTGCAGAGAGCAGTGCAGGAGACACACTGCATTAAGGGGAGGTGAGGAGAAAAACAGCACCTTAAATCTTCTTCCACGCCTGGTGCCGTCATGAAAACACTCAGAATCAAGCCCAAAATCTTTGGCTTTAATGTATTTCGTTACAAGTAGGGCATTGAAAAGAATTTTCAATGCCAATTTGCCATGTGGAGTTGGATATATTTAAAATATGTAGGATAAACGCATAATCAAGTGGAGTTTTTGCCCTGCTCTGAACAGGATACACACCCTGTATACATCTTTATTACAGCTAGCTGCACAACATGGCTTTTTTTTCTGCAGCAATTAAAGAGAATGTAGTGTTTGGTAACATGTCACATAGAAAAAAAAATCAACTTTTTGACAAAACTAATATTTGGCCCAAACCATAAACATTTCAGTTCTGAAATGCTGCTGTGGTATCTCATGGCAGTTGTAGCTGGGATGGGATGTGTTATGTTCCCAGCCTCTTCTGTGTATGGCACTATGTGGGTGAAATGCATCTCTCACGAGGCATCACAGGACTACAGGGTGGATTGATGCTGTAGCAGTGAACTGACCGGATAATTTATCAGGTCTAGTGAAGACCCGAGTAATTAGTGGTTGATTTAGTGGATGTCAACTCCAGCATTCCATCGGAACGAGGTGAGCAATAGGAGTCAGCAGGAGAGTTTTTCCTTTCAATCCAGCACAGTGTGGCCCCCATGATGAGTAGACTTCGACTTCAGTTACACTACTAACATAATTCAAATTGCGTAGCTTAGACCGACTCGTCCTCATAGTGTAAGCCTGCCCTAAGTCTCTCCTTAGGGTGAGGGGAAATGTGGTGCATCATGGGAAATGTAGTCTGGCTGGGAGTCCCATTAATAAAAGAGAGCGAGGACATGAGGAAACCAAACATCATTTCCCATGAGGTATCACATCAGGATAACCAAATTAAAGTATTTTGAGATTTGTGTGCTTGCTTTTTCTCTGAAAAAAAAAATGAAATGTTCTCTGGAAGGCAGACACTTTTTTGAAAAATGTAGTTTTGTCAAACTCAATATGAATGAAGAGAACAGGAAATCGTCAAGTGATCCCTCTTCTGTCACCCATTCCCACCTTCTGACAAACAGAGGCTAGGGACACCATTCTTCTCATTCTGGCTAATCGCCCTTAATGGATTTAACCTCCGTGAATTTATCTAGCTGTCTTTTGAATCCTGTTATAGTCTCGGCCTTCACATCATCCGCTGGGAAGGAAATACACAGGTTGACTGTGCATTGTGTGAAGAAATACTTCCTTCAGACAACCTATTCAAATACTTCCCTTTAAAAATATCTGGGTGAGGTTCACTGAGGGACAAATTTTCTGTTCCTAGTCAAGAACAAATTGATTTCTTAACACAGCCTGCTGTGCAAGCAAAGTGGTTTTCAGTGGGAGATATGCATACTCCCAGGGATATGCAGATGTCCATGAGCACCCGATCCACCTGGCATCCGATCCCCAGATAGACATGCAGCAGTGCAAAGGGTGAGGAGGGTAGGCTGGAGCCAATACGCACAGGGAGCTGGCTTTCAAGCCAGTTTCCTGTGCGTATCAGCTCCCGTGGACCTTCCTACCCCATCCTTACTGCAATCTACAGAGGCAGCACTGGGAAGGGGATGGTGGGAGTCAGTGCTGGGGGGACCTGGCATAAAAACTTGTCTCTTCCCCCCCCCCCCTTTCGCCTCCCAGGACCAGCTCCCTGGTGACACCCACCACCACCACCACCACACACACTGCCACCTCTCTCAAGCAGCAGCACAGGGATCAGGGGAGGCTGTTCAGCAGCAGCAGCCCCTGTCTGTGCGGGGGGAGGGGTGTGGTCTGAGCTCCCAATAGATAGAGGCTACTTCATGCAGGGGCTGCTGCTGCCTTGGAATAGCCTCTGTCTGTGGTCAGGTCAGACCACCCGCAGATGGAGGCTGCTGCCTCTGCATCAGAGGAAGCAGTGTGGGGCGGCAGACAGCCAGTCTGCATGGGGAGCTAGTTTTTTAAACTGGCTCCCCTCGCAGTCTGCTACCCTGCACTCTGGTACAGAAGCAGCAGTACGAGGTGGTAGGCGGCTCCCTGGGAGTAAGCCAAAAGCGCACTGACTGCTGGCCTGGCCTCTGGGGTCTATCGAATAGTCTATCGTGTAACTGCTAAAATTTCATGCGGTTACGTGACTATTCAGTTACACGATATATAACATCCTTATTGCTGTGTTTGATTTTGTAGACAAGTAGTTTTTAAGTAAGGTGAAACTTGGGGTAACAGCACTCCAGAAAAGGGCAGAGTAGTTGGGAAAGGTTGTTAGTCACTGCTCACAGTTAAGAGCCTTGAAGGCTAATTAGCGGGCCACACTGGTTTCTAGCTTTGCTTTGTTTTGTATGCAGAGAGGGAGAAAGCCTCTTTATAGACAAACTGGAAAGCATTCAGAAAGGTGCTACAAGAACAAAGAGAGGACTAGAAAACCTGCCTTACACTGAGATGCTAACAAAGCTCTATCTAGATGCTAAGGGGTGGTGACTTGATCACTAGAACCCTGCAGATTTTCAGATCTTCACATCCATTGCAGGTCCAGCATTTTTGCAGATACTGCTGCTGCTGCAGATACGAACTTTGTATCTAGAACTCTGCAAATTTGTGGAACTCTGTGGGTATCCACAGACCATTTTTGCAGATGCGGACACCAATTTTGCATCTGTGTAGGCAATCTGCAAGGAGTTACATGGGAAAGAAATTTCTGATGACAGAGGGCTCTAATCTAGCAGAAAAATTAATGAAGAGAACCAGTGGTTGGAAGCTGAAGCTAGCTAAATTCAGATTAGACGTGAGACTCAGGTTGTAATAGTGAGGACAGTTAACTCCTGGAACACCTTCCCAAGGGATGTGGATTAATCATGTACAATCAAAACTACCTGTCTTTCTACAAGAGATGCTGTAACTAACAGAGGTTATGGGGCTGATGCAAAATCACTAGGTAAAGTTCTGTGGCTTGTGCTGTGCAGGAGTTCAGAGTAAATGGTCATAAATTATGAAGCCATTGCCAGCATTTCTTGTTATGCTGCCACCAGGTGGTGCTGCTGTTTCCTTCTTCACCTGGTGTGAAGCAGACTTCCTGTAAGGCAGTGGTTCTCAACCTATTTGTGACTGTATTTTCTGGCTTGAGAACCACAGTGCCCCTCACCTGACTCCCCCTACCCTCAAACGCACATCCCTATGCACGGTGCCCTCCACCCAGAGACCTCACCATTACAGAGAATGGGGCCAGGAGGTGGTATGTGGGGTAGGTAGCAGAGACCTCAACCCTGAATACCACTGCACAGGGATCTCCAACCCTGACCCCAACGTGATCCTGACTTGCTAGGCCAGGAGACAGCCAGCATGTTGGATTCCTCTATGCAGGGCCAGGGGGCAGCCGGCTCCCTGGAGCCCACCAGGCTGGATGGTGGGCAACAGCCCAGACTCCCACCCTGCCAGGCTAGGTGGCAACCTGGACTCTGACACCTCTGCACGTGGCCAGGAGAGCATCCAGCAGGTCAGAACCCCACTCTGCTAGGCCAGGGGGGCAGCCAAAAGCCAGGGCCCTGGAACTCATACCTGAGATCCCAGAGCATCAGCCAGCAGGAGGGACCCCGGACCCACTCATGTGGGACTGAGGGGCAGCTAGAGCCCTGGAGCTTGCTGGGCCAGGTGGCAACCTGGACTCTAATTCTTCTGAGGGTGGCAGGGTGGTAGACCAGACTCTGACCCCATCACGTGGGGCCAAGGGGCAGCCAGCAGTCAAGATTCTGACTGTTGTATGGCACAGCTGGGACCCAGGAACCCCCATGCATGGGAGCTTGGGGAAAGCCACGAATCTGGAGACCTCAGCGCAACAGGGTCACAGGAACCCAGGCTTTAGCACACAGCTGAGCTGGGCCACTGCTATGTGTTAAATTGGCTGCATGCGACCCGCGGGCCACAGGTTGAGAACTGCGGTGGTAAGATGACTAACACATGAAACAAGATGGGGTTCTTCACTTCATTATGAGGCATGGGCTCCCCCCCCCCCACACATTTTTTATATGATCAGTTCAAGTCTTACCTACTGATATCGGGACAGGACCAATATTAAAATAACATCACAAATCGCGAGAGTGAAAATTGAACATTTAAGAATAGAAGTCCCGTTAAGTCAGGTTGATCAAACCATTTTTGTTTAACTCCTATTTCACTCAGATGCCTAGCAGACACTTGAGAGTGATGATGTTAAAGTATTGGCGCTCTCAGATTGTCAGTCACTGAAGGAGAGCTCACAAGTGGGAGTAGCAACAATTTAAAATAATTATTAATAAAACAGTAGGACTCTTCATCTCTCAATAGAGTTCCACAGCATGATGAGAGAAGATCAGACTAGATGTTCCTGATATGTCTAAAGGTGAATCGCAAGCAGAGGAAAATGTTAAGACAAACAAACCCCAAGCATGGAGGCCTTCATCAAGCATGATAAAGAAACTGGTTGAGGTGTGAACCCAATTTAAAAAACAAACAAACACCTCTTTGCATGCCACCTTGAAGGCCTTATCTATACACATAATTTGTACTGTAAGTATAATTAAAGCGGTACAACTCCTCTTGTGTGGACACAGTTAGTGATATTGATATAAATGGGTCTTATACTGGTATAGCTTGTTCTTCCCATAAATAGCAATACAGTAATTCCTCATTTAACACTATAGATATATTTCAGAAAATGATTGTGTTAAGTGAAAACGTGTTATGCGGGGTCAGTTTTCCCATTGAAAATAATGGAAAAGGTGGGGGTTGCGTTTCAAGCGGTGGTGTCTGTTGGGACAGGGACCTAAGGTTAGGGGAGAAAGGGGACTGGGTTACAGCAGGAAGGGGAGGTGTTTGGCTCTGGGGAAGGGAAGGGGAGGAGAGGGAAGGGGGATTGGGTTATTAGTATGCACTGTCTGATAAGAGGGAGGTTGCCGGGGAACTGCATGGCGAGCGGCGAACCCTCTGCTGCTTTGCAGGGAGGCAGGTGAAGCCCTGCGCAGCTGCCGGCAATTGGCCAGCTGGGGAAATCGTGTTATTCCAGGAAAAGTCGTGTAATTAAAAAAAGTTCCCTCAAAAAAAAATCATGCTATCATGAAAACCTGTTAAGCAGGCACATGTTAAATGAGGAATTACTGTATGCCAGAGTGGAGTAAGGTGCCTTTGTAACAGCATAACTGCTTCAGTACTAGAGGTTTTGACGTAGTTCTACCATGGCCCATAATGCCAGCCTCCAATATCCTCTCGTTACATTTCCCCACATGCATGTTTGTCTTTTCTGCCATGTGCTCTCCAATAGTCAAGAGGAACTCCCTGTCAACATCTATAAAGCTACTTCATTATCATCCTTCAAATGAGGCAGCTTTTGTGCAGAGACTACTGACCAATAGCGTCTCATCGTTTTCTTGTACACCTGTGTCTGTGTAGATCTCTCTGTTCTCTCTTGTTACACTTAGGCTACGTCTAGACTACAGGGTGTGTTTTTTTTTAAAAGTGGCCTTTTTTTTTTTTTTTTTGAAAAAACGTCACCTGCATCTAGGCTGCAGCCGCGTCCTTTTGAAATTAAATCAAAAGAACGTGGCGGTTTTTTCGACAGCAGTAAACCTAATTTTATGAGGAAGAATGCCTTTTTTTTCAAAAGAGCTCTTTCGAAAAAAGGCGTTCTTGAATGCAAACAGGGCTTTTTTTTTTTAAAGAGATCATCCAGATTGTCTGGGTGTTCTCCTTTGAAAAAGTGGATCGCTTTTTCAAAAAATGTTGTGGCTGTCTAGACGATCTCTTTCGAAAGAAGCTTTTTCAAAAGATTATTTTGAAAAAGTTTCTTTCGAAAGAAGCACATAGTCTAGACGTACCCTTAGGCTGTAAGCCTGCGGAGCAGGGATCATCTTTTTATTCTGTGTTTGTTCAGCGCTATTGTAGTATAATTGGATCCAAGTACAGTCAGTCCCCGGATTACGTACAAGATAGGGACTGTAGGTTTGTTCTTAAGCTGAATTTGTATGTAAGTCGGAACTGGTACATATTGTAGGGGAAACTCTAGCCAAACATTTCTCCAGAGCTCAGTTTTATTCTCCCACACCTCACTTCCCTCAGTCCTTTATTCTCAAGCTGAGGTGTCTGCTGAGAAAAGCCGCTCCGCGTCTCCCTGGTCTGCTGGGGGGAAAAAGCTAGTGCGGGGTTGCCTCACCCCGTTTGTGAGTAGGGATCCGATGTAAGTCGGATCCATGTAACCCGGGGACTGCCTGTGGATGATTAGGACTCCAAAGTGCTATGGTAACACACCATTATAAAAATGTGCGTAGACCAAACAAGGGCCAGATTCATCCCAACTGTGATGCCACTGAAGCCAGTGAGGAATCTGGCCAATTTGTTTTGTCTTCTGCAGAACTAGTGCTATTTGCCCAATAGCGACTGTGGAAAACTTTCTCTCACATCTCTTCTTCCTGGAAGTTCAATTACAGAATTACAAGAACCTAAGATTAGGTGTTCTTGACAGCTCCCAGACTCAAGCTTATGTGCAGGTCCCTGAGCTGCAGCTAATAATAGTAAAACTTAGCATTTGTATGGAATCATCCATCTAAACATCTCAAAAGTACTTGAACTGATAAAGCTTCACAACACCCATTTGAGATTGTTATTACAGACAGAGATCCAGAGAGGCTAAATTACTTGCTCAAATCTGTCTGTGTTGAGACAGTGAGTTTGCACTTCCTCCACTGGAAGTCCTGTCCCAATTATTAATTTGTGTTATAAGATCACGCCTAGGCACATTTAGATTGGAGTTCCATGGCCTTGTCTAAATGCACAGTAAAGACAGTGTCTACCCGCAAAGAATGTTGTCTGCTGGGCTCTGAGCCATAGACAACACTGTGTTCTGCCAAAGGAAGCAGAGATGGATTGCTGCTTGTATAATGCCTGTATTGCAAGGAGATCATTTGAGAGGCCTTTAAAAAAACTGTTGTGATCAAGATTAATATGAATACCTCACTTTCTCATACGCACAGGCTTTCACATGATTAGTCAGTGGAAAATTTAAAAGAGAAGAAAAAGAATTAATCAGAATTAATAATCAATTAGTATTATATTAATATCAATCCTTTGCATTTTCAGAATATTGCATCTTCAATGCAAGTGTGACCCTTGTATGACACATCTACACCGCTTTGCCGCTGCCCTGTGCTATAGGTGAGTGTTGATTCATATAAAAAGTTATGTATCCGCAGTGTTCCCTCTAAGGTGCGTGGCAGTACAGCTTCACAGGTGATTAATTTGTCCTGCCTAGTCACAGGCTCAGGTTTCACTCACAGAGCTGACTGACTGAGCGGGGCTGATTAATCACCTGTGAAGCTGTGCTGCCAGGCAGTTTACAGGGAACACTGTGTAGCAGTTTGAGGATTTGCCAAAGATCACGGCTTAAATTGTGGAAGCAAAGTGAGTGAGGTAATATCTTTTATTAGACCAACATTTGTTGGAGAGAGAGACACACACACTTTTGAGCCACACAAAGCTCTTCTTCATGTCAGGGAAAGGTATTCCAAGCATCACAGTTAAATACAAGGCATGTATTGTAAGGGGCCATTCAAGGTGGCGTGTCCTGTTAACACCTCTGCAATCATACAACAAAAAGCAGGGGTTAGTGGGTTACTGATTACATCCCTAATTATAACAACTGGGTATGCCCCCCCACAACCTGTGGGATCCTGCTTAATTGGTTAAATGTAATGTTTAACCAGTTAATTGATTAAACAGGATTTCACACCCCATAAGAACATAAGAATGGTCATACTGGGTCAGACCAAAGGTCCATCTAGCCCAGTATCCTGTCTGCCAACTGTGGCCAATACTGGATGCCTCAGAAGGAGGGATCACAACAGGTAATCCCCACATAATCTTCCCCTGTCATCTACTTCCAGAGAAACAGAGGCTGGGGATACAATTTCTATGCGCCCCTACTTGTAAGAAGTCATAAATCTAGTGTCTCTGTCTCAGGGTGTGTCTAGGATACATGGCTCCATCAATGGAGCCATGTAGATGAGGCAGGATGACAAAGGGAAATGAAGTGGCGATTTAAATAATCACCATTTCATTTAAATCAAAATGGCCGCCACGCCGTGCCGATCAGCTGTTTGTTGGCACAGTGCAGCAGTCTAGATGGGGATCTGCCGACCCCAGAACCCTTCGTTGGCAGATCCTTTATGTCTCGTGAAACGAGGCTTACAGGATCTGCCGATGAAGGGTTCTGGGGTCAGCAGATCCCCGTCTAGACTTCCGTGCTGTGCCGACAAACAGCTGATCGGCAAGGTGTGGCAGCCATTTTTATTTAAATGAAGCAGTGATTATTTAAATTGCCACTTCATTTCCCTTTTTCGAGTAAAATCTACATGGCTCTGTCGACGGAGCCATGTAGTTTAGACGTACCCTCAGAGGGGTAGCCCTGTTAGTCTGTATCTTTTTTTTTTATTTAAGAGCATTCCTATAGCACCTTAGCATTATGAGCTTTTATGGGGAAGTGGGTCTTGCCCACTTCCCCATAAATACTCTCATGATACTCTCTATATTTTTTGTAAGTTTCTAAGACGTACAGGACTAATATCTCTGTGTAGTCCAGTGGTTCCCAAACTTTTTGGCATCACGCCCCCTTAAACTCCCCTCCCCTCCTCCCATAGCAGCAAAACTTGTTGAGCAAAATAAAAAAAAAAAAGGAACTGACCAAGCCAAAAAACAAAAATAGCAGCGAAACTTGGGTGTGGGGGAGGGAGACTGACCGGGGGGAGGGGAGCTGGGTCACCTCATGCCCTCCTGGAATTTCTTCGCACCCCCCCATCTCTCCAGGGGGCATGCCCCCCAGTTTGGGAACCCATGGTGTAGTTGATGATTTTCAGTGTCCAGCAGAGTAATAAATTTAGGCTCCTAGACTCTTCTTTGGAGAGGTTGTGTAGGTTTTCTTTGAGGATGAGGACTCGTAGGTCAGATATAGAGTGATCAGTTGTGCACCGCAGGGGTTTTATTTTTTATCATTTGCCTGGGTTCATTCAAGAGCAGAGTGATTGTCTGTGTTTGTTGTTGGGGCATTTGGTGCACTGCATGTATTTAGCTGTGATGCTTGTAGCACTGGTGATGTGTGGGGGTGGATGCAGGGCCACATAAAGTCCCTAAGGTGGGAGGGACTGGCCAGCAGCCAGCAGCAGGGCTGGTGCCAGTAGCAGAAGTCCGTGTAGTGCAGCTCCAACCCATCAATGGCGATGGCGGCAGGGAAGGTGCAGGTTGTGTGGCGCTGCTCCCTGGCTGCACTGCTCCAGGGAGTGCTGGGAAAAAGTAGGAAGGGTGGAGCAAGGGTGGGATGTGGTTGAAGCAGTGGGGGTGGGGGAGGCACTGGGGAGGTCCCCCCCTTCCTTCCAGTGTCACCAGTCCTCGCTGGCTTGGAATACTTTCCCCAGATAGGATTGCCAGCCCTCCAGGATTGTCCTAGAGTCTCTACAGGGCCGGCCCACAACATTTTGGCACCTGAGGAGGGGAGCTCAAATGACACCCCCATGCCTCCTTGCTTGGGCCAAAACTTTGAAAGGTCTCAGTTCTGCCTTCTTCCTGTTCTACTTCTCTCATGGTACTGCTCTGCTACCTACATATGCACCAGCAGCAGACACAATTTTCTACACTGTGTCCTAGCGGCGCCCCCCCACAAGTCTGGCACGTGAGGCGGCAGCCTCAGTGCGCCTCATGGTAAGGCCAGCCCTGAGTCTCTAGGATTTAAAGACCTTTAGATAAATATTTTGTCATATGATGAAACCTCCAGATAGATGTCCAAAAAAATTGGCAACCCTGTTCCCAGAGGTGAAGAAAAACTCTGTGGCTCAGCAGCTTGTGCCTCTCACCTACAGAAGTTGGCCCAAAAAAAATAAAACAAGGCTTCACCCACCTTGTTTCACTATATCTTGGGACTGACATAGCTACAATTACACTGCATGTAGATTAAATCAGGAGCAAGGGTGGGAATAGAAAACACAAGTTCTGAGTTGCTGGCCTGTGTTTTAGCCCCTAGATGAAATGTCTTCCTTCAAAAGCACAAGAGAAAAAGTTTGACAAGTATCTGTTTGAAGAGTTACATACGGGGAAGGGAATTTCATGGGAACTACATGTGCACAACCTTGCATCTTCTTAGAGAAGGGAATGAGAGTGATGGGTATAAAATATGCTGTCCTGCTGCTTGATAGAGCTCTCAGCTGTGCTAGGCTATTAATCTAAAATGTTTGTTTCTCCCTGCTGCTGGTTCCGCAGTAATTGTTCTTTCTGCCAGAATGAACTAGATTTTATAGGAGAGAAGAGAAACATACTTTAGCTGAGCGAACACTCATGAGCTTGGAAGGATTTGCCAGAACTCTGTTAGCAACTCCAGTAGAAGTAAGGAAATCCACTCTTGGACCAAATTAAGAAGCAAGTACCTTGGAGTACTGGACGGTCCATGAAATTGGTGCTGGGATGGAGAGATTGCCATCTTTGTTTCCAGTGTGTCCCCTCCTGCACAAGAGCATGCAGAGGGGAACAAAGTAATAAGGAAATGCCAGAGACCCACTGGAGGAAGATGCCACTTGTTTTCCTGTCTCTCCCTTCCCTGAGTCCATAGTCCTGGCAAGCATGTGGCATGAGCAAAGGCAGAACTCACAGACAGCCAGGAATCTGGGCTCACTGATCGCAGGCAGCTACTTTGAGGGTCTATCCTGCCACCCCTTCCCACCCATGGGAGCATTAGCATGCAGTTTCATTAGCCTGTTGCACAGTGCTCTGCTCTGAGACACTGCAGCTTTCCCTGCAGATGGGTTTATATGCAGTATAGCTTGACTTCCCCTCTCCAGCACTGGCCCTATCTGCTCCTTGCAGAGGAGGCAAAGTGATGTCTCAGTTGGGGGCAGCATTCTGCACAACTACTTTTCTTTTCCATCGGGTTCCACCATAATTTCCATCACAGACTGGTGCCCCTCCTTGCTGCAGAGTGGCAGGGTCTTCTGGTCCAAGAATCAAGCTTGCTGAGCCACTTTAAATCACAGCTTTCAGGGGATTAGAAGTGCCATGTGCTTCTGGCAGGGCGAGAGGAGGCTTCGAGTGCTCCCCTGCCCCCAGTCCCTGATTGGCCTGGGGGTGGGGGAGCACAAGAAGTCTCCTCCCACTGCCAGGGGAATGGGTGCTTAGTGAGAGGG
Source organism: Pelodiscus sinensis (assembly GCF_049634645.1). Classification (NCBI taxonomy): domain Eukaryota; kingdom Metazoa; phylum Chordata; order Testudines; family Trionychidae; genus Pelodiscus; species Pelodiscus sinensis. Next base: position 39,788,621 of record NC_134720.1, on the reverse strand, counting down.
GGGGGAGCAAAGGGGCTCCCCCACCCTCAGACCAATCATGGTCTGTGGGTGGGGAAGCCCAGAAACATCCTGGCCCCACCTCTTCCTTTTGAGGCACCACCACTTCAAAAAATTTTGAAGTGGTCCCTGGCAAAAAATGATTGCCCACCCCTGTAGCAGGCAGATTTAATGCATTTTTACCAGGACTGCTCTGTGTTTCAACAGCACCTAACAGAGAGGAGTGTTGGTCCATGAATAGGGCTCTGAAATGATATAGTAATACAAATAATAATTAATCATATGTATAGATTATTTGTGTTCCCCTGACTGTCAGTTCAGGGAAACAGAAATACCATCTGCCTCTCTAAAACTCGGAGGCTGTGTCTACACTGGGCCACTTATTCCGGAAAAATCAGCCGCTTTTCCGGAATAAGCTGCGAGCTGTCTACACTGGCCCTTGAATTTCCGGAAAAGCAACAATGCTCTACTGTACAAAATCAGCCGCTATTCCGGAAAAACTATTCTGCTCCCGCTCAGGCATAAGTCCTTATTCCGGAACACTGTTCCGGAAAAGGGCCAGTGTAGACAGCCCAGTAGTCTTTTCCGGAAAAGCGCGTCTACATTGGCCACAGACTCTTTTCCGGAAAAAGGGCTTTTTCGGAAAAGCAGCCTGCCAGTGTAGACGCTCCTTTTCCGGAAAAACTGAAAATGGAATAGTATTCCGTTTTAAGCATTTCCGGAAATTCATGCCAGCCTGTCTCTTTTTAACGTGCACAATAGCATGTTCAAAAGGGCTTTGGGGTTGTGCACTTGAAATTATCTGACCAGTTTAATGTTTGGAGACTACTCAGATCTGACCCAAATATGACCATAGTTATTAGCTTGTGATATACTAATAACATCATATGTATTTCACTCAGTGTGAACTTGCACGACTTTCTTGTCCTTTCCTTAATCAAATATACTTGGCTGCAGTTGCTGAAAAACAGCCTTTGCCTTGTTATAGAATAAATGTAGTTTGAGGAGAGAACAGAGAGAAAATCGTTCCCTTCTTTAAGTACCAAATTCCCCTGTGATTTACACCAGTGTAAGGCAGGAGTAAGTTCACTTGAGTCAGTACCGTTATACAGGTATCAGTGTGCAATAACTAAGAGCAAACGTTGACCCCAAACATTTACTATTTGTTTCCTATTTGGCGGTAATAACAAGTACATAAAATAAAAATGTAGCAGAAATCATTAGCTTGCTCTGCTTGTGGTTCCCCCCCTCCCTCTCTGTTTTCCAATAGTCTGTTTAACATATGGGGAGTGGTTTTTGCTTATTTGCAATGCTCATAGGCTAAAGTGTCTGGTGGGTTGGGCATGCCACAATTTGCCTTTAGGGAATCAGCCTGAATTCTTGAACTGAAGCACTTAGGAAGACGCAGCTTTTCCTGTCTGTGCAGATTTCTGTGTCTTTATTTTTCTTATAGTAACATTGTCCTGGATATTCATTTCATAGGAAAGGAAGGTTTTCATTTTAAAAGCATCATGAGGCACCTACTTTCCCAGGGGCATAAGGTTAGTAAAGAAAGGTTTGAAGTTATTCACGGCTTGCCAAACATCATTTTCTCTTGTTGTATTTATTACCAAGCTAACACGGAACAGCTGATAGAGTAATGCTGTCAGATTGTTACTTTCTCTCTGCTGGGGTTGGGAAGGGTTAGCAATTTTAGACTTTTTCAGAAAGAAAGGGAAAAATACTTAAAATGTGTGATGGCACTTTTCAAATTAATACATTGATTGGATACTGCCTTGTTTTAGTTGTGTTGGTGCTGGGGAGATGAGTTCAAAGGCATTGCCCTTGTCTGAAAACCCTTACAATACACTTTTAGTCTGACTTTTCTTTGTAACCTTCCACACTTTACATGTGGCGTGGACTTTTTTGTCCATGATACTGAGCTGCCCTGCTCTCACCGACGTCAAAATGGCAGCTGAAAAGTCCGTGAAAATTATGAAATGACATTCTCTGAAAATTATTAGTCTCTTAAGGAGTTTCAGCAGTGTAATATTTTGTTGTGAACATAAACATCTCCTAGAGATGCCCTGTACATTGAATTAGGTGCATGCTGCAGCCTAGTTTCAGAGAGACAATGAAGCAGGCATTTTAGCATTGCCTCTTTAGACACTTGCCGGCTCAGAATATTGGGTAAAAGTGGACAATTCTCTTGACACATTTGAACTACCCCAGCTGCTAAAATAAGGACTTGGAGGAAGAACAGTTTGGTTAATCAGAAGTTGAGGTTTCTTTCCCTCTTTGTATTACTGTTCCTTTGCTTGATGTAAGTTTAAGATGCTTTCTTCCCCAAAGTGTAGCCTGATCTTAGAAGGTGCTGAGCATTAAACATGAGGCATAAATGCTGCCCAAATTCAGACCTAGTGCAACTACACTGACTTTCAGGGGAGGAGCAGCAGCTTTTCCCCTCCTAGGGCTGAATTTGGATGGCCATATATAACAATAATATGTGTATTATATGTTAGTATCAACAGATCCTGCACTTAGTTGCACCTGTGTGACCTTAGTGACATCAGTAGATTACGTGGAATTCTCTGTGAATAGAGTTTGACGGCTACTGTTTCATTATAATAGTCAATGAATAAGGAGTACAAATGAATATGGAACCTATTGATAAAAAAACAAATCAGATGGTCTTTGAGCATCCAATTAAGAGCACAGTAATTCCTCATTTAACACTATACATATGTTTTTATCATGTTAAGTGAAAACATGTTATGTGGGGTCAATTTTCCATTGAAAATAATGGAAAAGGTGGGGGTTGAGTTTCAAGCGGTGGTTTCTTTTGGGACAGGGACATAAGGTTGGGGGAGAAAGGGCTACAGCAGGGAGGGGAGGTGTTTGGCTCTGGGGAAGAGAAGGGGAGGTGAAGGGATTGGGTTGGGAATATGCCCCTGTGATGGGTCTGCCGGGACCCGCACTGTGTCTGGCGAGGGGGCGGGGGGTCACCAGGGAATGGCACGGCGAGCAGCAAACCCTCCGCTGCTTTGCAGTGAGGCGGGGGAAGCCCCAGCAATGGGCCGGCTGGGGAAATCGTGTTATTCCGGGGACGGTCGTGTAATTCAAAAAACGTTCCCTAAAAAAAAAAATCGTATGATCACAAAAACGTGTTAAGCTGGCATGTGTTAAATGAGGAATTACTGTATCTGGAAAGCACTTGATCCTAAAGGTCATGACCCTCAGTAAATTGTATGGGTTGGGTTTTTCAGGAGCAGCTACAGGAGTTAGGCATGTCTCTGACTGAGAGTCAACTCTGGGATGTATAATAGACTTTGAAATCCATCTCCGGGGACCTGCTTCAAAACCTGTTCAGATATTTAATTTAGTCAAGATACGCATTTTAAAAGTTCCCATTTCAGGATCATGAGAATTTTTTTATGTGGACGTGTCCCTGGTAATGTTCCTGGAAAAGACTGTAAATTGAGATTTGCTGTGACTAAACTCTTCTTTCTTTTCCCAGAAACATGCACATCTTCCATTAGAGATACACCTATTAAGTGTGTTATAACTAATGGAGTTAGGGCTACACCTTGTGTGCTCACAGCTGATGTCAGAGCAATTTTTGCACTATTAGTTTTGTTTTTTAAAAATGCTCTGGATGCTTCTTTATGTAAAATACTTTTCTTATGAAATGATCCACTTTCTCAGAAAGTGAAATAGATCATCTGACACAACTATAAAATATTACTAGCTTTGTAATAACAACAAAGTAATTTGTTTGCTTAGATAATTATTTTTTTTCCCCCTGTGGATGTGTTTACTTCTAGGAAAATAATCATGATTGATAATGGCATTGCCCTCCTCACGTAGGGATGGTTTTTACAAGCGACTTCACAGTAAAGCTAAGAAAATAGGTGCAGTTTTGTGTGTTTTATCCATCTAATACAAATTGCTGACACATTTTTTCACACAGTTTAACTCTGCAGTCTGGTAAAAATTTATCTTAAGTAGCAAATTGCTGGAAATTCAGAAGCATAAGACAATGCATTTTGCGAGTATTGTCACAGATTTTTATTGACCCTAAAAGTCAGCTTTTATTTATAAAAAATACTTATTAAAGTTACTAAGAATGTCTACCCTGCATACATGGGACGGTAGTCTGGAAGACACCACTTTCCAAAAGTAGCTCACATAAGCCCCAAACCATTGCAATAGTTTAACTTATTCTGTCCTTGCCTGTGGCCTGTTATGTTGTCTTCATTGCAAAACAGTGTGTTTTTACATCACGATAGCTATTTCATTGTAAAGCACACCTTCCCTCTCCCCACCCCCCACCCCCAGTTAATTCAGTTTAGCAGGTTGAGTTAAAGCCTTTAGGCAAGTTCACCGACCGACGGGGCAAGAGGGCAAAAGAAGGCAACTGCCCAAGGGCTCAGTGCCCCCAATAGCTGCATTGGAGCCCCAGGCCCTTTTAAATTGCTGCCAGAATACCACATGGCACCCTCCAGGCATCAGTGAGGGCTGCCTGGGGAAGGTGTTCCACTTTCTGGGTGGTGCTGAGAGCTGCCTAGACCCAGCCCTACCCTTTCTGCCTGAGGTCCCACCCCTTCCAGGGGTGTGAAGCAGGGCCCACTCCCACCTGGCCTAGGGGCCCAGTGAGGCTGTCAACCCTGCTGCCTGTAGGAGAACATAGCACTGAATTTGTACTGCTAATTTGAGTTGAAGCTAAATTGGCACGTCTTCACTTGTATTTTATCCTGAGTTAGCTAATACAGGTTTGCTCACCCAAGTTAAGAGCATGCTTTTTATTTGCCTCAGTGTGGGGTAGAGTATAAATGTGGTGGTCGAAAAACTTAGGTGGCAGGTGTTTGATATTGTTAAACATAATGGTCTGATTTCTTCTCTGGGTGTGGTTTTTCCAGTGTTCGTGTTTGAATGGTCTCCATTTTCCTGGCACGCCTGTCAGGAAAGCAGTTGACACTTTGTGTGTGCGCGTGTGCGTGCGTGCATGCGCGCTTTTGTTTTATTGACTATTTTGGACAACATTTTCTCCTGTTTATTACCTGCCCCTGATGAGTCCTTTCTGTGGAAATTCACCCTCAGGGGCTGAACCTGACTCACTCCTTAGCCATCAACATGCCCTTGCATGTTGGCTTGAAATGCACATTTTGGTTGAGGTGTTTACAAAACCTTGTTGGTCAGGTTTTTATTTTTGCAGAACCAAATGCAGGTTCAGATATGGTTCTTTTTTCTCTGGAGGACAAGGCACAGAGAGAGGGATCCTTCAGATAATTTTTTTCTGGTTCGGTCCTTCATAAGTTCACCATGGGTGCATCTACATTGTACCATAAGTTGAAATAAGATACACAATTTGAGCTATGCAAATTGTGTATCTTATGTCAACGTTATTTTGAAATAACGCGCTGTTCCAAAATGTCCCTTACTTCTCATGGTATGAGGTTTGCAAGGTTGTTAGAATAGCGAACCTGTTATATTTCAAAATAATGGGCTTGCTGTTAAGATGCGGGGTAGCTATTTCGGGATACCTCTGATATCCTGAAATAGCACTGCAGTGTAGACGAAACCCATAAGTGATGAGTGACGCACAGCCTCACCAGGACTTCTGCTTACCTGTTTGATGCTGTGGAAGAGAAATGGAGCTTGATTTTGTTTAGCAAAAGAGAAACAGATGGCCTGAGGTTGACAACTGCATTATATTTCCAGGAAACTTTTCTGCTCTTTATATTGCTACCATAGATTTTAGTTTCATTAATAAAAACAGGTGTCACCAGCTGCAAAAGTACAATACACATACTCCGCCAATGCTGTTTCCATTTACTTGTGAATGGGATGGGGAAGGGGCCTTGCAGTATGGGTAGGTAGACTCTGGCTACTCCCAATCACCTGTGGTTTTCACCATCATTTCCCTCAGCTTCTCCTTTGCCCTCTAAAAGAGCCTAGATCTGGACAGCCCTGATTTCCTGCAGAGCGCCTGGAATCCATGGGAAGATATTAGAATTGTGGGTAAGCCCCACCGTCCCAGCAGGACAATTGGTTGAAAACCCAGTGGGTAGCCGTGGGGAGATTTTTTTTTTCTCCCCTGCTTGTGTTCCCCTGTAGTCAGGCACACTGATCTTTCCATAGTTTTTACTCGCTCAGGCAAACTCCTGTTGACATCGGTGAGAGTTTACCTGAGAGAAGCTTGAGCAGAGAGGGTGTAAAGATAGCAGGCTTTGGCCTGCACCTATTTTTAATTGAACGCCAATGCAATGCTATGCAAAGCAGGAAAGAAGAGACCCTGCCCTGGATACATTTACTGTTGAAGAGGGTTTTTATTGTTTCCCCTGCCTCTGCTCCTCATCTGCCTAGAACATTCTCTGGGCTTCTCTCCACTCAGGCTAGCTGCTCTGCTGCATTGAGTGGGGAAGCAGCAGCAGGAGAAACAGTGAGTGAGAGGAGAAGGCTGAGCACATTTCTGTCCTTCCTCCCACAGCTCCGTTCCTTCTGTGCGGAGGGTGGCGTACAGCACCACCTGTCAGTAATGTGTTAACATATGCATTTGCACAGGAACAGATGCCTATCTGTGATCTTAGTATTGCCAAGTACTGCCTCAGTAGTTCAAAAATAATGAGCCCCCCCAATCATGAGATTGGCTTAAAATAATGAGTTTTTTAAAAATGAAAAAGGTGGAGTTCTTTTTATTTGCCTTCTGAGGCCTTTTAGATTCACATTTGCAAGCTTTTCTCAGCAGACATTAGGGCCTAGAAACTTTGTTTGAAATGAAAGCTGAGATTCTCTCTAATCACATGGTCCCAGGAGCTGGGGATTTAACACCACAACTATCATAAGACTTGCTATGAAATCATGGGAGCTGGGAACACTGAATGAATATGTTGCTGAATGGTACTATCCCAGGGCTTCTATATAGTGTCAGGAGCATGGCTAAGTCAGACCTTGCTCAGACATTTCACACATCCCAAGAACATGCTGCCCACAGATGCTTTCTAGATCATTAAACTCAATAAGCAATATAAATGGAAGATTAGATAATCAAAGCCCAGACCTGTTTTTCATTTGTCAGACAACTCGCCCACTCTAGTGTTTTTCAGAGGCACTCTAATCTCTGAAAGAACCATCTGTTTAAATAAGAGTGGAAAGTGGGTTCTGTGAGTTTGTCCTTGTGCATGTGTGTTTATGTTTGGGGGATGCATGAGAACAGCCTCTAAACAATCTGTGCATCGGCAAATGTATCCTAGTTATATTTCTGCTTCTCCCACAGGGAGGAGGAAGGGGAGACACGGGGACAAAGATGAATCATTTATGCCTAGAAGAACAAAAACTTAATATATATCAAATAACTCCATCATTCATATGAGCAAAAGTAGGGATGGATCCTACCATCCTAGAACTTTGTTAATATTCAGGTTAAGGACAGGGCAAAGTGATAAAGTAATACAGGAGTAACATATTATTGCTTCTATGATAGTAGTGCCCAAAGGCCCTATTGGGCTAGGCACTGTAATGACATAGAATGAGGCTATTTTTCACTGTCAAAAAGGTGTAGGTTTTTATACTAAGGTTAGTCTATACTAAGATTTAGTCTACACTAAGCCTTGCCATCAACCTTACTTACATCACTTCAGCTACACAAATAGCATAACTGAAATCATTGTACTTACTGTGGTGTTTTGCATGCGGTAAAGTCAGCGGGGGCTGCTTTCCCGTTGACACCAGCTACTCTTCTTGTCCTGGTGAAGGGAGTAACACCATTGATGGGAGAGCACTCCGAAATTGATTATCGTGTCTAAGCAGACACAATACATCAGCTGCGGTGGATCGATTGCTGCAGAATCCATCTCCGTTGTAGGGAAGACAAGCCCTCTGATAGTTAACTTGAGGTAGTGCTCTCTTTCTCAGGGCAGGTCTACACTTAAAACACTGGTGCAGCTGTACCTATGCAAATGTGTTGCTGTAATGTTTAAGTGAAAACACTTTCCTGTCAGTGTAGATAAGCCATCTCCAAAGAGGCAATAGCTGTGCCATGGCTGACCTAGCCCTGTCCACACAGGGCTGAGGTTGGCATAAACTACATTGCTCAGAGGAGTGGATTTTTCACATCCCTGAGTAACATAGTTATTCTAATATAGCTCTTCAGTGTCAATCAGTCCTCGGTGTCTACACAGACTGTTTCTTATAGTGAAAACATGACTTTGAAGGTGAGGCTCAGTGTAAATGTGGTGGTCTTAAATCTGATAGGTCAGTGTGGCATTGCTACCCTAGACTGTTTCATTTCCTTTCTGTGTTTCCTGGACTTTCTATTGTTAGCATTTCAAGGGTCTCAGCTAGTTCACACTTCTGTGAGGGCAGTGGTTCACACTTTTTTTTTCTCCTTTTGTTTTACTGACTATTTTCTGAAATATTTTCTTTTCATCGCTTTGAGTTGCTTCTTTGTTCTCCTGCATCTACTGAACATAAATGAGACAAGGCTTGAGTGGCTTTTACTTAGTCGAGGTAAACTTGCAAGCGGGGATGGAGGTAAAGTGTTGACCTCGCCTCATTACTTTGAGGTAAAAAAAGATTCCACCTGGGCTTGTTTCCATTACAGCTTTACAGAACTTGCTAACTTGCATTAGTTACCTTGCTATAAAAACACACCTTTTTGAAGATACAGCCATGGAGTAAGAAACAATCTGTCTTGACAAGCCTAGAGTTTTAAAAGACAAGACACCCAAAAGCTATAACAAGAGTTATAATATGCATGCAGAATTAACAATATGATGGTATTAATTCTATTAGTATTTTGCAGAAGAAGGGAATAGGTGTCTTTCCATTTCACATGTTGAACAAACTGAGTTGTAGTTGCTGCCTTGGGAAGATTTTCCCATCCTAAGAGACTTCTAAGCTTGTAATGTTTTTTCCCATCCTGAAACTGGACAAAAAATCAAAATCTTGAAAGCTTTCATGAATTTATAATTTGGAAAAAAAATAGCATAGGATCAGTTAACAATTTTTTTCCATTTCAGTCTTTTACAACAGCATTTTTAATTTTTTTTTTCATATCAGGGTCAGCGGAAGAATTAAACATTATTTTCTTAGGGTAACTATGTTGCTGTAGTGATCAGAGTGTAGATTCTTCCTGCATTAATGGAAGGAATATACTTTTCTCACAGACATACATAATCCATTTCCCTGAGTAGCAGTAGCTAGGTTGATTAAAGGATTCTTATACTGGGGATTAGGTCTGTTTAACTACAATGCATGGGGATGTGATTTTTTTCATCTATCCTAGTGACATAGCTAGGTCAGCCTATGTTTTAAGGGCAGACCAGGGTTAGATGGCTCCATGTCAAAATATAACAGGCCTGTTTCTTGTTGCTCTGGATTTGGTGGTGTTTACACCATTGCAAAGTGGGCATATAATGTATTACACCCTCTCTTCACTATAGTGTAGAAGATTACACAGGGTGCAGGATAATGGGCCACCAGGCTTATTTGTACCTAATGTTTCTAAAGGATAAAGGGAAGTTACTTGGAGATTGGCAGACAGATCTTTATCACAAACCAGCATTGCAGTGCTAGGAAATAAGAGGTACAAGCGCTCAACCAGGCACCTCTGTGGCAGACTTTGTTCAAACTTGTGCAGGTGGATGATTCACTGGACACTTGCTTTCCCCAGCCAGGTTTCATGCAGTTGCGTGTCTTGAACCATTCTCATTCTTTCATGCTGCAGACCCCATTGGGGAGGTTTTTTTATATTTCCTAAGCCTTTAATCTAGGAGCATTACTAATGTGTAAAGGATCAGACACTTTAGCGTCACTCCCCACATCCTTCTCCTTGGTCTCTGAAATGATACCATTTTTGTCTGTAACTCTGAGTCAGGCAGACGTGTTTGTTTCTCAGTCATTTTTTGTTGCTGCTCTTGTTCCTTTGTGAAATCAAGTCCATTTTTTAGTGTGCTCGGTTTTTGCCCCTTGTCTCAAATTATACCATAAACACTTTGGGGCTACGATTGTCTTTTACCAATTACTTACTGCAAGTCGGGACCATTTCTAACTGGGGCCTCTGGACATCCATAGTCCACTGTGATAAGTATAATAATGCGCACTTCTGCCAAGGTATAAATAACTTGTGATAACCTAATCATTTCCATGACAACACATTGTGATGTCAAGTGATCTCACTGTGCAAAAAAACCAGAGAGATATTTGGGTTGAGAGAGGCTGAGCTTTATTATTGTTCAGTTACATAAGAAACTAAATAGCTAGTGCAGGTATAATCATTTTATTTTTTTACCAATGTGCAGTTTATTCATTGCTGGAGTCTTTCAGGTGGTTATGGTTATATAGCTCCTTTGGCATGTTTCTATAAAGAATGCAAAACACGCATTGTTTGGTATTTTCTTGAATGCTCACTCAGACACTTAACATGTCAACACTCAGATTTGCCTTTGTGAATTGCAAGTGTTACCTGTCTGTCATGCTTAAAGAGTCACGGAAACAATCTAAACCAGAGAATGCTGCCCTGAAAAAGTATGTAACTCTCATATTAGTCAGGCAGAAATTTATCTCTGGTCTATTTTATGAGTTTTCTGAGTGCTTGATCATGCAAACTTTGCATGGTAAAACTTGCAGGCCTGGGCCTTAAAAAGCTATAAAGTCTGAAAATATGAAATTCTATGAAACATGCTTTTGAAAAGAGTGTTTAATTTAATATCAATTAAATGGAAAGAAACCTACTGACTTCCATGAGCTTTCACTTGGATCCTTACACTGTAACAGATTGTCCATGGCCTCTTTGAAATGTTTACTGAGAGAGAAATTCCTAAGATTGGCCCTGATCACGCTGAGATTTTAATGAGTTTGAGTCAATTTAGCTGTTTTCATCAGTGGAGAAAGGAGCAAACAAGACTTAGGTGTCTATGTCTGAGACCCAGAATATTTTGTTTCCCCTGACCCAAAGTTATTTCTTGTGTATTTTCCAAAGCTTGCAGATCAGTAATACTCCAAATGGGCACAACAATGCCAAGATGTAATATGAATTTGTTTTTATAGTATTGGACATTTATAGGTAATCACTTGGCAGCAGCATTTGATGGGTTATACATTTGGCAATATTTATGATGCTCTGGTTTTCTCGATGTAATAAATCTGTTTTTTCTTTTAAAGAAACCTAAAAAGTTTTCTATCACAATTTTAATCACTGATACTGCTTTACATGAATATGCTTGTTTAGTTTTATCTCATTAAGAAATATACAGACTCCTGTTCTGCCGGCTCTTTCTTTATAATGAACATGCTGACTGTTTCTCAAACCTGTTTCTCGTCTCCATTGAACAGGTGCAAATCTGACCCTAGAGAAAGGGCAAAATGTAGTGATTCACAAGACTTTACATCCTTGTAAGAGACTGCCAGAGAAATCAATGGGAGTTTTGTGAACAGAGAAGGAGAGTCCATAGTTCATAGTTATATCCATCATGAACTGTGGGATTGGCTGGCTATCATTATTAGTCTTGGCTGTTGGTAAGCAAATGATGTGAGAATGCATAATAGCATCTCTCTGTGTTTGTATCTGTTGTTCAGAGGCAAAGATTATTTTGCATTGTGTGTCTATAATGCTGAGCATAGTGGAAAATGTATTCAAATTGCGGTCTCTAAGAATTACTGCTATACAAATAAATAACAGAATGAATGAAAAGTGCAAGTTGTGGCCTCATATTAAAATAGTATTTATTATTAGTATGCTGTAAATTTTATGTAAAGGGTAGAGCTGAAAAGAGCCTTACAGAGATCAAGTTTGAAAGACTGAAGTATCAGACCCTTTATCCAGCTATATCAGGACAATAGTGAATGTAGCAATTTGTTAAGTGAATTGACCAGAGAGTTATATTTTTCAGAACTGAATTAGATTTTATGCTCTATACTGGACTCAACTGTTTTTTGTTACAAAGAGCTTTAGAATGAACTTGTGGGAAGGAGGTCAAGAACACTGAGTACATTTATCATAATTGTAATTCACTATCTTTGTATATCTCCTAGAGCAGGGGTGGGCAATAATTTTAGAAGGCGGGGGCACTTCACCAAATTTTGAAGTGGCCCATGGCCACCCTGAAAGGGGCAGGGCCAAGACATTTCTGTGTTTCTCCCCCTCTCCCCACAGACCCTGGTTGGCCTGGGGATGGGGGAGTGTATTAAGTCTTTGCCCCCACTCTTCCCCTAGAAAAAACCATCAGCTGTTCCAAACAGCTGGTGGTTCCCTCTAGGCACCTGCACTCCTGGTGGTAGGAGGAGAGTTTACACACACCCCAGGTCCTGATTGGCTGGGGGTAGGCCGGGTCCAGCCCACTGTGGCTCTCTTGCCCACCCTGTCCTAGAACATAAATTCATCAAGGTCATGTCAAGCGGAAGTGCAATGAATATAGCATTTCCTGGAACAAGGATGTCACAGTTTGAAAAGATGTAATTTTGAGAGGTTTGCTTGTATGAGTTGTGGGAACTAGTGTATATGTCCACTGAGCCTTAAATCCACTTAAATGCAGGGGGATTCAAATGCCAGATTGGATTCTAGTGCTGTCACTCACCATGTAGCACTTGAAGTATAATGTAGAAAAAACAACTTGGCAGGTGGCAATCTGTCTACCCATCCTAGAGCAATGCTGAATGATTATGAAACTTCAGCTGGCAGTGAAGCATTCTCCTCCCTTGTAAATGTGAGCAGTAGCATCATTCAAACTATGCACTGGTTTTATAAGTTACTTGCTGTTATTTATGGTAAACAAGGAAAATCTTAAAATGCCAAATGCAGCTAAACTAGAGGGATGCATGCTTTGTTGCTTCTGTAGTCCAAGTGAATAGCATAAATCAGAGCTCCTTGCATCCCTCCACAGCTATGCGAGGGATGGGGGTGCAAAGAGTGCGAGCACGCCTCCCCTAACATGGTCCTCCACGTAAATGTGAGGCCCGGTGGTGCATTGCCCAACCCTCCCTCCCCCGTGCTCTGGCTGGCCAGGGATGATTTCCCACTCCAAGGAAGGCCGAGGGCAGGCTGGGCCACCATGGCAGTGGCAGGGCAGACACCATCCCCTCTCGTGGGCTTGCACCCCCCACAGCGATTCCTACATATAAGGCCTTACAGTCCTTTGACTCCACAAGCTCCCCATATATCACTTTCAAACCCCTCCATTTCAGGATCTTCCAGATACTTTTTTCACTGCTTCCCTTGCCAGAGGGTCTAAGCATCCTCCTTTCCCTCTTCCCTTGCCTTGGCAGTGCTCTGTGCGTTCCTGATCCTGTGTACCAGGCTCTTCCAGTTTCCTCTGCCAGAGGTTCTGAGTGCTACTGCTGCCCCATTCCCTGCACACGGCAGGAACTCTGTCTGCTCCCCCTCCCCCCCCGCAGATTTCCCATCTGCCATGGGCTCTGTGTGTTCCCCATGGCCTCACCCCCCCCCCCACTCTTCCCACTTCACCCCTGGGGTTCAGTGTGCACTCATTCAATCTCCCACCTCCATGCAAGGGGTACTTTGTGCACTCCCATTGTGCCCTTCTCCCCACCCCCCATATTGAGCAGAGCTGTGGGAGGAGGTGGTGGTATTCAGGAAGGAGCTAATGACTGCCATCAGCCATTACCAATTAATATTCTGTCCTCTTCATGTGTAACTGCTTTCATATAGACCAGTTTCTAAAACTAAAGGACCAGATCCTCATCCAGCATCAATTGGCATAGTTCCACTGAAGTGTTTCTGATTGATGCCAGCTGGGAATTGGATCTATCATTTGCAAATTATAGGCTTAAGAAAACAATAATTTAAAATATGGCCAGGCGTATAGTGCTACACTCTGATCTCATGCTAACCGGTGTAAATCTGGAGTAACAGTCAAAGCCAGTGGAGTAACATCATGCAAAATGGTTGCAAGATCAGAATCAGGTGTTCTATAACCATTCATGATTTGCAAAGCAATTAAACAAAAAACAACTAGTGGAAAGGGAATGGCATGACTCTGAAGCCAGTCCCAGGTGTGAGGAAGTGTACTGAGTGCATTGGAAAACTAGCCCATTTCTCACTTCTTTTCAGTAATCCCCTGATGAGACAAGGTATGTAAGGGTAAGATGATCAATCTATAAATACAGAGAGGAGACTTAAAAAAAAAATGAAATGAACCAACGGGGAAACATTCATAAGGAAAAGTCACAAGTGTAGGATAGAACCAGATTTATAACAGACACTTAATTGTGTTCATAAACAGTTACTTCTAAGTGACTCATTTATTGCCACCAGGATGATGAATACTTATGGCGTCAACGATTAAGAATTGTGCAAATGAAAGATGAAGAATCCGTTTCAGCTAGATATTGATCCAATGCATCAGAACCACCCTTCTTCAAGGTTTAACCATATTCTCCTTATCTAAACTTGCAGATAAACAGTGCTCAACATTTGTCCAGCTCACCTGTTGCTAATACTCACTATCAGTAACAGGTAATTTTTCTAGTGTAGAGGTGATTTAGTCAACTGGTCTCTTGAGAACACTTTCTATTTTGTTGACGATCATTGTTTCCTTGAATTCTCCCATGTATCTGCCTTCCTCCATCTGTTGTCTCTTGCCTTATACTCTTTGATTCTTTGGAGTACGGGACTACCTTTGTTCTGTGTTTGTACAGTACCTAGCACAGTGGTGTCTTGGTCCATGCTTAGGGCTCCTAGATGCTACCTGTACAAATAATGAATATTCGTATACACAGTAACTTTTGTGCAGTTCCTTGTGATCCACAACAGAATCTGGCCTATAAACTCCCTACCAACTCCAACTCTGATTCCTGTGACAGTCGTACAGGATTTCCAGTGCCAATGGTGAAATTAAAAATCCAGGATCCAATCTGAATCCACAACTGGATGGCTGTTTGATATTAATATTCTAGTTTTGGATCAAGTGTCATTTTTATTGGACTAATAGGTATGTTAAATGACTTCCTGTTTTGGGGATTGTTCTGTGTAATTAAAAGTTTCCTAGGTTGGTTGTAGCAGCTCTGTGGAGTCTGGCCTGGCTTCTGCTGTTTTTTCACCTAAAGGAAACTATTTTTAAAAGAGGCTCCAGGAACAGCTCTGCATGTGGACTAGCTTGTCAAAACAGGTGATGATCATATCTAGTGTGACTGCAGTTTTCTAAAGAGCTCAAGGTTGGATTATCTCTGCCCCAAGTGATATTGTTGGGATTTTTTTATCTGTTAAAGTTGGTAGCTGCAGAGTTAAGCCAAAGCTGAGCATCTTCGAAAATCCCCCTTCAGTTTAGCACATGTGATGGAGTCTATCCTCTGCTAATGCCTGTAGCTTTCAGTAAAAATGGTCGAGGTCCCATTAAAAATTAGGTTTTAAAATGGACTTTTCCCCCTCATAACATGATCTGTTCTTCCTGTGAGAAATTCCCAGTCTTCCCATCTTGGGGAGGAAAGGCCCATGCCATCGTCTCAGATCTTCAGCCTTACCTTAGAATTCTTAAAGGTCCACTCTGGATTTGTCCCAAATAGAAATGTCCCTTAGGAGCTTCCATACATGACAGCTGTGAGGTGACAAAGGGAAAGGAATCTTGTTTAGATGAACATCTGCAAATTTGGTCAGCTGAAACATGCTCACTTTCCTATGGCATGCAGAGAATATGACCTGCAAGACCTCTTTTCTCCATTGCTTGCCGGAAGGTACTTAGTAAAAACAAAAGCATCCAATCTTGATTTTAAAATTGTCGGTGATGGAGACTCCACCATAACCCTTGGTAAATTGTTTCAATCGTAATTTACCGTCACTGTTTAAAAAAAAAAAAAAAAAAGGACACCCCATTTTAGTCCAAATGTGAAATGACAGCAGGCCATTCTCCCAGGGGTGTAGGTATTGGGTTGGAGGCCCTTACCAACCTTCCCTCTTATCTTTTCCAACCATGTGCAAAAGTTTTTTATGCGCACCAAAGCATGTGTGAATGTGCATCACCAGTAGAAATAAAAGCTTGCTGTCGGTGCTACTAACCAGCTGGATGGCACTTGAATCTCTCCTGAGTGGCTGCACAAGTGCACAGCTTGCAAGGAACGTTGGTCCTATCCCTAGCTAGTGTTCTGGGAGTAATTTTGCAAATAGATCTTTATGATCTGAGGGTATTTCCACAGGAAGAGGCAGTCCAGATCCAGAGTTTCATGACAGGAAGATGAAGAATTGGGAAGTATGTTGGCAGAGGCAGGTTTCATGACAAGCAGGGCAAACGTTATTTTTGGCATTGTACTTTGGGGGTCGTTCGATTTCCTGGCTTAACTCGGCAGCAATTCATAAGCAGCAGCTCTTAGCAGCAAGGGTGGAAGAAAGGGAAAGCTCTTGTTCTTGCTTGAGACTCTGAAAATCACAAGCCCTGTCTCCTGTTCAGAGAACACTGCAGGAAATGAAAGAGTAGACTTTACAATGGTGTCCTGCCAAAGTAGTGTGTGACGCAGCACAAAACAAAGAATAGGAACTGGGACATTTTTTTAACAAACCGCACTGAAAGGTCACTAGGTTGAGGGAGAAGTCATGAGAACTGAAATGAGGGTAATCAACTCAGGGAATGCTTTTCTCAGTGAGGATGAGGGTGCATGCACAGCATCAAGTGTCGGGAGGTACTGATGGGAGAGCTCTGTTTCTACTGGAAGCCATCAGGGATGCCTAGATTTTTTTTTCCCCAAAATTCAGGCTTCTACATTGTTAGGTAAGTTTTTAAAATAGCTTGTGTCAGCATCCTAACCTTCTTACAAAGTGATGAAAGGGTGGCTTAGCCAGCACAGTATTCCTAAAGGAAGAAACTGGGGCTGAGTGAATCTCGTATAGTTGGCAGTACTGCAACTTGGTGTGTTCAAAAATCCTGATGCAGGCTCCCTAAAATCACGGGATTGGCTCAGAAATCACAACATTAGAAAAATCTGTGCTCTTGTTATTTGCCTTCTGACTTCCTCCGGAATAGGGCTTTATTCCGGAGGATCGCGCCAGTTTAGACGCTCTTTTCCGGCTTTTCCCCAAGCCGGAAAAAAAGCGGCGGCCATGTTTATTTAAATCCCTATTCCAAAGTTCTAAATTAGCATGGCTATTCCGAAGAAGGGGTCAGTGTAGACACAGCCCAAGGTTGGTAACCCATAGTTTGAGATTTTGCAGAATGATCCCACTTTTCTCAGGGCTAATAAAGACCATTTTTGTTCAGTCCTTCCTTTCTGTAATTAAACCCTGTCCTCGGGGGTTAGTCAGGATATCAGGCAAATGTTTTGCTAGATGAAGGGAAGCTTGTACTCCCATTCTGTGATGGGAGACAGACAGGGAATGGGAAGCAGGTAGCGCAAGCTATGTACGAGGCAGAGAAAAACTGCCAGAAAGTAGGTGGGCACAATGGGATGCTGCGTATATCTAGTATTTATTTTTTCCCCTAGATTTTTTTCTCTTTGCCCTTTCTGACTCTGTTCACAGTCTCTCTCTCCTTTCTGTTTCTCCTGTTTTTTCATTCTTCCCTCAGTTCCATTTCACTGCACACCTTGCTCTTTCAATAGATTTTTTTTCTGCCTGTTTTTAGCATCTAGGCTAGCAAACTTTTTAAGACCAAGGAACACCAGACAATTTTTTTTTCAGGAACACCAATTTTTTGTTAATCGGGGGGGTGGGGGGGAAGGGAGTTATTGAGGGGAAAAATGGTCGCCTACCCCTTTAAGGGCAACCATTTTGAATTCTGTTCTGTTCCGTGGCACACCGCTGACTGCCTCATGGTACACCAGTGTGCCATGAAATAAAGTTTAAGAAACACTGATCTAGGCATCTAGGCAGTACATGAGCTCAGTGTCATTCAAAGTGGTGGTAAACATTCATGCTCACAATACTCAGGTGTTTGAAATGAGGCCAACACCGGTCCACTATTCCCTAGCAAGCTAAACTGGACCAGTTGAGCTCAGCCCATTGTAAAGGGCAGTCTGGAGGCAAACTAGCCTTTCAGTGAGATTTGGTGCTTTTCAGAGCTCCTTGGTTGTGCTCTTTGTGTGATTGTGGCAGGATGCCTTTTCTGATGGCGAGAAGGGGCAATTTGCTGTTCCCGCTGCATGGCCAGCAAGTTCGGATGTCATGTCATTTACTGACAGATCAGCTGATGGGCAGTTCTCTCAAGAATGATCCTAAATCAGAATAACTCCATCTGCAGCTAGGCTACCCTAAAGGGAAAGGTTGAATTAAGATATGCAACTCCAGCTATGTTAATTATGCTGCGGGAATTTACGTACATTAATTAGACTCTCAAATTTAGCTCCTGTCAGCTTCCATTACTCCTCCCAAGAGCAGGAGTATTAGCCACCAACGGGGGCACCCTGTGAGTTCAATTTAATGTCTTTACTAGACTCACTAAATCAAACCCTGGAAGATTGATTGCAGCAGCGTCAATCTTCCCTGAAGTGAAGACATGGCCTCATGCTTGACATGTTATGGGGAAGAGCTGAGCTATTGCTTTGCTTGTTCCTTGCTCCTCCCTGCTGCCTTTTCAGCAAGTTGCTCCTGGTGGTAGCAGCTCAGTAGCAACCCCCTGTGCTCAGGAACTGCCATTTTGGTGAGCCCTTAGGTAGGTCACATGGGGGGGAGGGGTGAGATGGGAGAGGGAGACAGGGAATAGAATCTTGAGCTGGTAATTTATGGCTTGTGGACCCAATTTTTGTCTCAGCCTATATTAGCCCATCCCCAGGAGATAATTGTGGCTCAGGGAACCATACTTCCCTCTCTGCCCTTGCTTTTCTCCAGGGGATGGTTTGTAGCAGGAGCCTGTGCCAACTCCTCTCTGCTGATTTGTACTATCTGCCTGCTAAAAATGGGTAAAGCAGATCTAGCCAAAATTGAATTCTTTCTTAAGTTATCCAGAGGCAAAGAGGTCTGCTGCAGTCCCTAGCAAATAGCCGGGCTCAATACATGTGTTAATAGTTTACCCATTAACTTATTATGTCAGTTTATCTGACAAGCAGGACTCTGTGCCTGGCACCATCAAGAACGAAGGGAAGGTGAAGACATGATCTATACCTACCCCCCCTAGTATATAGTCATCCTTGACATTAATCTCTGAGGCAGTTGTTTGCTGTTTCTTTGCATCGAGTCTTTATCACCTACACAGGAGGCAATAAAGATGGAAAATCGTTATTTGTGTCTGTATTAACTTATTATCATGCAAACCCTGCTCTTTTGCAAGCCCTTTGTCCAGTTGCCATCTTGATTAATTGGGATGGATTTAGAATTTTCTTCAGTCTGAAGAGATGTGAGACTCTGTCCTTTCCAGATACCAGTGCAGATAGAACAAATACACAGTGTTATGCTGCTACCCCTGAATGACATCCATATGCTAGAAGTGGTGATAAGGTGGGGAAAATGACATATACTGTTATCTGGTGTGTTTGAGGGTTTGATTCACTAGCCTAGGCAAAGCTCTTACTGGCATTAGCAGTGTAGTTGGGATCCTGTATTCTATAAAAGCATCAAAATGCACAAATTATTGTTTTGAAAGTTAATTATTTCCAAAAGTTATAAATGCCCTTTTCCAAGCAATCAATTAAATAATTGTTGCCAATGTTCTATGCAAAATTTAGTTCTGTGCAAAATTTTGGCATGCAACTTTTGTAAATTATTTCTTTGAAGGCGGTTAAATCAGCTGGTATAAATGGGCATAGCTCCATTGATTGACTTAAAAACATTCTGATTCACACCAGCTGAGAATCTGTCACTGAGCCTTTTCAGTGTACTTGTCAAGCTGTGTGTTTATGATGGAGTCATACAAAGGTTGATGGGACTCTTTATTTTATACTCATATGTAGGAGGGAATTATCTGGGGTTAAACATAACTGTGTTTAAGGTAGGGATGTAAAATTCTGGTTAATCAGTTAACTGGCTAAACCTTTGGGGGGAGAGATAGCTCAGTGGTTTGAGCATTGGCCTGCTAAACCCAGGGTTGTGAGTTCAATCCTTGCAGAAGCCATTCAGGGATTTGGGGCAAATATTTGTAAGGGGTGGTACTTAGTCATGCTGTGAAGGCAGGGGACTGGACTCAATGACCTTTCTAGAAGATAGGCAATCTTCATTAATTATTTTTAATTATTATTTTGACCAGTTAAGTGGCTCCTGCTCCCCCTTTCCCCCACCCCCATATAGGGCTGCCAGCTGCCATTGCCTGCCCATCTGTACTTGGGGCTGCCAGCCCGTCCTCCTACATGAGTGGGGGCTAGCTCCCGACTCCTGCAGGACTGGAGTAGCCCTCCATCCACAGAGGTCCAGGGGCAGGGGGCTGCTCCTGGGTACTGATTAACCAGTACCTGGTAAGCATTACTTTGTAAGGATGTTGCTGACCAGGTAACCAGTTACCGGTTCACATCCCTACTTTAAAGACTAGGGATTTGATCTTGCAGCCTTTATTCATAGTGAGCCGAGCTGAACTCATACGAGAAGTCCAACTGAAGCCATGAGCCTGTTCATGTGGTTAAGCCCTGCTGGACCTTTCTGAGAGTTGGAAATTGGACAGTAGGGTTGAATGAAAATAAATCTTTAAAAAACCCTGATAAACAACAAAAGGTGATGTAAGATCTTATTCGATTTATGTCATGTCTCGTTTTTGCCAGTTTTTCCACTGACTCGGGTTACAAACAGGACAATGAGGAGGAAGGGAGCACATTAGTCATAATTGCAGGAAACACCTTCCATAAATGATCTGGAGAAAGGGGTAAGCAGTGAGGTGGTTAAGTTTGCGGATGATACCAAACTGTTTAGGATAGTCAAGACAGAAGCAGACTGTGAGGGACTCCAAGAAGATCTCACCAAATTGAGTGATTGGGCAACAAAAATGGCAAATGAAATTTAATGTGGATAAGTGTAAAGTAATGCACATCGGGAAAAATAACCCCAACTATACGTACAGTATGGTGGGGGCTAATTTGGCTACAACAAATCAAGAAAGAGATCTTGGAGTTATCGTGGACAGTTCTCTGAAAACTTCCACACAGTGTGCAGTGGCAGTCAAAAAGGCAGATAGGATGCTAGGAATTATTAAGAAAAGGATAGAAAATAAGACCCAGAATATCTTACTGCCCCTGTATGGTACGTCCACATCTTGAATACTGTGTACAGATGTGGTCTCCTCACCTCAAAAAGGCTATTTTGGCCTTGGAAAGGGTTCAGAAAAGGGCAACTAAAATGATTAGGGGTTTGGAATGGGTCCCATGTGAGGAGATGTTAAAGCGACTGGGACTCTTCAGTTTAGAAAAGAGGAGACTGAGGGGGGATATGATAGAGGTCTATAAAATCATGAGTGGTGTGGAGAGGGCTGATAAAGAAAAGTTATTTATTAGTTCCCTAAATAGAAGAACTAGAGGACACCAAATGAAATTAATGGGTAGCAGATTTAAAACTAATAAAAGAAAGTTCTTCTTCACACAGTGTGTAGTCAACCTGTGGAACTCCTTGCCAGAGGAGGCTGTGAAGGCTAGGACTCTAATAGAGTTTAAAGAGAAGCTAGATAATTTCATGGAGGTTAGGTCCATAAAAGGCTATTAGCCAGGGGATAAAATGGTGTTCTTGGCCTCTGTCTGTCAGAGGCTGGAGAGGGATGGCAGGAGACAAATTGCTTGATCATTGTCTTCGGTCCACCCTCTCCGGGGCCCCTGGTGCTGGCCACTGTTGGCAGACAGGATGCTAGGCTAGATGGACCTTTGGTCTGACCCAGTACGGCCGTTCTTATACTGCTGCTTAGTTGCAGATGACCTGACTCTGATGCAATTTTTCCTTTGCTTATCACCTGCTTCTTCCACTAATGTAAGGAGTATTATGTGTAGCCTCCTGCAGGCTCATTAACAATGTAGGGATGTGCTCAATTGCTGTGTCACTCATAACAAGACTTTTAGGGTATGTCTACACTACCCTCCTAGTTCGAACTAGGAGGGTAATGTAGGCATACCGCACTTGCAAACGAAGCCCGGGATTTGAATTTCCCGGGCTTCATTTGCATAAGCGGGGAGCCGCCATTTTTAAAACCCCGCTGGTTCGAACCCCGTGCTGCGCGGCTATACGGGGCTCGAACTAGGTAGTTCGGACTAGGCTTCCACGAGGTGTACCGGTAGTTCGGAATAGGAAGCCTAGTCCGAACTACCTAGTTCGAGCCCCGTGTAGCCGCGCTGCACGGGGTTCGAACCAGCGGGGTTTTAAAAATGGCGGCTCCCCGCTTATGCAAATGAAGCCCGGGAAATTCAAATCCCGAGCTTCATTTGCAAATGCGGTATGCCTACATTACCCCGCTAGTTCGAACTAGCAGGGTAGTGTAGACATACCCTTAGAGAGGAAGGATGGTCCAGTGACTAGGGCACTAACCCATGTTTTGGGAGATCTGGATTCAGGTCTCTGCTCTGTCACTGACTTCCTATGTGACCATGGGCAACTCACTTACCTTCTTTGTGCTCCGATCTCCCATCTGTAAGATGGGGATAACACTCTCCCCAGGAGGAGCGTTAAGAAGATAAGTACATTGAAGATTGTGATGGGGCTCTTCTCATGCTGATATGTAGAAGGGTATTATCCAGGGTTAAACATAATGTTTAAGGTTAAGTTAATACAAGGAATTAATATTGTTTTTTAATCACAAAGGGAAAACAGGAAACCGCATCTACTGACTTGGGATGCTTCTTTCTCTGTGCAGCATCCTCTTGAAAATGTAGCTATGTATGAATCAGTGGTAGCTGGTAATTTTTGTGAACCACTTGTGACAATGGGGTATATTTGTGTTTTTTATCCCATGCACGATTTATAACATCATTAGCTGCACATTAATGCACTGACTGAGCAAGTTCACTGTTTGCTTTCCATTTAAGATGAGAGCCAGTGAGTGTTTCTAAGAGGGTGTCTACACAACATCTGGGGGTCACACTCCCAGATTGGGTCAACAGATTAATGTTAGTGACATGTTCACTAGCACTCTAAAGAGTCTCATGTAAGTATTGCATTGACATTGCAACTCAGACTGAAGCCTACCCTCTCCTAGGCTTGCGCACCCAGACTCCAGCCCAAGCTGCAACATAAAAGCACTGCCATTTTTAGAGCAGTAGTGTTGACCTGGGCTGGGAGGCTTGCACCCAGATGCTGCGTAGATATATTCCAAGTAACCTCCAGTCCCAGTGAAGCCCTCATAATTCAAGCATCAGTATTTTAAATGGGAAACACCTAATCTTTAATGTAAGTGTCCTGGGGTCCTAGTCCTGCTACAGGGAAGTTTCCATGTCAGCTGGAAGCTGCATTTACTTTTCTACTAAGCCCTCCCTGCAATGTTGAAATTGTCCTTCTCTGCGTCCAGAGGGGCGGGTGTGCTGCAGTGTGCATGTTGAGGGCATTTCAAGGGGGGTGATCAATTAAGAGAATCCAAGGTGACAAGTCCATTAGAGCTGTGCTGCCTGAGAGATGGTGGGG
Source organism: Pelodiscus sinensis (assembly GCF_049634645.1). Classification (NCBI taxonomy): domain Eukaryota; kingdom Metazoa; phylum Chordata; order Testudines; family Trionychidae; genus Pelodiscus; species Pelodiscus sinensis. The sequence continues at coordinate 39,765,193 of NC_134720.1, read as the reverse complement.
AGGTCAGGAGCCTCTACGCACCAGGTCTTTCACCACTGATAGGTTCAGATGGATGCAGGGGAATCGATCATGTTATGATTCTGTAGAAACAATAACAGTGCTGATCCCTTTCCTTGAACAGCCCCCTGTGTTGCGATTGAATGAGTGTTTAAGATGTCACTGACCAGGGAAAGAAGAGTAAATACCTCGACGCTGGAGAAAGTTGCAACAGACATGAGCAATTTAATAGAGAGCCTGGACACGAGGGAGCTCCACTTTGAGGGGGAAGAGGTGGATGCTGACGTATTAAACGATCCGAAAACAACTGGTGAGTTAGTGTCCATCTGTTTTCACCATATGTCCCTTTAGGATTTAGCAATGCAGTGCAATTGAGGCGAAGATGAAGCTTTCAGTTTGATGGGGGTAGGAAGTGTGGGTGGAGTGGGCCAGGATTTTGCAGTTCTTGTGAGTCCTTGTGAAATTGTGCGTGGTTCTTTAGGGCTGTAAGACCTTTAAAGTAAGGCTGCCATTTTGCAAAGTGCTTAGCGACCTCAACCAGAAAGCTGGATGCCCTCATCCTAAATTGAGAGATCACGTAGGACCAAACCTGGATTAAAGGATTCATAGCACCTCATGGGAGTTGCTCAGCTGGAATGAACCATAAGAAGCACTGAATCCAATGGAAAGACTCTTTTTGATTCCTATAGGCAGAGATCTCAAACTCCAGGCCTGCAGGAGTCCCAGGCCGCATTGCACAAATGCTCCGGCTGGGCCTGGCTTATGGCTGGGAATGACCTCTACTTATAGGCTTTGGATCAAGTTAAGAGCAGCAGTGAAGGTTTAATTTTGATTTTGTTTCTTTTGTTGTATTTTAAGGGAGAAACCATGCCGTTTTGGCATAGTAGCTGCACATCACTGCACCTGTCTGTGACCTGTGCATTTTTCATTATCCAGTGAAGGCAGGCTAGCTTTTTGGTTTGCTTGCTTTTTGTTCTTTAAAAAGGATTGCTGTGTGTTTTGCCACCTACTCAGGACTTCTGACACTTGGCTGTCTGAACTCTTTAAAATAATGCTTACAAACTCCCCTGAAATGAGTCAAACTCTGCCTCTAGCCTTGCCTGCAATTTCCATTAATACCTGGTCAACCTGTTGCAGATTGCAGAAACTGAATGAATAAGTCTGCAAAAATAGCCAAATAACTCCCCCGCCCTCTCCAAAAAAACCTCCTTGCTACACAAAACACCCTTTTGTTCACTTATTTAACAAGTGAAATTTAATTGTCATTATTCCTGATACCACCTCATAATCCATCAGTAAACATCCTGGAATATACTTTGTAATATGGATGAAGACTTAGTGATAAAAGACCTCATCAGAGCACTTTGCTATTAAATCTTTCCTGAGAAGATGGATGAAGCTGCTGATTTGGTGCATGCATTATGGAATGTGTTTTTACCTAGGTTTTTCTTGCTGAGGTTTTACTGTATTTTTCAAGATAATGATTGATCCTATTTTATGAAAAGGTAGTTCTGTACCTGGCATTTGAATTCTTCAAGTCCAGTCAGTTAATGTGAAGGTTTCTATGAACTTAGGTGAAATAGGTTTGTATAAGGCATACTTCAAGATTTTATATAATTGTGATGGACCGGGCCGTGTCTGGGCACAGCTGAGGGCGTCCGCTCAGGGCGAATTGCTCAAATCCGGGGCTCCTTACAGCCCCTGACTGGCGACCTCTCCACACAGGCCACAAACCAGTCTCACAGAGCGCTTCAGCTGCCTGCCTGAAGCCTCCCGAGCAAAACCCCTCCGACACCCCAGCAATATCCGTGCCCCAGATGGCCCCGGGCCTATACACAGGTGGGGGGTCCTAGCACCCAATCCCACCTACCCCGAACAAGTTCTGTCCGGTTCCAAGAAACCAGCCACAGATCCCTGGTCAATTTACCCTCTGGACCTTGCCCACAAATCACGCTGGGCCAATCCTTTAGAATCTATATCTAAAGGTTTATTATTACAAGAAAGAAAAGCCTGAGAATAAGGTTATTAAAGTACAGTACGTTACATGCACCGAATCTCCCAGTTCTCGATGCAGGCTCTAGCAGAGATGTTGCAGCTGCTGGTTTAAAAGTTCTTATTGCACATCCTACGATCAGGATGGGTTCACAGGTCTTCCGGGCTCTTCAATCCCTGCAGTGCTGCCTCTGGGATGAAGTGCTGAGCTGAGAACAAAATGGCATCTACCACATGGCCTCTTTATACCCCCTTCCTAGCCTCTTCTGGTCTCAGCCGGTCACCTGGTCCTCAGCCTCTCTCTGCTGGCAGCTCTTGGGTCTCCGCCCTCCTGCTTTAGGTGTGTCCTTGGGCCATCAAGGGCCATTGTCCCACAGGGCTTTGCTACTCAGCCTGTCCATAGCAATGCTTAACCACATTCAGAGAAACATTCAGCTTCCACACAGATTACAGATTCCTACCTACACACACAGACATTATATACTCACATAAATAGCGTACATAAGATTAACAAACAATAAGGTCCCATTCAATACCCCACATGGCTTCCTTTCATACCAATTTCTGGGGCCAACACCCCCACCTAGGGGTGCAGCAGCGATCTGGCTGCTTCCCTCCAATTCAGTAATGTGACAATAATCACTAGATTACTGGGTGGTGCTTGGATCCTTGGCTCAATTAATTTTTATTTTTTGGAAAATAAAATGAAAAGGTACATTTTTAATTGAAATAGTTGCTCTAGGGTGGGGGCGGAGATGTATATAGGCTGCCCCAGGATAGAGGACTACCCCTGCTCTCTTTCACTGGGGCCAGGTGAGAATCTCCTCTCCATGGCTGCTGCACCTCCAGCGGGCATAGCTGGGAGGAGGGGTATATGTTGCTGGGCTGAGACAGGTCCAGGTCCATCTGTGTCTGCCCCCTGCACTCCTCAGCCAGAGTGAAGAATGCAGCAAACTGTGTACATTTCCCTCACTACCTGATGAAACAATGTCCCGGTATGAATTGGGGAGGGGGCTTCAGCCTCCCCTTGCCCTCCCTAAAAGGTGATTGGGAGGTGAGAGGCTCGGGGTTGGGGCAGTCCCTGGGAGGGGGTGTGCCCCCAGCCAGACCCTTTCACCTGCCTGGTGATTTTGTCTCTGTATGGTTTTCAGAGAAGCAATCCCATTCCAGGCCTATCCCATTTTTCTGGCACAACCAAACCCTTGGTGGTCCTAGCTCTTACCTTTTAGGGGAGTTCTTAAACAGACAAACTCTCTGAAATATATAGCAGATTATTAACTTGTTACATTATCCTTGGTCTATTATGCTCTTATTCATAGTTTTAAATAGTGTTAAACTAATTGCTATTTTATGGTCATTTTCAGGGGGCATCCCATTCTCTGTAATTTATAACACTCAAGGGTTCAAGGAGCCTCATATACAGACATATCTAATTGGATGTCCGATTAAAGTCCGAGTTCTGGAAGTAGAACGCTTTACCTCCACAAAAAAGGTCAGTGTGTGTATATTATCGAAATGTTGTTTTAAATTCCAATCCCATTTTTATTGTCCTGCTCCTATTACCATGTTAACACATCACTTACACATTAACTTCTTGTAAATCAGTGTTTTAGAAAACATGAATACACCTGTATGGGATTAACTCTATCAAGAACAATATGAATAATCTTAGCCTATTCTGTTTAGAGTCTGATAAAAAATGTAACTAACAGTCACGAGAAATGGCTATATCTTTAAATAAAAATGATAAACACTAGTGGATTTAATGCTGATTACACCTTGAGTAATGAAACAGTGGTGCTCTTCTTTCCTGTAGGTTCCAAGTCCAAATGTTTACACTATTGAGTTCACACATGGAGATTTTGTATGGCAAGTGAAAAGGAAATTCAAGCACTTTCAAGAATTTCACAGGGACCTGCTGAGATACAAAGCCTTCATACGAATTCCTCTCCCTACAAGGAGGTAACTATTTTGTGTAGTCTTGCAAATATGGCTGACAGTCCATATTACACTGGAAAGAAGCGAAAAGCCCAATTCTCTCTTATTTACCCCTGTAGCACACAGATGTAACCCTGTTAACTTCCAAGAATCACTCCTAATTTACCCTGGTATAAATGAGAGAAGAATTAGGCTCAAAATCAACATTATGCAGGTTGGACCTCCGTGGTCCAGCACCCTCAGGATTTGAGCTGTCCCGGACCAGGGAGTTTGCCAGACTAGGGAAGGTCAGTGCTCTCCTGCTGGCTGCCTTGCTCTGGGCTCTCTGCCATGCCGCTGGCTCCACTAACGATGGCCTGGCACAATTCCCAACCCTGCTGGCTATCTCCTGCCCCAGTGTCTCCCATCCCGGTGGGACTCATTGGCTGCTGCTGGCTCTGTTGCTCCTGGGTGTTCCCCAACTGGAGTCTTGCTGCTAGGGCCATCCCGCTGCCGCTGGGGATTCCCTGGCTGAGGCCAACTGTCTCCACCAGCGCTCCTTCAGTCAGAGCATTCCCTGGTGGAGGCTGACCAGTCACCCAGCCCCATTGCCACCGGGGGTTTCCCGGAGCTGCTGGCTGGTGCCACCTGGTCGCTGGCAGTCTTGCTGCAGCTGGGGTTCCCCAGCTCAAGCCAGGACTCCCCAGCCACCTGACCATGCTAACACTGGGGGTTTCCCAGCGGAGGTGGGAGCTCCCTGTCGGCTACCTGGCTCTGCTGATGCCATGGATTCCCTGGCTATTGCCAGGCCCTGAAAATGCTGGGGGATCCCCGGTCAGGACAAGGGCTCCCCATATGCTGCCTGGCCCAGCCCCTGTGTTGTCTCAGCTGGCTTCGGGGAACTTTGGTCCAGCAACATCTGTGGCCCTGCCAGACCACAGACGTTGCTGGACCAGAGAGTCCCAGATTTGGGAGGTTCAACCCATAGTAAGCAGCAGTTATCTAAAGGATTCCATTATCTCTCTCTCTTCAATGATTTCTCTCTGTAGAAAGCATGTGGGAAATTTTGTGCAGTTAGAATTTAAGCAGAATTGCCCATCAAAATCATTGGATCGTTGCGCTTAAAAATTGATGGCACAATATGGTCTCTTACCTTTAAGGCTCTTATCTATTAGTGCTGAGTTCTCTCAATTCACCTGTGACTCTGAGGTGCTTGGCAGCAGGCGGGACTGGTCCCAAAGACTGGGACAGAGCTCCAAACATAAAGAGAATCATGTAAAAAGGATTGAATGGTGGAGCGATACAAAAGGATAGTGGAAGACAGATCTGAGAAGACTATAGAAAGCAAGGGGAAAGTAGAGGAAACAAGAGTAAAGATTTTGATAAAGGTAGGGATATGAAAGGCAAACGATTAATGAAACATAATGGTCCAAGAACATGGTCCAAATTCTCTTCTGTTTAAATAGGCAAAACTCATTTGAAGTGAGTGGCTCAGTGGTCTTTTGCATCAAAAGAGAATTTGGCTCAATATCCTCTGCTTTCAGCATTGAATTTTAGTTTGAATTAATTTCTACACAGTGATTTGTTAGATAATTTTATGCTTCCCCTTGCTTTCCTTCCTACCTATTCCTCATTGTATAATAAAGTTTTAAACAGATGTCAGGACTCATCTGAGAAAATACACTCACATTCTGCTGATCAGACAAATAATCTGGGAATTTTTTTTCTTCCAGTCACACCGTTAGAAGACAAACTATCAAAAGGGGAGAACCGAGGCAGATGCCAAGTCTGCCACGTACGTCTGAGAACATGGTCCGAGAAGAACATTTTTCTAGTAGAAGAGTAAATGTCCTCCTTCTTCTAAATACTCTGTTCTGAGATGTGGGTAGGCTGGTAGGGAAGAGGCTGTTGATCTTTGTTCTATCCATCTTATTCTTGGGATTTTTCTGATTTTCACCGTTGGAGGTTAATTTGTTTGCAGAACTGTGTTCTGACCTAGTTCCCTTTGTTAATGGTAAATTCTTCTCCATAGCGAACTGAAACTTTGCCAAGGTTAGAACCAAATTGTCTCCTCAAAAAGTGGAAGAGACTTGCTCAAGGAACACTCCCTCAGCCAAGAGCTGGGTTATTTCTCCTTTGCTGAGATATTGTGGGATAGTTGATGTGCTATGTGTGTATCTTTTTTTATTTGATCGGTGACTTGTTTTTTATTATTTTCAAGACTTCCTGTAGCTATGTGCTTCGATTTTTTTTTTTACAGTAATCCCTACATCCTTATCTCAAGTTTTCATGCTTGCATTATAGAAACAACTGGAAGACTACCTGACAAAGATCTTAAAAATGCCCATGTACAGGAACTACCATGGAACAGTAAGTACAATGACTTAAGTAACAAATGAAGATTCTTTTTATGTATAAGTACTCAGCTGAGAGAAATAAATCCTGTAGTTTAGAAGCATTGTGTAGCTGTTTTTATTAGGGCAAACATATTCTCTAACATCCACATAAATCTGAGTATAACTAAACAGAATGCTATACTGTCAAGCTATTTGGCTGCCATAGCTACAACACATTATGGCAACCTGCCTCTTAACGGCAGTCTTGTACAGACAGCTCATTACACATGTAATACGACTGGCTTCTTGTCGGTCCTGAGTAACATTTAAGATGTTTAGTTGGAGGTTGCAATAGTTAAATGCTTGGGGTTTCTACTCTGTGGAAGATTTACTCTGTGAATCCTGTGACTTTAACATCGGGGTCAAACTGTGCTTTGTCTTAATATCTCTTAATATCCCATTGACTTCAGCAAATTTGTGGTCTTAATAAAAGGAGAATTCATCCCCTCCACAGGGAGGCAGTAATCTATATGTTCCCTTATTCCTACGACACTTGATTGAAGTCAGCTGGTTCATGTTATATCCAAAATTTGGCCCATATTGTGCAAGAATGTATTGCTAGAAAGCCAGGCTGTATACCTCTTTGTTAGCTCACATTTCTCACCTGCCAGTTGGAGGAGACTTTAGAGGCCAAATCTGTACATGAATAACATTCCACTGCCATGGCCATTTATTTCCCCTCCTCTTCACCCCACATAAAGGATTTATTACTTCTCTTTTGTCTCATCAGCAAAAATTGGTGCATTCCTGGTTTGTTGCAGAACTTACTGAATAAGCAGAGGGAGTTTATCCTTTGGCGCTAGACACAACCATTAAGTACACTCCATTTAAAATGAGACAGAAACATAGACTCAACTTTACATTTTTAAGGGGGTATATCTGCTCATTTTGTGCTTGGCAAAGAAAAGCTTTTCTTGATCCCTTATGAAGTCATTTCATTGTCCAAGGTTTTTATACTGTTTACAACTGGATCTCTGAATATTTTGTTCAGATATTATCTGCATTGTTTCAGTGTTACCCACACCAAATATATCGGTTAAATGGGGCAAAACCACCCTCCCACATTGGCCAATATGTTAGTTACAGTGGGAAATCTGCACCTCCAATGAACTGGCTGACATTTAAAGCAGCTCTGCTGTAGAGGACAGTGGTGTATGCTGAGAAGAGTAGATTTAAGTTAGAGTACATGGCATTGGAACCATTTTGCCACTCTCCCATGAGCAAGCATTGTCTGTCAAGTCTCTCCGATATTGTCTACTAATCTAACAATGCCAGATACTTCTTGATCAAGGCCAGGTTGAAATGTGGTATTAGGGAGAAAAATACCAAACATGCAACTTCTGTATTCTGGGCCCTTTCCCTGTAAAGACCATGAGCAATTGTACTTCTCTCTCCCAACTTCCTCCAGTGCAGCTCCATTTTGTCCCTAGCCAGCAGAGATAGATATCGTTCTGTATGAGCATTGGCTTTCAATGGATTTGGCTTCTGCGACACATTCAGTGAGAACATGCGTTGTGATGCTAACTGCACGGCTCAGTGCAGCAGATGGGGAAAGAGAGATGCTAGGATCAGAACATTTTTTTTTATTTCTTTAAGATACTCCTTCTCAGGCCAGAAACAAAGCTGCAGATTTTTCATGTCCACCTTGGACTGGCATCTGTCCTTCATACAATGAAGTGGGTGTGGTGGTGTTCTTGTGTTCAACAAGTCCGTCCCTGGAAAACGGAGGGATGAGCTGTTTGTTTTGCTAATGTGTAAATGTTGCCTCCCATGTGTTAGGTGGTGCAAATCCTCAGGCTGAGGTCCAGATAGGTCTTTGGCTTGGAGATGTCTCCAGCTGAATTGTTTGCAAGTTCAGGCATGGTGCTAAATCTAGAGATTCATAAAGGTCAGATGACCCGTGTGATTTATTGCCCCCTAAATCTTGAGAGGATCCTCTTCCTGGTAACTCTGTCCCCTCGAGGCATTTTAACAACTGACCTGGATAATTCCATTAAATCCAGTTCTGTTTTTATTCTGCATTTGTGGCATGCGTGTTTTGGTTCATTTGTAGATAATTGGCTCAGCTTGGCTGACCTTGGCAAATTTAGCTCTTTTCATCCTTGTTGAGGAGCTCAGGGCTCTGAAGCACTGTGGGATGTCAAGGGACTTACATATCTGGTGAAAATACAGTTGTGTCTGTTCTGCCTGTAAACTGGAAAGTAGAGTGCACCTAAATGTTCTTTACTGAGTAGTCTTTGACTATGTAACCGTACATGGGAAAGTTTATAACTGTCTCTTCAAGTTTGAATTCATGTAACATTTGTGTGTCTGCTATTGTGGCAGGGTATGAGACGTGAAGCTGGCTACTAGTTGTATGTATGGTTAACATTGCCTGTACATCAGGAGAATCAGAGACAGGTAATTGGGGTAGTTGAGCAGGAATGGTCCAAATAGCTTGTAAAGCCATTTCTATGGGCTTGATGTGAAGTTAAATGGAAAGACTTCATTTATTGTTTTTCATGGCCTTTGGATCAGGATCTATATGAGCTTGATAGTTAAAAGATTCCAAAATAAACCTAGGTTAAACCAGTAAGGATACACCTACACTGCACAGCTATTTTGGGATTCCAGAAGTATCCCAAAATAGCTACCCCGCATCTACAAAAACTGTCTGTTATTTCAAAATATTTTTCAAAATAACGGGCACGCTATTTCCGCATCCTAAAAAACCTCGTTGCACAAGGGATAAGAGATGGCTCGAAATAGTGCGTTATTTCAAAATTTGGCACACTGTAGATGCACCAAATTTCAAAATAAGCTATTTTGAAATAGATTTGCAGTAAGATATGCAATTTGCATAATTCAAATTGCATACCTTATTTTGAGTTTAGAGTGCTGAGTAGATGCACCCTAAGTGTCCATGCAGCTTTTTGCACTGCCTTTATCCAATCAGTGTAAAGTTACGCTTTTAAGTTAAACCGGTGCAACAAAATAAGTCTTGAATGAGTTTCACAGCTATACAATTAAAGAGCAGTTCACATACCCAGCTATGGTTGCTATTTAAGGCTCTGATTCTGCAATCGGATCTGCAAAGGCAGACCCTTGCAGCCTTGTAGAGCTCCATACTGCCAGATCTGATTACGGTACTGAGGCCTTTGAACATAGAATTGTAGGAAACAAGAATAAAGTTTACATTTGTGTTTAGTGTAAAGCCATTTTTCTGTGTATGATAAAATTGGGACATTGCCCTAGAACAGTGTTATTCTGAGCACTGGAGATATACGTAGTATATTATTATGTTGCCAGAGCTACTAGCAGACTATTTGTTTTACCATTTTAAAAAAAGGCTGGATCTGCAATGAAAAGCAGGCTTTGGAACTGCTGCATCCTATCTAAAAAGTCAATGTCATCTGAACAATCTTTCTTAAAATCTTGCTTAAATATATCATACGTGCTTGGATCAGCAGGGGAAAAAAGAGGATTACAATGTTTTGTGTCTCCACCTTGCAGCTGTTTCATTTTTCACAGTTCATTTGCTCTTCAAATGATCTTCCATGTTTGAGTTGTTCCCGCTCCCTACTACAGTATCATTGAAACTCCATCCTTTCCCCATCTCATAGATAAAATATTTTCTGCAGATCACTGCGAAACCTGAGTGGGATGTTTGGTCACCACAACAACAGCTGGGTAGTATAAGTATTCAACGGTAAAGAGATTGAAAGGATATTGCTTTTCTTTGTGAATTATGAGCACCCCAGATGAAAGGCACTGTACCAGTCAATGTTATATATAATAATAATAATTAATAATATTAATAACATCACAATCATATTTTCCATTTCTCTAAATAAATTTTCCTTGGCGGCGTCTAGACTGGCAAGTGCTTTTGCGGAAAAACTTGCCAGCTGTCTACACTGGCCGCTTGAATTTGCGCAAGAACACTGACGATCTCATGTAAGGTTTGTCAGTGTTCTTGCAGAAATACTATGCTGCTCCCGTTCGGGCAAAAGCCCTCTTGCGCAAATGCTTTTGCGCAAGAGGGCCAGCGTAGACAACGCGGTATTGTTTTGCGCAAAAAAGCCCTGATCGCGAAAACGGCGATCGGGGCTTTCTTGCACAAAACCGCGTCTAAATTTGCACGGTGATTTTGCGGAAAAAAGTGATTTTGTGGAAAATCGTCCGTGCCAATCTAGACACTCTTTTCCGCAAATGCTTTTAACGGAAAAACTTTTCCGTTAAAAGCATTTGCGGAAAATCATGCCGGTCTAGACGTAGCCCTGTAGCTTAGTGGATTTTTCCAAATTAAAGCTCCATTTTGCAAACACTTACCTACTTAGTTTTATGTATTTGGATAATGTAATGAAAGTCCAGTGTGACTACTCACATGCATAAAAAAAGTACATGGGAGTACATGTTCGCAGGATTGGGGCCAAAGGGCTATGCTTTGCCTTTTGATGCTCTTGCAGGGGACAGGATGTCATCAGATGCTGTGTACCCACAGACCTACCCCAGGGTTGCGTTTGTCCTTAAAGATCAGACATAGCATTCGTATTTGGCTACCATCAGGAGTAGACTAGCCAAAGAAGGAATGTGGTTTTGTGTTTGTTTCTATGGAGACCTTTTTAAGGACTAGTTGGGTGGAGCGGACTACAGCTACAATGCTGAACAGTGTTTGCCTTTGATCTGGCAGTTCAAGGTAATAAAGTTAAACAAATAAACATTTGTTTCTAGCTGAGTGGTAATTTCTCCTCTCTGCACAGTTAGTCTGTCTCCGTTCTCATTACTAAATGTTCCCCAAACAATAACTCAGTTACATTTCACAGCAAATTACCAAGATCTGGCTTACCGATGCGGGGGAGGGAGGGAGGGCTAATGCTTAACTGCCCCTGGGTCTAGTGATACAAAAGGGCCCAGAGCTCCTATTACCATGGCGGCAGTGGCTGGAAGCCTAGGCCCACTGAGGGCTGGCAGGGGAGGGCACTTTAGAGGTGGGGCTGAGGGCTGGCTAGCCCCCGCCCCTCCCCTTCTGCCTGAGGCCCTGCCTTCCAGGGGCTTAGAACACCCCTCTCACCTAGTGGCCTGGCCAAGCTGTTGGCCCTGCTGGCCAAGATTTTCAAAAGTAGCTAGTAATTTTATGTGCCTTGATGTTTGGGCTAGGGATGTTAATGGGTAACCCCCTGCCAGCAGTGCCACACTCCCTGCTGCCGCTTCCAGCCCTGGGCAGGCTGGGAGTCACATTGGAAGCAGCTATGCTAGAGCATGTCTTCCCCCCTTCCCCCAGCTTGTCCCCCTTTAATCACTTAGGCTACGTCTACATTGTGCTTTCTTGCACAAGAACATATGCAAATGCGGTGCGGTGATGAATATCTGCTGCTTATTTTCAGGCAGAACGGCTTGTGCGCAAGAGGGGGTTTTTGCGCAAGAAGGAGCAGTCTACACTGCTCCTTCTTGTGCAAAAGCCCCTTGCGCAAAATGGCGGCTCGCTAAGTATGCAAATGTGACTCCATTCATTGCTGCACCTCATTTGCATATGTTCTTGTTCAAGAAAGCGCAATGTAGACGTAGCCTTAATATTTAACTGGTTAACTAATTAAATGGGATTTTACATCCCTAGTTTGGGTGCCTAACTTGAAAGACCTTAAGAGGTCGGATTATCAGAGATTGGATGTCCCTCTGCACCTTCAAGAAGCTGAAAGAGTGTCTTCGGAGCTAAGTGTCTGCCTGAGTCCCAACTTGAAGGACTTACATGGCACTTAAGCATTGCACAAGCTGTGCTGAATTTCACCCACCAAAAGGACAGACTACTCACAGGTCTCTTACCCAGGAGAGAGCTAATATTTGTGAATTTTAAAACCTTATGAACAAAAGCATGAACGAATTAGTTCTGTCTGCCTCATAAAAATGGTGCAACCTTAGAAAAAGCAGGAAATCAAATACACAGATATCAGCTTCTGCTAGTTTGTATGCTTGGACTATATGTCAGTGCATGAGAACAGGAGCCCTTTTATTCTCTGTGGTGGTGCTAACCTTGAGTATAGAATCACAGAGTTAAAAGCCAGAAGGAATCATGCTGTCATAGTCTGACCTCCTGCATATCTTGTCTTAGAAGGATTAGATTTGTATTGGCATATGGTAAACATCAGTTTCACTGTACACATGCAAACTGACAAAAATATTTCCATCAGTAATAATCGTAATAATATACAGATAGATAAAGTAAGGATAGTGCTACTTGACAGCATAGAGATAAAATGCAGTGATCTAGCCATTTGAATTAAGCTTGTTCAAATGAATTAGCAGATCAATTGTAAAAAACAGGTACAATTTGTTGATTGAAGGATATTTAATTTGAATATCTGGACATGATGTTGACTGTGTTTACAGTTTATAAAACTTCAGCTTTTTGAATTTCAACAGCTACAGTCTGATGACTCCCATAATTTCACATTACTTATTTAAATTTTCACAGTTAAAATCTAAAACAGTGCTTAAAAGTAAACATATCTATGAGTGATAAAAATCAGATGCTGCCTGGGCCATGTACATCACAGGCCACCAGTACCCACACACTAACCCCAACAACTGGAATCAGACGGGAATATCACAGCTCACAGGATACTAGACTATTACATGCCATAGACAAGGAAGAGGTGGGTCTGAGGTGCATCAGTGCTTGAGCTCCTGTAATGGCAGGAGTTTAACTGAAATATACCCAGCTCATTCTGGCAAATGACCAGACCCACTTGTTACAGAGAAATTTGAAAAACCCCAAAGTTACTGTCTGTCTGACCAGGGGACAGTGTTTGTGGATTTTTTCCATCCAGGTTCAGAAAAAAATGAATGTGCACCTAGCATGTGTGAATGTGCACCACCAGGAGAAGGACAAACCTGGCTGTGGGTGCTCTGTTAATCAGCTGGGTGTCATTTGACTCTCCTGAGTGGCCACACAAGTGCACAGCTTACAGGGAACAATGCCAGAAGGAAAATTCCTTGCTGACCCCCACATATGGTGATCAGTTAGACTGCGCATGAGAGAGAACCAGCCAGCCAAGCACCTGAGAGAGAGAATGCTTAATGCTACTAAGAGCACAGGCCCTCCCTGTTCAATACCTCATCTTCATCTACAGCCATCTCTGATGCTTCAGAGGAAGGAGACAAAAGCCAACAAGAATCCTAAAATACATGGCAGGGAGAGAAGGTGGGGAAATCCCTTCCTGATCTCTGCATGTGGCTGGCTAAAGCATGAGACCTAAATGAGCCCTAGAGCTGCCAAGGCCTGCCCCTGCCATCACAAGCAAAGCTGGCTACAATCCCACTCATTAATTTGCCCAGCTGTCTCTAATTAAATTGTTTGCCCCCACAGCTCCTATTGGAAGTCTGTTCCAGAATCTCTCTGCTCTGTTGGTTAAAAACCTTTTAATTGCTAGCCTGAATTTTCTCCTGGACAATTTATATCCATTTGTTCTTATGCCAATACCGTTCTTTAGCTTAAATAACACTTACCCTCCCTTGAATTTGTAATCCCACGCATGTAGTTTTTATATAGAGCAATCATATCCCCACTCTCATGTTTTTAACTAGGCTAACCAAGCCCATCTTCTCTCCTAGTAGCACTTTTCTCTACCTGTTCTAGTTTGATTTCATCTTTCTTGAACATGGGTGACAAGAATTGTACAGAGTGTTCCAAGTATTCCTGTAGTGCAGGAGTGGGCAATAATTTTTGGTGGGGGAGCCCACTCCAAGATTTTGGAAAGCGGTTAAGGGCTGCACTTTTCCATGGAGGAGGTGCGGGGTCTAGGATGGAGGTTGGGTGCAGAAGGGTTCATAAGGTAAGGGATTGGGGTGCAGGAGATGATGTGAGGTCTGTGAGGGAGTTTGAGTGTAGGGAGGGGGTTGTAACCTGGATTTGGGGATTGGTGTGTAGGTTCAGGGAGGGAGTGTGGCTGCAGGAGAGGATTCTGGCCTCGGGGATGAGTGTCAGAGGAGATACAGGGTCTGGTTGGGAGTTATGACCTGGGACAGAGGGGTGAAGAGGGTTTGGATGGTGACCTGGGAGAAGAAGGTGGGGTACAGGAGGGGCAGGGGTGCCAGAGGCAGGCTTTGGCTGGGACACAATCACCAAAGGTTGCCAGATGGTTTCAACAAAAATACCAGACACACTTGACATTACATCACAATCTACATTACATCTTATTTAGAAAATACAGGACATTTATATTTTCTCAATTTGTTTCCCGAACAGAAAACTCAAATACTGGACTGGCTGGTTTACCTAAGTGTCTCCTGGCCAGCAGCCCTGCACCCCCAAGGCAGGCTGGGCTCCCTCCCTGCTGCAGCCCCAGACTGCTTAAAACTGCAGCCTGTTCCCTCCATGTGGCTCTCAGCTCTGGGAGTGGGGAGAGGCTTATGTTGTCCCCCTTGCCTCCCATCCCCCGAACAATCTCTTAGCTCCTTCTGGCTGGCTGTTTCCAGCCAATAGGAGCTGAGGATTGGGCCGTGGGGCAGGGAGATCACACAAAACCTCCCCTTCCCTCCAGAGCAGAGAACCACAAGGCTGCTGTGTCCTGAAGGTTCTGGCAGGGTGCTCCATGAGCTGGATCCGGTGGCTTGGCAGGCCAGATGTGGCCCCTGCTATTGTGCCTAGTGCAGCATCATTAATACTACATTATCTCTACTGCAGATGCTTTGCTTAATACATTCTAGCATCACATTTGCATTTTTTGCAGCTGTGTCACGAGTGGTTTGTGGTTATCCTGTGATTCACCTAGACACCTAGGTGCCTTTGCTTCTCTGTTTCTTTCCCCAACTATTAGCTCTTAAGTGCATGAGGTTGCACTTTGTACTATTGAATATTCATCCTGTTTCTGTCATTCTGGTCTTCGAGGTCATCCAGATCTTCCTGTAGAATATTCCAATCCTCTTCTGTGTTGATGATGACTCCCAACATTGTATCATCAACAGACTTCATGACCACACTCCTGCTTTTCACGGCAAGGTCATTATTAAAAAATATTGAATAAAATTTATCCCAAGATCAATCCTTGAGAAACTCCACTAGTAACCGCCTTTCAGACTGATAATCCACTTTACAGCACAACCGCAATACCTTCTCCCATTTAACCCATTCCTTATCTACCTTACAGTTCTTGTACCAATCCCGGTTTGTCCCAGTTTAATAATTTCCCATATGGTACCTTGTCAAATGCTTTATTGACATTCAAGTATATTTGATCTACTACATTGCCTTCTAAAACAATCAATTATTTTCTCAATGAAAGACATCAGGTTAGTTTGGTATGACACACGGGGACCAATAAATCCATTCACGAGCTTTTGGAGGACTGGTAACATATATTTGCATATTCATTAAGCAAATGACAAATATGCAAATACATTGGTTTTGGTCCTCCCAAAGGCCCCAGGGCCAACTTTAGCAAAGCTTTCGATACGGCCACCCACAACATTCTTACCAGCAAGTTAAGGAAATATGGATTGGAAAAATGGACTGTAATCCAATAAAACCCTGCACCACCACATCGTGTATTGAAAAAAGGCTCATTTATTTTCAGAAAGCTGACACCATCTTTGGAATTTTTTATCCATATTCTCATTCCGGATAGTGAATGCACCAGGTTCTCTCCATTCTGACATATTGTAGTGCCTTTAAACCTCACTGTCAGCAGTGGGGATATTTAAAAGGCACTGCTTTTACATTTTTATTCAGGATCTGCCTGCGCCCTGAACTGTCCTGCTCCCCACTGGCCGGTTCTCTCCCCCCCACACCTTCCCCTCTCCCCGCCCTCGCCCTGGGCCAGCCCTGCTGTCCCCGCCAGCCGATTCTCTCCTGGCAAGCCCTGCTGCCCCCGCCAGCCCTGCTTTCGCCGGCCGGTTCTGCAGCCAGCCCCGTGATCTCCCCCAGCCAGCCTCCCTGCCCCTGCCAGCCGGTTTCCCCCCACCCCTGCGATCTCCTGCGATCTCTCCTGGTAACCCCTTGCTATGCCTCTGCCGGGAGCCTGAAACATATGGCTGCATCCACCCAGCCCGGCTGAGGGCTTGGGGAACCCAGTGCTGCACAGGCAGTCCGGGAGCCCGGAACACCCTGGCAGCCATGCTGAGGCCCGGTATTCTTTTCCTGTGGCCTGGTACCGGGCCGCGGCCCATAGTTTGGGAAACGCTACTATGTTGCATTACTATCCTTTTATTGTTTACCTCTGTGAATAATTATTCTTTCATTCACAAATTGTTCTAAGCCTTGCATATTCCTCAGATCAGACCAAGAGGTGTATAATTGCCTGGATCGCTTTTTTTTTCTTTCTAAAATATAGGTGCTATATTAGATATTGTCAAGTTATACTGCCCCAAAATGGATAGATATATGAAAAATTCTTGTTGCTGGACTAGCAATCTCAGGTTCCAATTCTTTCAGTATTTTGGGAAGGAAATTACTCAGTCCCTCCAATTTGAGCGCATTAAGTTTTGGGAGTTTTTCTGCCACCACACGTGGTCATTTCCATCAGCCCTTCTACCTTCATGCCCATGTTTCATATTATCACCTGTGTTAAAATCGGAGGCAAAGTATTCATTTCAGTTGTGTGCTATACCTGGGTTATCTTTAAATCTCTTTCCCAACCACTTTGCATAGCAGGCTTAATCTCATCCTTTCTTATTCCTTTTCAATTTATATAAATAAAAATCTCATTATTTATTTGAATTTCTTAGTACTTATTTGAATTCAGCTTACTTTATTTATTTTCTTAGTACTTATTTGAATTCAGCTTGACTTTTAGCAGTTCTCACTTTATTACTATGGCTTTTGCACTCCAACATGTAGCTTTCTTTACTTATCAGTCCACCATTTCATTCTCTGTAGACTCTGCTTATTCTGAATTGCCTTTTTGAGGTGATTATTCAGCAGCAAAGTCTGGCAACTTTCCCTTGAATGTTTTCTCCCCTTGCTCCGAGTGCAAATTTCAGATTATTTTCGTAGCATTGATTTAAAAAAAAAAACAACCCTTGAACTCTCACTCCAGTTCATCACTTTAACTAATTCCCTTAATTTCCCAAAGTCTGCTCTTTTGAAAGTCAAGCAAACCCTAGTTGAAGAACTGAGTTTCATTATCCTTCCATTTAATTTAAACAATCAATTTGTGGTCACTCGTTCGGTGGTTATTTCCTACAACTAGCTCTTCAATGATGTTACTACCAAGACCAACCCTAAGATTGCATATATTTTGTTGGTTCAGTGTCCAGATGGTGGCAATAGGTCCAAGAGGTGAGCAGACCTGCCTGGTTAGCATGAGGGGTTATTCTTTGCTTTAAGCGCATTTTGCTTTAGTAATAATATGAGTGTGAAAAAAATTACACAGAAAGAAACCAGCAGAATCTGGCATCCCTGCACATGGGCAACAGTGAACAAAATGTCTCCACTGGGGTATATGGTGTGAGACACTCTATCTGGATCTGAGATGACTAAGCAGCAGTTTATATTCCAAGAATGTCTTCCTCCACCAAGAAAACCTAGACAGTTGGAAGTGGCTTAGATCTCTAGTTTTAGATTTGAGTGCCATCATGGAGCTCACTGTCATTGGTTTGCTAATGGCAAGAGGACTATACTTTGGTGCATAGATATAATCTGCTGTAATCTCTTAATAACTTCAGGGATTTTTTTATTTGGGGTCAGTTGATGAATCCATGATATTACAACAAACTTCCATCAGAGGGGTAGCCATGAGTCTGTATCTGCTAAAACAATGAGGAGTCCTGCGGCACCTTAAAATATAACAGATTTATTTAGGAATAAGCTTTTGTGGGAAAAGACCCACGCTTCATCAGAGGGTCTTTGCCCATGAAAGCTTATACTCAAAAAATCTATTAGTTTTAAGTGCTGTTCATGCCATAATCTGTGAGCAGGGCCTGCCTCTTGCTCACAGCTTCTGTTTGCTTTATATTAGCAAAGTTTTGACCACTGTGCCTAGGCCTTGCACCAGGCCTGTCATATATGGGCTTATGCTTTAGGCCCTCATCTTGCTACAGTTGCCACAGGACGCCTCACTGTTTCAACAGACTTCCAGTTGATTTTAGCAAATTTATCTTTCCATTTAGTCACTGGCTTTACGCAGAGCCAACTGTCATGAGTCAGATATAAATCTAGTTGAAACAAGACTGAGCCTAAAAACTCAGTTCACATAGGTCACCAGAAACTCATCAAGCAATGGTAAATGTTGTCATTACTGACATGAACTGAATTTGCATCAGTGACCTGCAGGTGAAAGCTCCAATAGGTCCTTACCAATCGTCTAAATAACCTTACCAAATCTGATTATGGTCGCCTTGGTTATGTGCATTAAATGTCTGATCCAAAGTACATAGACTCCTCTTGACTTTAGTGGGCTTCAGACCGAGACCTGGAAGGTTTTCCACATTTTCCTACTCATGAATTATTTTCAGTATGTAAAGTGATTTGTGGGAGTCCAAAATATAAACAATGGGGAACTTTCTATTTTCCAGACGGAATTCATTGGTGTAAGTCAGCTGTCATTTATCCGTGATCTAGGACCAAAGGGCATGTAAGTTGAATTTCATTTCTTTGAGTTATGTTTCATGAAGAGCATGGTTTTATAAAGAGAGGATATCCAAATAGTTAGCTTTCCTGCCAAGCTAGCAGTTAATTTGGGAACATCTTATCTTCCAGATTTTAACTATGTATTATTATTCACAAGAGGACATTACATTACAACTCTGGGAAATAATTACGAATGTAAAAGACAGAACACATCTCATTGCCAAACTCACAGGGCCAAATTCATCTCGTCATAGACTGGAGCTGTGCCAAATGGTTCAGTGCAACCAACCAGAGCAATCTATAGTCCCTGTCATAGCATGCTTACATCACTGGTTAATTTATTTCTTGAATGATGGTGACATGTTAGTCATGGGCCGAAACTACAAGAAGGGGGAAAAAAAGTGCACTGAAATCAAGAATGGTCCATTTTTTTCTTTAAACTTCCCAACTTTTCCAAAATTTCCTTAAGCCTATGGTTAACACTTAATACAGGTTGAACCTCTCTAGTCCAGAAACATCCCTGGTCTGGAATGATTTCAGTTAACCAGATGTCCACTTTTCATAGGTGTAGCCAAGTTTCCCGTGGTCCCATAAACCTGGTTTACAGCCACCAGTCCTAGCTCTGTGTTCTGTGCTGCTGTTTAACTCTAATTTACCCCCTAAATGTCCTCTAACAGCCCCGTAAGCAGTGGAAATGTTGGTAATGCTGCTAGACAATATTGATCTCCAATAGTCTGGTAAATTCTCTGGTTCAAAACTAGTCAAGTCCTGAGGGTGCCAGACTAGAGAGGTTCAAGCTGTACCTTTATTTTGAATACTATTAAATAAAAATGGTATTATTTTGGTTACCACCAAAAATGTCTGTGGATTTTATAAACAACCTGGTAGGCAGCAGTGAAAGCTTTCTTGGGGTGATTCAGATGGGACATGGGTGTTGAAATGCAATAATTCCAGGCATCCAGCTTTACAAATGGGGAAGGACTTGACAGTGGGCAAGTAGGAGAGGTAGTGATGGAGTCCTCTCTGTGTTGGGCCCCGTCTCAGCTTTAAGGGCTCTTCATCACATTCATATGCTCAGACTGAAGGCTTGTGGTGCTCCAGTGTGTGCTGTGGCCCTTAGCTCTCACACATTCCTGCTGTGCACCCAGGTGATTCTCACTTTTCCTGCCAAGTGGGAGGGTTTGATGTATTTTCTAGACACCTAATCCCCCAAGGCCTTTATTCTGCCTCCTCACTTCTCCCTGCTGCTCATTCCCCATTTGTGTCCTAGATGCTGCTTCACCTTCACCCCAGTCCAATTCCAACTCCATACCAATTGCTCTGCTCACCCTCAGTTCATGTATA
This sequence comes from Pelodiscus sinensis, assembly GCF_049634645.1. Classification (NCBI taxonomy): domain Eukaryota; kingdom Metazoa; phylum Chordata; order Testudines; family Trionychidae; genus Pelodiscus; species Pelodiscus sinensis. The sequence continues at coordinate 39,745,003 of NC_134720.1, read as the reverse complement.
AGCTGAGACTTTACCCGTAGCTCCCTTATTGCTGGCATGGTATTTATAACAATACCGCTGCTGTGACGTGGGTTCGGTTCATCTGTTGGATGCATGATGGAGTTAGGCTTAGGTCACCTGCTGTTTGAGAGGCAGATGAAATGTCTGAGAAACAGAGAATGCAGGAGTGATCTGGCAATAGACAATGAGAGAGAGGTGATCCTCCATTCTACCCATACCACCCTATTGAGGTGAAAGCGGTCAGACAGGTATCTGGCTGTGTATCTCCAGGTCAGATTCCTCCAGTCCATATAGCTTCATTAAACATAATTAATAAGCTGTGCATGCATGTACCATATTTGCCATTTCTTTGTCATCCTTGTATTTGTTTCAGAGAAGGTATGATCATGAAAAGATCTGGGGGCCACAGAATACCCGGTCTGAATTGCTGTGGGCAACAAAGGGCCTGCTATCGATGGTCAAAAAGGTACTGTAGCAGGGGGCGCTGTTTCTTTAGGTGGCTTTGTACCTATTAGAAAGACAAGGTGGAGGATGACTTCCTATCTTTTATTGGACCAACTTCTGTTGATGAAAGAGACAAGCTTTCATGCTTCAGAGCTCTTCTTCAGGTCTGGGAAAGGTTAATGAGAGTGTCACAGCTAAATACAATAAATATAATACATCCAGAGTTAGCCCTTTGCAGGAAACCATTCAGAATGAAGCAAGCTGTTAACACTTTGGCTATCATAGGAGAAAGAAGAGTTACAAAGTGAGCTACAGACTGTTGCAATAAAACACAAAACCCTTATCTCTATTGAATCAGTGAATGTTGATGTCTAGTAGAGTTATGAATTTAAACTTATTAGTCATTCCAGACTCTGCATTGAATATAAATAGTCTCACTCACATTTTCCTACACCTTTCCTTGCTGTCATTCTTTCTGTAACCGAGATTTTCAACAAAAATAGGGAAACCGGAGGTACCTGTGGATTCAGGACTGTTCCTACTGATAGGCAAAACATGCAGCTGTGTAGGGCACCACAAAATTTGGGGCTGCATAGGCTCTAGAACCGCTTCCCTGTATGGATTCCTTTTATTTTTTTTCCAAAGTCAGAAGGGGCTATTAGATCAGCTAGTTTGACATCCTGCAGCCACAGGTGGCTTTGACTTTTCCTCTAGTGTTTAATCCACAACAGAAATTACATGCTAGTGTAATGCTGACATGCTGGACTGAACCTGGGACCTCCAGAGCTTATTGCATGAGCTAAAAGTCAACTGGCTCTCCACTAAGGCTTTAGAGCACACTCATCCTTTCTATCTGTAAGTGGTCTAAATGCCACTACACGGGACAGTGAATCATATCTAGAAGTATGGGTTATATTGGATCCCCATGTGAAGTATGATTGTGTAGCACTCATCCTTCAAAAACTGCAGTGCTGTTAGCCTCTGCTCTTTCCCTTATTGGACTGTTGCAGTGATGCTCATGGATAGTTCAGTTTGTCAGACCTTTCTGATTAGAAAACCCAACCCAAATTAATTGAAACATTGTGCAGGATGCACTCACCAGTAGATTAAATCAGACCTGATCCACAAATTCTCTTGGATGTCATTAAGTCCAGGGAGAAACATGTCCTCTCTGTGGTGTTTCCCTCACATTTTGAAAGGAGCCCTACAGAGGCCTGAGCAGTGTTGATCTGAAGAGAATCTGAGTGGCTGACTTTTGATCTAATGAAGACAAAGGGCCAGATTGTGCCCATCTGCCTTGTGAATACATGAGGCTAGCTGAGGAGAATGAGGAGGTACAAGAAGCCATCTCATACTTGCATCACTTCACACAGTAACCTAGCCTAGACACACGGACCACTCCAAAAGAGGCAGGGAGGGAAGCTTCCCACCTCTACCCAGCAGAGATGGTATGCCACAGAGAAGTACCAGCCTAACTGATAAGTTAATGGGCAGCACGCTCTTTTCCCCACATCCCCATGCATTGGAGAGATCCCTCTCATGGGATGGTTGACTTCTGCACCGCCCTCAGGTCAGGGTTGTGCTTTTAAGTCATGGCTCCGATCGCCACCTGCTGTCAGCAAAGGCAGCAAGTTTATTAACTATTTAGGGACAGCACATTTTGGTCACATGTGAAAAGCCCCCTTCCTTTTGTGCTTCCTCGGGTGCTGTGACTGACTGCTGCTGCCTGACCTCCCTGCTCCATAAATACAAACCACTGCAAAGGCACACAGTAAATATAGAGGAAGCCTGCCTGTCTGTCCAAGAATTCTCCTAAATGGTAAGAGGTAGGACCACCAAATTTGGTTTGCAGTTTGCTTTTATCATAACTTACAGCAAGGTCAGGGTTTGGTTGTGCCAGGACAATGGGATGTGCCTAGAATGGGATTGCTTCTCATAAAATCATACAGAAAAGAGACAGAATCACCAGGCAGGTGAAAGGGACTGGCTGGTCCTCCCCCGTCAATCTGGGATTGCTCCATCCCCTAGCCTCCCCCAGGGTCCCTTTCGTGAAGGAAGGCAGGTGAGCTCAAGTCCTTCCCCACCTCCAGTGTGTATGGGCAATTTATATTGCTGGCTATCTCCTTCATCAGGGAGTGAGGGGAAAGTGCATTCTTCACCCTGGCTGGGGAGTGCAGGGGGCAGATGAACCTGGACCTATCCCACCCAGGGGACATACACTCCGTCCCCGCTGGGCCTGCTGGAACTGCAGAGACAATGGAGAGGCATGTCTCACCTGACACCCCCCCCCCCAACCTGCTGCAGTGAGAGAGGGCTTGATTAGGTGTCTCTCCCCAGGCAGCCTACATACTGAACCCCTCATCCGCAGCCGCGCTCCAGAGCAATGATTTAAATGAAGCATGGACATTTCATTTTATTTTTCAAAAACCAAATGTATTGAGTTAAGGACACTGGGCAATGCTGGCGTTCCCTCCCCCTCCACTAGAGGACTTATCCAGCATTGCCCAGGTCCTTCAGGACAGGGGGCTGGTGGTGTCAGACTCATGGCAGGGCTATGGGAAGATGGGGGGCTCAGGGCAGGAGGCTGGGAGCATGGGGGCATAGGAGTCAGGGTGGGAGAGCTCAGGGTAGGGGAGGTGAGAGACACGGTTGGGGAGTGAGAAGGGACTCAGGCACTGGGGTGGGGAGTGCAGGAGTGAGGGTTGGAGGTTGAGGAGGGGCTTGGGCGGGGTAGGGATGAAGAGTGCAGGAATCAGGGCAGGGGGTTTGGAGGAGGGGAACCACAGGAGAGCAGGGCTGAGGGGTCAGGATAGGGGATGGAGGTGGCTGCCGGCTTATCCCTGGGAGCAGGCACTGGCTTTTCCCTGTGGTTGGCTGGGATTGCATTCCCTGCCCGCCAGCTTGTCCCTGGACTGGGGGCAGGGCTGATACCCTGCCTACTAACTTGTCCCCAGGTGCCAGGGTGGAATGCGGGGTGTGGGGTAGAGGGCTGTGTAGGCCGGCCCTGCCAGCACTCCCCAGTCCCGTTTGGGGGGGGACGAGAGAGCTGCACAGTCTCTTCCCAGCGATGCTTCCTGTTCCCAGCCCAGGGACAGAGGGAGGCTGCATAGGCCAGGGAGTGGGCATGCTGAGCAGCCTGGTGGTATTAGAGGAAGGGCCGGCTGTGGCTCTTTAGGGGGGAGCTGCTGGCCAGTGAGGCTTCCCCCTGCCTCTCCGCTCCAGCACTATGGTAAAAGGCAGTGGCGAGGGATTTGGGGAAGGAGAGCGACTTTACCCCGTCCAGTGGCCAGCAAGATGGTGAGCCCCAGGTCCAGCTGGCCACTCTTGGTGTTGCAGCTGACTCCAGTGGTCACTCTGCAGTATAGCTGACCCTCCCTTTCCGTGTTATGGAAAACAATCCTATTCCAGGCAGGTCCCATTTTCCCGGCACAACCAAACCCTGATTTTGCTTGAAGTTGGGATTAGAGGAAGCTGCACACCAAATTTGGTGGTCCTAACTGTTACCATTTAGGTGAAATTCTTGAACAAATGGACAGACAGACAGATGCACATTTCTAAAATATAGAGATAGACTGAACTTTCCATACAGATCTTACAGATCTCCCTCTTCTTATTCTTACTTGAATATTTACTTTGTTCAAATTCCAGAAGCAATGCCAACACATTAGAAAACCTACTTGACCTGATAGAAGGCTGCCTGTCATTTTTCATGTTGAAAGAATTTCTCAGACTTGATTTTTCCGTTCTACTAATGTTGAGGCATCTTTCCTTTTTCAAAATTGAGTTATGGGGCATATGGTTGCTAGAAGTAACTATGAAATCATTGGGTCCTTCCCTGATTCAATACCTTCCTTTGCACTGTAACCTAATGGAGCCATTGTAAGTTTCATAAGTAGACTAATTTTAGTTATCTTGAAAATTCTGTTTACTGTTTTCCCACAAAATATGATAATATTAAGACATTTCCACTATAAATGTAGGAAGGTTCCTTTTACTCCACATGCTTCTCAATATTTAGACTCCCTTTTTTATATATTTCCTTAGCTTAAATAGAGTGAAGTGACATCAACAAAGTAGCAGTGACAGCAGCTGGGAGCCCTGGTCCTTTTGAAATCACTGATGCCCAGGCCAACAGCCTCCCTTCCTCCCTCCTCCCCACTCCCTCCTGCCCCAATTGGTGGCTCTGGACAGGTCTTCCCTGATTTTATGGGTCCAGCAAATTTGATGTGGGAGCAGGAAGTCTGGTGTTACCTAACATGTTGGTTTCTATGGCTAGTCTCTGTCTAGAAAAGAAAAGAAAAGAAAAGAAAAGTAAAGTGCAGGGCCCTCAATAACAACCTTTTTAGAGCCCCTGTATTCCTAGATATGGCCCTGACTATGCTCTGTTACTATGTGATGAGTGTCATGGTCAGAAAATGAACATGGGAATACTGCACAGGTCAAACGCGGAGTAATGAAATTGAATTTGATCCAGCAACATAACATTTCAAGTTGGCTGTATAAGATACAGTAATTAGTATGGCTTTGCACTTGGTGCAGGTCGTTTTTCTTTTCTTGTCCATTAATTTATATGAACAAATATCTGGTGTAAGGCCATGTGACTGATTCGCCTGTGTGTGTGGTGGGGGAGGGAGGATGTTCAGCATATCATTCATCATTGTGTATACAGCAATGGCAAAAAATATTTGGAGTCTGACAGGGAAATACTTTTTCCAGCATGCTCGAGGGCAGTGGTGCTGACACAAAACCTACTAGTCATTTCTCATCTTGTTTTTCTACTGTGGTGCCCGTTGCTTGGCAATGAAACCTTTCTAAAATGTCCTCTTTGTACACTTTCCATTAGCTTTAATGGGTTTCAGCACCTTTATAAATAACCCATGAGAAACTCAGACTAGAGTGAACTGCTCCCAAAGTGCCCAGAGGTATTACAGGCTACCAAAATAATATTCCTCGACGAAGAGAATCTTTGCTCCACCATGTCCTTTATGCAGCCACTTGGCTGAACACCCCTGAGGCCAACAGGCCCATGAATGTTCCCAGACAATAAACCCTAGAGCTCCAAGGACTTATACAGGATGTGGCCATACATAGAGCCTTGCGAATCCACAGATTTATATCCGCGGGTATCTGCATCTGTGGATGTCAATGTGGATATCCGCAGCTTATTTTTGAAGATGCAGATGCAAATTTTGTATCCTCGCAGGGCATTAGTCATACAGAACCTGATTCCCACTGCAGTGGTATTCTTGAATTTGATTGTGCACATCAGCATTTAAGCACACAAATGTGTTTGTATCTATCATACATATTTGTATAGCTCCCATTTCTGAATTGTTTGAGTACCTCAATTATTAATGTATTTATCCCTGTGCTGTTATCCCTGGTTTACAGATGGGGAAACTGAGGCACAGAGCGGCTAAGTGATTTGCCTATGGTCACACAGGGACTCTGTGGCAAAGCAGAAAATGTAACCATGATTTCCCAAGTTCCCATCTAGCTCCCTAACTACTGCACCATCCTTCCACTGACATAACTGCTGATTTGATCATCTAGATGCAGGATTTTGTATGCTAGCTGTTGCTGTAATCATCTCTCCAGAGGCTGATTCTCCTTTTCCTTTCATCAGTTTTACACTGGGGTAACCCCATTAATTTCAGTGGAGTTACTCCTGTATCACTCCACGCTGATTGCACAATCAGGTGCCAGGTGTCTAAACCACGTGAGAAAGAAACTGCTCCTACTAGGCTAGAAACCTTTCCTTCCTTGCTTCAGATCCTGATGATCAATGGCTTGGAGCTCTCTTGTAGAAACCGTTGTTGACTGTGTCATTGGATGGCCATCGTTTCTGAAGTGAATGTGAGATAAAATTTCTCTCCCCTTATAGGTGGTTAGTAGTGAAAGACTCTTTCCTAATGTACATGAAGCCAGATAGTGGAGCCATTTCCTTTGTCCTGCTGGCAGATAAAGAATTCAGCATTAAGATTGGCAAGAAAGAGACTGAAACAGAATATGGGTTGCAGATTGACAATCTCTCCAGGTGAGAAACGTGTATTTTATGTAGATACTTTTTAGTTTTTCACTTGAAAATTATCTCCCTTTAATCAAAAGGGGGCCATACTTTGTACACAGGGTGTGTAACCACCTTGCACCTGCTACAGTGGGGTAGCATGATTCAGTTAGAAGGGAGTGGACCCCTGAAGGGAGATGCTAACAGGGAGGAGAGTGAAAAGAATCCAGCCACTCCATTATTGGGGGAGAAGAACCAGATCAGTGGGACAGTTCCTCCGTGCGTGTAAATCAGGGATGGACCAAATATGGCCTATGGGTTGGATGCGGCCCACCAAACGTCTTCCAACTTGCCACGACCGTCTATGCTAGGGCCAAAGGAAAGTGTCCTGCAGCCAGCCTGCCATGGCCCTAGCCACATAGTTCTTGGAAGCACCATGGCCGGAGGCTGCTGGCAAGCGTGTCTCTACATGCCTGGTGGGGGGAGGGAGGCAGTGGATCTCTGCATTCGTCTTCCCTCCCCAGCGCCATCCTCACAGCTCTCATTGGCCATAAACTGGCCAATGGGAGCTGCAGTAGTGGTGCTTGCTGGCACAGGCAGCATGTGGAGACTCACTGCCCCCTCCCCTGAAGCGGTGCTCAGAGACACGTTTGCCTGCCAGCAGCAGCTAGCCACTTTGAATGGTGAATGGTGTGGGGTCACTATGGCATGAGTGCCCTGTTGCATCACTGGCTGGGAGCCACTGGCTGGGAGCCACCTATGGTAAGTGCCTCCCTGCTTCCCCCCGCTACATCCCTGCTCCAGGTTAGAAGCCCCTCCTGCACCCTGGGGCCCTGTATCCTCTTTCTTATCTAAGAGGCCAAATTCTACTGGTCCGTTTTGTGGCGCCAGTTCTTACAAGCAAGTTTCAAGTTAATTTACACTTGTAAGAGAGGAAGATAGCTAAATTAGGAGTGCCGAATGTTCTTGTTGGGCGGGAGATTCCTCCCCCCGTGGACGGTTGTGTGTTCGTATCAATATGGGTTAAGTCAAGGGCATGATGTACAGCCTCTTGGTTAACAATTAGTTTGACCACCCTCCTATCTCTGCTTACAATTGGTCACGGTCACACAGCCTGGGCCTTCTGCTCTCTGTGCCCTGTATGCTCCAGGCAAGCAAAAATGGATGTTACAAGGGGGGGGCGGGTTCCTGTCTGGCTACAACCACTTACAAAAATTCTTGGAGTTGCTCTCTCCCCTCATGGTGCTATCCCATTTAAATCAATGGGGTTGAACCAAGGTAAGCAATATCTGGTCCATGATGTGCAAAATGTGCAGATGATATCTATCAGTTGTATTTATAGGGTGTCAGCAACTATGGTATCTAGGTGCTGAAACACTATTTTTTAAAAAAACAAACCCCTCTGGTTACTGGTCACTTTTGATTAATCAAAATGTGATTGATACTCAGTTCCCATAACAACATCTTCTGAGAGTGAGAACTAAGCTAAATAAAACTGTCTTGCTTACTTTTGGTTATTTTCCAGGTCATTGATTTTGAAGTGTAACAGCTACAGACATGCCCGATGGTGGGGACAGGGAATAGAAGAATTCATTCAGAAAAATGGCAAAAACTTTCTAACAGATCACAGATTCGGATCATATGCTGCTGTGCAGGAGAATACTTTGGCAAAGTGGTAAGGTGGTCCCTGCAGTAGTGTCACGCACCAACCCGTCTAGTCACGTGCTGGGGCTCCCCCCAGTGGGGTGGGGCACCCTTAGCGTTCTGTCGGGATAGCCCAACCGGCCCCATGGGGGCCTTCCGAGGCGGAGGGGGACCTGGGCCCTCCCCCTCTCCAGGTCCCAGCCCAGGACCCTAAGGGTAGGCGTCGTAGATGCGCTGCCCGACCCGGGAGGGCTACGGCCGCAACTCACCGGTCCCTGGGGTTTCCCTGACCCCGTCCTGGGCTGCTTCCTCCATCCCGGCTGGTCCTTGTCTATCCTGCTCCGCTCGTCAAGGGGGGCTCACCTCTTCCCGCTGAGCCAGTCCTCCGTCAGGGTCTCTGATGCCCCGTCGGGTCTGGCCCGGGTCGCTGCTGGCTCGGTTCCACTCGCCCGCGTCTTCCTCCTCTTCTCCTCTGCTCCCGGCCAGGAGCCACCTTTTGAAGCCGGCGCCCCTTGCCAGGGTCGCCGGCGCCTGCACACTGTGCCGTCGGCTCCCCCGTCCCCGGGCGGCCCACCCGGGAAATGACTGTACCTGCGCAGGTGGCTGCTGCTGAACAGGCTCGGCAGAGCCGCCCTGGCTTCCCGGTGGTGGCGCTGTCTCACTGACAACACAGGCATTCTCTTCAGTGTAAGCAAGGTCATGGCCCTACTGATTTATCAGTTGTATTTAAAAAACATGTTTCAGAGGGGTAGCCATGTTAGTCTATTTCAACAAAAACCACAAGGAGTCCAGTGGCACTTTAAAGTTGAACAAATTTGTAAATAGGGCATAAGTTCTCGTGAGCTACAACTTACTTTCTTAGAAGTTGAAGACAAAAGGAAAAAAAAGGAAGGGATACAGAGATGGGAGTGTGACATCAATGCTAATTAGAATGAATGTGGCTCATAGAATCCTAGGAGTGGAAAAGACCTCAGGAGGTCATTGAGTCCAGCCTCCTTCCCAAAGCAGGATCAACTCCAACTAAATCATCCTAGCCAGGGCTTTGTCAAGCCGAGACTTAAAAACCTCTAGGGATGGAGATTCCACCACCTCCCTAGGTAACCCATTCCAGTACTTCACCAACCTCCCAGTGAAATAGTTTTTCCTAATATCCAATCTAGACCTCTCCCACTGCAACTTGAGATCATTGCTCCTCGTTCTGCCATCTGTCACTACTGAGAACAGCCTTTCTCCATCCTCGTTGGAACCTCCCTTCAGGAAGTTGAAGGCTGCTATCAAATCCCCCCTCACTCTTCCCTTCTGCAGACTAAATAAGACCAAGTCCCTCAGCCTCTCCTCGTAGGTCATGTGTTCCAGCCCCCTAATCATTTTGGTTGCCCTCTGCTGGACCCTCTCCAATACATCCACATCGTTTTTATAGTGGTCGGCCCAACACTGGACACAATACTCCAGATGTGGCCTCACCAATGCCAAATAAGGAATAATCACTTCTCTAGATCTGCTGGAAATGCTCCTCTTAATGCACCCTAATGTGCCATTAGCCTTCTTGGCTACAAGGGCACACTGTTGACTCATATCCAGCTTTTCATCCACTGTAATCCCCTTTTCTGCAGAACTGCTACTTAGCCTGTTGGTCCCCAGCCTGTAACAGTGCTTGGGATTCTTCCGTCCCAAGTGCAGGACTCTGCACTTGTCCTTATTGAACCTCATCAGATTTCTTATGGCCCAATCCTCCAATTTGTCTAGGTCACGCTATCCCTGCCCTCCAACATATCTACCTCTCCCCCTAGCTTAATGTCATCTGCAAACTTGCTGTGATGAGGAGGTGAGAGTACTAGAAGTGGAAATTACCGATTGTAATGTGAGAACCACATTTAAAGAACATGGTGTTTGAATTTGCTGGCTTTAGTTGTTATTAATCACTATGGAATTATTGAAGACTCAGCTGCAGAAAAATGTTGGATTAACAGCATAACCGTTTCATTTAATTGTTATGATTTTGTTTAATAGTGGTCAGAGCATTTAGCTTTTTATTAAGATTTGGCACATTGGTGGTTTATTAATTTCAGAATAAAAGTGAGATCTTGATGCACATGTAATTCATAGTAAAGCTAATAAATAGTATGCTTATGAATGAAGAACAGAATACGCTAATTACTTTAGGAGCTACTACTTTGACTTTTTAGTTTGACAATTGGCTTTGGGTAATATTTTCAAAATCACCTAAATGACTTAGGTTCTCCTGAAAATTTCATCCTGCACCTCTTTCATCTCCCTTCTCAACAGCCTTTCCATAATGCAGCTGTTTTGATTTTGTCATGGTCACATCTTCCCCATTCTAATAAGACCTGGTCTATACTCACCTGGGCTATGTCTAGACTGCAGGCTTCTTTCGAAAGAGCCTCTTTCGAAAGAGAGCGTCTAGACTGCACGGAGAAATTTCGAAAAAGCGGCTTGCTTTTTCGAAAGAAAGCATCCAGTGAGTCTGGATGCTCTCTTTTGAAGAAGCCCTATTTACATTGAAGAACGCCTTCTTTCGAAAGAGGAACTTTCGAAAGAAGGCGTTCTTCCTCGTAAATTGAGGTTTACCGCCATCGAAAGAAAAGCCGCGTTCTTTCGAATTAATTTTGAAAGAACGCAGCTTGAGTCTGGACGCAGGGGAAGTTTTTTCGGGAAAAGGCTACTTTTCCCGAAAAAACCCCTGAGTCTGGACACAGCCCTGGATACCGATGTTCCGGAGGTTGATCTTCCGAGGTTCAATTTAGCAGGTCTAGTAAGGACCCACTAAATCAAACACCGATGATGCCCCCATCAACCGTGGTGTTTCACGGGGTTATGAGGAGTAAGGGAAGTCGACAGGAGAGTTTCTCCCATTGATCTTCTGCAGTGAGGCCGCCTGAGAAATTTGATTTAAGGTACGTTGACTCCAGTTACACAATTCTTGTAGCTGGAGTTTCATATCTTAAATCGAATTTCTCTCCCAGTGTAGACCTGGCCCAGAATGAGAGAAGTGAGCCCAACACCCTAGAGGCAGTGTTTGCAGAGTCCAACCCTAATGCTGTATTTTAGTGTTGCCCCTCCTGAAAGCTGGGCCCCACCGTGAGAGTGGTATTAGTCCACTTCTGAGTGGTATCACATGTGTGGGGCCTCGCAGGTTGGCTTCCCGGCTGGCAGATCAGTGATGCAGAGTCTGCGTATATTGTAAGTGTCACTTGGTTTATTGACTCACATGCACCAGTTCTGAAATGAGGTGGTAAAATAGCATGCACAACCATCCCTCCTTGAAGAGCGCTCCATCCAATTCTACTCCCTGATTGCCAGAGAACTCAATCATAGCCCAAGGCAGAGAGCTACCCCTCCTGCTACTCACACAGCTCCATCTGTCCCCCAAAGCTGCGTCTACATCAAAACTTTGCATAGTCCAAAGCTAACACCACCACGATCTATTTTTCCAAGAGTCAAAACTTGCTCAAGCACTAAGAAAGAAAGAAGGTGAAAGACTTCCTATAAGAGGGCCACTTGGTCACGCCTGTTGTCACAATAATATTTGATTGTACTGGTATAATTAAGATACTAACAATGGTGTAGAATTCTCCTGGCATGTTGCCCTGGTACAAGAAATAAAATGTGTTCGCTTTTGAGAGAGGAATTTAAATGATCTTTTCATTTGCTACTTATCTTAGAGTACTGAGATGTTTTCCCCTAGCTATGAAGTCTCCTTGTGATTAAAAATCCAAGCATTGTGTTTGTTTTTTCAGGTATGTAAATGCAAAGGGGTATTTTGAAGATGTAGCAAATGCCATGGAGGCAGCGAAAGAAGAAATTTTCATCACCGATTGGTGGTTCGTATCCCTGCCTTTGGATTTTGTCCAGCCGTCTCTGTGAGAACGTTCATTACAATCCTGCACTGTTCAAAGGCCTTACAGTATGGAAACTTGCAGTGCTGCCAGATGGTTTGGCAGCACATCCAAACCTCTCACAGTGAGGATTTTCATTCAAAGGCCTTTTCTGGAGAGTTGGCAGCAAAAGTGCATGCTCAAAATCATCAGTTTGGGTGTCTCCTTCCGAGAAATAATCTTGAAGGGCTACATGGCACAGGGAGGCATCACCTGCCCTGAGAACAGTACAGGGCTGCCCAGCTACAGTAGAAGCTCCCTGGGAATGTCTCAGGGAAGTAGATCTCCCAACATGTGGGAGACTGTACAAATTCATACGCTGCTTAAGCAGTGTAGGGCATTCTCCGGTCACCACTTGGCAGGGCAAGCCAGCTCTGTTGACTGCCACATGGAGTGACAAAGCGAAGTCACTCCCCCGCCCCCTTTGGGTGGACTCCTGAGGGGAATAATTAGGGACTGCAGATCCACTCAGCTCTCCCTCCTCCACACACACGCCTGCAGAAGACTCAAGCATAATGTAGCCCTAAGCTGTTCAGTTAGCAGGCGGTGTTCATGGCTGTGCAGTGTTTACTGTTGGAGGCAGAGATGGTTTTTCCTGCAACCCAACTTCCAGGGCGGAGAATGACTAGGACTGAGAGTGCCTTGGCTGGATCACTTTCTCCTGCCGTGGGATGTTGCTGTGGCTTTCTAGGTCCCTGTGTACAGTCTGGCGGTGTCTAGACTACATGCCTCTGTCGTCAGAGGCATGTAGATTAGACACATAGGCAAAGTCAAATGAAGCCGCGATTTAAATGATCGTGGCTTCATTTAAATTTACATGGCTGCTGCGCTGAGCCGACAAACAGCTGATCAGCTGTTTGTCCACTCAGCGCGCTAGTCTGGACGCTCCACTGCCGACATCAAAGCCCTTTGTCGGCAGCCCCGTTATTCCTCCTGGGATGAGGTTTACCGGGGCTGCCGACAAAGGGCTTTGATGTCGGCAGGGGAGCATCCAGACTAGCGCGCTGAGTGGACAAACAGCTGATGAGCTGTTTGTCGGCTCAGTGCGGCAGCCATGTAAATGTAAATGAAGCCGCGATCATTTAAATCGCGGCTTCATTTGACTTTGCCTATGTGTCTAATCTACATGCCTCTGACGACACAGGCATGTAGTCTAGACACAGCCTCTGTGTTTGTTTCAGGCACTAATGCAGCCACAGAGGGCAAAATCTTGAAATTTGCTTATAGAAGTTGTGTGAATGATGATACAGCCTAGAAAATAGATGCTTTGCAAGCACCCCCTAGAAGAGGTGTTTAACTTCCACTCCTGTCAGCTAGAGGCACGGTGGGCAGTCCATTCAGCTGTAGCAATGTGGCAGTGTACCCCAGTAATGGCAATCTCACCAGGGCCATCAATGGAGGGGAGCAAAGTGAGCAGTAGCTCTGGGGGCTGGGGATTTAAAAGGGCCAGGGGCTCTGACCCCTTTAAATCACCTCCAGAGCCTTGTGTGGGATGGTCAGGCAGTGCCGAGGGCTGGCTGGCACAGGCGCAGCCTGATCTGGGCAGTACTGAGGGCTGGCTGCCTCAGTCCTACCGCTTCCATCAAGACCCCACCCCTTGTGGGGGCTTGGAGCCAAGCCCTACATACATTACCCAGGGCCTAGCAAATTCTGTCACCAGTCCTGATTCCCACACATGTTGAAGAGGGAAGGCACCACTGAAATGTCCTCTAATGATGTTGTGGTGATAGGGCTGCAGTAGGATGGGCCATGTTGTGACCTCCCCCGCCTCCCCTTTGAAGCATGTTGTGCATATTCAGTCCCAATACTGGCCAGTTATATTTTTCTTGCCGGCTTTTGCTGTGCCATCCTGCTGAGGCTATCCTCTGTGAGCCTCCGCACACACCACCAACTCCGCTTTATATACCAGATTCACTAGTTGCGGATGCTTGGCATTGTGCATTCCTCTCCGCTACCTCCTTGCTGGGGCTGGTTTTATGCTATGCTTGCAATCAACACTCAGGACTAGGAGTTAGAATGTCTGGATCAGTGGTGGGCACTGGGGCTCCACCTGGCTGCCCACCTCCCCCTTGTGCACCAGGGCACTGGAGCCCTGCATTTCCTGTTCCTACTCCTTCCCTCCCAATCTTTTTGGAGCATGTCTCTGTGCCTGCCACACCCTCCCAGAGCTGGAATGCCATGAAGCTGTTTGCAGCATCTGGGAGGAAGAGAGAGGAGCGAGGATGGAGCCTGAATGAGGTGATCACGCTCCATAAGTGTTGGGAGGGTGGGGGACGAGCAGATATGTATGGGGCTCTGGTGCCCCAGTGTGTGGGAGGTGTGTGGGGGAGGGAAGTAGACAGGGAGGGGCAAAGGTGGAACCACAGTAGGTCGTAACTGCTGCAGCCCACTGAGGAGAAGGAGGGCCGCTCCTGTGGCCCGCCCATCATTCCTGGTTGCCCATCCCTGGCCTGGATAGCTTTCCTGTCTGACCTTGCATTAGTCGTTTAACATTTCTGTGTCTCAGTTTCTTCATCTGTAAAGTGGGCTTATAATTATTTCTCTATCTCATAAGGGGTATGTCTAGACTACAAGCCTCTTTCGAAAGAGATCGTCTAGACAGCCAAAGGGGTTTTGAGAAAGCGATCCACTTTTTCGAAAGAGAACACCCAGGCAGTCTGGATGCTCTTTCGAAAAAGCCCTGTTTGCGTTAAAGAACACCTTTTTTCAAAAGAGCTCTTTCGAAAAAAGGCGTTCTTCCTGGTAAAAGTAGGTATACCAATTTTGGAAAAACCACCGTGTTCTTTTGATTTAATTTCAAAAGAATGCGACGGCAGTCTAGATGCAAGTGAAGTTTTTAAAAAAAAGGGCCACTTTTTTCAAAAAAACTCAGAAGTCTATATACACTGGACCAACTTGATTTTTATGCGAACCTGCTTCTGGGTTTGCATATGGCCTTTGGTGGCTGGGCTGGCAGCTGTCCTGCCATAGATGGCCGTGTTCCTCCATCTAGTGCGGAGATCATGGACATTGGGGCATCCCTCCCACAAAACCTGAATAAGGTCCATGATCCCCAACCTGAACCAGGAAGGCGCCCACCATCTCCCTGGCAGGCTCCTGGGAGCTGGCAGACTGCTCCTGGGGAGCGGTGGAGGGCTGGCTGCCAGTGGCTTGCTGGCTCATGATTTGGGGCCATTGGGTTAGGGACAGTGACTGCTGGATCTGGGCTGGCAGGCTTGGAGCTGGCACAGGCACTGTGGCCAGAGTCCACCCTTTTAAAGGCTCTGGGGAGTGGGGGAAGGGGAGGAATGTTCTTGGCTGAGGCTGAAGTGGCCACCAGGGCACCCTGGGAAGGCTGGAGGCCCCCTATTTTGATATAAGTGTCTACACAGCACTTGTTTCGAAATAGCTATTTCGAATTTGGCGTTATTCCTTGTGGAATGAGGTTTACCAAATTCAAAATAAGCATTCTGCTATTTCGATTTAATTTCAAAATAGCAGTTTGGCTGTGTAGACGCTAGGAAAATTATTTCGAAATAATGGCTGTTATTTCAAAATAACTTTGCTGTGTAGACATACTTAGTTTCTCCATCATTACTAGAGTCGACCAGTTGACCTTAGGCGTTGTTTTCACAGTACAGCATGTTTAGGTTCACCTTTTTGTTTTCTTAGGTTGAGCCCAGAAATCTTTATGAAGCGACCTGTGGTAGAAGGAAATCGCTGGAGACTAGACTGCATTCTCAAGCGGAAAGCGGTAAGTGCTTAGTGCTTACAGCAGGGGTGGACAATAATTTTTGACTGGTGGCCACTTCAGACATTTTTGAAGTGGCCTTGGGCCTCAGGTGGAAGGGGCAGGGCCAGGAAACTTCTATGCTTCCCCACCCACAGACCCTGATTGGTCTGGGAGTGGAATGCGTGAAGTCTTTGCCACCGTCCCACCCCAGAGAGAGCCACCAGCTGTTCTGAAGAGCTGGTGGTTTCCTCTAGGCGCCCGTGCCCCTGGTGGTGGGAGGAGACTTCGCACTCCCCCCTGCTCCAGGCCAATCAGGGTTTGGGGGCAGGGGGAGCACGCAAAGTCTCCTCCTGCCCTTCTCCCATCTTGCCAGGAGTGCACAGAGCTTAGAAGCACCACGCCCCTTACATTGTGGGAGGAGACTTTGCATGCTCCCCCAGGCCAATCAGAGCCTGGGATCAGGGGAAGCACACAAAGTTTCCTCCCACCCTGCCACCTTCCTGCAAGAAGCATGCGGCACTTCTAAGCACTGCGTGCTCCCTGCAGGGTGGGAGGAAATTTCGTGTACTCCCCTTGCCCCCAAGCCCTGATTGGCCTGGGGGCGGGGAGAATGTGCGAAGTTTCTCGCTCCCTGCCCTTGGGTGGGCGGTGCCACACACTCCCCAGACCCTAGGCCCTGATTGGCCTGGGAATGGGGGAGAGGCAGGGCCTCCATGGGCCGGATCAACCCACTTGGCCCTTTTGCCTGCCCCGGCCTACAGGCTGGCCTGGGTCCTGATTGCAATGAACCCCATGGCGAGGCTCCATGAAGGCCCAGGGGCAGCTTCATGCAGCTCATGCAGGCTGGAGGGGGTCTCAAACTGCCTCTTCACTCTTTTTTTGTTCCTGAGACCTGCCCCTCCCTCTTTCTGTGTGCAGGTAGAAGCTCTGCTCAGATAGACTAATGCATCATTGCAGGTGGCCAGGGCCAGAGAGAGCAGCAGGCCCTGTCTCCCCCCAGCAACACAATAGAGATGCTGAGGCTGCTGTCAGATTGGCATCAGCAGGAGGGAGAGGGAAGCTCTGTGCCATGCGCCAGGGCTGGTAGCCAAAGAGCTGAGCGACATTCAGCGCTGCACCCGGTTCCGCTGCCATTTTTGGAGGGAGGAGGTGTTTGGTGCCCTGCTTTCTTCACCTGGCTCAGCTTTCAGACGGAGGATTGTGGGGATGCAAGGGCACCGCACCAGTGTTTACTTCGTACCTACCCCAACAATTTTTCTTTCATAGGGGAGGAGCTGTACCGTGTTCCTGGGGCACTGATACAACTGCTCCTGCTCTGCTTCTCCCCTCCCCATCTTCCCTGGTGGTTCTCCCTCTTCAGTGTAGGTCAGGGGAGCCAATAGTCCCACCAAGGTGGGGGCAGGGCCTGGTTCTGCACTCCTGGAAAGTGGGGCCTTGGGAGGAACGGACAGGGCTGGGGCAGCAAGTGTGCCAGGCCAGCCCCTTTCAGCCCTCAGGACTGCCCACAGCACAGCCCTTTGAGCCACTCAGGGTGCACCGGGCTTTGCTCTGGTGGCAATTTAAAGGCCTCCAGGCACAGGCACCGTAACAGTGGTGGCAGTGGGAGCCCCAGGCCCCCATGGAGTTTCTCCCTTTACACCCCTCCCCATCTCGGCAGGCTTTTCACTGCAGTTCCTGGAGAGATACCAGGGTTACACTGGGCCCATGGGGTGACCAGTCTGCTGAGGGTGGTGATGCAGAGACCATGTGCTTCAGTCATGTCATTTCTGTACACTGATATATGCTTCCGCTTCCTAAACTGATCCTTATTAAATTGCTAATGGTTCCATCCACCTTCCAAGGAGAGAGCGCTGTCAGTGGGGAGTAATTCAGTGGCATACAGAACTTCTGCCTAAGCTAGAGGGGGCTCATCATCAGGTTATCAACTTGCAATGCTGAACAGTGCTATACGAGTCCAGTCTGCGTCCATGCAGACTGGACAGTTTTAATCACTGAAAGTCACACCCCGCGACAGTGAGCTACTGTGTGCCAGGCAGGATATTTCTTATTTGAGTAAGGAAACGCCTGTCTGCAGTAGGCTTGTTCTCAGTATTTCCCGACACTGTTGGCACCAGTGCAGCTCCACCCAGATCCTGCTCAGAGCAGGTTTAGTGAGATTTGTTAAATTGCAGGTTTAGTGAGATTTGTCCAATTGCCTGCAGCTGCCTGAAGCCCTGACGGCACCAATGAGTGCGGCAGCAAGGAATGCTAGTGAAGTGGAGACTTATGTAGACAAGGCCCCAGCCAAAAAAAGGGCAGGGATTTGATACAGTTTCTTTCTCTCAAAAGTCACTTGTGTTAATGTGACTGGAGAAACAGCGGGAGCTTCTTCTTTAGTAGCTCTCCCTCATTTTCTGTTCCTTTCCTACTCCATCGGTCCTTTGCCACATTCCGACGTAATCATGGGCTAGATCGTCACATCCTTTGCTTGGCCGAAAAGGGGAGCAAGGCCAGTTGATGTAAGCAGGGCAGCAGGAGCCCTGCCTATTCCTTCCCGTTGTGGACAGAGCAGGGCAGGGCATCATAGGATGCTATACCCACGTGCATATTATCAGTAGAGGGAGCCGAGGGTTTTTTAAAGTATAAATGGTGTAAGATATGAACATGTACCAACTGGGTCAGGTTCCTCTGAGGTGGAACTTGCAGACAATATAGTCATAAAGACAACTCAAATTCCTGAACTCTGATTCACATTTCAGTGGAAGCAGAATAAGCAGATGGGTGCCTAATAGGGACAGTAGTGTATATATGTTTAAACAAGTAACCGATAAACTTGGGCTTATCAGTTAATCAAAATGACTACACACAACACCAGGGCCGGACCGAGCCCTTTTGTTGCCCTGGGCCCGAGCGTGCGGTGCCGCCCCCGGGTGCGGGCCCGCCCCCTCCAGGGGGCGTGGCCCTGCCCTCAGGGCGCACAGCACATGCACAGGCCGGTCATGGCTGCTGGCGCGCAGCCCGGGGCCTGCCCCCGGGGCACACGGCGCATGTGCTGCCCAGCCTGGCCTGGCCAGCACTGCTGGCACATGTGCCGGGCTGTGCAGGGCCCTGTAGCCGTGGGGGCAAGGGCGCTGCTGTCCGGTGCCACAGGGCCAGCACGGTGGGAGCCGGGCGCGTGGCTCCTGATGGCAGCTGTAAGGGATGCCGCGCACCCCTTACTGCTGCCATCAGGCGCCCCCTGTGGGTTGGCACCCTGGGCAGCTGCCCAGCTCGTCCATGCCTCCGTCCGGCCCTGTACAACACCTCTACCCTTGCTGCCTCTGAATCAGAGGCAGCAAGGGCAGGAGGGAGCTGGTGCCTGTGGGAAGCTGGCTTTTAAGCAAGCTACCAACATGTGCCAGTTCCTGCAGAGCCACTTGCTCTCTCCCCTGCCTTCCACAGAGGCAGCAGCACAGGGGGCAGGCAGAAGCCAGTGCTTAAGGGGAAGCTGGCTTAAAAGCTGACTCCCCCAAGCACTGCTCCCATGGAGCCACCTGCCCTCCTCTCCTGTTCCCCTGAGCTACTGCCACTCTATGAGAGGCAGCAGCATAGGGAAGAAGGGGCAGGCAGGAGCTCATATGCATGGGGAGCCAGCTTTTAAGCCAGCTCTCTGCACATGGTGGTTCAGTGGAGCTGCTTACCCCACCCCTCTTGCTGCGGGGAGCATGTCCCATGGCTGGGGAAGGTCCAGGTTCTCAGCTGGGGCAATTCCAAGTTCGTTTGCTCCTGCGCTCCCCAGCTAGCATGAGAATGTGCAAACTACCCTTTCCTCTCACTCCCTGACAAAGGGGAACAGCCAGCATTGTCACCATACAAATTGGGGGGAGGAGCTCCAGCCCCCTGCCCTTCCATAAGGGTGCTTAGAAGTGGGAGGGTTGGAGCTGAGGCAGTCCCAGACAGAGGGGGAAGGATGCACCCTCAGCCATCCTCTTTCACCTTCCTCGTGATTCTGTCCCTTTTCTGTATGGTTTTCTCAGAAGCAATCCCATTCTAGGCATATCTCATTGTCCTGGGACAACAGAACCCTTGCGTTGCTTTAAGTTATGAGATGAAAAAGCTGCATACCAAATTTGATGGTCCTAGCTCTTACCATTTAGGAGGAGTTCTTGAACAAACAGAGGAACACGTCTCAGAATGAGCAGTGGAGCCGCAGAGAAAAGGTGCCAGCCATGATTTTCTATAATGCTGGATTGCATCTTCAGCTGGTTTGCCATGGTCCACTCAAACAATTCCTGCAAATAAAATAGCCTAAACAGCCTGAAATATCTTCTCTCACTGTGATCTTACAACTGCAGGCAGCATGAGCTAGCTTCCTTGGCACTGCAGTTCAAAGGTCTGAGTTAGGCATAGGCAAAATCAGCCTGTGTCAGAAAAATCCTGCACTGCAGCATTGCAGAAAATCCTTCAGAACTTCCCACAAGGGAACATATTAGAGTTAATGAGAGTGGAGGTAGCCCAGCACATTTCAGGATCAGGTGCTTAGAGATCTGGGAGACTCTGTCCAGGTATTGACCTGTTGAGTGTATGATCTTCAGAACAATATGTGTTCTACCCCTTATTCTGACATCCCACTGAATGTAGAAATCTGGGAGTTACTTGCTTTTGTTTTTCTAATATCTAAATATGTGCTTATAATGCATTTCCTTTCTTTTCTGACAGCAACAAGGAGTGAGAATTTTTGTAATGCTCTACAAAGAGGTGGAGCTTGCTCTAGGAATCAACAGTGAATACAGCAAGCGGACATTGATGCGTCTACATCCAAACATCAAGGTATTCGCGTACCCTCTAACCTTCATGAAATGTAGGCATGTTCATTGCCCTGTGTGTCTATGTCTGCTTTCCAAATCTGGGAGAGAGATGAGGAAACTCATCACATTAAATGGGAAAAACAATTGCAATCACTGTTATAAGGGAGAATGTTTTTCTAAGCCATATTTATATGGTAAATTAGTGAAGTTAGAGCAAATGGAAAGTTACACTTGGATGTGAGCCTGAGGAAACATCCTTTCTACTCATACATACACTGAGCTAGTTAGAGTCACCATGAATGTTTATGTTCTTTAAATGAGCTAGTTAATTTTCTGTTCTCTCCGAGAGCAACAAACAAACTATGGTACAGCAGACAAATAAAACCACAAACCATTGTCTGGAAATTAAAGCCAGATAAATTCAACCTGGAAATAAGGTGCGCGTTTTTAACAGTGAGGCTAAGTAATAAGGCTAACATTTTGTGATTGATATTTTTAGTAAAAGTTAAGAACAGATCATGGGCAATAAAGAAAAATTCATGGAAGCCCATGTCCTGTCCCTGACTTTTACTAAAAATATCCATGATAAAATGGGAGGGAACCAGATAACTGTGGGGTGGCTGGGAACTCCAGGGTCCCCCTCTATCCATGGCTTGGAGTTTGGGGGGACTTGCTGGTATTTCACAGCTCCCAGCAACTACGAGAGGCAGAGGAAGCTTCCGGACACTGGAGCTTAAGTCATGGAGGCCTTTGGAAGTCACTGATTCCCTGATTTCCATGATAAAATCATAGCCTTAGTGATTGGAACAAACAACCAAGGAGAGAGGTGGATTTTCCATCTCTTGAAGTCGTCAGATCAAGACTGGATACTTTTCTGGTACATGTGCTCTGAGCAAATACAAGTTATTGGGCTCAGTCCAGGAGTAAGAAGATGAAACCTATGGCCTGTGTCATAACAGGAAGTTAAATCTGCTGGCCCTTTCTGGCCTAAAAAAAATCTATCAAAATAATATCCACATTCCTCAGTGTTAGGTAGTATGACACAATTTTAACCAAGATGTCTTCTACATAACAGCTGAGTTCAGTGATTTTTTTTCTTTATTCAGGTGATGAGACACCCAGATCACGTGTCATCCTCAGTGTACTTGTGGGCCCATCATGAGAAGCTCGTTGTCATTGACCAGTCTGTAGCATTCGTTGGTGGCATTGACTTGGCCTACGGGAGGTGGGACGATGACGAACACAGGCTAACTGACGTTGGCAGTGTGAAACGAATCACAGGAACAAAGTCCACCTCTATATTGAATCTCACAGTAAGAGTAAATTCTGTACATGTGGCAATACACTAGACAGCAGTCATGCAAAATGGAAATAAGCAAGTCACTTTAACCTCTTAAGTCTGCATTTTAAAGGTATGGGTCTGTAGCTTTTGCGTGTGAAGAATGCCTGTGGACTTCATAGTGGCTTATAAAACTGGACTCTTATTAGGACCAAATCCTTTAGCCATGTGAAAGCCCATGCCTGTGAAGACTTATGTGGCTGCAGCAGAGGTGGTGGCAAGAATGGAGAGCTATAGTTGTAGGTGTAACAAATTCAGTAGCTGAGCATCAAATGACCCTTGGAGGGATTTCAGAAAAGTTTAGCTCCCCTGTAGGCACCAAACTAAACAGCCAGTTTTTTGCAGGAGCTCAGCATATTGGGTGCAAGTTGGATTCTGAGCACTTTGGAAAATCAAGCCATAGGTTTCACAGTGGGAGCCACAGGGGGCTGAGCACCTCTGGATATTTAGCCCTTCTGTAGGTTCATAATGAGCTGAACTATTTTGAAAACCTGACCCTGCCGTGTGATTGAATTAAACGGGGCATTTACTTACTTACTTATTTTTTTATTTACTTATTTAATTTATTTTTATGAAGAGCAGCTTCAATGTGTAAAAGCCTCTGTAGAATATGCAGTAAGCCAGAACAGTTCTACAGGCAGCATATGACAGAATACTGTTTTTATTTGCTTGTTTTCTGCGGAACAGACCCCCAATAGACATTCACCCAAGCTCTTCTCTGTAAAAATGCATTTGCGACTTTCATTGAAATCGATGGCAGTTGTGTCTGCATGTTAGAGGGCAGGACTTGGGCCTGTTAATATTCAGAAGCCTGTGATAGGAATGATCCCTGTAGTTTAAATGGATAATCTTCCATGCATCAACCTCAGCCGTGTTCTTTGTCTCTTTAGCCTACAGCTGAGCATGCTGACGCGTTAGCCCCAAAACCTCAGCCTCAGCCCCTGGGAAACCTGCCACCACACAGGAATAGTGAAGATATCCTAGATTCTTCCAGAATGAAGGGAGTAGGAAAACCCAAAAAGTTTTCCAGGTTCAGCATTTATAAGCATCTCCAGAAGCACGGTCTACACCATGCTGATAGCGTGAGCAGCATAGACAGCGAGTCAGGTACGTAATGCTTTTCCACTTTTCCAACAGAGCCTTTCATTAGGGGGGTCTTTTTACTGGTGGAGAGTTAATGGTTTCCCAGACTCCTATAAGGGTACTTGGTTTAGTGAAGCCTTGAGTTTGCCTACCCACATTTGGTTAATAAACAACTGTCACAAAGTAAACATGGCATTCTGTTCGGTTAGGGGACAGCCTCAAACCACAAATGAAGAAACCGTGCTATGATGTTGTGTAGTGTATGTGGTATGTTATATGTTATAATGTATTTACTGTTTTGTGCAAGGAACATTTCACAATGCAGCAGAGATACTGATATTTATGCATCATAATTATTACAGCAAATGAAGTCAGGATTTCTGAAGATATTATGGGTCTGATTATGCCCTCAATTGCCCTGGTTTTATCAAGTTTTACTTTATTTTAACTCAGTGGAAATATTCCTGGTTTACACGGGTGTTAGAGGAGAATCAGGTCAAAATTTGAATATGCGTATGCACCATTTCTTTCTATGCATGATTGATAGTACAGGTGCACCCAAAAACCAGGGCTCATACCAGAAAGCCCTCCACTTCTTCAGAAGTGGAAGAGCTGTTTTGGGTGGGGTTGTGTACAAGATTTCATGTTGTAATAGCCTCAAATCAGACCTCACAAAGATTACTCATGTCTCTGGCAGTAATGACATTCAGGAGAGTGCTTTGCCTATAGATAGAGCAAGTTCAGAATTTGAGCATATGTTAGTAGTGATTTTCAACATGAATATTTCCTGATCATTATAATTGCCCACGGTCATTGTACCATTATTAATGTTATGTTTAACTTCTCTACGGTTGATTGGACTGAAATCCTGCATGTTGTTTTAAACATTATTTGGTAATAATAATAAAAAGTAAAAGCTCTAACATGCTTTCACTGTAAATGGAGCATCTCAACTCTCTGCAGGTTATTGTAATCCTAGTAGAAGCCAGCAGAATTTAATCCAGAGTTTAAAGCCCCATCTGAAAATATTTCATCATCCCACTGAGTCCAAACAAGGGCTCACTGAGTATGCAGATGGTAAGTGAAGGGCCACCCAGGTGGAGTTACCTGTAGGCTTTACTGTTGGTACGTTTGCTATCCAGTCATGGTGAGAGTTAGGTGGGGCTCATGGATTGACAATTCTATAATTTCAGTATATGCATTGCTTTCAATTTATGTAATATTTACCTCTAAATAGGCCTGAGCAGAATCACTTTCTTCAAAGGCTGATTTTTAAAAGCCTCAGTGAAGCAACAGAATAAATGAGAAGTTAAAAATGTAACAACTACAGCAGATGCACTTGGGAAGTTTCATTCTGGTTCTAATATTGCTGAAATTAGAAACATCTTTAAATCCAGAATGGATTTTTTTTAAGTCAACCCAGTGAACAGAACCTTGAAACAATCATGAATATGACAGTGTAAACCTGCAAGACCTACATTTTACCACTGTTGTTCTCCCAGTTAAAGTTTTTTCTGTGTGGGTGAGATGGGAGGAGAGTGCACATCATTAGTAGACCAGCATCACCTGTATTTTGATCCTTAGAATGACAATAGACCAGCGTTTCTTAAAGTGTGTTCCGCGGTGCACTGGTATGCCACGAGGCAGTCGGAGGTGTGCCGTGGAGAAAGTAACTTTTCCCGGGGGAATAGCCGCCCTTAAAGGGGCAAGCCTCCCTTTATTTTTATTTTTTTGCCCAACAAAAAAAATCCTTGGTGTTCCCCATCAAACAATCATTTTTTTTATGTGTTCCTCGGTCTTAAAAAGTTTAAGAAACACTGCAATAGTCTGTGCTGCTCGTAGACCATCCATATTTGATTTATGTTGATTTGATTTCCATTATAGAGCAAAGGGGTTGATTCTTCCTCAAAAGAGCACATATTTTGGTTGCTTTTACTGATGTTGAATGGAATAACATAGACTGTTATGAATGACAATGAAATATTGGTACCTACATTGTGCACAGTGGTATGAGTGAGTTTATTTAGGAAAGAGTTATTAAGATGGAATTTAGAAATCCTTACTCCTTGATCCTGGACTCTGCACCTTGGTGTTACAGAGCCCAACTTTGTTGGCCTACGAAGCAATACTTTCCTGAGACAGTGACTATGTGGAACTGAATCTTGAGTTTTCATAGGCTGAGGAGTGTTTTAAAGCTCACATCAGAAAACACGGATAAAAAATATTTTAAGTGACCCCTGAAACATTAAGGAGACTTCACAATAAATACAGCGTTTCTCAAAGTGGTCCGCGGATCCACTCTGAGAAACATGCTAACTGGCTGCTCCGGTTTGTTTATTTACTGGCTCCATAGCCATGGAGTCTTATGGCTCCCATTGGCTCCAGTTCACCATTTTTGCAGCCAAGGGGAGCCGTGGGAAGCAGTGGCCCAGCCCATGCTACTCCCTGTGGCTCTCCTTGGCTGCAAATGGTGAACTGGAGCCAATGGGAGCCATAAGACTATGTGGCTGTGGAGCTGGTAAATAAACAAACCAGAGCGGCCAGTTAACAAGTTTCTCAGAGTGGATCCGTGGACCACTTTGAGAAACACTGCGATAATAGAATAAAAATATTGTTTGTCATTTGGAACCGGTAAATGAAAATATACAAAGTATATATAATAGAGAGATGAGGTGGATGAGGAAATAACTTTTATTGGTTGATGAAAGAAACAAGTTCTCAAAAATTTGTTTCTTTTATCATCAAATCCAATAAGATATGACCTCACTGACCTTTTCTCTCTCGAATCCTGGGGCCAACATTGCTACAACATTTAAAATTAAGTATTTTAATAGTGACTCATTACTTTAAATCTGTAAGGGTAGATCCAAAAGCAGAATTCAGATTAAAGTATCTTTCTAATGAGCAACGAAGAAATGATGATTTGTTTAATAACAGTTGTTCACTGGCATTTTTATAATTAATTCCTGCATTGTGGAAAATTTACAGTTGACATGACCTTAAATGGTATTGATTCTCTCCAAAAATGAAAATTCTCTTTTCATAACTTGGGATACTAAGCCTTTTATGGATGTAGATGGTCAGCTCGTTATAAAACATAGACATTATGTTTGAAAAGGACACGTGTGTTTCATGTGTATATGGACTGTCAATATGACATTGACCATTTATATGTTCATTCCCATTAGTCAATGTATGATCACATAAGCTCTGTCCATAAAACATTTTACTTCTATAGCATTCACATGTTTGTTACGTATGTTTTATTCTGGCACGTATAGTCAGCAATTTCCTTGCCCCACCTGTACTCTCACTAACTCATGCAGAACTGTGCTGGTTGGCTGTAGCTTTGCTAAGTCTGTAACAATCTTGTCAGTGTTGCATACCTGCTGCATGGCATTTGGGGCATGGGTTGGCTTTTTGTGGTGTTCCAGTGATTCTGGCAAGACTTCCTTGTTTGTGGTGCATTGTGGTTATCGGATTGCCTTGAGTGTGCATTGTTGAATATTTTAAAAATATTGTGATTAAAAAGTTTTCATGACTGCTTGATTGCTTGGATGGCACGGGGCACTAGGAACCTGAACTACTGCATCTAAACATCTTTGGGATTTTCACTCCTTGAACTAGCACTAAAACCTCAAAGGAGGCTATAGTGCAGAACTCTGTCAGCAACTGGGGTAGTACAGAACAGGTCATTTGTCATGAGAAAATACAAGTCATGAGAGAATGCATAGGAAACTAGATAACTGTAGGTTTTTTCACTCCATGTGGGCTACTGATCTCAATACTTAGTCACTGTCTGAGAACTGAGTATCCTCATGGTGTATACCTTGGCCAGATCGTATGAAAAAATATATAGGATAAAAACGTATAGGGGACATCAAGCCTCTCACTTCAGGGCAAAAGGTTCATCACTTAAGTGCCTGGGGTTATAAGAAACTTTCCTTGTAGATACATTATGACACAATAGTCCAGTCAGGGCTGTAACACCATTTTCTGAGCTATCTGATAGAGGCCACTGTCAGAGGGAAGAGATCACACTAGTTAGAACAAACAAGGAGTCTGGTGGCACCTTCAAATCTAACAATTTTTTGTAACATAAGATTTAAAGAGTTGCAACTCACTTCATCAGATGCATGAAGGGAAAGGAAAAAAAACAATAAAAGGGGTACAAAAATGGAGTTACATTGGAGCTAATTCAGTCAGGGTAGATGTGGATAAGGATGAGTATTCCATTCATAATCTCTGTTCAGACCCATTCTGATGGTGTCAAATTTGCATATGAATTCTAGCTCAGCAGTTTCACATTGCAGCCTGGTTTTGAAGCTTTTTTGCTTGAGGATGGCAACTAGTTAAAACATAAATCTGATCCAGTGTGATCTTTCCTATTTACTCACACTACTCCTCGTTAGGAAAGGCTCACACTGCTCCTCGTTTATATGCTCATGGTAGTCACAAAAAGAGGTGTAAATTTCAAGCAAGAAGTTGCGGGAATGAGAATAATTTTTGCATGTAGGTCACTGCAAGGATAGTAGGCCCTAGTATTCATCATGAAACTGAAATTGTTCATCCATGTGCTGAACATGTAACACAATTTCAGAAGCTGAAGTTGTTATTTAAAGATACGTTCTTTAACACACTCTTCTTTGTGCTCACTAAAATTGTAGAGGAGAGACCTTTTTCTGGAGTCAAAATCATGAATCTTAGAAAGTGGAAGTTTACAATTAGAGTTGATTTGTACTGGAGTGCAAACTACATGTACAGGAGTAGTAAACTCCTTTGCACATAGCTATGAAGTACCCTGTCCCCCTGAGCTCAGCAGTGTAGGAGAGCAGAGTTACACTTGTTAATGCCTACATTGATATGTAAGCATCCTTCCTTGCAGGTTATTGTGGGATGACAGATAATTGAAGGGTACATTTTCAATCCAATGCAGACCTAGATTCCATTACCAACAGCAAGTCACGTCTATATAATCTCCCTTGATTATGCACCAGACATGCTTCACTGCAAAAGGGAAACAATCTCTACTTTGAAACCAGCTCAGAGACGTAACTGAAAAATTGCTTTAGCTTACTAAAACTGGCATGTTATGCTGATAGTTTCCAATTCAAGTGTGATTCTCAGCTGTTGAGTGCCATCTTAATAGCAACCTCAGAGCATATGTTTTGTGTCCTTTTATAAATGTGTGCCAGATAAAGGATCAACGCACAGCTTGAAGACAGGTGTTGGAGAACTTCTCGGGGAGACCAGATTCTGGCATGGAAAGGACTATTGTAATTTTGTCTTTAAAGACTGGGTTCAACTTGACAAACCCTTTGCTGGTAAGTGCCATTGCAATCTGGAACCAACTCTTTTCCCTGCATGACACCATGTCTCATTCCCTAGCTCCTCAACTGCCTTAGAAGGCTTCTCGGCCTTTTTACCCTCCTGAATTGAAGCTAATGAGACCCACCTGCTCTGGCTGTTAGGAAGAGGCAACAGAATCCCAAAGTAAGGGTATAGAAATAGATATCCTCTGACAATGATGGATATGTGAGATTGTGATCTACCAGTTCCCATGAGTTGAACCATCCTCAATTTTAATATCCAAGTCCTTTGTTTTTATTTCTGGAAAGGTTCTGTTTGTAGGAAGAGATGTTAAAATACAGTAATATTCTTAATGAGTGTCTGAGCCTGATCTGAGATGAAGTATAGCAATTTTCCCCTGTTTATGCAGATTTCATTGATAGATACACCACACCCAGAATGCCATGGCATGACATTTCATCCGTTGTGCATGGCAAAGCTGCGCGGGATGTTGCACGACACTTTATTCAGCGCTGGAACTTCACCAAGGTAGGTTTGTAATAATATAGGTCCTGCAAACCCTCACATCTGAGTGTGGCGCTCACAGATGCCCCACTTAGGGTGATACGTGGGAATGAGGACAATGCCAGGCAGTCAAGGTTTGCCAGTTTAGGTCAATAACCTATATGTAAGCCTGACTCAATGTCCCAGCAAATAGCACTGGAAAAACTATGACAATGGCAACACATAATGAAGATCGGAGCTCTCATTTTCCTGTGACATCAGTGTAAATAAGGTATCATTTGAATTTAGTAGGTGGGAAATAGTGTGAAAGGAGATTGAGGTCTGGAATGTTGTTGGCCAAGAGGAAGGTGCCATTATGCTGCTATTCTAGCAGTTCCTACTGGCTAGTTGGGATGGAGATTGTCCTGCACAAGAGCCCTCATGAGAAGCAGCAGACAAGCAAATGGAGCAGTTCAGTAGGTGAGCCCACAGCCAAAGGGAACAAGGAACAGCAGGGGCATCAGGCCAAAGCCATAGCCACCTGCGCAAACTAGTAATCACCAGAGCTCAGGGCCAAGAAACTAGAGGAACCTGCCAGTGGGGGTCATGTTGGAGTCCTGGAGGAGCCTTGGCCCACTGGGGATCCAGTCTCCAGGACCCAACTAGCAAGCACATAGGATCATCACCACTGGAGAGGACTTCTTTTCCCCCTCCTTAATGAAGACGTGCTTTGATATTTGTTTTGATCTTCACCACTGGCTAATGGTTAAGAACTGTTTTAATGCTTTAAATTGAAGGGAGGTTATGGGGCTCATTCTGGAGCAGGCTTAGTTCTTAGGCTGCTACAGAATATCCAGTACATTTTTAAGCCCTGATCTTAGGTCCTACTTGGAGCAATGGTCGCTATGACTTTTTTTCAGACAGAAATGTGTCCTTCCATATTATGATAGGCCTTTAACCATAGGAACATCTTTGTTCTATATATTCCCCTGACCAAAACCTGAGTGATATGCAAATATTCACTGCAAAGAATAGATATAACATACTGTAAGCCTGAAATCTGCACAGACTTTTTGGTATGAGTGTTAATTCCAAGATACTGAGAGTACGTCTCACAGAAAAATTCAGAATTTGTGGATATTCAAGACCATTAAGAACAGGAATTGAGTTTATGTATATGAAAAGCTGTGTGTTCTCCTGCCCACCACCCCCAATTTTCTGTATAATAGAGGAGCATAAAATAGCCAAAGTACTTAGCATGAAAATATGTTTTTAAATTGTTTCCTCTTCATTTTTTTTCTTTTGAAGATCATGAAGCCCAAATACAGATCCCTGTCCTACCCATTCCTGTTGCCAAAATCTCAGAGAACCGCCAATGAGATGAAGTATCAAGTACCTGACTCTGTATGTGCCAATGTACAGGTGAGTGCAAATGGCATTTCATGGTCTCCTAAAATGAAGAAATCCTGACACTGAGGTTCCTTTGTTGCTCTTTCTAATTGGGGGCTTTGGTAGTCTTCCAAATGAAAGTTGCAAGATTTTGAAATGCAATTTAGCTGGCCGGATCCTCAGTTGGTGTAAATCAGCATTACCTGGTGGATTTCAGCATAGGAAAATCGATTTACAAGAGCAGAGGTTTGAGTGCAGTGTACGTAAGATTAATTATGCAAATGACATTTTAAACTCCATTAGTTGTGTCAAATGCATATGTCAAATGTGATTATTAAACAGCACTAGATGTGCTAGGAATGCAGGGTTGAAATGGCTGTGCAGAGGAAGTGACAGGATATTGTGTGTGTGAGAGAGAGAGAGAGGGAGAGAGAGAGGCTTGGGTCAAATAAAGGTGGTCAAAGCTGGTCAGGAAAAAAGTGCATAGGGTGCCAAAGTAAGTGTCAGCCCAAATGCCATCTAATAGCTGTTGAGAAAAGATTGGCAACTCTCTGTCATGCCACCTGCAAGTATGCTGCTCCTCATGATAGACAGACCCATTGAGAACAGGTGTAAATGTTTTTTAGACATTAGCTGCCTGCAGCAGGGAGCTGCATCGAGAGCTCTGGGGTAGCTGCAGAGGTTGAGACACCCTGTAGGACTAGTACCAAATGCTGTGTGAGGTTGTGTGTTAGTGGGCACGCACACGCTCACATGCATGGTGTTCTATGTGTGCTAGAACTAAGATGCCCAGTGTGGATGGTCCTCACTGTTACAGCTTGCACCTCGTCAATCACACCAGTGTAGTTCTCTAACCTAGGCCTGTCCTAAGAATCTGAGGCCTGGGGGCTGGATGTGGCCTCTGGCTTGCCTGGATCTAACCCCCAATGCTCAGGACTCCCCCTCCTCCCAGCTCTGGGAGCCCATGCTGGTGCTCCAATTTCCCCCATGACCCGCCCACAGGACTGGAGCACACAAAATCTTACTAGCCTGAGCCCCCCTAGGCTCTGGTGTGTGAGGGGAATGTGGGGAGTGTCTTTCTCCTTCTCAGTCAGGGGCCACATCAGTGAGGACTTATGGGTGGTTTTCTTTTCGCTTATGTGTGGCCCTTGACTGATTTTTTCTGTGGGTCAGCAGCCACCAGCTTGAAAAAGGTTCCTCACCCTTGCCCTAGCTTGTTGCTCGAACCTGTCTCCTGATGATGAGTTATGCTGCTCCAGTCAGAAAACATAATGAATACTCAGGTGACTTATGTGACCAGTCACAACTCATCAACAGAGCTTGAATACAGAATGTTAATTATTAAAGACAATTAACCATCAGTCAACAGATAAAAACCGCTAAACAAAAAAAAAGAGAAATGGGTTAAGAAATGCCAGTAATGAATAAAATTCCAGAAAATTTTGATCTGCTGAGAGACATTTTGTAAATTATTCATCGCAAATTACACATGCTCATCTCTAATGGCAGACTAGAGCATTTTGAGAGCTGTCATCCGTGAGCTGCATAAAGCTGGCTACGTTAAAAAAACTATTTTGCCTGCAAACAAGGTTTCTTCCTTGAACGTTTCTGGAGTGCACTAGCCCTTCCATTGTACCCACACATAACAAGTCGTTTTTATGCTGCTGTGTGGTAGAAGCAGGCAGGGGGATGGAGAGTCTGTATTTGCAAGATGACGTACTCCGGCACTAGGCATATTTGTTCATGCACATAGTATAATTCCGGCAGCTTCTTCTTCTGTGGCGTGCTTGTTGTTCTGACTTCAGTTTGTTTGTCTAGGTGGAAATGCACACAATAGGAAGCTTAGTTACTAGGAAACAATACAAGAAGCCTCAAATGCAGGGAGCTCAGGCTGGCAATAGAAATGCAGTTTACTAAGCGGTGTCATAAAAGATTGTGTATGTAGAAGCTGTAGCTGAAGGTTAATAGCTGAATCATTGGTGGGGGAGATTCTGGCTTTTGCAGGCTGAGATCAGATGGAGCTGGCTGCATCTGAGCTCAGTCCCCTTTGAGTAGAAGTGTCAGAATCTGGCCCTTAATCTCTCCCTCCCTTATGCATGCACACGCCTGGGTTCTCAGATCGATTAGTTAGCTTCCTTGTGTAAATACCCAAAGCATCCCCTTGGTTGTTTCTAACTCAGCTAGTGAGACAGCTTGGCCCATTATGGAACCTGTCTTGCTCTTTCTTACCAGCTCTCCAGTGCAAGACACTCCAGTGACGTAAAGCTAAGCTTTGTCTGTTGAAATAGTGTAACTGTGGGCAAGATGCAGACTTCTCATTTACCTTTCAGTTTTCATTGTAGTGGTGGTAGAGGAAATGAACAGAACCCCTATAACTTTCACCGGCACTCTTATCCAGACGGCCAGGAGAGAGATGGTCTTTATGTAAATGCTTGCTCTAGTCAAGATAGGTCAAGCCCAGAAACATTTATTATCATTGTTTATGAGCACCAAGAGTAGGGTAGAGTTCTTTTGCAGCAAATGGGAGACAAATTCCCTACTCCAAAAAGAGTAATAGCTAATGGACAGATTTAATGGGAGCTCCTGAGTGCTGGGAACTGTTGAAAATCTGGCCGCTTCTATCTGCATGAATGGGAATTGAACTCTGTTTGAAAATCTGACTCCAGTTGTGAGTGCTGTCTGAGCCCCTTTGAAATTCTAATCACGATTAGATGAAGGATGGGTGAGGGTGGAACATCACCACCAAAAGTCTACCGACTGAGCCATGATCCTCACCTTTTTGCTGGCATTTTGTTCGTGTTATCTTAGCAGTCCCTACCTGTTAGTTTTGGTCTGTTCCCACCATCTGTTATGTTGTCACATGTGGGAAGGGAGGATTGGGGTTCATAGGCCTTCTAGAAGAAGTGGGTAGGCAGTAAGACAGGGTAAAAGCATGGCAGAACAGGTCTGGGTGGGGGTGAGTTCACATCCCTGGGCGGTGGAGTCAGTCTTGAGGGATCGCATGGGAAAAGATGTGAAAACAGGAGTTAAAGGAAGGAGGAAGTTAATTATCTTGTGGGTTAAATCAAGCATTCTCTCTCTAAGTTTGGGGTTTGGTTATCACAGCATATTTGATTTTTGCATGAAGCAAACTTTTTTGACTGGGAACCACCAAACTCAAAGCCCTCTCAAATTTACCAGCTCTATTTTCCAGTGATTATCCAAGCAAGACACAATAATGCTGTAACATGTTGAGACAACTTCGCACCCTGTTCACACTGTAAGATACAATGAAAACATCATGCGCCCTGAGTGGCTCAACTTATTAGCTCTTAGAAGTTTGCTCCACTGTACATAGTGTTTGCAGGTTTGGAATAATTCCCAGCATATACTGGTGGTGTGGTTAGAGTAGCTTGGATTAAAGAGGTTTATGGGATGACAGCAGCTGCATAAAAATGGCCTGAGTGACGGGAGGCTTCAGACTTGAGAGGAGAGAAAACCAGTGCTTGTTTCTGTAAAATATGTAGACCTTTTCTCTGAAACTAAAGAATTTTGCTTTTCAATTTATTATTTTTCAATGTACTGAAAAGAGGAGAACCATTTTACAACAGTAGTAGATGACACATTAATGATAGGTCAATATTAATTTAAAAGAAAGCTCATACAAATCATAGTTAATCCTTGGCAACCTAAACTTCAGTTCTTACCTTAGTGCACACACTGACCACTCAGACCTTTATGAAGTAAACAGGGTTGCAGCTGAAATCTTCATGTTTCAAAGACATAGACATCCGCTACAGTGTGTTAAAGGAAAATCGGGTTTTACTGTTTTTCCTTATAGTTCCTAGGATACAAAGCTGAATGGTTCCAGTTCCATTCCATGCATGTTGGAACACACATTCACGTACTGACACAAGCCAATTCATTTCAAAAGATAAATATTACCAAGATGAAAATTCACAGAAGAGTTGGGATGTTCCAGTGGTTAGGGCAGTAGCCTCGAATTTGGGCGAATTGGATTCAAGACCTTGATCCACTGCAAACTTCCTGTGTGATGTTAAGCAAGTCACTTAGAGTCATATTTTTAAAGTATTTTTCAAGTACCTCTGAAAATAAGAACATAGGAACATAAAAATGGCCATAGTGGATCAGACCAAAGGCCCATCTAGCCCAGTGTCTTCTGACAGTGGCCAATGCCAGGTGCCCCAGAGGGAACGAACAGAACAGGAATCATCAAGTGATCCCTCTCCTGTCACCCATTCCCAGACTCTGACGAACGTAGGCCAGGGACACCATTCCTATTGATCTGACTAATAGCTGTTAATGGACCTATCCTCCGTGAATTTATCTAGTTCTTTTTTTAACCCCATTAAATTCCTGGCCCTAAACCTCTCTGTTCCTCATCTGCAAAAAGGAATAAAATTAATTCTTACCTCACAGGGATGCTGTGATGATAAATACATTAAAGATAGCGAGGAACTCTGCGACTGTGGTAATGGGGTCCATTAATGTAGACAGATGTTTGTATTTGTCCTCTACTCTGAAGTGTATCTTATAAAATGTGTTCTGTGACCTGACTGGTTTCAGGGAGAAGCAGAACCCTCAAAGTTGGTTTAGTTAATAACTTCTGTCTTTGACTGGAGGACTTTGCTTCTGGGAGGAATGGCAGAGAAGGAATCCCCTTAAAAACTGGAGCAACAATGCTGCAACTTGTCATGCTGGTGTAATGATTTGGTAAAGGGATAAACGAGAGAGGGAGAGAGGGCATCTGGTCTGGATGGTTCTGAAGCAGTGGGATTGAAAGTGATCAATTTCTCACTGAACTGTCGGCCCTCTAGTGAGATGATTTTTCTAGCCAGCCATTAGTCTGTCTCTGAGTGGTAAAGCCATTTCTCAAATTGAGAGAGGTTTATGACATCAAGTATAAAATGAAAAAAAACCACCCAAACATTGATTTATTCCTTGTCTCCAGCAGAGCAGCAACTACTGATGCTAATAGGAGAGTTTCTGTACTGCTATCACTGCATTGGTACCAGCACTGAATATCTTGTTGGGGAAACAGAAATGACTCTTTTAGGGACACTGGGAAAGTTGGCCATCTTTTCTCAAGCACTCTTTAAATATTGGTGGCTGATAGAAGCAGCAGAATGGGGGTGGGGGTGCAGGTGGCACTGCAGAGCTGGTGCTGGAGGTAACCAGCTTTTAATCCGGCTTCTCCCAGCACCAGCTCCTGCCTGCTCCCACCCCTCACCCTGCTGCTTCTGTAGGAGTCAGCAAGGGGGGGAGCAGGTGGGTCCGTAGAGCCACCACGCTTGGGGAGCCTGCTTGAAAGCCAGCTGCCGCTTGCCCCACTCACCCGATGCACTGCTGCCTCTCTATCAGAGGGGGAGGGAGGCAGGTGGATCCGGTGCTCATGGGGAGCCAGCTTTTAAGCCAGCTCCTGATGGGCTCCTGCTCCCTCCTGTGCTGCCTCTCATACAGTGGCAAAAAGGTAGGGAGTGCATATAGTCGACAAGATTAAGTGAAAGTCCCAGGGGGTAGTTATCTACATGTTGACATCTCTACTCCTGCCAGAAAGGTAAGGGAGCTTAGTGGAGGAGTTGCAGCTCAGCTGCTTGCAGCCAGCTTCACCAACAAACCCAAGATAGTAATATAGAGGTAGCCGTGTCAGTCTGATCTTGCTAAAACAAAAGGAAAATCTATGTAGCACTTTAAAAACTAACAAGATGGTTTAATAGGTGATGAGCTTTTGTGGGACAGACCCACTTCCTCGGATCATATTCTGGAAGAGAATTGGCATGACCATACACAGGCCTCACCAAACCGCGGCGAGCCCCGCTCGCTAGCTGTGCTGTCCGGCGATCTGCGCATGTACAGATCGCTGGAACCCGGCTCTTCCAGGTTCAATCTACTCACCACGGGCAAGTAGATTGTATAATTTGTCGAGCCCTGACCATACATACCAAAGGTATACAGTGAAAAAAGTGAACACATTACTAAACTGACAAACCCAAGATAGGCAGCCAAGTGCTGAGTTTCACTGCCACAGGGTAAGGAGCGTAGACTAGCAGGAGAGAGCAAAGAGAAGAGCAGAGAACATTGATTCTCGTTGGGAACTCCTCATCTGGAGCACTGGTGTAGTAGGGATTCTCGTTGGGAACCCCTCATCCGAAGCCCCCTGGGCAGCCAGCATTCTCTCCCACACTCTCAGAAAGATCATTCCTAGCACTAGCAGGAGGGGACCACTCCCTCCTGGCTCAAACCCCATCAGGTACTCCCATGCGTTGGTGTGGTGGGCCCCTCCCACCTGACCCTTCCGCAGGACCTCTTGAATCCAAGGGCCTCTGGCCTGAGTCTAAAACTCAGCCCAAGTCTGGCCCCTTAAAGGCAAGGCCAAGGCCCTCCAGCCTGATTCCGAACCACAGTTCAAGTCTGGCCCTTTAAGGCAAGGCCAAGGCCCTCCGGCCTGAGTCCAAAATGCAGCTTAGGGTTGTAGCGGGGACGCACCCCAGGTGGGGGGACCTGGGCCCACCCTTCTCCACTGGATCCCGGCCCAGGGCCCTGTGAGTGACCGGATAGCAGGTCACTCCCTCGGCAGGGCCATCCGGCCGAAACGCACCGAGGTTCTCGGGGCGGGAGAGGCAGTTCCCGCTCCTACCCTGGGCCACTTCCTACCTGATTCACTGGGGTTCCTTCCCATGTACTCATCCAGCTTGCTGCGGCCTCCAGGCTGGTGTCTCCTCGGCGGGCAGTCTCTGGGGTGCACCAGCTCACCTCCGTGTCCCCAGCGGCCTCTTCACAGGTCCTTCTGTGAAGGAGCCCCCTTCACAGGTCCTTCTCCTCCAGCTGCCACCCCAGACTGAGTCCTTCCCCAGGCTTTTATGGTAGAGCTACAGCCCGGGCATGCTCGGTAGGGCTGCAGGGGAGGGGCCTCTGCAGCCAGGTAACCCTGGCTGGGTCCTGCAGGCTCAGTGCGGGGCTGCCCTGCCCCGTCACAGTTGGGTAATGTAAATTTGCTATAAAATGTAATAGCCTGATCCTCATGTATAAGAGGATTTCTGGGAATATAAAGGGGCATGAAGATGGGAAGAGATATAGTTGAATAGTGGCATTTTCTTAAAGTTGTTCTTTTTGCCACATTTCCTATGTTGTTGTTTATGTATCGCCAGTCTCATAAATGAACAGGCTAGTTTCCTTTTACAATCCTTCCCTCTGTTGTACTAGTAGAATATCATTGCAGTGTCCTGGCATATCACTTCACAGTTCTTCAGTAAGAACTAGAATAATAGCTCCATATCCAATGAGTTATTATTAAATACATCTGTTAAAAGTTTGCCACGTTCTTTCACACTTTAAACTCCTGGGATGTATCCTATTCTGCTCTGGAGTTTTTTCACTGAACAGATTTATTTTCTGTTCACTTGATTTGGCACAATACAGATTTCCTTCTGAAAGTACTTTCCTCTCTTCGGGCATTTGCCTTCAATCCCCTATATAGGATGAGTGACACAGGACAATCAAGTTCCTTAACAAATATATTTTTGATTAATAAATCACTCAGTCTGTGTAGGTCTATGTCTCCTTTTCCGAATGTATTTGAAAGTTGTCTTGGTTGAAACCACTTATGTAATCTTCCTTTCCTTCCCCTTGCATACCTAGACATTTTTCACACACTCACATTGATGCTGTACTCTTTACTCTTTTACATCCCTATGCTTTGCATTAGACACTCCTATTCTTTTTCAGCGACCCACTTATTCCTGGGTTGTTTGGTTTTATGTTTTGGTAAATGCAACTTCTTGACACCATAATTGTTACTTTGACCCATTTGTTCTTAGCCAGCACTTCCTCCACACTTCCAAAATCTGCCTGGAAGGGGGCACCATTATCTTATTGCTAAACCTCACTTTTTTGCTCTAGCTTTCAGCCTAGGGGCAAATTCTGCAACCACTCCACTGCAGAGCTCCCATGCAGACAGTGGGACAATGCACAGGAGTAAGTGCATGCACTGAAGGAAGTGTTTGCAGGATCAGCTACTGCTGTGTAGCTTCTTTAGGTGTTGCCCCACCTCTGGGAGCCCGAAGACATTACACACCTGAAGTATCACTGTCTCATTTCCTCATTTACATACTGTGGACCAAATTCTACTCTCACTTGTAATACTCGAAGTCCAAAGTAGCGCCATTAACATAAATATAAAGTAGTCACAGCCAGGTCATCACTTGGTGTAAATTAGTGTATCTTCATTGACTTCCATGGAACTATGTCCATTTAGACCTGCCACAGATCTGGTTCAAAAGAGCCCTTGTCATCTGGAGCAATCTTCATCCTTGGGGTGTTCTGTTTTTATTTGGCAGATAAAGGTTTTATGATTCAGACATTTAAAAGGAAGGGAATTAGGTGATATCAAAGAGATCCCATTTGGATTCATGTGGCATGCTAAGCTGTTGCCTGAAGTTTTACTTGGTCAGAGGTCTTCTTGTTTGTCAGACTGTCTGGGTTAGTTAGTGCCAGAAATACATGTACAGACAGTCCCCAAGTTACGCGGATCCGACTTATGTCGGATCCGCAGTTACGAACGGGGATTTTCTCGCCCCGGAGGACTGGAGCGGCGGGACGCCTGGTCCCGCCGCCCGCCTCCTCCGGGGCGAGAAAAGCTGCTCCCTGTCTTCCTGGTCTGCTGGGGGAACCAGCAGACCAGGGAGACGCGGAGCAAAGCGGCGGAAGACCCGGGCCGGACCCGCGGTGCTTCCAGCTGATCTGGAAGCGCCGCAGGTCCGGCCCGGGTCCTCCGCCGCTTTGCTCAGCGTCTCCCTGGTCTGCGGACCAGGGAGACGCTGAGCAAAGTCATGGAGGACCCAGGCCGGACCACGGCGCTGATCTGGAAGCGCCGCGGTCCGGCCCAGGTCCTCCGCCGCTTTGCTCCGCGTCTCCCTGGTCTGCTGGGGGGGGGGGGGGGGGACGCAGCTAGTGCCCCCCCCCCCAGCAGACCAGGGAGATGTGGAGCAAAGCCCGGGGCCTGTGGTAGAGCAGGTGGGGCGCTGCCGGTTGGTCCCGCAGCACCGCTCCTTGGCGCTACTGGACCAACCTGGCAGCACCCCAGCTACTCTGCCCCAGGAGTCCTGATTCAGCCGCTGCTGATCACTTTCAGCAGTGGCTGAATCAGGACGCCTGGGGCAGAGCAGCTGGGGTGCTGCTGGGTTGGTCCAGTAGCGCCGAGGAGCGGTGCTGCGGGACCAACCGGCAGCGCCCGAGCTGTTCTGCCCCAGGCGTCCCCAAGTCAGCCGCTGCTGAAACTGACCAGCGGCTGACTACAGGAAGCCCGAGGCAGAGTTGCTCTGCCCCGGGCTTCCTGGAATCAGCTGCTGATCAGTTTCAGCAGCAGCTGACTTGGGGACGCCTGGGGTTCTTAAGTTGAATCTGTATGTAAGTCGGAACTGGTGTCCAGATTCAGCTGCTGTTGAAACTGATCAGTTTCAGCAGCGGCTGAATCTGGATGCCAGTTCCGACTTACATACAGATTCAACTTAAGAACAAACCTACAGACCCTATCTTGTACGTAACCCAGGGACTGCCTGTATTGCAGTCATGCCAGTTTTTAAAAAGTGCATTTTGCAGGCTAGCATTCTGCCCACATATTCCTGCTTGTAAATGCCAAGTGAATCCAGGTATTTATTAAAACACATTAAAACTTGGAAGGGACATTCTTGTTTCATCTTGTTTTAATAAATACATCTGTGGAAGATTTGTGCACTGTTATTTACATACCAAAAAACGTAGCCCATGACTAGAATAAGAGAAAAATAATAGAATAAGATGCCTCCAGTTTGGCAAAATATCCTCTCAGCACACTGATCCTGTCTTAGGTGATTTGCAGTTAGGTGATTTGCCAAAACAAACAACTCTTTGCAGGCCATACCCGGCTTGCTGGCCAGAGACAGTTGGGCGGGCGGGAGGGTAGCCACCAAAAAGTGAGAATCTTTTGCTGCAGACTTAGCATTTGGCTCCTGCAACTGCCAGTAGCTCTCTGTAAGGAATGATGGCAGTTTCCTTCAGAGCAGGAGCCACAGAAGAGAAAATCTGTACTAGAGAGCACACAGAAAACAGCCAGCAATAGGAAAAAGCATCACAGGACTGCAGGCAAATGGGGCTGTGTGTGTTGTAGAGTAGGGGTTGGTTGGAAGCCTCTGACCTACAGAAAAATCAGTTGGAGGCTGCACACAAGTGAGAAGCAAAAGAACAAACCCCCCAAACCCTCATTGGTGTGGCCCTGATAGAAAAGGAGACGACACTCCCCCACGTTCTTTTGGGGCACCAGAACCTGAGGGGAGGGGCAGGCTAATAGATTTTGTCCCCATAAGGGGACAGTCAGGGGTCTGGAGCACCAGCACAGGTTCTCCAATGCTGGAGGGGGGAACCCTGTGCTTCAGGGGTTGGAGCTAGGCAAGCCTTATGTTCCCCACCCCTGTGTAGAAAATCAGCCAGTTTTCCATCTAGAACAGCCAACTTGATGTGTTGCCTAACGTGGTGGGGATGATGAGACCTTCCTCTGGGGGGCTCCTGGGTTCATCTGGGAGCTCAGATTTGCTTGGTGGTGTGGAGTGCTCTTGATGAGGTGCTCAGCAGCGTTAGTTCCCCCTGACTTCAGTAGGAGATGAGGGTGCTCAGTTTTTTGCCAAGGATGCTCAGAAATTACTGTGTCAGTAAAAAGTGAAGTGTTTAAAAAGTGAAGCTTTTAGCTCAAGAGGTCCCCAGTTCAGTCTCTACTGTCTGACAGCTGTCACAAAAGCAGGGACTTGACCAGTATTTGACTTTGTTGTGGGTCTCAGACACTTGGATGAGCTTTGTCTGTCTGAAGGAAATATGGACTCCACTGATCAATGTTTGTGATGTGTCCCCCGATAGAGCATGTGAGTCTGGCACAGCTTTCAGCAACAGGCATAGGAGCTAGTTCCTTAGCTGGTATAAATTGCTATCGCTCCATTCAAACTTACTGAGCTATGATAGTTTAGCTCAGGACCTGCCCCTGCTTCTTTAACTCAGACTGTAGGCACTCTTATACATTTAGCTCTGCTAGTGCTTTGTTCACACACCAGTGCCAGCCAAGATGGTGGCCATCATGTTGACTGAAGGGTTGCTCCAAGCATAGGCATGGTGTGCATGAGAGAGAGGAATGGAATGGTGAGGGGAGAACTTGGATGGAGCCCAGAGGGTGGGATGAAATGTAGGAGGAGACATTGAAACAGAATAGTGAGGCGAGGACCAGAAGCTTGAATTGAATATGGACGAAGAAGAGAAATACACTGGAGAGATCTTAAAAGGAGAGAGGCCTAGTCAGAACACAACTAAAGGAAGACTATCAGTGGTTCCCAAACTTTTCGGCATCATGCCCCCTTTTTGATTTTTGAGAAACACTCATACCCCCCCTCGCCCCGCCCCCACCCAATAGCAGCAAAACTTTTTTTGGGGGAAAAAAAAGGAACTAACCGGGGCCAAAAAACAAAAATAGCAGCACAACTTGGGGGGGAGAATTGACCGGGGGGGGGGACGGGAGTACTGGGTTGCCTTGCACACCCCCTGGAATTTTTTCACACCTCCCAAGGGGGCACACACCCCCGTTTGGGAACCCTCTAGAGCCTAGGCAGTGGGAGTTTGCACACATTGAGCTGGAGAAATGAGGTAGAGGACAGATCAATAAGTAGGAGTTTATAGTAACAGAGGCAGGAAATTAGGAGAGCACAGCAAAAGCACAAAATTAAACATAGGAGAGAATGTGAGCTAAGATTCCATATTAGCTCGGCTGCCTTTTGACAAAACTTTTTGTGCTACATTAGGGATGTAGTGATATACTCAGAGGATCTCCAAAAATCTCCTACTTCAGAAATGTCTGTTCTGAAACGGATTTACTTTCAGAAATAATTTTTCTTGTGAATTTGACCTACAGCAAATTACAATAATAAAATAAAAAATCTGACAAATGTGAGCAGTTTTGTAAGAATTTTTTAAAAAAATGTAAATGACCATACTTGCTTAGGGCAAAGCCTGCCATTCCTGTTTAGAAATTGGCCTATTTATTATAATGGGCCAATCGTTTTTAGCCAAAAAGCATTGATTTTTTAATAGGGACGTCAGCTGTAAAATTGATGGCATACGTCTCTGTAAATAAGAACTAAATGCTTAATCTGGCACCATAGAAGATAATGGAAATTTTGTCAGAGACTTCAGTGAGCTCAAGGTCAAGCCTTAAGAAAATATTTTCAAGGCAACTCAGCATTACAAGGATTACGGTAATAGACATTTGCAACAAGATTCATCACTCTGTCTCCCCAGTTTTACACCAGTATAATTCCATTGACTTCAGAGACGTTACTGTGGCATAACATACTCTGGGATAACACAGAGTATCTGGGATACTCTGGGGGTGAATAAAGGCCTTTATATTTTCATCGTAATGTTTTAATTGTTAACAGTAGTTCTAGACTTCATTTCCCTGTGTTATATTCATTGAACTTAATTATCAAATGTTGCGTGTGTTGCATAAATCAGTAAAGTCATGAAAAATAAACTAACCAGTTCACAACAATTATTAAGGGATGCCAGTATGTTCGTATATCAGGGCAGAACTAAAATAGCTAATCTCTCTCTCTCTCTCTCTCCAGGTGCTCCGTTCTGCTGCAGATTGGTCAGCTGGTATCAAGTACCATGAAGAATCCATCCATAACGCTTATGTTAGCGTGATAGAAAACAGCAAACACTATATATATATAGAAGTAAGTATCAGGGA
Organism: Pelodiscus sinensis; assembly: GCF_049634645.1. Classification (NCBI taxonomy): domain Eukaryota; kingdom Metazoa; phylum Chordata; order Testudines; family Trionychidae; genus Pelodiscus; species Pelodiscus sinensis. Next base: position 39,702,167 of record NC_134720.1, on the reverse strand, counting down.
TGCAAGGCAGTGGCAGTTTGGTTCAATGAAGTGCTGAGCACATCCTGTGACCCTCAGCAGGATAGCTCTTTATTTTATCCTCCTTTTGTAATTTTTGAAACATTAATATTAATGAAGAGCCTGAGCGGGAGCCCCCAGATTTCAATAGGACTTGAATGGGCTTTGGAACTAGTCTTCCATTACAGAACTCTGAATGTGGGTAGAAACACAAGGTCTTTCCTCTTTCCGAAACCTCTAGCAACGTCTGTCTCCCATGCCTTCTTGCCTTGGTCTCCCATGAATGTTCAGTGGACTCACTTAATAGTATCTTAGAATTTGCATAATTCTCCTATGTATGAATGGATTTGTAAATACAGGAATAAATGGCTGAATGGAAACATTTATTCTGCATTCTTTTCCATGTAATGTTTGGATGTTTTTTTTTCTTGGTAGTGTTTGAAGAGTGAGATTATTCAAGAATTATTCCTCCTGAGCGCGCACACAGACACCACTTAACTAGGAGCATGTTTTGCAGGACATTGCTTTATTTGTTTTTTGACTCCAAATATACAGTAGAATAGTCCCAGAACCCTGTAACCATGTAGATTTTTGACTCTGTAGACACCATAGGTGAAATCCTGGCCCCAGTAAAGTCAAGAGCAAATCACTCTCTGACTTCAATGTGTCAGGATTTCACATCATATGTCAAAGTAAGAGTTTCACAATGGCAACAATGCAGAATAATTATCTGGAGATAATTACATGCTTGGGAAGCAGTCTCTGACTTGGGTATGCTTCATGCTTTGCTATAGCCACAAAATCTATTAGTGGAGGTTTTTTAATTTTAACACAGTTCTGAAGATGGCTCTTTTAAGGTTGCTGGAAACAATCACCTAATTTTTCCTTACTCTAATACAAGTTATACATTTTGGTTTTGAATTTTTTGCAGCAATTAAACCCTATTGTCTTATTGTGTCATTGCTGTTCTATGATCAGCAACAATGTTTCCTTGAAACTATAGCAAAACAGGGCTCCAGTCCATTATCTATTTATCTGTCCAATTCCCCCCTATTACTTGAAGTATCTGAATGTACTACAGGTTGAACCTTTCTAGGCCTGCCCCCTTGGGACCTGACCGGTGCCAAACCCAATAATTTGGTGAACTATAGAAGGTCAATATTATCTAGCAGCATTACCAACACATCCACTACTTCCTGGGCTCTTAGTAGACATTTAGGGGTAAATGAGAGCTAAATAACTGCACAGAACACTGAGAGCCAGGACTGTGGCTGTAAAGAAACTTTATGGGACTGCAGGAAATTTGGCCAAACCTATGAAAAGTGGACATCTGGCTAACTAAAATCATGCCAAACCATGCTTGTTGCTGGATCAAAGCATGCCGGACTAGAAAGGTTCTGTCTATAATCCTCTCCACACTTCTCTGAGGCAGAACAGTGCTGTTATTCTCACTTTACAGATGGGGAGCAGAGGTACAGATAGGCTTGGCCAAAGAGTTTGCGGGGCCCAAGGCTGCACACTGTGGTTGGCTGAGCCAGACGACTAGGCCCTGAATGCGAGGGGCCCAAGGCTGGGCTTGGGTACAGAGAGACTAACTGACTTGTATAAGGTCATTGAGGAAATTGGTGGTGAACCAGGGAAGTGAATCTGGATATTCTGCATCCCAGGCTGAACTACTGTACCGTCCTTGACAAAAAGGCAGTGAGATGATTCTGAACTTCTTTGTGTTCACTTTTCCCTTAGAACCAATTTTTTATCAGCTGTGCTGACGACAAAGTTGTTTCTAACAAGATTGGCGATACCATTGCTCAGAGGATTCTTAAAGCACACAGGTATTTATTTCATTTTCAAAATGACTGTCTTGATGTTGCTACTAGAATGATGTTAAAATGATTGTAAATAGAATCCACACTGCATGCGTAAGACATGGTTTAAAATAATACATAAAGTGGCACAGTCCTTACACAGAGAGAACATTTATTTCGGTCAAATTCTGCTCAGTTACACCAATGTAAATCTGCAATTATTACACTAAAGCTGGGCATTGTTCTGGGTTTGCACGTGTGTAGCTGAGTGCAGAATTTGGCTCTAAAAGATGTGTTCAGTCAAAAGGGAAGTTGTTAGTAGTGGAATTGGTAAACATTATGGGTCAATTGCCAGCATTAGTGTCCTGATTTTGTTTTTCAACGTTACACACAAATAAGTTTAATCATATCAGCTGGATCTATGATTTATTGAAGGTCTATATACAGGGAATTGCTTTTAAATGGGGAGACTGAAAGCTGCCATACTCTGAGGAATTTGACCATGATTCAGGTTTAGACCAGAACTGTACTGCCAGAAGATATGTACAATCCCCACACTATTGGAAGAGAACCATATAGTTTTAAATAGCATAGTAGTTATAGCAGGTTGCCTGGACGGATCAGATTCACATATCCTAGTGTTCTCACTTAAGTACTGGTCCAGTGATAACATGGATAACTGGAGTGTTTAGCAACAAAGGGATTAGTTTTGCCTTTCTTCTGATCCTGACAGCTTTGCTTAGATGTGGTTTTTTGGTGTCTAGCTTTTGGGCTATATCTACATTGCAATAAAAGACCCGTAGCTGACTAAGGGTATGTCTACACTTGCACCCTAGTTCAAACTAGGGATGCAAATGTAGGCATTCGAAATAGTCAGTGAAGCGGGAATTTAAATATCCTGTGCTTCATTAGCATGATCTCGCCGGCACATTACTCCGATCAACAGCTCTTTCGAAAGTGAAAGTGCGTGCTGGGACACGTTCGACCGAAGGGGTTTGGTTTGAACTAACGTGTCCCGGCACGCACTTTCACTTTCGAAAGAGCTGTTGATCGGAGTAATGCGCTGGCGAGATCATGCTAATGAAGTGTGGGATATTTAAATCCCCGCTTCATTGACTGTTTCGAATGCCTACATTTGCATCCCTAGTTCGAAGTAGGGTGCAAGTGTAGACATACCCTTAGACTAGCTGACTCAGGCTTGTGGGACTCAAGCTTTGGTGCTATAATAAAACTGCAGGGCAGATGTACAGAGTAGGACTGCAGCTGAGGCTGACACACCCTGTGGGGGAAAGAGTGTCAAAGCTCAGGCACCCAGGCCAAGCTCAAACATCTACATTGCAATTTTAACTCTGCATCACAAGCCTGAGTCAGTTGGTTGAGTCCGAGGCTTGGTATTGCGGTGTTTTTTTGCAGTTTAGATACATCTGATACCCTTTGGTATTAGATGGAGTTTATTGCAAACCGTCCTCATTTTCCTTCCCCCTTTCAGGTAACACTTGTGCTTTTCACTGTGCATGTGGATGAGTTGGATTTGTTGCAATGTTTATCTTTAAATATTCCCCTCATGCATGAGCATATACGGGCTGATTTTTAGAGGTGTTAAGGTCCTCATAAATCCATTGGAGTCATCTTGATTTGGCTGTCTCCAATGCTTCAATATGAAACATAGAGAAGACAGAAATGAAGGAAGTGTCACTCCTAAGAGAGAGAGTCTTCTTTTCTGCTTCATTACACTGGTGTAAATCAGGAGTCATTAAGATTGTGATGTCAGAATCTGGTTTGGAGTGTTCAGACACACCATGGAAGAAAGATGGGCAGTAGAGAAATAGGCGTGTTTCAACATGAATACCTGCGTCTGTCTGGCAACCAGGAGGTGGAACAACATGGGGATAGATCCAGGAATTTGGTCAGCGAGCAATGAATGTATTCATTCATTGGAGAAAAGCCTGCTCATTCTTTTCTCGTGACGATGTAAATCAGGAGTAACGTCACTGAAGAGTATGGTCTTATACCTGGGTAAAATCGGTGAAAGAAGTATCAGGTTCTGTGTCTGCCACTGGATATACATCAAGGCCAGAAATATTTTGTTGATCAAATTTACCCATTTTTGCACTGTGGGCCCCTTATAATGGCTTTCACTGACAGTGAAATTTAACTGACAGTGCTTTGAAGAGGTAGTATTTGCATGGCAACCCTGTGTTTGTGGCTCCCTGGGGCCCGGCCATCATCTGCATTGTGGTCCCAATGCAGTGCCATAGTCTTATCAGGCTGGAGATGGAGAGCCGTTCCAAACATACTTGGAATTTCTTACCTATCCAGGAGGTCATATTTGTATTGTCAAGAATGGGTGTGTAATAAGCTGTTTTAACACATACTCTTGAACTAGATTTCCTCTTTGTTTCTTAACCAGCTGAATTAGAGACAGCAGAAAATGTACCTGCCTGTGCAAATGCAACAAGGCTATTTATACTTTTGCTAATACTCATTGAGCTAGAATATGGGTATGCAAGATAGGAACTCCATCCCTAACTCACACTGTATACATAGCTGTGATCTGCTGGGGGTTTTATACGTACTTATGTAAAAGTACCATTTGTCCAAGAGAGGTTAATGAAAGTTCTGCAAATTCTGCAGTGACCCATTGTAAAATATAGAGCCTGATTCACCTGTGACTACTTTTATGCCAGATGACTCCAATGATTTAAGTCAAGTAATAGCCTTATGCTTATAAATAGAAACAAGTTCATGCTGAATCACCCAGATTGTCAAATATCAGAGGGGTAGCCGTGTTAGTCTGAATCTGCAAAAGCGGCGAAGAGTCCTGTGGCACCTTATAAACTAACTAAAGTGTTGGGGCTTAAGCTTTCGTGGGCAAAGACCCACTTTGTAGGTGCATCTGACGAAGTGGGTCTTTGCCCACGAAAGCTTATGCTCCAACACTTCAGTTAATCTATAAGGTGCCACAGGACTCAGCGCCACCCAGATTGTATTTGCCATTAAGTGTATGGCAGTGGCTAGGACAAGGGTTCTCCATCTTTGTTACACCATGACCCCCTTCTGACAACAAAAAAAATACTGCATAGCCGCAGAAGTGAGGGAGGCTGAAGCCTGAGCCTCAGAACTCTGTGGAATGGGTAGGGGCAAAACCAAAGCATGAGCCCCACCGCCCAAGGCATGGGGACTGAAGCCTAAGCTTGGTTTGGTCTTGGCTTGGGCTCAGGCTTTGGTTCAGAGCCTCAGTAAATCTATCACCAGCCTTGGCGACCCTGTTAAAACCGGTTCGTGACCCACAGTTTGGGTACAGCTGGACTAGAATAGAGAGAGAAGTAACATTAGACTTCTTTATTCCATATGAAATTTATACATGGTAGCTTCCATAGGGAAGGGTAAAAAGACCAGCTGGCACTTTGTAAATGGAAGAACTTGGTGGAGTGTTCCTAATCGAGTATCCTATTTTTCTATTCTGTAGACAAAACATCCTCCATATACATAATGTTCCTCTTCTCCTTGTTTCTTCTGTTTATTTGGCATATTCAAGTAGGATTTAGGATACATTTAGATAAACAAACTATCTCCTAATACAGTATATTTTCATCAATACCAATAACTAATATCCTTAATTTCTAAAGCCTTGCAATTTACAACTGTTCTATTATGAGCAAATGAGACATTTTAATCGCTTCTAAAATTTGCTTTAAAAATATCATTGAATTAAAATTTCATCTACAGCGGTGGCTCCTAAACATTTGACAGCTTAAGCTAGGATGAATAGATACATTCAATATGAATCACCTTTGCACTTCCCTCTGTTTACTAAAAGAAACACTGTATTATGTAAATAATGAGGCTACAAATGACACATACTTGTTAAGCTAGGAAGTGCTTAAGCACATGCTTAGCTTTAAGCATAACTAATCCTATTGATAATCCAAAGCTACTGGCAATAAATTCAGGACCACCGTGGTAGCTGCTGTTCCATTCACAGTAGAAATTCCTCCACCAGTTCATGTACTAGTAGTCACATGAGGCCCAGTTTTGATCCCCGGCCATTATTCAGGTCTCTCATATGAAGGCGAAGCTAGTTAATCATTTACAAGGAAAAAACTGGTCTTAGCAAAAACATAAACTGGCCCACCTACGTACTGTTTTTTAGAATGACTTTATCCATCCTGAACTACATTGCCACCTAGCGATGAGTAAATTAAATAAACACCTCTTCACATACAGAGTGCAGTAACACAACAATTTGGGTTTTGATAACTTAGGCAATCAGAAATTACCCACCATAATTTTCATGGCAGTAAAAACAGCATCTAAAAATATCTGGAAAGACAGGGAGCATTTGAATTTTAATTAGTTACATTGCAGTTGTTTGGCACCCTCCTGTTTTGGATTACAGAGGCTGAAAGGCATCTCTAAAATTAAGCCATAGCGGAAATTGGCTGGCCTTCAAGATAAGCATCTAACTATCAACAAAGAAAAGGCAAAAATGGGTGGATTTAGCAAGTCAGTGGCAATCCAGGATCAGATCACATTTAAAGAAACTTGAAAACTGAACCCTTTTGCTGGTGAGTGATGTATGAGGCCAAATATATGCCCTTTCTATATATTCTGGGAAGGCTCATTCATCAAAAACTCATCAGTACACTGAGTATTCTATGATCTAAAGCTTAGAAACAGGACAAGGATGGGATAGTAAGAGAACTGTAGATTTAATTTTGTTTTCATACTTGTACTAACTTGACCAGAACAATTTACACTGCTAGCCTCGTTAGGTAAGGCTGTGCTGTCAGTTTAAAGTGAAGTTCTCAAATTTACTTATTTCCATAAAGCTAGACACAGTAGTCAAGAAAATTACCGTACCCATGCATCTCTGTGATGCATGCTAGTCCTCTCATGCTTCAGTGAATATGTTCCAGCCTTTCTTTCTATTCTACACCTTTTTTGTTGTTTTCAGTTCTTAGAAAGTCCCAACTTCTGTGCTTTACATTTAAATAAATGCTCTAGTACTGACCACCACTAAGGAAAACCTGAACCAAAACCACATCTGACTCGCAGTCACTTAAAAATGAAATAGAAGCCTACTACAGAAACCATAGGAATACGTCAGTGAAATGGGAGCCATTGAAGACAATGGATGCTTAGCTTTAATAAGGACTGGCTGCAGAACTAGTGAAAAGAAGTTGAAATTGTAGGAAATTATCCCAAAGGATTATTGGATTATTTATTTTAGGGAAAATAAACGATACCGAGTGTATGTGGTGATCCCGCTGCTGCCTGGATTTGAAGGAGATATTTCAACTGGAGGTGGGAATGCGCTGCAGGCCATAATGCATTTCAACTACAGGTACTGTGCACAGTCCAAAAAGGTCATGGTACTCTGAGATCTTTATAGTGATCTTCACGGTGGCATCGGGGTGGTGGTAGTGACCAGAGGCTCCAATCAGAATTGAGGCCACATTATGTTAGGTGCTGCACAAATATACGTACCATATGTAGGAAAGAAAAAGTGGGTTATTTATCTGTGATATAGTTTTTACATAACAATCTAACACTTGTGTATTACATTTTTTATTTGCAATAGTGATCTTGGATTTCGAGAGAGCTAATATAATCCACAGTGAACACATTGTCCAGCTTCCTTTCTGGAGCCACCAAAAGGCTTCAGAAAAAGTTTGTTTTCGTCAAGCACGTAGAGATTGACTTAATTTGCTCATATTTTAAATTTCCACCCATCTTTTAGGAATTTGGATGCAGCATTTTTTCTAGTTTATTCATGTGGTTTTGATATGGTTTTAGAAGTCTGACAGTATTTTAGTATCTGGGTTCCCTGTCGTTTCAGCCAAGCTGAAATTAAGATGGCTTTATTAGTTGAACAGCAAACGATAGTATCACCACTATAGCGTTCTTTGAGCTCCTCATTATTTAAGATGACAACTCAGTCCTAAGAAGAGGGCTTTGTTTGACTTCCCTGCTGCCTGGCCAGCAGAGAGAGAGCTCAGAGTTCTGTGGTTCTGTCAGCCAAGTACATTCACACATTACTTTTGTCAGGGGCCCTAGTTAGGTTCCCTGAGCAGAGTTTGAATTTCTTGCAGGTATCTCACACTGATCTTGAGATCAGCCTGAGAAGAATAACAGGCTGCATTTTCAAACACAGGCCACTATATTGTACCCAAGAGTTATGTTCATAAATATTGATATTTCATATTCATACAGAGCACAAGAGGCCCCATCGGAATGATCCACACCCAATAAATTGCATGGTGCTAAATATATTATTTGCCTAGAAATAAAGGTTGACACACGCCTCAAAGTTTTGTAATCTTGTGATCCATGGAGCCTGAGGACAAGGTGTGCTGGGGGGAGAGATGTTTTCAAATGCTTAAGTGGCAGTTGGCCCTAAATCCTAACAAAAAATCATTGGGGATGAGCGCATAGCTATCTATTGTCCCTTTGAAAATCTCCCCTCTTGTCTTTTCTCAAACCTGATGTTTAGACTGCTCAGTGATCCCTTGGGATGATGATTGTGGGGCAGTGGGGCTGACAGCCTGGCCAGGATCCTGGACAAGACTAGGAGGCCCTGCTCTGCACCTCCTAAAGGGGTGGAGCCTTGGGTGAAAGGGGTAGGGCTGGGGCTATGGAGCCTGGATCACCACCTAAAGTGCACCACATTCCCCTCAGGTAGCCCTTAGTGCTGCCCGGAGCACGCCGCACAGTGCTCCAGCAGGGATTTAAAGGGCCAGTGGCTCCGGCTATCACCGCTGTCGTCATAGCGGCAGCGACTGGGAGCACCAGGCCCCAGGGCCGATGCCTCTCCCCTCTAACTCCTGTCAGTGGGCCTGTTACAGTGGAAGCTCTGAAGAGGGAAGCAAACAGCTCTGCTCTAGCTTTTTTCTGGGGGAGGCACAGCTGATGGCAGCATAGGCTTATAATGAATTTTGGGAATGTTATAGCTCTTCTCTTCATATGGTACGTAAAACATGCCTCGTGTATGTGATTAGCACATTAGGAATATCACTAACGTCACATACCTCATTATACGTCATTGCTTCAGGCCATTTGTATTTGTAACTGTCACCTTAATTCTTTCTAGGACCATGTGCAGAGGAGAGAATTCCATCCTAGGACAGCTGAAAGCAGAGAGTAAGTGTTTTGTTTCCCTCTCTGTGTGATGTTCAGCATTAGATTTTGAAGACACTAATGATGAACTATACAGCATAAAATGAGCTCATCCAGTCACTGGTTGTACAAAATTCACTAACACAAAGTACTGCAAATAGTCTGGTAGCACTTGAAAGACTAACAAAACATGTAGATGGTATCATGCGCTTTCGTGGGCCCACCCCACTTCTTTAAAGGCAGCAGCATGGTGTAGCAGGGTGCTCCCCGGGAGTGGGGCAAGAGAGCACTGTCTGCCAGCCTGGGAACTATAGAATAGTCAAGTATTGACTATACAACAGTCAATAAGAATTCATGTGGTTACACTACTATTCAGTTACCCAATATCTTACATCCCTAGATAAAACTATATAATTATAACACTGCAATAATAATTACTTTTGCAAGATCAGCCTGTGTCCGTGAATTTGCTTGCATGGAAATCCAAGCATCATGAAAAATGTCTTTCATAACTACCCCTGCCACATAATACATCCTTGGTTCATATATCTTTGTGCAAATCTAAACTGTAGGTTATTTAAATTAGAACATGGTTTCTATAGCATGTGCAGACAAACCTGATTGCAACCTCTTCCCCACAGCTCAGCCAGAGAAAACAACCAATTAGCTAAATGGTTATCAAAGCTCAGCATCTATTGGAGGTACTTGCCTATAACACAAGGCAATAGGTGGTTCTGTTCATTGCCTCTAGAGGCACCTGGCATTAGCCACTGTCGAAAGACAGGACGTTGAGCTAGATGGACCTTTGGTCTGATCCGGTATGATTGTTCTTATGTAACGACTATCTCTCACTCTCCCACCTCATTGTCTCTTCTAATCTTCAGTTGGGGATAAGTGGATAAACTACATCTCATTCTGTGGGCTTCGAACATACGCGGAACTGGAAGGAAATCTTGTCACAGAACTCATCTATGTTCACAGCAAGTTGCTTATTGCCGATGACGACACAGTCATCATCGGTGAGTAAGAGGGCTTCAGGGGAAAGTTGTATGATTTGATTGCCCTGCCTGAAAATTCCCATTTAGATTTCTCTGCCCATGTACAAAAGCGCATGTGGCTTTCTCTGCTTTCTGTGCTCGCTTCCACTTTACCTGCCAATTTCTCCCCTGTGTTTTATATTGAATTTAAAAGTAGAGTCATTATGAGTTAATGAGGGACGAGAAATGGAGGAAAGGTTCTAAAGTGTATTGATTAATTGGTAAAGAAATGTGGTTTTGAAATTCCCTCCTAGTGGTTAGAATTGTCCCACTACAGGGAATTCTGTCCATTTGTTTTCATCAAACTCAGCCTTAGGCACTAAATTGTGGAAGCTGTCATCTGTTCCTTAAAGAACAGAATGTGCTGTGAAATTTGGAAGGCTTGAGGAACATGTGACCATTAGGAAAAAACGTTCTAACAAGCAGTAGATGCATGTTCATCTGTGTCTCTTTTATTGTATATTTATTATAAAGCCATAGAATAACAACATAAAGCCAGTCTGCTCTGATTTATACCACAGAATACAAGAGCAGAATTTGAGCCTTTTCTTTAAGAAAGTCCTTTTCAACAGATCCCTATCTGCATTTCCATCTGAGACCTAAGCCAGGGATTGAATTGTACACTCCAGAGGTCAAAGACTAATTGACAAAGTTCCTCCTCTCAGCTATATTTATAAAACAGGGGCCCTAAAGTAAGCTACCAGAAGAGTATGAAGGCTTTGCCCATGAGCAACATAATATTAGGTCTTGTAAGGCCTTGTCTACACTAAAAGGAAGATTGCTGCTGCTGCTGTGATCAATCTTCCGGAGTTTGATTTAGCGAATCTAGTTAAGATTCACTAAATTGAACTCAGAAGGTGCCCCCACCAGTGTCCTGTGCTGCTCCTTTTGCGGGAGTAAGGGAAGCTACTACCAAGCTCGACTTCAGGTAAGCTGCTGTGTAGCTGGAGTTGTGTACTTTAAGCCACGCTGCCAGGTCTAGTGTAGACTTGGCCAGCAGAATGACACTGTCTTCCTCTGCAAAGACAATTCCGATAGCATACAGCCATAGAGGGTTTGAAGTTTGGATCAGGAGGGGTTTGTTCCATAATTCTCCTTTTGATCATCTTCTCATGTCTATAGTATGAAGAGCAGCCACAATCGTTTTACTGTTGATGATCGTAAGCAAAGAACTAATGCTGCTGTGGTGCATCTGCCTCAGTGCAGGCAGGCATGGTGATGTGCTATCAGTATGGGTTGCTGTCATCCCAGGGTGTTTCTACACAGCAAAAAACAAAAACAAACAAACAAACAAACAAAAAAACCCACATCAGCAAATCTCAGAGTCCAGGTCAACTGATTTATGCTTGGAAAGGTTCACAGCCTGGGGCTAAAATAGCAATGAAGATGTTCAGGCTTGGATTGGAGCCAAGCTGGGCTCTGAGCCTGAATGTCTAGGCTGCTGTTTTTAGCCCTGTAGTGTGAGCCCAAGCTGGGCTCTGAGACTTGCTGCAGCAGGTCTTTTTTTCACAGACCTACCCCAAGAGGCTTGGACTTAATGCACCAGCTGTGGAGCTAAATACATCCCCACCAGTGCTGCCCCATCCACTTGGCAGCAGTGCCCACATTCTTACTGCAGTGCCCACATTCCAGTGGCAAAAGCAAGGCCCTCCTTCTGCAGCTGCAGTAGGTGAGCAGGGACATAGACTTTCACAACCTGGGGAGGCGCAAATTTGTTCTACCTTAAATTTTCTGCTGATTAATTGATTTAAGCATCAGTTAATTTGCTTAATTCCTCCCCGCCCCCCAAAAGGAAAATAATTCCATGTGACTAAAGCTCCGTGTGATTGAAGCACGTGTGAATACATTCTTAGTTCAGCTGCACTGTGGAGGAGTGGGAGTATTTTGAGGGGGCTGGTGTTATTTTTCCCCTCTCAGGAGCAACTCCTGATAAAGCTATACTCAATACAGTCACTGGGACAGCCAAAACACCTGGGTTTCTTTCTCTAGGAACCAGCTTGTTGCAGGGTTTTTGCTTTGTCCGGAGTTTTTTGTGGAGAGATGTTAATTTGCAAAATCCCATCTATTGTCTCTTGCTGCTCCTCCCACCTGGGACAAACTGATGTCTGCTTTTCTGTGCCAGGTTTTTTTCTGATGCCTGTGCAGTCTAGGCAGGCCTGCTGACAGGGTGGGGCAAAGGAGGCAGTTACCCCGGGATTTGGTGATTCAAAAGGACCCAGGGTTCCTGGCTGCTGCCTCTGGTACAGCGGGAGTGGTGGCCGGAGCCCCGGGCCTTTTAAATCGCTTGCATATCGCTGTGCAGTGTACTCCATGGAGCTGTAAGGGCTAGGGGTAGGGAGTGCACCTTGCTCCAGGCAACATAGAGGGCTGGCTGCCCCCAGCCCTGCCCCTTCCAGCCCGCAACCTCCCACACCTCTACAGCCTTGCCTAGGAGCCCATGGGTGCTGTAGGCTCCCCTGAGTATAGGTTAAGCTCCTTTGGAATAACATTTTTCTGCAAGCATTGAGTGGGCATTGTCCATTTTGTATAGGTGGATGGATTGTGCACCCACTTTTGGATGTCCAGTCAGTGAGAGGGGCAGGAATGGGCACACACAATCAAAGACATACTTGGGGATACTTGCCCATTTTTCCATGACTGTAACAGGATCCTGACACACACACACCTGTTGAAATAGCAAATCTATTAGAATGATCCTTGTGTGCATTGCCAGGTGGGTGATTTGTGTTGAATGAGCTGGGTCTCTCATCCCAATTCTTAATTAATGTGAGGGTCTCCCCACCCCAATCAGATCACAGTCAGAATCTGAACTAATGGACAGGGCTCAACAAACCACTGTTTCGATTTCAGCCAGTTGCTCTGTGCGCCCCATTCCCCGGCACTGCGCGCGTGCGTGGTGCGGGGCTGGCGAGTAGCTCTCGCCACAGTTTTTCGAGCCCTGCTAATGGGCATCAGGAAAGAGTTTCTGAAGACTGAGTGGTCATTTTGGAGATGATCCCTCCAGAAGAATCTGAGTAATAGTAGGAATCGTCTTCTACCAGTCTCCATTCTTGCTGTATGGCCAAATAACCTTATTCTTCAGTGCTTTCACTTTGGCACCATTAAGCTGCCATAACTGCACTCAAAACATTTTTAAGGAGAAGAAAAAGTTATGGTGGTACATTGGGAATGTGTGCATGCATTCCGAAAGAATTTTGGGGTGTTATGGCTTTTTGCATTTTGCACAATATAATCTAATGCTACGTCAACAGCACAGCAAAGACTATCAAAAGAACAAAAGTCCCTATTGGTTAGAATGGCCTCTGCACCTAGCCCCATCCCCAGAGAGTACATTTGTATTGCATAGGCAACGCTTGGGAACTTACACATATGACTCTTCATACATAGAAATGAAAATTTGGCCCCTAGGAATTGAAGCCTTAATTACTAGTTGCTACCAACTCCTCCCTCAGTGCAGTGTGACTCAGAAATAATTTCTTCCCTTCTTAACCCCTTTCCCTCCCAGCCCCCTGAAAAACCTGGTGATTTCTTTTTCTGTTGTTTATTTTAGCAGAAACACTAATTCTGCATAAGTGGGCTCTGCTGTGCCCACTTACTTTAATACGGGCTCTGCCTGGGCTGAGGGCACAAATCCAAGTAAAAATAATTCCCTTTCATTCATTATGAAATATATGCAGCAAAGAAAATCCATCGAATGATTTCAAACAAAGAAGCCAGCATGTGTCATTAAGCATATTAAATAAAGTGCACATTAAACTCTGAGCCATGCCATTGCATATTGTGACATCCCTCGGCAAGAATAGCTGAAGGCTACTGAGACATTAAGCTTTAAAACCTTCTGTATTGGAGCTAGAATTGTTTAACCTTCTTCCATGCCCTGAAGTTAATGGTGAATGTGAAGATCTTTTTTCCTACATTCTGATCTTGGCTCTTTGACTCTTTAAATCAGAAGTGGCTTTGATGGAGGGTCTACTCTAACGAATCTTCATCTTCAGACTCTCAGCAACTTAAACTGTTTTGTTAACGAGAATAAAATCGATAATGGCCACATAGTATTTATATTGATCTTCTCTAGCTTCAAGAAGTGGTAAAAGTAATTCAGCCTCCTTTCTACCACCTCCTGACAAAGGAGGAGATTTTTAACGTGTGAACTCCCATAATGTTTTATCACTTGCATTGGAAGGGACTGGAACAACTGAGTGTGAGTCAGCTAAGTCCATGCAACTGAATAAGTCATATACACAGGCAAGGGACTACACAGTGGGATGGTGGAAGGTGGTTGACAGGAGTCTGAACTAATGGGCATCAGGAAAGTGATGGTGGTAGGACATACGTAGATGAGTATGAGATAGGAGGAGTGCTACTCACTAAAACTCTCCTTTACATACACAAGAGTGGCGTACCTTTCTACCTAGCCTCAGGGCATACTTTGAATGCTGAGGTCTGCGAAGGAGGAGCTGAAAAGACACAATTCTTCAAAGTTATAAGGTCCTGTGGGACTTGGACCCAGAGCCTTTGAGGATCGGGGTCAAAACTCCCATAGCTTTGAGGATCAGGGTCCAAGTTCCGGTCTATCACTTTGGTGGTGGTCAGTGTTCCCTCTAAGCTGTGCAGCAGCACAGCTTCACAGGTGATTAATCAGCTTCACCCAGTCAGAGGCTCAGGGCTCTGTGCAAGGAGCTGACTGATTGGGCGTGGCTGATTAATCATCTGTGAAGCTGTGCTGCCAGGCAGTATAGGGAGACCACTGGTGGCGGTTGTATTGCTTGTGGAAATGGTGTATATTGTTTGTGGTGTGATCGTTTCTCTGATTCCCTTGAAAGGCTCTGCTAACATCAATGACCGCAGCATGCTGGGAAAACGTGACAGTGAAATGGCTATCATTGTGCAAGACGCTAAAACCATCCCGTCCGTGATGGATGGAAAGGACTACAAGGCTGGACAATTTGCTCAGTCACTCCGCCTCCGGTGTTTTAGGTATGACTCGTAGAAACTAATTATAGTGCATGGAAATCTCATGCTAAAATCTTGGGAGCCAGGAAGCTCTGACAGTAAGGTCTTTTCCCAACAGGTTGTAGTAATTCATATTTTGCACTTGTGCAGGAAGATTCAGTTCTGCAGCCTTGCAGGAATTGCATTCCTCATTGATTCTGAAAAGGGAGCATCTGGGCAGGTGTCTGTAAAGGATATGCATTGGATTAAAGATATGAGCGGATTTATCTCCTGTAAAATCAGTGGACTTCCAGCCACTTACATGTGGTCTGGAGCTTTGTCTACACTTAAAAGTGTAAAGTGCAGCTGTGGCAGTGCTTTGAACTGAAAGTGTGGCCACGGTATGAGCACTGGGAGAGAGATCTCCCAATGCTCTATGTAAACCACCTCCACAAAAGGAGTAGCTAACAGCACTGGGAGCGTGGCTCCCATTGCTGTAGTCCGGTTCACCCTGGCGCTTTACAGCGCTATAACCTTCTGCGTCCCTAGACTTAAGCTTTGTCTGCACTGGCAATTGAGCGACAAAGTTTTTGTTGTTCGTAGGTGCTTAGCCCTCTTTCTCCCACCACAAACGGCAGAAGCTTTGCCACAGCAAATAGTAGTGTGAACAGTGCTTTGTAAGCACAAGCGCTCCCCTGCCAACAGAGTAAACACCACTCGTAGGGAGTGGAAGTTTTATGTCTGCAAAAGTGCCAACAAAGAGCGTTTACACTGCCTTACTTTTAAGGGCATGGCTATGTCAGTAAAAGCTCTGTAGCGCAGACATTTCCTTAGCATTTCCCATGCAGCGTCCTGTTCCATCTCCCACGATTGTTTGGATTACAAATCTAGTCGGTTTTTGTTAATTTTTTTCTTGATCCCTTCAGTTGAGAGAAGATGCGGAGAGCTGCCGCGACACTGTATCAGTTTTAGGTGGGGGTTTTTTTGGTACTGGGAATTTGTTCAATTGGAGAAGCCATCTGGCCAGCAGCACAGCAATTTTCTCATTGAAAGACTTCTGCTTCCCCCCGTTTTCCATCTGGATGGTTTTTAAACATAAAAGAGAAGATAAGGCATCACAAAGACTGACAGACTATTCTGTGTAGGGAAAAGTGACAGAGTTCAAGCAGGGGACTCGAACACAGGGCTCTGCCACTGGCAGCCTGACTTTGCAAGATGCTAAACCTCTCTTGTGAGATGTGTGTGCTCAGCTCCCATTGGTAGGATTGACTGGCATTCTGAACTGCTGACTTCAGTCCCATTCCATTATTGCCTTTTGAAACACCTGCTGTTAATTCAGCAGCAGCCTTCTCATGCTCTGATAAATGTTATTCCCTCCTCTTTATTATATGTTTGTGCAATGCTTAACACTGTGGGGCTGAGACCTCTAAGCACTGCTGCAGTACAGATAATAAAAATAGAACGCGGGTGCTTTATAATATTCCCAGTATTTTTTTCCATCCGTGTGCAGAATAAATTTTGTTATGTTCACCCAGGCATGTGCGGATGTGCACTACCAGTTGAAACACATGCTGCTGGCAGTGTTGCTCCAAGGCGCATGCAGACGTGAATCACTAGTAGAAATACATGCTGCTGGCTGTTGGCTCTCTGCAAAGCAGTTGGCAACACCTGAATCTCTCTCCTGGGTAGCTGTCCAAACACTCAGATTACAGGGAACACTGGTCCTTTATGAGTTCTGGCTTTTTGATGGTTTTCTATGGTCAGTTAACTGAATAATGGCACATGACTGGTTTTATTACCAGCTGGCTTTGTTTTCCTGCAGAAGAAAGAAGCTGATTACAAAGATCACAGGGGTGAAGGGGGGTGGGGGGAGGGGTTTGTGTTAACTTCCAGTGTCATCAGTTCTTTTTTCCCCCCCTTTCCAGGGTAGTGCTTGGTTGTTCAGCAGATCTCAGTACAGATCTCCAGGATCCTGTTTGTGACAAATTCTTCAAGGAGGTGTGGGTTTCAACAGCTGCCCGCAATGCCACTATTTTTGATAAGGTGAAGTATCTGGCTTGTTTACTCTTTCTACTTCCAACAGGCTCACTACTGACAGACGAGAGAAGCAACATCTTGATTTTGTAGGAGAGAAACTAGACTGATGGGGTGGGAGGGTTCAGTCTCCAGAGCTCATCAGGATGATTTGAATATTGTGAAATTACATGAAATTACACAAGGTATGAGCACAAAAAAGACACGTCAGATGAAGGGTTTTCTTTTAGCCAATGGCATAACTTTTTGGACCCTTATATGCAGTTGGCAGAGAAACAAGGTAGCAGCCACTCTGATTCTCCTTGCAGTTCCACACAGATTGCACAGCTTGAACCTCTCTACTCTGGCGCCCTTGAGACCTTTTGACTGGTGCCAAAGCAGAGAATTTGTCAGACCATGGGAGGGCAATATTGTCTAGCAGCTTTACCAGCACTTCTGCTGCTTACTGTGATGTTAGAAAGCTTCAGAGGGGTAGCTGAGTTAGTCTGTAACTGGAAAAACGTTAAAAACAACGAATAGATGGTGGTATGAGCTTTCGTGGGTACAACCCTCTTCTTCAGATGACTGGAGTATTGACAGTCCAGATCCAAGAATAAATAAGGGAATGTGGTGGTGGCAGAGAGAGGAGAGGGGAAGAGAAAAAAATAGTGAATTTGATTGTTCTAGTTACAAGAGGCTGATAAGATAGGATATGGAAGGTGTGTGAGCCAGCCAATATCAACAATCTACAACCTATCCTGGAAATGACCCCTCGCAGACCTGGCAGGGGCAGGTGGGGGGAGGCCAGTCCTCGCCTACAGACAATCTCCTAATCTCAATCAAATTCTTTCCAGTAACCACGCAACACCTCTCCATCATAATCATCCAGGAACCCACCCGTGCAATCGGCCCCGGTGCCAACTCTGTCCACACATCTACACAAGCGATTTCATCACTGGACCCAACCACATCAGCCACTACATCAGGGGCTCATTTAAATGCGCATCCACTAATATGATCTATATGCCACCAAATGCCAGCAATGCCACAATGCCATGTATATTGGCCAAATGGGACAGTCTCTACGGGAAAGAATCAATGGATACAAATCAGATATCCGAAAAGGCAACACACAGAAACCTGTTGGAGAACACTTTAACCTGCCCAGGCACTCATTAATGGATCTTAAAGTCACAGTGTTGTTTCAGGCCAATTCCACAAGCCAAATACACATGGAAGGGTTGAAACTTAACTTCATTTACAAGTTTGATTCCTATCAGGGAGGAATGAATAAAGATATGGGCTGGTTCGCACACTACCTTCCACATCCTAATCACTTAACCAACCAACCAAACAAACAATGGGTACTTCTAGAGGTGCAGATTGTTCTTATCAGCCTCTTGTATCTTGAACAATCCAAGTCACTATTTTCTTTCTTTTTCCTCCCGGCCTTCCCTTATTTATTCTTAGATCTGGACTTTCAGTACTCAAGTCATCTGAAGTAGTGGGTTGTACCCATGAAAGCTCATGATACCATCTACATGTTATGTTAGCCTTTAAGGTGCTCCTAGACTATTCATTGTTACGTTTTTGGGATGTTTGAAGACATTTAGGGGTAAATTAGAGTTAAATAACAGCACAGAACACCGAGAGCCAGGACTGGTGGCTCTAAACAAACTTTTTGAGACCATGGGAAACTTGGCCACAAAAATAAGTGGATATCTACTACCTAAAATCATTCCAGACCAGAGAGTGCCGGATTAGAGAGGTTCAACCTGTAGTTCCAGTTTCTGGAACTCTTGATTTATACTGGTATGTGTGAGGGAGGAATATTCTGCTGTATGCAAAACAAGGTTCACTGATAAAAGCAAACTAACAATTGCTAATTTTGGATAATCTCCTGTAGGAATCAGGAAAAATCCCAGAGATCCTAATTTGCAAGATCCACTCTTTTTGATCTGAGGAAGTGGGTCTGGCCCACGAAAGCTCATCATCTAATAAACCATCTTGTTAGTCTTTAAAGTGCTACATTGTTCTGCATTTTGCTTCACTCTTTTTGAGACTGTTGTACAGATTTTCTCATAAAGGCATGTGTACAACTTATTAAGTTCACAAGGCTTCCGAAGCCAATCCACTTAACTATATATGAAGGTGTTTACGGTACACTCTGTTGCCACTAGGATGAATGCAGTGATATTTTCCTGCATGTGTTTATGTGCCACCTCCTCTTTCATTTTAATCAGGTTTTCCGATGCCTTCCCAATGACGAGGTGAATAATTTAGCCCAGCTGCGTGATTTCATCACCAAGTCAAAATTGGTAACCACAGATGCTGCAAAAGCAGCAGAAGAATTAAAGAAGATTCATGGATTTCTAGTGCAATTCCCCTTTCGTTTCCTGCACGAAGAAAACTTGCTTCCTTCTGTTGGAACAAAAGAATCCATGGTGCCCATGGAAGTTTGGACTTAGGGCAATTCAGACTGTGTTAGAGTTTAAAGCCTGGTTCCTTGGAGACAAGTTCACACACCCAGTGATTTCAGGAACCTTTTTATTGCCAAGGGAGCCACAGAAATGGTCTCCATCAAACTGATGTGCCTTCCTTAAGGATTTTTGGTGGAACAGTTTCAGACAAAATGACACTGTTATGGAGAAGGAAAGAAAAGTTGGCACTTGATCATTGACAAGGTCTATTAATTGAAAAGGAAAATGCTTCTTTACAGACAAATTCTAAGCACCTTAAAGATACAGGCCACTCCTATGAAGGAAGACAAATCTTAATATGTATTGCTACTGCCAGCATGATCATACATGTACAGTAACTATGATACTCAGGAGTTATAGGCTGTTTGTGCTTTCTAAATCTTAGTGGGCTTGCAGTTTATTGCCTAGCTAAAGTTACCCACTTCATCATCTCTGTTTTATATTCCCTTAACTATTCCCCCACTGTGTACACCTTCAGAATGGTTGGGAAATGTTGCCTGAGGTTAATTTAGATGCTCCTATGACCATTGCCTTTTCAACTTAGATGTTACAGTGCTTATACAGCAAAAGAATAACACTTATGTCAGAATCAGGCTTTGCCTGCAACGCAGCTTTTCGCAACATGGCTGTGTAGCTTAAGGTTGGGCAGTGTAAACTTTGCTTGTCGGCACTTTTACAGAGTTTGAGTTGTGGACAGGAGAGTGCTCCTGCTGTCAACGAGCCATTTATGCTTCCACTTGCCTCAGCAAAAAAAAAAAAAAAAAAAAAAATGTTGGGGTAGGAGAATATAAGCACCTGTGAACCACAAAAGTTTTGTTGCTCATTTGGCAGTGTAGAGAAAGCTTCCGTGCTGCGGTCTAGGTCTCTTCTCCTGAACCCAGGGGAAAACGTTGTTTTACTACAGTTATGGCAATCAACATTCCTCATGCACAATAGGGCATGGTGCAGATCTCAGTGATAGGCAGTCCTTAATGGAGTTTGAAGTGAAGGGCATCTCTTGAATTCTGTTTATTCGGGGTTTGCAGAACCTTTTTGAGGTCAGTAGCCGTTTTCCTTGTTATCTAAACTATAATTCCCCCACTCTGCAAGGGAGAATCAACTTTTTAAACTTCCATTCTTTTAGCTAAAGGAAAGCCTGTTGCTATGTGTTAGGGAGACGAGAACCCCAAAAGTTAGGCTGGCAAAAGTGGGTCCTCTGTTTTGGATCACAGATTTGTGTGTACATACTGCTTTAAACCCTCAGAGCGTTCTCCTGCTTTCTTTCCCACCATTTCACCTAGAAAGGAACAAGAACCCAGTAACAGCAGAGTAAGAGTTGAAATTTCAAGCTGGCAGTGTTCAAGGTTGACCAAAGTCGGTCATACTGAGTTCGCTCGCCCTCCACGGGCTAGTGGAGAGATAGCACTGATCTCGTCTCTGTGTGTCTGTGCCTCAGCTCCAGCAATAGAAAGAAATGGTTTTGAACAGTCTCTTCAATGCTCCATGTCATCCCAAGGACAGATAAATTCACTGGTAAATCTTTCTACTTTCTATTTTCTAATACAAGCTGCACAATTAATAGAAACTCCTAACACTGGGTTCCTATCTGGATACAGTGAGAAGCTAAAAGTCCCATCTCTGAATGCAGAATGTTAACTGATTTAGTGGGAGTACCAGTCACCAAACAAGGTCCAAATGTGGTCCTTAATCTCTAGTCCAGTAAAAGCCCTTATCCCTAAGGCTTATGCACTTCTGTTGCTACATTTCACTTTGCTAAACAATTCAAGTACGTAAATTTGTCCTTCAAAAAGAAAGGCGTTGGCATTAAAAAAATTATGACACCATTTTGAAGGATATGCCCAAAACACAGTTGGCACATATCTTACATTTAAGCTGATTGCTCTGTATATTTTAAGAAATGTAATTGGGCATTGAGTCATTTTGCAACACTACATCACCTTAATAAGTAACAAACACTAACATTCCTCAAGGGCAGCCCAAGTCCTGGCTAATTGCTATGTTTTGTGTTACTTTGTGCTCATATTTTATAGATGCAATGAATTAGTGTTATGGACAGGACTCAACCATTCCTTGTGCCCGGTGAACCAATAATCTGTCAATAGTGCATGCACAGCTTTTGTGAAGTAAACTGTGGTATGTGTCTACAGATGGGTACTGTGATTTTGTATAGTGCACTGCAGATAATTAGGTTCCTTCAAGATTTGTTGAGCATTGTTATTTAAAATCATGTTGTTTAAAAATGAGATTCAGGGCTTACCTGCCAGCTTCTGGACTAGAACAATATACTATCAGGTGACCACTGCAAAACCAGGAAATGAAAACATAAATACTTTCGCTGGTAACACTAGCTCAAGACTTTCACATTTCATGCTAAAAACTGTTGGCCATTTTTAGTTTGAACAAAACTGCTAATATAAAATCATTATAGCCTGATACATGTTACCCTTAAACTACACATATAGTTGAAAGAGGCCAAAACCAGAACAGCATATTCAGTCACACCAGACCTACAACCAAACCTAAAGAAAGCAAGTGATGCTATCATCTCCTGTCTGTATGCTCATACGGCTGCTATCACCACTGTATCTGAGCATCTTATGATCCTTTTTCCATCCTTGCAGCACCTTGAAGTGGTATTGAAACACTGTGGCTTCATAAATAATGTGTCTCAGGTTTTACCCCAGGTTGTCTTTCCAAAACAGAAATGCAGCTGACATGCGAAATCCAAAACATAGACTCTCAGAATCATAGAATACTCCAGCTAGAATGGACCTTGAGGCTACGTCTACACTGGCATGATTTTCCGGAAATGCTTTTAACAGAAAAGTTTTCAGTTAAAAGCATTTTCGGAAAAGAGCGTCTAGATTGGCACGGACGTTTTTCCGCAAAAGCACTTTTTGCGGAAAAGCGTCCATGGCCAATCTAGATGCGCTTTTCCGCAAAAAAGCCCCGATTGCCATTTTCGCGATCGGGGCTTTTTTGCGGAAACCAGTACTGTGCTGTCTACACTGGCCCTTTTGCGCAAAAGTCTTTTTGGAAAAAGACTTTTGCCCGAACGGGAGCAGCATAATATTTCCGGAAAAGCACTGACAATCTTACATGAGATCGTCAGTGCTTTTCCAGAAATTCAAGCAGCCAGTGTAGACAGCTGGCAAGTTTTTCCGGAACAGCGGCTGATTTTCCGGAAAAACTTGCTAGTCTAGACACAGCCTGAGAGATCACCAAGTCCAGTCCCCTGCCCTCACTGCAGGACCAAGCACCGTTTACTTCATCCCTGATAGATTTCTGTCTAACCTGCTCTTAAATATCTCCAGTGATGGAGATTCCACATGAGGCGTTCACCCAAGTCAGATGAGGTTAGGGGTCTGATGTCAATCCATATAGCCAAGGAATTTTGAGTTAGTATTAAAACACCATTCTTAATCCATTCCTTTTGTATTCTAGATTGGCTTTGCAGCATTTGTGGCATATAAAATACCTCATTACCTGAAGATCTTGCCACTGCTTGAAAACAGAAGGTGAACTCACCCTTGTGCAAAGAGTTAGCACAGGGTCTATGCAGCACTTTAAATGAGGCTTAAATAAAATGAAAGCAAGGAACAGTCATTGTTCTGGCTCTCTGCCCAGGAGTGAATTCTGCTCAGTGTGAATGGACAGGTTAGGGAATTCTTCCTTTTGACTTTCCCTGATTTTGTTGGTTGCCAGGCTACTGACGTTAACTGAACATCTGTTGTTCTAATGGAGCCAGGATTCTGGAATACTTTTACATTTTTAGGCATCAGCTCTGCAAGAGGCTCGGTATGGATGGACACCTATGTCCATGTATGTCTATGTCACTGACCTCAGAGAAGCTTCACATAAGGATTTCCACTCCATGCAGCTGACAAAGTGGTTTTTATCCACAAAAGTTTATGTCCAAATAAATCTGTTAGTCTTTAAGGTGCCTCAGGGTCCTTGTTGTTTTTGAAGGATAAGGTACACTACAGGTTTAGAAGTATTCACAAGAGAAAGTATTTTGCTGGGTGGCACTTACAGTGTAGTATGTGCCCTCTTATCATTCTTCATACAGATTCAGAGTCTACACAGAAGTTGGTGTCTGTGGTGAATGTCTGTTAATTAGACTTTTCTTTCACATGCTATGAAGCCACAGCAAGGGTGATGTTTAACACCTCGTCTCTGCACATAAACAGTCATCGCTCTTTAGTTCTCAATGCCTTGGGGGTTTTATTTTTTCTGTTGGATACTCAAAGCTAATCCTGGTGTAATCATTTGCAAATGGACAGTGCTGCAATCAGTGATGCTGTTTATAATGATAATAGTTCCTGAATTATGTGAACTGGTTTTGTGGTTTTCATTTTATTTTTTAATTGTAAGAAGAGTGGAAATATTTCATCCAGCCTCAGATTTTATATTTAATGATTCAACCTGGATGCAAGATTGTAAACTGGTGTCCGTATGAGAATTCAGTGTCACTTCTGACCATGTCTGTATATATTTTTGAATAACAGGATATTTTAATGTATGTTTTGTTGGGTATATGCAAGACCGGACTTTTAGCATAGAAAATTATTCATGTTAAAAATAACTATGAAAAATAAGATTTCATAAGCTAAGCATTTGAATATTAAAATAATTTGTACTAAAAAGCCACCTCTTGCTATACAGGTGATCCTGGGCCTTTGGCTCAGCTTCTGTGCCTGTACTTCCCAAACTTGCTGAAGTTGAGAGGGGAGCACTGTAAGGTGTGTCCACACTGCAGTTCAGAGTAAAAGCACTCAGATTGGGTCAGACAGATTCGTACTAGTGGGGCTCAAGCTAAGCACACTAAAAATAGCTGTGTGGGCATTGCAGCTCTGGATGCAGATGAAAATCTCAAGTTGACCTGACCCCTAGGCTTGACAGCCCACACCCCAGTGTTCATGCTGCTATTTTTAGCAGCCTCGCTGGAGCCCGGCTAGGATGAGTCTGTGTACCCAGGTTGGGAGGCTTGTTCTTAGCTGCAGCATTAATAACATGCCCCTAAGAGCTGATCCTGTTTTCAATTAACAAGGCTTGCTGTTGGCTGACAGGTCATGTGGGAAGGAAGTGCCTTTGGTCACTCAGTGTCCTCTCTGGCTTTTAGAGAGTCCATCAACAGTTTTTTGGGGAAGTCTACAAAAAAAATGCCCATATAATAATGTTGATTAGAGGTGATTTTTTTTTAATTTTTTTTTTTTTTTAATATTAGCAGAAGCCTTAGTGTAGATGCTGGTAAACTGTAGTAGCAATGCCTACAGAAGAAGGGTTAGTCAATATAGCTATATTTACATAACTCTCTCAGCAAACCTTTTCTAGTATAGACTAAGCCTCAGAAACATCGTGGCCAGGGCAGCAAGATGAAATGTAAGAGCAAGTAGAAATGGGAGGGAGTCAAAAACTATAACAGGAATTTGGGTAAACTCCTAGGATGTATCCTAGAAGGGCTGCTGGAGAATAGCCCCAGTAAAGATGGTAAGAGTTCTGGTGAGGTTTGGCACAAGAAGAAGGATGAATATGATATCTGTTTCCTTTGTCATATTATTTCAAGTTTTAGA
This sequence comes from Pelodiscus sinensis, assembly GCF_049634645.1. Taxonomy (NCBI): domain Eukaryota; kingdom Metazoa; phylum Chordata; order Testudines; family Trionychidae; genus Pelodiscus; species Pelodiscus sinensis. The sequence goes on along the minus strand of NC_134720.1, from coordinate 39,677,211 downwards.
GCAGGGGGGATCTTTTCTGGATTGCGGGCTGCTGACCCACAGAAAGATCAGTCAAGGGCCGCACACAAGTGAAAAGTAAAAACCAAAAACAAAACAACCAAACCTTCACTGACGAGGCCCCCGACTGGGAAGAAGAAAGACACACCCACAATTCCCAGGCTAGTAGATTTTGTGTGCTCCAACCCCATACAGGGACAGTGGAAGGGCTGGAGGACCAGCGTGGACTCCCTAATACTGGGGTGAGGGCTGAGCCTTGGGAGCCAGATCCAGGCAAGCTGGAGGTTCCCCACTCCCATTTTAAATCCTAATCACACAGCCCTTATTCTGTCTTATTGCCTTCAGTGGGAGTTTTGCTTAAGTGCATCACCTGCCCTCTATGATATTTCTCTACTCTTGTGATTATCTGACCTCTACCTACAATCATACCTTGGTTTGGTTTGATAGAGTAAAATGGAGAAGGGGTTTTTTAATGTGCTTGTACAGTTATTACGCATCATGTGTGTTGTATTTAAAAATCAAGTAGAGGTAGTTCTGGGACAAATGATGAAACATTCTGTATGACCCTTTCCAGGGTGAAGTTTATATAGCTGCTATGTTTTGTTACCACTCAGGGTCAGCTCCTCTGCTGGTGTAAATTAACAAAGCTCTGTTGACCCTTAATGAAATTCTACCATTTCAACCCCAGCAGAGAACATGGCCCTGAAGCAAGAATCTGCACAGTGCCCTCTTAGGTGTGCTCATGCAAAAGGAAGAGGCGGGCATCTGCTGAACAAGCCACAGGACTCTTCTGACATCATGCATTGTAACACCCTGATCCTGCCAGTTGATCCAGTAGAGTGGCCTTCTCACCCATGCTGAGCCCCACCAAAATCAGGACCCTTGCAGAATCAGGCCTTTAGTAGGGAGTGTAACTTTACTGCAGTAAATGAATGCATGTAATGTAAATGAGATCAGAATTAGGCTTGTAGATCTAAAACTGAATCCAATGGTACTTTTATTGTCTGCTTTCCTTTTTTTTTCTTTTCAAGCACTTGTGACCAGTCCATTTTTAATCTACCATTGCTGTTTCATAAAATAACATAGATGTGAATAATTCTTATTTATCTGGTACTATCCTGGCATGCAGAAAATGAAGTCGTTTTTAAATTCATGGGTCAAGAAACATACCAGTTTCCTCTAACTAAACAAATGGAAAAAAACTAGAGCTTCCAACATATTTTTTACTTCAGATGTACAAGGGTTGATATGCTTCCAAATCGCTGTACTTCTCTGTGTTATATGGGTAAAATTGTGAACACAGTAAATGTTCCTTCTGTGAAGGGTTTTGAATTGACAGTTTGTGTCCCTGTTTCTGCTAATGATGGCTCCCTTCCCTATCTATGGCTGTATTTGGTAAATAGATGTGTTAATTAACTGAAATATAACTAAATATAATGGATCAGAAACATTTAGGTGGCGACTCTTCATTTTAAATTGCTTTTGGAATTATGATAATTTTGCAAGCTGTGGCCAAACTGTGCTCTTGTACTGAAGGAAGAAAACATCATCTGCAAACAGTGGAATTCCATAGCTATAAAGCCAGAGTAAGACAGAGCAGATTCAGAGTGAAAAAACAAATCTTTAAAAATGCAGCCTACAATAAAATTACCACTGGGACAAGGGGATGGATTAGAGACAAGTTAGTAACCAAAACCAATATATATTTAAAGGAACAGAACTATAAGACTCCAGACTCCATGGTCTGTGGGATTCCAGGCAGACATCCTTGTTGAAACCAGGGATCCAGTCAGAGCTGTCACTATGATGAACTGCAGGAAGTCCCACCCTAAGAGGCATGAATGACAGCCCTTTGCAATTTCCTCATTGGCTGGAACTCCTTATATAAACTGGTAAACCATTTCCGGGATCTTCAGTGTGTGCTTCTGTCCTAGAAGCGCTCTCACCTCTCCTTGCTGCTCACTTGGATCCTTGCTCTTATACTGGATTCTTGACTGGGGCTCAGCTCCTGACCCTGAACTTGATTTACTGACTTTGTCTTAAGATCAGTACTGGCTCCCCAGTGATGTTCCCTAGCCCAACCTCACCCTGATGCTTGCTTAATGCTCTCAGTTTGGTAATGGACTCTGACTTTACAGTTTTATCTGGCTTGTCCTCAAATTGGTCTCTGACCTTTGCGCCTGATGCTGAACAGCTCACTTTGTGCCAACAAACTGCTCGTGACTCAGCCCTGACAACTGCACTCAAATCCGGCCCCAAATTTAGATTTTATGAATGCTTCCCACTGGCCCGTTCCTCTTCCTGATCTCCCCCGGCCAGTGCCGCAGCACCCCCTCCCCTTTTTTCCTTCAACACAATTTTTTCCTGGTGTTTTTTTTGGGGGGGAGGAGGGTGGTATTTTTGTTTCAGCCATCTGGCAACCCTAGTGGCCAACCTGAAAAGGTTCAGAAACACTAGTTTAAGGAAGCTGTGGCAGAGTAACCCTGTCATGCCAGCCCCAAAATCATGGGGATAGATTGGGGCTGGCTGAAAAGCCTTATGTCTGCCTAGCGATTGGCAGCATCTATCAATCTGATGATCCAGGAGCTGGGAAGGGGGCTGTCAGAGAGGAAGATGGAAGCTGTTTTATGGGTTACTGACCCAGTCTGTGGTAGGTGAGAAACCTGTAAAGACTGTGTATTATTGGTGGTGAGAAAACATTTAAAGGATAAAGGGCACTGGTGTTGCCTAGAGCTGAAGTCTTCCTGTACTACTTTGAAGGACAACTGAGCCTGGAGGAAGGGAGAGGGGGACAGCAATGCATCCTGTTACAGTATCCAATAAAAGTATTTTTGTAAATTGTTGAATGGTGGTTGTATCCCAGATGTTTAAGCCTGAGAACCTGAAGGTGAAACGTACTATGGGAGGGTCACGATAGCTTAGTGAATAGGGCATTGTCTTGTGACTGTGAAGTGCTGGGCTGTAGTCCTAACTGAACAATGTGTCTGTTGATTGATCAGGGCCAGCTCATTTTGCCTCTCTGTCCTTCAGTTTCCCATCTGTAAAATGGGATAATGGTAGTGATCTCCTCTGTAAAGCACTTTGCATGTTACTGATGGAAAGCACTGCCTAAGAGACAGCTATTATTATATACAAAAGGGAGGCTGACCACTGAGGTTTCTTTACCCAAGCTGAGAGAAACAGCAACAAGGAAAACAGCCCAGATAAGGAAAATTTTACTTTTGCGTTTTAATAATCCAGTGGTACATCTGCAAGGAAATTTGTTTCTAAAATGACTTTGTCAGTCCCTTTTAAAGCTGAGTTGAGAGAGAGAAAGAAGCAGGCTATTCTAAAGCAGCCATGCTGAAACCCTTTTGCAAAAGCAGAAGCATGTTAATTTCTCTATTTCTGATGCTTTACCTGCCCTTCCAGTGCCCCAAGGCTATCTCCAACTTCAAAACTTTCCAATGCAATCTGTTCCCTAGATAAGCACAATAAACCAAGATAAGGCAGCAAGGAGTTTCAATGAGGCAGAGATGCAGCTGGGACTACAGTAAGCAGCTCTTGATTGACACCTTAAGTCTTTTCTGCTCTGACTTCTAAATCTCACAGCTAATTATATGCTTCCTGCATCAGACTTCTATGATCTTGGAAGTGAAGATAACTAACAGAAAAGCAACAGGAACATTCTGAGGCATGTCAGTCACTTCTCTGTCATGAAAGCATGGGCCGGAGAAGTTGCAATGATTCTTGTGATAATGGAAAAACTCAAAAAACAACGAATAGTCTTGCAGCAGTACCCCAGAGTCTAACCAAAAACGTAGATGCTATTGTGAGTTAGTGGGTTGTGTTCACAAAAGGTCATGATGCCACCTACATTTTTTATTAGTCTCTAAGTTGCTGCAAGACTATTTGTGGTTTAATTTTTTTCCAGTTGCAGACTAACATGGATACCACTCTGAAAATATTGTGATAATGTACTGTGGACATGCTTACAAAGGCAGCGTTTGTTTACATACAGCCCTGGTTATTTCCTAGTCTGAGTGTAGGCACAAGGTGTGCTATCTCAATGTGCGGTTTTGTTGGTGTAGAACAGGGGTCTCCAAACTACGGCCCGCGAGGCCCTCTCATCCGGCCCGTGGAGACCTTTTTGGCTTGTTGGTGGCCGTTGCGCTTTATTGCTTGTGAACATCCGGGCTCTGCGCGTCCCTCACAGCGAGAGGGGTTGGGACTTGGCGTGGACAATTGCTCCCTATTGGCCAGTGCGTTCTTATCCTATTGGCTAGCTCTCTCATGAGGTCACTAGTGGGCTGGGCTCTCGATTGGTTGAGCGCACGAGCCTAAATCTGCGTTCGATTGGCTCGTGGCCCAGCTTGACCTTGGATTGGTACAGGGCTATGACGTAGTCTCCTTTATGCCACCCAATCAGCGAAGGGGCTAGTAGCTGGTTTATGGGGCTCTTGGCGCGAGAGGGGGCTGAAGTGGGTACTTCGCGCGCGGGGGGGGATACCTGAGGAGCTGGTGCCCATTGCAGGAGGCGGTCTGGTTGCTGTGGCACAGCCTCTGGGTGACGCTGTGCCGTGCCTAGCGCGCTGCCCTGGTCCCTGCAGTGCGCCCTGAAGAAACATCCCTCTCCCTTCCACGTCTGGTCTCTCTCATCCACAACCCAGAGCAGCACCGCCCTGCCGGGTATCAGTCTGTGGGAGCGTTGGGCACTGCTTTCCAACTTCCTTTACCAAGTGATAACGTGGAAATGAGTTCTCAGCAGTTTCCCCGTTCTGGAGCCCCTCCTGCAGGACTAGGACAAGCACCACCCCCAATTTCAAACAGTGGATCTACAGGGCTGATAAATCAACGTGTTATTAAATAATAACTGAATAAAATAATATTAAATAAATAATTAAAAACAACATCCATGTTTTGATTGTTTTTTATTTGGACCTCAAGTGTGTAGTCGGCCCCCGAACTGCTGTTTGATAGTTAATGCGGCCCTCGGGCAGAAAAGTTTGGAGACCCCTGGTGTAGAAGAAGATTCGAGAGCTATGGGCCTGCCTGGCTGTCATTCACAGTAAAGCAGTCTTAGTGTAAAGGAGACTCAAGCCCATGGTTTCTGTTCTCACTCGCACATAACTGTGCATGTTGAGATTATTTGCCCATGTCTAACGGTAGCCTGGCTGGTTTTTGAGCTGTAGGTTCTGGTTCATAATCCCCAGGTTGTATACTGTGCAATCAGGCCTGCTGACAGGAGGGTGGGGGCAGGGCTGGCCTTACCATGAGACAAACTGAGGTGGCTGCCTCAGGTGCCAGACTATGGGGGGGGAAGGGGCGCTACTAGGACCCAGAGTGTAGAACATTGTGTCTGCTGCTGGTGCATATGTATTCTCTCTGCTCTAGATGCACAGAGATGGCTAGTGACAGATGGCAGAACAAGGAACAATGGTCTCAGGTTGCGGTGGGAGAGGTCCAGGTTGGATAGTAGGAAAAACTATTTCACTAGGAGGGTGGTGAAGCACTGGAATGGGTTACCTAGGGAAGTGGTGGAGTCTCCATCCCTAGAGATTTTTAAGTCTCGGCTTGACCAAACCCTGGCTGGGTTGATTTAGTTGGGATTGGTCCTGCCTAGGGCAGGGGGCTGGACTTGATGACCTTCTGAAGTCTCTTCCAGCTCTATGATTCTATGAGTGCTGTGCTGGGGGAAGGAGGGTACAAGAGACATAACAAGCAGACAGGAGAAAAGGTGGCATGGGGGTGTCATTTGAGCTCTCTGCCTCAAGTGCCAAAATGTTGTGGGCCGGCCCTGGGTGGGGGTGGGAAATGGCTCAGTTGCCCTTGGTCCTGATGATTCACAGGGTCCAGGACTCCTGGATGTTGCTGCTGCTACTGCAGCAGCAGTGGTGGCCAGAGCCGAAGCCTTTTAAATTGCCGCTGGAGCACTGCTGCTGTGTGCCCTGTGCAGCTCTCAGGGCTGGAAAGTCAGGCGGCTCTGGGCAGCATGGAGGGCTGGCTGCTCTCGGTCCTGAGCCATCTGCCCAAAGCCCTACCCTTTCCTGGAGCACAAAGCAGGCCTCCCTTTCTGAACACACTGTTGTCTCCCCTGCATGCAAGGAAAGAGAAAGGAGAACTTCTTGAGTGAAATTCTGGCCCTGCTGTAAACAATGGCAAAATTCCCATTGACTTCAACTGGGCCAGGATTTCATCCACTATATAAAATTGAAATGAATTCCAGGGCAGAGGGAAAAGGAAGTGTATGTATCTCTTGAATAACAGCTGCCATTGCTGCTATGCGTAATGGACCTGTTCTTCTCCAGGATGGTCCTCTCCAGCCCTCTTCACGCTGAGGGAAACCATACAGCCAGATAACCTCCCAGTTTTTGCTTCCTCCACCAGCTAAGTTGTTCTATAAGTGGCTCAGAACAGAGAGAATCAGAGAGGGAGCAAGACAGGATTCTTTCTCTCTCACCCTCCCTCCCTCCCTCCCTCCAGCTGTTAGAGCATCTGCCTCCAGGGCCATGTTGTGAGATCAGTTCTTTGGACACACATCTACTGAAATCTCACTAATTTAAAATTGTCTGTTGTTGTATGCATTAGGGATGTAATAGAGTAGTCCATTAGCCAATTAACCGATAAGCAGAAGCTTATCGGTTAATGCTATAGTTGACACGCATTTCCCCTCCCCCACAGTACATTTTTTTAGCAGGCTGGCCAGCAGCCTGGCTTGTGATGGGTCCGGAACTACCCCTGCTGCAGCTCTGCATTTAAAATGTATTAGGAGCCAGGCAGGCAGGCAGCCCGGCTCAGTTCTGGCTTGCGCTGAGTCTGGGAGCTCAGACCCCACCCCACACGGGCTACTGCCATCTTACGCTACTGCCTCTTTATCAGAGGCAGCAACACAGGGCGGTCCATGAGGGGAGCTGTTTTTTCACAGACCAGCTCCTTCCTAGCACCTTGAGGCAGAGGCATCAGTGCAGAGTGGCAGAAGGCTTTCTCGGGAGTGAGGCCGGAGTGCACTGGCTGCTGGCCCCACCCCCGGGGACTACAGAATAGTCAACTAACCGATAAGAATTAATGAGGTTACTTGACTATTCAATTAACCGATATTTAACATCCCTAGTGTGCATGGAGTTACTATGACGTTCTAGGTGTTTGGATAGAGGAAGCAGGAAAGATGACGAGGCTCTATGGAGATAGCGCTGAAGACTCAAAGAAAATAACAAAGGGGGGGTATGCCCCAAAAAATCAACGTGTTTTAGTTTCTCTGCAATTTGTGACATCTCTTCAGATTTTCAAGTGTGTCTCTGAAGCGCTGATGCAAGTTGAATGAAAGCTTGAAGAGCTTGAATCACAACAGCACCGTGAGTAAAATACTCATTTTTATTGGAAAAATCAAAAGTGACAGATACAAAATTAGTTCCACTGCTTTGATTGATTACTTGGAATATTTAGTTCCATATGATTACTGCAAGAAGGCCTGTTAGAGTTGAAGCTGGCACATAAATTAATTTTGGAAAAAATCATACTTTTTTTTTTTTTTTTTAAAGAAAAACTCTTCTGCAATGGTAAATTGTGTGTAGCCAGGAACAGAGACAAATAATCTTCTCAGCAGTCAAGCTGCTGTGAATAATTAAGCATACTGTGAATTAGTAGTTGAGGACAAAGGGAAAGAATAATACAAAGATAATAATGTTTTGGCTTCACTGGTCTCTGTTATCTTGAGATTAGTACTGCCCAAGAGGAAATGGAAGCACTGTTAGCATGCTGTTCAACAGCTGTGCTGTGTGTTACTAATGGCCTTTTTATACTGTATGTCCCCACTGGGAAACCTTGCAAGTTTTGTGGATGTTGACGGGTCTTAAATCATAAGTTTCAGAGAGGTAGCCGGGTTAGTCTGGGTCAGCAAAAACAAGGAGTCCAGTGGCATTTTAAAGACTAACAAATTTATTAGGGTATTAGAGCATAAGGTCTCGTGAGCTACAACTCACTTCCTTGCGAGTTGTATCTCTCAAAAGCTTATGCTCTAATACCCCCAATAAATTTGTTAGTCTTTAAAGTGTCACTGGACTCCTTATATTTTTTTAGACCCTAAGGAAGCTTTTACTGGTGAGGCGGCACTATGGTTTAATGCAGTGCATCTTTGAGTGCCTCCAGAAAACTGGTTTCTACATAGCACAGTTCCCATCATCTTCAGTCCATGCATCTGAGAACTGGAGCCCAACCGTGCAAAGCAGCTGGCTAGCTCTCTGTGTTACTGAGTATGGGTGTGAGTGGTTTATCCCATTTTGGAAACTCCTTGAGCAATTGCCACGTGCACGTGCTACTTATCCCCCCCCTGACTTTGAAGGTCCCTTTCTGCTTTTTGTTTTTCTAACAGGCAAAGATCTCAGTGGGGAATGTGAAAATGAGAATATAAATAGCCTGCATGTTCAAACTATCACCCAAAGCTGGGTGGGAATCCTCTTTCCTTTCTTTGATAGCAAGCTGCATGCTGTGCAAGGAGCAGTCCCAGACTTCTATAGACTTGTAAGCTAGAGCACAGCAGCTTTATATCAGAGGTAGACCCATAAGAATGTGCCTTTCTGTGTGGGAGTATTATTTTGCCTGGCAAATAATGATATACTTTTTTGATATCTTGAAAGATGGTTTCAGGACTCAAAACTGGATTCAGATTTCCAACATTACAGATGCTTAAGGTTGTTTGGGTAAATCTCTCCTCAAAGTAGAGTATTGATTGGTATCAGATGTAAGCCATGATGACTTTAGAAACACAAGCTACTTACTCTCCATACAATTCATTGATTGTAGAAGTAGTGGGAGGTGTAGGGTTCCCCTGGACATCCAATGATGCACTCTCCTTATATACTCTTCAGACCTTTTTAGTTGGCACCATGGGGGTGTTTAATCTGGGATGTCCAGAAGTCAAAGCATGAGTGACAACAACTTGAACTAGGCTCTGTAGCAGACTCACAGGTGTGGGCCAGGTACAGAAGGGGATGAATAAAACATACTGATGAGTGGGTTGAAACCTACATCCTACCCTGGACAGAGGAAGCTTTTCCTGAGTGCCTGAGACCCACCCGCGTGTTGAATCCTGAATGAGCCCCCATTTGTCATGCCCATCATCTTGGCTGATGCAAGGGACTAAACTAAGGCCTCTAGAGCAGCAAGCATGAGGCTAAAGAGCTAGATTAAGTAGCTTGGAACAAATTCTAGATCTCTGTGGTTGGGTACAGAAAGAAACATGTAACAGGTTATGCTGAAACAAAAAACAGGACTATGTAGCACTTTAAAGACTAACAAGATGGTTTACTAGGTGATGAGCTTTCGTGGGCCAGACCTACTTCCTCAGATCAAATAGTGGAAGAAAATAGTCACAACCATATATACCAAAGGATACAATTTTAAAAAATGAACACATATGAAAAGGACAAATCACATTTCAGAACAGAAGGGGGATGGGGAGGGAGGTAAATGTCTGTGCCATCTTGTTAGTCTTTAAAGTGCTACATAGTCCGGTTTTTTGTTCCAGCTACACCAGACTAACACGGCTACATTTCTATCAGGTTATGCTAAGGCTGTGTCTTCACTGTAGAGTTAAGGGGAGTTATCTATGTGTAGCCCAAGGTCCAGTGTGTTTCAGCAGTGCCCTAGGAACTACAAGTTGTGGACAAACTGCAGCATGTTGGGAGAATATCCTGGTTCCTGCCAGGATGTGCCCTCTGCCCCCAACAGTGTCTCAGCAGGGACTGTGCTAGAAGCAGCATACAGGCTGCATGCTGGGGGAGAGAGGGGGGAGGAGCTGCTGAACTGTTTTCCTGTTCTGTTTTTTTCCAGAATAAAGCCTGTTCCTGGTGGTTTGTCTGAATGGCTCTGGTCTGAGGCACGCACATGCACGCGTGCGCGCACACACACACAACGCAGAGCACCCCAAGCAGCCTCAGGCCTACCCTCCCACAGTTGTGTAAGAAGTCACAAGGCTTCCCCTATGCTGAATAACCTCACATTGGGCTAGCCAAGAGGAAGGGTTACATATGCTTGAATTAACCCCTCTTGACTTAGCCTTGTTCCAGTGAGAGCAGCCACACTCACATGGCACTTGACCTGCATAGAGTCATTGTGTTGGTCACCAGGCGCAGTGCTAATTCAGGCTGTCTAGCCTGTACTCCCTGACTGGCCAGCTAACTCAAGGTTATACTACCACACTGGCATTAAGGGCAGTATGTGTGGATGCACGTTGAGTTAGGGGCTACAATCAGGTTATAGCTCAGAGTAACCATGCATTGAAGACAAGTCTTTACACAGCTTGGGATGTAGGAAGGAGGCTCTGAATTCCTCAAATCAGTGGAGTGGAGGATTCAGGCTACTGGCTCATCTGAAATTATTGCCCTCCACTTCTACTTCAGAATTCTTTCCACCTTCTTTCTTCAGCAGCTCACTATACTGCTCATCCCAGCATCAGTCCGGTGAGCATCTCCTTACAGATCACATTAGTGAGTGAGTGGCTGGACCTCTGGCTAAGGCACTAGCCTGGGACTGACCTGGGTTCAACTGTATGCTCTGCTACAGGTTTCCCGTCTGACCTTGGGCAAGTCACTTGGGCAAGTCTTTCTGTGCCTCAGTTTCCCAATTTTTTTTTTTAAGTAGGGCAAATAGCACCTCTCTACTTTATAGGGGTTGTATGCAGATAAATACAGTAAAGATTTCAGGTCGCTCGGATACTGTGGTGGTGGTGGCCATATACCTACCATAGATAGGTACATTTTAGGCTAGTAAGGGATTTTGTGGCTTGGGGAGGAGGATTAATCCAAAAAATTTTTATGCATGTTGGCTAACTTGTAGTATGGGAGTCACCCACATAGAATGCACACAGAATGCAATGTTTGTAAAGGAGTGAAGCTCAGGTTTACATAGCTTCCTTGAGAAGCAAAAGGCTCAAAATGAAGATGCTTCATAACTTACTGTGGGCTTAATCACTCTCCAGGGGTAATTATGGCACAGATTTATATATATATATATGTGTATACACACACACACACACACACAGGGCTCGACAATTAACGTAATCTACTCGTCCGTGGCGAGTAGATTACAAGCTGGCACAGCCGCACAGCAGGGTCAGCGCATGTGCAGCATGCCGAACCACGTGGCTGGCGAGCAGGGTCGCCATGGCTTGGCGAGCTGTGTGTGTGTGTGTGTGTGTGTGTGTGTGTGCGTGTGTGTGTGTACACACATTTACTCTGAAAACAAGAGCTATACAGCTGCTTCCCTCTAGATGGTAGTAGATACTAAACATGACCAGTGTTGGGGAAACATGTCATTGTGTAACAAGAACATGCCATTTTTTTTTATCCAGAGGTGACAAGTTCCAACACAGAATGTGTATTATATTTACACACCACTGACTCTAGTTTATATGCTGGAAAGAGCCTCTCTACTAGCTCTATGTGAGTTTGTTCAGTGTCAGTAGGAACATTTAGTACTAGCAGCACAAATAAGGTAGCAATGCAGCAGTTCAAATATATGGTATTGCCTCTGCTATGGATTACTTGCTTTATAGTTTTACTCTGAATATCTCACATCAGAATACAAAAATCACACAGGAAGCAAAATAATACTCCCGGAGGCTATCCTGCTGTAACTTGGACCATATCAAATATACAGTAATTAAGCAACTCAATTAATGCTAATGCGAAACATTAAATTAGATCTAACTACAAATGCAACAGTCCCCCAGACAACTAGCACAGGGACCCAATGTATTATATGTGGATGACTCATGCTATTCTTGGCTGGTGAGCCCATCAAGAGCACCATGGTCCTTAACTATTGGAGACCACTGTTCCCACATGTGGAAAGCGCAGTCTACTATGTCCCTCACAACACTCAATACACCTGCCCATGCTACAGATACAGGTTGGTGCACCTATCTAGCGAACTGCCACGGAGTGGGTCCAGGTTATTTTAAGGAGTGCCTGTCCCTCCATGGTAAGAACATACCATGCCATCTGTGAGGGAACAAGGGATCTGTCCTCAACAAGAGATGGGAGCAGGGAATAGAGTGCTCTTGGCTGCTGGCCAATAGTTGTGGAACTCCCTTCCCGGGAGATGAGTCATAGTCACTCTTCCTGCCTTTGCTATAGAAATGGAATAGCCACAATAACTCGGGCCTCTAAAAGCAGGCAATTAAACTAATAGCTAATGCAAATTGACAAAGAAAATTTCTGAGCACTAGGCAACGGTCCCTTAATTTTTTCCTTCAATGTGCAGAATGAATTTTGTTATGCGCTGATGTGCACTATCAATAGAAACACATGCTGCTGGCTGTGGGAGGCTTTGAGTGCTCTGCCAATCAGCTGAGTGGCATTTGAATCTCTCAGCTTGCAGGTAACGCTAGCACTTAGGAAAGGAGATGGGAACCAAACATCAAGGCTGCATCTAGACTGGCATGATTTCGTGGAATGAAGTGTACAGCTAGTTCGGATTAGGAAGCCTAATCCGAACTAGCTAGTCCGTGCCGCATGTAGCCGCGCGGCATGGGGTCCGACCTAGCTGGCATTTAAAAATGGCGCCGGCCGGCTTTATGCAAATGAAGCCCGGGAAATTCAAATCCCGGGCTTCATTTGCAACTCCATATGACTACATTACCCCCCCCCCAGGGGGGTAGTGTAGACATACCCTTATATGGAATCTCTCTGTAGCGTGCTCCCGCGTAATTTCACTGAGCACACTTGTCCATAACAGCAATTGGGAGGCGCTGAATGTTTTCACTTCAACATTCAGTTGTCATAGATCAGCTAACATTGTATGATGAGTTGCAGTGCATTTCTTGCAGGGCTTGTCTTACGTACATTCACTGCCTAAAAATGATAATCCCCCAAAAGACTGTATCAACTTCCCAATGATTCACCGGGATATCTCTCTCCACTCTGCTTTCTTGCAGACCATATCTGTATGACATCAATTGTCCTGAATAAAAATGCTTACAAACCTATTTCCTGCTACAGGAGCTTCACATTATATACAATTACACACTCTAGGAATTTCTCCTGAGATCCCGATGGGTACAGATGAGAGTGGCTGAGGAACCCGAGTGTGTGCAGAATAATAAATCGTTCATTCAAACCTACACACTAACTTGCTACTCTTTTTGTGTTGAACTACATCCGCTGCTTATTGCCCTAAAGAGCAAATCATCCAAATCATTCTGAATTGGGTTTGCGCTGTTTTCCTCTGCATTCCCTGTGTGTCTCAGTTTTATGATGATGACTATTGTTACCCTTTCAAAAAGGGTTATTCAAAATACTTCTCCAGGAAAATTCTCATTGGACTGAGACATCTTGTTCTGAAAAGAATCTTGCGGAAGGATCAAAATGGTGGCTATAATCAAAACAGATTAAAGCTAAGCTCACTCGTATTAGTACTTGTATTGCCATAATGCACAGGCACTTTAGTCATGGACTATGCAAAACCAAATTTGCATAAAAATATGGGGGCGGGGCATTCCAGAGCAGCTAACATTGTAGGTCACTATTTTGAGAAAAATGCATGCTATGCATTAAAATAATTAAATCAGGAAAAACTGTGAAGACTAGGTCTTACGAGTTACTCAAGAGAATTACAGAATGATGAAGCCCTACTTGCCAATCTTCAAGACAAAAGCAAGGGCAAATAAGAGAGGCCAGTACTTTCCAACCATTACAATAATAACTAATTGATGAGGTTTTTTTTTTCTTCAAAAGTGCTCACCATTGACTACTCAATGCTTCTACAGAAGTCAGTGGTAGTTTGCCGCTGGCTAGCAGTAGGGCAATGCTGAATGCTTTTGAAGATCCCAATGCTGCCTACAAACCACTTTCATCCCAAAAGATCCCTAAGCACTATACAAACAACAAACATTATATGCAAGAACCATTCACATGCAGCCACCTCTGGGGCGGAGTCCAACATGATTGACAGTCTACAACAATAACCGATATTAGGCATAGGATTTTTGAAGAGCGTAGGAGTTTTACTACTGACTTCAGTGGTAGCAGATGGTCTGAACACTGTTAAGAATCACAGTTTAGAAGAAGTAAAAGCCAGACCCAACTGAAAATGCTTAGGGAATTTAGGAAGGCAGTCATAGCTAGAGACAGAAAGGGATTTGTAGCCCAATGGAAGTAGGAAGCTTAAATATCTCTGAGGATCTGGGCCTAACTAATAATCCAAATATGAATGTAGATAGTAGCTACATATCCACTGCATCATGGGATCTTTAAAGCCCCATGAATACATAGGCTCCTGACCTCATGTTAGTGTCACTGGGGCAGCTGACAGACTTTGCCAGACCCTGGGCAATGTGGGGGGCAACTATGGGCCCCTGGAAGGGGCAGAGCACTTATGCAAAGGGCAGGGTTGGGGCTAGCCTTCCCCAACCAGCCCTTCAGCACTTCCAGGGCTGGCTGATGTTGCCATTATAGTTGCAACAGTGCATAAACCACTGGGCCCTATGCCAGCTATTCTTTTGGCTTTCCCCCACCTCCACTGGCAGCCTTGAGTGTTCCCTCTGAAGGACAACGCCTTCTTATGCTCTCCCCCAGGTGATCCCCTTTCTGTCTTGGACAGAGTTGCAGTCAATAGGGCGAGCCAGAGTAGTGAGCGCATGACAATTTTTGCTCAGGACACAGCAGCAGAGCAGGTGCTTTGCAGTACCTTGCAAGTAATCCACTTGATGGAGCTGCCACCATCTGCTACCACTTTCTGAAATGGTTAGTAATCAGTGTCAATGGTGTCTGTCTCAGCACCATTCTTCCTGGCCTTGTAAATCGCTCTGCTGCACAGGACAATATCAAACCCTTTCCAGCAATCCAGATAAATGATAGCCCTGGTTCATCATTATTTGCTAGTGCCAAAAAATGTGAGCATACGACTGAAATAAGAATTTCCTTTTATGAGCTGGGCTACTGAGCCTGTACCTAAATAAGACTGGTTGTGTCGAAATGGTGCGTAAACAAACCTGTCACCCGTAGTTCAGTACTTTCTGTACAGCAAGGCTCTTCTGGAGCAGGAGCTGAAACAAGCTCCATTGGTCCTTTTCCAAATATGGGAGCCGTAACCCCTCATCAGTTCTCTGGTGTTCCTGAAATATTGGCCACCTCCAATGGTCAAATATTATTAGTCACCATCATATGCTTGGCTTCAAGTCATGAGATTTGAAGACTAATAATCAAAACGGGGATTTTCTTATTTATCTTCTGGCTTTTAAAAGGATTACATTTTCAAGCTCCTCCTCCACCCATCCCTCTCCACCCTACCCCCATGGCTATGAAGGCTCCAACTTTCCCCCCCCCCCCCAAACTGAGATTCTCACGTCATCTGACTTCAGGATCTGGTGGTTTAAGATCACTAAACTTTGCAAGGCTAGTGATAAAACCATGAGAGCTGGCAACTTTGCTTCCTCATAGTGAAGACACAAAAGGCCAGATCCTCAGTGGTATTTAGGTGCTTACCTTCTGTTTAGGTATCATGAGTTTTTGAGGGTCCATGATACCATCTACATGTTTTGTTAGTCTTTAAAGTCTACCAGACTATTTGTTGTTTTTTAAGTTTATTCTGTACGGACTAACTTGGCTTCCCCTCTGAAGCTTCTGTTTAGGTGTTTAAATACTTTTGAGGCTCTCAGCCAAACTCAGTGCTTAGAAGAACTGTTCTTTGTGAGTGCGCCAGTGCAAAGCTTTAAGTGGGTTGTATAGGGTGCATAGGCATTTTGCTAATTCTTCATTGCTTTAATTTTCACCCTCTATATTTAATAGGTGCCAAGTATTTTTTACAACAAAATCCAAGTATTTGTTTTCCAGTTCTTCACCCGACAAGAACAGATGCTTCTGACCTGCATGCTCATTACTTTATGATCAAATGGCAAGCAGTTCAGGTCTTTCTGCTGTGGTAAAACTGAAAAGCCCACTAATCCTCTGTACCAGAGAGAGGGGGTTCATTTCATACCAACATTGTTTAAACAAGCCAAGGAAGGGTCTGAAATGACTAGAGGAACCAAAACCAATGAAATAAACAAGTCATTTTGGGCTACTGGATACTTGTCTATAATAAACCCAGAGCTCTGCCTGCCTGAAAAAAAAACATCATTATTCCAAAAGGCTGCAACTGTGTTTGAAGAGCTGTATATTGGGCAGGGCAAATCTGTCCCACCAGCTGTGTTGGAATTTTTCAGGATTTGTAATGGGTAAATTTAGTTAAGCGTTAGCTCACCTCTTAAACAGAAATCATAGTCGTTAGTGATGAAAAGGATCTTCAAAAGCAGTGAAGGGCCAGATTTTTAAAGGCATTTGAGTGCCTAACTCCCATGCCCCTAAGTGACTCCCAGTTTCAAAGCAATTAACGAAGTCATTGAGAGTTAGGCGCCTGAATACATTTGAGATGTAGGCCTTAGGATGGAGTGGGCAATAAAATGGTGGTGGTAGCCCCTGGTGGGCCGCTGCTGCTATATTTATCTGTGCCTCTACAGGTATGGGCAATTGCAACTCCCAGTGGCCACAGCGGCAATCCACAGCCAATGGGAGCTGTGATTCCCTGTACCTGCAGAGGAGTAGGTAAATGTGGCAGTATGGGGGCCCGCCAGGGACTAAGCTTGGTGGAACAGATCTGGCTCCAGGGCCAGTATTTGCCCTCCCCTGCTTTAGGAGCTCAGTTGCCATTGACTGTCAATCAAATGCCTCATCCTACCTGAATTATCTGATTTGAATCACTCCATCTCCCATCTTATCAACATCTACCTGTAAAAAGTTAATGCATGGCCATTTGCCACCCAGTTAACTTTAATTTCTGTTCAAACCCAAAGTCTAATAACAGTATAAACTAAAAAAACAACAAATAGTCTAGAAGCACCTTAAAGACTAACAAAACACGTAGATGGTATCATGAGCTTTCGTGGGCACAGCCCACTTCAGATGATTAGAGTATTGGATGTCCAGGACTCTGGTCATCTGAAGAAGTGGGCTGTTTCCATGAAAGCTCATAATACCATCTACATGTTTTGTTAGTCTTTAAGGTGCTACTAGACTATTTGTTGTTTTTTTAGTTTATCCTATACAGACTAACTTGGCCACCCCCTAGAGTAATAAGAGTATAATAGCTACTGCGCAGCCTGTCCTGTCCCTGCATTGAGGGTCTCCGCCGTGAGTCCTGCATTATATAGTCAAACCTTGTCTGGCATTAAGATGAGGGCATCCGCCCCCTTTGTTAGTCAATGTGCATCCTGAGATTTCTTTTTTTAAATTTTACATTCTGTACCAGGTGTTTTACAAAGATACCGTTGAGCTCATTCTCTTCGCTTCTCAGACTCATTTATCCTGGATAAGGGAAACTGCATGTTACCAGCAGACTGGGCCCTTTCTCTTTTACAGGGGCGGATGAGAGTTTTGCAGGGCCCAGGGCAGCACAATTTCGCGCATGCGCCATGGCCGCAGCCGACAGATAGTAGTGCGTGCGCGGGGCCTATTGAAGCGCGGGGCCTGGGGCAGCTGCCCTATATCCGCCACTGCCCTTTTATTTCCTTTCTCTACTCATTTGTTTCATATCATTGTTGTTTTAAGTCAGCCAATCTGCAACTGACTGCAGGAAATGAGACATCCCAGGAAGTATCCTCAGTTTCCCCCTACAATGGTGCTGCACCACTGCTCAGATTTTCTTGAATTCCTCTCTCTAGGGTGAAACACATCTTCATTCTTTCTCTTCTCTCTTCTCCTGCCTAATGCTTCCAGATCATCCTTCCCTTTGTTTACAGTCTTCAAAAAGATTTCTGGTCAGCCAGAGTATGAATGAATGGTCTGTATTTATTAATATTTGTATTAAAGTAGTGCCTAAAGAGTGATCAGGGCCTCACTATTTTAGGCACTGCAGGGACACAGAGAGAGAAGAAATCTGTAGCCTGAAGAGCTTATAAATCTTAATTGACAAGGCAGACAAAGGGCATGAGAGGAAATAGAAGCACAGCGAGATGACATTGCTTTCTGGTGGTCAGGCAGAATTGGGATTAGAACTCATCTTTCTTGACTCTCACGTGTACTAGCTACTAAACCATATCAGTTCCCTTGTAGGTATCTAACAGCCATATTGAGATTCTCTTGGGGCAGTGAATTCAAAGGAAACAAACACAATTGGTCTCTAAAAAAGACGTCCCAGTCTAGGAGCTGAGAGCTATGTTTGCCAGGCTTGAAGTACTTAGAACTGCTGCTCTGTGTCAAGTCCCTTCTAAGTCAGGAACCGAATGGATGCTACTACACAGAGCCCATTGGTTCTGATTGTTCAATCCGCAGAACCAGAAGGAGAGATTTTTCTCAGTCTTCACACTGGGTTTCTGCAACTAATCATTTGGCAAGCTGGAGCCCAGACAGGTGCTCAGAGCTGTATGTTATGTCATGCGCACAATCTAACAACTGTATTATTGTTTGATCCTCTTCACTTATACACAGTGCTAGCTGTTCTTATGTGCCAGCAGATGGCAGTCTTTCTGTTCACTCCAAACATACACCTAGCTCTCTTTTACAGAAAACTCTTCTTTCAAGATGCACTCCCGACAATAATTAACTAGCTGTTAGATTTGTTATATTTTTTAAAAATAGTCTATTTTCTATAGACTTGCTATTGTCAATAGTATAATCCAGTGTACTTTGTAAATCTCTTTCAAAACTATGGAAGAATCCAAATCAAGAAAACCAAGGGGAGTTCAGCAAGGTGTGGAAAAAAATATTTGAAACAAATAACTGGTTGCTTATCTTAGCAAGACAAGTCTGAAGATCAGAGGAAAATGGATTGATTCAGATTGTCATTTCATAGATGAGTTTCAGAAAAAATTGCAGTCGTTTGCTGTGTCAATTCACTATCTGGGGAGAGGAAGAGAAAGTCCTGTGAGTATCCATCCCATTAAAGACCATTCTCATCTGACCAGTACGGTAACTCTCACAGATTTTACTGTACTTCATAACATCACCTGATATCTCATCTAGTTCTTCACAGTATTGCATTGCTTGTCCATATTTTAACTGCATTTTAGACAGTTAAGGTGGCCCTAATAAAGCCACTCTTCCATTGCCGTGGTCTTTGCTTTGGTCTTTACCATGCATTGCTCTTCACGCTTTCAAAAGGACTGGTCCTGTAGTCGCAGTGCATGGAGAATGCCCAGTGCCTTCAGGAAAAGGAAGATAGACCCAGCCCAAAAGATCAAAAATTATGTGTCAGGACCCAAAAACCATAGACTTGGTGATGTTCAAGCATGAGTTCAAGATTTTCTCTGTACCCAAAGGGACTAGAAACTCCTTTTTAGAAAGGGATGAAAGCTGAGATTGTTGTCCTATTCAATTGACTCCAGTCACTATGGCTACAAGAAGACTATGAAACACTGCAAGTGTTGTCATGATGGTGCTGGCCACACAACGTGTATATAAGGGCAGCTGGGATGAAAATTTTTATGTCTGTTGAACTGAAAAATTCCACCTGCTGCATTTTCAGAATCTTTTTATGGTGGGCGTGTCACTGCACAAAAGTGGGAGGGCTGAAGTACGGACATTTAAAAATACATCTAGTTGGGTTCAGTCTTTTGCTTTTCATGACAATGGTCCTTGCCTTTACCTGGGCTTATGCATTTGTATTCAAAGCATTCCAAAAAATAGAGACAAAATACTTTTTGTGTCTATATTTCAATTACAATGTTCTGAACAATCAAACAGGGGACAGTATTAAAAATAAATTATTCAGTAGATAAATAAGGTTGTAAGGTGGGCTGTGGGCCAGGTTTTCCAGCATTGTCACAGGTAGTTTTCTTATACACATGTCTCTGATTACTCTATATTCCTGACAGTCCTTCAAGCCCCAAGGCATAGTCAATGACAGCACCTACACCATCTCCAAATTGATAGGTCTACTTATATAAGCCTTTTCTTTTCCCCAAGGAAAGCTATTGCTCCCTGCCTATACATCAGGACTGCTTGCCATTAAAAACAAAATTCATTGTACCCTGACTTTTTCTTAATTAACTTCAAGACAAAGTGCAACTGGCCAAAATACATAACCAGATTCTCTTGTTTGGCTGAACTATGGTCAGTGCCAAGCCAAGGCTGACAGCAAAAGTGGTGTTAAGTCTCCTGCATAAGTTAAGCTATCTGGGGAAGAAGAGGAAGAGACACAAAATCAAGATATGTGGTATTCTTTAGAAACCAGAATAATCAACATTAAAATAATATTAGAATACCACATCTTTCTGCTCAGAGGGACTTCAAAACAGTGCAGATGTACAGACATAAAGTCAGGGTTATAAAGTAAGAGATATTCCATAGCACAGAGTCTGGAAGGACTTTCATGTTCTGAAGATGCTTGGGAACCATCTTGTTGTTCTGGGTTGAATAGCAATAGCTAACTTACTATGCTCACAAGTTTTATTCCTGAGATCACAACCTGACAGCATGAGTTAATATTCTCAAGCCATTGTAGGGGATTATAGTTTACTAAGTGGTGAAATCACACTACGTTCCCTGCAGTCAGTGCACAATTAAGATTTTCCATAAGGGATTTTTTGTTTATGATTCTAATCAATGGGGTCCAAAGCCCTGTAATAGACTTAGTGCACACCTCTCCTTCTCCCACACCCACCCCTTCAGCCTCAGATTTGGTCTTTGATTGTTTATTTTTCAGGGGAAGAGCCACAACAGAGAAGAGGTTAATTAAATAAGCCCAACCCTATAAAGTATCATGGAAATATGTTACACAAATAAATAATTCATAAGGCCTCAGATACTATACACAGACTAACAGGGAAAATCAAAGACACAAATGTCGGCATGCACACACTAACCAAGGCAAGGAAAACTTTGTACATTTTATTTTATTTCTATGTTATTTAAAAATTGCACCTTCTTAACTAAACCTTAGTGTTCCATTCAGCCCTAGCCAGGGTAAAATAATATGAGGTCACTTCAAGGGGCATTAACATCGCTCCTAGCACTGAAAAATGTCATTTAACTCACACAGACAAGATATAGGGCTTAATCTACATAAGCTACGTGTGTTGTGTAACAAAAAGCAGTCAGGCTTATTTTGATACACATGTAGGATGTGGTTCTATCTGGAGCTGTAGCCCTCCTACCCCTCGTGAGGATGAAAACTTACCTGCAGTGGCAGGTTAACATAAAGAGATATTGTTCCCTAACTAAATGCAAAACATATAGGGGAAGAACATACACTTGGAGATCGTGTTTACACAACATGGTGAATTGCACCATCCTGTATCTCCATCTGCAGTGCCCTTAGATATTTAAATACATACACAGCAGTATTATTTTGGAATAACGTTATTCTGAAATAACATAGTCCGCGTCTATACTACAAGCAGTTATTTTGACATAAGATTGAGCTAGAGGACTTCTTTCTCTGACTCCTGTAACACTCATTTCATGAGGCGTAAGGGAGGTCAGAGGAAGAATGCTCTTTCTCGGACTTCCTGCTGTGTAGACAGCGCTAAAAGCCAAAATATGCTATTTTGACTTAACCTATGCAATTGACGTAGCTGAAGTTGTGTAGCTTATTTTGGCTTTAGCCGTACTGTGTAGATGTGCCCATAGTGGTGTTCTTTGTAGGTGAAATCTATGGTATTGTTTCAAAGAGCCCACACTGATTTCTCCATTGCAGTGTTTACAGAGCTTTGTTTTTAAACAATAGAACAATTAACTATTTAAGAAGCTTTTCTTGTCATAAATTCACTCTGGGCCAAATCTGGTAGGCCTGGCACACAAAAAATTAGCCCTGCTGAACTCCCAAGAATGCAAATGTGACAGACTCCCAGCTTCAGAAGCAGGAGTAGTCCCAGCAATGTAGGCTACTAAAATGAAAATACAGAGGGTGACAGGCTGGCCCCCACTAGAGTCAATGGGAATTTTGCCTTTGATTTCCATGTGGCCAGGATTTCATTCATAGCCCATATGCTATGTGCTACCCCATGATGCTCTCCATTGCAAATCTGAATGGAGATCTTGCACAGTGTGAAGTCTACAGGGCTTTGAGGAACCTGGAGCAGGATGCCACAATCATACCCCACGGTTCCCGTTCCTAAGGCCTAACTGTGACTTCTAATGTCTACTCCTCTTCCAAGCAATATCAGCTGACGTACACAACTCCTGAGGAAGCAAGGTCCATTTCCTCAAGAGAGAGGCTAAGACAACAAGAGTGAAGTTCCCTTGCGATGTCCCATGGCACTTCTTAATGTGTGTAGTGGCTTGCATCATGTTGCATGATGCCATGCCCTGTTTTGGAGTGACTCAAGGATGCAGGTAAGGCTTGCACAGAGAGTGTGCTGCAATCACTCATTATTGGTGTGGTTGCCATCTGTTCTCTTAAACAATAGCGATGGCCATAAATAATAAACCACAGGCAACGTGTCACTGCTGTGATTGTGAAGTACCCAGAGTGTTCCTCATTGCTTTGCATCTCTCCTGTGGCAACTCCCATCAGCACGAAAAGCGTCAATCGCCTGATGTACCAATTACAATGCATTTGGGAAGATCAATAGATGCAGGATGGACACAAGTAGCCATTAATTTCTGAGTATCTTGTAACACAGCTGTGGCAGGAATCACATTAGCTTGAAATCCAATTATTATCCATTTAATAGAGTATTAATATTTAAACACTCTTTATTGTGTTTAGGCAATGCCCTTTTACTAGTGCATTTCATGTAAAAATGTTGGCCTAGCTCCTCAGATGGTGTAAATCAACCTAGTACTGTACCATGGAAGTCAATGTGGCAATGCCAATTTACACCAACTGAAGATGTGATCTAATAGTCATGGAATTTTTGGAAACCAGTGACTCAGCTGAATCTTCCTTCTAGTAATCAAATATATCAGTGGATGGGTCATTGTCAATCTATTATATCAGTCCCTCTTTTTCTTTGCAAAGGCTGTGCAATCCTTTTGGAACTGATACAAAGCCTATTGAATTCAACTGGAATCTTATTAAAGAAATGTACCTCTTTAACACGCTATTTTATATCTTAAATAATTATTTAACTTAAATCATTATTTTTATATTTCAAATCATTTTTGTAACTTAAATCATCTGTCCTATAGTTGGACAAAACTTTTAATTTTTTTTTTACAGAACGAAATATTCAGAACTTTTTCAATCTAGAAATGACAAAACATTTTGTTTCCCAATTTTCTAGTGAAACAAATTATTTTGCTAGTTCTTGAAACAGAAATGTTTAATTTTGGTTATTGAATTAATCCTAAATACTGCATTTCAAATCAGCTCATTATATTAAACTGAAATTCTGTATTGTAGTGCATTGCTTTATGGGAACTGTAGTTCAGGACCCTGAACCCCCATTCTCCACTAAGGACCATGCTTCTTGTCTGTACTACAACAACTATATATCTACAGTTATGACATTTACATATACCAGGTATCTTGGTGAGATGGAACTCCACCTTGTATCACTGGAGATGTAATCCACTAGTGAGCCCAGCCAAAAAGATAGAATGGAGGCCCAAACTAACAGCTCCTATGAGACAATGCCACACAGTAGAAAAATTCTGTTTAATACTGAATTGATTAAAAATGATGAGTTTCTGGTCAGTTCAACAAAATGAAATATTCTGATTCAAGTGAAGCTAATACCAAATTAAATATTTAATTTCAATTTTTCTGATGGAGTATCACAAATTGCCAACAAAACTGAAATTTTTCCATGGAAAATTGTGATCTTGCAGAAATTGCATTTTCCATTAAAAAATAAATTGGTTCAGATGGCCGCTTCCTAGCTATCATAAGTTTCTGCAATCTGGATTCCATGTCCACTGCCACCAAGCCTTTGTACATAGCACAGTTATAATAATTTTGAAGTCGTAAAGTGACCACAGATTTGGATATTATAAACACACACAAATAGTAAAGTAATTCTTTGTGCAGAACATCCTATCAGCAGATGTTCATTATGACCAGAGCCACAATTTGCACACTGAAGTGCATTGAAGAAATTGGAATTTTCACTATACTATAAACTATCATAATTTCGCTTATTTATTCGGTTGTTGATATAAATTGGCTCTCTATATTTACATCTTCAAAGACAAATTACTGTATAGGCCTCAATTCTGAAAGTCACTCTGCCAACATCACAACATCATATTGTGGCAGGTGTCCATGCTAACATGCCTGCTTGAAGGTTTAATCTCTATACATGTAAAAAAATAAATGTCATGAACTGTTTCATAAATTACACCTTATTTTCTCTAAATGGAAAGAATATTAAACATACATTTTTCTCTTTTCCTTTCTCTCATCTAGAACAATGAAAACAGTAGCACTCTTTTCATTTTTGTTTGTTATTGGCTTCTAGCCAATTTCGCTTTCAGGTTCTCATGTGTTAGTGCAACATTGCAATGTATAGGTTACAACCAATAAAAACAACACTAGGTTTAAAAGACAATTCCATTGTTGAAAAAGAATGAGAGAATCATGGCAATAATTTGATTGTTCCATGATATTGTAAAAGCCTTTCTCCCCTTACTTTAAGATTTGAGTTAAATTAGATCCTTTTAATGTCAGCAGAGATTAATCTTTTTGCAACATGTGATTTATTTATTCTTGTATTGGAAACCTTGATCGTTTGCATCACTGCACCACTAAACAGGCTTGTGAACATTATACTTCTGTATATTTCAGTTACCTGAGACATTTGGCAGTTCAATTATACAAATTATATTTTGCTTTGCACTCGAAATTTTCTAGGAAAAAATGCTCTAACGACCAGCACTGGTTGATGACGCTGTTGCTCCATTTCTCTGCATGTATCAGGAACTCTGTGATCAGTGTTATTAATGATAAGAAGACTGATTCAGTTCTAGAGCTCTGAACTTCCTTCCCTGCAGGGTATTCACTCTGTAGACAGCACAGTGACCGTGAACAGAGGGGACAAAGTGGGGTGGGGCTGCCCCTGGATCTGCAACTGGGTTATGATAGCCTATTGCTGATAGGGAAATTTCACTCAGTAGGCTTTGTTTTGCTAGGCTAACCTACTGACTAGCTCTGCTTCCCAAATTACTCCTGGTAATATGTGTGTGCTGCGTCTCAGACTACAAAGCCCTTGACACACTAGCTGCAGGCAACAAGCCTTTCTGTCAATTGCATGATTGTTTGCACTAAAATGTAGTGCAAAGAGCATCTTAATCCATAAAGCACAATTAATAGCCAACTGCTGTCCTGCACACACATTATTGTGTGGTTGTGTTGCCACTTCACGGACCTGCATTTTGTAATATTCCCGCACAAACCTGTGAAGTTTGACAGTCTCCCCAGTGCATCTTCTATAATATTCTTCCTTGAGGCAACAAATACAAGGAATGTACCAGGTTTGGGGGGTGGTAGAGAATAACAAATAAGGAAACAAATAAAAGCTGGATCTTCCTAGATTCTGCTAGTTTCTACTGATTTTTGTCCCCAAACCCAAAATTATACACTACATCTAGTCTAGCTGCTCTTATCGAATAAAACAAAAAATCTAGTCACAGGCACATCTCAGAGCTAGAGCACTGCTATCCTCCCCCATCTTGTATCTTGCATTGGCTCAAATCCATTTTTAGGCCTCAACTCCATGTTGAATGGCATAGACAGAGAGTAAGTGTAGTCACTCTCTCTATACCTAACAATTTCAGACTCTAAGTCATCATGAAAACATGGAGTGCTACAAAAATCTGGATTCAAGCCTCTGTGTCTTGGCAATTTTTGGCTCCAGCCCCCAAATTGTACAAACTTAATATGCAGAAAGTGGCTTCACCTGCACCAGAAGGTGTGAATGCTGAATTCTTATGATAAAGGAGTGGTATCATGTTAGTCTGTTAATGGTATAATTAGAGGGTTTGGGGCCAAAAATGGAAGAAACCAGCGGATAAATATTTGTGATGCTTTTTGGAAGAAATGGCTCTGAATTTTTACTATGGAATGTGGGGAGCTATTGTTCTCGATATGGCTTGTGGTGGGATTCTTGGATTTAGGATTTAAACAGAACTATCTGAATCTAGCAGGACCAAGTGCCCTATGCACATTTTTGCAGATCTGTTTCATCAGTTTGCAACAAAGCTGGGATGTGGGGGGGGGACCACATTTTTATTTCTCTACTTACACAATAAAACTTGGGGATATAGCATGTAAAATTGGCTGAATGCAACAGTACTCAGATACTATGCATTTCTCCCCCCCCCCAGTGTTATTGGGCTGGGTTATATCAGGGTCCAGATTTTGCTCTTAAAGCAGGAACAGCTACACTGTTTTTCAATTTAGATGCATGTGTGTGTTTGTGGGAGTGTGTGTGTGTTTTTTTTCTTTTGAAGTGACAGCCTTTATTTTGATGGTCCAATTTCAGGGTTATAAGTCCAGAAATCGGCAGGGTCCAGCTCCAGGCAGTTTTTACCTTTCCTTTCCCAGCAGGATAGTGCAAACACACATGGCATGGAAATGCTGCCTCTCTCCTGAGGAAAGGCAACACCCACTTCGTGACACTCACTCCTCCCAGGAAGCCGTGATAGACACTTTGTGGCTCTCTCTCCATCCGACTGGAGGAGTTGATGTGTCTCATTATAACAGCAGCCAATGCAGCCGCCATCCAGAGAAAAGCAAAAAGCATGTCCTATTTAAATACACCCACTCCCCAGCATCGCCCTTAAGCTTTGCACTGGCCTCGCCCTCCCTACCTAAAGGATTGCAAGCAGAGGAAGACTTGCCCAGGCACTGTTTGCTGGGGGATTTTTTGTTTTGCAGTGGGGCTTTATTTTTTGGTTGTGTCGTGTTTTTCCTCGGTGTGCAGTGGGGGTGTCTCCCATCCCCACCCCCGCATGAGGAGAGGAGTGAAATAGACCCAGGTGGGGATCCAGCCAGAAGAGCGCAGCGGTTACTTTCTATCTTTGGTCAATTTCTCCGGCAAAGAAGTAAACATGGCGAGTGATTCTCCGGCTCGGAGCCTGGATGAGATAGATCTTTCAGCCCTGAGGGTGAGCAAAACAACCCTACCCCCAATTCCCTTTCCCTGCGCCCGCCCGGCTCTGACCCCGCGCGCTTTATGGCTTTGCGTGGAGATAAGTTTGCCATTGTATGCAAGCGGGTTGCAGGGGGGGGGGGGGAGTTTCTTCGGCTTTGCCAGTGTGATTCGGCTGCAGCTATGGGTGCGCGTGCGTGTGTGTGAGAGCAGCAGTGTGTGTATGTGTGTGAGAGAGCAACACTGTGTGAGACAGAGCAGCAGTGTGTGTGTGTGTGTGTGTGTGTGAGATGCTTTCTGAAGATCCAAGGAGGGGAACCAAAATCTGCCTCGCTACAACCTGTCACTCCCCCGCTTCCCTTCCCCCGCGCTGGAGAACCAGCCCGCTGTGAGCTGCTTGTCTGTAGCGCCCACGACATAGTCTGTTGCCCCCCAGCGCTGTGTGTGCTCGGCACGTAGCTGCCGAGGGGGGTGGGATGCAGATCCCGAGCCGGCTTTTGGTGTCCGTGGGGCAATGTGGGGCCAAGTCCGGGCTTGTTGCACAGCAGATGTGTCATATCCCCCGTTGCTGGGCGGCCAGCATCTGTGCACGCGAGAGTGTGTGTGTGTGTGTGTGTGTGTGTGTGTCTCCCTCTGACATGCTTTCTGCTCGCTCTCCGCTGTGTGGGCTGGCTGTCTCTGCGGGTGGGTTCCACCTGGAAGTGTGACATTTCAGGCAGGTGCCGGAGACACTGGCTTTAATCCCCCCTTCCCCCCACACAGACGCTGGCTTTAATTTACACACACACAGACGAGATGCTGGGCTTTAATTTACACGCGCGCGCCGAGGATGTGGCTTCGCTTCCCTTTGCCCTCCGCTGTGCTGATTCTTACAGCAGCCGTTACCCTACTGATCCGCATGCTCTTGCCTGGGGCCTGCCTCCGCCGCTGCCTCTCCCTTGGATGGAGCAAGGGGGTGATAGAGTCCATCTTGCAGATAGTGTTGTGAAATTCGAACATAATGAGCCCTTAATGATTTCCCTCCTCGCCTCCCTGGCCCTCAGGGGATGGGATGCACCTCGCCTTGACATTCTCATCAGGCACCGGCTTGTCTTAGGGAGCTTGATTAAATACATGCTTATTAGTGCTT
Source organism: Pelodiscus sinensis (assembly GCF_049634645.1). Lineage (NCBI taxonomy): Eukaryota > Metazoa > Chordata > Testudines > Trionychidae > Pelodiscus > Pelodiscus sinensis. The sequence goes on along the minus strand of NC_134720.1, from coordinate 39,649,099 downwards.
GTACACACCGTGTGTGTATTTATATTTGCACCGCTCACCAATGGAACTGAATCGATGTGGGGGGTGGGATTTGGGGCCTGGAGGGTCACACCTTGTGGCACAGTGCATTGTTAAACACAGAGGCTAAACCCTGTGCTTTTTTTGTGTCTTCATCTGTTTGCATTAGCTATCCTGCCCCCACCTTTTTAAAGCGAAAGCTCTTATTTGAATTTCAAATGTACCATTAGATGTCTAGTTTACCAAATATGGCAGCCATCACTTTCTTTGTGATCTGACTTGTCCCCTCTCCTGTAACTCTTTTATTCCATCCTTTTGGCCCTGAGAATATATTACTGATTTCATCTATTGGTTAGTGAAAGGAGTAGTACCTAACATGGACATGGGTGCTGAAATTCCTGTCTGAAAGCTCATGCCTGTTTTATTACAGCAAGAGTGCTGGCACTGACTTTAAAAAAAAATGTGAAAGAAAAATAAAATTAAAGGTGGCATCCGCTAAAGAACTTTTCAGAGTGTAGTTGTAGAAATATTATTTGCTTCAGTGGAAATAAGATTCCTGTCTAATTCATTCACCCCACATTCCTACTGGTGAGTTTCTGGCTGAATAATGGTGTAAATGATTGCTCAGCAGTTCAAGGCATAGACAAGATTGGAAAATTAGGACCATATATTTTAAAAATAAATATTTACGTCCAATTCACCTCACTCCTGCTGAGGACTATCAGGAGAAATGTTATTGACCTTAATGCCAGTGTAAAGCAAATGCAATTTGAGAGATGAATGAACCTGGCATAACTGTGTTTTGTTAAGGAAGCTCAGCAGTTTAGTGTTCTTATAACACTTAAGAATTTCCTTAGTATTAAGGTCCTGACTGTTTAAAATTATGTTGTCATATTTTTGTTTGTGTGAGTGTGTGGGCGGGGGGTTCAATGGCAGAACTTGGGCAGGATATATTTTGCCCAAAACAATTGATACTCTTAGCCTCTCAGCAGTATTTTGTTTGCATTTTAAAAACATAATTCCACAAATGGAGATATGAAATCCTCTGCTGAAACTGCATTTATCACGACTCCTGATATGCACACTTTCCATGGCATTGTGCTTCTGTCCTCTAAAACCCAGCCTCCATTAATTTAGTCGGCTACAGGATCTGTTGGCTTGAGTTAATGGTCGATCTGCCTCAACAGTATCAAAATGTTGAGTTCTCTTTATGCTGCCACTTTGAACCCCTGAAGGATGACTGATGTCAGTGTTGACTGGTGGGGAAGGAGGGTGTAGGAAAAACAAAGGCTACCCTGTGAATTTTCACATACCAGAGTGAAGATAATCTGTCCAGATAGCCCAGATTTAAGAAACGTGTTAGAAAAAAGATTTGTATCTAGCGCATCAGATAAATTATTCAAGAACAGTTAATCTATATGAACATTTGACCCTGCATGAAGTTCCAAGGTCAGCAAGACATAGGGTGAGCTGCTGCTCCAGTTTAGAAAGTAGCCCTTAGCAATAGAGATCAATTTTTTCTCAATACCTGAGAATGTTACATGTCATTAACTCATCTGGACCTGACCTTCATTTTATTTTCTAATGCTTTTTCCCCCACTGTACACACTACACATTTCCTGGGCATAGCAGACATTTCCTGGATGTGTTCAAAATATAAAGAGGAAGAATACCAAACAATGAATAATTTAAACAGGAGAGGCCTATTATAGCTCTTTGATTTAAATTATTCAAGTCAAACAAAAATTGGGTCCCTAATTTGTGAAAGAATGGATCTTCTAAACTAAACTCATTTAGCACTTAGAATAACTGAAGGTTATTCAGCTGATACGTTGAGGAGTTTGAATCATTCCACAGTGTCTGAATCAGAAATCAATAGTAAATTTGCTGCCAGAGCACAAAACATATCAGCGAGGAGTAATTTCATAAGGCTCACACAATTTAATTCCTTACAAAATAAGGAAAGGGAGGGGCTGTGTTGCTGCAGCTTTGTAAATGTGTGTGTCCCGGTAGAGGAAACATGGTCCATTTCTCTGCATGTGTGAAATCATGAGAAATAGCTATTTAAAATGTTATAAGCCAGAAGCAGACAGCTATTCCAAGCAAGGCTGATAGCACAGTTCATGCCTAAAAACAAAATAGGAGATACTAACAGAACTGCATATGAAATTTATCATCATGTTTTATTCAACTGAAAATTTGTTTTTGTAAATGTATCAATCAGATAATACAATGCATAGTAATCATGCTATTAATAAGCAGTAAAGTAAACTTACACTATGCTGCTGCTTAAAGAGATTGTCATCTTTCTTCTGGTTTCTTTTTCTCTCTTATAGGGGAATATTCTACACTTTCATTGAATTAATATATGGTGTGTAGTTAAATATGGAATATGGTGTGAATAAAACCCAGGGTCCTACAAAGCCTTTTTCACACAAGCAGGTATTAGTGGCTTATGTAGTCTCACTGACTATTTGCCTGAGCAGCAAACTGCAGAATTGGATGCTAAGCTTACATTATAGATGCTAAGCTTACATTATAAATGCAATTTTTTTAAAAAATAAAGTTTTTCCACATTGCTATGGCCAACAAAACAGTGGCCCAGCACAGTTGTGTGTGCATGTGAAACAAATGTCTGAAGCAATCAAAAATTATGCACTGAGGTGTGATCTGCTTAAAATATATAGATTGGTGAATCTAGTAAGCATATCTAGGGCCCAGTTCTGCCTTTTTTGCTGTCTGTCTCCACCAATCATTTTATACTGAGCTCATCATCATGGTACATGTGTGCCTTAGCGCCCAGAGGGAAAGTTGAGAGCTCAAGAAAAGCCAGAATAAGGCCTTAAATATGGGAAGAATTATTAAAATACCAACCGTCCAGAAGGTCGATGAGTAGCACCATATAGTACACTGCCATGGGGATTAGATGAATAATAAAATAATGTTCTTTCGTAGAAGAGGTTATTTAATATTTTTACCAGTTCTTCCAACTTGTTTAATAGCAGAATGAGTTGAGTTGCCTTGGCTATTAGCAAAATAATGTTCAGTTTCAGAAATAATGGAGGTTGCCAACATATAGTTGAGGATTTAAGTAAGAGATCCAATAGGATATTTTTTCCTACTGCTAAATTCAAAACACGCTATAAATCAGCATATAATATATCTAGGAGATTTACCCAGCATTGCCTGAGTCTTTAATTCAATTAATTTTTGGTTTTTGTAAAAGTAAATGAAATGTACATGCTTCATTTGAATCATTGCTCTGGGTCTGGGGATGTGGGATCAGGATGCAGGCTGTCTTGTGGAAAGGGGACTGTCCCAACCCACTTTCTCTGCAGCACCTTGGGGCCAGGTGAGAAGTGCTTCTCCATGGCAACTGCAGCTCCAGCGGGAACAACTGGGGGAGGGCTGCATGTCCCTTGGCTGGGGCAGGTTCGTGTTCGTCTGTCCACTGCGATCCCCAGCCGGAGTGGTGCAGGGCCAGGGCAGGAGTAAGCCTCCCTTAACTCCTCTGCTCCACCACCTGGAAGCCGTCTCAGTTAATTGGTACCCAGCCAGATCCTCCATCCTGAATCCCTCTCCCAGTCCTGAATGCCCTCCTGCACTCAGTCTCCTGCCCCAGACATCAGTTCCCCATCACCCAAACTCCTTCCCAGAGCTTGCACCCTGAAACCCTTCCTGGACCCCAACCCCACTCCCTAAGCCCGGAGCCCCTCCCAACACTCTGAACCCTTTGGCCCAAGACCAGAGCCTGCACCCAACCCGCTACTCCAGCATGCTGAAAGTGAGTGAGGATGGGTGGAGGAAGGGGGATGGAGTGAGCAGAATGAGGCCTCAGAGAAGGGGTGGAGCAGGGGCAGGACCTCAAAGAAAGGGCTGGAAGGAAGTGGGGCAAGAGTATTTGGATTTGAGGTAGATCTTACATTATACTTAAATTGAAAAAGTGATCTTATGGTTTAAAAGACTGAAGATCACTGAGGTAGACCTATCTATCAGAAACCTGGGAAAGAATTTTCTGTAATAACTCAGAGCCCTGCCCATCTAGTGTTCTATCTCTGTCCATTGGAGACATTTGCCAATAGCAGAAGCGGCTGGGCCACATGCCATTGCAAACAATCTCATCGTACCATCCCTTCCATAAACTTATCAAGCTCCTTAGTCTAATTACAAACCTAAACCTGTTGATGCCCATTTTATATTCACTTGTGTTTCTGCCAGCATCTGCCCTTAATTAAAATAACTCCTCTTCCTCTCAGGTGTTTATCCCTCTGGTGTATTTTTAGAGAGCCATCATATCTCCCCTGAGCTTTTGTTTTTGTTAGAGTAGACAAGATAAGAGTCTTAACTTTCCTTTTGTAAATCAGGGTCTCCATCTTTCTGACCATTTCACTAGCCCTTCTCTGAACCTGTTCCAATTTGAATTTATCTTTCTTAAACATAGGAGACCGGAATTGTGTGCTGTCTCAGATGACGTATCACCAGCAGTGTTCCCTCTAAGGTGCGTGGAAGCACAGCTTCCCAAGTGATTAATCAGTACCGCCCAGTCAGCTCCATGCATTGAGCCCTGAGCCTGTGATTGGACAGGGCTGATTAATCACCTGTGCTGCCGCCCATCTTAAAGGAAACATTGATCACCAGTGTCTTGTTTAAGGGTAATAACATGTTCCTTTCTCTACTGGTAATATTTATGCTAATGAAGGAGTGAGTAATAAGTAATGTGCAGGATGGATGCAGTTTGCCGGTGAGTCCCTGGTGGGCTGCTAGTTGCTTTATTTATATGAGCATCGGCAGGCATGGCTGCTCACTGCTCGCACTGGTCCTGGCCAATGGGAGCTGAGGGAAGTGGCGTGGGCTGGACCACCCCATCTCGAAGCTCCCATTGGCCGGGAACGACAAACTATAGACAACGGGAGCTGTGAGCAACCGAGCCTGCGGACGCTCAGGAAAATAAAGCATCTGGCAGCCTAACAGGGATTAACCCTGCTGTACTGCATCCAGCCTGCAGGCTGCTTATTAGCCACTCCTGCCCTAAAGCATCCTCTAGGGCAGTGGTCTCCAACCTTTTTACACCCAAGATCACTTTTTAAGTCTCAGAACAGGTGAAGATCTACTGCCCCGCCCCTTCCTTGAAGTCCCGCCTACATTACATGAGGAAATCTAATGTAAATGTACTGTGCAGGTGCGCAGTTCAGAGAGGGCTCAAGAGCTACTCTTAGAGCTGCTGAGATCTACCCGTAGCTCGTGATCTACTGGTTGGTGACCACGGTTCTAGGGGTATTAGCAGCCTCTTTCATGATCACATCATGTCAGTGGCTCATAATCATCCCGTGATTGACCAACACACCCAGGTCTTTCTCCACCTCTGTTATTTCCAGTAATTCTTGTTCTTAGTCCCTAAATTCATTGATTTTCACTTTTTACTATTACATTTCATAGCATTTCTGTTACCCTGTTTTCAAGGTAGTCCAGTCTTAGTAGGGACATTCTGGTTCTCCTCTACATTGGCTCTATACCTCCCAACTTTGTGTCCTTTGCAAATTTTGTCATCATGTGCCTACTTTTTGTGCCAAGGTCATTAATAAAAACATCAAATAAGATTTGTCTCATGATCAATCTTTGAGGAATTCCACTCCAGCCTGGCCATTGCTCAAGACAGCAGATTTCAATGCCACAGAATTTAGTTAATCAAACATGTATGTTAGCAGGATCAGGCCCCAAAGCTGCCTGTGAGCTGTTGCAATGGTTGCTGTAGCTTGATTAGCTACTGCACAATTCATCTGAAATCACTGTTTCTCTGCCACTTGAGTGTGAAAGTTGCTCTAGAAAAACAAACCCTATTCTTTCATCACTTGAAGAGCCCATGATTGCACAGCCGTGTTTTGTCTGACTAGTGTTGGCATGCCTGGATTTAACATGCTTAGGTACATTTTGTTCCTATATGTGATGTAAGCAATAAGGAGCACATAGTAACCTTGTTATTAATCAGACAAGGACCCAGTGAGGTGGATGAGGGGTTTGAAGAAAATAGAAGGCACTTAACAGCTGTTCCTTGTCTAATTGGTAAAGGAGCCTATGAGGTCCTCATTTCATTATAAAGCAAGAATAGGATGAAAGCAAATACCTGACTCTGAACACTGTGAACTCAAGGGTGTTTGAGAGCTATCTCTGGTTTTGCAGCTTGAGCTCCTTTCTGTGGTGATCCTGGCTGCTAGAGAGCAGCAAGCATTGACTTTCTTTTTCTTTTCGTGATAGGTTGATGTCATTTTCCTCAGTGCTTCTATTTCTGAATGCTCAATTTTGAACTTCTGAAAGAGACTTAACTTTCAAAAAGTGCTGACTACCCATCCTCTCAAAATTGGGTTCATTTAATGTGAGTGATGTTGAGGTCCCAGCTTACATGCCACTTTGGAAACTCTTGGTTTTAGGGTTGGTTCTAGGAAAAGACACTAGATAAGCTGTAGAGAATAGATCTTGGCTGACTTGTGTAGAACTGGATGAAATGCAGGTGTCACTGATTATTACCATAGCCTTACTTCGGTAGGACAGTGACGAACCATTTATTTGCATTAGCTGATCTTTCATAGAATCAAAGGCTACGTCTACACTGGCCCCTTTTCCGGAAGGGGCATGTAAATTTCACTAGTCGTCGTAGGGAAATCCGCGGGGGATTTAAATATCCCCCGCGGCATTTAAATAAAAATGTCCGCCGCTTTTTTCCGGCTTTTAAAAAAGCCGGAAAAGAGCGTCTAGACTGGCCCCGATCCTCCGGAAAAAGTGCCCTTTTCCGGGGGCTCTTATTCCTACTTCAAAGTAAGAATAAGACCCTCCGGAAAAGGGCACTTTTTCCGGAGGATCGGGGCCAGTCTAGACGCTCTTTTCTGGCTTTTTTAAAAGCCGGAAAAAAGCGGCGGACATTTTTATTTAAATGCCGCGGGGGATATTTAAATCCCCCGCGGATTTCCCTACGACGACTAGTGAAATTTACATGCCCCTTCCGGAAAAGGGGCCAGTGTAGACGTAGCCAAAGAGTACTAGAACTGGAAGGGACCTCACGGCAGGATCAGCCACCATCTAGAATCATCCCTGATAGACATCTGTCTAACCTGACCTTAAATATAGAGATTCCACAACCTCTGTTTGTCAGAGGCTGGAGAGGGATGGCAGGAGACAAATCGCTTGATCATTGTCTTCGGTCAACCCTCTCTGGGGTACCTGGTGCTGGCCACTGTCGGTAGACAGGATACTGGGCTAGATGGACTTTTGGTCTGACCCAGTACGGCCGTTCTTATGTTCTTATGTTCTTAACCTCTGTAGGCCATTTATTCCAGTGTTTAACCACTTTGACAGCTAGGAAGTTTGGTTTGCCTAGGGGGGTTGTGGAATCTTCAGCACTGGAGATATTTAAGAGCACCAAATATTTCATAAGTAAGATATGAGCTTCTTGTGCATTAGTAAAAATGCTGGCATTGTACTGTTATCAGTATTTCATCATGTTGATAACACAGGATATATCATGCACAGTAAAGGCATGCTAGAAACACTAATAATGCACCAAAGAGCCATTCTAATACATCATGCATTTCAGTCATGTGTTGGAATGGTGATTTGTGAGGGAACCGCTGGTTAAAATTCTACAATCAAATTGAGGGGAAGTTTGGATTGATTATCCTGAGTCTGAGTATCACCTTTCTAGATCGGGGTGGGCAATAAGCAACCCATTGGCCAGAGGCGGTTTGCGAGGATTAACCTCTGGCAGGCCACCGTATGCTTTATTTACCTACACATCTGCAGGTATGGCCACTCGCAGCTCTTCTTGGTGATGGACTGCCATTGCCGGCCAATGGGCTACAGTTCTGAATCTTAGCAAATTTCTCCAATTTCTTCCCTTCTCCCCTTCACGGGTGGACTCATGAAAAAGTCATATTTATTTGACACTTCAAACTTAAAAGCAAAGCAGCCTTCTGATTATTGTATATGACTGACGCTTAATTTTGTGGAATGGTTTAAGCATTATTGATTAGTATCTCTTTTTCTGTAATCCTGCATATCTAATCCTGTAATCCTGCATATTTACACTTTGTAAATATAAGCAAGTAAAAGTTGCTTGAAATACTCTTCGATTCTGAAGTTCTGGGTTTGCTACCATTAGGGCTGATCCATTTGCTGTTACCAGTAGTCTCACTGGCTGTGTCTAGACTACACCTCTGTCAACAGAGAGATGTAGATTAGGCCTGTCGAAATTGCTAATGAAGCAGGGATTTAAATATCCCAAGCTTCATTAGCATAAACATGGCCGCTGCTTTTTTTGAAACTGAGATTTTTTTTCGAAAAAACGACAGTCTAAACGCGGATCTGTTGAAAATAAACCCTTTTTCAACATCCTGTAAACCTCATTTTTTGAGGAATACAGGATCTGTTCAAAAAGGGTTTATTTTCGACAGATCTGCGTCTAGACTACCGTTTTTTCGAAAAAGCACCGTTTCGAAAAAAGCAATGGCCATGTTTATGCTAATGAAGTGCGGGATATTTAAATCTCTTCTTCATTAGCAATTTCAACGTGCTTGATTTGCATCCCTCTGTCAACAGAGGGATGCAGTCTAGATGTAGCCACTGAGTCTTTCTCCCTTCCTTTCTCATGACAAAATCATACTCCTTTAAAGATTTGTCACATTTTTAAAAAACAAGGCTGATATCTGCTGCGGTAGGGCCTTGACCTCTGCTCTAGTCATCTATCAAGACAACTGCGGGTTTTTTGTTTTTGGTTGGTTTTAAACTACAGAACCCAGCACAAATCCAGAAAGGCATGTGCTTAAATCTGCTCAACCACACACTTTAAGTATGTGCTTAAAATGCTTGGCAAGGCTGGGGCCTAAGGATGGTAAAAGTAAACCCAATTAGTAAACAGAGGCATTTCAATGATGTGTGTATATAAAGGGTGGTCAGAACATCAGCTCACATCTTTTATACACACATAGGGGCACATAGCGTAGACCAGTGTTCCCTCTAAGCTGTGTGGCAGCAGTTTCACAGGTTATTAATCAGCCCTGCTCAGTCAGAGGCTCAGGGATCCATGCAGCTGCTCAGCTTACAGGGAACACTGGCATAGACCTTACAATTTCTATGTGAAGGTGTTCAGTTACCAAACTACATTAAGTATAGTGGGTAGAACAGGCTGCTGGGAGTAATTGTGATGTTCATTGGAACTGGCTGTATTTGTATTGAAAATAATCATCCATGTGCTTCTCAGAAATAGATGCATTTAAAAGGTACTGAATACATGGCCATGGTGCAGAGATTGTGCAATCATAACTTCACCTTGCAGTGCACTCTCTGAGATACTCTTTGAAAATCCTTCCCTTACAATCAGATTTGAATAGTAAATTACTTTGCTGTATACCTGAAAACGGAGAGCAAAATATTGATCTTCATTCACACTTCCACAAATTTAAACTATAAACGAGGAGCTTCTAAAACAATCCAATTAGATTTCACACGGTTTTGCCCCTAAGGTAACTGGTAATAATGAACAAATAGGAAACATGGTGTGGAGGAGGGGGAAAATACAATTTGATGCAGTTTGTAATGTCACAATCCTGACAAGCAGCAATAACCATTAAAGAGAGCAAGAGAAGACCCATTAATATGATAGGGTACATGTACACAGTAGCGCGTCCCTTGAAATATGCTATGCAATTTGAGCTATGCAAATTGTATAGCTTATTTAGAAATTTAGCACTATTTTCAAAATAAATCCCTATTCCAGCATCTTTCTTAATCCTCATGCAATGAGGTTTACAGGAAGCTGGAATATGAAGCCTGTTATTTCAAATGTATTTCAAAATAATGGGCATGCTGTTAAGATGCACAGAACACTATTTCGGGATAACAGATGTATCCATATAGGGCATCCTTCCAATCTCTTTTTGACTCTGTGTGCTTATAACTGTATTACATTTTGAAAAGCTTGGTTTCTGAGAGTTGAAGCTGCAGGAGTATCTAACTCTTATAATGCTCACCTTCTGTTGGAGAGCTGTGGATAGAGATTGGCTTCTCCCCATTTTACAGATGGGAAAACTAAAACACTGAGTATACATCTAAACTCAGGGGGGAAGGACTTGACTACCAAATATGTGTCTCCAAGCCTGCACCTATAAGAACAGCTACAGAGATGCTTCTACTCAGACTCTGAGATCCACCCCCTTGCAGGGTTTCCTAGCCTTAGTGGGAATAGCTATGCTACTGTTTTTAGTACTGTAGTGTGAGCTTGAAGATTTGCTGCTATAGTGTAATTTAGAGATGTGAACAATATGTTCAAGGTCACACAGCAGGCTAGTGGAAGAGCTACGATGAGAACCCATGGCTCACAATACTCAACAGATCACCCTGTGCATTGGACTACACTGGATCTTGGTCCACACAGCAGCTACAACCATTTCAAGCTCTGTTACATGAGGTACTGCATTTAACAGTTAAAAAGTCAGCAGCCTTTGATTTTTTTTCTCTATTTCCCTTCTCCTTTTGTTGCTCTGAACTATGCCTGCCAATTGAAAGTGCCTGTGAATACAACAGGCAGCAAATGCAATGAGCATTGGGACCCTGCATATAATGGCCTATGATTTCAGAGAGAGAATTAGCTAAAGAATATTTAGGAAATTATAAAACTCTTTTCTTTTCCAGTACTATTTGCAGGACTATCCTTAGTGCCTTCAATTTCTCAACACGGTGCTCAACTTTTTGCAAGACTGGGCCCTAGCTTTTTGCTTTTGTTCCCAAAAAGTTTGGCTAATTGCTTATTTTCAAAGGTGAGGGAAGCTGCTAAAGTTTGAAAACATGTTTTAACAAAGAGGTTTCACCATCATTCACTTAACATTTCTGCATTGCTGATTGTACTATTTTAAATGGCAAATACTTCCACAGTAGAGAAAGGCTTCTGCTCTTCAATCCAGAATGTTTATTCTGATGTTACTTTCTTTCATTTTCACATTTGCCCTGCATACTTGGTCACACCCCAGAAATTCCAGGTGTGTGTTAGTAATCGTCATCAATGTAGGTAATAAAATGAAGCATCCATTTCTCAGTAACCAGGTGGATTCCCTATAACTTAGGGCAAGACCAAACATTTCTTTCCTCCGTAGTAGGTTAAGCAAACATGATGCTAAAGGACTTGGCCCAGCAGAGACCTAGCTAGCTAATGTGAAGTCAGCAAAGAGCAAAACCAAGGCTGTAAGTTAAATGCTAGAGTCACAGAAATAATTGAAGATGAAAGATACTGGCCCATGTCTTGTGACAAGAATATTTGGCTTTGGAGATAGATATCTGTCTGTGTTACATTCTGACATGGAGCAAATTCTAGGGAAAAGAGCCAACTTTGAATTTCCTGTCCTTGATATGTAATGTTTTAATAAGGAGTGCAGGGGGTGGGAGAGCTTTCCTAATTCTTGGACAGGTGTGTGCATGTCTTTTGAATGTGGAAGTACTAGCAGAAACAACACAACTTTTAAACTTTTGTTGACAAGCCATATATTAAACAGCCTCTACAACTTTAATTCTGACTCAGAGTCTGCTCCCTTAAGAACAAGAATAAATTCCCTTTCCTTGTTCCTTTCCCTTCTGGTCTCAGAGTGCCATATATGTCTTATTAGTTGGGGTAACTCTAGAATGAGCACCATTTTGCAATAGGCACAGCTGCCAAATGTATTCTATTTGTGATACCTGTTGGGAAATAAGAGGTCCTTCAGAGGTCACAGGCCTTGGTTTTACCCATTAAGCCAATGAGCTGGTAGTCTTTCCAGGAAGACCTATGATTTAAAATTGTACTCTGGGTTTTATACAACACCATGTGTGGTGGATGTTTGTGTCTGAGAGATGAAAACTGGCTTGAATTGTCTAAGGGAGCTAGGATAATATCAGTCATGAAGTGGAGGACAGAACAATAACTTGATAGGTAATGTCTGGTCATCAAAAAAGAGAACATCTGCGGTGGAATTGTGATGATCAGTATGGGAATACAGAAAGTTCCATCCATTAGGGAGCCTTTATGATCTAATAATGGACGTTGGGGAGCACTCCCCTGTTTTGGATAGCTGAGACTTCAGAGCTTTGATAATATCACAATTGTGTACTGAAAATAAGCTGCAAGAAAAATGCCTTGTTCAGTTTGCCCCAGAGCTTGGATATGAGGAGTCCCTTATTGAGTCCTCATCAGTCTGGTAGGTGTTAATGTGCTTTTCTTAATTACCCCACTCCCAAAAGCATGTGTCTTGTTTGTTTAGCTATAAAAAGTTGCATGAAACACACTGAAACTGTGTCTGTATGCTCCCTCTGTGGAGTGCTTTAAAGAGCTAAGACACTCAGTTGCATCATCTTTTGAAAATGGCTCTTTTAGGCATGAAAGAGAGCAAAGCAGAGATGTTTCTTTGTAAACTAGGAAGAATCCACAATGACTTTGGGTAACTCAACACATCTGTCACTTCCTTCCTCTCTTTTATTTATTTACTTCTAAAATAAACTGATAATGGGGAATTAACACAAAAGTTAATAGACATTCCTTCTCTAGCTCTTTCTTCTATTTCCTAGGTACTGTATGGTATGTCTGTGACAATCTCTAGTCATTGTGTTAGATGCTTTAGGGATGCCAAGTGTGACTATTATCGTTGCAAGGCTCTTCAGTTAGCCAGGTTGTTGAGGGTCTTGGTATAAACTTGCTTTACAATACACATTCACAAATGTGTACATAGATATTTTTGGGTGCAACCTTTTTCTGAAGTACCCCAGCATTGGCCTAACTCTGCTCTCCCTGAAGTTTCTAGATGTTTACCACTAACTCCAGTGGATGCTGAATAAGTCCAATGCAAAACTTATGAAAATCCCACCTTATGGGCTTCATCTCCCTCTTGAAAATATAGGCCTACATTTTCATAGGTGGTGCCTTAAGGTCTGGCCCTAAGTGAAAAGCAGCCGACTTTGCAGAGGTGTGGTGCATCCACAACTTGAAATTAATGGGAATAGCTATTGGAGCTCAGCATCTCTGAAAATTATGACCTATTTATTAAGGTGCAGCCAGGATTGCAAATGTTGGTCAGAATGAATCCAGGTGTGGGCAGCTCTGGTAACAGACTTTGCCAGACCCTGGGCGAGATGGGAGAAGCTAGCTCTGGGCCCCCAGAAGGATGGGACTTCAGATAGAAGGGCCTGGATTGTGCGCTAGCCTCCTCCCTCAGCACCACTGAGACTGTGTGGCATGGCGCTCTAGCAGAGATTTAATTGACAGACCTGGGATACAGCCCTTTTTGCCCCCTTCCCTTCCCCTCCACCCCTGTTGGCCGCCTTGGGTGTGGGTCTGAGCTCTGTAAGTTAAATGTGCCTGGATTTTTTTTTTCAGTTCAGTGAACAAAATGGTATCGACTTTATGTACAGAAGCATACCTTCTAAACCATATAACTAGTTGTTTCAATTTTCCCTTCTCAAGAGACCAAATTTCACTGTGGATGAATGGCCTGCATATTTTTCCAGTTTAAAAATAAAAGATTCCCCATGAGTTACAGATGCCCCCAAGGAAAACTCAAATTGTTCCTCTATATTGGATTTGGGGACAAGGGTATCTTCCTCAGGCAATAACTCCCAAGAAATGTTTCAGGTTGCAATGAATCCAGATAACTTCCACTTAACTACTCAATGGTAGAAGAGATAGATGAGTTCATCTTAAAAACATAGTGGCCTTGGCAGGCCACATTGGAGCGTAAAGGGCAGAGCAGTTCAATATTCAGTTGGGGAGGGGGGGAGGTCATGCAGTATATAGCATCTTCTAAGTTGCCAGTGTCCTGAGAAGAAAGTAAGGGGGAGGGGTAGCAGTGCTCTTGGAGTGTTGCCTGAGTCCCAGGTTTTAAAATTAAAATGGTTTTAAATAGGTTTTTTTTTCTGGCCATGCAGACAAGCTGTCTTCACTGCAATTGTCGGCCTTTAAATATTGATTAGCTGAGAGACTGTGAGGACTCTGTACCTTCCTCTTGTCACTCTGTAGAAATCAACGTAATAGTATATTCAGAGAGCCTGGAATATCTAAATGGGATTGCGGTAATAAGGGAGCTTTGCAAATGGTCTCTAAAGTGAAATGTTCAGCTACAGTGACTACCGCCTCCTGTCTGAATATCCTGGGCTGCTATAAATATAAATACTGCCCAAAGCTCTTCCCTGGTGGACATGCTGAAAGTGGACAAAACCAGCTTTCTCAAGCCAGGTGTCCCAAATTCAATACACTCATCCCAGGTAATGATGGACAGAAATCCCAGCCATTAACTCTGAACTAATATTCAGGGAGCATTTAATGGGCATTAGGAGTACTGTGAAAAGGGGAGGAGAGCTGACTGGCAGAAATGAAAGGGAGCAACTGGAGTGAATCGGGGCTGGTGAAAACATCCCTATTCAGGCTGGCACTTGCTCATTTGCTTCGTCTTGCTGTCCTGAAAGGAATTAATTTCAGCCCAGGTTTCAGGACTTTCCTGAACTGGGGCTGCTATCACAAGGGTAAACTCAGCAAGCTGTGCCAACAGCCTTTGAAATCACAGTAGAAGTTTGTGAAATAATCACAAGAAATGGCGCTGGGAGTATCTCCAGTTGGAACAGCGGGCCCAGCTGTGCAAATCCAGAGATGATGCTGAGAAACGTCAAATCTAAATAGACAAGACAGAAAAATTGTGTGTGAGAGAGAGATGTAGAACTGTTGGTCCCACTTTATGGAAATATGAGTCTCAGACAGAATAAAGCCCTAAACCAGCAAAACACTTAAGCATGTGCTTAACTTTAACAAAGTGAGTAGTACCATTGATGTCAATGGAACTGCTCACATGCCTGAAGGTTAAACATAGGCTGCATTTGCATCTTGCCGGGCGCCGCCATTTTTAAATCCGCGGTAGTTCGGACTCCGTGCCCGCGGCTACACGCGGCACGGAGTAGGTAGTTCAAATTAGGCTTTCTAATTCGAACTACTGTTACACCTTGTTCCCTCATTCCATGGGAATCAATGACTTCCCATGTCTTGCTCACAACACACCTGTTAATGCATCCTAGAATCATGTTTGCTTTTTTTGCAAGAGTGTCACACTGTTGACTCATATTTAGCTTGTGGTTCACTATAACCCCTAGATCCCTTTCTGCCATACTCTTTCTTAGACAGTCGCTTCCCATTCTGTATGTGTAAAACTGATTGTTCCTTCCTAAGTGGAGCACTTTGCATTTATCCTTATTAAACTTCATCCTGTTTAACTGAGACCATTTCTCCAATTTGTCCAGATCATTTTGAATGATGACCCTATCCTCCAAAGCAGTTGCAATCCCTCCCAGCTTGGTGTCATTTGCAAACTTAATAAGCATACTCTCTATGTTGATATCTAAATAGTTGATGAAGATATTCAATAGAACCAGTCCCAAAACAGACCCCTGAGGAACCCCACTTGTTATACCTTTCCAGCAGGATTGCGAACCATTAATAACTACTCTCTGAGAACGGTTATGCAGCCTGTTATGCATCCACCTTATAGTAGCCCCATCTAAGTTGTATTTGCCTACTTTATTGATAAGAATATCATGCGAGACCGTATCAAATGTCTTGCTAAAATCTAGGTATATCATGTCCACCGCTTCTCCCTTATCCACAAGACTCGTTATCCTATCAAAGAAAGCTAGCTGATTTGTTTGACATGATTCTTTTCAAATCCATACTGACTGTTCCCTGTCACTTTATTATCTTCCAGGTGTTTGCAGATGGTTTCCTTAATTACTTGCTCCATTATCTTTCCTGGCACAGACGTTAAACTGACTGGTCTATAGTTTCCTGTCTTGTTCTTATTTTCCTTTTTATAGATGGGCATTATATTTGCCCATTTTCCAGTCTTCTGGGATCTCTCCTGTTTTCCATGGTTTTCCAAAGATGATCGCTAAAAGTTCAGATACCTCCTCTATCAGCTCCTTGAGTATTCTAGGATGCATTTCATCAGGCCTTGGTGACTTGCAGATATCTAACATTTCTAAGTGATTTTTAACTTGTTCTTTTTTTATTTTATCTTCTAAACCTACTCCCTTCCCACTAGCATTCACTATGTTAGGCATTCCTTCATCAGACTTCTAGGTGAAGACCGAAACAAAGAACGAAACAAAGAAACAAAGTCATTAAGCATCTCTGCCATTTCCAAGTTTCTTTTTACTGTTTCTCCTGCCTCACTGAGCAATGGGCCTATCCTGTCCTTGGTCTTTCCTCTTGCCTCTAATATATTTATAGAATGTCTTCTTGTTTCCCTTTATGCCTGTAGCTAGTTTGAGCTCATTTTGTGCCTTTGCCTTTCTAATTTTGCCCCTGCATTCCTATATGAATGAACAGTTAAATGAACAAATTATATCTGGTTGTAGGATATTTATTTTGTATATCTTGACATGTGATATTGACACTTAGTGGTTTTTGCTGTTTTGTTGTAGTCATGTTGGTACCAGAATGAGAGCCACAAGTTGAGTGAAGTAATATCTTTAATTGGACCAAATATGGTTGGTGAAAGAAACAACCCTTGGAACTCTACAAAGCTCTTCTCCAGGTCTGTGCAGCTCAAAAAGGCTAATCTGTCACCAACCAAAACTGTTCCAAAGTAATAATACAAAAAGAAGATATTACCTCACCCACCTTGTGTCTGTGTTTTAACAGCTTTAAAGCTTGACCTCTTTGAATCTCAGCTTCTACTATCATTAAAAAATTATCAGATCTGTCCTCATAATTTCCCACAACCATGAAAATTATAAAAAGACAAAAAGCTTAAAGCATATATTACACAAAGATAAACAATAAAAAGTGCATTATACTAAGCCTATTTGTAAATCAGAGCAGCAGGGGTAAAACATTGCAGAGGGGATGAGTAGATGAAGCAGAGCCAATGTTCCCACTGAATTCCCTCTCAGCTTAAAGGCCTGATTCAAACTGCAAGTCACAACAATCACACATTATCCTCAGGTCCTCATACTAGGAACCCCAGTGACTTCCAGAGCATGAAAAATGTTTGCAGGTTAAGATGGGGGACAAAGAATATTTCCTTATTCTTAATCTTGATGCAATAACAACACTGTGTCTAACATCAGCTTTGAGGGGGTCCCCTGCCCTGAGAAATTTCAGCATACTCATAAGTACAACTTGTGAAAACAAAAAGAGAATGTGAGGGTATGGATAGGTGAGCAAGAGTTGAATGAAAGGTAGGTGTTTCAGCCAGGCAGACACCACCCACTGTGATCTATTTTCTTCTCCTGTTAGGAGGGGGCACACGGGACAGCTATTCTCAGTAACACTCACTTATCTCCTCTATACCCAGCCATCTGCCTTACATTGGGGAAGCAGCAGCCTCACCCCTCCCCCCCAAAAAAGTGAGTGAAGCGTCTGAGTCAGCTAGAGGAGCAGGAGAACAGGACTGTGCTGATGGGGGGTCACAGTTTAAAGGTGCCCCCAACAACACAAGCGTCATGCTCCCCACCCAGCCAGCAGAGCTGAAGCAGCAACCTTTCTCCTCCCTATTACTTCCATGACCATCCCAGCAATTTGATGCACATACTGCTTGCTTACTTCACCTCTCCTGGGGTATGTCTACACTACCCTCCTAATTTGAACTAGGAGGGTAATGTAGGCATACCGCACTTGCAAATGAAGCCCAGGATTTGAATTTCCCGGGCTTCATTTGCATGAAGCCGGCCGGTGCCATTTTTAAATGCCGGCAGTTCGAACCCCGTGCTGCACGGCTACACGCGGCACGGAGTAGCTAGTTCGGATTAGGCTTCCTAATCCGAACTAGCTGTACTCCTCATTCCACGAGGAGCCTAATCCGAAGCCTAATCCAAACTAGCTACTCCGTGCCGCGGGTAGCCGCGCGGCACGGGGTTCGAACTGCCGGCATTTAAAAATGGCGACGGCCGGCCTCATGCAAATGAAGCCCGGGAAATTCAAATCCTGGGCTTCATTTGCAAGTGCGGTATGCCTACATTACCCGCCTAGTTCGAACTAGGAGGGTAGTGTAGACATACCCCTGGTTCCAGGCTGCCTCCAGCAAGCCGGGGCAGACCCTGACAGAAAATTGGATGGGGGTAATGTGACCCAGTGTAGTGCATGTCAGCTCATGTGTCACACCTCTGCACGGAAAGGATGGGATCGCAGGCAGGTGCCTGGTGCTCACTTTGCAGCGGTCAATGTGGGCAAAGTGCATCAGTACTGCCAGGAAAGCCAGGGAAAAGGCCTTTCCTGGACAACTGGCTCTGGGGAGGAAAGGAGGGAGGAAGAAAAGGAGAGGAGGGGGCCCAGACCGGCTCTATACTAAAATACACCCAGATTGAAGAGTTGCTCCAAACTATAGTGTCATTGAATAGTTGTGAAACTGCACAAACTATTATCAGTTACACGACTATTTGATAGTCCCTGGGAGCGGGACTGGCAGCCATTGTGCTCCCAGCCCCACTCCTGGGGAGCCTCCTGCCATCACACACTTCTGTCTCTGATACAGGAGTAGTAGTGTGGGGTGGCAGCAGCCCCTGTCCATGGTTTGCATACCCGCCTGTGAAGGGAGAGGTTGGCGATTGCAGCGAGCAGGGGACACAGCCCCCTAATTTGCCGTAAAGGAAGTAATTGAGCACAAGTTATCATTTATGATGATGACCTGGCTAAGGTGAGTCATATACTGCAATATAATGAGTCACTAGTTAATGATGACCTGCAAAGGAAAAATGCAAAATGCCAGTAAATTTACTATTGTGTAATTCAATAGCCAGGCTAAAGAAGTGTGCATAGCATATTGGTACCTAAAATTTGCTTGAAAATAACTGGTATTTAGAACCATAAATGCATCTCTGCTTGTCTGTTAGGGACGTTAGCAAGCTACCAAAATGAAGTTAATTGCCTTTTAGTACAGCTACGCAGCATATTAATGGATGTGAAGTCTGTACAAACTACACAAAAGACAGGGGCTAAATGCACTGTTGCCTAAGGGAGTGCAATATGGAAGGCCAGGCTTGCCAAGGACCCTAATTCCTGCCAATCACCCCAGCTGGCTAACTAACAGGCACACTCACAGGTGGTAAGAATACTGTTGTCTTGGCAAGATTTTCTGAATGTGGTCTAAGTTTATGTGAAGGGTATATTTTTATAAGGGTTTAGTGAATGATTAAAAAATGTTATAGGCATGTTGCAAACATGGCCATCTTCAGATTGTAAGCAACCTGTTGGGCTCTTGTGACAACTGATTATGAATACTGATTAATTATTATGTTTTTATTCAACCCTTAAGCATGACCTATCCTGCGGTGGTTCACTGTGCTTTATAAACACATACAAAAGTAAGACACTTTTCCTGAGGGATTTATAATCTAAGGGCGAGGTTGGGACTTTAAGTTCAGGAGTAGTGCTGGGATTTCTTGGGATGCAAATACTTGCCTCTGACTCAAGGTTTCTTCCCCTCTGGCTTGCTTGCTTCATGGGGAAGGGCAGCAATGTGCTGCTGGCCTAACGCTGCAAACCCTCCTGATTGTGGGTGTGTGGTTTTGTTTTTGTTTTTTTAATCTCCAGTCAAATGAGTGTCTTTTCTTCAAGCCTCATCTGCTGCATTCTGCTGACGGCGAGATAATCTCTGCGTCACTTTTTAAAAGTAACTTTCTAGCCCTTGTGTGTGTGGAGAAAAACCCAGGCGCCTCCATTGGAACGTGGCGGGCAGGCTCTGAAATCAGGAGGCAAATAAAGAGGAACCAGATTTGTTCGTTTGAGATGTCTCGGTATTAAGCCCACCTTGTCATTTTTGCATGGCCGACTCATGAATTTTCACACTGGGGGCAAATGGTACTGCAAGAACAAATTATGATTCCCACTGGGTCTGCCTTAGTCAGACTGGCCAGTAAGGCGGTGAAGACACCAGACTTCAGCCCCCTTTTCCCTCCTGCTCCAGAATGGCACAGCCAGGCATATAGTGGACTCTGGATCCTACATGGCCAGATCCAAAGTCTTGGTAAGGCATTGAAGGTTGCAAGAGGCCTTTTTACTGTCATATATAGTCACAAGCAAGCCTTAAAATGAGTTGCATGCAAATGACAAAGGGCAGTGATCCAAAAGAAGTTTCTTTTATTATTTCTGTTTAAAACAAACCAAACCCACATCTTCTGCCTTCAAACTCCTCTTTATAAAACCTGAATATAAATTTGCTAGGATTTCCAGAGTGGCAAATGTTTCCACTGCTTCAGAGACTCAAAGACAAGCCAGAGATGTAATTCTGCTGCCTTCCCCTTGAGACAGCTGGTAACTATTCTTTAATTAAGGCTTCAAGATTCTCTAGCCCAGCTGAAACTGTCAGGCTGATGACCCCTTGCATGCCTCATTCAGAGCTTATTCTCCATGGCATCCACTTTTTACTTTAATCCTTGTCTTTAACCATTCCATTGTTAGCATGGTGTTCTTGCACTGCGCTGCTTCGGGAGGGCCATCATGCCAGCCAAAGCCTTGTTCCCATCCTTTTGAATCTTTGTTGGTGTCTATAAAAGAAAAACTCACAGGAGTGCTTGTCCAGGAAGACCAGAGGCCCTTTGTCAGTGCTCTGTTGAAGACGTTTGGTTTTCATTCAAGTTCAGCAATTAATTTCTCAGTTCCAGATCATTCTCTGGTGTAGATCAGTATATCTGAATTGTCTTTCAGTGCAGCAATGTCCAGTTACATTTTAGTTTCAGTCTCAACTTGTATTTGGTGCATTCTGTTAGGGGGACAAAAACCAATGACGGGGGGACAAATCGGACATTGCTCCTCGTTGATCACCACCATTTGAACATTGAGATTTTATAAAGCAAACCATCAGCCTTTTCCTTAGTGTGAGAACATAGATGGCCCATGAAACTCACAAACTCAGCCAGTTCCTCAGACACAAACTGAGTAATTGGATAGAACTCTTTGGATAGAAGGTCACATAATACAAAATCTGATCAACTGTTGAGTCAGGTTAATAATATGCAAATCATTGCAGACATCATCAAGCTTTAATTGTTTTGTGCAGCAAGTTTTGTGCAGCAAGTTGCAGACATCTGATCTAAAATGCATGAGTCATCTCTGTTGCACAATAGGTAAGACACTCCTGTAGCTTTCAGAGAAAATCCATCTAAGATCTGTCTTTCCTTCTTCCCCAACAAATTGTATCATTAGATAACTGACAGCGTGGGGCCTCGTCAACACAAGTATTTCCCTCTGAGTCAGGGCCTACAGTACGAAACTTGAATAGGAAACTTATGAGTAAGACTGAAACCTAGGTTCAGGTTCCCGAGAGCACTAAGCAATGTCAAGGTTTATTTTCATCCTTTCATCTTCCTGTGATCCTTCTGGGCAACAGTTGATTGCAAACAGCAAAGTGATCATTCAGAGACTGACTGGAAGAGGAAATGTCACCTAGAGGTGGTGACATGAAACTCCCAGGCATTACTGGAATTCAGGGAAAGTAGTTATTTCAACTGGCCTAACTAGTTAAAACCAAAAGTATCTTGTCTGTGAATCTGTTTGTTCAAGAACTCTTCCTAAATGGTAGTGCTAGGGCCATCAAATTTGGTATGCAGGTCAGGGTTTGGTTGTTCCAGGACAACCAGTAGCTCTGGGAAAAGGACAGGTTTCCATAACATGCAAAGGGAGGGGCTGCTCTTCCGAGGGACGTAATATGAGAGTGTCCACTGGGGGCAGCGAACCTGCAGGGGAGAGCTATCCTGCAGTGTGTTCATTGGGGGCAGTCATACCACCAAAGGAGTCACCATCAGGGTTAGGGTTCTGCCATCTTGCCTGCCAGCACACTGGGGGTATGTCTACACTAGAAAGTTAGTTCGAACTAACGGACGTTAGTTCGAACTAACTTTCCTATGCGCTACACTAGCGCTCCGCTAGTTCGAATTTGAATCGAACTAGCGGAGCGCTTAGTTCGAACTAGGTAAACCTCATTTTACGAGGACTAACGCCTAGTTCGAACTAGCTAGTTCGAACTAAGGGCTGTGTAGCCCTTTAGTTCGAACTAGTGGGAGGCTAGCCCTCCCCAGGTTTCCCTGGTGGCCACTCTGGCCAACACCAGGGAAACTCTATGCCCCCCTCCCGGCCCCGGACCCCTTAAAGGGGCACGGGCTGGCTACGGTGCCCGTGCCAGGTGCAAGCCTGCCAGCACCCAGCTAGCAGACCCTGCACCTGGCACGGCACAGAGCCACCCACCCGATGCCCCCCAGCCCACCCCCTCTTGCCGGGACCAGGCTGGCGGCTCCCGGGAGCTTGCCCTGGACCGCAAGAGGCGGGCACCTTCCTGGGCTAGTGCGGACATCGTGGACCTCGTCCACGATCTCCGCACTAGGCACAGGAAAGTGGCCGTCTAGGGCAGGAGAGCTGCCAGCCTGGCCACCCAGGACCAGGTGTGAATGAAAATCAAGGGGGTCCACTGAGACCCCCGACACTGAGCCCTGAGCTTACAATGGCCGTCCTGGGTCAGACCAAAGGTCCATCTAGCCCAGTAGCCTGTCTGCCCACAGCGGCCAACCCTAGGGACCCTGGAGGGGATGGACCGAAGACAATGACCAAGCCATTTGTCTCGTGCCATCCCTCTCCAGCCTTCCACAAACTTTGGGCAGGGACACCACTCCTACCCTCTGGCTAATAGGACTCCATGGACCCAACCTCCATGACTTGATCTCACTTCCCTTTAAACTCTGTTCTAGTTCTAGCCTTCACAGCCTCCTGCAGCAAGGAGTTCCACAGGTTAACTATTTGCTTTGTCAAGAGGAACTTTCTCTTACTAGTTTCAAGCCTGCTACCCATTCCTTTCCTTTGGTGTCCTCTAGTCCTTCTTTATGGGAACTCAGGAAGAACTTTTCTGAATGCACCCTCTCCACCCAACCCCTGCTTTTACAGACCTCTATCCTGTCCCCCCTCCGTCTCCTCTTTTCTAAGCTGAACAGTCCCAGTCTCTGTAGCCTCTCTTCATCTGGGACCTGTTCCCAACCCCTGATCATGTTAGTTGCCCTCCCCTCTCCCAGCCTTTCTCTTCCCCTCTCCCACCTCCTTTTCCCAGTCTCCCCCAGTTTTTTTCAATAAAGACAGAGTCAATGTTGGAAGAAACGTTATCTTTATTTTGTACATCAAGAAGAAGGGGGGCTAGGGAAGGGCAAGTGGAAGGAGGTGAGGGAGGAATGGGGTACGAGCCCCCGATGGGGAGGACTGGGCTGGCTCTGCGGGCTTCTGGGGGTGGAAGCTCTCCTGCAGCCCCCCAATTACTCCCTCTACCCAGATGGCAGCCTGCGGCAAGTGCAGCCGGGCTGATGGCCGAGTGGTGTGATGTGCCCAGTGTGGGCACTCAGGGCACTCCAAGCCAGAACTTCTTTGCAAGCGGGGCACCCCTTAGAACTGTGTGTCCGGGGTGGGGGTCGGGACCCTTTAAGCGCAGCCCTCGGCTAGCCTGAGACAGCATCTCCATGCTCTAAGTCCTCCTTTTATGCCCTGCCGGCACTGCTTCCGGCCATCATTAAGCCCTGTTCAGAGTCCACTCAATGTGGACTTACTAGTTCGAACTAGCAAAACGCTAGTTCGAACTAGTTTTTAGTTCTAGATGCGTTAGTTCGAACTAGCTTAGTTCGAATTAACTAATTCGAACTAAGTTAGTTCGAACTAGCGCTGTAGTGTAGACGTACCCTAAGTAAGTAGCCCCTTGCCCCAAATCCTTTCCTCCCCTCCTGGCCTTTTGCCAGGGAGAGAAAAGGCCCATGCCAGAAGGGACCCCCAGCCCTGAGCCTCTCCTCACTCCCAACCCTCACTCTCACACTTCTCCTATCCCCAGCCTCCTGCGCACCCCCTTCCCACCACATCCCCAAGGCCCTGCCCTGAATCCTGCACCCCCTGCCCTGAAGAACCTGTGCAATGCTGGGTAAGTCTGCTCATAAACAAATGCCAAGCTGAGCAAGGCTAGGCTAATAGCAGAATACATGTCTGCTATGCCATACTGTGAATCTATGGGCCAGGTGAATACCTTATTTGTGCAAGAGTGACAACTCACCACTAAGTCTGGGGATCAGAATCTGGCACAAGATGACCTCCTCCCCAATTTTATTGTCCATTATCCTAGATGCCTTCTTCTTTCTTTGAAAATGTCTAAATTTGCATTTGCTCAACAAAACTTTTGTCATTCATGGGTGCTTCACTAACACTCCCATGAATAACAAGGTTTTGCTGTGGCAAGTGCATGTGTGAATGCTGCTTTGTTTGGCAGAAGTGCTCTCCTGCCAACAAAGTGAAACCTGCTCATTGGGAATGGAGGTGTTTTGTTGTCAAAAGTACGGACAAAAAGAATTCACATACACTGACTCTTAACGACAGAGCAGTTGTGTAATAGGGTATGTCTACACTACCCTCCTAGTTCGAACTAGGAGGGTAATGTAGGCATACCGCACTTGCAAATGAAGCCCGGGATTTGAATTTCCCGGGCTTCATTTGCATAAGCGGGGAGCCGCCACTTTTAAAACCCCGCTGGTTCGAACCCCGTGCAGCGCGGCTAAACGGGGCACGAACTAGGTAGTTAGAACTAGGCTTCCTAGTTCGAACTACCGTTACTCCTCATTTCACGAGGAGTAACAGTAGTTTGAACTAGGAAGCCTAGTTCGAACTACCTAGTTCGTGCCCCGTGTAGCCGCGCTGCACGGGGGTCGAACCAGCGGGGTTTTAAAAATGGCGGCTCCCGGCTTATGCAAATGAAGCCCGGGAAATTCAAATCCCGGGCTTCATTTGCAAGTGCGGTATGCCTACATTACCCCGCTAGTTCAAACTAACGGGGTAGTGTAGACATACCCATATAGACATACCCTTATTGCTCTAAAAGCCAACTAAGAGCTAATTCCCCTCAAGCAGTGGTTCTCAACCTTTTATCATTTGCAGATCCCTAAACATTTTCAAGTGGAGGTGTAGACAGCTTTGGAAATCTAAGATGTGGTTTGCGGACCCCTGGGGTCTGCAGACCAAAGGTTGAAAACTACTTCTATGCTAATGACAATCTTTCACAGATTCCATTCGATATTGTCTGTGGACCTGCATGGGTCCACAAACTACTATCTGAAAACCAGTTCCCTTGAGTTTCCAGCTTTCCTTTGAAGTGGTGTAGTAATTCAAGATTCTTAGTCCCCTCCATTCTCTTTCCTGTATATATTCATACAGTCATTTTAAAACTAAAGGCTTGGACTTGTAGTCTTTACTGAGACCATGTCTCCACTTCCCACACCGAGGATTGATCTTCTGACATTCAATTTAGTGGGTCTACTTAAGACCTGCTAAATTGAACACTGAGGACAGCTCTGCTCAGCACTAGTACTCATCATAGTTGCAAGTAGTAAGGGAAGCCAATAGGAGTGCTTACTCCTGTTGGCCTCCCACTGTAAAGATGGTGCTAAGCCCGGCTTAAGGTAAGCCAACTTCAGCTACGTATTTTACATAGCTGGAGTTGCGTACTTTAGCCCAACCTTCTGGGTCTAGTGTAGACCTGGTCATAGGCAATGCTCCAATGGAATTGAATGAGTTGAGTTGGAACTAAATCCAACTGAGTTTTGATGAAGTGATGATTAACACCGTGCATGATATAAAGTATTGAAAGACTGGCTCATCATACCCACAACCTTATCAGAGACAGGCCATTCCTCAGTGAAATCTGCAGAAACTATTTAAAAAAAAATTATGATTATTATTATGCAATTTCTTGTACAGTTTGTGTCAGGTAGAAAGCACAAATTGCATAATTTCCTTGTGACTCTGGCATCTGAGATTGTTATGATTATTCAAGTAGCAAGAGTTGTGGTTGCAAAAGCTTGAAGTGTGCTTTCTCACATTCATTTTTTGTTTCAGAGTAAATTTAAAAAGCTACTTCCATTTCAAAATAAAAGTATAGTTCAATGAGATACTTTAACTTTCACTTAAAAAAAGAAAGTGGAACACCTATTTTCTCCTGCAAGCTTGTAGGCTAGATTCTTAGCTGGGAATCTGGCCCTCAGAGGTGCTCAGTTAGTTGTTTACACCTCTCAACAGGAAAAGTTCTATTTTTGGTCATATGTGGATCAGCAAGAGGTTCTTGGACCCACTTACAGCTCTGACTTTTGTTAGTCACAGCCTGCTGACACTGCTACAGTCCCAGGTATCCTATGAAGCGAGCTAAGGCAATTGGGAGAGATGGTTCACCAAATTTGAAGAGTTCAGACAGTTTGCGGGGAACTATTAACTTGCACATTTTATATCAAATAATATATATTCCCAGCAGGACAGTCAACTAAGATTTGTGAAGCCTCTTTATGTGCTTTGCCAGGAACGTTAATACTTATGCATCCCCTTTTCTGGAGGATATCTCTATGGTGTAAGTCTGAGACAGAGAGAGAGAGAGGTGTGTTATAGACAAGATTTTCAAGAACTCATTCAGATTTTCAAGGGCTGAGCACTCACAACCTAGGCTAAGTTTCGCAAATAGCTCATGCTCTGTTTTCTACAATGCATGAAAGATGATTTGGCTTCAGGCTCACCCCTCATGTTCCACAGCACAAGTTTGCCCTGAGGAAGAAACAAATGGCTATTTCTCAATGACGAGATGATTGACAAATGGCTATTTCTCATACGCAGAGTTGGACAAAACTTGGCAACTTTAGTAGTATTGTATGTACAGTATTCAGTTATTCTGGTGGTTGCTAGAGTCCCAGACCAATTGTAGCCTGTATCTGTCAGTGGACTCCATTTATTACGTACACCTCTCATTGCAGGCACTTCAATTTATTTGTTTATTAATTAATCTATACAGATCAATACTTCTGCCAGAATTTCTGAAAGGCTACTTTTTAAATTACATTTTCTCCTTCATTCCTGAAGCTCTCTCAATTCTTTTTACATAGCAGAAAAGGACATTTCAAAGTTTGCCCAATTTACAGCTGTAAATTACACTGAGTAAAAGTAAAACACAGATCAGTTGGGTGCATTGTTGCCCATGAGCAAACATTGCTTGTACACCTCTTTTAACTCTGTTTGTGAATATATCCCTTTTACTGAGGAGCTTCAATTTATTTAATTTATTAACTAATCTGTCAGTAGGAGATAAAGATGAGACTCCTGTGGGGAATAATGTATCTTACCCAAGGTCACTTGCGGGGCGGGGGAAAGGAAGGGAAACAGAGCTGGGAATAGAAATTAGAGCTGCTATTTCCCCATCCTCTGTTGTAACTGTCAACTATGCTGATGTTCTGAGATTAGATGAGGTGTGGTCCTAAGTGTTTTTGATGTTTGCAAGAGCTGCTGAACAAATTCCATTAAATAAATGCATGTCTTGTATTCTTGCCAAGGGTTGAAGTTTGGGAGGGGAAATCCCTGGCAGGTTTGAATTCCCAGCAGAGGAGGGAGATGGAGAAATTAAAAAAAAAAAGCGTAGGTGAGGATTCCTGGCAGGAAAAGGCAACAACATGCTGGTGAGAATTCCTATCAAAGGGAGAGGCCAATGCAATGTAACATCAAGGAAATAGAGAAGCGTGTGAAGAAATCCAAGCCTATATTTATTTTTAAGGGCTGGCTCCCCATGTTCACATTCCTACCTACAGTTGTATTGGCATGTCATCCTTTGCATGTTTATTGCTTAAATAGACAGTAACCTCCATTCTCCATCGCTTCTGCCATCTTTGCAGCCAGAAGTCAATTTTCAATCTCTTTGGCCTTTACCACATGAAAAGTTGCCAATGACATATTTAGTTTTTCACAGGAGATAAAAGAAAAAATACCAAACCTCTGCAATAAAGAAACATATTCGCCCCTACTAATAGCTCTACTCAATGGTTTAGGAACTTAGTTAGATAAATGACTTTCTCTGTGGAGAACACTCACAGTGGCTCTGTCTTTGTTAGCTCTTGGAGGCTTTGTCTACAGAGTTCAGCACTATAGCACTTCAGTACGGACACACTTAACAGCAATGGGAAGGTCTTCTCATCCACGTCTCCAAGAGGCACTAACAGAATTCTTCTGTTGACCTAGCACTGTCAAGGCTAAGCAGTAGGTTGGCATAGCTCCATCCGTCGGGGCTGTGGATTTTTCTCACTCCTGAGGTGTAGCTAAGCTGTTGTATTAGACCAACCCTTAGCCAGACTTCTTTTGAAACCAGCCAGTTCGCTTCTCTCACCACAAGTTATGTTGTTAACTTTGAGGATACCTCACTTTCTCATTGGTTAGTGTTCAAGGTGAATTTCACTATAGCACAGCAATGGGCACCCAAGACCGGTGTAATGAGAGCCCTGAACACACAAAGACCACTAGATGCAGGATGGTGTTAATGAGACAGTGCATGGATCTAGTTGGAGGGCTGCGATCGAAAGCTTTTTATTTGTATTACTGTAGTGCCTCAGAGCCCTAGCCATGGACTAGAACCCTATTGTGCTCAATACAATATGGAAAACTGTTCTTAAGACCATAAGCAAACCTTGCTACAAGTTTCAAGTTGTTAGAAAAATACAGGTTGGACCTACCTGGTCTGGCACCCTTGAGACGTGAGCAGTCTCGAACCAGGGAGTTTGCCAGGCCAGGGGAAGTCAATGCTGCCCTGCTGACCACTGGTCCTGGTCCTGGTCCTGGTCTCCTCTCTAGGCTCTGGAGCTCCCAAGTCTGGGGCTCCATGCTCTGCCACTGGCTGTCTGCCCCTAGTCCCACTGCTGCTGGCCCAGCTGGGGCTCCCCACCCTGCTTCTACCAGGGGTTTCGGGCCACGGCTCTCCAGCTGCTGCCAGTCCACTGCCACCGGGAGTTCCCTGTCATTCAGCCATCAGCTTCTGCTGTTGCTAGGGGTTCCCCAGGGTTCCTGTCTGGGGCCGTTTGGCCATTGTCAGCCCTGCCTTTGCCAGGAGTTCCCCCATCAGGCTTGAGCTGCCCAGCCAATGCTGGACCCACTGCCACCGAGGCTCACTGGGTCAGGGCTCCCCAGCCTCCTCTGGCCCAGTGGGAGCTCCCCAGCCCCCTCAGGACTCCTGATCACAGCCTCCGAGGCTCTTTGTTTCAGTAACATCCATAGTCCTGCTGGATCAGAGAGTCCCAAATGTGAGAGGTTCAAGCTATACTTCACACATTCCAATTGTTCTCTACTCTGCATACGTACAGTGGTGGAAGCAATGTCCTCCGTGGCGGCTGATAAATAAGGAATGAGTTGTGCCATTTGTTGTACTTTTGGGCAGCGTATGCTATTGCAGAGACTCCTCTGTCAAGAGGACTGTGGGTTATGAGCACTGTTCTCAGATGTGGCAATTGCTGTCTCTCCTGTCCTTCCCAGCCCATGTGGAAAATGATGTGCCTTATTGTATCAGAATTTTTTTTTTCAAATTAGCACTGAAATTTTCCTGGGTGTAATACAAATTGTCTTAGAATGATCACAAAGGGGAATGGAGACAGGGAAGTAAGATTGAGGTGGTGAGGTACTTCTCTTTGCAGCAGACTAATGTCTGGATGAATTTAAATGTAAGGCATAAATCTCTCTACCTCTGAATGTGTCTGGTGGGCAGTGAAATCTGCTTTATTCCATTTCCTGAGTTTGCTTTGGCATAGCTTTTCTGTATTGTCTTCCTAAAACTGTTTTTTCTTCTGATGCAGACTAGATGGTCGTGATGGTCCCTTCTAGCCTAAAAACAAACAAACCCAACCAAAACCGTATTAATCTCCACACAGGAATTCACAAAGAAATGTTCTGGTCTTGTTAACTTTTTTGCATGTCATTTGCATAAGAGATGGACTGTGTGTGTGTGTGTGTGTGTGTGTGTGTGTGTGTGTGTATTCTGATTCTGATCTTGCTTCTGTTAGTGTACAGCTGTTGAGTTACCCCTGATGTAGGCTTGTCTGAGATAAGACTCAGATACAGCAGTGCAATGCCAGTTTACACCAGTTGAGAATTTAGGTGCAGTATCCTCAAAGCTCTAAAGGTCAAATTCTCTTCATTGTTAATATTTTAAAGATATTAAGCCTGATTCTCTGCTGTCTCATGCTTTGCATAGTCATTAACACTCTGCAGAGAAGGTGTAAAATGCTAGTAAATCAAAATGGTCACACTTTACAAAGAACTAAATGATGTTGCAACATGTTAAGGGATGCAGAACTGAGCTCATTAACTTTTCTAAAGAGTATCAGTACTGATACAAGTGAGCATTAAAATATGGGGAGTTTGTTGGACGTCCATAAAATCAAACCACAAAAAATTATATTAAGTCATGTCTCTTACGGCTTTGATTCCAAACCCCCTATAAGTCGAATGGTAAGTTACTCTGGTGAAGAGCCCTATTAATTTCAGAGGGAATTCTTGTGAATGGTGGCAGAATCTTGTCCTGTATAATCAAACTCTTCCTGCCTTTTTTTTTAACTGACTTTTCTCTGGATTCTCTCCTTTTACTCCATCCCCTGGTCCTAATTCCAGTGAAAAGTAGAGTCCAAATGGGCAGGAATGGGTCTGGCTCAGATATGAATTATTCACACAGCCTAAAGAAAAGTTTTGTGATTAATGAGACAGGTCAGGACCCCAGGAAGTCACTTGAAATGAGTACTGGGAGGACACATCTTAAGGGTTTATTCCAGCACCCAGAGGTTCCCCTCTCCTTTGGAGTTCAAACCCAAATTTAAATGAAATTTATCTCCTTCCTTGTTGTAAAGGAAGGTTCCCAGCCTCTCTCCACTGTTAGAAATGACATAAACTAACCTGTATTATAAATCAAAAATATGTTTATTAACTATGAAAAGGTGTATTTTAAGAGGTCAAAGAGGTAGCAAACAGAGCAAAGCAGGTTACCAAGAAAATAATACAAAGCACACAATCTAAGTTAGATACACTAAAGAAACTAAATTACCTGTAAGAGCTCACCCTAACTGTGATCCTAATGATTTTCACAGGCTGGACACCTGTCAGCCTGGACCCAGTCCCTTCCCTTAGTTCAGTCCGAATTGTTTCCAGCAGTCATCTCGAGTGGGGTAACTGGAGAGAACTACTTCACTCCCCACTCTTAAATAGGATTTGCGTAAGGCAGGAGGCCTTTGTTTCATGGTTGGATCCCCTCTCAGCATTTCATGGAAAAGTACATAATTCAAGACAGGTCCTAGTATTAGGTGACATGGTCACATGTCTCTGTAGTGCCCCTGTAGTATTATTCATAGACTGACCTATGGAAGTGCCAGCTAGGGTTGCCAAATGTTTTCAACAAAAATACCGGACACACTTTTCATTAGGTCACAATCTACATTACATCTTATTTAGAAAATACTGGACATTTATATTTTCTCAAGTTGTTTCCCGAACACACAGCTCAAATACTGGACTGCCCCGTTCACAACCGGACACCTGGCAACCCTAAGTACCACCAATGGGAGTGATCCAAAGTAGCAAATTTACAATACAGATACACAGGTTAATATTCCTAACTGCACCTACAAAAATGATACATGTATACAGATGAATTAATTATATTCAGTAATTCATAACCTTTCCGTGAGCCGTCTTGCATAAAGCTTATCTCAGTTCTTACCAAGGTGCCCTCTAAGGTGCATGCCTGCACGGCCACGCACAAGAAATGTCAGGCCCAATCACCTCTCCTGCAGAGCCGTGCAGCAGCCACATGGCAGGCGGTGGCTGCTCTGGTGGCTCTGACCGGAGCTGTGTGGCAGGCTGCACCGGGAGCTCTGGGGACCCTGGCCGGGGCCAAAACAACTGCATGGCGGTCAGTGACAGCAGCTCTGGTGGCCTTGGCCGTGGCTGGAGCTGCCACGTGGCAGGCGGTGGCAGCAGCGCTGGCAGCTCTGGCTGGGGCCGGAGCTGGTGGGCGGGTGGTAGCAGCTCTGGCAGCCGGGGCCAGAGCTGCCACATGGAGGATGGTGGCAGCAGCTCCAACTAGGACTGGAGCTGCCACATGACCCCCAAACCTATCCTCCGGTTCTCAGCTGCAGCCAGCAGACCTGGCCCCCTTAGTCCAGGAGCTGCCAGCCAGCTGGCTGGGAGTGCTGGGCAGCACAGCCCCAGCTCCCTCCTCGCCTTACTGGATGAGGGAGCCAGGCAGCCCAGCCCCAGCCCTTCCTCCCATAAAGAGCTACAGGTTGGCCGGGGTCAGGCAGCCCAGCTCTGCTTCCCCCACAGCGAGCAACTTCCTGGGGGGGTGGGGTAGCCCAGTCCTGGGCCCACCTCCTGCAAGGAACCACTGGGGGAATGGGCAGCCCAGCTCCAGCCTCCCCCATAGCGAGGAGCTGCCACCTCCCCTACCTGTCGGCCCTGAATCCTGCCCCCCCACCTGAGCCCCTCCATACCTCCCACCCCCTGCTTTGAACGATTCCTGAATCGCATGGTCATGCACCTTGTTAATTATTCCTTGGCTTAGTATTGTTTCTTGTATAACAATTTAATTTGTATATAGAGAGAGTGTATTAACATTTTGTTTGTAACTGGTGGGTGCCACAGTGGCACACATCAGAACAAGTGCACATGGTGTCCATGTTGGTGCACAAGACACAACTCACTCCACTCAGCGATGGGAAATCTTAGAGGGAACACTGGTAATGACCTATTCATATCATAAACATATTTTCACCAAGCATATGGAATGCCCCGTCACAGGTGTAAAATGTTGTGCATATTGAATTTTATGTTATGTATGAGTCCTTAATTAAACATGGCTTTTCATACAGTGGAACCCCAATGGCAGTCTGAAGTTTAGCTTCTTGAATCTTCCCCCTCATCTCCCACGGTTCAATGTAGGTCACACTATAGATCTTGGTTTGACTGTAATGTTTGGACTTTAAATTTAATAGCGTCAATGAGACTGTGGTACTTTATGGCTCTATAACTTTCTGGCTTATGGGTGTGAAAAAACACCTCCCTGCCCAACAGCAGCAACTTACTGTGCTGTAAATTACTACTGTGAACCAGAAAACAGAGCTAGGAGCCTTGCTCCCAGATGCTAGCTGTTTCTTTCATGGAGATGATTTTGCTCATGCCATGGCCTCACTTTCAGTTTAAAGTGGTACTGCTGCTGCACTTTAAACTTTTCAGTATAGACAAAGCTGGTATCTTAAGGCAACGGTACATCTGAAGTAGTGATGTGAACAGGTAACTAATTACCCGGTAAACATCAGTTACCCAGGTAACCAATTACCCGGTAAATGGGTGATGCATACTGCGTAATGGTTAACTGTTACCGAGGAACAGCACTCTGCCTGCCCCTGTTCAATCGGTTAACCAATTACACTTAACTAAACTTTACATTAAAACTTAACCTTAACTAATTAAATGGGATTTTACATCCCTAATCTGTAGTCAGTCCCCCCTAGGACCGTGTGGTTACGTCTACACTATAGGGTTTTTGCACAAAATTGGCCGTTTTTCACAAAAACCCGCGCAGCATCCACACATCAAGCATGTTTTTGTGCATGAAAATTTACAGTAGAACGGCAGAACAGAGGGCTTTTTGCAGTGTAGCTATATCTTTTTCTACAAAGAAGAACTCCTTTTTGCACAAGAGTTCTTGAACAAAAAAGTGTGTGTGGACGCTCAACAGGGGTTTCTTGCACAAAAAGAGCCTATCTGGAAAAGCACAGGTGCTCTGATGGCCATTCTGTTAATGGCCATCAGAACTTTCTTGTGCAAGAGCGTCTGTGCAGTGTGGACACTCTCTTGCGCAAAAGTGCATTGCTTTTGCAATGTGCTTTTGAAGTGTGGATGCGCTTTTGCACAAGAAGTTTTTGCGGAAGATCTCTTCTGCAAAAAGCTTCTTGAACAAAAAGCCTGCAGTGTAGATGTAGCCTGTATGTTAGGCAACTCTTTTCCCCTCTGGAGAGGGTGACTCTCTGAGCATGCCCTCTTTCAAACAGACAAAGAAAGGGACAGATGGGACAACTTGTAATTCCAACTGTTCTCAGACCGTTTTGAAGTTTTCTGACTCTGGGCAAGGGAGGACTGAGCCAAATCTATGTAAACCCAGCACTGCCTATTCAGCAGCTTTGTCTATGAGCAGTTTTTTGGAGGCAATCCAGTAGGCTCTTTGAAACCCACCCACCACTATGATCTCTTTGGAATTTGTCCAGAAAGAATATTGGAATACAAAGTCTCTTGCTTGTTTAGGGTGTGACTGATGTTAGAAGATGATCCTGCAATAAAGGGATCAGAAGGATTCCGGGTGTTCTTGAGACTCAGCCCTTAAGGTGTGTCTTGCTTCAACTGAGCTGTGCTTTAATTATTTTTAAGGCTAATCTTTTCTTGCACACCACTCTGTCCTTTTTTGTATTATTTGCACAATTTAAGCAGTGAACTGGATAATGCAATATTTGGGAAATCATCAGTACGACATTTATCCTTGCAGAGGAATTAATAGAGGCGTATACATGGAAATCAATATGTTTCCTTCTTGGTTGCTATACGTATAATACACTTAATGCTTTGTGGAAACAAAGATAAATTTATAATATCTGATTGGCTGGAAAGAGTTGTGGCCTATTCCTTAAAGCAAAGGCCTGGGAGGGTCTGGTGAGAGCTGATGCATTTTTCATTGGGTTGGGTTTTTTCAATGGATCTGACTTGAGGATATGTGACCTCATTCTCTGGTTGTGTCTTCACATGTGCTTGGGTGGCCACTCAGGAGAGATTCCGATGCCACCCAGCTGATTAACAGAGTGCTCATAGCTATGTTTTTGTTTCTACTGGTGGTGCACTTGCATACCCTTGCATTGGTGCACATTAAAATGTATTCTGCACATGGATTGGAAAAAATGTATTCCGCACATAGATTGGAAAGATTAGAGGGAATATTGGTCTTCACAGCAAAAAAGATCTTGTGTGTGTATAAGAAACAGAATAATGGACACAATGAGCTCACCTGTTATTAAATCCTTGTGGAAACAAGACGCCTACTGATGGTGTTTCTGCTCAGGTAGGCAGGCAACCTCAGCAGTATACTCTCTGACAAGGGCTGACCTCTCCTGTTTATCTTCTGGCAAATGTCACAGTAGCAGAGCTAAGTGTGTTTTCCAGAGTAAAAACACCTTTTTTTCAATGAAGACAATGTTTTATGTGACCTTGGGCCCCACATCTCTGTCTTCACTGACCCACCAGGGCTGATACTTTCCTATCTTTGAAAAATGGTTTTAAATGTGTGAATGGAAGATGCTTTAAAAGTGCAAACTAGTAACAATAGACACACATGGGTGAGGTAATATCTTAATTGGACCAACTTCAGTTGTAAGAGACGAGCTTTTGTGTCTGAGCTCAGTGCAGATCTGGATACATTGTTAAGCATTCTGCAGGAGACCACTTCAAATGAAGTGGGCAATTAAGAGGTAGCAGACGGTAGAATGTGTTACAAATTGCTGTAATGAGCCATAAGACCAACCTTTCTGTTTAGTCTATGGTTTATAGCAGGGGTCTCAAACTCACAGTCCGCAGGCCATCCCCAGCCAGGGCAGTTGCACAGTCCAGCCTAGGAGTCATGGCGGGCTGGGAGGGTTGTCTGTTCCCACCTCCCAAGCCCTAGCTCTTCCTGCCATTGCCCCATCTTCCTCCCATGGCGCCCCATCCTGTTGCAGAGAGTCAGGGTGGGAAGGAGTGGAGGGAGGGTGACCGCTGCTACCAGGCCCCCCTGGGAACCCTCGAGGCAGGTCTCTTGGGAGATAGGCTGCCAGGGGAGGGAGGAAGATGGGGGAGTGGCGAGAAGGGGTAGGGCTTGGGAGTCAGGGACAGACATCCCCCTCCCCCCAAACCACCAAGACTCCCAGGCCAGATTGCACTACAGGTCTGGCTGGGGATGCCCCATGGGCTATGAGTTTGAGACCCCTCATTTAGAGTGTCCAGCAGACTTACAGCTTTAAGGTCCCAAAGTTTGTCCTTTGAAGGTTTTGTGCACGTTTCATTTGAGAGAAAAATCTTGCTTGGCCTCTTTGGGTTGCTTTAAAACAACCCACATCCTTTCCTCCCTGCAAATACTTTAATTTTGAACTTCTGGCACCTTATAGTCAGTCTATCATCTTTCATGCTCCATTGGAAGTGTGATCACATGAGAAGAGGATGAACTGTAAGGAGTAGAATTCCTCTATAGAATATCTTCTGGTTCATTGGTTCCCCATCCCTCTACAAAACTGTATTGAACACACATTTGGCCAATACTACCAACACTGTTGGCTCACAGACAGTGCTCTGTCTTCCCATGGAAGACAATGGCCACTAATTTTAAAGTAATGTTTTTGTCTAGAGGAAAATACATGTCTCGTAGATGCAGTGGGTGTAGTTATCACACGTAATGATTTATTCTTCCTATCCCAGTTGGATGGGCTCAGCAAAAGGTCAAACATGATGGCACTCATCTGTGAAATACGAAAACCATTTCCAAGGCTGCACCTGTATATTTATTATTTGTGCTCTTTACTGAGTACTATGTTTATAAATTCTCATAACTGTTGTACTTTGTAAAGGCTGCAGTTCCTGACAAATTATTTTTCTTAGCCACCAAGTGGAAAGAATGCAGTGATGTGCCAAACTCAAATGGGAATAGATATAGCAGACATAAATAACTCAAATCCATTTATTTTACATTGATTATACTGATACAGATATAGTTTTCTAAAATAAAATTTAGTCCCAAAAGATTTAGGAAATCAAACAACAATAACAACAATTCATTTATAAGCCTTTCCAAATGTTTTCCCCATTCCCTTTCACACCATTTACCCATAAAATTAATCTTGCCATTTGTGACTGTGGGCCAGATCCTGCTCTGTGCTGTGCAGATGCTGTAGTTGAGCAAAGAGAGCAGAGAAAACTACGTCCACTCCAGTAGGGAAGGGATCCAAGCTAGAGCTCGTGAGAGTATTATAGGTATGGGGAATGGCCAATGCCAATGGGCCTACCACAGGAGACTGGCTATTGCATGGTGAGGGCACTGCCTGGTGGTGAGGGGGTCTGGTGACTGCAACACGTATTAGCAGAGAAGTGTGCTGTTCCTTTTTAAACGACAAGCAATGCATGGCTTCCCACCTAAGCCACCGTGCCTTTACAACTGGCACCACCATGTTCCGGCAAGATAGGATGTGATCTACATTTATATTTATTTTTTGTTTTTCCAGCCTATTTCTTAGAATTGATCTAAGTTGAATTCTTTGTTTTACGATATTCAATTGTCAAACCTAGGACCCATTTCACTTCAGAGTTACAAATATTATTGAGACCCTTAGAGTAGCAAGTCCCTAATCTATAACTAGAGTCCAGTGCAGACACAAAATTTTGTATCTACATCTGTATCCATAAAAATGAGTCACAGATATCCGCATCCATATACACGGATGCGGCTACCAATGGATATAAAGTGGATATCCACAGATTTGCAGGGCTCTATGTATAACATACCATGGTGCTACACACGCAATTTGCTGGAGAGTTGAATTAAACCTATGATATCATATACTGCCATTGGATTTTCTAATGGGCAGGGATAATTTGTGAGCAAGGACCAAAGTTTTTCTACAGTACCAAAATCGTAGGATCACGATCTCTTGATGGTGGATCTGGGTGGTACTGTAATAAAATATTAAATTACATCCCCAAATCCTTCACCTTTAATGTTCTTCTAATATACAGGCAGTCCCCGGGTTACGCGGATCCGACTTATGTCGGATCCGTACTTACAAACGGGGCTTTTCTCGTCCCAGAGGACGCGGGCGGCGGGACCACCCAAATGCGCCACGGTCCCGCCGCCCGCGTCCTCCGGGGCGAGAAAAGCTGCTCCGCGTCTCCGTGGTCTGCTGGGGGGGGGCCAGCAGACCAGGGAGACGTGGAGCAAAGCCACGGAGGATACGGGCGGCGGGACCGCGGCACATCTCGGCGGTCCCGCCGCCCACGTCTCCCTGGTCTGCTGGGGGGGGGGGGGCGCAGCTAGTGCACCCCCCCCCAGCAGACCAGGCTTTTCTTGCCGACATCTGTGGTAAAGCAGCTGGGGCGCTGCCGGGTTGG
This sequence comes from Pelodiscus sinensis, assembly GCF_049634645.1. NCBI lineage: Eukaryota > Metazoa > Chordata > Testudines > Trionychidae > Pelodiscus > Pelodiscus sinensis. The sequence goes on along the minus strand of NC_134720.1, from coordinate 39,611,100 downwards.
TCCCGCAGTGCTGCTCCTCGGCGCTACTGGACCAACCCGGCAGCACCCCAGCTGCTCTGCCCCAGGCGTCCTGATTCAGCCGCTGCTGGTCAGTTTCAGCAGCGGCTGACTTGGGGACGCCTGGGGCAGAGCAGCTGGGGTGCTGCCGAGTTGGTCCTGTAGCGCCGAGGAGCGGTGCTACTGGACCAACTCGGCAGCACCCCAGCTGCTCTGCCCCAGGCGTCCCCAAGTTAGCCGCTCCTGAAACTGACCAGCGGCTGACTACAGGAAGCCCGAGGCAGAGTTGCTCTGTCCCGGGCTTCCTGGAATCAGCCGCTGATCAGTTTCAACAGCGGCTGAATCTGGACGCCTGGGACAGAGCAGCTGGGGCGCTGCCGGGTAGGTCCCCGCAGCGCCGCACCTTGGCGCTGCGGGGACCTACCTGGCAGCGCCCCAGCTGCTCTGTCCCAGGCGTCCAGATTCAGCCGCTGTTGAAACTGATCAGCGGCTGATTCCAGGAAGCCCGGGGCAGAGCAACTCTGCCTTGGGCTTCCTGTAGTCAGCGCTAGTCAATTTCAGCAGCGGCTGACTTAGGGACCCCTGGGGCAGAGCAGCTGAAGTGTTGCTGGGTTGCTCCAGTAGCGCCGCTCCAGCAGACCAGGGAGTTGGGCAGCAAACCCCGTTCGTAACTGCAGATCCGACTTACGTTGGATCCGCGTAACTCGGGGACTGCCTGTATGTGTGCACTTTGATACAGTTTTTAGTTACACGATCATACACTGTCTTTCTGACAGGTCCTGCCTCTTTCAGGTTAGCTTCTTTCACCATCCAAACGCTGTATTGGCTACACAACCCCAGACTTCTTCCTGGGTGTTTCTCTGGTACTCTTGCCATATTATCTATGTATTTTGCCATATTAAGTAAATATTCCACCTTCACAATGCATCTGTGGAACTAGGTGGTCTCCTGTTCCCATTTCACAAATGGGGAGCTGAGACAGAGAGAGAATAAGGCCAAAACTATCAAGTGTCCACTAACTTTGGGGGTCCAGTTTTTGAGATGCCTCATTTTTGCAAGCAGGGACTGTAGCAGAGCCAGGCTTGGGCAACTTAATGAGTGCAATTGGTTACTTGATTGGCTACACCACCTGACTGGTTGGAAGAGTTCGTGGGCTGGTTTTTAAGGCGTGCAGCAGTTCAGTGGCTGCTCAAAGCATCTGGTTGCAGCTGTGATAGCTTCTGCCTTGTTCCCAGTTTCCTCCTGCCTTGCTTGAGCCCACTCTAGGGAACCTAGTTCTGACTGTTGGCTCTGATTCCTAACCTCTGTCTCATAGCTCTGGCATTTGGCCTCTGACTCAGATTCCTGGCTACTGACTCCTGTTCTAACTACTAGGCATGATGGCTGTTCTGATCAGTGGGCCTACCTCCTTCTCCAGCACTAGGGATGCCTGGTCACATGACACCCAGGGCCTGACTTGCATGTGACCTCCCACTCACTCCTCAGGAGTACTCAGTATTGCGTAGCACTTTGGCTGTCTGGCTACTCACCTCTTTTTCCTCACTGCTCTTATTCTTCTTCCTCTTTCTTACCACTGCATTCAAATTGGCTTTTGCTTCCTTTTCTTTTGTGCTGCCTGGACACCAGCAAGGGTACGAATGAGAGAATCTTTTCTCTCTGTCCTGTGTCTGGTTCCACAAGAGCATCCATTGCTATGGGGAAGGGATGAGAGTTGCTCCTCCAGATTTTTCATGGGTCTACCCGATCCACTTTTATTCCTGCCCTAGACTTTGTAGGGTATAATATCACTGCAAATAATTAGCTGTATGGTGACACTTTACCTTCTGCAGAATTTCTCAGCTGATGCAGTGTCTAGGAGGAGCAATTGCTCAGCACTTGCAGCCATAGGAAGATGCATGCTTAGTAGCTCAGTGGGGATGGTAATTCTGGTTGATATGTAGGTACTGTGTGGTGATGGAGCATGCTCACTGCAGCACTTTCTTTGGAGAATTTAGCTACCAAGCTATTACTAGTCTCTGAGAACATGCAAAATGCAAATTTTTGGGAGGCTCATAACTTGGCCAAACAGAGATGGATTTTGATGGGCGTAACAAAAGGCACACCCCAGACACCCAGGCTATCCTTCTGACACATTTCAAGTCACTGCTGCAGAACCTGGAAGTACATGAGCTTCTAAATGAATGAAAGATTTTTTTATAACATTGGCAAACCAATATTCTGAACCATTTTAGCTAGAACTTGACCAATAAGATAAAATAAAATTAAAATAAAATAAAAACCAGCCTCAGGCAGAAATTTAGTATGGAAAATGTTACAGCCCAAATTCGACACCCTCCGCACCGGACTTAATAAAGACCCCAACTATCTTACACATTACAAAGATAGCTTCCCCAATTATCACCTCTAATACTATTAACTCACAGACATTTCCCCTTCCCCACCTCTAATATCATTAACTCACTGGCATTCACCTTCCTTCCCCCCCCCCCCACATCCCCCTTCTGTTCTGTAATGTGATTTGTCCTTTTCATGTGTGTTCATTTTTTTTAAATTGTATCCTTTGGTATATATGGTTGTGACTGTTTTCTTCCATTATTTGATCTGAGGAAGTGGGTCTGGCCCACGAAAGCTCATCATCTAATAAACCATCTTGTTAGTCTTTAAAGTGCTACATTGTCCTGCATTTTGCTACAGCCCAAATAGTAAACTTTGGTAAAGTGGTAAGAAAGTGAAAAATTAGACTTATAATGGAAAGTGTCAAGCAACCTTAACTACAAACAGCACTGCCAGCTCCACCTACAATAAAATAATGATCAGTAACAACATCAGCAGCCTTCTATGTGTATAGAAGGGTCAATGAATCTCAGGCTTTAGGGCACAATCTATCTGGAGGGACATCCTATCCCATGCCACTTCTATAGCCCTATGCACTTGGCTAGATGAATCATAAGAAGTTTCCCTTATTTGCAGGATATTGGATTTGATCACAAATTGCTTTATCCTTTGTTTCCCACGACACAAGCAAACAAAACCAGAAGTGGAGCCCTACTAACTTCTGTTCATGTGACTGGAATAAGACCCAACCTCCTGAATTAGATCATCTGTGTGGCACAACTTCAGCCACAAAGGACTCAGACGTTTGCTGTTGGGAAACACTGTGTGAATCAGCAGAAATTTATTGCAAATCAACATTCTGGGCCATTTCCGCAGCTAATGTAAATAGTATTGTCCTGCTGACTTCAATGCAGCTTCCCCATGTGATCAGCTGAGAACTGGGCTTTGGGTTTACGCTTAGTCATAGATAAGTGAGAGCCTGTTTAAGATAAAGACCATGGAATTTCCAATGTGAATCTGCCATTATATAAGATGGCCTGTGGGAAAGACTGCTGTTTCTCCCCCTTCACCTCCCTGTGTGAATTCCATTATGAGAGGAATCTCTGTGGGTGTGAGAGTACAAACTGGCACACTTGTATATAGTTATACTTGGCTTTATAGCTTTGCTCTTTATCAGGTTTTGTTCCTAATCACTATTTCTGAGGTAGTTTATTCAATATAGCTGGATAGTTTTCTGGCCAGCTGCATTTTATGCAGTTCTCCAACTAGTGGAACACTAAATAATTCAAAGTAATCTGCTGTCTGTAGTGTCCTTTTTTGGAGCTATTGCTGCTAGGGTTATGTGATCCCTTCCTGGTAACCAGCTGTTATGGTGCCTGGGATGGGGAGTTGATGAAAGATGACAGGCGGGGGGGGGGGGGGGGGGGCGGAATGGGGGAAGGTGGGGAGAGTTATTTGAAATGTGCTAATAGCAAAATATCAGAGCTGTGAATACAGCGACAAACCCATCTGAATCCAGTGTAAAAGCGAACAAATTATAAAACAAAACATTCAGCAGTGTTCCTCTTCTAACACCTCTGCAAAATCTGAGGATTTACAAAGATAATGGCAAGCAATTTAAATTAGAATGTATCAATTTTTAAAGAGAAAAGTAGGCCTGCTTCTTTAAAGGAGCCAGCCATCCTCTGACAGGTACTGAATTCAGTGACCTCACTTTCCCATGTGCTGTGCACCTGTCACACCATAGGCTGCAGTAAGGCAACACTTGATTAAATATTGACTTTGAAGCCTCACTGCCGATGCCCAAACTTGAAAAGTTTGGCTTACATGAGGTGTCTCACAGGTTTTTAAAGTGCCCAGAGTGCTTAGCTATGGCTCATCCCAGTGGAGTTCTGAGGCCTGTGTGTGTTTGCCAAGCTTTCTGGGATCCTATGGTGAAAAGTGCTATAGAAGTGAAAAACCTGAGTGGTGTTGTGAATACCTAGGTGTCAGAGAGGGCAGGAGCGGACTGGCTCGGCAGGACACCAGGAATTTCCCGGTGGATTGTCCTCTGAAGGGCCGGCTGGCTGCTGCTGGAGGAGGGGGATTGTGATGTGGCGCCGAAGCCCCGTGCTTTAAATTCCCCAGCGCCGCGCGCCAGCCATGTACAAGTCACTGTGGGTTCGAGGGAGCGCATGCGTGGCGTGCTCAAACGTCGTGCAACAGGGGAGAGGCCTGGGTGTGGCATGATGTTACGGCTTGGGACTTTAAAAGCGCTCGGCCCAGAGTTGCACCGCGCAGCCCAACACGTGGTCTGGAGCCCCGGAAGTAGCTGGGGCCCGATCACAGACTCCAGCCTTGCCAACTGGTAGGCAGAAGTAGTGGGGGGGAATAGGAGGAAGGGGTGGGAGAGGAAGGGGCTTGTGCTGAGGGAAAGGGGGCAGGTCAGGAGAAGAAAGGGGAAGGAACCGAGGCACAGTATGGAGGAGAGATAAATGCCAGGGGGCCCAGTGGAGACAATGAGGAAAAGGGAAGGAGAGGAGGTGTCAGTGGAAGAGGGGACAGGGTGATGCTGGGAGGGGAGAGGGTAAGGGCATTGGTGGCTGGAGGGGGAGGTGATGGGATAAGGCTTGAAAGAAGGGGTGGGCATGAGGAAGGCGGGGATGGAGCAAGTCATGTGTGAGGGCACAGGGGCATGAGGGGATCAGGGGCAGAGAGTGGTGAGGGGGTGAGCATCAGGGAAAAAGAGGGCAAAGGGGACAGGGGCAGTGAGGGAAGGGGGAGGCATCAGGAGGGTGCAGGTGCCAGGGTATTCTGGGGGTGAAGCAGAAGGGCAGACACCTGCAGGGGAGGGACCAGCACCAGAGGAGAGAGGCAGGGCAGGTGTGTAGAGGGAGGTCTTAGAAGAGGGGTAACTCACATGATCAGAGTGGGGCTACTGGAGGAGTGGGCACAGAGGGGAGAGAAGGGCTGGTGGAGGGGGGCAGGTCTCAGGAGGGCTGAGGGCAGTGTGTAGGGCAGGAGTCAGAGTCAGGACAGCAGAGGAGGGTGAGGGGTTGGGGGGCAGCAGGCACCAGGGGAGCTGATGGAGCAAGGGGAGGAGACATGGCAGCAGAGGGATAAAGTAAAGGTTTATGAGATTTTTTAATAACTTGGGTGCCACAGTAGCACATCCAAACAAGCCCCATGAACTCAGTACTGGTGCACAACGCACAATTAATTCTGCTCATGGGAGGGGAACTCTTAGAGGGAACACTTCCCCCAGCTTCTCCACACCCGAGTTCATGTCACACACATGGGGTTAATACAATTGCAGGATAGTTGCATAAGGGGGGTTTGGTGGGGGCCAAATGAATCCTTGTTGGTAGGAGGATGGTGGGAAAAGTCCTTAGAGGGGTCACATGACACCTTTTACTTCTGGTCATGTGTCCATGTTGCCCCAAGAGTGTTACCTCCAGAGGGCTGGCTAACGGGAGTCAGGGTGTGTGGCTAATGGGGCTCAAAGAGTAAATTAAAAAAAAAATCTTTGATGTGAAAAAGTGGGCCATTCTCAACCCATTTCCCAGGCCTATTTTGATTGCTAGTTGGCCCCTGAGAGGGGGTCTTATCAGTGACTGCCTGGACTCCTGCCACTTTTGCACTTTGGACCCTCCAGTCTGTCAGGGAGAGATGTTAGTGTGCTTGGTAATAAATAGCAAATGCATTTTTAAATACTAGTTCTTAAATGTAGGGCTTTAAAAATGTGCTGCTCTCTCTCCCATTCTCTCTTGCACACACCATAAAATAAGAAACCTGATTACTCCATGCTGGTGTAACTCTACTGGCTCCAATGATGTTGAACTGGTATAAGCAAATACAACTCAAAGAAACTGCTACTGCTCCTGTTGAAATCCAGGGCCAAATTTCCATTGATTCAATGACCTGAGTTTTTGGTGCACATCCCTGAGGATGGATGGTCAGAATACTTAGTACTAACTGCTGATCTATACGTAGAACTCCTTCTCCCTCCCCATTGGCGTGTGCACAGGGTGTGCTGGGTGTGCCTGGGCACGCCCTAATGCGGTGTGGATTGGCAGACTGGCTGGCTGGAGGCTGCTGGAGGAGGAAGGGTGTGACCGGGCAAGCCTGTCCCCCTGTGCCTGCAAGAAGATGCCGGCAGTCGCGGCGTCAGAAGCTGCACAACCTGGTGCACCTTGGCGCTCCTGCACATGCTCCGTCAGCCCCGGGCACTTCAAAAGCTGGGGCCACACACCATGAAGCTGGTGGAGGACGCGGGAGGTCTTTGGGTGAGTGCGGCCCCTCCCCACCGCCCGTGTGCCCCCTGCGTCCAGCCACCCCCTCCTGTGCACACCCCCGCAACTCCTCCTCCCCACCTGTGGGGGCCTCCCCCACCTTTGTACCTCTACTGCTGGCCACCATCTCCGGTGCGGCTCTGGCGATGGCAAACAAGCCACTCACAGGGGGAGGGGATGGCCGGGCTCCCTGCCTCGCCAGTGCCACTCGCCCGCCTGTGACCCGGTGGCTGATCGTGCGCTCCGAGCCCGAGAGCCGCCCCCTCATTGCTGGGGCCACGGAGTCTCGCCACTGGCCGGGCCGCACCGCGCCGGAAGGAGTGCCTAGCTGGGCAGGGCTGCAGCGGCCACTCCTTGCGCGCTGGGCTCGGCCCCGAGCTGGGCTGCTGGTGGCCGGGCTCCAGAGCTGCCCACATGGTGGGGGTCCACTGCTCATAGCCCACCCAGGGAAAAAATACCAGCCGGGAGGGGGTGGGGCTGGTCGGGAGGGGGCAGTGTAGCTAGTCTGGGGAGATGGGGGGAGGGGCAGTGTGGCTGGCTGGAGGAGATGGAGGGGTGTTGGGGGCAGCGGGGCTGGCCAGGGGAAATTGGGAGGAGGAGAAATGGGCGGCAGGAAGCAGGGGTGACTGGGAGGAGGAGAAATGGCCGGCAGGAAGCAGAGGTGGCTGGGAGGGTGTCGAGGGCAGCAGTGCTGGTTGGGAAGGGTCAGGAAAGCAGGGGGGGGGCAGGGAGCAAATCGGCCAGCGGGGAGCGGGACTGACCCCGGCACTTGCTGATCCTGGGACACTGTCAGTCCCACGCATAGTCCTGGAGAAGCGCGAGTGAGTCCGGCTGCGGCTCCACAATATGCTCAGGATGGGACAGGGTTTCTCCTCCACCCCAAGGCATCAGACTCAACCAGGAATCACCAATTCGGCCCCACACAATTTGCTCTGGTGAGCTACATTCCCCAGGCAGGTGGGAAGTTGAACCTGGAGGATAAATGTGGCTTCTGGTTCCTCCGTGTGCGGGTCCTGCTCAGAGCATTGGGGCTGTGTGATTACTACGGTCTCATGTGTTTCTTGGAGACCGTCAGACTGGCCCTGAGCCAGCAGCTGGAGCAGCTCCACAGACTCCAGCCCCGCAAACTGGAAGGCAGAAGGTTGGGGAGGGGAAAAATAGGAAGGAAGAGGCTTGTGCTGAGGGGAGGGGGGCAGGGCAGGAGAAGAAAGGGGAGGGCACCAAGGGACAGGGTGCAGGAGAGACAAATGCCAGGGGACCAAGTGCAGACAATGAGGAAAAGGGCAGGAGGGGAGGTGTCAGTGGGAGGGGGGGAGAGGGTGATGCTGGGAGAGGAGAGGGTAAGGGCACTGGGGGCTAGAGGAGGGAGGGAGAGGTGCTGGGAGAAGGCTTGAAAGAAGGGGTGGGTATGAGGAAGGTGGGGATGGAGCAAGTCATGTGTGAGGGCACAGGGGCATGAGGGGAATGGGGGCAGACGGTGGTGAGGGGGTGGACATTAGGGAAAAAGGGGGCGGGGCAGTGAGGGAAGGGGGAGGCACCAGGAGGGTGCAGGAGTAAGGGAAGGTGCAGGTGCCAGGGGATTCTGGGGGTGAAGCAGAAGGGCAGACACCTGCAGGGGAGGGACAAGCACCAGAGGAGAGAGGCAGGGCAGATGTGTAGAGGGAGGTGTTAGGAGAGGGGATGAGGAGGGGTAGTTTACATGATCAGAGTGGGGCTACTGGAGGAGTGGGCACGGGGGGAGAGAAGGGCTGGTGGAGGGGAGCAGGTCACAGGAAGGCTGAGGGCAGTGAGAAGGGCAGGAGTCAGGACAGCAGAGGAGGATGATGGGGGCTAATTTGGCTACGACAAATCAGGAACGAGATCTTGGAGTTATCGTGGCTAGTTCTCTGAAAACATCCACACAGTGTGCAGTGGTGGTCAAAAAGGCAAATAGGATGCTAGGAATTATTAAGAAAGGGATAGAAAATAAGACACGGAGTATCTTACTGCCCCTGTATAAAACTATGTATGCCCACATTTTGAGTGTATTGTGTACAGATGTGGTCTCCTCACCTCAAAAAATATATTTTGGCCATGGAAAGGGTTCAGAGAAGGGCAACTAAAATGATTAGGGGTTTGGAACAGGTCCCATATAAGGAGAGGCTAAAGCAACTGGGGCTTTTCAGTTTAGAAAAGAGGAGACTGAGGGGGGATATGACAGAGATATATAAAATCATGAGTGGTGTGGGAGGGTGAATAAAGAAAAGTTATTCATTAGTTCCCATAATATAAGAACTAGAGGACACCAAATGATATTAATGGGTAGCAGGCTTAAAACTAATAAGCGAAAGTTCTTCTTCACACAGCGCATAGTCAACCTGTGGAACTCCTTGCCAGAGGAGGCTGTGAAGGTTAGGACTATAACAGAGTTTAAAGAGAAGCTAGATAATTTCATGGAGGTTAGATCCATAAAAGGCTATTAGCCACGGAATAGAATTGATGTCCTTGGCCTCTCTTTGTCAGAGGCTGGAGATGGATGGCGCAAGACAAATCGCTTGATCATTGTCTTTGGTCCACCTCCTCTGGGGCACTTGGTGCTGGACACTGTCGGCAGACAGGCTACTGGGCTAAATGGACCTTTGATCTGACCCAGTATGGCCATTCTTATGTTCTTACAGTGGGGGCAGCAGGCACCAGGGGAGCTGATGGAGCAAGGGGAGGAGACAGCAGCAGAGGGAAAAGGTAGAGGTTCATAAGATATTTATTAATAACTTGAGTACCACAGTGGCATAGCTGAACAAGCCACATGAACTCAGTACTGGTGCACAACACAAAATACATTCTGCTCATGGGAAGAAACTCTTAGAGTGAACACTTCCCCCAGCCTCTCTGCCCCCAAGTTAATGTCACACACATTGGGTTAATGCAACTGCAGAATAGTTGCATGAGGGAGGTTTGATGGGGGACAGACTAATCCCAATTGGTAGAGGATGGTGGGAAAAGTCTGTAGAGGGGGATCACATGACACCTTTTACTTCTTGTCGTGTGTCCATCTTGTCCTGAGAGTGTTACCTCCAGAGGTGTGGCTAATGGGGGTCAGGGGTGTGGCTAATGGGGGTCAAAGAGTACATTTAAAAAAACTTCTTTGGGTGCACATCCTAATGAAATGTGCTGCGCACGCCTATGCCCTCCGCCTTTCCATAGTCAGTGCTCGTTCTTACTCAGCAATAGCAGAGAACAGCCCGAGACACAAAAGAAACCAGGCATTTAATAGCAGACAGCTTTAGATTGGCTTTCTCTTTAGCTTCTAAACACATCATTGTAAAGGTAGAAAATTCCTATTGTCAGTCACTCTGATATCCATCAATCTGTCCATAAGTAACAAAAGAGAAGGATGCAGTAGAGCACGACAAGACAAGGAAAGCATTCAGTGGGAAAATCTTAGACAGGGGCCCTTAGCACTCTAGTGCCAAGGGCTTCAGAGCTGATGCAATGATTTGTAAAGGTATGAATGAATTTTCAAGCTACCATGTCTACAGGCAGCCATGAGCCTGACTTGTTAGGCAGTCTGAATTACTGGCTGCATATATTGGAATGATACACCAATGATGTGGGATCTTGGCTTTACTCAATTTCAAAAGGTACCCATTGGAAAGTTTCTGGTTTTAAAAGTACTGTTTAAAAGCTGTCTGTTTAATTCATCCATTTCCTTTGGCTGAATATACAAGTGTATTCAATTTGGTGCAAGTCTTTGGCTAATTTGGATCAGTTATTTAATTTGGATCAGTTATTTATCTGAGGGAATAAAAGTTTATTCTAAACGTTTATGAATAATATTGTGTCAGCATGAGACTGGAGATGATAACTCCTGAGTGAGGAAATCTACCTGCTGTTCTCTTAATGTGATCTCGATGTCTATTAGCATGGCACAGCACTACTGTTGGTTTGTTTAGATCATTTTTGGAGTGATAGATTTTGTAATTCTATCTCTACAGCTCTTTATAGACATGGGGCTTTGATTCAGCCACACCCCTAAGCGTGTGATTTCTATGAACCTACTCACATGTCTAAATCCAGGCATGTGCTTAGGTAGCTGGCTGAACAGGGACCATGTTCATACTGCCCTGAAAACATCAAAAGTTCTCTTCACCTTCTTATTTTTGCTGACACCTTTTTTTCACTAGTATGATAGAATACTAGAACTGGAAGGAACCTCGAGAGGTCATCAAGTCCAGTCCCCTGATCTCACAGCAGTACCAAGCACCATCTAGATCCCTGATAGGTGTCTGTCTAACCTGCTTATAAATATCTCCAATGATGGAGATTCCACAGCCTTCCTAGGCAATTTACTCCAGTGTTTAACCACTCTGACAGCTAGGAAGCTTTTCCTAAGTCCAACCAAAACCTCCTTTGCTGCAATTGAAGCCCATTGCTTCTTGTCCAGGGGTGGGCAATAATTTCTGGTGTGGGGGCCACTCCCAAGATTTTGGAAAGTCGTCAAGAGCCACGTTTTTCTGTGGAGGAGATGCAGGGTCTAGGATGGCGGTTGGGTGCAGAAGGGCGCACGGAGTAAGGTGCTGGGGTGTAGGAGATGGCGTGAGGTCTGAGAGGGAGTTTGTGTGAAGGAGGGGATTGTGACCTGGGTCAAGGGATTGGGGTGCAGGGTCTGAGAGGGTGTTTGGGTGTAGGAGAGAATCCTGGCCTGTGGAAGGGGTTTATGAGGGGATACAGCATCTGGGAGGGAATTGTGACTCAGGGCAGGGGAGTGCAGAGGGTTTGGATGGATCTGGGGGAGAGAGTTGGGATGTGGGAGGGCAGGGGTGCCAGAGCCAGGCTCTGGCTGGGAGGTGCTTACCTAAGCATCTCCTGGCCAGCACCCCCAAAGCAGGCTGGGCTCCCTGCCTGCTGCAGCCCTAGGTCATGTAGAGCTGCAGGCTGTTCCCTCCACATGATTCTCAGCTCCTGGAGGGGGAAGAGGCTTGCACTGCCCCCATTCCCCAGGCCAATCTCTCAGTTCCTACTGGCTGGTGGTTTCCAGCCAATAGGAGCTGAGAGATTGGCTGGGGTCAGTTCTTAATCACTGATTGTTTCTGGCCAATAGGAGCTGAGGTTTGGGGTATGGGCAGGGAGATTACACGAAGCTCTCCCTCCCTCCTTCCAGAGCAGAGAGCCACTGGACTGTGCTTTAAACCCGTGGCAGCTGTGTGCCTGAGTGTCCTGGCAGGGAGGTCCACGGGCCACATCTGGTAGCTTCATGGGCTGGATCCTATTTTGTTCTTGTCCTGTCATCAGAGGCCAAGGAGAACAATTTCTCTCCCTCCTCCTTGTAACACCTTTTTAGGTACTTGAAAACTGCTATCATGCCCCTCCAATTTCTCTACATCTTTCTTGAAATGTGGTATCAAGAACTGGACATGGTACTCCAACTGAGAACTAATCAGAGTAGAGCACAAGAATGACTTCTCATGTCTTGCCCACAACACTCCTGTTAATGCATCCCAGAATCATATTTGATTTTTTTGCAACAGTGTCACGCTGTTGACTCATAGTCCACTGTGACCACTAGATCCCTTTCTGCAGTACTTCTTAGAATCATACAGTCTCGCATGACCTTCTTATCAATAAACTAGGGAAATACAACCTACATGGGGCTACTATAAGGTGGGTGTATAATTGTCTGGATAATTTCTTTCTACCTTTCTCAGAGAGTAGTTATTAATGGTTCACAATCATGCCTGAAGGGCATAATGTGGGGTTTCACAGGGGTCTGTTTTGGGACTGGTTCTTTTCAATATCTTCATCAGTGATTTAGATGATGGCATAGAGAGTAAGATTATTAAGTCTGCAGATGATACCAAGCTGGGAGGGGTTGCAAGTGCTTTGGAGGATAGGGTCATAATTCAAAATGATCTGGACAAACTAGAGAAATGGTCTGAGGTAAATAGGATGAAGTTTAATAAGGACAAATGAAATGCAAAGTACTTCACAATCAGCTTCACACATACAGAGTGGGAAGTGATTGTCTAAGAAAGAGTACTGCACAAAGCAATCTAGGGGTCAGAGTAGGTCTCGGTTGGAGTATTGTGTCCAGTTCTGATCACCACATTTCAAGAGAGCCTAATTCTTTCTGTCTTCTCTCATAGGTCATGTTCTCTAGACCTTTAATCATTTTTGTTGCTCCTCTCTGGACCGTCTCCAATTTCCCCACATCTTTCTTGAAACATCATGACCCTTAATAGAAACCACTTCAAGCTCCTCTAGCATCCCTAGTGCCAGCATCAGTGCCAGCTAGCACAGTTTTGTCCCCATTGTGAGCATAAGGGGTCAGGTTCTTAAAAAAGTTAAGACTTACTATTTTAAATGGGTTTCTATTTTTTTTCATAGAAGACTTCACCCAAAGGAACATCATGATGTTCAGGGCAGACATATTGGGCCAAATTCTCAGCTGGTGTAACCGGAGTTGCCCAGGCTGTGGTCTGTCAACAGCAGTGTGTATGCAGGATTTTGATTTTATAACTTCAATGTTGGATTCCTGTTCCCCACATATAAATGGTTTAATGTTCCCATGACATCGCCTAATGGAGGGCTCAGAGCATGACCTTTGGAAGCAGAAACTGGGTCTGAAACCTTTCTGACTCTCAGTATGCTGACAGCAGAAATTCTGCTCTATACCTGCACATGCTGGACAGCCAGAATTTGGCCTCAGTGATCCAGGAGCAGGAATCTTCTTTTATCTTCCTTTCAGTACAGATATGAACTTATTATTTTGAAGGGTCATAGTTACAACACAGAGAATGGGTCCAGCACTGGACAAAGGACAGATGAAGGGAGCTTTCCATCTTCTCCTTCTTCAGACTGAATTCCTTTTCCAGTGAAAACACAATATTGGCATTAACTCTGATTAGCGCCGCGGTCAGGGCCGGCTCTAGGCACCAGCAAATCAAGCACGTGCTTGGGGCAGCACATTTCCAGGGGCGGCATTTACAGGTAAGCAGCCACCCCCGGCAATGCAGGACCCTGCCCTGCCGATTTTAAAGGGCCACAGGAGGTGCCACTACCCGCTGTGCAGTGCTGTGCAGCGCTGTCCATGGCTGGCCTGGCTGTGCAGGCTGTGGGTCAAGAGTGAGTAGTGAATTTTATTAAATTAATTGAGTACACTAGTAGGAAATTGTTTTATTTCACTAACTACAAATTTTCTGTGTTCATTTTTAAAAAATGTTAAACAGTCAAAACAAAAAAAAAATTGCAAAGTGCAAACATATATAAGCCAACAATAAAAGGGGGGAGGGAGGCGGCCAAAAATGTTTTTGCTTGGGGCGGCAAAAATCCTAGATCTGGTCCTGTCTGCAGTTCCCAACAACCAGAAGATCTGGACAAGTTAGAAAGCAAGTGACAAAGCAGAAGATGACTACCTGAGATATTGCAGTGGAATGATTGCAATAGATGGAGAAATCAGTTTACATGCCCAACAGCTGTGACAGAACACTTTATTTTCTCTTGTCTATGCATAGTGTGCAGCAAGCCAAGGTGTGAATAGTAATCTCACATTGCCAATGGTCTTGAAACACTATTTAAGGGGGGTCTGGGCACAAGAATGAAATCTGATCAGTATGGAACAAAATAGCTTATTTTGAAATAGCACATCTACACTACAGGGAAGCCTCAAAATTAGTTTGAGGCAGGCTCCCCTAATGTGGACGTGCTACCTCGATTTAGCGCCCCAGGAGGCACTTGGGAGTAATTACTTTGAATGGCCCCGGGGAAGAGCTATTTCAAAATAGCAGCAGTGGCGCGTCCACATTACTGCTATTCCGAAATAACTATTTCAGAATAAGCTTCATTCCTCATGGAAGGAGGTTTACAGATTTTGAAATAAGACGGCCGTTATTTTGAAATTATTTTGAAATAATGGAATTGCTGTGTAGATGCTCGCATTGTTATTTCGAAATAACTGTGCTGTGTAGACGCACTGTAGGCTGCTGAGCAGTGAAATGCGGTGGAAGCTCTGGTGTTTTGGACAGTTAACTGACTGGATAGTGTACTGGTAAATGTATTTTGAGCAAAACTCCCACACTGGTACAGGCCTTACAGTGATTAAGAGAAGAGTCCTGTTTAATTTATATTAATCTACTTTGGACTGATAGTATGAGGGATGGATGTGTGGGGAAGGCCCTCAAACTTGCTAAAGGAGAAAAGGATTTTAAAAATACAGAAATACTGTGACATTACCACCATTAACGTACAAGGACATCAAATTGGAAATCTCCCTGTCCCCACTTATGCTAAGGGTGTGGAGTGACTGGGAATGTCACTCCTTGATGGTTTCTTGATATACCATATTCTGCATCAATATTATATGATCAAACAGAACACATTCTTGAAAAGGTCTTCTGATTGCTTGAATTAACAAGACTCCCCTCTAGGATGGAACTAGGCAATGTTTCTTCCTTCAGGAAATCTAGTGCATTCAGCATAATCTCCTGTGTCAAGGGGAAACATTCACTGATTCTGAGACACTTACAAAGACTGGCTTTTCCGTGAGCTAGCTGAATACTGTGACATTACCACCATTAATGTACAAGAGCCTGTCGTGGTAAAATGGCCCTTTCTCTGGTGCCTCCCAAACTTGGAAAACTGTTCTTCTGACTGCAATGATCAATCTAACCACAGCCACCTGTTGACAAGTAGAAATAGCTAGATCTAAAATCTAGATTTCTTTTTAAGCTAGCTGGTTGGTGATGCTTAGTTCTGAAAACATTTCCTGTCCATTTAAAAGGAGTACATATTGTAGAGGGAGGTGCATCAAACCACGGTATTTTGAAATGTTAATAACACAGGCTGTCGTTATCCTTAGTGAAGGAGAGAAGATTCTATTGCAATGGAAATATGTCGGCCAATCTGCATGGGATTCTAGTCCATTACTGACCCATAACTGTTTACTATTTCACAATTATGCCGTTCCTTGCTCTGATTGGCCAAAGGAGTATAAAATTTGCATAACAATTCTAGTTATTGCCATACTTCAGTGGGAGGCCATTATTAACCCATTCAGAGTGGAAGGATAACTGTACAGTGATTATGCAAATTTCTTCATTCTGATTTATTACTTCCCCGTCTATACAGCCACACCAGTAATGGTTGCATCAGTATCTCTCACTCTCTTCACTCATTCCCATCTCACCTATTCTATGAAATACAATGTAAAGGAGTCATTTCTAGTGGAGGAAGTGGGGGGGAGAGATGAGCCCCCTGAAAGGAAATGAAAGATGCTGGGATATAGGGTGGGGTAAAATGATGGGCAGGGGACAGTATTAGATGCAGTCGTGTTTGTGGCAGACATCTACATAGGGAGTTCTGTGGCCAGTAGTTAGCTGAGCACCAGGATTTGTAGGATGCAGAAAATGTTCCAGTAGAATAATGACTTCAGGGCACTCTCTCCTAATTCAGTAATAACCATATCTAGCACCGATAAACACCTGCAGCCTTCAGCTGTGAGTTTACGTAGCCTAGGATATGCTTATTACCTTGTAAACAGGAAGCACCCTTGAGTTATTATTTAAATAACAAATTGGCAAACAGTTGGTTTTTTCGTGTCTTTTAGTTA
This sequence comes from Pelodiscus sinensis, assembly GCF_049634645.1. Classification (NCBI taxonomy): domain Eukaryota; kingdom Metazoa; phylum Chordata; order Testudines; family Trionychidae; genus Pelodiscus; species Pelodiscus sinensis. Next base: position 39,594,915 of record NC_134720.1, on the reverse strand, counting down.
TTGAAATCTTGTAGTACAGTCACAGGTGGTGAAAGCGGATTTCTTTCTCACTGTAATTCTGCTGGCGTCTGGATTATACAGAGCTAAGGTACTTTAACTGCAAAACTCTTCCTGCTGCAATTTTTTTTTTTTTTTTTTTTTTTTTTGCTCCTAGTGTCTTAATGATTAGTTTTTGCCTTTTGAAGAATTTGTTTGTTTTTTGTCACTAACGTTTGGATAGACTCTGTTTTATCACTGACACACAGAAGTCCTGACATTCTTTTGATTAGACTAGAGTTTTAAAAATATTTTCACTTTTTGCTAAATGGCAACTTGTTTTCTTGGTTAAGGTTCCCCCACCTTTGGTGGTGGGGTTAGCCCCTGTGCTAGTTCTTATTGAACTCTGAGTTTTTTGCCATTCATTTTAAAAAGAGCAAGATCATGCCCTGTGTCAAAAGCATAATACATTTCCTTAATTAACTCCAGAATGTGTCTATCATCTCAGTCCTGGAGCAATGCCTTGTTCACAGCCCCAGTATCACGGCTATGGAGGCTCAGTAAATCACGAAAGGAAAAACACTGTGCTGTAGGGGTATAGAATTAGCTGCTGGCTGTATCTGAGTTTGGAGAACTGGATACAGGCATGTGCCATTACATAGGATATTTAATTTCTTGTTAGTAACTGGCTGGTGGTTCTTTCTGCCTTTTAAGCATATTGCTGGAGATCTTGGGCCAAATTTTGCTCTCTTGTTGGCATAAATCCAGAATAACTCATTGTCTTCAAGGAGCCTCTCTCATGGCAGCACTGTACTGGTTATGGGCTCCGTTCTGAAAATGCTTGTATTTGAGTTGTTCTGCTGAGGCCAATGGATTGTTTATTCAGGTAAAATTACTCCTGTAACTCTGCAGGTCTGGCCCCTTGCACTGCACGGCAGAGTTAACAGCAAAGTCATTAGGAGGAGTGGACTGGTTAATGCTTAAAACATATGTTTAAATGCAAAACCTGAGGCTAATTCAGCCTACTGTATATTGGAACTGTGCCTTACATGGTGTAACCAAAGCAACAATGTAACAAATCTTGTATCATTCATGTGGATATTATAATTATGTATGCAGTAGTGGCATAGTGGGCCTCAACTTCAGGTGGGTGGGCAACAGTGAGGGGTGGAGAGTGACAAGAGTGGGGTAAGCTCCAGCACCCTGGCCCTGCTCCACTGCGCCAGCTGGAGCGCCCAGGGGTGGGGTGGGGGAAGGTTTGTGGGGATTGATGGGGTGAGTGGGGAGGGGGTTGTATACAAAGTGGATGGACCACGGTCAACTCAGGCCCATCCATGGCTAAGCCCCAGTATTCAGTTATTGTAGAAGTGGTGTCTACTGTGCATGGAACATTGGTATGTACAGGAATTGTGTGAGCCCTGACTTAGATCTATTCTCCGTTGTGCCAGTGACTGGTTGTATGACCTTGCACAAGTAACTTCACCTCTCTTTGTCTGTTTCCCTCCCATATTTTGCCAATGTAGATCGCATGTTCTGGCGGGGAGCTATGTCAGTACACACTTGAGCACAATGTACCCTTTGCTGCTACTTTTTAAATTTTGAAAATATTTATTTTTCTCCTAGTTCGCCTACTTGATTTGATTTTACTTTAACATGGTGCATGCACCTGCACGTGGAGGACAAGGCTGGAAGTTTAAAGAACTTTTGGAGAGTTTGGAACATGTGCAAATGGGAGGGTGTATTCACCACTGAGTTGCAGCCTTAACAAGAGCTTTTCCTGATAGTGAAAGCTCCAACAGGCAGAAATATGCACTGTCAAAGGAATTGCAAGGACTCAGCAGATTTAAGATGTTAATTGTGTAATTTCTGCCATCTCCGTTGTTGTTGCATTCTCAAGCAAGGCAAGGAGGCGGGGGGAAGAGGAGAAAATAGGTATTAACAAGAAGGAAAAAATGAGCCTTGGAACTCTTGCCTGTAATGAGATTTTTGGTGGAGAAGGGAAGATCAATGAATTGCCAAATGGAATATAGTACATCACTGTATGTAGCAGAGTGCAAGTTCCATTGTCTGTGAAACACTGTTTAGTCTGAGATTATGATTTGTGTCTCCTGGACTGGTTTTCCAGTCTGGTTCCCCTTCCCCTCAATAATTTTAAAGGTCCCTATTTTAATTTATCCATATTTGATTCTTTGACATTGGTTCTTCTTTCCTGAGCTGCTGTTGGTCTTTACTATACTCCTGCAGCATTTCTGCCCTATTGGTCAAGGCTTGCAGTGATGAGCAATTTGCATCAAAGTCCTAGGAAGGAAAGGGTAACAATGTTTTGCCTAATATTGGACAGCCAGAGTATCCCACACCAGCTATTAAGGTGCAAAAGCCCTTCACCTTGTAAGAGATGAGTAGTTACAGGCTTTGTGGACAGAAAGGAACTTCCTTTCTCCTCTTCCTCCCCCCCCCCCCCCCCCGGTGTTTATCTTATTGCAGGCTAATGACATGTTACTTCTCCGCATACACATAATGAAAAGTCTCTTCAAAATGCAATTCAAAAAAATCATTGTTCCTTCCTGCCACTTTGCAGGCTGCGTAGGGAAGAGCAGGGCCAAGGAATGGCATAACCTTAGCCTGCATAGGGACCAATGTCTGTTTTAATTTTGTGAATAACTACCATCCCAGTCATGGCTACACTGAACTTGTAGCTATATGGACCAGCAGTCAAGAGAGATGCCTAGTCGGTTATGGGTGTGAGAACCAGGAGACAAAATAGCTTTCAGCCTCATAGGTGCACTGGGTAGCCAGACATGGCTGACAAGAGCACTCTGGCCAAGCCTGTGCCGTATCTTTAGTACAAAGGTGCAGCCCACAGTGTGCAGCCTATGGGTTGTCTTGCTCCAAGCACCAGGGAGATGCCTAGATCGAGATGGAACAGTGCATGTTGGGTCATGTGACCCCCTAAAGGCTAAAGGGAAAAAAACTAGGGTTCTTTTCTAATCTACTCTGCAGTGAGGGCTGCTAGGTGCCCTGAATTTTGTGAGACATTTGTACAGCTGACAGACTGTCTGTAACCCTGTGGGCTGCAGGGATGAGGCTTTTCTGCTGCTTATCCTATTCACCGTGGGCCACTATGAAGCTAGCTTTGCAGGAAGCTAGGCAGCCACTCAGCCTTCCCTCACTGCTCAAGTCACTGGCTCTCAGTAAGGAAGGAGCAACTGGCACCATAACAGTGGGGCTCAATATTGGCCACAGGCACTCTCTGCTGAGCCTCCAGCTTCTTGTATCCACAGTCAGCCCTCCCAAAAGATACCCACCCAACTATCATGCCCTGCTGTCCACTGACACCTTGCCAGATGCTATAGCATCACTGTCAAGTTTTGTGCTGTTCCATACTCTACTCCACCACTGCTTGGGAGAGGACACATTGACCTTCAGCTGATGGTTGCATGCAAATTAGCTAATTTGCATATACATCTTCTGGAGTTGAGCATACCTTGGTAGCCTTGCATATTATGCAAATTAAATATGGCCTTCAGGCTGTTAGCAAGTCCTCAGTTGGGCAAAATGTGGATATCATTACATGCAATGGAAGCGGGTGGGGTAGAGGGACTACATAAAGTCCCTGAAAATGTGGTGTTGGGAACAACCAGTTTTGATCTGGACGTGAGCAGCTGTCTCATTGGGTCTTTCTACTTCAGACTTCTATCAATGTTTTACCATTGTGCAAGTGTAATGCCAACAGGTGGAATCAAACCTGGGACCTCAGAAGCTTAGAACAGGAGCCTCTTTTACATGAGCTAAAAGCCAGCTGGCTCTCATTTGTTCTCTTTTTAAGTAGTTTCAGTGCCACTAGGTTGGACAGTATACCACATCCAGGAGTTGTGTGGGTTACAAAAGCACCCTTATCTTCTAACTTTGCAATGAATATTTAGCCATAGCACATGGAAAACCTTTTCCAAGGTGGTTTCAGTGAGAGCGCTGAGCAAAATAACTCTAGGAAGCAGAACTTGAAAATAAACAGTAGCTGCCATCTATTTTTCTGCTCTTTTTCTTCTGTTTATAAGAATCTGGTGCACTAATGGCGCCAAGTCTCATTTCAGTATATATAAAGAACACTGCTTTGTCAGCTTTAGGATGTGCATTTTTTGCAACATCCTGCTATTTTCAATTCAGCCTCCAGTACTCTTTGCATTGCAGTAGCACTCCAGCCTCTGTGCTCTAACTCCTTTGGGGGGGTCTCTTTGCTTGCTTCTTCCAAACCAGACATATCCCTGACCACACTGTTTGGTGGCCTTGGTGAAGGGAAATATCAAGAAGCCTGCTCCTGTATCTCTTACAGTACAGGGGTGTGGCATAGCTAGCACAGATCTTCCCCCAGAGAAGCACATGCTTAGCATACCGCTGATCATGTTCAATGTAGGAATGTCCGTGGTACAGCAGTTGTATGTTGCACTGTGGTTTTTATGTACGGTATATGCAAACACAAGGAATCTAAAGAATCCCAACCATGGCTATCAAGTATCTGCCATCATGGCTAAGCAAGCACTAAAGGGAAGACTTAGGTCTAAAAAGACTGAAGCAGCCGAAAAGAGTTATTGAGCACAACAAAGGATTGGTAGAGGGGTGGTTTGAGGAGGTGTGTACAGTGGGGCTGGGGAAGTGGAATAAGAAAATGCTATGAAAAGTAAAAACTTAACAATTTTTACAGATTACTTGCAGAGAATGGGGTGCTTTGGACAGGAATAATCTCCATGATGGAGATGATGATGGAAACTTCTTTGCTTGGAATATTTAAAACTAGACTAGACTAAGCACCGTACTGATAGAGATGAACTAGCTCGGGGTGGGCAAGATACAACCCGTGGGCTGCATTCAGCCCGCCAAGCCATTTGATTCAACCTGTAGCCCGCCCTGTCACTCCGCCATCCCCCAGGCCAATCAACACCTGGGGGCGGGGGAGTGCGCGAAGTCATTCACTGTGCAAAGTGGCTGGTTGCTCCCTTCCATTGCCGGTGTGCACAGCACCTAGAGGGAGCTACCAGCTGTCCCAATAGTCGTGGGGGTGGGGGAGCATGCAAAGTCTCATCCCTTTGCCACGGGCACATGATGCCTAGGGGGAACTGCCCCTTCCATCTGAGGCCTCACTCCTTCGGAGGGACTGGATCCAACCCTAGAACATGAACCAAAGTTGATGAATTCTCCCTCCACCCCCCAAAAAAATGATTACCCGCCTGTGAACTAGCTGATCTAATAGGTAGTTTCCATTTCTGATTCCAATTCATCTGCAGATTACCCTGGGTGGTATTAATTTTTTTCTTCCCCTCTTTTCTCTCATCTGTTCACAAAGGGTATGGATCAGAGCCATTAGCAATGGCATGTAGTTGCAGATGTCTGGGTCAGGCTAGGGATGTAAGCAACTAGTTGTCTAGTGATTCACTTAGTTGCTTCCCCCTCTTTGTCAGTGAGAGGCAGTAGGTGGGGGAGAGGGAGAGTAGGGAGAGCAGGAGCTGGGGCTGGAGAAGCTGGTTCCCTCCCAGCACCATCTCCATGGGGGAAGGGGAGGCAGATGTATAACGGGGACCGGGCGCAAACTGGGAATCAGCTCCCCTGGCTCGTGACTGGTCCTCCCTGCTGCGTTCGTGCTTTTTAAATGTATCAAGAGACGGCTCCTAATACATTTAAAAGGCAGAGCCGCAGCGGGGTTAGCTCCTGGCCCCAGGAGCTAACCCCGCTGCAGCTCTGCAGTTCCCTCGCTTATTGACTAGCCGATGGAAATTCCATCGTCTTGTCGATTTAGTAGATTAAATTCAATTTAACACACCTTGTTCAGGCCACGGTTCTGGTTCTGAAATGCATGGTGTGGTGGTGAGTCAGGTACCCACCGATTCTGCACCCCCGTCTGCAGCAAGATGAGACTCCGCCAGCCAGTAGAATAGAGAGGGTTTATTGCATCTCCAGGATACAGCATAGCACAGACGTGATGTGGTTACAGGAGTCAGAGCCAAGCAGCCTTAGACCCCTTGGAGTAGAGGTCCACAGGCCTCTGAACCCTCAGTACTCAGCTTAGTCTCTTCTCTTCATGTTTTCCCAGCCAAGACTGCCCCTTCTCCAAGCCACACACTTCCTTTGTTCAGACCCATTCCCTGGACAGGTAAGAACCAGTTGGGCCATGGTCTACATGACCTGAGGGCCCTCACGGTGACCCCCTGCTGGTCAGTGCTTACAGATGCAGGACAGTAGGGGTCGCCCACAGCCCAAGCATAGCGACCAATGAATGCCCGAATGGACAGCACTCCCCACTACATCACACATGATTCCATCATGGTAATGATATTGCTCTTCCTCCTCCCCAGGAAAGCATCTGGAACTTAGTCTTCCTTTTCCGGTCACAGAGATTCTCTTCTATACTTATGTCTTCCCATTCTTAACTTGCAGTGATGCCAAATTGTTTGAGCACTAGCCAGCAAATTACACAAAATCCAGCAGCAAATGTTCTGACTGGTGCAAAAGAAGTTCCCATCAGGTATCCCCCATTTCTACCTACCCTTTTAAAAACACCAAACCAAAATACCTAATCTCCAATCACCTGTAGGGTTGCCAGGTGTCCGGTATTGACCCGGATAGTCTGGTATTTTCGCCTCCTGTCTGGTTAAAAAAAAAAAAAAATTCAGAAAATACCAGACACCTAAAGTGTCTGGTATTTTCTGTTTTTTTTTCCCTGCCCAGAGGCGAAAATACTGGATACCTGGCAACCCTACACACACTCAGCAACTGGGCCCAGCTCCCAGACTCCCTGCTTACCTGGTTTCGCAGGGAAGCTGCTTTCTGGCTCGACCAAGAAAACAAAATGGCTGCGGGCAAAAAGCCTAAAGACCCCAAGCAAAGGGAAGCAATGCCTTCCCTGGGTCTTAGTGCTTAACCTCTCCCTATCCGTATTTTGACTCTGTACGCACTTAAAGGGGCCATGCTGTTTTAATGCTGTTTTATTTTTTTTAAATTTCTTTATTTATTGCTTAATAACTCTCGCGGTCCTTTTTTTTATCTCAACAACTTTGGTCTCCCCCTTTTTTTCCCCTCAACAGTTTTTTTGGGGGAGGGGTTTGGTATTTTTGGATAAACCATCTGGCAACCCTAGCCACGCATAACCCTCTCTCCCCAGCAGCCTACACTCCCCCATCCCTTAGATAAAATTAATTACAGGTTGAACTTCTCTGTTCTAGGACTCTCTGGTCCGGCAACATCTGTGGTCTGTTGCTGGACCAGAGAGCCAGTGGCAGGGAGTGCAGCCACGAGTCCAGCTACCCTGCTACCCTGGGGACAGTGAAGCCCTGCAGAGCCATCTGGAACCTAGGGGCAGCGGAGCCTGGCTGGCCGCAGAATGCAGCGGCTCTGGGGCTGGCGGCAGAGTAATACAGGGCTCCTTGAAAAGAGGGTCATATTAATTTATGGGCTCCCTATGTATAGGGAGCCCATATAGCTGCTCCCTGCAACTCTTAATACGTGAGCTGTTAAGAAGGGGATATTAACACGATTGTTTCCTCCTTCCCTCATCAAGCTCAGTAGTCTGTTACAAAGGGGAACTGATTAGGATCCTGCTCAGTTTCTCTCTGCAGTCAGCTCTGTGTATTAGAGACTTCGACTCAAAAAGGAATCTGAGCATTTCTAACAGCTCACCCATTACTAGTTCCTCAGACTCAGCAGTTGCCAAAAAAAGACAGGGCCTGAGGAAGAGACTGCTGCCAAAGATGGGTAGAGCTGCCTTTGTCTGCAGTTCTGTTTTCAGTGGATTGCACCTTCAGATGGAGGGCTGCCCTTACCAATTCAGGTGCCTTAAGCAGCCAGAGCACCTGCACCGGTCTGCACAGGAGCAGGTGGGGGGAGATGGTAGCTCCTGGGGAGTGCGGAGGTTGTGCTCAAGGGTTCCAGAGCTGCAAGGGAGCAGAAACAGGGCAGGGGGGCTGACCTGACAAGGGAGCAGTTGGGAGATGCGAGTGGTGTGAGCTGGAGGAAGGAGCAGGGGGTGATCATGCAGCCAGTGGAGACAAGTGGCAATTTCTTCTTAAGGCAATGAGCAACGAGAGTAGGGATGTAAAATCCTGTTTAATTAGTTAAGTTCAACCGTTAAGTTTAACTGCTTAATCGATTAAACGGGTGTGAGCAGGGGCCCTGCTGCACTGGCTGGGCTGGAGTGCCCCCTGCCTACAGGAGGAACAGCTCTCTGCCTGTGGCAGGTAGGGGTGGCTGCTCCAGTCCCCACCAGTTAATGGGTGAGTCTTACTGGTTAACCATTAACATCCCCAAGTGGGAGCACAGCCCGCGAGGGCAGGGGGCCAACTGGGGTATGGGGCTGGTCTCTGCAGCCACTGCCACTGCATAGGTAGCACGCAGCTGCCCAGGGAACTGATTTGGGACAGTTTAGTGCTCCAAATTTTGTGGTGCTCTATATAGCTGCATACTTGCATATTGATAGGGATGGCCCTGTTCAGATGTAAGCAATCTGTGCCCTGTGTAGGAAATCAAGAAGGAGGATCTACCATGAGAAACCTGCTCTCTCTCTCATGGAGATATTGGCCCTTTCTCTTTTTTAAATTCTGCGAAAATAAAAGTAATATAGCTGGAAAGTCCACATTTTGCTCTTTGTGGGCCTGAGGCTACTGCCAGTGTTTTTCCATGGACTACTTTTGAAATTGGAACAGGTTCTGGACGTAGGAAAACGTAAGTCTGTACAGCTAGTATTTTTGTTGAAAGGATAGTTGAAGAGATTGATGGTAAAGTACCATATTGCTTCTTTCAATCTGTAATTTCTTTGAGTTAGTGAGTCCTTTGGGCTTTTGATCACTTCAGTAAAGTCACTGGGCCCCACTCACCTCTCCCTTATGCTGATATATCTCTATCAACTTCAAAATAATTTCTTCCTTATAGTGGTGTAAGAGGAAAATCTGGCCTGTTGCTATAGGTGTCATTGCACCTTGACTGCCTAAATGTCAGTTTGGCGTGGTCATTCTTTCATGCTGTTAGTGCACTAGCTTCTTCCGAGTCATTAGCTCCTGACCTCAGGAATAGAACTATGCAAAATTATTCTCTGTGAAAACAGACACCACTCAAAATTAGCCTGATTTCATGTTTTATTATAGAATCAAACGACAGGCCATGTTGGTAGAAATATTGGGGAGGGGTTTACAAACATTTTAATTTGGGAAGCTTGCATGATCTTGAAGGAGATAGGATATAGAAACTTGGTGGTGCCAACAGAATTTGGCATAGAGATTGTTGAGTTAATTTGAACTCTAAATTTTACACTCAGGGTGGGTGAGAGCAGGGAGGGTTCATGAACCTACATTGATCAAAACAAGATAAAATGTGTGACTGAACCTTCCCTTAGCATGCATTCAGAGACTCTCTAATCAGGCAGAATCTCATTCTTTCTCTTCTTGTTAAACTGAACTAATTTATTTTAAGTGATCATAAAATAAGTAATGGTTGGTTATATGTTGAGTGTACACTGAGTATTCAAGCTTCTGTGCATACATAAATGACCATAAAAATATGGTATAGAGGCTGCAGTAGGTATTAAATGAACAATACTGGTACTCAGGCAGCATCTTGACAACTATTTCGGAGACCAGATCTTGCAAATGCTTACTGAAGGCATAGTGCCTATTCTCATTAGTAGCGCCTGCCCGCTAACTGGTAAGTAAGATTGTTCTAGCTGGCAATTGTTCACTGGATCAGACTCTTAGGATGTGTCTACACTTACACATGATCGACAAAACTTTTGTCCTTTATGGGCGCTATCCGCCCTTCCCCTATGAACCACAAAGTTTGGGTGCAGCAAGTGAAAGTATGAACACTGCTTTGTCAGCAGGAGCCCTCTGATGTTGACAAAGTGAAACCTCTTTGTTGGAGGTGGAAATATTTTGTCAACAAAAGTGATTACAAACAGCGTTCACACATGCTGACTTGTAGTGACAAGACTATGTTGACACAGCTTTGTCACTAAAAACTGCGTGGTGTAGATATACCCTTTGGAACTAATGAATCACTAACCTTTCCATTCAAAATTAACTTAATGCTGCTAATACATGGACAGATTAATGGCATTCTTAAACAGTAGTCAATGAAATGCTGATTTCATTCCAGCCAAATGTTTGCTTTGAGTTAATTTGCAAATGTTCATTAAACGTTTAAAAAAATTCTGTTTGTTTGCTTTAGGATCCTGCAGGTATCTTTGAACTGGTGGAACTTGTTGGCAATGGAACATATGGACAAGTCTATAAGGTAAGATCTCTGACTGTGTCTGAAGTGATTGATTTCCTTATACTGTACATGAGTTTACATATTAGAATGAGCTGTACTTGTGTACATTCACTAGACCAGTATAAGAGCTGATCAGAAACTAGAAACCTTCTTTGTGAATTTCAGTGTTTTCAATAACTGTATTGGTGAACACAGAGAATTTTACATCCATTACAATGAAGTTCCTAATTCTGAAATTGTTCTTGGAAACTGTTTTTTAATTATTAGTATTACATTTCTTTTATTTTCAGCCTTTCCTGAATGTCTTCAGCCAACAGCAATCTAGATGGTGCAGTAGTTATGTCTAGAGAGCTGAATTCAGAAGTAGACAGGTTGATAAATGAAATTAGTTTGGTGTTAATCTAGTCTTCCATTCACATTGCAGAACCAGTGTACTGCCTCATTCTGCCAATCTCTGCTTAGCAAAGGGCCACTGCAAGAAAGTCTGGAAGCTTGCTTTAATATTGGAAATGGTTCTCATTCAAAACCCTATAAACTTTTGCTATTTCCTTGGAATCTGTATTCAGTTCCTGTAGAGCTGTGGTTCTCAACTGGTGGTCCATGGTGACTTTTTCGGTGGTCCACAGGAACATTGTCCAAAGTCACATGGCGTGAGCAGGCGCCGCCATTAGGCTGTTTTATGCCGTGTTCACAAGCACGCGGCGCATCATCCATAGTGTTACCTGGGACGCAACCGTGTTGTGTTGCCAGTAACTTCCATCTGAGGCTCTGAGAGTCACTGTAGCTGCTGCCGTTGTGCTGAGCGGTTGCTCTCTCGTTCGTCCTGTGCTACATGTGCTGTTTTACAGGTGTGATGTAGTTTGTTTATAATGGCAATGACAGGAAGAAATGTCAAGCGCAAGTATTCAGAGGACTACATCAAATTCAGCTTCACTTTTCAAGAAAAAGAAGGTGTGGATTTGCCACAATACGTTATTTGTTTCAAAGTCTTGGGGAATGACTCAATGAAGCCAGCTAAGCTGAAACTCCATCTCAAAAAGTGTCACCCCAACTTGTTGCAAAAGGATAAAGATTATTTTGAGCGGTAGTTATCAGGTCTGAAACAGCAGCGCCTCGACACAACAAGTGCATTCTACAATAAGACAAGCAATGCAGTGCGCGCTTCCTACATTGTTGCATATAAAGCTGCACAGGCCAAGAAGCCTCATACCATTGTAGAGCAACTTGTGCTCCCCTGTGCAAAAGAGATGGTGCGGCTTGTTCTTGGCAAGGAAGCAGCAAGGAAGCTGAATGATATATCTGTCTCTAACGACACAGTATCGAGACGGATAAATATGATATCACAGAACATCAGTGAACAAGTTGTGGATGAAATAAAGAAGTCTCCGTTGTTTGCCATACAATTGGATGAATCGATCGACATCGCATTGTACGCTCAGCTATTGGCGTTCGCACGATACATGGTTGAGGGAGATTTCAAAGACGAGTTTCTTTTTTTGTAAGACTCTTGATACCACCACAAAGGCTCAGGATGTGATGGAAATTGTTAACAATTTCTTTAAAGTATATGGTCTGGATTGGGTAAATCTTGTGGGTGTCACCACTGATGGTTGCACCTGCCATGCTGGGCTTAAGATCGGGCTTCCAAAGGCTGGTGAAACAGTACGCTCCAATGGTAACCGGAATTCATTGCTTCATTCATAGAGAAGCTTTGGCATCAAAAACATTGCCTGATCAACTGAACGCTGTTTTCAAAGGGTTGGTGAAAGTGGTGAATCACGTCAAATCATCAGCTCTGAACACTATGCTGTTCAAAAGATTTTGCCTGGACATGGGTTCCGACTTTGATGTGTTGCTGCTCTCTACTTCTGTATGGTGGTTGTCAGTAGGGAATGTACTCAACAGAGTTTTTCAGTTGAGAGAGGAGTTGGATTTATTTCTCCAGGCTCAAGGGAAAGAGGCATTCCAAAATGTGCTGATGCAATCAAATTTAGAACTTGCATATCTTGTTGATATTTTTGGAATCTTGAACAAAGTGAATCTTCAGCTGCAAGGGAAAGGCGCAAATCTGTTCTCTCACCAAAGCATCATAAAGGCTTTTCTTGACAAGTTGGAACTCTGGATCGTAAGAGTCGAAGGCAATAATTTGGTTCAATTTCAATATGTGGATGCAATGCTCGGGGGAAAAAGAAGCCATTCAGATGCAAATTCTCAATCATTTACGGAAGCTACGAGACGAATTGCAACGATACTTTTCTGGAGGTGGACAGGACAAGGGATGGATTATCTTTCATCAGGAATCCATTTACAACAGATGTTAATAGTATTCCAGAGGATCTGCAGGAGGAGTTCTTGGATCTGAAAAATGATTTTGCGGCTCAAAATGTGTACCAGCAGTCTACCATAGAGAAATTTTGGGCCAGCGTGACCGGAAGTTACCCAAATCTGTCCGCACACGCAGTCAGATTTCTTTTGCCATTTGCATCAACTTTTATGTGTGTGACTGGATTTTTGTGTTTGTTGCATGTTAAGTCCAAGCAGAGGAATCAGTTTGCAGTGGAAAGCGATATTTGTTGTGCGTTACCAAGTACACTCCAAACATTGAAAAGCTTGTCAGTGAGAAGAGAATCCAAAAATCTGTTAGTACGAAATAAATTTCAAACCAAAATGTTCGTTGTCTGCTCTTTTTTACCATGTCTCAAAAAGGAGGTGGTCCACGAAAATTTTTTGATTGGCCTGGTGGTCCATGGACTGAAATGAGTTGAGAACCACTGCAGTAAATGCTCATTATAGAAATTATATCAGTCAAATCCCCAGAATTCAGTATTTGGATCTCAGCTTGTTTGTGTGTTGTTTTTTTAAGCTTGGTCTCAAATATATTTACTGCATAGTATAACAATGAAGAGTTAAAAGGTACTGAAAGCTGTTTTCAAATTCTACTCGCGACTATGCTAACAATTCTGGTTCTACCCTATGATAATTGTCCCTCTGGATCAACTTATTAAAGGGCCTCTAAGTGTACATACCTGATTTATACACAATCTATATTTTCACATGCAGCTTGGATAATTGTGAACAAAATTAGTGAATCTGTATGTACAAATTCCTTTTGATTGTGCAAATATATATTTTTTTGCACACTCCCAATCAATCACTTGGAAAACATGGTACTTATTGTCATGCGCTACCATACACCAGGCTTCCCCCAAATCAAGAGAGAAAGGGAGGAAAAGTTTAAAAAGCTGTCAGGAAATACTTGTTCTGAATTCTGGCTTCCACATCATCTCATTGCTGTGTGCTAATTCCTTTAGTCTGATGGTAGAATTTCAATGAACCAAATATGAACTGAAACTTTTGGAGTTAAAAATGTGTAAATTTCTAAGCTGAAATAAATACAAACCTTACCAAGGCTATATTCTGGTGACTCTTCCTCTTTGGTACTTTTTTTAATGGTAATACATTAAGTTGATGATGATATGCTGTTTTTATTTCCATTGTTCTTCCGGAATCATCAAGGCCAAGAGCATTAGTTTGATGTTGAAACTGTTTTTCTCAGCTGGTAAAATAAGTGTAGCGTTTGACCTAATTTTAACGTGCATATTTCTAACAATCAGTGGAAAATATGTGACTATAACATCCTTTTAAAAGCTTAATGCTTCAATGGAAAAGCAGAGAAACTACACATACTTTACACTCATCTGTATACAGTTCCGTTATGTTTCCTGTCAAAATATTTGGTTTTTTTAAAAGAGTCCAGTTATCTGAAGCAGAAAACTTGAACATTATTCACAGTTTTCTGGGAAGTAAGAACATTTCAGTGTGTAGCCCTTTTTCACTTCTGCACAAAATATTTCACATGGTTTGTTGCCAAACAAAGTGATGGTTTTTTAAGAGAATATTATACTAATTCTAAAACTACAAGCCTAAATACCCATGTGCTAGAGAGAAATTGGCATCCATTTATGAACTCTGTGGCTTGATCATCCATTTAGTTTAGACTAATGCTTTCTTTTGGCTTTGGGTTCAAACATTTAAAGGAAAGACAAGACCACTGTGATCTACTCTGCCCTTCTGTATCACACAGGCCATAGAACTCCTGCAAAATTTTTCTTTTGAACTAGAGCATAAATATATACACACACATATATATATATATATATATATATATATATATATATATATATATATATATATATATATATATATATATATTTTTTAAAGCTCAAGACTATTTTTCTTAAATTGCCAGTAATGGAGAGTCCACCACAATCCTTGGAAAATTCTCCTAACAGTGAATTACACTTGAGCCTCAAAACAACATTTAAGTGATGTGAACCAGTGTAACTGCTAATATGAAGCATAATTGTTCATGGTGTCATTCTAAACCATTGGGAAAAAATAAGACCTTGATGGTTCTTCCATCAAAATTTCCCTGGCAAAATGCTATATGGGTTTGGGTTTTTTTTGCAGCCTGACAAATAAAAACAGATCATTCAAAGATCTCCAAAGATATTTTGATCTTTTTGCTCCCTCTAAATTATTTTCTGGAGATGCCACTATGAAAGAATAATTTGCCCAATTTGGTGTAATGAATAGCAGAACCCATGTAATCACTCTCAAGGTAATCTTCTTTTTAAAAAAGAATCATATGCTAGGGTCCAAAAGGAATTATTTTTGGAAAGTTCTGTTATGCAAGAGGCTGTGCACAGCTTGACCTGCTGCTCACAAACAGGGAGGAGCTAATAGGGGAAGTAGAGGTGGGTGACAATCTGGGATCTCAGTGATCATGAGATGGTAGATTTTAGGATCCTGACCAAAGGAAGAAAATAGAGTAGTAAAATACACACCTTGGACTTCAGAAAAGCAGACTTTGACTCCCTCAGAGACCTGATGGGCAGAATCCCCTGGGATACTAACATGAAGGGGAAAGGATCCCGGGACAGCTGGCAATATTTTAAAGAAGCCTTATTGAAGGCACAGAAAGAAACCATTTCAATGCGTAGCAAGAGAAGCAAATATGATAGGAGACTGGATTGGCTTACCAGGGAAATCCTTGGTGAACTTAACCACAAAAAGGGAGCTTACAAAAAGTGGAAACTTGGACAGATGACTAGTGAGGCATATAAATGTATAGCTCGAGAATGCAGGGGAGTTATCAGGAAGGCGAAAGCGCAATTGGAATTGGGACTCGTAAGGTATGTGAAGGATAACAAGAAAGGTTTCTACAGGCATGTTAGCAAGAAGAAGGTGATCAGAGGGGGAGTGGAACCCCTGCTAGATGAAGGCGGTAACTTGGTGACAGATGATGTGGGGAAAGCTGAAGTACTTAATGCTTTCTTTTCCTCTGTCTTCACGGACAAGGTCAGCTCCCAGACTAATGCGCTAAGTGATGCAATATGGGGCGAAGATGGACAGCCCTTGGTGGGGAAAGAATAAGTTAGGAGCTATTTAGAAAAGCTAAAAGTACATAAATCCATGGGTCCGGACTTAATACATCCGAGGGTGCTGAGAGAGTTGGAAAATGTCATTGAGGAGCCTTTGGCCATTATCTTTGAAAAGTCGTGGAGATCAGGAGAGATCCCGGATGATTGGAAAAAGGCTGGGTTGATTTAATTGGGATTGATGCTGCCTTGGGCAGGGGTGCTGGACTTGATGGCCTTCTAAGGTCTCTTCCAGCTCTATGATTCTCTGATTCTATAAGACTAGAAGATTATCATCTTCACCATTCTATCCTAGGAATCCATGAAATAACTGAATTCCACTGAATTTAGGTAGTTTGGATTAACTCCCATTGATTCCCTGAATTCAGCCCTGTCACAGCAGTCTAAACTTGGAATAGCAGTGTTTGGCCCATGCTAGTGAATTTGTGTTCCATGCAGATAATTATGGGTGAGCATATGGAGGATTTTGATTCTTTCCATTTTGTAAAACTAGCTGGCCTGAACTCGAAATACTAATTTCATGTGTCTAAGTGGACTCACTAATACAGATTATACTGCTAGTTGAGCAAAATAGATTTTCATATATGCCAATGCTTCTGTGAATCTGAACACTTCTTTTTTATATCCAAAACAGAAATTATATTACCGCTATACCTCTAAAATCTTGTCCCCCATATAGTTTGTGGCTGTAAGGCCTGGTCTAGGCTGGGAAATTTGCTTGGTATACCAGCATTGCTGAGGGGTGTGAAAAATCTGTACCTTCAATGACACTGCTAAACCAACCTAATCCCTGGTGTAGACACAAGACAGGACTATGCAGCACTTTAAAGACTAACAAGATGGTTTATTAGGTGATGAACTTTCGTGGGCCAGACCCACTTCCTCAGATCAAATTGTGGAAGAAAATTGGCATGACCATATATACCACGGGTTCCCAAACTTTTTGACACGGGGACCAGTAAATCCATTCACAAGCTTTTGGAGGACCTGTAACATTCATTTGCATATTTGCATATTCATTAAGCAAATGATGAATATTCAAATAAGTTTTCCAGTCCTCCCAAAGCCCCCAGTGCCATCTTTAGCAAAGCTTTTGATACGGTCACCCACAATATTCTTGCTAGCAAGTTAAGGGAATATGGATTGGATAAATGGACTGTAAGATGGATAGAAAGCTGGCTAGACTAAACTTTTTACTTTAGTTGGAACCCAGTTTTATTTCAGTAGTGTTTTTTGCAACCCAAAAATATAAACACATATAAAAAAAAGAATTAAAAATGAATAAATTTTCAGTGTTCCACCCGGCTGCATCCTCTGCCCAGCCTGGGCCAGATTTTGTACCGGACAGTCCGGTATTTGAGGGTTCTGTCCAGGAAACAAATTTAGAAAATACCGGAAATATAAAATGTCTGGTATTTTCTAATTAGGCAAGTTTTATTATTATTAGGTGTATCAGTCTGTAGCTGCGAACTGCATGGCTGGTAGATGTGCTCACGCTGTGTGAGTGTGTCTACCAGCTAGGCAGTTCGCAACTACTCGAGGCAGGGTATTGGGGGGGGGGCAAAATTGAATCCCTGGGGCTGGACTCACTCGTGTGCCTGGGTCAGTCCTGCTTCCCACCAGCTGATTTGCTTCCCCCCCTTCTCCTCCTAATCTCCCCCTTCTAGCCCTGCTGCCCCCATATAGCCCTGCTTCTGGCCGCCGGTTCTCCCCTGCCCCGCACCGACCTCCCCCGGCCAGCCCTGCTCCCCTCGACCACCTCCCAGATGGCCGATTTTCCCCTGCTTCTCCTCCTGATCTCCCCTGGCCAGCTCCCCCACCCCCCGGCCAGCCCTGCTTCCGCTGGCCACACCCCCCCCCGATCTCCGCTGGACAGCCTCGCTGCCCCCAACCCTGCTTCCCAGCGGCCAGTTCCCCTTCCCCCCACACCTCCTCCCAGCCTGCCCTGCTCCCCTTCCGGCAGCCACGCTGAGGCCCAGTATTTTTTTCCTGCGGCCCAGTACTGGGCCACGGCCCATAGTTTGGGAAACGCTGATATATACCAAGGGTTACAATCAAAAAAAGTACAAATCACCAATGGTAAATTAGATACCACTCTCTACAGAAAATCCACTGACTCCTACAGTTACCTACATGTCTTCAGCTCCCATCCAGAACACACCATATGATTCATCGTCTATAGCCAGGCCCTTAGATACAACCGGATCTGCTCTAATCCCACTGACAGAGACCAGAAACTTCAAGATCTCTACCAAGCATTTGTAAACCTCAATTACCCACCTGGGGAAATAAAAAAACAAATTGAAAGAGCCAGACGAATACCCAGAAACCATCTACTTCAAGAGAGACCCAAGAAAACCAACAATAGAACACCACTTGTATCACTATAGCCCCCAACTTAAACCCGTCCAACACATTATCAATAAACTACAACCTATACTGGAACAGGACACTACACTCAGAGAGGCTCTGGGAGACAGACCCATAATCTCCTATAGACAACCACCTAACCTCAGGATGATTCTTACCAACAACCACAGAACATACCACACCAATACCAACCCTGGAACTTTCCCTTGCAACAAACCCCATTGCCAGCTTTGTCCACATATTTACTCTGCTGACACCATCATTGGATCTAACCACGTCAGTTACAAGATCAAGAATATGTACTTCTGCTCATCCAGAAATATAATTTGTGCCATCATGTTCCAACAGTGTCTGTCTGCTGTGTATATTGGACAAACTTCTCAGACACTTCGCCAAAGAATCAATGCACACAAATCAGATACCAGACAGTTTCACAAAGAAAAAACAGTGTCTTGTCATTTCAACCAGACTGGGCATTGTCTCAATGTCCTAACTACATGTATCTGCTTCAAAGAGACTTTAACACCAAGACTACAAAGGGAAACCTCAGAACTGTCATTCATGCTTAAATTTGACACTTTACGAATGGGCCTTAACAGAGATGCTAACTACCTTACCCATTACAAAGATAGCTTCCCCAATTATCACCCCTAATATCATTATCTCATAGACACTACCCACCCCCTTCACCCTCCTCTGTCCTAAAATCTGATTTGTCAATTTTATATGTGTTCACTTTTTTTGATTGTATCCCTTTGGTCAGGGCTCGACAAATTATACAATCTACTCGCCCGTGGCGAGTAGATTGTAACCCGGAAGAGCCGGGTTCCGGTGATCTGCGCATGCGCAGAATGGTTTGCGCATGCGCAGATCGCCGGACAGTGCGGCTGGCGAGCGGGGCTCCCCGCGGTTCGGCAAGCCCTGCCTTTGGTATATATGGTCATGCCAATACCATATATGGTCTGGCCCACGAAAGCTCATCATCTAATAAACCATCTTGTTAGTCTTTAAAGTGCTGCATAGCCCTGTCTTTTGTTTCAGCAAGACCAGACTAACACGGCTACATCTCTATTACTATTCCTGGTGTAGACAGTGATAATTCGATGAGAGAATTCTTCTGTTGAGTGAGGTGTATTGCCTCTTGGGAAGTTGGCTTACCTGTTCTAATGGGAGAAGTCATCCTGTCAGGATTGGTAGTGTCAGAGGTGAAAGTAACTTGAAATTTCTTGCAGATACTGTCTTATTGGAACCCAGGTCCCTGCTAGCTCTTTAAATGGCTCCCTGCTGCCTTTTGCCACAGCTCATCCAGCTCTTTTCAGAGCTGTGCACCAGGGGACACCTGCTTACTTTCATCTCTATGTAGCACTTTAGCAGAGACACTATAGTGGCACTGCTGCAGTGATTTCAGTGTAGACAAGCCCAGAGCCTTTATACTGGACCCACAAAGCCATCTCATGGTAGCACTCACTCTCTTGTTCACTCATTTACTTGCTGGAATAGGATCTCTTTGGTTTTGCTCCAGTCCACCCCATTTGCCTGATGTATAAATCCATGCTACCTGTGCCTTACAGTTCTGTGGCTTTATGACATAAACAGAAAATGATTTTAAAATAAACATTCAAAGAAAACTTGTTTGAAGGGAACCTTTCAATTAGCAAAGATAGTTGGCCTTGTTAAAATCATTATTTCCCCTAGCTGTGGGTCAGAGGATGGAGCACTGGTCCACACTATTGAACACTTGTATGAACAGCCCCAGGAGTTTGCTCCTGTGAGTAAGTGCTTGCCATCATGATGTGCTTGTGCTTGCTCATGATCATCTGACACCCAGTCTGCAATGCATTTGGTAATCCAAAGGGGCTGTGAATTGACTTACTTTTCTGTTTGATCCCATGAGATCATATTTCATGCTTGGGGCCAAATTCTGCCACTGGATTCAGTATTTACAAGAGAATAAGATTTGGCTGTAATTCTGCAGTGTGTTTGAAACACCCGTTGAGATTACCAGGTGCTGTGCGAAGGGTAAAATATGCTACAGAATATTGGAGGCAGAATTTTGCATTCTAGTGGCTGGAGTAAAGGAATGGTGGATCAGGAGATGTCTATTTCTATTGGTGCTAATGTGGGAACTTGATGTAGATATAATTTGACTGCTATGTTTGGGAGGCAGCTCCAGTCAAGACAGTGAGGCTGTGCATGTGGGAGGGGAGGGGAGAAGTACCACATTTGCCTGAGGCTTGCAGTCAGTTAACCTCTGGGTCCAACTACCCATCTGTAAAATGAGAATGGCTGTGCTTACTGAAAAGTGTTTGGAGAAGGTGCCATGTAAGTGCAAAGTCTGTTTGCTCTGTTGGTGGGAGGTTCTCATTTTGGATTGTTGGATGCACAGTGAAGCAAAACTAAAGCTTGATTATGCCTCAGCAAACCGAGCTAAGCAGCTAACTGCCAAACAGCCGAAAGCATATTTAGGAGGACATCTCTAACCACCAAACGAATCATATTTTAAAATCGCTTTTCAGGGTTGCATTGTTAAAAAAGAAAACTACTAACTAACTCTACCATTCCTCAGGCTCCTACCTACACTGGGCTCACCCCAACACTTTTGAGAAGTGTTTTGTTGAATGGAATGCCTGTAATAGAGTAAATGTTAAGAGTGGTTCCTCCTAAGAAAAGAAAGCAAAGAGTTTGTGTGGAGAAAATAAAAGTGTTTATGGAATCTCTCATGTGTCTGATTTTTGACACTCCCTTCAAAGCTTAAATCTCAGATCAGAGGATGATTTCTAGTTTCCTGCCTTAGGGCCCAGACCTGTGAAATACTGGGCACCTCCTGCACAGGGCAGATGGCCTAAACTGCTGATTTCAGTTGAATTGACTAGTTGCACTAGAAAATCTTCCCCAACTGCCTTTCTTCAAATGTGAGGAGAGTCTCCTTCCCTTTTCACCTTTTTGTCTTGTATTCCCTTCTCTTTTTGCTGTAATAATCAGTGGTGGTGCAATGCCTCACAGGGGGCAAAGAGGAAAGTGGGGGAAAAAAACTAAACAAAACATTTTAGAACAATTATTTGAACAGGTCACAGCTGTTACTTTAACAGTGTAGTGATTACAGCAGTGCATAAAGAGCCTGTACTGAGAGAGATCATGGCCTTGTTATACTAGGGCTGTATATACTTGGGATGTGTATAATTCCGTTTAATCAGCCAACCGATTAAACACTGTGTTTAACCAGTTAACCGCTTAAACGGGATTCCATGGCCCTCCACCTGTGGCATGGCAGGCCTAGCTGGGCTGGTACGGCCTCCTGCCACAACATGTGAAGGTGGGGGGCTGCTCCAGCTCAGTGGGGCCTGCTGAAGTGTGGCCTGCTCCCACAAGGCCAGGTTCACTATGGGTAAGGGCTGCTTATGCCAGATCAGGCCCACGCACTGCACCATGGTCAGGCTGGCTCACCTCGCTACTCATGGGACCCTTGTTAATGCTTATTGGTTAACTGCTACCATCCCTAGTATATACATGATGTAAGAGACAGTCCCTGCCTCAAAGAACTAAATAAACAGGACTGATGAAGAGAGCGAGGTGGAACAGGTTAAATGGCTAGCTCAATGTGTCACGGCAGAGTGATTGCAGAGCTAGAAAGTGAGCTGAAGTCTGCAGACATATAGGCTATCACCCAGTATTCTGGGCCACCGTGTCCCTCTCTGCCTCACTTATGTCTTTTCTACATAGGCCTTGTTTTGCATTGCTACAGATTGCTGGTCTGTGCTGGCCTCTTTTCAAACTGCACAGAGTACCTGTGGGCGCTAGCGAAGTAGAAGTTGTAATGATAACAGCTGGGGCCTTGCTGCCAAGGCCAAATAAATGAGGTGGTCACTCTCCCCTTGGTCTCAAGGGAGCTGGGTCTATGTGACAGGAACTGCAGCATTTTCAGTGCAATGCAAAACTCCTTCATTCGCACGAATACCGCAGCTAGTCATAGTGTTCTGATTACTGAATGCTGTAACAATCTTGACACAGCGAGGGCTCAGAGGATTGACATTTCTTCCTAGAGCAAGAATATGAACAGTCAGAGTAGTTGCAATAAAAAGTGTTGCTAAAGGAGCTCTTTTCCACACTGCTTCGTTCTTTGTTTCCCACTGTGTGTGGGGGTGAGCGTGACTCTGGGGGAGGCAACAAAAATCATACCAAAGTACTTCAGATATCAGCAATTTTCCCCATTAACCAGCTCAAGACTACCACACGCAAATGAGAATTCCTGCATTATTACCACACCACATTCAGGGATGTCCCTAGGATTTATCTCAGAGGGTTAGTCTGAATCCTGCAAAAACAACCAGAAGCCCTGTGACCCTTTAGGCTATGTCTACACATCAGCATTATTTTGGAATAACTGAGGTTATTTCGAAATAACAAAATGTCTACACAGCAAACTGTTACTTCGAAATGATGTTGAAATAGAGGACTTCTTACTCCGACTCCTGTAACTCTCATTTCACGAGGACTGAGGGAAATCAAAGGAAGAGTGTTCTTTCTTTGACTTCCTGCTGTGTAGACCGCACCAAAAGCCAAAGTAAGCTATTTTGACTTCAGCCATGTAATTGACGTAGCTGAAGTTGTGTATCTTACTTCACTTGTGCCCTGCAGTGTAAATGTCTATTTCCTTAGCATGTTGCTGAAGATTATAAAATTATATCTAGCCCATTTATAGAAATCTATTAGTCTACAAATGTCACAGGACTCCTCATTTTTTCTTAGGATTTATGGGGACCTATTAAACTGATGCTCGACCCCTGATGACAACCTGGGATGAGGGATGATAATTTCTTTTAGAGATGTGATTTTATAATCTTCAGCAACATACTAATAAAATATTTTAAAGGACATTTTAAACTAAACCCTTTAGACTAACACAGGAAATTCAGAAACTGACAGTAAATACCTGGGGTTGGCAAATGTCTGTTAAATGGCTTCTAGCTTGCATAGGTCCAACATGACATTGCTATGAAATGTCTTTCCTTAGGGTGATTGTGTGAGATGGGCACAGCATGGTAGAAAATGTGAATTGCCAACAAATGTGATAGGCATTATTACTAGCATACCACTCTTGGTGATTCCAGTTGTCTTTCAGTGGTATTATGAACATTCCTTCCTCATTCAAAAGGAGAAGGGCAGTGATGCAAAGCAACGTTTAGGTCGATTGATAGACAATAGAAAATAGATTATCAACCTGTTTCCATTGTAACTATGCCAGTTGTTCTGTCAGCTACCCTCCCTCCACAACGTCACTGGGAGGAATTGTGCCTTATGGAGAGACAGTGCTCTTGTAACAAACACCTGTCACTAGTGTATATCTGCTTCCTACCCCTTTGGGAGAAGCCTGCTCCACCAGGAAGTGGTAGCAGGGATCTGTCTCCAAATTCAAGAGCAAGACCCTTGCTTGGAGGCACAAACTCGGGCGTGAGGCTCCATGAACAACAGTCCCACCAAGAGGCACTCGTATAAGTGTGAGCCACAGTCTGATTCTAAAAGTGACCTGCCTATAGGGATCACCTGAATGATAGAAAAATCCTTATTACTAAACTAGTCATGTATATCTCTCCTAACTGCAGGTCACTGGAAGCTTTTGGCTACAAATAAATTTTTTGGGGGGTGTCAGTAAATCCTCATACATGACATAACTCTCCGCCTCTCTCGCTTTCTCTGTTTCTCTCTTTTCGTGTGTCGCTCTCTTTCGGTTATGGTTTTAATGAGAAACCACTTTGGTGGTGATTGATCTCTTCAACTGAACTGGAAGATGCTCTTTATTTTTCTAATAATCCAATGTCTAGTAGAACAGATTTTAGAATAATTTTATGGGAGGGAGATATCATCTCTTAATCTATTTAAGATGAGGTTATTGTTTTGTGTTTAATTCTGTCATCTTGAATACATGAATACAATTAACCAATCTTAAAATCATCAGCCATTTGACTCATTGTTTTGCTGCTTACATGTCTACATCCAGTCAACTATGTGCTGAAACACCTTAAGAGTTCTATATTATTTGAACTATATTTGACTTCAAATACAATGCCTGGATGATTTAAGGTAAGCAAATATGTTAGCTGGAATTGGCGGAAATTATAGACAATAGTTTTTTTTACCTGTGGAAAGTAAGGGTGTGTCTAGACTACAGGGTTTTGTTGACAAAAGTGGACTTTTGTCGACAAAACTATACCTGCGTCTACACTACCACTGAGTTCTGTTGACATAACATCGACAGAACTCAGCAGTTTTGTCGACGCTGGTAAACCTCATTTTACGAGGCATAATGCCTTTTGTCGACAGAGTTCTGTCGACAGAAGGTATTATTGCATCTAGGGTTGTGTCTAGACTACAGGGTTTTGTCGACAAAACAGCTTGCTTTGTCGACAGAACTGAATATAGTCTAGACGCTCTTTGTCGACATAAGCTTTGTCGACAGTATCTGTTGACAAAACTTCTGTCGACAAAAGCCTGTAGTCTAGACGTACCCTAAGAGAAATTATTTAACCTTGAGGAGTGTTCATTTCATGAGATATTCTCCCTATATATCAAACTGCTGTCTTATGTATAACTAACATCTCTGCATTGTATTGCCTTTTGTGGTGTTTTGGTCACTGGTGTCCAGTTTGGGACTGTCTTCCCAACTGCTGTACTCCAAAACTCGACCATGTACACAGTTGAAGGCTGAGAGGACATATAGCGGTTACAATGTTGCCCACCCCTTTTTTTCTGGGATGTCTCCTCTTTTTTTCATCCTGAAATAACACCATTCCTTCTCCCACCTCTCAGTTGCCAAGAAATTCTAAGAACAATACCCATATGACTTGTAGCTTTTAGATCTCATAACACTCTCATTTAGAAGACAGAATAAACCGTCTAATGGCTTAGTGATTAGATGGCACTTACCAGCTAATTAAACAATCAATAGTTACTGTGTAATTATAGACTTATTCCACAGCACAGTAGTTTGTACCTGGCAAGATAAAGCAATGCTAAAGTTCTGAATGTAGGACCAAATTCCCAGTGCCATAAGGCCTGTAGCATTTAGTCCAGAATATAAATGCTGTCAAGCCCCTAAAGTGCATAACATACATGCAGAACTAGTTAAAAGAATCCAGGCTTCTCAATGTTGATGGCCCCACACTCCCTGGTGGAAGATGGCCCCACACTCCCTGGTGGTTCCTGCTCTTCAAAAAGAGGACTTAATGGTTTGTGAAAACTACAACATAGTATCTTTATGGATATTCCCTTGCAAAATATTGCGGCACCTCATCTTCAAGAATTTCATGTGTGTGTGGTATCTTTAAGTACAGTAAATGAAGTACTTGCAGTTAGCATCCAGCAGAGTTCTGGAAAGACTAGACCAGGGGCCTGCAAATACCAGATCTGGTCCTCCAGGGTTAGTCCCTAGTGGGCACCACACTGCCGTATTTACCTGCGCCTCTGCAGGTATGGTGGATCACAATTCCTTTTGGCTGTGGATTGCCATTTCCAGCTACTGGGAGCTGCAATTGCCTGTACCTGCAGAAGCGTAGATGAATACAGTGGTAGCAGCAGACCAGAGGCTAACCCTAGTGAACCGCTGCCGTTTTATTGCCCACCCTTGGACTAGACTTTCAGTAAAGTTCTAGTGCTTAGCTAAAACCATAGAGAATGCCATGGGAACAGGGCATGTACCCAGTTATAGTTTGCCTAAATCTGGAGCTCGCCCAAAGAACTGGGATAACTAAGGGCCTGCAGCTTTCAAATACCATTGTTGGTGTGCTCATTTACACATCAATACCCAGAATGCCCTGCTGGCTCACAGCTATTTCACGGTAGCACTTTGTGAATTTAATTGAGTGGCTGAACGTTGTTTCTGTAGGAAGTGAATTTGCTAGAGGTTATTTTTGAGATTTTCTTCATTTTTTTGGAGAGAAGAAATAACTTGGAGTTGCAATGCTAAATTGTGTTAGATGTTTAGCCTGTCAGTCATGCAGCACTGAGGGAAGCCAGGTTATTATTGAAAGTTTCTTCATACATTGGACTAGAATTGTTCTCATGGGGACGGAAGAGACATTGCAGATTCCTGAGCTTGTTGTTAGTTGATCCCCGGAGAGTTCAAGCAAGTAATGCAAGACAAAGATGGCGTTAATTGTTTTTAATAATCAATTGCTTTATTATCTCTCCATCTGAAATCTGGTGATTAATCACTGGTCCTTTAGCTGAGTAGGAAAAGAGTTACTGTACAGCACAAAATTATTATGTCTCAAGAGGGTCGTTGCTGAACAGAATGAATATTAGTTTATACACAGAGCTTTCCTATCTGAAAACTACTTGTTGTGACTTGTCTGGGAGGTTGGTCAAAATACTTAAAGAAATAAACAAAGAAAAACCTCATATGCATTACATACTTGCTAAGCTAACAGTATTGGTCCCCTCTTGTCTATTCACCAGATCTTGGATAGAATGATGTATTTAAATTATCAGTAATTCATGACCAAGATTTTCAACGTGTCTAGTTAGATAATATGTGAATTGTCCCTTTTAACATTGTAATAGTGGTTAGAGACTCCAATGTCTTGAGCTCTATACAAACTCACAGTAAAACAAGCACCTTGCTGTTATGGGTGTTATGGGTGTTTGTATGGTGTTTGTGGCCATGAACTAATAGCTTCCATCAAGGTGTAAGAAAAGATACTAACTCTATTGTCTTAGATAAATTCTAATTTGGACAGTTACAACTAGAATACAGGCAGTCCCTGGGTTACATACAAGATAGGGACTGTAGGTTTGTTCTTAAGTTGAATTTGTATGCAAGTCGGAACTGGTACATATTGTAGGGGATACTCTAGCCAAACATTTCTCCACAGCTCAGTTTTGTTCTCCCACACCTCACTTCCCTCAGTCTTTTATTCTCAAGCTGAGGTGTCTGCTGAGAGAAGCCGCTCCACATCTCCCTGGTCTGCTGGGGGGGGGGGCGCTAGCTTCGTGTCTCCCTGGTCTGCTGGGGGGAAGCAGCTAGTGCGGGGTTGCCTCACCCCATTTGTAAGTAGGGATCCAATGTAAGTCGGATCCATGTAACCCGGGGACTGCCTGTACCTAGAAATTCTGCTGGCGCTCCAGTCAATATGGAGGTAGTTTTCTTGTCCCAAATTACTGTGTAGTATTACTTCTACTGTTTACTAACTGCTGTGTGTCAATTCCAGTGGTGACTGCATTGCTGGAGGGCGTGGGAAGTAGGAATATAAAAAGGGTTACAAAATACTGCCCATGTAACCCACTACAATTCAATTGGTTACACGGTTAAACGCTGCTGGCCCCATGGGAGTTTAACTGGAACTGGTTACTGGTTGAACTCTTACATCCCTAGGGTGAAGCATTTCATTTATATGTACAGTTCTCAGTTTCCAGCAATCTGACCTACATACAGGCCTGCCGATGAGGAAGGGGAGGCAAAGGGAGCAGTTTCTCAAGGGCCTGGCAGTTCAGCAGCGGTGGCCAGGGCCCTAGATCCTTTAAATCATGGTGGGTACCTGTGCTACGCACTCCTGCTGCGCTAATAGCTGGGGGTGGGGAGACAACAATGTGCACCAGTCAGTGCTGAGGGCTGGCTGCCTTTGGCCCCACCCTTTCTACCGTTGTTACTGCCCCTTCTGGGAGCAAAGAGCAGCCCCCCCTCCCACCAGTCCAGGCGTCCGCAGATGCTGTTGGCTCTGCTGCCGACTTAGGCAGCTATCTATTGACTTCAAAATTGTTAAGGGTTTGCCAGTGAAGATTACATTGCTATGCTTTGGGATCCTTCAGTAAAAAAGGCACATTATTAAATGTGAAGTCCTCATTTGTGCTATAATGACTTTCTCCCTTAACCAGAATGCAATCGTGTTGCACTAATATACCTGACAAGAGCCTGGCTGTGGCATATCGTTCTTCAGATTTCAGCCTCTAATGACCTCTTCTTTTCTTTATAAATGTATGTATACATGGGTTGATTTGGTGAATTGTCACCAGTTCTTCTTAGGACAGAAAAGATAGTTAATATAACAGTGTGAAATAATACGTATTTAAGAAAGGAATAGATAATAAGACAGAAAATATCACATTACCTCTATATAAATCACCAGTACACCCACATCTTGAATACTGCATGCAGATGTCATCGCTCTATCTCAAAAAAGATATATGGGAATTGGAAAGGGTTCAGGAAAGGGTAATAAAAATGATTACGGGTATGGAACAACTTCCAGATGAGGAGAGATTAACAAGACTGGGACTTTTCAGCTTGGAAAACAGACGACTATGTGGGGATATGATTGAGATTTATACCGTCTTGTCTATGTATAGAGAACGTAGATTAGAAAGGGCTATTTACTCCTTCTTATAATATAAGAATGAGGGGGTCACCAAATGAAATTAATAGGCAGCAGGTTTAAAACAAATAAAATGAAATATTTCTTCACACAATACACAATCACCTCTTTGACAGAGGATGTGGTCTCATCTAGTTTAGCTGTTCTTATGTTCTTAAATTCTTATACTAGCTGTTGCTTAGAATGAAAATGTAAATCCTAAATTTGGCATGCTCCTACCACACTTAACACCTTTCCCTAGCTGAATCAAATTGTGTGTGTGCATGGCCCTGAAATGTGGACTTATTATTCCCAGCTGATTTTTTTTGTATGTCACACACAAGCCACTAAGTCTTAGCTGGAAGAACGTATTAAAAAAATGTTTCATTCGTTTGTTCATCGTTCGTTAAGAAAAAAGCTTTGTTACCAGAGCAACTGGTACATCTTGTGCAGCTTAATCTGTGAAAGATACAGAGAATCCTCCAAACCCAGCCCCCTCCCTCCCAAGGCAACCCACACACACCCACATGCCAGTATGTCATGTTAACTTCTTAGCTTTCTGACTAGTTCAAGGGGAAAGGTGGTTTTGTACCTCAAGCCTATAGAACATAGCTTCTAAATGATAACAAATGAGAAATCACAAACTAATTCCGTATCTACCTTCTGTCTCTCATTATTTTTAATTTTTTTTATCCCTCAAGTCTGTGGTGGAAGTGGATGGTGTGAGGGCTGTCAGAAGAACCAAGGGATTATGAAATGACATTTGCCCATGCTTTCCCCTATGTCACTGAGTTAGTTCTGCTTTGGCAGCAAGTAATACAAAATATTAGTTGTAGTTGTTTGAATAAAGATAAATTCAAGATGCAGGGTGAGGGCCCCAGTGCTAGGTGGTTCAAAAGGCATGGGAGAAGGAGAGGCAGAAAATAAGTTTTCCTGATGAGCCATCTCTGCTGTGTATAAGGCTGGGGATGAGGGAGAGTCATCTGGAGAACAGTCATTCTGTTTGGCACATTCCTTAATAGGGGCCAAGGATTGCTAACTGTCACTCTGAGTAGTAGCAGTATTTCCCTTCAGTGATTCACCTATCCAGTAGGGAATGATTGGTCAAGGAAGTGCATATCTGTTTCCTTCCCATGTCTTTTAATGGGCATAAGGGCACTGACGAACCCACCTAAGTAATCCTGACACGGGACAGACATATTCTTAAAGTTCTGCCGTCATTTCTGCTGTAATGGCTCCCTCCCTAAACCAGGATGCAATGACATTACACTGATATGACTGACAACAGCCTGGATGCTGTATGTATAAGAGGACATATGACTGGGATCCAATTAGGGCCTGGGGGCGGGGGAACGCACAAAGTTTTTGCCCACCCTGCGAACAGCACACAGTGCTTTGAAGCGCCGTGTGCAGTTCACAGGACAGGAGGAAACGTCATGCGCTCCTCCGACCCCAAGTCCTGATTGGCCTGGGGATGGGGGAGCTATGCAAAGTTTCTTCCACCATCCCCCCCACCCTGCGAGGAGTGCGCGGCACTTCAAAGTGCCATACGCTCACACAGGGTGGGAGCAGGGTGAGGGAAGCTTTGCACAGCTCCCCAGGCCAATCAGAGCCTGGGAGTGGTGGAGTGTGTGAAGCCTCTTCCCGCCCTGCCAGGGGCATGGGTGCCTACTGGGAAGGGGGGCAAAGGGGCTCCCTTACC
Source organism: Pelodiscus sinensis (assembly GCF_049634645.1). Taxonomy (NCBI): domain Eukaryota; kingdom Metazoa; phylum Chordata; order Testudines; family Trionychidae; genus Pelodiscus; species Pelodiscus sinensis. The sequence goes on along the minus strand of NC_134720.1, from coordinate 39,564,835 downwards.
CCCGGACCAATTATGGAAGGAGTGTTTGGTTTTGTGCAGATAGAAAGTTGGCAATTATGGTCTGGGGATGGGGAAGCCCAGAGGCATTCTGGCCCCACCCCTTCCTGATTAGGCCCTGTCCCTTCCAGGGCAGCCCGGGGCCACTTCAAAAATTTTTGAAGTGGACCCTGGCCAAAAATTATTGCCCACCCCTGCTATAGAGCATAATGGAGCTATGGCAATTTAAATCACTTTTAGTTCTGGCCCTCACAGTGTTTTGCAGATAATGAACCAAGTAGGATTGCCAACTTTCTAACTGCACAAACCCAAACACCCCTTCCTTGCCCCTTCTCCAAGGCCTTAGCCCGCCCTTTCTCTGAAGTCCCACCCCTTCTCATAGGTCCATTCTCCTTCCCTCTGTCACTCCTCTCCCCCATTGTCACCCACTTTCATTCACCTGGGACAGGGAGTTAGAGTTTGGGGGGGGGGGGGGAAGCAGGACTCTGGCTGAAAGTTTGGGTTTTTGGGTGGTACCAGGGTGAAGGGTGTTGGTAGGGGGATGGAGGAGGGCAGTGGCAGTGTGAGTTTGCTATGTGACTGACTGGAATAGATTGGTAGACGTATCCTGGGGTTCATTGTCAAATGTCTCTCAGAGCCCTCCTGAAGCTGAGAGAATCCTTAAGTGGATTAATTACAAATTAGATTTTAAGAGTGTCAGAAATATTAATTTGTGATTAAATTGTGGGATGGTTTGTCTGTTCAGAGGTGTGTCTTCCTCATTTTAATGTTAGTGCTGCAATATGCTGTCACCGGGGAGGCTGATCTTCAGTGGGATTTTTGTAGGGAAAATTTGCCTGAGGGAAGACGCAGAATTGTTTGGGGTGTAAAATGTGAAAGTGTAACTGTGTACATGGTTAACTGATGAGCCTGGGTTCATCGGTTAACCTTTACGGTTATATGTAGGTGCCCGGTATGCATGGGGACCTAGCTTAAAAACCTACTCCCTGCACACACTGGCTCTGAGGGAGCTGCCTGCCCCTTTCCTGTGCTGCTTCTGTATCAGAGGCAACAGCATTGGGGGGTGGGAGGGGGCAGATGGGGAGCCAGCTTAAAAGCCAGCTCTCTGCATCACCTGCTTCCAGGGAGCCAACTGCCCCCTTGTGTGCAACTTTGTGGCTGCTGAGATGTTCAGCGCTTACATGTTTACTTAAATGCATTTTAGCATCCCTAGTTTTAAAAGAACGTTATACTTTTTGCAAGCTGAAATTCCATGTGACTTTGCAAAGATTCATACAACTAATTATTTTCTTCCAGGAAATCCTTCCCACCTGTGTTTTTTAATAAACAACCTTATTTCCAGGCTCTCTTCCAAGCTATTTCTTTTTGTTTGGGTGTATTTTTTGTGTGTGTATTGCTCCAATCCTGAAAAGAACTCTATGTGGAAGACAATGAGGGTGCATTGAGAAGCTGGAGCTCAACTGTACCATTGGAAACAATAAATTCCCAATGGCAGGGAGTGTGTCTGACTCTGTGCTTCCATAATCCTGCATGTGTCTGATGCACATCTTTCTAGTTACTATCTGTCACCGGGGTGTGGGGAATCACTCGGCCCTGCACCCCCATCTGCAGTGAGATGTGACTCTTGGCCAGCAGGTAGAACAGGTTTATTACTTCAGGGGGTAGCTGAGTTAGTCTGTACAGGATAAACTTAAAAAACAACAAATGGTCTGCTAGCATTTTAAAGACTAACAAAACATGTAGGTGGTATCATGAGCTTTTGTGGGCACAGCCCACTTTATTACTCTTAGGACACATTAGAACAGATGTGTCCACGTAGTAACCAGAAGTAGTCGGCACAATCCATCTTTGGGAGGGGGGGCCCAAACGTAGGGCCCTGACCCTCTCCCTGCACTCCAAACCAGCTGAGACCGACTCACTCTCCCAGCTCCTGGTCCCCCCAGCTAGGCCCTTCCTCCAGCCTTTGTCTTGCTTCTCAGGCAAAAAAGTGTTACCTGGCCACACCCCCTCCTGGACTCAGGTTGTATACGTGAGGGAGGCTGTCACACTGGAAATCTCATTACCATCTAGGTATTGGTGCAGTGCTTCAGGAAACTAAGGCACACACCAGATTACCACAGGACAGTAGAAATCACATGCAACATAGCAAGGCAAATAAAATCCCCAGTTCATCACTCTAGCCAAATACTATGGTGTGCTATGTCCTGATGGAGCTACAAAGGCATTTTTCCAGGCATTTTTAGTTTTGGTCCTTTTAAAAATTTAAGTTCTATTTAATAGAAAACCAGAAGTAATCTGTTCTGGAGATGACTGATTGAAGAGAATGAATTCTTTTTTTTTAATGTGCACATTTGCCACCTTTCAGTAGTTGTAGTACCATGGGATATCTTGCTCTAAGCAGAGGAAGATTTTTCAATGGCAGTAGTAAGGTTAGCTTGATGAAGTGTCTTGCTTATCACACAAGCTGTGATGATTGGAAAGCTGCCTCAGTGGTTAGGGCACTTGCCTGAGACATAAACCTGGGATCAAGTCCCTGCTCTACTACAGATTTTGTGTGACCTTGGACCAGCTACTTGATCTTTCCCTGTGTCTGTTTCTCTTCTGAAAATTGGAGACAATATCAAGTCAGTCTCATTGTAGTGTCATGAGAATAAATACATTAAAAACTGAGGTGCTTTGAGAAAAAAGTGGTAACGAGGGTGTCTTCAGTTCCCCATGGTACATCACATTGGGTATTCTGGTGCCCTAAATATGTAGCATACCAATATTTTGAAAGTCAGCATCCTTTCCTATAGCAATAAATGTTTCAGAGGGGTAGCCAAGTTAGTCTGTAACTTAAAAGAAAAAGAGTAGTCCTGTAGTACCTTAGGCCGTGTCCAGACTCAGGGGTTTTTTCGGGAAAAGTAGCCTTTTCCCGAAAAAACTTCCCCTGCGTCCAGACTCAAGCCGCGTTCTTTCGAAATTATTTCGAAAGAACGCGGCTTTTCTTTCGATGGCGGTAAACCTCGTTTCACGAGGAAGAACGCCTTCCTTCGAAAGTTCCTCTTTCGAAAGAAGGTGTTCTTCAATGTAAAGAGGCAGTCTTCGAAAGAGAGCACCAGACTCGCTGGGTGCTCTCTTTCGAAAAAGCGGATTTCTCTTTCGAAAGATCCGCCTGCAGTCTAGACGCGATCTTTTGAAAGAGGCTCTTTCGAAAGATGCTTTCGAAAGAGCCTCTTTCGAAAGAAGCCTGCAGTCTAGACATAGCCTCAGAGACTAACAAATAACTATATAGTATTGTGAGCTTTCATCAGCAAAACCCACCTCCTCAGATAAATGGAGAAAAAAGAGGGAATCGAAATGCAGCCATGAAGAGGTTAATTAAAACATGTCAAGCCTCAAAACTTTATTGTTTTTTTTTGCCCTTTAAAGTGCGCAGTCCAGGGAATGTCTCTGATTAATAGGTCAATTCTAACAACACGGCTCTTAAAAAATGCTTTTCACAATATTTTGGCCATGTTGTTTCTCTGAACTTGATTCTTTCCTCAAAGATGCAGGTGCCTGTCAGAGCGCCCTTTCAACAGTTTAAAGGGAGTGGGGAGAAGAGAGGGCAGTGTTAGCCTGTGAATGTTTGTTCAGACACTATTTTTGAAGCGTTTGGTAGTGATTGGGGTTTGTGTCTTCAGAGATTTGTCTTGCTTGGCATTTTTTTTTTTTTTTTTGGTTCAAATGTTGATGTGCTTTGACTTGCTGTTGAGGTCTGACTTAGAAGAGCTGAAGGAAAGAAGTGCCTAAGGGGAGCTGGTTGGATCTTTCTGCATCTCTTGCTAGTTAATCTTTGAAAGCTGACTGTGGTGCTAAGAATCTCTTTTGAAAGTTGCCATTTATTCTTAGGCTTACCTGAGAAGCCCTTTGTACTAACTACCTACAGATGATTTGTGCCAAGCATTTGTGTGGGGGGGGGTTTTTTGGGAGGGAGAGGGGTGTTTCCCTTTGATTAGAATGGCAACTTGGTCTATTTTTTTTTCTTTTGTCAGTTTGCTTTTGAAAGGGATCTGGACTGACAGCTTAAGAGACTGAAGCTCTCTCTTTATTCACCACAGATACCATAACTGCAAATTTCCTGATGGCGGGAAGGTAGTTTTGTCTGCAGACCCATTCAGTCCTTGGCTTCTCTGCTTCGGTAGCCAATAAAGGGGTCAATTTAGAACCTCAAGCTGCACAGCACTGTCATTTTGAGTCTGCTGTGTAAAAATGAAAGGCGAAAAGTAATTAACAAGAGAGGGTCCTGGGGAGCCTGTGCCTTGATTAGTGAGAGAACTGCTGTGATACTGCCAAACCGTTTCTGCTTAGTAACAGGAACAAGGCCAAAGAGGGGACTGCATGGATGAGTAAGGTATCAAACACATTTAGCCTCCAATGAGACACTGTCCTTCTCTTAATTTGCACACTATGGATGTGAACGTGTAGCCGAGTACACAGTTAACCTGGACTCAGCGGTTAACCCTCTCAGTTACATGTAGCCCCCCACCCTGCTTCCTCCCATAGAGGCAGTAGTGGGGGGGGGCAGTGCTTGTGGGGAGCCAGCTCCTGCCAAGCCACCTACCCTCACCCCCATCCTTGCACTACTACCTCTGTGTCAGAGGCTGTCGCACATGAGGGCAGGTGGAAGCTGATACCCGCAGGGAGCTGGTTTTTAAGCCCAAAGAGGCGGCAGCATGGGGGTGAGAGGGCAGGAGAGGAGAGCATGGAGAAATGGGAGCCAATGCTCGCCTAAGCCCTTCCCCCACGTGAAAATATGTAACTGATGAAAAATTCAGCAGATACACGTTTACACAAATAAACACATTTTATCATCCTTACCGCACACTTGAGGAGGAGGCTCACAAAGGGCATCCAAGGTCTCCCCAGCATAGAAATCTAAGGCTGGCGCTTAATCTACTCATAGACACAATTCTTGTGCTCCCTAATGCACACCACATGAGGACTGGCAGAATAAAGGCTTTTATGTCTGGTTCTGGTCATGGGGACACTTGGCCACTGAGTGCTACTGAGAAACTGAAACGTGCCTAATGACTAGGCCTGCTCCCTGCCGGGTAAATGACTTCCAGTTGGTATAAACCTGCACTGGGTTTGAGTTGGGAACTGAGAGGTTGAAGGCTGTGTAGACCTTTACCAGTTCCAGAACCATTCCCTGTCCTACAACTCTCTATATGCACGTTGCTGTTTTAAAATGCTCCAATCCCTACCTGACTGGTGACAATGTGGTTATGGGGAAGGCTTGGTACCAAGCCTGTGGAAGGGGAGGGGCCTCAGGTGGAAAGGGCGGGGCTGTGGGAAGCCAGCCCTCAGCACCACCTGGATAGCACCATATGGTGCTCTGGCAGCAATTTAAAGGGCCTGTGTCGGCTGCTGGTGTTGCCACAGTAGCAGCATGGAACCCTTTTAAAATACAAGGCCACAGGGCAGGTGTCTCCTTCTCTCTCTTTCCCCTATTGGTGGTCCTGGATCCCTGTGACCCACTCACTAGAGAAAGACTGATATCGATGGTCAGCCATGCTTCCTTTCAGTCTTTGCTGGGCATCAGCTCTCCTTAGAAGAGGAAGCCATTCTAGATCCAACTGATAAACCAGTTCCAGACCAGGGTCGACAGGTTTCCAAAACTCATCTACCTTAAATATCGAAAAGACTATCAAAGCACTGAAGTTACTTTCCATTGCAGATTGTGAATATAAGTGCTGCCCTTCCCCTTGTGGCACTGTAAGCTTCTAAACTGGACGACATTTGGTTTTAACTGAGGTATAAATAAAAACAGCTGGTCAGTCCCCCTGGAAATACCTGTGGACTCAGTCATCAATGGAACACATCTAAAACATTAGGAACATGGATCTTTGGTTATTGTTAAAGCTAGTGATTTTTGTCATGTGAAAGTCATAATGTGAGAAGCTTTTTTGTTAAAGTCACATCATATTTTAATTCTTATGTTCACATTGTTAAAGTGTAATCGCTACCAGCAGCAGTTTCAAAGCACATAACTATAGTAAAATCCCTACAAAGCTTACTTAGCTTAGCTTGTAAAGTCTTCAGGACAACCACCACTTTGCTCTGTTTATACTAAGGATGTCAAATTTAGTTTAATCAACTAATTGAATAGTCGATGTAATTAGCGTTGACTATTTGATTAGTCGATAAGGGTGCTTCCATCTTTGAAAAGTAGCAAGAGCCTTGCCGGCTTTCAAAGGCAGAAGCACCACAGAAAGCTCGGCCAGTGGGGGACTCAAAAAGTTCCCCACTGGCCTTGGTTTTGAACTGTATGAGAACCCTCCCAGGGCACTGCTAGGAGCACAGGGCCAGCAGGGAAGTGTTTGAGTCCCCTGCTGGCACCGAGTTGCCAGCAGTGCTTCTGCTTTTGAAATGTAGCAAGAGCCCTGCTCTTGCTACATTTTAAAGGAAAAAGTGCCACCAGTTTCCCACTGAGATCCTGCCCCTTCTTCTCACAGAGACAGTGCTGGGGGGAAACGGCTTTTAAGCCAGCTCCCTACAGCACCAGATTCTCCCCCACCCCTTGCTGACTCTCTCTGATAGAGGCAGCAATGTGAGCAGTGAGGGGAAGCGACTAGTTAACTAGTCTCTTATATCCCTAGGCCAACAGAGTTCTGGACCATGATTAAGGCTTCCAGGTGCAATTGAAAGACAAATAATAAATAACTGCATGAAGTTCCTGTAGAGGATAGGCTGACTTCATTTAAATCAACCCTCCCCTTCAAAAAAAAAAAAAACCCTTCCAAACACAAACCTTAACAAATCATGACCACGAGAAATTTCAGCTTTAAGCCCCAATCCTGGAATGAGCTTCTGCACAGAGCTCCACTAGAATCAGTAGCACTCAGTCTGGCATTCATTCATAGGCAGTCTGTCTCCGTGGAATCCATTGAAGGAGTCAAACAGTGGTCTCTGTGCATAGGTATGTTAATTCTTTCTGCTTTTTAATCAATGAAAAATCTCTAGTCACTTCCACAGATTCTCTTTTTGGGAAAAATTAACTAAGTTACTCCAGGCCCCTTATCCTTCAGTTTCCTTTTAATCAGATTACAACTATGTGAAGGTTTTGTATTGAGACTCATCTAGATTTGTGTTTCATCTTTTGGATGGCTTCATGTAAAATTCCATGGTTTCAGCCCAAAACCAAGTGAAAATATAGTGGTTTCAGCAAGGTATCAATTTTGGTTTTAAGGCCTTTTTAAATAAAAAAAATGTGGTATATGAGCCCACGAGAAACAAAATGAAGAGAGTTTTGGCAAGCTAAAACCACCAATCGTTGGACAGTTCTGGATGTAATCCATCCTACGTTTCATCCATTCCTTCTTTGCAATATGAAAGAAGAAAATCAAGTTGTTGTTTTTAAAATGCTGTCTGGTTTTAAACCATCTTAAATGTTTTCTTAAACACTTTAAAAAAACAAATTTATTCTAAAAAGTGCAATGGACGATACACGTTAGCAATGGAATAAAGGAACATAGATGGTGTCCTGTCAGAAAAGAGCAATGGTCCATCTAGCCCAGGGGTTTTCAAACTTGGGTCATGGCTTGTAATGATAAGCTGCTAGCTGGCTGTGAGTCGCTTTGTTTACCTGAGTGTCCACAGATACGGCTGCTTGTAGCTCCCAGTGGCTGTGGTTAGCAATTCCTGGCCAATGGGAGCAGCAGGAAGTGGTGGCCTAGACCACACTCCATCCAGAGTTCCCATTGGCTAGGAATGGTGTACCGGAGCCACTAGGAGCTGTGAGTGGCCATGCATTTAATTAGTTAACCAGTTAAATGTTAAACTTATCTGGGAGCCAGCAGCCATTTTATACCCCCTCCCTTGCCCCCTGTGAGGCTGCCAACTCCCAGCCTGCATGGGCTGGGAGACAGCAGCCCCATGGGGCTGGAGCAGCCCATGGCAAGTCTCTCCCATGTAAGGATTAACCCTTACCCAATAAGCGCTTACTGGGTACCCAGTTAAAAGGCTACCTGTTCACATTGCCAGTGAGCACTCAGGTTAAAAAAAAGTCTCTCACGGCCAGCTAGTAGCTTACCCTTACAAGCCACAACCCACAGTTTGACCTCTCCCCCCCCCACCCCGATCTAGCCTAATGTCCTACCGTTCACAGAGCCTCAAATATTCAATGTGTGTAATACACAAATATTCAATGTGCATAATAGTCAATGTGTGAAGATACCATGAATTTATGAAATATGATATTTTTATCTTATTATCCATTACTTTCCTAATGATTTCAAAACTGTTAGCTTTTGAAATGTTTCTTAATTGTCCCTACACTCTGAGTGCCTGAGACCATTCCATGTGAAGTGTAGCCACTCACAATTTTGCTGTTTTTCTTAAAGCCCCAGTTCCTAGAGTTGGGTGATTGAGCCTCTTAGTTTATGTGAAAAATATAAAAAAATTAAAAAATGTTTTGCTTTCATGGTTGCGGGAAAAAATCCTGAAAATGTGAGCCCTCCTGGCTCAGAAAACAGGATTCCATTAAAAAAAAAAAGTTTAAAAAACTCATCCATACAAATCTGATGACTTTTTTTGAGGCATGGCTCAGACTTTCTTAGTACTTTATTTTTGAGGTTTGACAGTATTGAATGTATGTATCTGTGTGCTGTATAAATCTTCTTTACCTCAGAATGAAGAGTAGAAATAAAACAAAAGCATTGAAATAGGAATTTTGCAGTAGTAACCCCTTTTCTGATGGAACTGTTTAGATCTCGCTTCACTTTCATACTATACTGCTGCTGCTGCTGCATTTATTATTTTTACCTGCACAAATATTGCTTTATGGACCATGCTGAGTGGTTTAGACATTTCAATCTCGCCAGCTGGAACCCTAACTTTTTACTGCCTTTGGATGCCAAATGGTAAAATCCTTTACAATGTTTTGATAAATTAAGCCTTCATTTGTGGCCTGACTCTGTGAAGTGATGAGCAGCTGACCATTCAGTGGAAGCCAAAGGTACTTTGTACAAACACCTAGCCATGATGGAGCTGTGGCTCCCCAGGGGGAGAGAGAGAGAGAGGGGCTTCTTCTCTTCTGCAGCAGTGACATGATTGGGGACTGATTTTCCTTCCGCTCTGTCAGGACTAATTTATCAAGTGCTGGGATATAATAAAAGCCTTTGTTTGGAAGATCAGTCAGCTGTTTTTTATTAATGTCATCTTTTTTTTTTAAGCAAAATTTCAAATTTACACCATGGATTCCATAATAGTGGTGCCGCTCAGATGACTATTGGCTATTTAGGGGTCTTTTTTGTTAACCTTCACAAGTCACAAATCTAGCCTACACATCTGTGGTCTAAGCATTAGCCTAGTAGGGATTAATGATCAAGAGAAGCTTTTTGTATTACAAATTCATTTTCTAAGAATACATTTTCTCTTGTTCTCCTTTCCAAAATATTGTTCTCAAGCAAGAGAGTCCTTTAGAGAGCTCAAAGCAGATATGTACCTCAGACCTAGTCAGCTGCTGTATCCGCATTGGAGGCAGTGGAGGGAAGGGGGAAATAAAAGGGTTGTTTAGTTCTTTTTGCTAATGTTTCCTTCCTGGCCTCTGCACCTCCCCCTCTTTGTCTGGAGTGAAAGAAAGTTCCTGTCTTGACAAACATTCTGGTCGCAATTTTGTACTCTGTGTATGTATGTGCATGTGTGTGTGCTTACTTTTTTTGGGTAGACAATGTCTTGTGCTCAAGTGTTCAAAAATCATGAGTCGGGCCCAGAAATGCTGATTGTCTTAATTACTAAAATTTGCCTTTTGCTTTTGAAGCTTTAGCTTTCAGACTTTCAAACTTTTCTCTATAAATAGGATGATTAAAAGGGGTGCGTGGGGGAGGGGGAAGGAGGAAGTGCGTGGGGGGGTATTGATTTTTTTAATGGAAGCCGGGGTTCTCATGTAACCACCTGACTGCAGGACCAGGCTTTTAAATAAAAATGTCCAAATGTTAATGAGACTTGTGATAATAGCAAGAGTGGATAAGGCTGCTTGTACTTGCTATAGGGATTCTATGCTTCTGGGATGTCAGTGAGAGTCTCAAGGTAGAAACCCCATTTCCCATTATTTGTAACTAGAAAATTTATTCGGTGTTGCTCGGGTCCTTAACTCAATTTTTGTTTTTCCTTCATTGAAATCATTGCTCTGGGGTGGGGCTGGAGATGAGGGGTTCAGTCTGTAGGCTGCCTTGGGGAGAGAGGACTACCCAGCCCTCTCTCACTGCAGCAGCTTGAGGCCAGGTGAGAAGTGCATCTCCATGGATGCTGGAGCTCCAGAAGACACAGCTGGGAGAGAGGTGCATGTCTCCTGGCTCTTACAGGTCCAGGTTCATCTGCCCCTAAGTTCCCCAGGCAGAGTGAGGAATGCAGAAAATTGTGCACTTTCTCCTAACTTCCTGATGAAGGGAAACAGCCAGTAATGTTCCAGGATGCTGGAGGGAGGGTAGGAGGCAAGGGTCTAGGGCAGTCCTAGCAGAGCCCTTTCATCTGCCCCAGGATCCTGTTTCTTTTCTGTATGTTTTTTTGAGAAGCAATCCCATTCTAGGCACATCCCATTTTCCTGGCATGACCTTGCTTTTATGTTATAAGAAGAGGAAGCTGTATACTGAATTTTCTGGTTCTACCTCTTACCAATTAGGAGTTCTTGAACAAACAGACAGATAGGAAGACAGATGTACTGACAAATTCTCTCAAATATACAGTAGATTAATGGAAAGAAGATTGATTCAGGCAAGCTTCCGGGAAGAGTCAAAATGACCTTGTATGTTGAATATTTTCTACAAAGATTTCAAGGCTGGTTGAGCACTTCCCAGTTTAAACCGACCCTAAAGATAGGCAACAAATTGTCAGGAAGTATTAAATGTGAATTCCCTTATTTTTGTCATGTAGACCAAATTTTACCTCTCCAGTTACAGAACTCTGCAACATATAGTAATGTTTCCAGGCACTGTGCAAAACTGACTTAAAGAAACAACATAAAAAAGCTGAAACTAAAGGAATCTGAAGTTGTGTTCCCCAATGCTGAAGAAGGTCATGAATGAATGAATGAATGAATGAATCACATAGGAAATGAGTACTTATTTACAGTCTACATATAGTCCTGTTACAGATGAGCAGCAAATGGCCCTTACAGGTAAACATTAAGATCTCCTAGGGATTTTTAATGGACTGAGATCAACAAAGAAGCTGCTTGAAGCTGAATAAGTTTAGAATTTTAAGAGTCTGTGAAAAAGTCCAATTATTGTACTCTGTGATAAAAAGATGCCAGTAAAATTTAAAGGTAGAATGTATAAAATTGTAATTTGATCCATCCTAACGTATTGAAGAGAGATTGGGTCAGGCACAAGAAAATAATCTGTAAATTATCCACCATGGAAATTGAAATGCTGAGATGGTCAAATGGTTGGAATTGCTTGATAGGAAATGAAATGAGGTGTAGGGTCTAAGTCTGAAGGAGGAGGCTAGGCTACATTGGTGTGGACATCTCTAATAGAGGCTTGAGTTGTATTGATAGAATGGCCTCTGCAGTGATCATTGTTTGGAGGCCAAAGGCTTTGTACTTGGATCAGATATTAGTTTTGGGAAACCAGCCAGGCACATAGTCTTTAGGGATATAAAAACCTCCAAAAAGAGTTAACTGGTTAAGGCATATGCTTACTGGGTAACCTGATAACCGTTTAACCTTTTAACATCCCTAACAGTCATGGCTTTTAGAAGAAGGCTATAAAACTTGCTGACCCCCCAATAAAGAAGTAGCAAGCAAGAAGAGCTGGGTTCAATATGTTGTCTTTTAATGCATCAAAATCTCCTTCAGAAGCAAAGTAGCACGCCCACTCTGGTGATGTAGATGTAATAGTAATCTGTGGTCCAGTAAAATTCTCCTTTAATTGTCCGTATTATTGGGGCTTATTTCCTCCTTGCCTGAAAGTTACTACGGATACATAATTCAAAACATATGAGTAGGTCTTATTCCAGCTGGCCATGCCCATTGCTGTACATATACACCAGTGCTGCATGACTCAAGATTACAGTGAACTTTCTTATTACTTGAGAAAGGACAGTATGTGATGCAGGAAGAGACTTTGATTTTGCACAAATTACAAAACTTCAGGCAAAATAATTGTGTCTTTTAATCAATATGACATGCTTTTCTGACTCAGTTAGTACAAATGCAGTGTGAGCTGTGCACCCACACTGAAACTTTTCTTACTCCACCATGGTTGAACTGTTAGGCTATGTCTACACTTCAAGATTTTGGCGTAAAAACGGCCATTTTTGCGCAAAAACGGGCAGAGCGTCCACACCTCAAACACATTTTTGTGCAAGAAAATCAACAGAACAGAGGGCTTTTGCCGGTAGAGTTATTCCTCTCCCCATGAGGAATAACTCCTTTTTGTGCTACAACTCTTGTGCACAAAGGTAAGTATGGACACTCCGGAGGCATTTTTGCACAAGAAAACTCTATCGGAAGACACACAGGTGCTCTGATGGCCTTTCTTGCGCAAGAGTGTCCATGCAGTGTGGACATTATCTTGTGCAAAAGCACATCGCTTTTGCGATGTGCTTTGAGGTCTGGACGCTCTTTTGTGCAAGAAGTTTTTGCAGAAGATCGCTTTCATAAAAGGCTTCTTGCACAAAAACCTTGCAGTGTAGACTAAGCCACAGTGCATCCAGATCTCCCATGCTAGTTGGCTGTGTTTTTTTATTCTGGAGCATCTCTGGGAAGCTATCCCACAGTGCCTCAGCAATGGATAGAGTGCCAGAGGGCGCCCAGGCAAAGCACCATGAATAAATGAGGTAATTTATTGTAGGATCAGATACCTTACTATCTGAGGAAGGTTGGCTAAACCAATTAAACCAGTACCACGCCAGTTTCAGGAAAACAAGCAAGTACTGGGCTACTCCTTTGGAAGGGACAAAAAAAAGTCGGCTAGCTCCTTTTGATACAAAGAGGCAAGTTATTTTAGAAAGGACCAGGTTTTGCCACTAGCTGGTTTAAAATGTTCAACATTGTAATGTAGGCCAGGCAGGCTTGCCTATGGGGGCAGGAGGCAGGCAAAAGGGCCAACGGCCCTGGGGCCTGGCAATTCTAACGAACCTGGGGTCCCTGGCCACCACCACAGCAGCACCTGGAACCCCAGCCCTTTTCAATCACTGCTGGCTTGCAGCACAGTGTGCTCCGGGTGGCTCTAAGGGCTGGGGCTGGGGGCCAGCATGGTGCACTCCAGGTAGCACTGAGGGCTGGCTGCCCTTGGCCCACCGCCCCATCTGCTCATGTCTTGCCTCTTCCAGGAGTACAGAGCCAGGTCCCCCTCCTCACCTTGCTCCGGAGCCCGACATGACTATCTGCTCCCCTGGGGCAAGGGTTAGAATTGTTGTCATGTGTAAGCCATGTCTCCCCGTATAGGCTGCACTGGGCTAAAAGGATCTGTTACTACTAGCAGTTACTGAATCTCTCCTCTAGCTTGCGTCCCAGCTCCGCAGATGATGTGTGTCCACAATTTATCTAGTAATTAGTCTTCAGCACAGGAATCTGTTACAGTGGGTGAGAATAACATCTATGCTGTAAATCTCATGAGCTCACAGGTGAGCCTGTAGGTGAACTTATTTCCACATGTAAAACAGGAAAAAATGAAATGTGACTAGTAGCTTGTTAAAGCCCAAGTGTACAATTTAAAACCTCTTTTCCTGTTGGGGCCCATTCTCAGCTTTTTTTTTTTTTTTTTTAAACGCGGAGACTACCAGCTCTTGAAGAAGAGATGAGTTAATTATCATTTAGTAAAGAACAGAGTACCAATTTAAGTCAACTTGCAATATGGCTGGAGATGGTTATAAAGAATGTAACTTGTCTCACATGGGAGTTGATAATCGCAGCAATTCCCACGAGATAAGCCTGCTTGAGAGCTGATTATGTTGGATGCACCATTCACGTCATTTAAAATTAGGCACTGTACAAGATGTAATAATGCTGAAATAACAAAATTAGAAAAAATGGGAACAGGTTTTGGCTGAGGGAGACTATTAATAAAAGCAGATAAGTATTAACTGCTGTTGTGAAATGGGGGAATTTAAAAGAAATGCTGTGTTATATTTTTAAGCAAAATGTTAAATTTTTGAGCAAAACAAAGCTCGCAACTTTCATTTGCAGAGTTCTGGGGTGATCAAAATACCACCAGGCAGTCTGATGATATAATACTTCACTGTAATGAGGTCATCAGTTTCTGTTGCCTAGGTGTGATTTACACTGTCGTCAGCCTCTGAATCACCATAATATATCTCTGCCTGGGAAAAATGCTGCACTTGGAAAAAAGGGGAGAAAAAAAGCCCCCAAAGCAATAGCTTTTCAGACAGCTGGTTCACTGCTAATAAAGGCTACAGGGAAGTGATTACCTATGATCCATTCAAATAGGAATGCTCAGGGTCTAAAGCTTAGAGGCTTGCAAGCAATTACAAGGTCAGGCAATGTCCTTTGAGGAGAAATAGATGGCTGGCACTGTCCACTGCAGATAATACATGTGTAATTTCAAGAAAAGTACATCTGAAATGAAGATTAAAGATGCTGTGCATTCATGCATGGTGCAGGGCAGTGGGAAGGAGAAAATGGAGACAAAATCCAGGGAGAAAAGGAGCATTATCTCTCAGCGATTGAATCTCTAGTTTGGAAGAGAGAGTTTATCAAAGAGAGAGAATGAACTGCTCAGTAACCTGGAAAGGGGGGAGGGAGATTCTTTTTTTCCCTTTTAGCACCTTCCAATTGGTGATCTCAAGGAGCTTTAAAAACTGTGCAGCCCTCTCAAATTTGCCCCCTCTTGCAGATGAGAAAACTGATTCAGAGACAGGTTATAGCTGCCTACATCTGTGAGCCTCCACTCATTTTGTGCACCTCAAATGTTTTGTGTCCACCAGGAGCGAGGCACAAAGAGATCTAGCTTTCAAATGAGCAGCGCTCCCTCTCCTCTCATGGGGGTAAATTACAATTCGGTGTGCTTAGTGTCTCCGAAAGGAAATCCTGAATGACTTGGATGAATATTTTTTTGAAAATGTGAGCCTCAGTAATTTAGGCCAATAATTTTGCCAAGGTCCAATAAGAAGTTCATAGACCTAGATTTTTCTGAGTGACAGTCCTGAGCCAAAAGACCTTCTTTCCCACTATGGAAAGCTGAAATCTTCTGCTTTATCGTCTAATCCCATGGTGCTATCGTGATCAGCAATAAGGATGTTAAGAGGTGGGTAATTGTATAGTCAATACAATTTCTATCGACTACATGATTACTCAATAAGGGAAGGCGCTTAGAAGAAACTAACCCTGCTGTGGCTCTGCAATTTAAATGTAGTATAAGATGGGTGCTTTGCAGCAGCAGCCCCTGCACTGCAGCAGCTGCTGTCCACCGGGGATCCCAACTCCCCTGACTCACCCCCACCCTGCACTGCTGCCTCTGACAGAGGCAGCAGCGCAAGGGGGCAAGCGGCACCGTGGAGACAGTGCTGGGGCAGAATGGGCTTTTGAGCTGGATCCTTCCCAGCACCGGCTCCTACTCCTCTCCCTTTGCTGCCTCTGATGTAGAGGCAGTAAAGGGGGATGGGTAGAAATGTGAGTAGTTGACTTGAGGACCTGATAAGCCTAAACTAAAACTAATCGACTACTCTTTTACATCTCTAATCAGCAGTAGAATGTTTTCTGAAGACACTTTTTGGTTTTGAGAGATGCTCTGTAGTCTAGCGATCCACCCACCTCAGATCAGGAAAGGTTTAATCTGCCTGCTCTGGGATGTGGGCAGGGAAGAAAATCCCCTCTGGTTTGAATTGGGCAGATTAAGGACTTGATCCAGGCTCTTTTGCATCGCAGATTAGCACCCCAAGCACCAGTCTATACTCACTCCTACTCCAGCTGATATTTCAACTTTTGTCTCAAATTGCAAATTTGACATTTTGACACAATTCCATTTCTATAGAAATGTTGGGAGGGTTTTGTTTTTGTTCCAACATGGAAAGAAAACAAATTTTGAAATCTCCAAAGCTGCTGTGCAACAGAATGGGCTTCCTCTGGTTAGCAGTTACATGTATTTTATACACTCCTTTCAGTAGGGAATGAGAGATTAAAATTCACTGTGACCTTTAACAGTCTGCTGCCTAAACCTTTGGGAACTTACTGATGTATGGGGAGATCAGCTCCTTTTGTACTGTGAGCAAAAAATGAAAACTAAACTGTATCCACCAGGAGACCACAATTAAGATTGTGTCCTGATCATATTTGATAAAAAGCAAAACATATTAGGTAGAAAACACATTGGATCAACTGAAGACAACCTTTGCTCTGAACTAGACTAAGTATTAATCAGTGATATACAGGTGTACATCTTTGTACTATTTAGGGTTGCCACGTGTCTGGTATTGACTCGGACAGTCCGGTATTTTTGCCTCCTGTTCGTTTAAAAAAATTCAGAAAATACTGGTCACCTAAAATGTCCAGTATGTTCTGAATTTTTTCCCCCCAGGAGGCAAAAATACCGGACACCTGGCAACCCTACGACACACTCAGCAACTGAGCCCAGCCCCCGGGCCCCCCGACCCCAGCCCCCGGACCTGCTACTTACCTGATTCCGCAGGGAAGCTCCCTTCTGGCTCGACCAAGAAAACAAGATGGCCGCTGGCAAAAAACCTAAAGACCTGAGCAAGGGGAAGCAATACCTTCCCCGGGTCTTAGTGCTCAACCATTTCTCTTCCTATACCTATTCTGACTCTGCATGCAATTAAAGGGGCCATTCTGTGTTAATGCTGTTTTATTTTATTTATTTATTTTTTTGCTTAATAACTCTTGGGGTCCTTTTTTTTTCTTTTGCTCAACAACTTTGGTCTCCCCCCACCTTTTTCCCCCCCTCAACAGAATTTTTTCCCTGGTGTTTTTTTCTTGGTGAGGGAGAGGGAAGTGTTCAGTATTTTTGTTGAAACCATCTGGCAACTCTAGTACTATTTCAGCACCTGCTCCTGAGCTAAGTGAGAATTTTGTCTGCTTAAGAAGTGGAGGAGTCAACTGCAAAAGCCTGATCTAAAGACACTGAAGTAATTAGGGGTCTTTTTCTTTACCTCAGTTAGTTTTTGATCAGGTATGAAGCAAGGAATTTGTGACAAGAATTCTTAATTGAACAAAGATTCTATATTATGAAAATCCACAACAAGTAATATTGTAGATAGAGCAATTTAAAATAAGTGAGAGGCAAGAATAATTACTGAAAATGCCAGGATAAAAATTGAGAGAATCCCTATGCAATGATGTTGGCTCTTAATATAAAGCTAGTCCCAAAAAAAATAAACTGTAAAGACATCTTACAGAATTTGATTTTCCTTTTCTCGGAATCTTGGCACCTTGGTGAAGCATTTATTCTGTCTGTGTGTGTTGTTTTTTGAATCACTAAAATACTTCAACATGGGTATGAAAAAGATATTTGAGAACTGGTGAAATGTCTGTATTTCAATAGTGGCAAATAATTTACATATTAATCTTTGTAGGTTGTAGCTCTGAGTCTTCATTCTATTACTCTGTTTTATTCTAAGCATTAAGGCATAATAAAGTGGAGTCTCACAGTATTAAATTGGAATAATACCATGAGTCAGGACCTTTGTCTGAATAATCCCTTACTTCTAAATACTAATTTGGCTAGCAGGGAGCTAAAAATGCCATACTATAACAACTCATTCCAATATATAGTATGTTTTGTACTCCCCTAATCTCTCAGGGTACATCTACACTAGCTCATTAGTTCGAGCTAGGTAGAGTACTGAGGACAAGCGGAGTTGCAAATGAAGCCCGGATTTAAATATCCCAGGCTTCATTTGCATGTTCCTGGGCGCCGCCATTTTTAAATCCCCCTTAATCCGCACTCCGTGCCCGTGGCTACACACGGCACGGAGTAGGTAGTTCGAATTAAAGATTCTTATTCGAACTACTGTTACTCCTCGTGGAATCAGGAGTAACAGTAGTTCGAATTAGGATCTTTAATTCAAACTACCTACTTCGTGCCACGTGTAGCCGTGGGCACGGAGTTCGGACTAAGGGGGATTTAAAAATGGCGGCGCCCGGGAACATGCAAATGAAGCCCAGGATATTTAAATCCAGGGCTTCATTTGCAACTCCGCTTGCCCTCAGTACCCTACCTAGCTCAAACTAACGAGCTAGTGTAGATGTACCCTCCTGGACTAAGCCTACTAAGGCTTTATCGATGTTCATCCTTGTAGGTCTTAATGCATGCAGATAAAACAATCTGTGCAAAGCACAACTATAGCAAAAATAACATGCTGCAGTTATAACCATTTTATTGGTAGTGGTAGTATTTCTGTAAGGGCATCAGCAAATTGCCCTCACTGCACGTGCCATGGGTAAATCTATGCATATCTCAAAAATAACACAGGTTTAAAGCAGCTCTTTTGGGAGTCCCTTATCATTGATCAAAACTTATGCTGACCAAACAAAAAGAATGTAGGGATTTGTTCATAGTCTACACCATAAGGTACAATACCAATTTTAGTAAAAGAAAAATCCTAGAAAAGAGGGACTGATGGAAAATCTAGAAACCTGCAGACCTTTTGGTTTGAATTCAGCAGTGAAGATGATAGCAGAAAACCTAATTGGATGCAGAACAAGGGAATACCTAGGAAATTATTTTCTAATTAAAGGAAGGACATCTTCGGCTCACATAAGAATGAGATCATGTCTAATGATCTAGTGGGATGCTTTGTAGTAGAAATGAAATAGAGTTCACTGGAAGCCTTGGACATAAATTACCTGCACTCCTGGAACAATTTTTGTTAGAGTGCAGCATGGAATCTGCAAGTTCACTAGGATGGTACTGGCTGTGACCCTTTTGAAGTGTGTAATGCAATGTCTTGGATATCAAAAAGAGAGGACACCTATGAATAGCCACATTTCAGTAAGGAGAAAGGTGTCTAGGTAGGTGCCACAAGGATCAGTACTTAACACTGATTTGTTTCGCTTTGTATCAGACTGCTGGAAAAAGGAACATGAAGCAAAGTGATGCACTCTATCGATAAAAACAACAAGTGGGAGGGGAGTAGATCATTAAAACAGTAAGTAGGAGGTTAATACAAAAAGGAAGGGGAATACAATTCAGAATGACTTAACCATAGGAGAAGCAGATTCATGACTTAGGTAGCTCAGAGTTGATACGTGTAAAGTAATCCAGAAAGAAGGGAAAACCTAATCCGGGTGGCATTCCATATTGCTTTGTATAATCTTCTGTGTAATGTAGCTTGTAAAACAACATTACCTGCTATATAGATTAAAAGTTCAATGTAGCCTCCTTCCCTGACTGTACCATGTCTCATACGGTATCTCTCCATAATCTACAATGCTATGAATTTCAGATGAAAGTTTAAGCATGAATGAATGGCAGGCTCTGGTTAAGAACGCTGGGAAATTGAATCACTTCTCTAATGTAAGTCACTGGTATGAGTTTGTCCAGAGTGGTAGCACTTGAAAAGCTGATACCATCTGATTTTTGGTTTTGTTTTTTTGTTTTTTGATGGTGTTATATGAAAGTTGAAATGGGACAGTCCTTTTTTATAAAGACAATTACAACAGGTTCCCCTGTAATTTAACTATACACTTAGGCTACATCTACACTGCAGGCTTCTTCTGCAAGAACTGTTTTGTGCAAGAGTTCTTGTGCAAAAGATCATGCGCAAGAGCGCGTCCACACTGCCATGTGCTTTTGCGCAAGAGATGTGCTTTTGCGCAAGAGCATCCATGGCAGTGTGGATGCTCTCTTGCATAAGAAAGCGCCGATGGCCATTTTAGCCATAGGGGTTTCTTGCCCAAGAAACCCCTGTTGCCCATCCATGTGAGGAGAGGAATAACTCTTGCACAAGAAGTCCTCTTTTCTGATGCTTTACTGTAAATGTATGTGTGCAAGAACGCGCACACATGGCACCTGCGGGGGCATTTATGTGCGCCCGCCAAGAGCTCGGGGGGCTGGCTTGGCCCTGTACACGTGGCGCATGCATGGTGCGGGAACTGGCCCCGGGCGCACGGTGAGCGCCGGCCCCGGGAGCGCCGCAGATTGGCCGCTTGTAGGGAGGAGCGCGAGGTGCTTGGGGGGGGGCACCGCCCCCGGGCGCATGGCTATGGGGGGGCCCCGCCTCCGGGCACGCTGCTATGGGGGGGCCCTGCCCCCGGGCGCACAAGTGTCCCCGCCCTCTGGCGCAGCGCCCGGCAACCTCAAATGGGAATAAGAAATCCTCCGGAAAAGGGCTTATTTTCCGGAGAATCACGTCTAGACTGGCGCTTTTCTCCGGCTTATCCCCAAGCCGGAAAAAAGCGGCAGCCATGTAAATGCAAATGCCGCGGGGGATATTTAAATCCCCCGCGGATTTGCAATTGCGATGTGTCTCATTAGCATCCCTTTTCCGGAAAGGGATGCCGATGTAGACACAGCCCTTGTGTTTTAAATCTGCCCCTTTCACAAACAATACATACTTTTTAAAGGGATATGTTTTATAGTGGGATAGGAATCTAATACTTCAGGAAGGTTGTGAATTCTTACACTCCAGCATGTATGTATGCACCCTGTGGAAAATCAGTGACTACTCTAGCAGAGGCAAATCCCTTGCTTTGATAGATAGTGGTGGGCATCCTTTCTCATACTAGGACCAAGCTGTTGTTGGGGGTGGTGGAGAATATGTGTGTGGATGCCAATTAGGGGTTTAGTCTTGTGTGGTGTTAAGTTCCCTTAATGCACATCAAACTCACGAGGGTTTTGAGGGTGCTCAGTAGCTCACAGGATGTGATACTGGTCTGCAGTATGTTTTATGCCCTGTCTATTGATGGGCTTCTACCTCTGTCAGGAAGGAATAGTTTTGGCAGTTGTGCTGGAGTACATCTCACAAGGCCAGTTTCTTTACAAGGCTTAAATCTGAAGAGATTCTCTTTCCATTAAAAATTCAGATTAAGCTTCTTAAAGGAAAAAAACCCCACTCTTAGCTGTTGTGTCCATTCAGAAATCAATGGGAGAAGAATGCTGAAGACAGCACAGTAGGCGTTGAAGTGGCTTATGCACCAATAAATCTGTTAGTCTATAAGGTGCCTTAGAATCATTGTGCATCAGAAATGTGTTTTTAAAAATATCTACAATAATTGAGTTGTAATGAAAGAGAACATTTTAATGAGTAAATAAGGAAGGTGATGTGGACTGAATTAAATTAAGCTGGTTTGAATCCACTGATTTTAAATCACCAAGTAAAAAGCCTCAATTTAAATAATCAATTTTAATCAACTTTTCCATTTTTACTTCAGTTATTTTCTAAAGAAAGGTTCATTCTCACTGGTTGATATAATCATTGAAAGATGTTGATTTACAACTAAACAGAGCCTCTATATTAGACTTGGTACATCTTTTTCGTATCTACGAGGGTACTATAGCTATATACATTAAAGACACTATATAGCTTAGTGTTTTAAGCTCCTTACCATTATACATTTTACTATTTAAAAAACAACAGATAGTCTAGTAGCACCTTAAAGACTAACAAAACATGTAGATGGTATAAGCTTTTGTGGGCACAACCCACTTCTTCAGCTGAAGAAATGGGTTGTGCCCATGAAAGCTCATAATACCACCTACATGTTTTGTTAGTCTTTAAGGTGCTACTAGATTGTTGTTTTTTAAATTTTTCCTGTTACTAAGTTGGCTACCCCACTGAAGCTTTTGAACATTTTACTATGTTACAAAATGGTGAATGATATATTGCTTATTTATTAGATAATTATATTTTTCTTAGAAATTATGTCAAGCAGCATTTGAATGGTTAATTTCTACAATCTAGTTAAAACACACCAAAACAGCATATAAAATTTATTTTTGTTAAACAAAACAAGCCCTTATTACAGTACTTGACCTATTTAGCCATGTTCTATAAAGCTGGGTGTCAAAAGTTAAATGCTTCCCCCTTTCAATGATTATATCAACCAATGAGAATGCACCTTTCTTCTTTGTATAGAAAAGCAGCCTTTAACTCAGTGGTCCCCAATGCGATGCCTGTGGGCGCCATGGCGCCCGCAGGGCCATTTCTGTGCACCCGGGCACGCGGTGTATGGGTGGCCCTGCCTCAGGGTGCCCAGCACATGACTGGCCCCGCCCTCGGGCGCCCGGTAGCCTCAAAAGGTTGGGGACCACTGCTTTAACTCATATTTTGATAGAGGCTTGTGAATTAATCATATTTAATTTTTATTTAAAGGTTTTAACACATTAGAATAAATTTAAACCTTAACATATTTTGCATTAAATCCATAATTCATTTTAAGCAGGCTTACTTTTGAAAATAAATACTTACTATAATTAACAAAATAAAAAAAACAAATTTAAATAAAAATCTATTTCAGAAAATCGGAATTGTATCTACCGTATCATATAGAATTCTGCAGAAAGGACAGCATCTTTTGATACCTGAAGCAGGCCTGCTTAGAACAAAGTAAAATTAAAGGGCTTGGGAAAACATAGTCTAGCAGATTGCGCTGCCACAAAACTTGTAGATATTCCAGCTTGGACACAATTAGCAAATCTTTTTATGCCATTTTAGGTCTGTTAATGCTTTTCCATTCTCCATCTCATTCTTGGCTTTGACATTGAAGAGATATTGCTGCTTCCGGGGGCTTTTAAAATTCTGAGACTGGTGACGAATTGGAAATCTGTTATGTCAGCCTTGATGCTTCACTGTTGTCTGCCCATTCCCATTCAGCAGAAAATATTTTGACTAGTGGAGAAGCATGCAGAGAGTGTTTAAGATTTTTTTACTCCTGATAAAGTAAGAAGGTGGGGCCATCTGGGTAGTACGGTGCTGTGATTTAGACAAGCCCTTCTTTAGATGTATGTTATGGCAAACATACATAAAAAAGCAACAATTCCAGTGACAGGTTTTGACAACATCTCATCCTCCTATGGTTTTTTTGTGGCTTGTGATTGAATTGGGGCAGATGAGCTGGATCACAGAACAGGATGTTATGTTACAAGACTAAGTTGTATTCAGACTTGCTTCTTTCTCTGCTATTTCCCCTCTTCTATCACTTTACAGGCTGGTATAATTCTCATACCAAACAACTCTCTTATCCAGTACGGCCATCCACGTTCAGCGCCTCAGTCTTAAGTGTATGTGAGTGATACACGGGGGCTACATCTAGACTGCCATGATTTTCCGCAAATGCTTTTAACGGAAAAGTTTTTCCGTTAAAAGCATTTGCGGAACAGAGCGTCTAGATTGGCATGAACGCTTTTGCGCAAAAGCACTTCTTGCGGAAAATCGTCCGTGCCAGTCTAGATGCGGTTTTGCACAAGAAAGCCCCGATCGCCATTTTCGCCATCAGGGCTTTTTTGCACAAAACAGTACTGAGCTGTCTACACTGGCCTTCTTGCGCAAATACATTTGCGCAAGAGGGCTTTTTCCCGAACGGGAGCAGCATAGTATTTGCGGAAGAACACTGACAATCTTACATCAGATTGTCAGTGTTCTTGCGGAAATTCAAGTGGCCATTGTAGACAACTGGCAAGTTTTTCCGCAAAAGCAATTGCTTTTGCGGAAAAACTTGCCAGTCTAGACACAGCCTGTGTTTATACACACCTTGACAAGCTAGCATCTCTGCTGCCAGCACTTCATAGATGTATTTTTTTTTCAATGCTTATTATACTTATAGGATGGATGCCATCTCTTCATTCCTCTCTGTAAAGAGTTTTAATTCCTGTTAATTTTTTTGAGAAATCCTCTCCTAAAATTGGAGCTCAAAAATACAAGAATAAACTTGGTTTTATACTCTTTATTTTTTGGAAGATTAACAGAATATTTTGCAGATGTGGTGAAAATTAGCCAGTTTTCATATTTCTTATGTAAGACTGCCTGTACGTCAAGTGATATGCTATCTACCTTAAAAATATACATTCTATATAATGAAAAAGGTATATTATGCCTACCTGGGGATGCACTGGTCTTCTTCACCCACTGAAAAAGGACATTCAGCTATATATTAAGTCACACGTGATTATACTGAGCTCCCCAAAACTCCCAGAAGGTTCAGTTGTATAAATCAAAAAACTGTGGCACAATTTGGTAGCCCTTTTCTATAGACAAAAGCTAGCACTAGAATATCAGGCATCTTACAGGTCAGGTTTGAAGATCATTTCCAGAGCTCTGTCCAGAAAATTGCAAAAGATTTATACCAGGGATGGGAAACCTTTTTTGTGTTGGGGGCTGCTGACCCCAACAAAAATCTGTTGGGGGCCACACACAAGTGAGAAGCAAAACAAACAAACCCAAACCCTCATTGATGTGGCCCCTGACTGAAAAGGAGAAAGACCACTCCCGTGCACTAGAACCTGTGTGGGGAGGGGAGGGGGCAAAGCTAGTAGATTTTGTGTGCTTTAGTCCCACGGGGGGATGGAATGGGGGAAGGAGCTGAAGCACCCGCATGGGCTCCCCGAGGCTGAGCCACAAGCCTCAGGGGCCAGTTCCAGGTAAGCCAGGGTCTGCATCCGGCCCCCAGGCCTTAGGTTCCCCACCCCTGGTTTCTACGTTCAACCTCGATGCCTATAAGACAACAGTTTCACACATGCAGAATGGGAAATGACTGTCTAGGAAGGAGTATGGCAGAAAAGGATCTAGGGGTCATATTGGACCACAAACTGAATATGAGTCAGCAGTGTGATGCTGTTGCAAAAAAAGCAAACATGATTCTGGGATGCATTAACAGGTGTGTTGTGAGCAAGCCACGAGAAGTCATTCTTTCGCTCTACTCTGAGCTAGTTAGGCCTCAGTTGGAGTATTGTGTCCAGTTCTTGGCACCACATTTCAAGAAGGATGTGGAAAAATTGGAGAGGGTCCAGAGAAGAGCAACAAGAATGATTAAAGGTCTAGAGAACATAACCTATGAAGGAAGGCTGAAAGAATTGGGTTAGTTTAGTTTAGAAAAGAGAAGATTGAGGGGGGAAATTATAGCAGTTTTCAAGTATATAAAAGGGTATCCTAAGGAGGAGAGAGAAAAGTTGTTCATCTTGGCCTCTGAGGATAGAACAAGAAGCAATGGGCTTAAACTGCAGCAAGGGAGGTTTAGGTTGGACATTAGGAAAAAGTTCCTAACTGTCAGGGTAGTCAAACACTGGAATAAATTGCCCAGGGAAGTTGTGGAATCTCCATCTCTGGAGATATTTAAGAGTAGGTTAGATAAATGTCTATCAGGGATGGTCTAGACTAGACAGTATTTGGTCCTGCCATGAGGGCAGGGGACTGGACTCGATGACCTCTCGATGTCCCTTCCAGTCCTTGTATTCTAGGATTCTATGATTCCAAGACTCCTGTTGACACAAATGAGTCAATTCTGAGTGCTTGTTTAAATGCTACAGGATTGCATCCTTAATAAGTGGAGCTGGACAGGAATATTCCACCAGAATGACTTTTCCACAGCAAATTGGCCTCTTTGCAAAACTTCTCTAATAGGAGAATTTCATTGGGGGAGGGGGGGAGTGATTTTTTTCTCATTGGGAAAATTTAAACAGCAGTTGCTTGCTTCGAAGGCTCTGCTGTAGAGAGAGTGGGAAATTGATGAAGCCTCCCAGGTGCGGAGCTGAAGCATACTGTTCTGCTTTTCTCCGAAGGGAATTGTTTCAGAAACCTTACTCCTGTGGAAAATTTCACATTTTTGTCTTTCTGTCCCAATTTGTAACATTTCTTTTTCAAAACACATGATGGTCTGAAAATGGCAAGCTCGATAAATTAGACTGCCCAATAAATCAGAGGCTTTCAAAAGCTCCCATTTCCTCATAAAAATGTCTCTACTTCTCCCTGCACAGTGATCTGGGGCCAAGCATTTGCCCTTCCTGGGAAGTGAATGGGTGCCCTTTGCAAGAGCACCTAATTGGCAGCAGTTGTAGAGGTGACTGTCTTTTGTCATCCAGTGAGAGGAACACAGCTATGCAATGACTTGAGAGCAAAGAAATGAAGCATGTCTGTTCTAATTACTATTTGACAGATTATTCTCCCCACTTTCTGAAAGCTCTCTCTGATCACTAGCATGCCCCTTCTGGTAATAGCACTCTGCGGCTATCCACTTTATATCTGTGGGTATCTGCATCCACAGATATCGATGCATTCATGTCTCTGCATTCATGGATGCGGATATCCACATCACATTTTTATGGAAATGACGGGTACACAAATTTTGTACCCACACAGGGCTCTGTTGAAGACCTTTCAGATTTTTAAGCAGATCTCATGTTCATGGAAAGAGGAAAAGCAAGAGGTTTCCCTAAAAGAAATGCCTGGAAAGTGGGAGTAACATGCTGAGCTGATCCAAGATTGC
Organism: Pelodiscus sinensis; assembly: GCF_049634645.1. Taxonomy (NCBI): domain Eukaryota; kingdom Metazoa; phylum Chordata; order Testudines; family Trionychidae; genus Pelodiscus; species Pelodiscus sinensis. The sequence continues at coordinate 39,538,479 of NC_134720.1, read as the reverse complement.
TTTTTAAACACTGACACCTGCTCAAGTTATCTTATGTAGTAACACAGTTTTCTCTTTCTGCCACCCACCCTTTACTCTGAAGACTGTTCCAAAGAATAACCTTTAACACGGGTAGCTAAAGTATGTACATATGTGTATGTATGTGTGTGTATGACACATATAACTTCTCTTTTCTGTGGTAGACAGGATTGCTAACTGTATTCAGTGGCTCTGTGATGAAGTACTGCTTTGTTTGCATCATGCTAGGACATGGCGGTATTGCATTGTCATGTTAATTTACATCCTCTTACTAGAGTAGATTATGAAGCATTTACTCAATATGAGGACTTACTCAGACAAGTAATTCCTTTGCAGTCAATGAGACTAAATAATCATTGATCATGTGACTAGCTTGCCTATACGTTTTGATTGAGGGAATCCTAATCTGGTTTATACTGTCATCAGTACACCCCAAAAATGTGCATCTCTTTTTGTCCTAAGACATAGAACATTCCCTCACATCTGGGAACGTGTGACAGTCCCATGAAGATCCTCAGATAGCTGAGCACTTGGTCCGATCATCTGGATTGCCCAAACCAAGAGACGGATGTTGCTTTGATAGAAGTCAAAAGCAAAACCATCAGTACAAGATCAGGATCCTTGAATATTTTTCCCCTGGACACTTGAATTTTTCTTTGTCCTTCTTCATCATGGATCTTTAGGAAGATATCGGAGACCTATTCACCCCAATTCCCTGCGGCACCGGTCACAGCTCCATCAGGAACAGTTTGCTGGGTGTAGGTCATTGAATGCACTGCACTCATGAAATCTCCCTCCGAAGTCGTAATGTGTCAGCTGCATGACTTGTTTACTATCTTCAGTCCTGAGGTCATTGCCATATTTGGGGCTCTTGTGTGGCTGCCAGGAGTTGTCTGCAATATTTCTAGATAAACATGGGGAGCTGTGCAAGTGCACATCATGTCTAAAATACATTTTAAAACAACAGTTTCTAGTTCAGATAACAAGTTTGGATGGACTTTTGAGGCTGCCTGAAAAGTAGAATGAATGGACCAAATTCATCCCTGGTCTAACTCCATTAACTTCAGTGCAATAACACCATGGGTAGATTCGTGAGTTCCCTCAACAAATGCTTTGTGGCCATATAATGTGGCCACCAATTCTTGCTCATATCTGCTCTGACAAACCCATCACTGTCCCTGCCTCTGAGTGAGGGTCCATCCCAGGGAAGGTGGGTTGGAAACTCACTGGATACATGGGGAATCCAAGGCCCCCCTAGCCCCAGCTGGGCAGGAGCAGAAGACCTTCTTAGTGGAGTGCATTGGTAACTTTAATTCTGCAGCCACCTCAACTGACAAGAGCCGCCTCTGACACTGTGCACACAAGCCCCACGTATCTCCAGAGACACTGCCTGGCGGAGGCTACATGATTCAGGATGCTGATCTCTGCTGGCAGTGCCGGCTCAAACACCAAGGTGGTGCTGCAGAGAGGGGTTGCTCTTTTGCTCCCACCCAATCTCTACCCATGCTTTGGATGCTGTCTTAGCATCAAAAATATCCACTGGCAGCCACATTTAAAAAACATTGGATTAGACTGTGCACTTGTATAGCTGAATCACTACACTGCAAGCCTCTCACTCTGGGTAGATGGCCCGGCACTAGAGGAGCTCCCACTAGCACACTAAAAATAGCAATGTGGATATTGTCACACTGGCAGAGACCCAGATTAGCCACCTGAGTTCAGTCGTACCCTATCCCCTGGATCTGAGCTCCGGTGGCATGTCTTGTGTGTGCTTTCTCTCTCTCCCTCTGGCTCGCTCTCTCACACACATTTATAGCTATCTATTTTGTTATCTCTACAGCAGCTGTACAGAATAACGGAATGATATATCTGCTGGCAAAGACCACACAATAGTAATTGCTTAAGTTTTGTACTGTTCTGCAAACAAATACTGGACAGTGTAGACATAAGAACTCTAGTTTACAGCGAATTTTAAAAAATCACTTAGATAAACGATTGCCTGCTAAGTCTGGCACATTGAGGCCCTTATCCTGCAAACACTCTCCGTGTGCTTTAAGTAAAGCATGTGAACAGCTAGTTGAAAGCTAAGCATCTGTGGGTAAGTGATTGAATGATAAAGGGTCTACAGTCCGGATCCAAGTGTTGATGAAGTGTTGGTGGAGTCTTCCCATTTGATTCTGTGGGAGTTAGAGCTGTGCCTTGTATCAGGAATAGAATTCGAGACCAGAAAGGACACCCTTATGAGCCATCCTAACCTCCTGGATATCACAGGCCGCCACCAACATCCACATGGAAACCCAACAATCAAAATTAGACTAAAATATGAGAACCCACTGGAAACGAGTTTTATTATGTGCCACAGGCAGAGAATAGGTGGGTCTGAAATGCAACAACATCAAAAGATCTGCAAATAATGTTAAGGAATTGATTACATGAGAGAGAATCCTACACTCTGAATTGCAAGAAAATTGATTGCCAAGTGCACATATGATGGTCATTTAGACCCAGCGCATGTGAGCAAGAGCCAGCTAGCCAAGCACCAGAGAGAATGTTTGCTGCCAGGTCAGAGAAGTGACCTACCCCACACAGTATTGCATCTTCAACTGCGCCCATTTCTGAGACTTCCCTGAATATTTGGGATGGGGGCAGAAAGCCTTTCCTGACTGACTGAAGCCCTGAAGCATGAGGAATGTCAGACATAAACTAGCTATATCCTCTCATGCTCCCCATTTCATCCTCCATCCTGCATTCCCACTCCTCATTTTGTCCAGCTCTCTCACAAAACTAATTGTTTGCCCGGCCCCCACTCCTATTGAGAGGCTGTTCCAGAACTTCTAGCTTCAGGTGGTTAGAAACCTTTCTCTGCATTCCAGCCTGAATTTGTTCATGTGTCAGCCTTGTTATTTAGCTTACATAGCTTTTCATCCTCCCTAGTGTTTACCCCGATGTATGTTAAAAGAATAGTCATATTCCCTCTCAGTCTTTGTTTTGCTAGGCTAAACAAGTCAAGCTGTCTGCTTTCATAAAAGAGGCCTTCCATTCCCAGATCAGTTCAGTGACCCTCCTCTGTACTTGTTCCAGTTTTAATCCATCTGTCTTGTACTATGGCATTAATACTTCTTTCCCTATTTCTACTGGAAATGCCTTGCCTGATTAAACACTAGAATTGGATTTGTTTTTTCACAGCTGTGTTACATTGGTGGCTCGTAGTCATCCTGTGGGCAACCCACAGATTTAGGTCTTTTCCCTTCTCCATCACTTCCAACTGATGAGCCTCCAGCTTATTGCAGAAATTCTTCTTATTAGATCCTAAATGCATCCCCATTTGCATTGTACTAATATGTTTCATACAATTTCTATTACTCCAGCCTTTAAGGCCATCCAGATCTTTCTGAATAATATTCTAGTCTTCTGTGTTGATGATGCCTCCCAACTTTATATCATTAGCAAATTTCATTAGCTCCTATTTTTGTTCCAATGTCAATATTATTATTATTAATAAAAAATAAATAAACAAGATCAGCTCCAAGACTGATAACCTCTCTTCAGTCTGTAGTTCACCTTTTAGCACAAGCCATTACTTCCCCTTGAGCCAGTTCCTTATCCACATTACAATTCTTCTACTAATCCCCATCTTCTCTAATTTAGCAAATAATTCCCCATGCAGTACCCAGCCAAACACTTTTACTCATGTGAAAGTCTGTACAATTTTCTGCATTTCCCTTATCCAAAAAGTCAGTCATTTTATTGACTATCAAGAGAATATCAATAGAGAATATCAAGTTTCTCTACCATTATCATAGTATTTTATCCATGTGTATATGAAAGAGTGAGAGGGAATGCAAGCACATGTGCAGGCGCAGGGAAAGAGTATAAACTAGCAGACCTTGGGAATACCTAATTCCCATTGTCTCTAGCATGGGAAAGAACATGCTCTCCTGCCTCTTGAAGTCTCCAGGATAGGAGACAACAGAACATTCTGGAATTAAAAACAGACAATAATCTGCACACCTGCTGGGTGTGGATCACTGTCCCGTGTAGTGGCACTTAGACCACATACAGAGAGAAGGAATGAGTTTCCTCTATAGCTTGAGCTGCCTGCCATTTGGCTTTCAACTCCAAGGGTAGAGAGTCATGCACTAAGCTCCAGATGTCCTAGGTTCGGTTCTATGTGTTGGCTTTACACTATCATGCAAGATAGACGTGATAGTGAGAAGGGAGAAAGTGGACTTTGAAATTATTTTTTTCAATCCTTGTAGTGACAATTCATCCAGATGTACTTATGCAGGACCAAAGCAATGTGACTGGGCTAAAACAAATGTTGCCCCAAATCTTCTGTATTCTGCTACTGTGTCCTATAAATGTTTATTTCTATTAATTGCAATTGTGCGAAATTTATTGGATCCCAGAATTTGTTTTGGAGATTTCTGTTTAACGGAGATTATGGGGTGCATCTACACTGCAGGGCTTAGCTTGAATTAAGCTGCGCAAATTGAGCTACATCAATTGCATATCTTATTTCGAAATAGGGAATGTCTACACAGCACTTATTTCAAAATAGAGCACTCTTCCTCCAATTTCCCTTATTCCTCATACAATGAGGGTTACAGGAGTTGGACTAAGATGTCCTCCAGCTTGATGGTATTTTAACACTTTCGAAATAACTGCCAGCTGTGTAGACGCGGACTAAGTTATTTTGGAATAGCGCTAGTTATTTCGAAATAGTGTTGCAGTGTAGACGTACCCTAAATTAGTAGGTTCTTTTGAAAGAAAAACTAAATGAAGGCTGTTTAGAAATTCTGAACTAACCCTACCACTCATATACATTCTCCTCCTCCCCTCATCTCCTCTCCCCAGTTGCAGTGTAGGATTTACTCCAAGGAGAACTCTTTGAGAGTGCCTATAACTAAAATGTGGTTTCTTATCCCTTGAAACTAAAAGCCATTAAAAAAGCAAGTGATTTTAACTATCAGACTTTTTAGAATCTCCTCCTTAAAGCTCTAGTTACTCCTGTGACTCAAAATAGGTCATATTGTAAAAATGAATTGAACATTGCTTCACATTTTGTTGACTTTTAGTTTTTATTCATAGCAGCTTATAGTTAGCAAAGTATGTTGTGTTTTTAAGTGTTGGTTTAAATAAAATGGGGAAAATATTCTTCCTTCTCTCTAGTTTCATGGTCCTGGAATTCAGAGGTAGTGGATGTATCCTTTCTCTTTATTGGCACCTTCAGTGTTGGAGATTTTAGGATGAAATCCGGATAATTCTGCTGCAATGACCAGCCAGTGAAATAATTACAGATGACATTTTAAACATCAGCATTGTTAGGTGTTGCATGTAAATCCCCCTGTTGAGATGAAGGGCACAGTTTGCACCTCACGGAGCTTATGTTTCATGCTCTCTGCAGTCTTAACATGAGAACAGGGCATCAGATACATGGGGATGATTGTTTTCCATAGTTTTCACAACTGTAAAGACTAAAACCAACATCTTTTAGAGGCAGGTTAGATTCTGGAGCAAAGGGTGTGAATTCTATGGATTTGTAAAATATATGAGGCCTCACTTATATTGTGGAAGAGAAAAATATGGATGCATCAAAACGATCCATGGCCACCTACTTTTCACATGGCACCTTTATTATTTGCAATTTTGACCATTCTAAAAGAGAACCATTCATCACAGCTAATCCTTCTATGGTGAAAGCTCGAGTGAATACAGAAGCCCTGAAGGCAGATAGATGGTCAATTTCCTGGCTCTGCCAGGTGAAATCCAGAGGGGCTTTTCTCCACTCCTCTAGAATGTTGTGTCATCAGCACCCAGATATTCAAATCCATTGATCTCTTAGGCATGGAATCTAAATCTTAAAAATGTGTAAGTCTTTAAAAACTAAACTCAACACCACGCTCAATGTTGCATTCCATTGAGCTTAACTGGCTCCTTCATCGTTTGGATGGTACAGTAATTTATATTCAGAATTAATAGATCACATTCATCCCCGGACATCGGAGAGAGATTTGATCCATTATGTTTAAAACAATGAGCCTGTCAGTCTTCAAACACAAATTGGTACGTACATCTATATAACAACAGCTGAGTGTCTTTGGAGGCACGTCAGTTAAAGATACATTTAAATTGCAGACTGTTGTAAGGTGCTTGCTAGGAGGAATGGAAATAATGCAGAATGGTAAGTACACTGTTCTCTGGGTGAAATTGCCAGTATTCAAGAACTGAAAAAAATTGCAGACAATATATGAAGTAGATTCAAAAGGCAAAGCTTGGCAAGGGAATGCACAGGCAGTGAGGAAAATCCATTTGAAAAGATTCTTTGCTTGATGACCATCTTTGTGAGTGATCAGTGCTGATTAGGCTCATCATTTTCAATCTCTTATTTTTTAAAAAATGTGGAAGACTGAGAGCTTTAATGAACGCTGTTCTTCCCTTGCATGAAAAGAACCAGACTTATGCCTCCAGTATAATGCTGGGGGGTGCATTAGGGTTTTTAAGTAGGATTGGGGTCAGAGAGAAAGGCTGCAGTTTTTGCTCTCTGGCTTTTGCAGCTCATCACCAGTAACCACTAAGATGTGAGCTTTACCAGTCAGTAGGTATGAAGCTGCGATTTAGAACTGGGACTAAATTGGGTCACTGGTAAACCAATGCTACCATCATAGGACATATTACAGTCAATATGTCCATTGTACATCACCCTCCTATTGTGATGGCATGAAAGCTAAAAAACCTCAAGGTTGCAGTCAATTTCTTATGACTTTCATCTTAAATATAATCAAGAGATCCTGTCATCTTAGCAAGGAGCATTTAATGCAAAAGCTAGGGAAGGTCAAGTGAAGAATCACCCTAAATTTCTATCTTCATTAGGACTAAAATGAAAGAATATTATGAAATCTCTCTGGATTAACATCTGTAACTGGGGGGCTTGAATTCTATCTCCTTAAGCCTGCTTTCAGGGCTGGCGATTATAGTATATGTTGTCAGGTGTTCAGTCTCTGGTTATATGAGGTCTTGACCTCAGATATCATGGGACTAATAGGATAATTGAGTATACTTAGAAGCAGTCAAGTGTTGGGGGAGGAAGGAGAATAAGAGAAATCAGACAGACTTAATTGTCCACCTGCATTGTTGGTCCCAGGATATTAGAGACAATGTGGTTGATGCAATATCTTTTGTTGGAACATCTTCTGTTGGTGAAAGAGAAAAGTTTTTGTGCTTATAAACAGCTGTTCTTCAGGGCTGGGAAACTTACTCAGAGTAATATACTCACCAACAAAAATCGGTTCAATAAAAAAAATCTCACCCACCATCTGCCCGCTGTAGTTGCAAAGGGCCAATCTTTTGGACTACCACCTTGTACTCTGCATTCAGAGTGCACCATTGAGATGCTTTGAACACATGAAAGCATTGCCAGCGTGTGAGATAATTTATCGTAGTATCAGCTAACGTTTCCAAATCACCTATAAAACGCATGATGGCAATCTGATCTTGAGCAGAAAGGGGCAGAAAACGATGGTGTGGTCAGATCAGAAATAGGAATGTAAAAAAAACTGCTTAAAAAAAGTAACCATGTCACCGTTAAAAATCCTAGTGGTTACACAGTTACATGCACTGTGGGGAAGACTGCAGTGCAGCTGGCTCCCCAAGAGCAGAGTTGGCAGCTGGGAGCTGGTGCACACTGGCGAAGAGTGGGAGTGTAACAGAAACCAATAAGCTGATGCTTATCGGTTAACCATTTAAATGATTACGCTCTTGTGTTCCTAATCAGAAAGAAAAGTTTTACCAACATGTTGGCAAGTGCAGATGGAAAAAAGTAGTCCTATCCACTCTTGTTATGTGGACATCTATCTTCAGCCAAGGATTCAGTAGCAACCCACATTGTAAATCTGCCCTTTAATAAATTGAGATAACCTGCATAATTACCATCATGTTGGAAAATAACACATTTCCTGTTACATGTGTCACCACATTGAGAGGCCACTAGAAAATTTGATCTCTACAATGAAATCATTTTAATGTACTATAAATTTACTTTGTAGAGCAGGAGGATCTGGATTCTATCACTGCTGTTGCTGCTGCTGTGACTGTTGAAGTGGCTTTTGAGGTTCAGCATTGAGACAACTGTGAAGTCTTAAGTGTTGTGGATTAGTTGCAAAATATTGGTCAGATACAAGTATGAGGCTACTAGGTTAGGTGTGAGCTTAAAAAGGAATCCTGCAGTTCTCCTTTTAAGCCTTTCGAACGTGAAAATGGAGTTAAGCCTATAAACATGTTTGGCATGCTTGCAGCCTTATTGCGTAGATCACTCAACACAGAAATAAGATTTATTTTTACACTTAGATTCCTTTTTAGAAAAGTATTAAAACACAAACATTAAACATATTTCTAGGTTCAAAAGCATTTTAATTGTAGCTTTGCTCTATAGATGCGTTTATGATATGAAAAGAAACTCTTTCCCACATGACATCTGCTAATAACAATAGTAAGTACCATTCCAGCAGTGAGAAAATGTCCAGAAGAGGAATGCCTCCCATATAGACAAGAAAGATATTCTTAAAGACACATCTCTGCAATAGGGATGATTAATTCTTAAGGATTTAAGACTAACTTCAAAGACCAGTAGGCTGCATTGGAACCTACATCTGAACTTAACAGATAGAAAAAGATAAGAGGATAAAGGAGCCCAGGGTCTATTTTTGTTTCCTAATTATGACTTGAAAAACTTTCATGAAAAGAATTAGAAACTCTTTGAGCTGTGGCAGACCTGAACTTATTAATAGTTTGAGAATGTTCTTTTTCTATTTAATGTCTGATCTGAAGTCAGTTTGCTTGTCTAGGAGCTTGGCCAACTGACCATCTAGCATGAAGTTACAATGGGTGTTAAGTGCTTTTCCAGGTGGGTTAGGATGGACCGATTTTTATTAATCACAGAACAGCTGAATTATTTCAAAAGTCAAACTGCATCAGAGAGATTCTTGGCAGGAGAGATTCTGCAGGTTTCCACTATTCTAGTGTAGCATGGGCATATGCAATAAATAAAGCAGAATATTTAAGACAAGTGATCGGAGGCACAAATTTCAAAGGTCTGTATCAACAAGTGCAACTGGGAAGTTCTAGCAGTTAGTTAGCTGTGCTTTTATAATTTTTTAAAATATTTGTTGCAATTGCACAAATACATATACATTACTTTGGCTTGGAGCCTTTTCTTGAATGTTTGGGGTTCATGTAGGAAGTAAGCAGTATGCACTGATGATTAGATTTTTTTTTAAATCTTGAACAGGAGCTGTTAATGAAATCTCCCCTCTTCCTCAATAAGGGTATGTCTACACTACCACCCTCATTCGACTAAGGTGGTAATGTAGGCAACCGGAGTTGCAAATGAAGCCCAGGATTTGAATTTCCCGGGCTTCATTTGCATAAAGCTGGGCGCCGCCATTTTTAAATGTCCGCTAGTGCGGACTAGGTAGTTATCTTGAAAAGGCGCTGTTAGTGAAATCTCCCCTCTTCCTCCACGTGAAACGAGGAGTAACGGTAGTTCGGACTAGGAAGCCTAGTCCGAACTACCTAGTCTGTGCCGCGTGTAGCCGTGTGGCATGGAGTCCGCACTAGCGGACAATTAAAAATGGCAGCGCCCGGCTTTATGCAAATGAAGCCAGGGAAATTCAAATCCTGGGCTTCATTTGCAACTCCGGTTGCCTACATTACCACCCTAGTTCGAACTAGGGTGGTAGTGTAGACATACCCTAACATATAAAAAAAGTTAATCCGTAACTTTAAAAATGAGTGGTCCTGTAGCACTTCGGGCTATGTCTACACAGCAGCGTTATTTCGATGTTATTCCGAAATAACATAGTCTGCGTCTACATAAAAGCAGTTATTTTAACATAATGTTGAAATAATGTTGAGCTGGAGGACTGCTTACTCTGACTCCTGTAACTCTCATTGTACAAGGAGTAAGGGAAGTTGGGGGAAGAATGCTTTATCTCGAAATAACTGCTGTGTAGACAGCGCCAAAAGTTGAAATAAGCTATTTTGACTTAAGCTAAGTAATTAGTGTAGCTCACGTTGCATAGCATATTTCAAGTTTAGCCCTGCTGTGTAGATGTGCCCTTAGAGACTAACAAACATATATAGAATCATGAGCTTTTGTGGGCAAAACATACTTTATCAGATGAATTGGAGTGGAAATAACAGAAACCAAGATCTGTATAACAGCAGAAGAAGTACCTGTCAATTATGGGACCCGTGTTAATGAGGCTAATTAATATGTCCCATACATAGCTTTTGATGTAGAGTTCTTTATTTAATTGGAATTGCCCTAGTTACAGATGTCACAGCCACTGGATGTCTAGCCTTCCCATCTGGCACACTGCTTCCTTGTTAAAGCTTAGTCGGATTATGACGCATTTCACTTGCAATGTCCCATTGTTCCTTTAGACTGTAATAAGGAGATGCTGCCAGCTTTGGAACAGGCAAGCCAGCTGGAATGAGAACACAAAGCAAATATCCACTTTACACTTGTACAGCTCTGGGTTCTTTCCCCATCCCACAGAAAGCTTCCTGAGAGAGGGCTTTACAAAGTTGTATAGTTGAGACAACAAGCTTATTTTTAGTACAAATCATGCGGTTGGAACTATTTGTCCCTTGCAAATGAGTGTGAATTACTTTGCTGAGATTGTTTCCCCCATAATTTACTTAGAACACTGATCAATATGCCACTGCCTGGCATTGACAGGGAAGGGAACAGAGGTTTTGAGTTTTTTTTTTCTGTGCCAGAACAAGCACAAATGTCTCCATTGCTACATAAGCTTAAATAGCAAATGTGTCTTGCAGGCCCTTTTCACTTCCTCCCATATCTCTGTTCTACTTGCTGGATGGGATAAGAATGGGTCCAGTACTCATAGCCAGTGCCAAATGAGCTTCTGGCATCTCTAGAAATGAGCTGTATTCAGTCATCTTGATACATTTAGGACCATTTCATTAGTCTGTATTGTGCTTTAACCATTTTAAAAAAACAAAGCTTGAGCACCTTCCTGGAAGGGCTTTAATATGCTTCCTTGTGGCTTTTGTTGTTTGGCTCAGACATTAAGCTCCAATCCTAAAAATTTTGCTGGAAAAGAAATGTAGCTTTAAGCTTGTTTTTTCACACGGGTTATGTATCTGTTGTCTGATAATGAATGATGATTGAAGCTTGAAAGGAGGAAGAGGAGGAGGGATATATATGGTTAAAGCACAAGATGAGGGGCAGGAGAGCTCTATTATCTACTGTACCACACACTTCCAGTGTGATCTGACCCTTTCTGCCTCAGTTGGCTCATCCTCACATTGGACTAATAGACTTTGTTCATCTCATAGCATTCCTTATCGGTGTAAAGTTTCTCCTGAGCCTGTAGCTCCACTCCTTCACACCTCTGCCCCCAGCCAGAGTCTTGTCCAGCTGACTTCTGTGCCTCATGTGGTCCTGTACTACAGGTTTTTTATTTCAGTAGCACTAGGAAAACCCAACAAAGATCAGGGTCTCCTTGTGCCGGGAGCTGAAGTGACTGATTCTCCCCTCATGTGTAACTATTTAACACCATTTTCGTTCCTCTAATATCAGTGGAATTACTCTGGCTTTTGATCTGGGTATGTGAAAATCAAGCCCAGAGTTCACGAAGGATTTTGGAATCCTCCAGGATAAAGGTTTTGGAACTGATACGAATTTCTCCAAAATTCAATGGTGCACAGATCTGAGCATCTCTGTCATAGGCAATTCTCTATTCTAGCCAAACCAATGTGCTCATTCCCATAAACAAGGGTTTGCTTTTGTCCCATTGAAGACTGACAGAATTCCCAAGGAGCACAAGGGGAGACAGGATCAAGTTTTACAATCTGGAAAGCTTAATTATTGTTTTGGGAATATTATTCAGCCAGGAGTACAGCCCTGTGTTCTTCACTGAATCTTTCTATTAAGGAAAGTGTTAGGTCTCTGTGATAAACACCTTGATCCAGATACTGTTTTTTACACTAATTACAATATGTATTATTCCATTAGAGCCCACAGTCTTACACTGTTACCTCAGGGTATGTAAAAGAGAGAATGAGTAGATACAGATTACTACAGTAGGAGCAGGGTGAACTAAACTGGAGGTGATCTGTGAAGCACTCTTTTAAAAAAAAATACCAGTGTGTATGCAGATTTGTCCTTTGCATATTCTATCTTTAAAAGCACATTGGCTATTTTTACAATACAGCAATGACAGCTAAAAGGCAGAGCTCTCCCCATCCACTCAGAATAACAACACTGTATTTCACAACAGAGAGATGCCAGATCTACTTTTAGTTACTGGAGTAGCTAGATTAATTCCAATCTCTACACACCAAGGGTTTGATTTTCAGACTTGAACACTGAACACTTTTCATCTTTTGAGAGACAAATGGTAACTGTTCCTCACAACCCACCCACCCCCTCCTTGTAAGGTAGGTCAGAAAATATTATCACCATTTACAGATGGCAATCTGAGATAGTGATATTAACTGGTTAAGACTACATAATGATTCAGAGGGGTTGCCATGTTAGTCTGTAACTGGAAAAACTTAAACAGAACAAATAGTCTTGCCGCACCTTAGAGACTAGCAAAAAATGTGGATGGTATCATGAGCTTTTGTGGGCACAACCCATTTCTTCAGCTGGAACTGCATTCATCAGAATGAGTTAGGATCAGAACTCAAAATTTCCTAGCTCCCTATCATATGTTATGCCACCACATCCCCTATGTCTTTTAACTAGCGCTCCGTTCCATGGCATTGTCAGATGTGAATGGACAATGCTTTCAGATTTATATTTTGGTAAAGTACCATATTTTGCTTCATAATTGTGAAGAATTCTCTTTTTCTTATTTGGTATCCAGTTCTAGATTATAAGCTTCAGAAAAGTGTGTTTCTAAACATAAGGCTACAATTGCATCTTGGGTATATTGGTCAAGATCGGGCATAATTTCATTGTAAACTAGCTCAGAATTTGACCCATTGGGACACTACTGGAATGGTCTTTGACTGATGAAGCTCCACTTCTTAGTTATTTCATCCTAAACTCTGTTTGATGCCAAATGCCTGACCCTTCCTATTATTTCTCATTGGCATTTACAATCATCTACCCTAAACCCATAGAAAGTATGCCTGACTTGCTTTAACTTTATTTCTTAATTGCTGAGGCTTACTCCTCCATTAACTTTACATTTCATAATTATTACATTGCAACCCCCCTATAGATCTTTAATTGACTGAAACCCCCACTGAAGCTCAAACCCCATCTTAACGTATCACTTGAAAAAAACCAGTAGTTTTGCAGTTGCAAGACTATTGGTTGTTTTTTAAGTTTTTCCAGTTACAGACTAACTTGGCTACCCTTCTGAAGCTTTTTATATCACTTTAAATTATACTATGTGGTTTCTGTTTGACCTTTGAATTGAAGATCAACTTCTACTAGGCAAATGAATTTCTTCCCTCTTCTCAATTCTGTGGCTGGTTGTCTAATGCAGAGTTTGTTGTATTTAGTTGAAATGTTAAATTATTTTCCTGCTGCTTCTTTTTCCTCCAAAGTTAAATAGTTGTCTTTTTTTAGAAATAATTTTCTTATGGTATAGATTTATAATGGAGGTCAATAATTGTATGTATTTTGTAAAAAGTAGTGATAATTAACACACTTCTCTCTGGGAGCCAAAACAAACCTAGAGAAGAACACGGTAACAAGGTTGTAATGTTTGTCATTTCAACTGTAAATTGATTTTTATAAATGTAATCCATTTTCTTTGGGTAAGTCTGGGACTGTAAGTGTTACCACAACTGGCAAATATTTTGATACAGGACTTCTGATACAGAACATAGCAGTGGCATTATCATTGCTGGACCATGCTGTCAGCATGTAAAGAGCAACTAAAGACCTGTGTGCATTCCAGTGCTGAGCTCAGCGTTGGCTGAGGATTTATTTATGCTACTGAAATGAAGGAAGTTTCCTCTAAGCACCTTTTGCCATTGTTTCTGCTTTTCAGAAGGAAGCCAATAAATGTCACTGAAAACAAAAATACAGGGGTTATTTGTAGAAAGTCCCAGTTAAAACATGGATGAGTGAGGATTACAGAAACCCTAATGAACCACATTTGTTCCATAGTTTATAGAGGTTTTGTCTGTGAGTCTGCAATACCCAATTGATGCATGTGATATGAGCTCTATGTATATGAATGTATGTGGCTTGCACTTTTCTTTCTACATCGTAGGTATTTATAGTAACAATCTCAATATCTAGCTAAAATAAGCATTGCATATAAATTCTTGTGACATTTCTCTCTAGCATATGGAACATGTACATACTTACATGCATATACAATCACTCTAGGCCCTGGTAGAAATCAGTTGACATATGTGACTGATTGAATATAGAGAAAGATGAATTTTCATATAGTATCATGAAGTAAAAGAATCCTGCTCTTCTAAATCTTATTGCACTGCCTGCTCACAAGAAATGAGCAAATAGGCAGAGAATATAGGAAGTGCAATATGCATGCTCATGTCCTACTGAGATATAACAAAATGTCTTGCAAATTGCATTCTTACTATTTACTGTAAACAGTAGACAGGCAGAACAGAGGGATGGTGTGATAGGCACATGAGTGTCATCAAATCAAACTAAAGTTGATACGTATAATTTTAGACTTAATGTTAAGTGCGCCTCTTAACATTTAAATATTACATGTAATAAGCTGTTGTTGTGGTGGTGGTAGTTCTTAGTCCCCTTTAAGAGAACAATGAATTAACTGTAGTGTGGTGGAATCTTACTATTCTGTGCCAGTAGGTAGGGCAGATAAAAATTTGTATGGCCCATATCTACACTAGCAAGCTTAAAGCTATACTGATGCAGCTGTGCTGCTATAAGATTGCTTGTATAAGCCTCTCTGTGTCAACTAGTAGCAGTAGCCACATCAGCAGATAATGTCTTGCACCGACATAGTGCTGTGCACATCAGGACATCTGTTGGTGTAACTTATATTTTTCAGAGGGGTGTTTTTCCACACTCCTGTGTGCATATACCCTTGACAATTGCACACAAATGGCTAAGTGGCACTTTCTGAGGCTGGCTGGCTAGTAGGGTGGCAAACTAGGGTTGCCAGATAGTTACACAAAAAATACTGAACATGGTGGGGGAAAAAAATTGGTTGAGCGAAAAGAAAAAAAAGTCGCTACGCCTTTAAATCCCCACGCTCCACACTCCTCCCGCCCCCGCCAGATGCGGCAGGGGAAGAATGTCCCCAGAGGCCTTCCATCTGAGAAAAGCAGAAAATACTGGACATTTTACATGGCCAGATTTTTTTTTTAACCCGACAGAGGCTGCAAACACTGGACTATTCGGGCCAATACCGGACACCTGGCAACCCTATCAAACAGTAACTGTGTGCTGATAATCTTCAGTAGCCAAGTGAACAAGTAAAGCTGATATTCTAGCTTGTCTTCTTTATTAGCACAGTTGCAGATGTTACCAGGAATCATAGAATCATAGAACTGGAAGAGACCTCAGAAGGTCATCAAGTCCAGTCCCCTGCTCTAGGCAGGACCAGTTCCAACTAAATCAACCCGGCCAGGGCTTTGTCAAGCCGAGACTTAAACATCTCTAGGGATGGAGACTCCACTACTTCCCTAGGTAACCCATTCCAATGCTTTACCACCCTCCTAGTGAAATAGTTTTTCCTAATATCCAACCTGGACCTCTCCCACCACAACTTGAGACTATTGCTCCTTGTTCTGCCATCTGTCACTACTGAGAACAGCCTCTCTCCATCCTCTTTGGAACCTCCCTTCAGGAAGTTGAAGGCTGCTATCAAATCCCCCCTCACTCTTCGCTTCTGCAGACTAAACAGTCCCAAGTCCCTCAGCCTCTCCTCATAAGTCATATGCTCCAGCCCCCTAATCATTTTGGTTGCCCTCCGCTGGACCCTCTCCAATGCGTCCACATCCTTTTTGTAGTGGGGGGCCCAGAACTGGACACAATACTCCAGATGCGGCCTCACCAAAGCCGAATAAAGGGGAATGATGACATCTCTGGATCTGCTGGCAATGCTCCTCTTAATGCAACCTAATATGCCATTAGCCTTCTTGGCTACAAGGACACACTGTTGACTCATATCTAGCTTCTCATCCACTGTAACCCCCAGGTCCTTTTCTGCAGAACTACTACTTAACCGGTTGGTCCCCAGCTTGTAACTATGCTTGGGATTCTTCCGTCCCAAGTGCAGGACTCTACACTTATCCTTGTTGAACCTCATCAGATTTCTTGTGGCCCAATCCACCAATTTGTCTAAGTCACTCTGTACCCTATCTCTGCCCTTAAGCGTATCTACCTCTCCCCCCAGCTTAGTGTCATCTGCAAACTTGCTGAGGGTGCAATCCATCCCCTCATCCAGATCATTAATAAAGATATTGAACAAAACCGGTCCTAGAACCGAACCTTGGGGCACTCCGCTAGAAATCGACCGCCATCCTGACATCGAGCCATTGATCACTACCCGCTGAGCCCGGCCTTCTAGCCATCTTTCTATCCATCTTACCGTCCATTTATCCAATCCACAATCCCTTAACTTGCTGGCAAGAATATTGTGGGAGACGGTATCAAAAGCCTTGCTAAAGTCAAGGTATATAACGTCCACTGACTTCCCCATATCCACCGAGCCAGTTACTTCATCATAGAAGCTAATCAGATTGGTCAGGCACGACTTGCCCTTCGTGAATCCATGCTGACTATTCCTAATCACTTTACTCTCATCCAAGTGCCTCAATATGGTTTCCTTAAGGATCCCTTCCATGATTTTTCCAGGAACCGAGGTAAGACTGACGGGCCTATAGTTCCCTGGATCATCCTTCTTCCCTTTTTGAAGATGGGCACTACATTTGCCTTTTTCTAGTCATCTGGGATTTCTCCCGATCTCCACAACTTTTCAAAGATAATAGCCAAAGGCTCCACAATGACATTTGCCAACTCCCTCATTACCCTCGGATGCACTAAGTCCGGACCCATGGATTTATGTACGTTTAGCTTTTCTAAATAGTTCCTAACCTGTTCTTTACCCACCACAGGCTGTCCATCTTCATCCCATCTTGCGTCACTTGGCGCAGAAGTCCAGGAGCCGATCTTGTCCGTGAAAACATAGGCAAAGAAAGCATTGAGTACTTCAGTTTTCCCCACATCATCTGTCACTAGGTTAACTCCTTCATCCATTAGGGGCCGCACACCCTCTCTGATCACCTTCTTCTTGTTAACATGCCTGTAGAAACCTTTCTTGTTATCCTTCACATCCTTAGCCAGTCGCAATTCCATTTGTGCTTTCGCCTTCCTGATAACCCCCCGGCATTCTCGAGCTATACCTTTAAACTCCTCCCTGGTCATTTGTCCAAGTTTCCACTCTTTGTAAGCTTCCTTTTTGTGCTTAAGTTCACCAAGGATTTCCCCTGTAAGCCAGTCCTACCATGTTTGCCTCTCTTGCTACGCGTCGGGATGGTTTCTTTCTGTGCCTTCAATAAGGCTTCTTTAAATTACTGCCAGCTGTCCTGGACTCCTTTCCCCTTCATGTTAACATCCCAGGGGATTCTGCCCATCAGATCTTGGAGGGAGTCAAAATCTGCTTTTTTGAAGTCCAAGGATCTCTTGTGTGTTACATAACTTTCGCTTTGCTCTCAGCAAACCCTGGTTGAAAACAAACAAGCATCCTCATTAACATGGAAGTGATACATCGGGCCAGCCTTAGGGAAAATAGCACCTTGAGTGAATGTGTAGTTTGGCACTCCGCCAACACTCCTGATCCTCCTGGACTCCATGGGCTTCCTTCCTCCTCTCCCCCATTACCTCCAGGCCCTGCTGCTTCTCCCAGTGTTTAATTTGTAGCGAAAGAGAAGATGGTGCTCAGCCCCGGCACAAATTAAGCACGGGCAGGGTGGCTAGATTTTGGTGGGTGCTGGCTCAGCACCCAATGCTGAAGGGAACACCACTGTCAGCAGCAGTGCAGGTAGCATGGTAGAAGGTGCATTGTCACCCTTATTTCTGTGCTGCTGTTATGGTTTATAATGCCTGGCACTTGGCATGTAGGGGCAGGCTTCATGCTGTCACATGGGGTTGCATCTTGCCAAAGCCCATTTTCCTCCCACAGTCCTTTGGCTACTCCTAGTGCACCAGGATGCCACTTCAGATTTTGTGAGGTGGGAGGAAACTTTAACTATGATTCCCGGGGCTACTTAGGTACTTTAAAACTCTTTGATTTTTGCAGATAATAACTTAAGAATTAGCCGACAGGAGCACTGTATCTAATCTAATTATTATATAAAGAAAGATAAATATATACAAACACCAAGTAAAGCAATGTTTAAAGTTTATATGTAAATTTAAAACAATCAGGAGATAATACAGCAAGATATACCCGATCCCAAGCCTTGAGGTATCAGATTAGAAATACACATTTCTACACTATCTGTAATAGAGACAAAAATATATAGACTCTGCTTACTTTCTCTAACAGGCACTCTGTATTATTGCCATTATCTACTTAATTGTTTTTCAATTGTTTTTAAATAAAAACAAATAAATAAAGCAAATAAAATGTATTGCGATTAACCATGCAGTTAATCTCCCTGCTAAAAATAATAGGATACCATTTTATTTAAATATTCTTGGATATTTTCTACATTTTAAAATATATTGTAATGAAATCAACAGTATACAAAGCTCATTTTATATTTTTTTTATTACAAATGTTTAAGTTGTAAAAAACCAAGAGAACTAGTATTTTTCAATTTTCCAATTACAAGTACAGAAATGGAATTGTTTTATCATGAAAGTTAAACTTACAAATGTAGAATTAGGTAAAACCTGCATTCAGAAACAAAATAATGTAAGAGTTTAGAGTCTGCAGAGTCTATTCAGTGCTACTCCGTGTTCAGGCAATCTCTCAGGGTATGTCTGCTCTGGGGAGGTTTGGCAACAAAAGTGCGTTTTTCTGAGTGCAGCACAAAACAGAAGCACTTTAATGCTTTATTCTTTGTTTGCACCCCAGATGGAGCAGATCACTCAGCTGTGAGATACTTCCCAGAACTTTGAAAGGGGAGGGGTACATGCCTGCAGGGCAGCAAAGATCACAAAACAATGAGCACAGCCATCAGGCCAGTTCTCTCGACCAAACAAATCACAGAGTCCACACTGACTCTTTGTTGTCAATAAAAGGAGGGGGAAAGACGAGTCATCAAAACTGGGTGTGTTTCCTGACAAAAGTTGCATTGCAGTGTAAACACTCTGTGATTTGTCACCAAAAGGCAGTTTTGGATGACAAAACATGCCAATGAAGACAAGACCAGAGGAATGCTCCTCTCAGATCTAGCCCAGCCCTGGCACTTCAGATGGCACTTTCTTACTATTCCTTCTGAACACAAATTTATTTACATTTGCAGGAGATAATGCTGCTGCTTCTTGTTTAAAATGTCAGAGGTGTTGGTGTGGCACTATTGTACTGGTGTTGCAACATATTTACCTGCCAGATGTGCTGAAGATGGTTATGTCTCTTTATGCTTCAAATGTCATCCCAGAGATCACGTATCCATGCTGATGATGCAGTCTGCTGAATAATGATCCAAAGAAGTGCAGACCATTGCATGTTCATTTTCAGTCAGATGGCACCAACAGAAGGTTGAATTTCTTTTTTGGTGGTTCAGGTTCTGTAGTTTCCACATTGGAGTGCTGCTCTTTTAACATTTTTTAAAACATGCACCACACCTCATCCCCCTCAGATTTGGGAAGGCACTTCAGATTCTTAAATCTTGGGTCAAGTGCTGCATCTGTCTTTAGAAATCTCACATTGGTACTTTCTTTGCATCTTGTCAAATCTGCAGCGAAAGTGTTCTTAAAACAAACATGTGCTAGGTCATCATCCAAGATTGCTATGACATGAAATATATGGCAGAATGTGAGTAAAACAAAGCATCAGACATACAATTCTCTCCCAAGTAGTTCAGTCACAAAGTAAGTTAACACTTTTTTTAAACGTGTGTCCTGAGCATGGAAGCACATCTTCTGGAATGGTGGTCAAGGGATGAAGGGGCATATGAATGTTTAGTACATGGATACCTTGTAGTGCTGGTTAAGAAAGCGTCATGCAAAAACCTGCTCTCGCTTTCAGGTGATATTGTAAATAAGAAGCAGGCACAATTATCTCTCGTAAGGATGTGAAAGTGTAACCAGGGATATGAAATTATATCAGAGGCAGCAGCGTGTGTGTGTGTGAGAGGGGGCAGGGGGGTGGGGGGTAGATGGGAGACGGTGCACATTGAGAACTGGCTTCTGTGCGTACCAGCTGCCACAGAGCCACCTGTTCCCCTTCACTGCTGTCTGTAGCAGTAGGCAGCAGCTTGGGGGGAGAGGGGCAGGAGGAGCAGGGCAGGAGCTGGTGTGTGCAAGGAGCCAGCTTTTAAGCCAGCATCCCATGAATAGTAGCTCCCGCAGAGGTGACTGCCCCACCCCACCAGTTCCCAGGGAGCAGCTTGCCTCATCCCAGCATGTAACCATATAACTGCTGAAATTTTCAGGAGTTACACGTTTACTTGAATAAAAGCATTTTAACATCCCTAATTTCCTTATAAGTAAACAAACTTGTCTGTCTTCGTAATTGGCTGACTTAGAAGTAGGACTCAGTGGACTTTAGGATTTAAAGTTTTACATTGTTTTGAGTGCAGTTATATAACAAAAATCTACATTGTAAATTGCACCTTCATGATAAAAAGATTGCACTATAATCCTTGTATGAGGTGGATTGAAAACTATTATTGCTTTTATCTATCATTTTACAGTGTAAATATTTGTAATAAAAATACAAATTAAGCTCTGTCCACGTTGTTCTGTGTTGCAATTGAAATGAAATATATTTGAAAATGTAGAAAAATGTCACAAAATGTTTAATACATTTTAATTGATATTCTTTTGGTTTAGAAGAGAATGATTAAAACTGTGGTTAATGACTTAATTTTTTCAAGAGTGATTCATTTTTAATTGCTTGAATTAACTGTTATTAATTGACAGGCATACTTTTACCATAATTTTAACACGTGATTTTTTTTCAAATGAAGAAAGGGAATTTTTAAAAAATATGTTGTCATTTATGTTTACCGATTGCAGTCATGTGTGTGACTCAAAATATTTGACTCCATCACTGCTATTTGTACCATAGTTTGAACTGCATTTATTTCCATTCAAATGTTAAGTGATTTTAGAGATAAAACTCACAGTATAATTTGAACATAAGCCACCCTCATCTGCCCAGTGTCTAAAATTATGTGTTTAGCTAATGTTTTTAAACTGGTACTGCTAAGATTAGTACAAGCTAAAATTGCATTTGAGAAGGATACTATTATTTGTACCACTTTAAATAATAAATGACAAAGCACTATATGAAAATAAGAGTAATAATGATGATTACTCTAGCTAGGATAGGTTACTCACTGCTCAAAGAATTAAATGTAATCATAAGAGAGAAATACAATTATGAAATGCACAGACGAATCCAAAAAAACCCACCCCAAAATAGTACTCTGAAAGAATAAAACTACAGACAATATATGTGCAGCATTGCAGGAACTAGCAAGTAACAACAATTACAGTAATTGGAAGAGAAAATTGATGCAAGATATTCAACTCTAGCTACGTAAATTGTGTAGCTGGAGTTGATATGCCTTGCATCGATTTTCTGGGGTGGTCCCACAATGGGAGGTCGACGGGAGAAACGACTTCCCTTACTCCTCATGACAGCAAGGAGTAGCAGCACAAACAGAGGCGCCCTTAATGGTCAGGTTAATGGGTCTTTACTAGACTCAACCTTCTCTCTGTAGTTGCATCTGACCTCAGTTAGCTTCTAGAAGTGGTCCACCCAGCTCATTGGTGATCTTCATTGTCAAGGGAACATAGAGAAGCTTGTGCTGTTGCTGCTCTTGCTGCCGCCTATGCTGTGACATTATTGTGCATAAAGAGACAGCTTCAGTCTCCAGGGCCATCAGCCTGCCTATTTACATGAATACTAGACAGGTTATGCATTAAAAATAAGTTGATGCCCTTCCCCATGATGTGACTTATACATCTCTACATATAACAATAAAGCATAGCAAGGAGGACTGCAAATATGTGCAAAATACACCCTCTGTATAAAAACTATTGTGTAAATTTTAACGTGCAGATGCACAGAAAAAATAATTGTCATGAAAAATTAGTATTGCAAACTTGGGGATACAGAATAACAGCAGAGATTTAAGTGGAATAGCCTCCATTTTGTCCAGCTCTGCCATCTCAGGGCTGATATAGCAAGTGGAACTCTAAGTGCAGATAAACCGTGTACTGGAATATGATGGCCTCTATTCTCTAAAGTGCTAGGGACCTGAGTACAAAGGCCTCAGCATCTTGCAGGATCGGGTCTCTAGCTTCTTGATTGCCCTTGACTTTTCAGAGCCGCGTTCTATCAGCAGCTATCTTTAGGTACTAAGATTTTAAGATGGAAAATGGGATTGAATACTGATATGAATATAAAGACTCTTCAGAGGTATCCTACTGAATGGCAACATTTTTGGAAGAGATACAAAACTTTGTGCTTCGTTATTTAAACTTATCCCTAGCAGGGTATGTCTACACTACAGCACTAATTTGAACTAACTTAATTCGAATTAGTTAATTCGAACTAAGCTAATTCGAACTAGTGCATCTAGACCTAAAAACTTGTTTGAATTAGCGTTTTGCTAATTCGAACTAGCATGTCCACATTGAGTGGACCCTGAACCGAGGTTAAGGATGGCTGGAAGCAGTGCCGGCAGGGCATCAGATTAGGACTTAGAGCATTGGAGCTGCTGTCTCAGGCTAGCCGAGGGCTATGCTTAAAGGGACCCGACCCCCACCCCGGACAGACAGTTCTCAGGGGTTCCCCGCTCGCTTGTCTAACTTGATGAGGGACAGCAAAGCAGTCCTGGCTTGGAGTGCCCTGAATGCCCACACTTGGCATATCGCAGGACTCGGCCATCAGCCCAGCTGCACTTGCCGCAGGCTGCCATCCGGGGGGGAGAGGGGCAATTGGGGGGCTGCAGGAGAGGTTCCACCCCGAGGAGCCCGCAGAGCCATCCCAGTCCTCCCCATCGGGGGCTCGTACCCTATTCCTCCCTCACCTCCTTCCACTTACCCCTCCCTAGCCCCCCTTCCTGATGTACAAAATAAAGGACACGTGTGTTCAAAAATAGAAACTCTCTTTATTGAGCAAAACTAGGGGAGACTGGGAAAAGGAGGTGGGAGAGGGGAAGAGAGAGGGTGGGAGAGGGGAGGGCAACTAAAATGATCAGGGATTTGTAACAGGTCCCATATGAAGAGAGGCTAAAGAGACTGGGACTTCTCAGCTTAGAAAAGAGGAGACGGAGGGGGGATATGATAGAAGTCTATCAAAGCATGAATGGTGTGGAGAGGGTGCATAAAGAAAAGTTCTTCATTTAGTTCCCATAATAGAAGGACTAGAGGACACCAAATGAAATGAATGGGTAGCAGGCTTCAAACTAATAACAGAAAGTTCTTTTTCACAAAGCAAATAGTCAACCTGTGGAACTCCTTGCTGCAGGAGGCTGTGAAGGCTAGAACTAGAACAGAGTTTAAAGAGGAGATAAAGTCATGGAAGTTGGGTCCATGGAGTGGTATTAGCCAGGGGGTAGATATGGTGTCTCTGGCCTCTGTTTGTGGAAGGCTGGTGATGGATGGCACGAGACAAATGGCTTGGTAATTGTTTCGGTCCATCCCCTCCAGGGTCCCTAGTGTTGGCCGCTGTCGGCAGACAGGCTGCTGGGCTAAATGGACCTTTGGTCTGACCCAGTATGGCCATTCTAAGCTCAGGGTCAGGGGTCTCACTGGACCACCCTGATTTTCATGCAAACCTGCTCCTGGGTGGCCAGGCTGGCAGCTCTCCTGCCCTAGACAGCCGCTTTCCTGTGCCTAGTGCGGATGTTGTGGATGAGGTCCACGATGTCTGCACTAGACCAGGCGGGTTCCCGCCTCTTGTGGATCTGGGCAGGCTCCCGGGAGCCACCTGCCTGGTTCCGGGAAGAGGCGGAGGGCTGGGTGGCAGTGGGTGGCTGGTTCGTGCCGTGCCAGGTGCAGGGTCTGCTGGCTGGGTGCTGGCAGACTTGCACCTGGCACAGGCACCGTAGCCAGACTGTGCCCCTTTAAGGGCTCCGTGGCCGGGAGGGGGGCAGATGAGTTTCCCTGGTGGTACCCAGAGTGGCCACCAGGGAAAGCTGGGGAGGGCTAGCCTCCCACTAGTTCGAATTAAGTGGCTACACAGCCCTTAATTCGAACTACTTAATTCGAACTAGGCGTTAGTCCTCGTAGAATGAGGTTTACCTAGTTCGAATTAAGCGCTCCGCTAGTTCGAATTAAGTTCGAACTAGCGGTTTGCCTGTGTAGCGCCTATCAAAGTTAATTCGAACTAACGTTTGTTAGTTCGAATTAACTTTGTAGTGTCGACATACCCGCAGCAATCATGATGAGACCTAAGTGGCACAGGGTAGATTATTCCCTATCTGTCTACAGCAGGGTTCTTATGCTAGCCTCTGAAGCATGTGGTGTTGGCTAGGGATGTAAGTGAGTAGTCAACTACCCAATAAGCCTAGGCTGGGGCTGGCTGCAAACAGAAGCTGCTGCCAGAGTAGCCTCTGTTTGTGGGGGGCGGTTCCCAGCTCCCTGCTGGGACCCCCACGGACGGGGCTGCTGGACCCAGTGCAAGCTGGGACTGAGTAATCCTGGCTCAATTCTAGCTTATGCTGGATCCAGAACTACCTCCGCTGTGGCTCTGCAGTTTAAATGTAGTAAGAGCCGGGCAGGCAGGCATCCTTGCAACAAGGGTAGGTCCTGGACTCAGTGCAAGCTGGGACTGAGTCAGGATTGCTCAGTCGCCACTCACGCCAAGTCTGGGACCTACCCCTACTGTGCTTCTGTAGTTTCTATGTAGTTGGAGCTGGGCTGTCTGCATACCTGGGTCTTACTACATTTAAACTGCAGAGCTGAAGCGGGAGTAGTTCTTGGACCCAGCGTGAGCCGGGACTGAGGAAGCCTTCCCTTATCAACTAATCATGTAGTCTATAAAAATGTTATTGACTACACGATTAGTGGATTACCCACCTTAGTATTGGCCTCTGTCTGACACATGAGACTGAACAAGATGGACCTCTGGTCTGATCCAGCCTGGCGCAATTCCTCGGTTCCTATTTTCAGATAGTTCTGACTTGTGACATTGACTGATGGGGAGCTTGCCAGAAGAAACTGAACAGGCATCCATCCGTCTTCTGTGCAGAGTTAATTTAATATTATGGGTTAGCTATAGCCCCACGGTAGGTATTTTGCATATGGACGTGTACTTATGGGTGGGAGCTTCTTGATGAAGGAACTACATCTTAGGTAGAGCAGAGGCAGTGTAAACCAGAGTGCTACGCAGCTTGTTTACAGCAAGAAGGACTTCCTGCTTCTTGGACTGAGCATAATGTTCTGTTTTCCATTCAAGCCAGAGTGAAGTGCAACAGACTGACTGAGCAGGAAGGAAGCTTGAAAATACAAGTTGCACCAACCTTGTAACTGTCAAGTAGATTTTTAAGCCTAGAGGTTCCTTAATGCTACTTAACATCTTCAGTACTGTACTGATATTAACTAAGTGAAGCCTGGTGGGTCTCTCTACTGCACAGTGGCATTTTAACACATGGAAAACCGTAGACATGAAAATGCTATAAGTTAAATTCTTAGGCACAGGGACCATAATACCAGAACCGAGATTAGAACACAGAGGTTCCTACTATTGATGCTGCCTTCCAATTTCTTTCTTCTGGCCCATTCAAAGCAAAGAGTAACATGGACTGTTTTTAACCACGTTATAATTTTTAATGGTTGATATCTAATTTATTTACAATGGACATGAGAATCCTACTTGTGTACTAGGACCCCATTGTGCTAAGTGCTGTACAGTCACAGAGCAAAGAGAGAGTCTCTGTACCAAAGAGTTTTCAATCCACCTCCACTTCTCCAGTGGAAGATTTGGGGAAAGCTCCATTAAGGGAACACTGACCAGTTTCCCAGCATTATGCATTCTAGTTCCTCACTGCTCTGTAGAGACCAATTCTAGCCCTTAGTTGACATTCTAGCTAGCCAATGATGCATGAGCTAGAATATAATTCAAATCACTCTCCTCTAGCTGTTTCATATCTGTAGGGCAATCAGAAGTAAAAAGCAAAAAAGTGTAGTGTGGAGGGGGGTCAGTGAAGTCAGCAGATGTGATTCTAACTAAGCCAAGGTGTAGAAAGTGGTGTTTAAGAAATTAATTGTGTTCACTAAGATCTGTGATACAAAGGTAGTTTACTCAATAAGGCTCCGATCCTACAATCTGAACCATGATAGCCAACAGTTAAGGTCAATATGAGAGATTTAACTGCCTAAATTCTTTAGCTACCAGCACTGCTAAATTTAATAGCTATCATGATTATGATTGCTTATCTATTTCTATTGATAGTGGCCAACCACAGTTTGGTGTTACTTATGCATTTTTGTTCATGTACCCTGAACTATTTATAAGCCTGAAAATAAATATCTCCAATATTCTGACAAATCAAGTCTAGAAAATAAGTAGAATTGCAAAACAGGACATTCACTCCAGTTAGAGAGAGAGCAACAATATGTCTATCTCTTGCATGACCATCCTTTCATATTCAAGTCCCTCCCCCAAACAGTGCTGAAACCTAGATACTTGCACAGTAGCCTTGTTTTAATTTTTCTACTGCAGAAATAAATGGATGATTTCTAATTTATGAAACATGTTCTTGACCTTTTATTGACAATGCTGGCTGCCTGCCAGATCTGTTTCAGTCAGTCTGCATTTTAGTCCTTTGGGATTTCACCTAACACTGACACTGTTGATCAGCTGCTCATGTCAGTGAGTTCATTATTTCCAGAACATAGGACAGTTTTGAGACTTTGTTTTAAAGACCAACAGGAAACTGTTCTTCCAAGTATTGTTTGTGTTAGAGGGCCTCTGACAGGGTACACATCAGTAATGCAGTATTTCACTGGTTTGCTTCAACAGAGCAAAATGTAACAATCTATCTTACTTGTCATCATTTAGGGACAGATTCTGCCACCCTTAATTGCACTGAGACTGCTATTGGAAGGTGCCTAGCTGCTATGGTGATACGGGCAATATATGGAACAGGGCAGTGGTATAAGAATCTACTTTGCACTTGTAAAGATGGCACAATTTGGCTTCCCATGATGTTTATTTGTTTAATTTTTGCACTTTGCTGAGTTTGGACAGTGCAGTGGCATGAGCATGCATACGCTCCAGCCCTGTAGATGTGCTGCTGTAGTGCCAAGAGGGGTGGGTTTTTCATTGATGTAGGTAATCCACCTCTCTGAGAGATGGTTGCTAGTGCAACAGAAGAATTTTTTAGTGACCTAGTTGCATCTACAGGAGGGATTAGGTCAACCTAACTATGTAGAAGGCATGGAATTTTTCACAGTCCTATGTGATGCCATTAAATCAATCTAATTTTTAGATGTAGACCAGGTCTAGGTAAGTTTTACTGTCCCCTTTATAGTCCATATCTGTATCTCCAGTATTAGTACAGTACTTTTCCAGTTTGGCTTAAAAAACCCCCAAAATATTTCCACCTACCCACCCACCCACTCACCCACCCACCACCACGGTCTTCCTTTTCTCACATGACAATGTAACCCGCACTGAGGGGCAGTGAATCATTAGTGTATGTTAAAGGTCTGTGGTTCAAAACCTCATGTGTCCAAACTCCATCAATTTAAAAGAACTCTTGAACTTGATGTGTTTCTGTCAGGATTCATTGCTGTCCATGGTGATGGTTAAGACATTGGACTGTGATTCAGTAGAACTGTGTTCAGTTCCTAGTTCTAGTACAGACTTTCTGTGTGGCCTCAGGCAAGTTACTTAATCTCTCTGTGCCTTCGTTCCTTGTTTGTCTAATAAAGATAATAGTACTTATCTGCCTTATGTTGGCGTTGCGAGGAGATATTCACTAATATTTCTTAGACACTTGGATACCAAGGTATAGAGAGAGGACAGTAGCTATTAGTTCTTATTTTAAATCACACTTACAACATATGGCAGCACACAGAATTGTGAAGGATGCACAAAGGGACTTCTCTGTTGCCGTCAAAGAGCAGAGCGAAGAAAACATTTAATATTTTTTACTCTTCTCCAGGGGGTACCTTCTTTCCCTATTCCTCTGGTACAGCTCAGCAGCAATTCTAACTAAGTGACAACTACAAACATTTCTTCTTGACGTGAGGAATGTGATGCTTTTCTATTGAATATGACATGCAGCTGAAAACATACCATCTTTATCATTTGGTCAGCAGGACTGAGTATAAAGTTATGACTTAAAAAGTAAAGACAGATACAGAAGCACCCTCTTGAGTTATCTTCTGTCACATTATTGCTGTGATGAAGTACCTTAAGCAGATTTTATGACATCATTTTGCTCCATTAGGAAGACAGGAGTAAAGGTCTATAGAGAAATACAAAGTTAGTACCTGTATTGCATAATGAACTCATGTTGAGATTGATCATTCATTTTTTCTCCAAAATGATAAGTCATATAATCTTTTGAAATTGTAAAATGAAGTGTAAATATAAACGGCAGCTATCTTTTATGGTAAATACGTTGTCCTATTACTTACCACTTGCTTGTTTGTGTCACTCTACCCCAAAATATTTAAACAGATGACTGATAAATTTGTATAGGCACCCAAATTGGCCCAGTGAAACAGTGATTCTATTACTGTAGGTCTCAACTTGGAAATCTCTGAAGTTGTTGTTTGTTTTAAGTTAATGATTCTCCTCATGTCATTTGCATTGGTTTGCACTGAAAGGCTAAAAATCAGGATTGTTTCCGATTGTGCGGGTGCTGTACAAGTAAGGGTGTTAAGAGGCAGGTAGTAGTCTACTAATCATGTAGTCAATAAATTTTTTATTGACTACACAATTAGTTGATAAGGGAAGGTTTCCTCAGTCACGGCTCATGCTGGGTCCAAGAGCTACCCCCACTGTGGTTCTGCAGCCTGGTTCCTACTACATTTAAACTACAGAACCGCAGCGGGGGTAGGTCCCCAACTCGGCATGAGCTGGAACTGAACGCTTGGCTCTTACTACGTTTAAACTGCAGAGCCACAACAGGGGTAGCTCCTGGACCTGATGTGAACAGGGAATGAGCCAGGATTGCTCAGTCCCGGCTCGCGTCAGCTCCTGTAGCCTCTGTTCATGGCCAGCCCCAGTTGCTACGAACAGAGGCTGCTGCTGGCTCCCCCACAGCACCTGTTCCTGTTCCCCCCCCTTCCCCCTTGCTGCCTCAGGGGGCCAGCAAGTAATCAAATAGTTGCCTACTCGCTTACATCCCTACTGTACATCTGTGCAAAGACAATTCCTGATGCTAATGGCTTATAATTTTAAGATGTACATGCACCCACAGATGAAAAGTGGAGGGGGAACAGAAAATACTGGGGGGGAAAAATTAAATATGGGGAAGAAAAATATGATTTCTCTAAAACATACACAGCTCCCCAAAAGACAAAGGTCTTAATTCCTCAAAACTCCAATAAAGTTCCATGGTGTAGTGAATACAGTGCTACGAACTGGATCCTCTGGATTTTGTTCTCAGTTCTATCATAGATTTGTATTACCTTGTGCAAGCTATCTTCCTTCCTTGCCTCATTTTCTCCTCTGAGTTCACCTTTGTAAATAGTTTTGAGAGCTACAGATTAAGGGTATGATTCAAAGCCCATTGAAATCAATGGACAGGTTCCTATTGACTCTGCTAGCTTTGAAACAAAACTAAAATTATTTTTATTCATAAGGGCCAAATTTTGCCATCAGACTATATATGCGTGAAGACAAGTTGCCAGATGTCTGCCAGAAGGCAGAATTTGGCTCAGCATGTCTAGTTTTATCAATGTGTGACGTGATTGGGGAAGACCATACCCAGTGTGGGGCCAGAGTGCCTGTTTCCCTTATGGGGTGTTCATGTAATTCCTGCTTCATTCTCCCCAACCCGTGTCTATAGGACCGCCCACAGGCATGCCGTCATGAGGACCACTGTTCAACATCAATAAACGCACCCCAGCCTGCAGAGCAGTGTGGCTCGCTAGCCAGCCAGGAGACAGCGGAGTGGGGATTTACATACTCTGGCAGGGGGGTGTCCAGGCCCTCCTTTACCACTGGATCCTACTCCAGAGGCCTATTAGTTGCTGTAGTTCCAGCCACTGAGTCAGTGGGGAAGAGTTTGAGCTGCAATGAACTGAGTCCCACTTTTAGCTGAGTCACCAGTTAGCTGTCGCCTTCCACTGGGCCGCTTCCTGCCATTGGCTCCCCATCTGTGGTGCAGGTCTCTGTCTCTCCTCCGTGGTCTAGAGTTTGTCCTCGCCTTGGTGCCTCCAGACCCTGGGAGGCCTCTGGGAGCTTCTCACCTTCAGCCTGTGTTGTGGTGTCTCTCTGTTTGGGTTTTTGCTGCAGCTTGCCTGGAACAGGCAGTGCACATCCTCTCCCTCCGGATATCAGCCCCAGCTAAGCTCTCTTTTATACCTGTGCAGCTGGGGCATGCCCAGTGAGGTGGAAGAGACATGTCTTTCTCAGCCCTCAGTGCAGAGTTAAGCCTCCCTTTCCAGTGTGGGGTGAGTGCGCCCCATCACCAGGACTATTCATCTTTCACTTTACACTATCCCCCAGAAACGTATTCCCAGCTATATTTTTAAATGGCACTAAGGGAACCCTGTTCCTCTCATCTAAGAATGTCCCATGTAGAGTCTGATCTTGCATTCAGCATATACCTCAAACTCTCCAAAAGTCAATGCTTTTATCAGTGTTGGGATTATTGGGCATTGCAAAGACTGATGATGTGTGACATTGCCTATGTAAGTAATGGCGAGTCTTACTTAAATCCTTTTAAAGGGAAAAAATGAAAGTTTTCATTCATTTTTTTTCTTTTTCTTTTTTGAGTTGATCCCAAAATACTACAATGCATTTTTGAAATGAAGAGAATGCTCTTCCATTGAGCCGTGTATTTTGTTCTCTGGGCTGGGATGAATAAGGTACTTAGTGGAGCTGAAATTCCCCAGTGTAAAAGAATCCATTTTGCAGGTGCAAAACATTTACTTTTTTTGTTAAGCCTAACTAGAGGCTTAATTGTTGCTCTTCAGAATAGCAAAACAAGAGAATGTAATAATTAGCACTGTCATTATGTCCTTTCCCTCACTTTCATACTGACATTTGCTGGGCTTAAACCTATTTTTAACCTCTACTGAATTGGTAACTCCCACTATTCATTTTCAGCCTGGATTTATTTGTTTCAAACTTTGTAAATTTCAAATAGCCTAAAATGGGGGTGGAGTGAGATGGAAGTCGGTAGGTTAAAATAAGGGTCGGGGAGAGTGAGCCATATGTTACAAATGATAGCCAATAAATTATTTGTACATGGCTGATTTTTCTGAGGGCATGCAGAATTCTGTTTCACTATCAGTAAAATAAATAACAGAACAAAATACTGACTGCCTTACTTGGGTACATGTAATAATTAAAGCACAGCCTAACTTAAAAAAAACACATAGGTATCTTCGTGGAAGAGTAATCAATTAACGAGTTAACTGGTAAGCATCACCCTAAACAGATAAGGCTTACTGGTTTTGGTTACCTGGTAACCAGTGGGGACTAGAGCAGCTCCCTGCCTGCACTAGTGGGGCAGTTGGGAGCCAGCAGCATCTGTTTTATAATTGTAATTACAATAGCACCTAGAGAGCCACACAGCCAGTGATCAGGACACCATTATTCAAGACATTGGGACAGGGACTGTCTTCTACATTGCTCACTGTATTTGTGCATAGACAAAACAAAATTGTAAATGTTTCATTTTTGTTTTTTTCTAAACAGCATAGGGAAATAAGAACACAAGAACAGCCATAATGGGTCAGACCAAAGGTCCATCTAGCCCAGTATCCTATCTGCCAACAGTGGCCAATACCAGATGCCCCAGAGGGAGGGATCACAACAGGTAATCCTCACGTGATCCCTCCCCTGTCACCCACCTCCAGAGAATCAGAGGTTAGGGACACCATTCCTACCCATCCTGGCTAATAGGCATTGATGGACCTAACCTCCATGAACCTATCTAGCTCTTTTTTGATACCTGTTAAAATTCTAGCCTTCACTACATCCTCTGACAAGAAGTTCCACAGGTTGACTGTGCGCTGAGTGAAGAAAAATGTCCTTTCGTTTGTTTTAAACCTGCTGTCTATTAATTTCATTTGGAGACCCCTAGTTCTTATATTGTGGGAATAAGGGTATGTCTACACTACCCCGCTAGTTCGAACTAGTGGGGTAATGTAGGCATACCGCACTTGCAAATGAAGCCCGGGATTTGAATTTCCTGGGCTTCATTTGCATAAGCGGGGAGCTGCCATTTTTAAAACCCCGCTGGTTCGAACCCCGTGCAGCGCGGCTACACGGGGCTCGAACTAGGTAGTTCGAACTAGGATTCCTATTCCGAACTACCGGTACACCTCGTGGAATAGGAATCCTAGTTCGAACTACCTAGTTCGAGCCCCGTGTAGCCGCGCTGCACGGGGTTCGAACCAGCGGGGTTTTAAAAATGGCGGCTCCCCGCTTATGCAAATGAAGCCCGGGAAATTCAAATCCCGGGCTTCATTTGCAAGTGCGGTATGCCTACATTACCCTCCTAGTTCGAACTAGGAGGGTAGTGTAGACATACCCTAAGTAAATAACTTTTCCTTATTCACTTTTTCCACACCAGTCATGATTTTATAGACCTCTATGATATCTCCCCTTAGTCTCCTCTTTTCTAAGCTAAAAAGTCAAAATCTTTTTAATCTCTCTTCATAATGTTATAGGTCCTATATTCATCTGGGATAATCAAAGCTGAAGTTTTCAAGAACTAAGCCCTTCTAAAAATCTAACCGTTAGGTCCTGATCCTCCATGCAATCAATAGGTTACAGCAGAGGCATCTGAGGACTTGTGCACATGTACAGTGTTGCAGCTGTGCTACTGTAGAGCTTAGTGAAGAAGCTACCTATGCCAACAGGAGAGCTTCTCCCATCAGCCTAGATATTTCACCTTCCCAAGAGACAACAGCCGTGTTGACAGGAGCAGCCTTCCTATCCACAGAGCAGTATCTTCATGTGCAGTTTGGTCAGTATAAGTGTTGCTCAGAGATGTGGACTTTCCAATAGTTATTTGGACATTAGTTGGAAGTGTAGACTATGGCAACATTAGTGGATGCAGGACTGAGGCCATAATTGCAACTTCATGGAAGATATTTCTTTTGGATACATTTCTCACTTGTGCTTGGAGTGGCTGCTTAGAAGACGGGCTGTCAGCAGGAAGTGATTCTGGTAGTAGATTTTGTTAGATTCTTGGCAATGGCTTTTGGTTCCTTGCTGTGAAACTTGAACATTTCAGTTACTTGCTCGTGGAGTTGAAGGACTTTGTGTTGTTGCTTTTTTTGTTTACTTAAAAGATATTGGCCTCCCAAAACACGGGATTCTAATTGTATGCTCGCAGCACTGAATCGATTTATCCAGCTGCCTTCTAGTCATGTGATGTCATTGCATTCTCTCCAGAACATCTTATTCAAGCACAAAGATTTGAGCGGCTTAGAAACAAAATAAAACAGTTTGCTGGGCTATTGTAGAATCAATGTACGTTCAGAACAAGGAGAGAAGTAGCATTTTTATGAAACAGTCATACTTGTTTTTTACCTCACCTTTCATATCTAGCAAAATGATCACTCAGATTGACAGTGGCATTTATAAGCTAATGGAACACTTGTATCCCTCAGTAGGTAAAATTAAACAGATAAGGGGAGTGGCAGAGAGAGATAATAAATCCAGAAACAATTACTCATGCTGAATCCTACATTGTGTAAAATACTTCAGAAACTAATCAGAGGGGTAGCCGTGTTAGTGTATAACCGAAAAAAGTAAAAAAACAACAAATGGTCTTGCAGAACTTAAAGACTAACAAAAAGATGTAGATGGTATCATGAACTTTTGTGGGCATAACCCAGTTTCATCTAAAGAAGTGGGTTGTGCTCACAAAAGTTCATGATACCAGCTACATTTTTTGTTAGTCTCTAAGACTATGTCTAGACTTCAGGCTTCTTTTGGAAGAAGTTTTTCTGGAAGAGATCTGAAAAAACTTCTGAAAAAGAGCATCCTCATTAAAAAGCGCATGGAAAAAGCGATTTGCTTTTTCGACAGATAACGTCCACCCTGCATGAATGCTATCTCGCATTTAAGCTGTGATTACTGTGGACGGAGTGGCCACCAGGGCACCTGTGCATTTTCTTCTTTCCTCTTCTTTCGAAAGAACTCCCTCTTCCCCGTCCACACATGCCTTTTTCTGAAAGAGCTCTTTCAGAAAAAGGCTTCTTCCTCGTAGAAAGAAGTTTACCAATGTTGAAAAAACCTCTCTGTTCTTTCAATTTTTTTTCAAAAGAATGTGATTGCAGTGTGTACGTAAGTGAAGGTTTTCCGGAAAAAACTCTGTAGTGTAGACATAGCCTCGAGTGCTGCAGGACCATTCATGGTTTTTTAAGTTATTTCGGAAACTAATAAAAGCTAGATATGGTCAACTCAACATCTATAGTATTCCCTCAGATTTTCCTACAATACATATGGGAAATACCTAGAATGCAACAAATACGGAGATTATTTAAGTGTAAATATTTTATTATATGAGGCGTCTGGTAAATTTTTTGGGCTCATCATGCAATTGCATGAGAGCATGTATGCAGTCTCTCTCTCTCTTTCTCCCTCTCTTATTAAATAAATAAAATAAGTATGTGAGATCAATGCCTGACATTAGTCAGGAAATGCCAAACATTAATATTGCTTGTGAAATGGTAATTTGACTGCATCCTATATATTAAATAGGGGGAAGAGGAATAGAAAATATTACTAATTGGAAACACAGCGTGAAGACAGTGAAACTTACTATATATAACATGCACAAGTGACTTTTCTGTTTGGGTTAAGAAGAAAACTGTCTCTCTATTGTCTTTCAATTATTGCAATAATTATGTTACATGGAACAATGGTAGGTGACTTTTTTCTGGGATTTTTTTCCAGTTTAAAAATAGCTGCCTTTAGACAGACCAAGCATAGAGGATTTCAGAATATTTCTGTAAGGTAGGAGTATATAAAATCTGAGCATGATAGTAAATGGTCCTGCTACCTTAATGCATAGTTCAGATTTTAAAAATGACACTAAAAGTGGTCAAAAGAGGTTACATATTTGTCTGTGCCTTAACACCATATCAAATGTAAATAAAAAAGATGGTTTTTGTTTAATCACAAGACTTCTAATCTCAACCTATAGTCTGAAAATGAAGCTGTGTGTGCTTTTTTGTCTTGTGTATCATCATCGCCAGTAATAATCTTTTTTTTCCATTTATCCAGGTGGATCTGAAGCTAGAAATTGTTTTTCCTGTTGGTACTTGTGCCAAATTGTTGAAGCCTAGGTCCCAAAATCCTAATGGCATGAATATGAAAAGCAGTGTGTCCCTTCAGTTCAGTGGAAATAGGAGTTGCCCAGCACCCCTTAAAACAAGAGCTGCTTCTACTGGGGTGCCAAAATTGGAATTTAGGAGCTTAATGTTTATCACCCAATGAGAGTGCAATGTTGAGATTTGAAATGTTGATATTCTTATAGCTCTCTACCATCAAAGAATAAAGAGAAAAACCTGGTTGTGACTGAAAATTACTCTGAATATACATTTAGAGCAGACTTAAGATGTTAATTTTATATAGTTCAGCTGCTGCTACTAACCACCTAGAGTAATGATAGTAGGTAAGGATGAATAGATATAATCTTCTAGGCAGAATGCTTCTACAATTAAGAATGCTTCCATTATAATTTTCATTAAACCTCTTCCAGTCTCAGTAGAAGTACATGACACACTGCCATTAGCTACAGGTCATTGATGGGCTGATTGTAATGGGTTTTTGAGAGTTGGGTCATATGCAGTCCCCTACACTTAAGGAGCCCTTAATCTGAGGAGAACGGACATGTGGGCTCTTATATATCCTGTCTTCATGGGTGATAGGTGATCCCACGGCTTGGGGAGGCAAGCCCCGCCCCTTCTGCCCACGGCCCCGCTCCCACTGTGGCCACTATTGACCTCTGCCCAGCCCCTCTCCCTGTGTACACCCAATGGGGCCACTGCCCCCCAGAGGGAGCCAACAGGCCGTGTGACTGCTTGCCCTGGCACCAGAGCTCCAATGGGCAGTGTAGGCCAGGCTCTGCTTCTGGCTCTAGAATGCCAGAGATGAGCTAAGTGGCATGGCCCCATCCTTTCTGTACCATGCCTGCCACCAGTCCCAGCACTGGAAGGACAGGCAGCATGGCATAGCCCCCAGCCTCTACCACTGCAAGAGCAGGCTCGGGGAGGGAGCCTGGGGGACTCCAGTGGAGCATGGGTAGCATCATGTAAGACAGTTTGAGAAGTCACTGACTTCCTCTACCTATGATACCCACCACTCATGCCTGTCTTAATTCTGAGGTCATTGTTGTGTATTGTCAGAACATGTTTAGGAAGACTTTAAGCTGTGATCCAGTCAACACTTCTGCCTGCTAATAATTCATTTGGGTTTTCTTTAATTGTCACTATTAGATGCAACAATTGCCACATCAGCAGAAATAACTTTGCAAGGTTACTCTTCTTTAAAATGAGCAGCATGGGCTGATGGCACCAAAGCCAAAGAATTACATGTCTCCCCTCACAAGAGTGTTCAGTAGATTCATCTCCTATATAGTCTACTATATAGTTTAGAGAGTTTATGTGTCTGTCTGTGTGTCCATCCGTCCATGAGTCCGCTGGTTCAACATCTCCTCCTAAACAATAAGAGCTAGGATCTGCCAAATTTGGTATACAGCTTCCTCTTAACTTAACCTAAGGTAAGGTCAGGGTTTGGTTGTGTCAGGACAATGGGATATGCGTGGAGTGTGAGGGTTTCACACCAGATGGAAAGGGCGGGGTGTGAGAGCAGGGACAGTTATACTCACAAATGACCACTGGGGAGCAGCTGCCGACTGGGCCATGCTGGGGAGAAGCTAGTAGGTGGCCTACACAGCCCTCCCACTCTCACTTCAGGCCAGCCTCCCTGGGGAGAAGGCAGCAGGTGGGCTGTGCGGCTCCGGGGCTGGCCACGGACCTAGGCAATGCCAGGAAAGTCTTCTAGTATCTCATAAAAGACAGCATTTGGGTTCTATTCTGTAACATATGGAGAAAAATAAATTGATGGATGGAAAAAAAAAAAAGCCTTTTCTTGGGCCCTAGCCACATGACAAAAATCCCTTACCATGAAGTGGTTTTCTGTATCAATTTTTGATGAAACCACTTTTAAACCTGAGACAGGAGGTCTAGCCAAACTAGATTCCAGTAATGCATAACAATTTTTGTAAAGTTTCTCTTTACACCTCTAGCACGAGTCAGAAAGTTGAGGGAGTTGAAAAATACGGATCATTACTGAGTTGGTGGCTGGCAATAGCTGCATATTAGTATGGCAGCCAAAGTCGTGTCTACCAACAGGGTACAAGGAAAATGTTCTGATCCCACCCTTCTGCCCAATGTGATACATTCTTCCAAAGGGCGAGGCCTTGGATGGAAGGGGCTGAGAGTTGTGGTAGCCAGACCTCAGCGCCGCTTGGATTGCACTGTGCTTCCCCCAGCCAGCCCTCGCACCACCCGAGGCTCCAGCAGCAATTTAAAAGGCCCAGGACTACAGCCACAGTGGCAGAAGCCCAGAGCCCGATGCCTTTTAAATCGCTGAGCCCCAGAGCAATGGCTTTCTTTGCCTCTCTCCCCCTCGTTCCCTGCCAGCAGCCTTGGACTAATCATCTTTGATTGTGTAATATCTAGCTCAGTGGGGCCCCGATCCTAATTGGGGAGCCTTTGAGCATTATTGTATATATAAAGAATAATAAAAGGGATGCTAGGTTGAGAGAGCCTTTTGCTGCATGGAAGAAGTCAACAGGAAGAGGCTGGATACAGAAACGGGAGGCAAAAGAGAAACACGAAGGGGTGATGGACTACCGGAAAAAAGTAAGGAAGGGAAGATGCCAAGAAAAAGGAGATAGAAGATTGTGAAAAGGGTAAAAATAAAAACAGAAAAACAGCTGAAATGGAGACACGTCCTTTCCTTTTAGGGTGTCTGGTTTTACAAACATCCTAGGAGACTTTTTTGGGGAACGACAATTTTGTCTTCTTCTCAGCTCCACTTTTTCCCATTTTCTTCTGTCATCTTATTCCTCTCCTTCATTCTAACCTCCAGCTGTCCTGAGGATGTGACTCTTCATTACAGGCCTCTTTGCTTTGTGGCTTCTCCCTACAATATTGCTGAAACACTTCCATCAAGTCTATGCTGACACTTTACCGTACTGTAACTTTCTGGCTCAGGTAGAAAAAAAAAACCTTCCCCAAACACAGCAAGTTACAGCACTGTAAAGTATCAGTGTGAACCAGGCCACAACTGTTAAGTGTAAACAAAGCCTTAGATATAAGGCATGGATACAAAAGGTCATATTGCAATTTCTTTTAGGATGGTAGAATTCCCTCTCTCCCTCCCTTCGCATTCTGCCCATCTGAAGATCTCCATAGCTTTTCCATCGAGGGGAGGATGTCTGTCTCCCGGACAATTAGTTAGTTGGAGCTATTTTTTCTTTTTAATAATAATGTACAAAGAAAACACATCAGTGCAACATCAGAGATATTTTAAGTAACAGTAATTGGCTTTTAAAATTTCCTTTTGGTTTTGTGGTTATAGTGCTACTTCAGGGATCTCTTAGTTCAGATGGGAAGAAGAATTTCCAGTTAATCTGTTTAGCATAAAAATGTTCTTTCAAAGGTCCATTACCTGAAAAGGCTTCTGTATTTTGAATGTGTCTGTCAAACCTTATAAAAGATAAATGCTTTCAGATCTTTCCACGGAGATTGTTTTGAACTGTCCCTGAGCTTCAGAGAAGAAAAGAGCCTTATTGTATCTTGTAACACCTGGTGTTTTTCTTTTTTAATTCTTGATTATTATTTAGGAAGAGATCCAATGCATCTAATTTAGTCATAACATTAAGCAGAACTAAACTTAATAAAACAGAATTTCTAAACAATTTTTTTACCTGAGTGATTTTAACAGAATTTCTTTCCCCCTTCAACACCAAAACATAGGAACATGAATATTCAACACTGACTTTATATTTATCCCTATTGTAATCCTTTCAGGTGGGTGGGACTGTCATTCCAGAACATCCAAGACTTAACTGCATCAAGAGAATGCTGCAGATGGTGTGTCTCAGTACATGCCTAAGAAGCTTTTTCCACTCGTTAAGTGCTGCTGGAATCTCAGGCTATGTCTAGACTGCAGGCTTCTTTCGGAAGAATCTTTTTGGAAAAGATCTTCTGAAAAAACTTCTTCCGAAAGAGAGCGTCCACACAGAAAAGTGCATCGAAAAAATGATCTGCTTTTTTGAAAGATAGCATCCACCCTGAATGGACGCTACCTCGTGTTTAAGCTGTGATTACTTTGGACGGAGTGGCCACCAGGGCACCTGTGCTTTTTCCTCTTTCCTCTTCTTTCGAAAGAACTCCCTCTTACCCGTGCACACATGCCTTTTTCCAAAAGAGCTCTTTCGGTAAACGCTTCTTCCTCATACAAAGAGGATTACCAACACTGGAAAAACCCCAGTATTCTTTCGATTAACGTTTGGAAGAACATGCTTGCAGTGTGGACGTAACTCAGGTTTTGTCGGAAAAACGTCCATTTTCCCGACAAAATTCTGTAGAGTCGACATACCCTCAGTCTCAACAATTCATACTCTGGGATCACAAAACCATTTCCCTCTTAACCTCATCCCAATGATAGAGGCAGAATTATTCAAACTGGTCATTCCAGTTAATTTCAGTAGCAGATCGGTCTTTCCAGTTAACTTTACTTTCCCATATTTTGGACCTGGGGAAGTTTATCATCTTCATATTCTCATTCAGCCTCTGGATTTGATTTTAGTTACTGAGAGTCATTTCTTTCTGGGCTGTTTTATGAAGACTTCACAGCTCTTCAGATTAATTATCAGGGCTTGCCGAACCGGGGCGAGCACGGCTCACTAGCCGCACTGTCTGGTGATCTGCGCATGCACAGATCATTCTGTGCATGTGCAGATTGCCCAAACCCGGCTCTTCCGGGTTACAGTCTACTCGCCTGTGGCGAGTAGATTGTATTATTTGTCGAGCCCTGTTAATAATGATAAAGCAGCAAGGGGGGGGGGGGGGGAGAGTTTAGAGATTCCATAAGCATTCAGATTTTGAGGTGCACCTGAACTATCCTCCTGAACTGGGCCTGCAGCACTAAGTAAGAATCTTGGTGGGAACAACCTCTAATCAAATCTCCGTTGCTGCTTCTTGGGATGAAGGTGTTGTGATAACAGCCCTTTGGGGTAATATTTCAGCACTTCTGTTTCTGGTATTGGCTGGAATATAGAAATAGGAAGGAGAGCAAAAGTGAAAAATTGAAAGGGAGAAACAAATATATTCATGATCTGCTGAAGCCTCAGTGCTGGTTCACTTCAGATTCGTACTGAAGTTGAAGGTTCTCACCAAGACAGGTTTATCTGACCTTGCATATCCACACCTTGTCTAAACCGACTAAGATTCCTGGTATTGTTTAGTTGTTGGATTGTGCTTCTCCCGCTTCCAGGCATTGTGACTCAGTCACGGCCTCCTGCTGTTCCCATTGGCCGGAATCCAGCCAATGAGAGCAGTGGGGAAAACCTCCAGGCAGTGCATCAGTGCGCTGCTGTTTCCCCAGCGCAGGAAGGAGTCGCAGCACACAGCATGCAGCATTGCTTCTGGCTCCGCTTCAGTCATCATCTTCCCCACAAGGCAGATCTGGTGGGGAGGCTTAGGGCTCCTTCGCCATGAGGGGGAAGCCAGCGCTGGCACTCCAATCTCGCGGGGGTGGTGGGGCAAGGCTGAAGTGCCAGCACGGACTCCCTGCTGTGGGGAGAGAGAGGGAGGATGGAAGGGGGGGAGCTGAGCTCGAGACATGGACCACCTGGAAGGCAGCCGAGGACCACTAGTGGTCCGGGAACCACAGTTTGAGAGCCACTGCACTGCAGAATGGAAGGATGATGACACAATGTAGGGTGTGTGTGTAAAGGTCCAGGTATGTGGCTTCTTGAAACCATTTATTTCTGTAAGTGTATTCTCCATCTCAGAGGAATATTCCTGTCGGATCTAGCCCAGCCCTGGTACTTCAGAAGGAGCTTTCTTCTTATTCCTTCTTAACACAAGGCCGCTTTCACCAGCCCAGGGCAGACACTGGGCCCTTTTCAGGGCATGGCTACTCATCCGAGTTGACTATAGGAATCTGCCCTGAGCAGTGTCGGAAGCCCCCCGCTTCCACTTCCTCTCATTGAAGAGATTGCCTGTGAATTTAACATGCCATAATTACTGTACTAAAAGCCAGGAACATCTACCGGATCCTTCTGGAGAATTTGATTCCTGTGGAAATTGGGGGAGGGGAGGGAGAATAATCTAGGAAGGTTAATATTTGTGACTAAAATATGTCCTAGAAAAGGTCCTGGTGATACAGTTGTAACTGGACTGAAAATATCAGGAAGTCTGGCAGACAGGCTAGTTTCTTTTTCACATGAAAAATGGTCAAGTGACATTTATAACTGTTTAACGAATCCTCTTTAAAAAGAAAGACTGATGTATCGAGGAACATTATCTTATTTTTGCAGGCATTTGTATACTGTTTTTAAAGGTTAAATGCACATTTCAGGGATCAGAGTTTTTAATAGCCTACCAGTTGGTAACGATTTACGCACAGATTTTCAGCTGCATAAATGCTGTGTCAGGAGTGCGAGTGTGCGTGTGCATAAAAATGTGTTATTTTTTGACAGGTAATATACAGCACGTGGCAATAAAAACACCTCTATATACAAGTGCTGGATTCTGGCTGCCAGCTGAAAGGTCAAGAGAATTATGATGCAATGACATAATCTTTCCATTGGTGCATAATGGAAACATAGAATACATATACTTTTTGCTAGCTAAAAAGAGGAAAATATTAGACAGGCCTGTGGCTCACACTCCACAAATACTATCCTCTGTTCAGCACTTCACCACTTTTTCTTTCTTTCCTTCTTCCCCCTATGAATTTTCTGCATCTTTAATAGAACCCTAAGAATCTACTTCCCCTCCCGCCCTTTCTTCTGCCTACTCCTCCCCCAGCCAGGAAAGCTCTCCCAGCTCCCAAACAGGATAACCTGAGCCATCTAAATACTGGGCACCCCCAATTCTGTACCAATGCTCACTGATAATGCTGATCACCTTACAGGAGGCATCACCATCTTTCAAGATCAGACCTTACAACCGTAGGGGCAACAGTGTCTTCATAAGCACTTACAATATGTTACTGACAGTCTTTTTATACTGGCTGTCTCATTTTAGCACTCTACCTGCAAGATTCTGCTTTAATCTGAAAATGCCAGTGTAGTTATTGCATTAAAGTACTTTGAATAGCTCTTCTAAGAGAACTTCACGTGTTTCCCTGAGGAGTTAATCTTTCTTGACGCTCAAAGGTTTTACAGTCTTTCACCCTCTTCTGTTAAGTGCTGCTGCTATATTATGATACAGAGTCATGAAACAGAATGGTGTAGATGTCTCTAAGTCAGTAATGCAGAACCTTTTCTGGGTTGGGGGCCACTGACCCACAGAAAAATCAGTTGGGGGCCACACGAAAATGAGAAGCAACCTTCCCCCCCCCCCAACACACCTCACTGATGAGGCTCTCAACTAGGAAGCAAAAAGATACTCCCCACATTCCCCTCACACATCAGAGACTAGGGGGACCTGGGCTAATAGATTTTGTGGCCCCCCCAGGCTCTGGGAGGGGCAAATGAGGGGGTCAGTGTGTAGGAGGGGGCTGCTGGGAAGCAAGCTACAGGTGGGGGGGGGTTGATGAGTTTGGGTGGGTGGTAGGGTGCAGGAGCAGGCCATAGGTGGGGTGCAGGAGTGGAGTGGGAGTTACCATATCCTGTAACAAGGTGGAAGACAGGCAGCACTGCTGAGGCTTTCTCCATTGGAAGCAGCTTGATGTTCCATCTGTGGCT
The DNA here is from genome assembly GCF_049634645.1 of Pelodiscus sinensis. Lineage (NCBI taxonomy): Eukaryota > Metazoa > Chordata > Testudines > Trionychidae > Pelodiscus > Pelodiscus sinensis. The sequence goes on along the minus strand of NC_134720.1, from coordinate 39,495,198 downwards.
CTAGAAAGTTCTGCCAGCATAGGCTACCCGGTGAGGTGAACTGGAGTAGCATATCTCTTGGGTGTCCTGACACACCCTGTATTCAGCCAGACACACCTGCTATTTGAAGAATGCACTGACTCATTCCAGCTCTCTTAGGGGAGTGGAAAATGCAGATATTTTGTGCTGTTGTGGGCTCTCCACAAATGAGGCTTCTGCAAGTGGATGCCACATAGAGAGGCCAATTCCATGCTGCACATCAGGACTATAACCTAGTCAGAACGAACTTTGATTCCATCCATGTAGGCAAGATGAAACTTTATTATAATACAGTTTCCATTGGGGCCAGCATACCCTTTGTTCCTAGTGGGGCAAACCATGCTGAGAATTACAATGCTGTAAATCCAGAATCTTTCTAAATCCTTTTCTAGGATTATTCGGGATGTACATGCAAGATCAGAATGTATTGCTTTGTGAACCAATTATTCTGGAATAAAGACTCTATGGGGGGTGAGTAGGAGGGAAAGTATGGCTATAGCGGACTAGTTGTTCCGCTTTCGCCATACCAGCCTGTTTGCCCCAGCATAAAAGCTCTGATTGTTTGGTATCAGTTACAGCTGGAAGTACTCTGCAATTGAAATCAGAAACTGAGCCCATTTCTTCAGGTTTTTATTTTTCATGGGAACCCACAAAAAGCCCTGTTCAAAAGAACTTGAATTTTACCTATCTGATTATTTTATGTAATGCTGATTTCTGTAGCATCTAAACACTCAATACAAGTCCCTGCCACTAAAATTAAATGATGTATAAAAGAAAACACCTCCCCAAAAGTTGGCTTTTTTTTTAATCTCTTTCAGGAAGATACTCAAGAAAAATAGACTGCAGGGAAGCTGATATCTTAATAAATTATAATAATACCTAGCATTTTTCATCCATACATCTCAAAGCATTTTATAAAAGTGAGGAAACTAAAAGTGTGAGGGGAGGAAGGTCATGGCAGAGCCAGAAATGAAATCCAGGTTTCTTGAATTGCAGCCCTGAACGGGGTTGTCCACTTGGCCACTTTACTCAGCCTAACATCCAAATGACTCTATTCATACTTCTGAGCTTGCGTGGGGTTCTGTTCTGGGTTCTTCCCTGCCCCTGCACCTCCAATTCAATACAATTCAATATCCTGATTGTACTAAGTTTTGGGGATTTTTTGTGGGGGCGGGGTTATTTAATTACTATGGGGAAAACCTAATTTGTGTTACAGTGGGGTGAAAGCAGTCCAGATCTGTAAAATGACCAAAACAACTTCCTTGTGTTATTGGCTGGAAAAACAAGAAATGATTTTTTCTTTGAAATCCCAGGAGGCAACAGTTTAGTCTTCTGAAATTCCTTTTCATTCTGTTTCATCTTGTGTAATCTATTAAAATCATCTTGAAATAATCTTGAAAGCTCCTTGTACCAAGCTGCCATCAGTAAACCTTTGACAGTTTAGTTATGGCTCATTGCTCTGAAAAGATTTAACACCCACCCAAAATTTTCTCTCTGCCTGTGGGAATATATATTCTGAAGAAAGTGGGGTTTTTTAAATTTATCCTGCAGAGCAACATTTTTGTTTAGGATTAAATGTGGCAACTAATGCAGTGGGGGTTCCAATGAGCAGTCATATGCGTTCTGTCAATAGCTTGTGTAGCAGTCAGCACATATCCTAGTAACTTACTATGTGTTTTTCTTTTGATTGCTGATGTGTAGGATGCTTTTATGATCCTGTTCTTTTCTACAGAACAGACCCTTAGCTAGTATAAATGGGTGTATCTCCATTAATGCACGTTGCACTAGAACTGATTTATATCAGCTAAGGATCTGGCCCTGTATTTTAACTGTCCTCCATATAACTTTCCTCCATATAAATTGCCATCTTTTTACCTACTGAATAGAGCTGGACTCGAGCTGTGAAACTCAGACCTAAAATTTGCAGCTGAACTTCCCTTAAATCAGGGGTTGGCAAACTTTTCAGACCAAAGATCCAAACTACATCAACATTCAGAACAAGTGGACAGAAAAGAGCTGTATAAGAATGCCCATTTGCATGACTAAAAATATACAACTTAATATTATTGATAATTGACATGATAATTAATAATAGCATAAACGAAGCAATGCACTCACAGACTTTATTTAATGGGACTTCTGCTGCTGCATCTTTTCGCACATTTATTTTACGTTTACATCATAACTGGTCAAATTCAGTTTCATGCAGGCATTCGAGCTTCACAAGTGATTATGCGTTTTCAAAATTCTGAATTTTCCATTTTAATTTAAAAAGTCGCATGTATTTTGGGAATGACAAAAGAGCCATATTTGGTTCCATACTGAGCCATATTTGGCTCAAGAGCCATAGGTTACAGACCCCTGCTCTAAATGCAGGGGTGGTCAAATCCGGGGTTGGTTCAGGGTGATTTCCCTAGTTCATTAAAAACACACCATCACCCCTATTATAACACGGATTAGGACTCCAACACTGCTCCTGCCTGCACTCAAAATGCTCCCCAACATGTTGAGAGTTGCAAGGGGATAGGGAGCAGGATGGTCAGAGATGCAAGGACTAAATCCAAGAATTTTCTGTTGGGCAGTACATGGTCTTCTTGCACATCCTGAGCTGACCACAGGCACTGGAAACTGACTAAGGAATCATTCCCTCCATGCTGGAAGAAGAGGATCATGCTGGGTGGTTTAGAGAGAGAGATGAAAGATAGGCAAAGGAGTCTGTCAGGTTCTCAGCGGAGTGCAATGTTTGGGAAGGGGAATTTAAAAAAAGATTGTAAAATTTTCCCCAGGCTTAAAAACAAGTGCTAAAATGTGATGCAATAACGTGCTTTTAATAGCATTGTACAGGCACATCTATGCAGGCATGACCAAAACTACAATATAACAATCAGGGGCGGCCTGTGATCCTAGGCAGACTAGGCGGTCACCTAGGGTGCCGTCGGCCCGGGCGCCTGATGATGACATCATGGGGCGCCCCGTGATTATGTCACGGTCATTGACGGCCGTACAGGCGGGGGCGCCGATCGCGCCTTTCTCCTGGGGCTCCAGCTGCTACAGCCAGCCTCGGGCCGCTCCTGATAGCAATCCCCTGTGGTAATTACTATGCCCCAGAGGTATAGCTAGGACAGGAACAGTAAGTGGGTCCAGCTTGCAAATGGGTGGGCAATGAAGGGGGCATGGGAGAGGAATGGAAGACCCTGTGTGGGGGAGGGGGCAAGAAGGATCAGGTGTGCAGGAGGGATCCAGTGCTATGGGGATGGGATGAGAGGGATCTGGTGGGCTCTGGGAGGACAGGAAGGGGAAGGGGCACAGGAGGGATCTGGGGTCCTGGCAAAGGGGAGCAGGAGGAATGGGGGACCGGCTGCCCTGCTCCCACTGCTCAGCAGGTACCTGGGACACACAGAATGCAGGACACACCCTAAAGGTAGAGGGGGCCCCACCGGAGCTTGAACTCCACCAACCCCCCCCCCTCATCCCCAGCTCGGTGTCTGCCAGCCCACCCACATCCCCCTCCTGCCAGTGTCATATGCTCCTGCTCCAGTTTCCGCCCTCTGCTAGTCCCACCCAGACTTACTTCCATGAGGCACGCCCTCTCCCCCGCCCCGGCCCAGTGGGGCTGGCTCTGGGGCTGCAGACCAGGGAAGCAATGCATAGCGGTGCCATTAGCAGGAGAGTGATGTGACCAGGGTGACAGACATCCAGCCAGGGTCAAAAGTCCCAGCCTGTGGATTCAGGGGGCTCTGGCCCTGATCTGGGTGGGCCTGGATGCTAAGTGGGTGAGCCATGACCCACTCAGGCCCACCCATAGCCATGCCCTTGGAAATAAATATAAAATGGCTTCCTTTACGTTGCTGCACGGTTTTCTCTTCTTTAGATTTTAGCTTTGTCCTCTGAGTTCCCCAGCCCTGATTTATAATTTCCCTCGCAGGCACAGAGATTGGTTAGGTGATTTTCTTTAGAGATTGTGCAGATCTACCAGCCCTTGTGACTAGGCTGCGGGAAGCCAAATGGCTTCTATCCACTCTCGCTGGCTGGAAGCCTATACAGGAATCTCTGGCTGTGTGTTTGGATTTAAGGCCTAAACCTGCCAGGTTCTGTGTGGGAATCCTTTCATCCCATCACAAAGCTTCCAGGATAAAAAAATCAGCAAAACCATAGGCATACTGTGTGGAAAGCCACCCGTTGTGATGTCAGAGTAGAGTTGTTTTCTCTGCAATTTGTGGGCTATTCTCTCTCTTTCTCTCCATAATGATCAGTAGAAAAAAGTTTTTGCCAGAGTATCTTGCCACATGTCATAGAAAATCATGGAAATGTTGCAAAAACTGTCCATTTCCTCTAGCCGTATCCCTCTCACAAATGCTGGGTTTAAAATGGGAAGAAGGGGCAGAAGAAAATTGGACTGCCCTCTGATTTTAATCAGGTCAGGCTGTTCTGAACAGGCCTGGATCTGCACGAGCAAAAATATGGTCTGCAAACAATTAGGCAAACAGCAAAGCAAAATGTACTTAAACCCCCTTTGTGTACTTAGGCTTTTCAATTGCAGAAGCACCCTGGGATTGAAGATATTTTGAAAGGTATCAGGATATCACCTTAGCTGTTATCTGGTCTTTATAATCAGCATATTATAGGGCTGTCCTTGTAAAGAGGCAGTTTTCACCATGCATTTGTAACCACTGGTAAATGGGTATTAGAGGTCTTTCTTTGTGCCTAATCTGCAGAGAATATGAAAGTTGTTATAGCTCTTTGCTCTAGGGCTCTGAGTCCTCAGCTGAAGCTGCAGCATCTCAGGCTTTTTACCACTGGAAGCTCTGAGTTTAATTCCCCAATATGCTGGACACAGCATACCCATATAGGATGAAATGGCTTCGTTGAAGTCAACTGAAGTTTTGCAATTGATTTCAATGTGGCCAAGATTTCATCCTCATACATCACGTGCTAGGAAATCTATTGGAGAACCCAATGCATGTTTTCCCTTGTAATTGATGGAACCTGGATCTAAGGACTTCACCTTGGTGTCAAATAGGACATCACACCTGTCTACGCTGATGATTTAGCACCAAGTGGAGATCCAGTGCTAACATTACTAGGGCCCTTCCATTTAGTGCAGAGAGACCAAGTGAGACTATAAGGAGAAGTTCAGATCCCTGAATCAGATTTACAAATGATGTGCCACTGAAGAGCAGGAATCCCAAAAGACTGAAAAATAATGAGAGGACCTTAGTTTCAATAAGAGCAGGCACGGGAGGGAATTTCTGTATTGTTCAAATCCTCGGCTCCCTGCAGTTGTTATCTGGACTGTGGCATTCAAACCTAGCCTCTTCCTTAGTTCAAGCAATATGCTGAGTTCATGTCCTTTCTTTGCATGTGGCACCTCTTAAACATGGAACTTGGGTCAGATTTATTATCTCTGTCCACATGTCCTATATTTCAGCTGCTGTGAGAGCTCTGTTGTATCCCACACCTCCTGTGGTTTTGCTGAGGCTTTGCAATCTATGACTGCAGATTGATTGACCGGACAACTGTATATTTCCCGGGAATATTTTACCTTTGCTGTGACTTACCCTTCTGTCTTTGAAAAGGCAAAGTATTAAAACGTTAAGGTGGGGGTGAGCAGGAACGACAGACTTTCTGTGGGCAAAAATAATATAATTTCCCTGTTTGCCATTAATATTTCTCTAAATGCTTCTCTATCCTTTGAATAACCCCGGCAATTTATCATGTGAATTTAGTAAACAGTGTTCTATTGACAAGTTTTTTCTGAATCATGAAAACATGAGTCACTTTCTTTAGGAGATCAGTTTTTAATTACAATTTTAACTGCATTTTTAAGCAGTCTTGTGGAAATGCTACGTGGGAGCATTTGAATTACAAATATATAGAAGTTTGTTAAAGCTTCCTGGGGAAAACTAAAGTTCCTTATTCTAGTAAATTCAAGCGTATGTATAATGCTCTCAAAGCTGTATGAATTGGGGCATTGATGCAGTATAACGGAGCATGAAATATAATTAACTCCTTTTATGCTCTGAAATATTTAATACTCCTTTATCACCTTTCACCCAAGGATCTGAAAACCTTTGGCAGTATACAACTAAGTCTCTCAACATACCTGTAAGATAGCTACAGTATTATTGTATTTATTTTTTTGATTACAAGCCCATAGTTTATGGGAAAAGTATACTGTGAGATTCTCTCACATGTACCAAAGCTCTAGACTTCATAATGTATTTAGAAATTCCTCATTAACTGGATGTGACTATAATGTAATATAAAGAGATGTGGGTTTGTTTTGTTTGGTTTTGGTTTTACTTTTACATCTGGTTGAATGTGTTTACTGCTGCAATGATTAACACCGCCCACAACACACCTTTCAAGATCTATGGATCTTTCACATGCCTATCCCAGCATGTAGTATGGTGCACTAAATACTCCCATAACAACTATGTGGGTGAAACCAGACAATCGCTATGCTCTTGAATGAACTCACGCAGAAAAATGATAAAAGAGAAAACCACCCTATCACCTATGGGGGAACACTTTTCACAAAGCGATTGCTTTATCTGACCTATCAGGCCTTACCCTCAAAAGAAACCTGCATCAACATTTTGAAAAGACAAGTTTAGGAGCTTAAATTCCAATCTCTGTTAGACACGAAAATCAAGGACTGGAAAATGCCACTGGATTTGTGGCATATTATAACAACCTTTAAGAGATGTTAACAGCCTCTCTGATTTGAACAGTGCTACCTATGTATGGTAAACAATCTGTCCCACCTTGCACTTAGCTGTGATGCTTGGAGTAACTTTCCCAGACCTGAAGAAGAGTTCTGCATGGCTCGAAAGTTTGTCTTTCTCACCAACAGACAGTCCCATAAAAGATATTATCCCATCCACCTTGTTTCGCTCCATCTACACTTCAGCTGGGAGTGATTCCCAGGTCCAGTAGACATTCTTGCTCTAGTTCTCATCAAGTTAGCATGCTAAAGATAATAGGGTAGTTGCAGCAGTGGCACGGGCTATCTACCCTGAGCACAAACCTGCCTGAATGCTGTGGGTACACAGATGGGTGTCTAGCCTGCGCTGCCACTTGCCACTACCTGTGCTGGCACGGATACAGTGGATATTATTTGTACTGCATTAGCTCAGGGAAAGCAATCATGAGTGTCTTCTCAAGCTTAGACTCATACCAGCAACTCAAGTGTGGAAGTAACCTCAGAAAGAACTTCAAAAGTGCTGTATGTCGTAGGAAAAAAATTATGTAATGAATCAAGCCTTGTCTTTAAAATTGGTTCTTTCCTGCTGTGTCTACAGTATGGCATGATCAGTGTAAACTCTGAATTCGCTTTGGATAAGGTTCCACACAAATCCCTTCAGATTTCCACTAAGATCCTTATGCAGTCAAATAAAAGGCCATCGCCCCATGTCCATATGTGCCCCTCTGTACATCTGATCCAGCCTGCCCACATTCCAACATCCAGCCTGCTTGGGGACAGGTCTTCACCCGCACCCCCCCCCCCCCCGGAAACTGAGTACAAACTCTCAGCCTCCACACAGCTCATTAAAACTATGCAGTATTGATTGTGTCTACCTAAGTGATTTCTTTGTGAACAGGACCCTTAATGGTTCTATAGTACTCCAAATCCTCTCCTGCTTTCATAACTCAGTCTGGGCAGTGCACAGAATGTTTGAGATCCCATAGTAATTATAAAATGAATGATGTATTATGCCAATGCAGCACTGGCCTCCTCCAGTCCCCGAGGTAAGAAGGTAAGGGAAGTACAGTCTGGCTTTCTTTTACACCCACACACCCATGAGTTATGCTGATTTTTTTTTGTAACCTCTTATGCGTGGTTGGACCTTCCTGAACTAATCTACTCCTATGTTTTTTAAATAGAAAATCTTGTTTTTGTTGCCCCTTTTCTCTGACCTTGTTGTGCCTGTCTGTGCCTAGAGTATTTCAGGGACAGGGCCTACCTTTTCTTAGATCACTGGAAAAGACTTCCCACGCTGTGGGCTGTACCCCAAACAAATAACTAAGAATGAAGACAGGAGAGTGACTGAAGAAACATCATCCCAGCTCTAGCTCTTTACTTCCCAAGCTCTTCTACCCGCTTAAGGGAAAATGTTCAAAATTTGTATGGATAAAATGGGAGAAAAATGAAAACCTAGTAGATTGAATCTTGTAGCGGCCATTTGGATGGAAATATCATGATCATTTATGGTTTCCTTCACTGTGACTGGTAGCAACAGATTGCTACTTTTCTCCTAACCCCACTCACAAGGAGGTGTGGCAGGAATCTTGTGCTCTGTAAACTGAGAGATGAGCTTGCTCGTTCCTACAGCAAGGAAATGTCCGTCAGTGCCAGCTGGGCTGTCTGTCACTCTGCTGAAGAGGAGAACTTTAACTCTGGCTTCTAGTGGAATACAGACCTGTGCCAGTGGGAAATGTACACTGGTTCTGCTAGCTCCAAATTTAGGTATCGGGGCAAACTCCTCTTGTGGTTCTGTTCTTTATTGGGTTTCCTCTGTCTGCTGGTTAGGCTTTATATATCCCCTCCTATCCAGACCCAAGGTAGACTTGGGTACAGGTCTGCTTACAGTGTCACAAAACCCTGACTGCGCACAGCTAATCTGAGAAGAATATGCCTTCCTATCCTAGAGGCAGGCTCACTAAACCTGAGCTCCACAAGGAAGGGCTTTCCTTGTGAGCTGCAATGGGAAGGTGCCATTTTGCCTCTGACCCTGATGTTGGTATCTGATGTAAGAATGCAGTGAACAGCGTTTCATGACCCAGGTTCATTCTGGAGAGCTGGGGAGGCAGTGAGGTGTGCTATTACATTGTATAGCTCTCCTAGGAGCAGAAACTTTTGCACTTGAGAGGAGCGGTGGAAAGTGAAAGCCATCAAAAGCAGTGGCAGCCTAATCTAGCAACTAATCAACTCTATTGATCCCCAAATGCACAAACAGCTCTTAAAAGATAAGCTACAGCAGTACTGCTTGGTTGGCAGTAGCTCAAAAGTACAGAATCCTATTTTACACCCATAAAAATATATGTCACATAAAGGAGAGAATACTAGGAGTGAACAAGGATGGGTCTGACAGTCATTTCTTGTTCATTCTTGCTCAACACAGTGTTTTAAAGATTTACTATGTAACTACAGTACAACGATATACAGTATCTGGAAGTTGCTGTTAAAACAGCAAACATAAAAACCCTTTTTAGCATCCATGTTGTACTCTGCCATCATATTCGTATTGATATTGCTTGTTTGTCAATATGAGCAGGGCGGACTGTCCTAGATGAGTGGTGCGTAGGCAGCTGCAAAATGTTTATTGACTGTTGATTGTAAGTGAGTTGGAGCTGACTGGGTACATTTTCAGTGCTGCCTAGGATAGACCAAAACCCAGAGGCATCTGTGCATAAAAGGAAAAGTGACTTCCTCCCCTGCATCTAGCACTTTAGAGAGATAACAGAGCTGAAATTGAATCCAACATACAACACAAAGGCTCTGCATCTTGAGCCACAGAGGTAACCACCCATGGCTTATGAATCTCTGTTGGAATTCTAGCCATGGTTACTTATCTAGCTTTTCTTATACTGACATTTTTCTTAACACTAAGATCCAAGTAACTCCCAGAGAGGTACAGTAAAAGCTTGTAGCAGTTGCAGTGCTTTACACTAAGCCTCATGAAACATACCTACATTTACCAGCCCACCGCTGTTATTTCTGCTACTGAGCATTTGCAAAAGGTGTCTTTTCATCTTGCTTATAATTAAATGATGTGCAAAATCCATATGGTTAAGGGTTGTCTCAGAAGTAGTGAAATTCTGCAAAGTCAAGGCAGATATTTTGGTGCCAGAGACAAGACTCCAATGAACAACGCTTCCATTTTCTTGATCGGGAGCCCTGTGTGCACCTGAGGGGAAAAAGTAGCCATTAGTGATGATGGATCTGTGCCTCTCCATTTCAGTTTGGATTTCCCCGACGTTGGGACATTTGGATTTGTGCATGACAAAGACAAAGGACCAGTTGCAATATTTGAATCCTAATGTTGTCAAACTTGGGAGGTTCTGGGACTCATCTCGAGTCTGTAGCACAGTAAAAATCTATTCATTAGCTCTCCAAAACGAGTCACCTGAAAGCCAGAGGTTTCTTGGAATATGAGACTTTTAAACATAAAACATTCAGGTAATTTGAACTTGTAACAAATACCATGTTCTTGAACAGGAGGCTGACATCCTCACCAGGCCCTGGGCAAGGCTGGGAACTGGGCCCAGCCCATAGGGACAGGAACTGCTGCTGCAAACACAGTGTGGGGCACCCGAGCACCTTCTCCACCCTCTTCTCAAAGTTTTTGAACCCTTGGTTTCATTATTTCTGTGAGTACAACTTTTTTTGGAAGCACAATAGGTTCTCAGTTTCAGATTTTGCCAGAATCCCTGAAAAACTGTGTGTGGCCCTACACAGGAGGCAGTTTAGTTACAGAGACCTGTAGCATGCTGTTGGTTGGGGAGATGAAAATAGTGGCCTTAGAAAATGATTAAGGAAAGGAATAGGATTCTAAAACTAGCTAGCTGCTCATGACCTCGAATAAGAGCCCGTTTGTGGCTTTGCCAACTCACCTCTAACACTGAGTAGAAGCACACACATTCACAGAAAGCCATGTGCTTCTAAATTAAAATTCCCTAGATACAATTGTGCAAACCAAACACTGAAAGTGGACTGAGTGCTCCCTGACATGAGGTTTTCCCTTCAGCAGGACAAGGGAAATCTGAGTTGGCTTTCTTTGGAGGGTTGTCTGGGTCACATGGGAGACCAGTGCAGTAAGGTGAAGGGAGCCTGGATTGAAATTCAGGTAGACTTGTGTTTTAGATATCACAATGGTAGGCTCTTTGGAAATAGGAGAAAGAGGGAAATCTTGGTGGACAGCTTTTGGTTGTTGAATTCTCTAATTTGAGACCTAAAAAAGAGGCCAAGTTTCCCCATCTCAGAACAAAATGTGAGCTCTACCTCTGTACAGGCCCTCCCAAAAACAGCCAGTGCACAACTGTCTGCAGTCTTCCTTATGATACTGAAACATAGGATAATCTGCCTTGAAGCAGCCCTGAGATGGAGGTGGAAATGGACAGATACATGCTCTTCTTATGCTGCATATGGTGTCTGGTGGTGGGAGGAGGAGCATTGCAGATGTATAGAAAGATAGCAGTTAGCTTTCAGCTGAAGGGCTTTGCCTCTCAGAAAAAGCAGTCAGTTGAGATCAACTGTGAAATCTTCATTGGAGCTGTGCAAACAGACATCGCTTGTGATGGCTGTAGACGGTGGAATTTTAGTTCCCATTAGTTCTGTCTTCGTAAAACGGATTTTTCTCTATGCCCTTATTGAGCAAGGGGCAGTGGGATTGTGTTTATCACACCCCTATATAACCATTAATAGCCAGATTATGAGACCTCTTTTTCAAACTTAAGAATGGATATTAATTCTAAGTCATGGGCACCATTACATTGGCATACAAGGGTTCCAGGAGTGAACTCTCATGCTGACTGACCTGGGGTCAGTTGCCTTGGTGATTCAAATGGGCCTGGGGCTCCCAGCTACCACTGCTGCTACTGCGGCAGAGGACGGAACCCCGGGCCCTTTAAATCAGTGGCTCTGAGAGCTGGGGGGAGGAGGCGTGCTTCCTCCACCCAAGGCGTGACCCCTTCTGGGTGCATGGAGCCCCCTTCCCACCTTGCCCAGGGGCCCATGGAGGCTGTCAGCTTCCCTAAAGTCAGGAAAAAAGTGTCTGAGGTTTTCAAAAGTCTGTTCTATGATATTTTCCTTCAGTATATGGGTGGTGACAGATCACATGACGTGGAGTCTAAACCACCCACTCCTCCCTCCCCCCCCCGCACATATACGCACTTTACATTCCATCTCTAAACTGGGAGCTTGCTGCTATGAAACCAGAACTTAAGCCAAGCAAATGGCATTCAAGAGGTGTTTGAAGAAGCTATATTTCTATCCGTACGTGTGCTATTTTATCCCTGGGGTGATTTTTTTCTGGTCAGAGGTTTTTATTGCAGTCAAAAAGTCTGGGTCTGGATAAAAAGGCATGTAGAACTCCTGGAGTCCAGAGCTTAAAAACGAATATTGTGTAACTTTTGGCAAAGTCAAATGAGGTGCTGAATGTGCTAGGAAAATCATAGGCATGTACAGTGCGTTGGAGGTTGTCTGATAAGTCACTAACGATAGAGGAAACACTACCTGTTTGTAAGTGTGAAGACTTTGCTAATATGCAACAAGCATATTAGTCACATAAAGGTATGTCTATACAGCCCACAGAAGTGAGTGTTCCAGCTGAGGTCAAAAGACTTGGCTGCACTTGGCTCATGCTATTACTCTAAAGATAACTGTATAGATGTCACTTTGGAGTTGTGGCTCAGCCTACGAAAGGGGATGAGCTTCACAGTCTAAACTCTTTCCTGATCCGCAACTCCACAGCGCTATCTCTTCAGCTAGTTTTAGAGTGCTAGCGTGAGCCAAGCTAACTGGAGTCTTATCGACTTGGGAGTCTTGTGTCCACAGGCTGTGTAGACAAACCCTAAGGGGCTGTCTTTGCTATCGTTATAGGGAACATAGTAACCACACAGTTGATGCTTCCTCATATAGTAGGTTGAACCGTGTCAGAGAATGCCACCACTGCAATCAAACACCTCCAGCTGGCCTGTGTCAGCTAACTTGGGCTTGCAGGGTTTGGGCTATGGGGCTGTTTAATTGTAGCATAAATATTTGGGCTCAGGCTAGCACTTGGACCCTGGGACACGTCCCAGGGATTGGGCTCCAGTCCTGAGTCTGAATGTCTACACAGCAATTAAATAATCCCATAGCTTGGGCTAGTTGATGTGGCCCAGCGGTGTGTGTTTAGTTGCAGTGCAGAAATACCCAGGGTGTCCTGAACTGTGATGAAGCTTGGGACATAGACATACATTAGATAACTTCCCATTCCAGGCAGAGAAATGAAATTAATTTTGTTAATCCTTTTTTTTTTCACCTTAAGAAACCCAAAGATTTTTTATAATGATTTTAAAATAAAAATGATACAAAACATGTAATGAATAAGGTATTTTTCTACATGCAGCATCAAACAGCTATTTTGTCTACATTTGTGCCACTGAATTGAGATAATTTCTAGAGGGAGATCTAATGGGTTTCTCTTACCAGTGAGTGATGAACAGCCATAATGATACAGGTAGCTCCTTGAGTGCTTCCCTGTGCCCCACTACTCAGATTCCCATTGTTATATAGAACAATTTTATCCTAATGGTGGAAGGAAACGTACTGGGGTGGCCTGGGGAAGTTAGGTTCTGAACTTCCTAAGAAGAATACTATTGTTCCTATCATGGCTAGGCCAGCTCCCCCTTCTACCACATAATTCCAAATGGTTACTGAGTGGGCTGTTTCAGAAGAGGATTTAAAAGCAGAAATCCTGTCCCCCCCTCTTTGTGGATACTGAAAATCCCAATTCACATTTGGTCAGAAAATGAGATGCGTGCTCCAGTGCACTTAAACCTATATTCTGCATCCTGGTTGGTAAGCCACCTGCTTGGCAGCATTAAGGTAGAATACCTCTGGTCATAAACCTGATTTGTGATGGCCTTTGCACTGATGTGGAAGAGGATGAGGTGGAGAGAGAGACTCAAGTGTTATACAAGGGACAGTCACAGTTGCAGTCCTTGCTAACAGTCCCTGGCGTGTAACCACTTCCCAGACTGATGGAAGATCCGGTCTTTCTTCCCACTGGCCAGTGTTGATGTGTGGCAGTACAGGAAAGTGGAAGCTCTCCTTCTAATGAGGTTCAACAGTGAAGGTGCACCCCATTTCATGCCAGAACATTGTGGGAAACATTCTTCCTCTCTTCAGCACAGAGCTTCCCAATTAGGGGTGCCAACCCTCCTGGTTTTACCAGGAACCTCCTGGCATTAGGCTCTATCTCCCAACGGCTACTGCAGCCGACCTGAGAGATTTGGGGGGCTAACAGTCTGGCAGTGCAGCAGGGCTAATGCAGGCAGGCTTTCTGTCTGCTCTTGCTCCTGGAAGCAACTAGCACCAACCCTGCAGTTCCTGGGAGAAATGGGAGAACAGAGGGTCTCCTTACACTGCCCCCACCCTGAGTGCCAACTCTGAGGTTCCTGGGAACTGTGGCTAGTGGGAGCTGTGGGGGCACTGCTGGTGGGCAGCAGGGGATGGGGTCTCAGAAGGTGCAGGGTGGACATGGAGCTGGAGGCGGTGCCAGGGTCTTTGGGTTTGTATGATTGGACAGATGCAATCTGGCACCTTATCAGAAACATGGCCTTTGTAAACCAGATTGCCTTGCGGGGCTCTTTAAGCTTAATTTTGTTATTAATACTGCAATACTGAATAGGTGGTGCTATTGAAACAGAAGCACTGAGGGGGTGTTAAAGGGTGGTAATAACACAAACGAACGTTATTGAGAACAGACTGTACTGCCTTGTTTTACTTGCTAGAAGTGCTTGTTTTTTTCTAGCTATGTACAATGGGACAGAAGCCTAGAAGCCTGGAACCAAAGGCGAAGGCTCTGGAACTGGAGTGGCGCTGGGAAGGGGCGTGGAGGAGAGTTGCGGGGACACACTAGCCAGCATACTTTTGTCCCTGGTACATAGCAATAGCAACGTGATTTGGACAGGTTTGCCCTGTCTTCAGCTGTGCCTTTCTTTCCTCCTTGGCATACAGTTTGAAAAGCTCACCCCACTCAGCTCATGTAATGACCCCAGCATCATTTGTAAATGCCCGTTTGCATCTATTGAAGAGTGGGGAATGATGGAACAAGCAAGTTCAGCAACTTTGTGAGAGGAGATTTCAAGACACGCAGCTAATTGAGATCAGCTACTCTTTCTGTCTCCTCCTTCATGCTCTTTCTCCCTGAAAGTCAGTAGAGAGATAGAAACAGCCCTACATTTGGGCAGAGATGATGTCTTCCCATGTATTAATAAAGGCCTACATTGGTGCTATATAAATATCCTTAATTCTGTTAGCTATAATTACTTACAATGTGCAGTACGTGAGATATGATGAAATACAGTCTACAGACACAGTTGTCCGTGAACAAAATCTACTTTCTTCCTTGATGCAAATTATTTTCTCACATATAGTCTGTGTTATTGGTAACCAGATGTCTAAGTTTGAATATTTTGTACCACAGCAATACCACAAATAGGAAAGATGAGTTGTACATCTCCTCTTGATTCCTGAATATACATTTACATTTTGGAACAGGTATTTACAGAAATTTGCAGTTCTGCAATGGTTTAAAATCTCTTCCTGAACTTACTTTTTATACATATGAAAAAGGGGAAACATTTGAGGACTTCCAAACACTGGAGAGCAGATGAGACAGAACACTGTGGGAAGGAGCTGTCAAGAATCTCTTGGATACTGGGAATAGTTTATCAGCATTGAGTTCTGAAGCCACCACTGCATGTGTGCTGACTTACACATAAAAAAGCTGGTTGTGTTTATTAAGATTTAGTGAGTAACCTGAGCATAGAGCCTGTAGGAGCAATATGGTCTGCCCTGAGCTATTTGTCCATGGATGAGCTGAACATGCTGAGGAGGAAACACCATCCTACTGTGGTGACCATTTAGCAGTTAAACAGCTGCCATCCTTTACCCATTTTCAAGGATGGAATGACTCTACCCAGTCTTATTTGTTTCCTTTAGATCCCTAGGGAGTACTTCTATCAACATCCTCCTTCAGTGTGGGCTCTTATGAATGGTAGGGCCTCTGTGAATGTATCTGCAAGATCCTGATGCTTTGCATGTTTCTGTTCCTTTTGGGGAAAAAAAACCACTACTGCTGTGCGGCCGCCTATCATGAATTGTGTTGATTCGTATAGAAAATCCTTTTGTTGTTTGCCTTCTTGTACTTCCATTTGCCTGTCTATCTACCCCTCAGACTGATTCCTCTTTGGAAGTTGCTTAGGGGTTTAGAAGGCTAGAGTCGTTGCTACTTCCTGTGGATCAAGGGTAGGATGCATATTGGTCCCCATCACTGTGCTTCTCAAAAATAAGAGTGAACAGAGTGAGCTCTGTCCCTTCCTTGCTGGCAAGAGGCAGGCTTTGGTGGTAGTTCTTGTTACTTTGAATAATTACAGAATACGGGTGAATGAGAGTCTAGGTGAGGAGATCAAAGGTGCAAAATAAATGGAAGTGCAGAAATAGGAGATGCACTTCATGGTGGTCACGTTCACACTGCAAACAGTATGATTTCTGATGCTGTAGAAATATGCTAATTTAACAATTTAGTTCACTAATCTAATAATCCTGCCCTTTTTTACTTAATGTCAAATCTCTTGTAGAGCCACAGTAATGGAATTCGAGCTCTCCCCTGATTTGTATGCCTCTGGTCATATTTGGGATTGATACAGAGGATTAGAAACACTTCACTCTAAAGGTCAGCCTTGTTCGGTCGACATTGAGTATTAGCCTGGTCTTGTGCAATTAGAGCTTTCTGTGCTGGGAGAGGATTTATAGGCTTCCAGCTTTGATGATGCTCTTCTGAAAGCTAAGACAGTACAGTCCCAACTAAAAGAGTAATAAAAACTGCCCAGCTGAGTTAAAAAAAAACCTGTTTGTTTAAAAAAAAAGTGGTTTTGGATGGTTTTCAAGGGTTTGACTTCTTAAATAAGAGTGGAAAAAATGGAAAATGTCAGGAATATGCAAGTATGACTAAAATCTGCAGTTGTCCAATTCATTACAGATCTCTCTCTCTTCAGCACCCCAAGGGGATAGTGTCAGACTGATCACAGAGGAAGCCTTGTTAAAGCAAATACTCAACTTAATCTTATTCAAATGAGGAGAGAAAAAATATTTTTCAGAAATGCTTAGTATGCTAGTAAATAAGGTTTAGCGTGACTGCACTTTGTCCCCTCCTTTCTCATGGATTTTAGCTTCCTATTTCTGAACTGCTTGAATTAAAACAAACCTGCATTATATGTGATGATGCCATCCACAGAAAATGCATTCAAGTCTTATGAGAATGGTACATGACTGGACAACCCCAGTAAGAATCCATTCCTGAACTTTATTTGGAGAGCAATTCTCCCCTTCATACAGTGTTCCTTAGAACACAAAGCTACCTATCCCTTCATGGACTCTCCCTTCTCTTCTATAATGGAAAAACACTAGTCCCATTGCATCTTTGAACTGTTGCAGCTGCATTGGTGGTGGACTGCTCCCAGCCAGTTAGTGGAAGCAGTTGCATTCCTGGGCTCTAGTTCAGGAAGATACTTGAAGCACCGGAGTAGCCCCATTAAAGACAATGGGACTACTCACACTGTTAAAGCTAGACAAGTGCTTAAAGTACCTTGTTGAATCAGAAAGCTCTCTTTAAGGAGTGTATGGAGTGCTTAAAGGAGATATTATACACAGGGGTGCAAAATATTTGAAACAAAGGTCAGAGAGGTACAATATATGTGAAACAAAAAGCAAATCCACTCAAAAGGTGATTTTATTCATTTTATTAATATCCATTAAAAATATAGACCCAGGCCGCCTCCTTGCAAATGGTAGCTCTGAAACCTGCTCCTTGGGATTTGCTTTCTCTTTGTGGTTCCACATGGAAATCCCATTTAGTCGCATCCTACAAAAAGCCAGAGCTGAATGGCACACAATCACCAAAAATGCAGTGGCAGAAATTGTACGGCTGCATTTTGCAGAACGATTGCTACCAGGGGATCTCAGCCTGCTGTCACTGAAGTCAATGACAAGACTGTCAGGGGAAAGAGAATCAGTCCCAGGTTTGCAGGGCTCTTTAAAGATAAGGTGAAATAATCTGCTGCTGTTTCAGCAGAAAAGGGCGCCTGCGCTTGCTCGCATTTGACATGCTCAGCCATAGGCATATCTTGCCCAGACTTTGCCATATAATGAATACTTATCTTCAGATTTTCTACAGATTTGATTTGATCTAATATATATGCATGAATTGTCTGGATTTCACCTCTCTTACTTCCAGCCCCTGCCTCCTTTCAGATGTACCATATCTCAGTGTGTGCTGGATCTGGTTGTGTGACAGAGCGCAGGAGGCTCACAGGGAAGCCCACTCTGATACCATTAGTTCCTGGAGAATGGTGGATGTGGTATACCTAGACTTTAGTAAGGCGTTTGATACGGTCTCGCATGATATTCTCATCAATAAACTAGGCAAATACAACTTAGATGGGGCTACTATAAGGTGGGTGCATAACTGGCTGGATAACCATACTCAGAGAGTAGTTATTAATGGTTCACAATCCTGCTGGAAAGGAATAATAAGTGGGGTTCCGCAGGGGTCTGTTTTGGGACCAGTTCTATTTAATATCTTCATCAACGATTTAGATATTGCCATAGAAAGTACGCCTATTAAGTTCGCAGATGATACCAAGCTGGGAGGGGTTGCGACTGCTCTGGAGGATAGGGTCATAATTCAAAACGATCTGGACAAATTGGAAATATGGTCTGAGGTAAACAGATATATGTAAAGTGCTCCGCTTAGGAAGGAACAATCAGTTTCACACATACAGAATGGGAAGCGACTGTCTAGCAAGGAGTATGGCAGAAAGGGATCTAGGGGTTATATTGGACCACAAGCGAATATGAGTCAGCAGTGTGATGCTATTGCAAAAAAACCAAACATGATTCTGGGATGCATTAACAGGTGTGTTGTGAGCAAGACATGAGAAGTCATTCTTCCGCTCTACTCTGTGCTGATTAGGCCTCAGTTGGAGTATTGTGTCCAAATCTGGGCACTGCATTTCTAGAAAGATGTGGAGAAATTGGAAAGGGTCCAGAGAAGAGCAACAAGAATGATTAAAGGTCTAGAAAACATGACCTATGAAGGAAGACTGAAAGAATTGGGTTTATTTAGTTTAGAAACGAGAAGACCGAGGGGGGACATGATAGCCGTTTTCAGGTATCTAAAAGGGTGTCATAGGGTATGTCTACACTACCACCCTAGTTCGAACTCGGGTGGTAATGTAGTCAACCGGAGTTGCAAATGAAGCCCGGGATTTGAATTTCCCGGGCTTCATTTGCATGTTGCTGGGCGCCGCCATTTTTAAATGTCCACTAGTTCGGACTCCGTGCCCCGCGGCTACACGTGGCACGAACTAGGTAGTTCGGACTAGGCTTCCTATTCTGAACTACCGTTACTCCCCGTTCCATGAAAAGGCAGGAGAGTGCACTCTGTTACAGGCTCATAGAGGTAAATCATGCTTGTTTTAAATTCTTTTGGCAATCAAGAGGGGTTAAACAAAAGAAGGGAAAATAGGATTTGGCCCATGATGAAATTCAATCATCATTTTGCTCTTTGCATTTTTTAAATAAATTTCATATCCTATTATCAATCTCTTTTTTTCATTACCTTATCTGTTACTGATGCTTGACTTGCTTTCTTAAACACAGATTTATTTTATGCAAGCATTAAGAGAGTTGTAAACAAGTGGAGAACTAGAGTGCTGTGTTAAACACAATGGCTTATCTTGGAGACCAGCTTAATTTCTTACTCAAAAATTAAAACCCTAATTTATTCCTAGGTAAATATTTAAACATTTCTTTTTTTTTTCATCAAGTATTTTAGCCATGCTATCTCAGGATTTTTACTAAGTTGCTTTCCTACTAAAGGCTAAATATATATGTGTTCCCAGATTTTCTTTGTAAGAGCCAAGAAAATACTATGTAGGGCTCTATCAAATAGTGTTCCAGTTGAATGCACTATGACAGTGAAGATGCATGTCCCAGCACTTTATCTTGCACTATGCCAGGGTAGGCAATAATTTTTTGCTGGGGGCCACTTCAAAAATTTCTGAAGTGGCCCTGGACTTCACAGGAAGGGGTGGGGCCTTGAGCAGAAGGGATGGGGACAGGATACTTCTGGGTTTCCCACCTCCAAGATCATAATTGGTCTGGGGGTTGGGGAGATGCTTTTGCCTGCCCCCACTTTTCTCTCAGTGCCCATGCCCCTGGCTGAGGAGAGACTTCCCATGCTCCTCTGACCCCAGGCCAGTCAGGGGCTGGGGGCAAGGGAGCATATGAAGTCTTCTCTCACCTTGCCAGGAGTGCACGCGGCACTTCTAAGTGCTGTGTGCTCCTCACAGGGCATAGCCAGGGCAGAGGAAACTTTGCACACTCCCCCACCCCCAGGTCCTGATTGGCCTGGGGGGGAGGGAGCGTGCAAAGCCTTCTCCAGCCCTGCCAGGAACGCATGGTGCTTTTAAGCATGTGCTGCTCGAAGGGCGGGGACAGAGCGGAGGAAACTCCCACCATGCCAGGAGCACCTGGTGCTTCTGGCAGGGTGGAGGAAACTTTGGGCGCTTCCCCTGCCCCCAGGCTCTAATTGGCCTGGGGGCGGGGAATGGCAGGGCCTCCGCGGGCTAGATTCACCCATTTGGTGGGCTGGATGGAGCCCGCAGAGGCCCTTTTGCCCACCTCTGCATGACGCAATGAAATTCTAGTTTGTCAACACTAGTATATTTTAACTGTGGTGGTACTTACTGAATATAGTTTTATGCTGCTATCAAATATTTATGTTTTAATATTTGCACATCTGATCTTTCTCCCTCTGCACATCTCTTTTCCGCTTAGCAGGTATTCTGCATGGCAGGCTTCATGCCGTGGTTAAATGCCATTCACCAAGAATGACATATATAATGTGCCTAATTCTGTCCTCATTTACAATTACATCATGTACTTGAGGACAGAATCTGGCCCACAGGGATTATGGCTTCTATTATTCATACCACATATCTGCATAGAGCTTGAATAGCTGCAATATTCAGTGAAGTTTTGGTGCCAAAATAACCTGGGGAGCACTCAAGTGACAGAGTGACTCACAAATATGTCACAAGCGTCATCACTCCCTCCAGTCTCTCCCCACAGCACACAAGGGCTTTCATTGATAGCATTTATTCTCCCATAAGGACTTGCTGTAAGGCATACAACTCTAATGGCTCCTGGACTACAAGTCCCAGAACTCCATTGATCAGGAGGGAAACTAAGCATAGGTTAGAGTTTGGACCAGAATCCTGCTAAAAGGTGCAGCTCAACCTTAGAAAAGACCCTTTACTCCTAGTTGCTAAGCTGCATAACACAAATGTGCAGAGGTAGAGTGAGCAGTGTGGTAATGTGGAAGAAGTAACTGATTGTTTCTCACGTGTAAAAAACTGGAACACACCATTCTAATTTTCTTTTGAAGGGGACCTATGTTGACTGGATTTAAAAGGTTCAAGGATATGGTTTTTTAACATAACATTTCAGAGTGAAAAACAGTCCATAAAAATGACAGAAGTTGGGTTTCAAACTTCAGTTTAACTTCACATTTTAGCTTCAAGCAAAAATTTAAAGGGAGAAAATTACTTTTAACTTTCTTGGAGGTTCCAGTACAGCCAAATCTCAAGTATTTGACCTTTTAAAATAGACTTGTATTGAGTTATTTTCTCTTTCCTTGTTGAGACCTTGTAGATTTGATTTTAAAATATAGTGTATTTGTATTATGTGTTAGTTCATTGTCTCTGAATGGAGGAAAGGGAGGGGGTTTTGTTCTTTTCTTAGTTATACCACAGAAAGCTTCAGATAATTATGCAAGTAGATAATTTATGTAAGAGCACCCTTATGCCTATGTTCAATTATCAGTAGTTTTGTACATGCCCAAAGGCATCATAAGATAACCAAATGGTAGATGAACCTCAAGTGTTTCAATATGAGACCTTAAACTGAGGAACCCAAGACTGTCTCCTTAAATTTCCTGATATTGGGTTTTATGTATTGAGTTTGGGCTTTGGAAGCTGAACAGTGTGCCAGGGAAGTAGATGCAATATCATATCTTCCAGAGTAACTATGCCATGGCTGGTTTTGCAGGCTGGCTTTTTCTGAGGGCTCCTCTACACTGCTAGCACATCTAAAAATATCAGTGAAACTGTGGCATTATGGGCTAGCAATGTAAGTTGATACTCAGCATCCTGGGTAGAACTGTATAGCCTGCACTGAATAGGGTTGCCAGGTGTCCGGTTTTGAACCGGACAGTCCAGTATTTGAGCTTTCTATTCGGGAAACAAATTGAGAAAATACAAATGAGAAAATATAAACGTTTGGTATTTTCTAAATAAGATGGAATGTAGATTGTGATGTAATGTCAAGTGTGTCCGGTATTTTTGTTGAAACCATCTGGCAACCCTAGCACTGAAGCTCATACCTCTGTGTTTTCATGTATATTGTTATCCATGTTGGCTAGATTAAAATTTTTAGATGCAGTGTACACATAGCACCATGATTTACTTCAGTAAGCATTGAGTCTGGTGCTTCTTCATATAGACTGAGGAATAATTAGTGCATGTAGTAGAAGCCTAGTAGCTGTAAAATTAATAAGTATGTGAAAAGTATGTTTTGGGATTTAAAGTGGACTTTGTGCTATACTTCTGCCTGAGGGTGAGTTTTACACCCTGTTCTTTTGAATCTGTACTTAAAACCTCTGGAGCAAACCATGTAGTTCTCAGGCAGTGTGGCCTAGTGAAAAGGATTCCATACTTCTGGATTCTGTCCCTGATTCTGTTGTAGGGTGGCCAGATGGTCTCCCAAAAAATACCGAACGCGCAGGCTAAAAGTTTGTCGAGCAAAAAAACAAAACCACAAAACACTGCCACGAACACACATGCTATGTTTAATACTTAACTTTATTATAAACAGTCTTCATCCTACACTGTCTCTATGTAATGAGGCTTAGAAGTAATTGTGCAAATGTGCATGCTATTTTCATTGTTTTCTATTCCTCTAAAGCTAAGGCTATAGAAGAATTTAGAAGAACTCCTTTTTATCTTGCAGCTGAAATGATTGTAGAGAACTCCCAGCGCTGATCGCGCCTTGCCTTCCAGCCACTCCCCCCATCCCTGCTAGGCTTCTGACGCGCCCAGAGCGGCAATCGTGGCCTCGCCTACCAGCTGGGACTCCCAGGCTGGGAGGCAGGGCCGCAATCGGCACTGGGAGCCTGTGATTGCGCAGAAGCCTGGCGGGGGCGGGGGGAGTGGCTGGGACTCTCAATCCCAATCGTGGCCCCGCCTTCCAGCAACTCCCCCTGCCCACGCCAGGCTTCCGTCTGGTGCACAGCCGGAAAAATCAGAAAATACCGGACATTGCACGTGTCCGGTATTTTCTGATTTTTTTTTACTGGACAGAGAGTGCAAATACTGGACTGTCCGGTAGAATACCGGAAACCTGGCAACCCTACTCTGTTGCTGGCCTGCTGGATTGATCTTTAAGAAATCTCTTAACTCTGCTGTGCTTTAGTTTCCCAATGGAGGTAAAGGTATATAACTATTTTTGTAAAGCACTTTGAGAGCCTTGGATGAAAGATGGGTATATAAGAGCATAGGGACAATGGTGGTGGCTTTTACACAAGCGAAACTCCCAGTTGTTTAAAAATCTGACTTTTCCCCCTGGAATGCTAACTGAAGGCTCAAGCCCTTTATTACACACTAGTAAAGTGCCCCTGTCTTTTCCTTTGAAAATGAAATTCATCTTTGTCCAAAGGGACAACAGCCTTTGTTTCATCCTGAGAATTTCGGCTATTTCCTTTTCATAAATGTCACTCTTCATTTATACCATATTGACCTCTTTGAGTTTTACCTTATTTCAGCCAATATTTGTATTGGGTATGTGTAATACTCAGAATGCTTTGGTCTAAACACTTGAATGAATCAATTGAAGTTTATTACTTGTGGAACTTACCAACGTTTCTCTAATGTGCTACTGCACACCCTTTAAAATGTATCTTTGTTGTCTTCCTTATTCACAGAAATTAGAATTACTTCTGGAGATTGACATGACATTCTCAAGTTAGTGATAGCTGGAATAACATTTTGAAGGTAATTAGGAGCATGAATTTATGCTCAGATGCATGCTTATCAAAAACTAAGACAGCTTTGAAGGTCACACTTGAATAAACTTGAAACTGAGTTTGGGGTTTATGCCCAAATGAGCATTAAAAGAAACCTTAGGAGAAAAAAAATTCTTTTGGGGGTTTGTGTTGAGTTTTTTTTTTTTTTTAACGTCTTCAAGTATATCATGATGCAATGGAAAATAACACTGCTATTTTAATGCGTGAAGTTTGCAAACTGGCTAATTTTGGGGAGTGTGTGATTGAGGTTGGTTTTGTTACCCTCTTAGAAACCTAACTTGAAATCTTTTCTTAATCTCCCATGAGATCTAACCCTGCTCGTCCTTGCTCACATAAGCAGTTATTACTCACATGGTACTCCCATAGATTTGAGAGGTCCACTCTGCTCCCATGAGTGAGGCTATGTAAAATCCATGTGGAATTTCTGCATACGACTGACATACATCTCCCTCTATTATCCTCTGTTTCTTTATCTACACCCAAAAAGAACAGCTGATGCACTAGTGAAATGCAACTTTCTTTGAACTAGAACATGGCAGCTGTTTTTAAACCGTGCACAGCAACATTAGACAGCTTAGGGCATTTAATGCACATCTTATAAAATTGAAACTACCAAGGGATTTGAGTTGGCAGAATGACATTTACTCAAGATAGAATTAGGTCAGTCTGCTCACTGGGCTTATTCTTCTTCCCCTCTCCCTCCATCAGTGACCTATTACTCTTCAATGGCCACAAGTAGTCAGAATCTGTTTCCTCAGAGCTACCTGCATCTCTGGCTGCATAGATCTCCCAGCACCATCTCAGGAAGTGACTCAGTCCTGACTTACTCTTGTGAGCACTGTAACACTCACACCACTGATGGCAGCCCTCAGAGTTTTGAGTTCCTTTGGTGATTTACTGGGTTCCTTGAATAACTCCCACGGAAATACTGTGCCAGTCCAACCCTATATATGTTGGTGAGAGCTGATAACAACACCATAAAATGCATGTCCGGGGGAATGTCCCCCTACTTTTTATGTCCCCCTTAAAAATTATGTTCACTTTGTTCTGGTATCTCTGTCACCCATGCAAGGAGAGAAACTAGGGTTTTTTTGTTTGTTTGTTTTCTTGCTTGTTTGTTTGTTTGTTTGTTTGTTTGTTTGAGATTTCCTAAGACCATGTTCAAACTAAAGACTTAGGGTAAAATTCTTATCTCAAATCTGTATAGTACTACTCTGCTTTAGGATTCAGCTTCCACTATAAGAATGGATCAGTTGTCATTATTTGGGAGACTGAGCATATGTAGGGAAGACAGAAGATCGAAGTGTAATGCTACCACCAAAGTCTGAGGAGAATTTGCACTCAGCTTGTCACTTACAGGCAGCTGGAGAAAAGCTACTGCTTGCATTTTCCACGATGAAATGCACACTTGCCAATGTATTGGTTATTCCTTTGTCACAATCATGGGCCTCTAAAGGTATGAGGAGCTAGGGTAGGAATTCATTTAAATACAGATTTTAAAAATGCTGCTACCATATGGGTTTAACAGTCCATCTGAAATAAATATAAAAGGCTACAATAAATAACACACATATAGAATTCAAATAGATGTGGAGAATAACATTAACAATAAAAAGCAGATTACTATAAATTGAACTGAATATAGTAATAATATTTATAAAATGCAGATTACCTTCATTTCTGAATGCAGAAAAATGAAGTTACTCTATTAACCAAGTATATTGGCAATACAAGAGATAATATAACCTAAGAAAGTGATTGCATCAATAGTCTTATAATGATACTGGTCACACTTCTGTTCAAATTTCTTTAGCAAACGGTATCTGCCCCTCTGCCTAATTCTTCAGGCACCTCGCTAGGCATGCCCTGGTATATGACTGTGGTAAACTGTGTAACAGAATTATTACTGCATTATTTATTCGAAAGATGGGAGGTAAAAAGGGCAGTGTGCTTCACAATGGGAACAGGAGCCAGCAAGGTCAATAGGTGTTTTCCCCATTGAGTTCAGTGGGAGGTAGGGTTGTCAGATGGTTTCAACAAAAATACCAGAGACACTTGACATTACATTACAATCTACATTCCATCTTATTTAGAAAATACCGGACATTTATATTTTCTCATTTAAATTTTCTCAATTTTGTTTCCCGAACAGAAAGCTCAAATACTGGACTGTCCAGTTCAAAACTGGACACCTGGTAACTCTAGTGGGAGGAGCAGGTTTCTGCTCCTGGTTCTGTCATGACTTTGAGGTTTTGACTGAAAGGCCTGAGACAAACCCTAACAAAGTCAGAGGCAACTTTCCCATGGATTTTAAGGGGAGGATAGAAATTGTGATAGGTGCTGAGCTTTCTCCAACTTTCACTAATCTCAATGGGAATTGGGGTGGAGACTTGGAGACCTGGCAAATGTAAGAGGCAGGCTGTAGCTGGGGAAGCATAGTCTAGTAGTAGTTCAGAATGGATTCCTGGGTTCTGCCCCAGGCTGTCCCAGAAAGTTGTTCGTCCTTTAGACTTATGTTTCAAAATAGTGAATGCTGGTGCACCTGTTTTTAGTGCCCAACTTCCGGCAAGTAGTGCCTGATTTTTTCAAAAGAGCAGAGCACCCCGTAGCATCCACGCTAAATCTGGCTACTCACTTTGCTGTTTAAATGGGAACTGAGCTCTTCCAAAGATCTGTGCTTGTTTGCAAGTGCTGGGCATCTCGTCCCTAGAGCTTGACTTTCAGAGGGGCTGAGCAGTCAATGAAAGATGAAGTCATGCCAGTGCTCTGCACAAATGAAGAAATTAAGCTCTATCATGTGCCTCTGGTAGGTCCCTAAAAATGAAGGGCACTCAAAACCATGGGTTATTTTGAAGACGTAAGCAACTGCCGTCTTTGGTGTCTTTAAAAAATACTCTCTTCCTTGTTAATTTTTAGTCCGCCATTTGTAGGTACTGACTGGCAACCTTTGTGTTTTTGATGGGCAACAGGAAGGCTGAGCATGGCTCAGAAGTAAAGTCCCCTGGGGCAGGAAAGTAGGGTTTAATGCAGAACTCTGTTGCATTTGCTGGTTCAGTCTCTTGCCTGCATTGCATCCCTGGTGGTCCCAGAAGGGAGAAAATACATCCTACCAAGACTACACAAAGATGCGGGTAGAGTTACCTGTGCATTGTTACATGGAAAAGAATGCAGGGCCTCAGTTCTAACAATGGTTTAGAAGAAAACTCCACTGATTTTAATCAGATTATACAGGTAAATGTGTTTTTATTACACATATCATTAAACTTCCAATGTAATAAATGTTAGGTAAGAAATTTCTGTGTAAGTTCCAAGCTTTCTGTGCCTGTGAGTGGCTATGACCTCACAGAAGGAAGCCTGCTATTCTTTGTAACAGCCACGCTCTGAGCTGTCTTTGAAGGGACCTACATACTGCAGAGTACATACAAATTAATAGAGTTTTTGGAGGGAGGGTGTCTTAAAAACAAAGCAAAACATCCAAAGAACACAGTATTTCATTTCCCAAGAACAGCACAGGACACTGACTTGACTCTACAAGACGAGTCAGATACTTGGTTCAGAGGGGTGGCAAGAACTATTCAGCATGTCTGGCTTGAGGGGAGAAAGTTTATTGATGTTTTATGGAGATTTGAATTGGAGCTTCTGGCACCATGGTCAGATTGGCAGAGGTTTTAAGGATTTTTCCTCTCAGTAGTGTGGGGCATGTGTCACTTGCAGGCTTGAACTAGAGTAAATGGTACATTCTTTTTCACCTGAAGTCTTTAAATGGAGATCTGAGGATTTAAGTAACTCAGTCAGAGGTTGTTGACCTAAATCACGAATGGGTGGGTGAGGTTCTGTGCCCTGCAATATGCAGGAAATCAGATTAGTTGATCATGATGATATCTTCTGGCCTTAATGTCTATGAGTCTGTAAGAGCCCAGGGGAGGAGGGAGGAAATGTGAGAAACACCACTGCTCTTGGGAAGTGACCAACTCACACACCCTGCAATGAGTTCCATGTGGGTGGACCTTTCTCCCATCCAGCACTCACTTTTGCTGTAAGGTTGAGGACTCAGTGATCTGCCTCAGAAGCTCTGCTTCCTAATTCTTCTCTCCTGCAAAGTGCCTGAGCAGCCCTTGCTTTCTCTTTCTCCTGAGCAAAGGTTGTTGTCCCACCTGTGTCTGGGTGTGGAAGGGGTTACATGCTGGGCATCTGGCTGGAAGAGTCTGTAAGGAGAAGAAAGTGAGAGAAATTCCATGTAAATGGCAGCTTCGCAGAGATAAAATAATGTTTGCTTACATTGATGTTAATGTAAAGGAGAATCAAATTCTGAAGTTTTCGTCCACAGCGACAACACTGGAAGTTTTTTTAAAAAGGAATAACAGAACTGGTAATGCACTTTGCAGGATAAACCAGGATTGCATACAGCATAAACATTTCAGGTTCAACTTCCATTACTTCTCTAAGAGTACTGTCAAATAGACTTACACTGTCATTCTCCTCATCCAAGAGATGCCCTCTGGGTGTCTGTCTTTGCAGTTTGAGAAATCTTCAACATCTTACCTCTTCTCTCAGCCTTACAACCTAATCCGGAGTCCATTTAAATCAGTGGGAATCTTTCCATTGGCTCCAGCTGGCTTTTAATCAGGCCCTTGGGGAATGATGAAGCAGCAATTGACATCAACCTTACCTACGGTAGGCCCAGTACTTTTTTTCTCTCCTTACTAGATCCAGAGGATTAGAACACACATTCTCTTGAACTCTGGGGACCCAAAAATCTGTTTGGCTTTGTCAAGCTCTAAACAGAACCTGGGACAGCTGCTGTAGTTCTATAGGAAGTAAATAATCCTTGTCTCGGTTTTCCTGGAATTGGCCTTTGGCCATTTCTCCAGCACTATGGGAAATGGCTCAAACTTTTTCATCTTCCTTCTCAAGTTCTTGGTTCATGCTGAGATCTGGGTACCAACTTGTAACCACTACGTGGAAGTGTACAATAAGATCAAGCAGCTTTAGTACTTGACGCAAGTTAGACAGTTTTACTCATGCTGGATTTAGGTCTAGTCTGAACTAAAAGAAATTGTTTCTTGTTTGTCAAAAGGAGTATGTTTGCTGAACTTAAACAATCCCCTGAATATATCGAGACTAGTTATGTTGTTCCATGACAACAAAGACCTATTAAGACAAGCTCTGGTACACTGCAGGAATATTAATAATCTTTGAAGTTATATTTCTGATTTTTGGGTGCCTACATTTAAGTTTGCAAGTGTTTTGCATAGGATGTGGTTACTGACTAATGCCATAGAAAGTGTAAGTTGCCACCGTGAAGATTAGTAATATGTAAAGATATGATGCTTCCTTTATTCCTAAACTGTGCATGGCTGCTTTCAATTTTCACCGTTCTATCTAAACTATATGTGCTTTCCACACCTATAGTAGGAAGAAAAATACTTACATTTGGCTAAAAGTACTCGGTGGCTGTGTCTACACTGGGCCACTTATTCTGGAAAATCAGCCGCTTTTCCGGAATAAGCTGCGAGCTGTCTACACTGGCCCTTGAATTTCCGGAAAAGCAACGATGCTCTACTGTACAAAATCAGCCGCTATTCCGGAAAAACTATTCTGCTCCCGCTCGGGCATAAGTCCTTATTCCAGAACACTGTTCCGGAAAAGGGCCAGTGTAGACAGCCCAGTAGTCTTTTCCGGAAAAAAGCCCCGATTGTGAAAATGGCGATCGGGGCTCTTTTCCGGAAAAGCACGTCTACATTGGCCACAGACGCTTTTCCGGAAAAAGGGCTTTTCCGGAAAAGCAGCCTGCCAATGTAGATGCTCCTTTTCCGGAAAAACTGAAAACGGAATAGTATTCCGTTTTAAGCAGTTCCGGAAATTCATGCCAGTGTAGACACAGCCAGTGTGTGTTCTAAACACACAATATTAGCAGTATTGATAATTATATTAATAGTGCTGAGCAGTATAAATCTCAGAGTAGTTTTATCAGTGTGTTTTATCACCATACAGAGGATAGGAGAAATGGAGGACAATGATTGTGATAGTGACACAGGAAGTTCATAACACAGCTGGAAATAAATCCAAGTCTTCAGACTTCCAGTCAGCTGTCCTATAGCTGGATCATCCTACAGATGTCTTATAATCTGTAAGCAATTGCAATGTATGTTGCTTATCCAGTGTCTACACTGTAAACATGCCAGCTGTGCTGTTTTAGTACTGTACTGTATTGTTGATGTGTACTGTAATGACAGAAGGGGCTTTTACATCACTGTAGTACATCCACCTCTCCAAGAGGTGGTAGTTAGGTGGAGAGAAGAATTCTTCCATTGACTTGTTGCTGTTTACGTTGAGGCTTGGGTCAGCTTCACAACATCTCTCCATGTTATTTTTTTCATACCTCTGAGCAATATAGCTGGGTCCACCTAACTTTCTAGTGTAGCCCAGCTTTTACAATAAGGAATTCGTCATTTCATCGACTTAAGATGAAGGTGAAAATATTTGGTAGCAGAAGCAGCATAATCCATCATTGCAAACTGATTTGCTTTTTCATATATATTTGTTTATATCTTTGTACAGTAGAGAATTTATCAACTACATCTCACCTTACTCCAAAGTCTGCCTTTTCTTTTAAATTAACATAACCTGCACACAAGTGTTGTGTTCTGAATGCTCACACTGAAGTAGGGAAGTAAAATACTGTTTAATTGGTTAACCAGTTAAACATATTGTTTAACCAGTGAATCGATTAAAGGGGAGAGCTGGAAGGGCCATTCTTCCAGCCCAGCTGGTGTGCCCTCCCAACCCGCTGCCACAGGCAGATCAATTCCAGCCCAGCCCTGGAATAGCCCCTGTTTGCAGCGGGCCCAGTACGGGGCTGGAACAGTCTCCTGGCCATGGCAGGAGGGGAGCTGCTCCAGCCCCCATTGGTTAACCTTAATGGTAAATCTCATCCATGAAGGGTGAGGCTTAACTGGTTAACTGGTTAAACAGTCACATCCCTAGTATGAAGTTCTTTCCATTACTGTTTACAGGAACTTAGTCCAATGGTGAAAGAACAAGTCTGGGAGTTGATACCTGGGTACTTTTACTAGTCTGGGTCCTGACTTGCTATGTGTCCTTGTTACGCCATGTGGATATGTCCCTTTTCAGATTAGCAGACTGTATAATGTTGGAGAATTCACAGATTCTGAGGTCAGAAGAGACTATAGTAATTGTCTCGGCTGACTTCCTGCTTTCCAAAGACCATAGAGCTTACCCAGGATCATTTCTGTTTGAACTAACACGACTCTAAGAGAAACATCCACTCTTGATTTTAAAATTGTCAGTGTCATTTCCATAGTGTCTTCCACTCATCGATCTCACAGGGGCCTTATAGACATTAATCTGCCAAATGTCACTAATAGCCCTTGGTAAATTGTTCCAGTGGTTATTTATCTTCATGTGTGTGCCTCTCTTTCCATCTCAGTTTGCCTGGCTTCAACGTCCAGTCACTGGATCTTGTTATACTTTTGTCTGCTAGACTGGAGAACCCATAATGAAGAATTTGTTCCCAGTGTGGGCTCCTATAGACTATAATCATGTCACCCCTTAGCATAACAAAGACAAGAAGGTTAAATATTTTAAGCTCCTTTTGTCTGTTGCTAGTGATGATGACACTGGTTCATCTCCCAGAGCTGTCTGTGAAGTTTAGCTGATTAGCTGTGAGAGCCTTGGGTGGGAGACCCTTTGGGAGTGCAAAGACCAAGTTGTTTTCACAGTGGGACTTGCTGCTCTCATGCTAACGGACCCACAAAGACCGCTACTCAGGGCGGGGTGGTAGCCCTAGATGCCTAGGGAATGCTTTGCTACTTTACTGTTTTGTCCCCTCCCCCTCATTTTCATTGGCCATTTTATTTTATATTATATTATTGTTTGACTCAGCTACTGCATGGAGGCAAGGGACAGCTCAGAAAACATTTTCCCACCCAGGACAAATGGCTGGGGCTGCTCACAGTGTATCCCAGTGATTTGTTTTGGAACGACAAGAACAGGCAGTGTCTGTGAATCTCCTGTCTGATATTTCATTATTGCTTTCCCTACCCATTGCCTCTGGTTTACTAGCCTTGATTGCATCCCCTGCTGTTGCTCCCTTTGCTTTAATTCAGGGGGTGGGGAACCCTGGGGCTGCATGCGACTCCCAGCTTGCCTGGATCTGGGCCCCGGGGCTCAGGGTTCATTTGGTAGGCACAGTATGCCTGTGGATTTGCTGGGGAGGAAGTGAGCTACCTGTCCCCTTCCCTTTTTCCCTAGTGTTTGGTGCCTGGGCGAGGCGTAATTTTAGCTTGGCTTTGTGCAAATGTGTGTGTGTAAAAACTGAAACAACATAGGAGCTATCAAACCAGCTGCTGCTCCTTCTTTACCTGTCTGTGTTTAAACTGGTGCAATAATATTTTCAGTTTAGACCATGGTTTTGTTGCATTGTTGGAATATGGGCTGCCGCTCTGGCTCCATAAATTCCCTTGTTCAATGAGTGAAAAGTCCCAGTGGGCGAATTGGCTTCGTATTGAAGTAATAAATTTAGGTGGAATGAAATGCCGTATTGCTCTCTGAAATCACTCTGCTGCCTGCGGAGCCGCTTCTCACACATCCGGAGTCCACCCACAACAACTGCTCGGCTGTAAATCCCTGTTGAGGACTCTGATGTCTGGCAGTGGCTTGCAAATCCATACCCTGCTAAGGAAAAGATAATGTAATGGATCTTATTAATCTGCAGGGAAAGGTGGTGTTAGAGCTGAGACGGGCCGGCTGTCCTCAGAGACCCAGACAAAGGCTTTAGCATAAAACGAAATCAATGTATGGGGTCAAATGTCGCAGGTAGACATCACCATAAAACCAGAGTAACTCCACATTGATATTAGCAGACTCACTCCAGACTGATACCCAAGGAGAACTTAGTCAGTTGATTTTAATACGCATATTAACATTCATTCTTCCTGGGTTTTTTTTCTCCCCCAGGAAAATGCAATCAGAAGAGTAATCTCAGCTTTCCGTTGGGAAAAGCAGCTGCTGAGAGTGCTTATGTAGTCTGGCTGCATGTTTGCTCCAGTTTTTCCTTTTTTGGGCAGCAAAGAACATGTCCTGGAAAACTGAATTGTAATGCTGTTCCCCTGGGACACTAGGAGTCTCTCCAGTGACCCAGTTTTGTTCATACAATTTGCAACAATTGTTGCTGGACAAAGCAACTGTAATATTACTACATGAAATTCTGGACACAAGGAAACTTCTACAACAGCTGAGACATTCCATTCCCTCCATGTTTATACCATACAAATGAGAAATGCTGGAGTTGATAGGGAGATATTTCCTAAAGAAAAATCCCCTCTGTATTTGTTTCCCCTAATGTTATCTCTCACTCTCTGTATCAGGAGAGCTTTCATATCAAAGGTCTCCACAAGCTATTTTAGTGCTGTGCAAAACTGATAAAACCATAGTTTAAAATTCCCAACTGTGTGCTTTTTAAAAATATACCAACTTAATTTAATGCAAGACTAAGTCACAAATCAAAGCTACTAGAATCCCCGTTGTTCTGTGGTTTTAAACACAAAGGATGTAGTGAAGTAGGAGGCCTGCAGTGAGTATGCATCAGCCAGTAACCAGCATCTCTAACTCACCACATTGGTGTAAGGTCTCTAGATGTTTTATGCCAGTGGAGGATTAGAAGTAGTGGAACTCCACTCTGCCATGCCCCAGACATGACCCCTACCTCCCATCCCATCAGAGCCAGGAGGTTGTGCTGGAGTAGGGGGCAGCTGTGTGGCCATGTAGGGCATGTCTACACAGCAGGGCTCAACTCAAAATAAGCTATGCAACTTGAGCTACTTTAATTGCTAGCTTAAGTCAGAATAGCTTATTTCGACTTTTGGCATTGTCGACATAGCAGTTATTTAGAAAAAGAGCACTCTTCCCCCGGCTTCCCTTACTTTTCATATAATGAGCGTTACAGGAGTCAGAATAAGAAGCCCGTTATTTTGAATTTATTTCAAAATATTTGACATTATTCCAAAATAATGCTGCTGTGAAGACATAGCCCTTCAGTTTTATGGAAGTAGAGCATGAGAACTCCTGGGCCATAGACTGAAAGGTTCTACTGTCTGACTTAAAAGGCTTTGAACTCTGGGATGTCCTTGGCACAGCCTGTTGTCCTGAAGTTGTGTCAGCATGCTGCAAACAGCACCACATCATGACACTAACCCTGTCCTGGTGCCACTGGGGATTCTTCACATGCATGACTTTCCACACTAGTTTGTTCCCAGTGCAAGTTTGGTTCTGTGGGGCTTGATCTTGGCCCTTTCAAGTCAGTGGAAAACTTTCTAGGAACTTAAGGTCATATGCAATAAGGTGACCTTGTAGCTCTACTTCGTAACTTGTTCCACCTGCAGATCTCATCCAGCACTGAGAGGCACTGTCTCCTATGACCTCATGCCAGTAGATATTCTAAAATAACTAAATATTCATTTTATAAAAAAGACAAAATATTTAACAGTTGCCAAACTACTGAATCGTACTGTGGGATGTTGAAGTTCTTTTATTAAAATCACATGACCATACGCAAATTGGAGGCACGTGCCTCTGTCTGGGAGCAGCAGCTAAGCCTCAAACAGAATTTGAACATGTAGTATTCAGGAGCCTTGAATTATTCCTCTGGCTCTGTCACTGATTCTCTATGTGACCTTGTACAAGTCACTTCTTGCTGTGCCTTCAACCATTTCCCCTTCTACCATCTGTCTATGTATTGTAAGCTCAGCAGGGCAGGGTCTCTCTCACTTTACATTTGCACATTGGGGCTTCTGGGTGCTGCTGTGCTGGAAACAATCATTAGGAAAATGTGTGAGTCTTCTTTATTGGCACCAATGCAGAAATAGTTGCCTACACATTTCCTTGGAGAATGCACCCTGTCTTTTCATTTTCTTTCCTGTTTACACTTTGCACGCTTGCTCTGTGTGTGTGTGAGAAAGAGAGAGATAAAGAGAACATGTGATGTGAGCAGTTTTGATATAATGTGTGATTCATTTGTGGGAAGAAAGAAATCAGCACTGAGCAAAATGCAGCACTTCATTATGGTATAAAAATAGACAGTGCTGTAGAATGTAACAAAAAAGTGAGCAGTTTGCATATGCACTAGCCGCTCAGTAGCTGTGCCTCATAGGTCAGAAAGCGCAACAAAATGAACCCTTTCATGGTTTCGCTTTTTAAACTTCAGCTTCTCTGTTTCACTGCTAGTGGGGGTTGGTTTTGGAACCATTGTGACGTTGTCTGCTGACACATTCTGACTGAACAACTCTCTTATTTGTGGTTTGCTATTTTTAAGAGACAGTCACAGTCAACTGTTTGGTTTCTTCTTCTTGCCCCCTCCTCCGCAATGCACGTGCAGACGTTCATTTTTCCCTCAAGAAATTACCTACTCGACTACTGTCCAACAATCTTCTTCTTACGACTCTTTATCAGTTACCAAAAATAAAGGGCTACCATCAACTCATATTGCAATGAATCGTATACAGTTTTGTCAGAATCCAAAGATGTAGGTATCATTTAAAACCGTGGTTTAAAATATCATAATATGAAATGTTTGTGAAATAAAACGATCATCTTGTGTGTTCAGATATGCCATTCTCAGTGGAGATTAAACATGTGATCGTCAGCAGTATAGGTTTGATCCAAAGCCCATTGAATCAGTAAAAAGCGCCAGTCTAGTCGCTGATCTTGCGAAATAAGGGATAAGGGATCTTTCGGAAAAGGCTTTATTTTCCGCAAGATCAGTTTCTAGACTGGTGCTTTTTTACAGCAAAGCTCTGTGCGGAAAAAAGCGGCAGCCATTTTTATGCTAATGAAGCGGGGGAGATTTAAATTCCCGCTTCATTAGCAATTGCGATACGTCTAATTTACATCCCTTTTCCGAAAAAGGGATGTAGTCTAGACATAGCCTGGTGGGTTTATAATCTGGTCTGTATTACCTGTATTCCTGAATTATCTAAGTATCAGTGGCAGTCATCAATCTTGAAAGGTAATGGTGTAAGCAATAAAGCAGTTCAGTTACTCTGTCATGCTGCAGCACCAGAAGGGGCTGAAGGTACAATTCTTGAGTCACTGTCCTTGCCACAGATAATCCAGATTTAAAGCACAGGGCCAGAAGATGAAGCTGCTGTACTATTCACTTGTGAGGCCTGCTGAGCATTCCTCTTCACTCTTGGCTTTCCCCTTTCTCCCTGTATTTATCTGTTCCGTTATTTTTATTTTGGGGATGAGCATGGGCCTCTGATGCCATTGCCAGTGATACACACCTGGTTCTCTGTATCCTTTTCTTTCCGCATCATCAATTGACCTAGATAACATTACACTCATGAAGCCGGTGTATTGTATTTATGATTACTCATTATTGATTATTTTAATTCAGTGGAAATGGGATATTTTGGATATAAAGCTTCCCTTGCAACAATCTGCATCAAAACACAACAGTTTTTTGCTAATGCATGTGAACCAAAAAGTGAAATGTAATAGAAAAGAAAAGGAAGTCTGTCAGTTTTCCCTTTGAAGCTTGAAAAAGTACAAAGAGTGACCTAGAATATACTTGTGGTGAAATAGCAAATTTGTTTTTAAAAATTCCTTTAGATTCCTAAACTAAGACATTGAAAACTCATTTTACATTTTACCTTCCAGGAATGATCATAAATATGCTAATATCTATTGTACCTACCAAGTCGTCTCGATAGAGTCATCCTTCCGTTTGGCCAAGAATTTAAACCCTTGAGTGGTTTGACATTCCTTTGTGATATTTAAAAAAAGACTAATTTTCATCTGAGCACATTCATGGTGGCTCAGCTCCTCAGAAGTTGAATGTTACGCTGATTAGCCTGTTGTCTGTCTTGTAATATGTCCACATCAAATCAAGTCCATTAATTTGTTCCATCTCCAGGACCTCAGTTAGCATCTAAGTGTAGTCTCTGAGGTATCTTAGTCACTCCTCTGCCCAATCACAAAGTGAACTTTTGCTTCAGAGTAGAAATAAAAAAAAATAGATTTTTTTATAATATTCTTTATGGTTTTGTTTGGGTGTTTGTTTTTTTGCTATAGATAAAATGAATATGCTTTCTGCTCTGTTCAAAACTCTGTTGATATGAAGTCACCAAATGGCATCATGTTCTATTCTGGGGATTGAGTTCCACATATCCAGCAGTTCTCCAGGATCAGGCCCTGACTGGACAGTTGTCTTTGTCTCTGATTTATATGAAAAGAGAATGGTCAGAGGGTACCTGTTTCAGTGTGTTACCATGTTACTCTTAGAGCTGGGTTCACACACTGGCTCAGGATGGAAATGGACTGAATTTAGTGTCATTCTGTACTCTCGTCGGCATTTATCCATAATGGACAGTTTGCAACAAGGTGACTATCTTTGCTTGAGTGAGGCTCAGTGCTGGAATGTGAAGGGCAGTGTTGTTTAGGACAGAGTGAAGCTAACAGAGCTCTTGTTTGTGGGGAAAATGTAACAAGCACTAAGAATCCTCCAGTACAGGTCAAACTGCTCTAATCTGGCACTCTCTGGTCCAGCAACTTCCATGGTTCGGCATGATTTTAGTTGGATATCCACTTATTATGGGTGTGGCAACTTTTCCCGCAGTCCCCAAAAGTTTGTTTACCACCAGTCCTGGCTCTCAGTGTTCTGTACTGTTTTTTAGCTCTAATTTACCTCTAAATGTCTTCTAAGAATCCAGTAAGCAATAGAAGTGTTGGTAATGCTACTAGATAATATTGACCTCCTGTGGTGCAGCAAACTCTCTGGTTCGGCAACGGTCACGTCCGGAGGGTGCTGGACTAGAAAAGTTTGACCTGTACTTGATTAAACACTTGGTGGCTGGAATGGAAGTTTCTCACAATACCTCAAAAGCGAAAGCTTTGTTATCCAGCGCTCTGTTAACTGGAAGACTTTGTTAATCTGCATTGCCCAGCCACAATACCACCGCATCTTCAGGCACACGTGCCTGACCATCTGCCTCTCTACTTGGTGGTTGTGGATCTTCTGACAGCCGGCACTGCTGGCTGACATCATCAACAGGCGCCTCCTTCCCCCATATCTGCTGGTAAGGGGCAGGTGCACAGCAATAAGATTTATCTAGCACATTCAGTTAACCAGCAACCCTCATTCCGTATGCGTGCCAGATAACAAAGCTTTCACTGTACTCAAGGAAAAATCAGTAATGTTGGGAATGCAGCCAAAGCAATAAGATGGTTAACAGTGTTATTGAAACAATGATATAGTGACAAATTCATGTTAGACTTGCAATATGCAAGAGGTTACTCATCTCAGGCCAACTCCTGGAAAGCCTTACTCACTTAGGGTATGTCTACACTACCCTCCTAGTTCGAACTAGGAGGGTAATGTAGGCATACCGCACTTGCAAATGAAGCCCGGGATTTGAATTTCAGCAAGATGTCAGCAAGTCACCAGGTCCTGATGAAATGCATCCCAGGATACTCAAGGAGCTGATAGAGGAGGTATCTGAGCCTTTAGCTATGATTTTTGAAAAATCATGGCAGACAGAGGAGATTCCAGAAGACTGGAAAAGGGCAAATAGTGTGCCCATCTATAAAAAGGGGAATAAGAACAACCCAGGAAACTACAGACCGGTCAGTTTAACGTCTGTCCCAGGGAAGATAATGGAGCAGGTAATTAAGGAAATCATATGCAAACACTTGGAAGGTAATAAAGTGATAGGGAATAGCCAGCATGGGTTTGTGAAGAACAAGTCATGCCAAACTAATCTGATAGCTTTCTTTGATAGGATAACGAGCCTTGTGGATAAGGGAGAAGCGGTGGATAGACTTTAGTAAGGCATTTGATACGGTCTCGCATGATATTCTTATTGATAAACTAGGCAAATATAACTTAGATAGGGTCACGATAAGGTGGGTGCATAATTGGCTGGATAACCGTAGTCAGAGAGTTGTTGTTAACAGTTCTAAATCCTGCTGGAAAGGGATAACAAGTGGAGTTCCTCAAGGGTCTGTTTTGGGGCCTGTACTGTTCAATATCTTCATCAATGATGTAAATATTGGGATAGAGCATACGCTTATTAAGTTTACAGATGATACCAAACTGGGTAGGGTTGCAACTTCTTTGGAGGATAGGGACATAATTCAAAATGACCTTAGCAAGTTAGAGAAATGGTCAGAGGTAAACAGGATGAGGTTTAATAAAGAGAAATGCAAAGTGCTCCACTTAGGAAGGAACAATCAGTTCCATACATACAAGATGGGAAGCGACTGTCTAGGAAGGAGCATGGCGGAAAGGGATCTAGGGGTCATAGTGGACCACAAGTTGAATATGAGTCAACAGGGTGATGCTGTTGCAAAAAAAGCAAATATGATTCTAGGTTGTATCAACAGGTGTGTTGTAAGCAAAACTCGTGAAGTCATTCTGCCGCTCTACTCTGCACTAGTTAGGCCTCAGCTGGAGTACTGTGTCCAGTTCTGGGCGCCACGTTTCAAGAAAGATGTGGAGAAATTGGAAAGGGTACAGAGAAGAGCGACAAGAATGATTAAAGGTTTAGAGAACATGACCTATGAAGCCAGGCTTCATGAACTGGGCTTGTTTAGTTTGGAAAAAAGAAGATTAAGGGGGGACATGATAGCGGTTTTCAAATATCTAAAAGGGTGTCACAAGGAGGAAGGAGAAAATTTGTTCCTCTTGGTTTCTGAGGACAGGACAAGGAGTAATGGGCTTAAAGTGCAGCAGGGGAGGTTTAGATTGGACATTAGGAAAAAATTCCTAACTGTCAGGGTGGTCAAATATTGGAATAAATTGCCAAGGGAGGTGGTGGAATTTCCCTCTCTGGAGATATTTAAGAACAGGTTAGATAGACATCTGTCAGGGATGGCGTAGACGGAGCTTGGTCCTGCCTTGAGGGCGGGGGGCTGGACTCGATGACCTCTTGAGGTCCCTTCCAGTCCTATTATTCTATGATTCTATGATAAGCCGGGCGCCACCGTTTTTAAATCCCGGCTCGTTCAAACCCCGTGCCACACAGCTACACGCGGCACAGACTAGGTAGTTCAGACTAGGCTTCCTAGTCTGAACTACCTAGTTCGTGCCGCGTGTAGCCGCGCGGCACAGGGTTCAAATGAGCCGGGATTTAAAAACGGCGGCCCCCGGCTTATGCAAATGAAGCCCGGGAAATTCAAATCCCGGGCTTCATTTGCAAGTGCGGTATGCCTACATTACCCTCCTAGTTCGAACTAGGAGGGTAGTGTAGACATACCCATAAGTAGCCCTGTTAACATCCATGGGACTGAGTAAGCTTTTACAGAATTGGGACCTATTTCAATGAATTTTTGGTGTCACTACATAATCTAATGCAATACAAATTAAACTATTCCTTTTCTTCTTTCATAGGGTCGTCATGTTAAAACAGGGCAGCTTGCTGCGATTAAGGTTATGGACGTCACCGGGGTAATGTATCCTACTTGGTTTATTTCTATATCGCTATTTCTATGTCCATGAATTACTAACAGGAGTGGTAGGGAAGTCACATGTGAAACAATGTGATGACTCGTGGAAGAATTCTGCTTGAGAGAAGCAAGTGTAATCTATTTCCCCAAAAGCCACAGGATAAAAAGCAATGTAATTGTTGTACTTCTTGGAAAACTAAACAGATGCGTTTCAGAGGGTTACTTAGTAAGAGGGATATTCAAGAAAGAATCATGCCGTTCAAAGTTCCTGCCTGGGTAAACAATACCAGATTTGTGAGCAAGGTTTTGTTTTTTTAACTGAAATTACGGTTTTCAGAATATAGGACTTGATCCAGATCCTCCCACCTTTATTTTTTTTAATTAACATTTCTGAATTAGTTTTCAGGAGTACAACATGTACAAAGCTACGTGGCTACATAGAGATATGAGTAGTCAATAGGCCTCACAAGCAAGTTTAGATTTGACTTAGAGAGAAAAATGGAAGCTAACAGTAAATAATTTCAAATGGGGTGGAAACAAATATCCCCTAGTGTAATTCACCTCAGAATCTCAGGTATAAAGGAAATGGGCAGATGAGATTTGGCAGAAAGCAAGACCACTTTGTAGCAAACATGGCAAAAATGTGTAAATGATGATCCCAAGAGATAATGTTTTGGCCTGGATTAAATTTTAGTCTGAAGCCTAAATTTCCCTTTTGAGGCCAAACTAGAGGTAAATTTGTGTTGTAGTGGCATTCAGTGACCCCATAATTTCATCAGCTGCTGCTACAGATTTTGGAAGAAAGTAGTGAAAATCTAATCAGACAAGTTGATCTTGCAAGATTCCTGGCCCTTTCTGGCCATATCTGAAAACAGGAGCCTTTGGGATCTGAATCATCACCCAAGAATGGGTTTGGATCTGGGAGATTCAGAATCTGAATCTACCTTATTACAATTTGAATTGAAATGCGGGCAGGGCTTAGCCAACAAAACTCAGCAACAATTGTCAGTTTTCCTTTTGACTCTGTTTTAGGAAGGCCAGGATGGCAAGTACTCTGTTTCCTGCTTTTCTTATTCTAACAGATGTGAAAACCTAAAACATTAAAGATCCAAATCCAAACATTTGGCATTGACTGGGTGCTCTGTTTAGCTCTTATGTCGCATGTACTCCTATTTAAAAACAGAGTATTTTTTAAATGTACATTAAATAATTCTGAAAAACAAATCTGTGAAAAGTAGAAAACCTGCCACAGCCTGGCCTCTGTTTTGCTTCACCTCCTACTAATGATCAAACAACCCCAGCTAGGAGAAATATGCAAATGACAACAGACTGCAAGTATCATGAAAGCTTTTGCCCTCATACCCTAATAAATGTGTTAGTCTTTAAAGTGCTACAGGAATCCTTGTTTTTGCAGAAAGAAAGATGCAGATTCAAATCAAGAAGTCATCTGTGCTTTACAATGGAAAATCTCTGTGTGATAAATCAGCTAACAGCTACTCCATCAACTCCCATCACTAACTCCTCTCTGAAAGTGAACTTGTTCTGTAGAACCCCTAAGGCTTTTGATTGCAGTGCTTAATTGTCCTTAAACTATGTTCCCTCTAATTGTATGGTACAATAGGCTGTAGAAAGCTACCCACAAATTACTGCATTTGATCAGAGCATGTAGTTATGATCTCTGAATTATGGACCGAGATTAATTTTGAAGGAGCTGGCCCTTGTACATACAGTGTGACCTACTTCACAGAGATTATTGTAATAA
Organism: Pelodiscus sinensis; assembly: GCF_049634645.1. Classification (NCBI taxonomy): domain Eukaryota; kingdom Metazoa; phylum Chordata; order Testudines; family Trionychidae; genus Pelodiscus; species Pelodiscus sinensis. Next base: position 39,453,039 of record NC_134720.1, on the reverse strand, counting down.
AACTGATGGAGATAAAAGCATGGAAATAAGACTGCTGTTTTTGTCTGGTTTATGAAGCTTTAACTGTAGGATTGAGCAGCTACAATGCATCGACTATTCGATTAGTCAATTACCTGATAATTAACATCCTTAATTCTGAACTCCTAAAGTATATGGCACTTGTCAAAACAGCAGCCAGGTATCTTTCTAGCTGGGATGGGATGTTTAGGAGTAGAGGTGGGCTGGAATCTAATTTTGTTGTGAGGAAAAATAGTGGGCTGAATCATCTTTTGTCGGTCTATGTGCTTGTTGTATTGCCAACCGATGCTTCTGTTATGCTGGGCAAATGAACCCAAACAAAAGTTTCTGGTAGAACCGTAGAATAATAGGGGAAAGGAAGGCTTTTAGGTTACTCTGTAATAAGTTTAAGGCCTGGTCTTCACTCCGTGGAAAATTGTAGCTGTCGCAATTGATCTTCTGGAGTTTGATTGAACTCAGAGGATGCCCCTGCTGATGGCTGGTATACCTGCTCTTGTGAGGAGTAAGGGAAGCCAATGGGAGCATTTGCTCCTATTGGTCTGTCGCTGTGGGGACAGCACCAAGCTCAGTGTAAGTAAGCAGATTCTAGATACATATTCTACGTATCTGGAGTTGTATACTTTAAATCGAACTTCCAGGTCTAGTGTAGACTTGATCCAAGGCTATGTCAACACTACATATTATGTTGGTATAACTAATACCCACCCCCAGGCAACACACTGACATAACTTCTGCAATTCTCAGAGATGGTTCTGTTATGTCAATGGGATAGAGACAGTTCTATTTTGTCCATTGGCATAGAGGTCTTCACCAGGCATGCTGCAATCACACAGCTGCAACATTGCATATATACACTTGTCCTTACTCGGAACCTTGTACGCCAGGAGCGGGGAACCTTGCAGACAATAGAAGTGGTTGTTGTTTACCCAAGCAATACATATTTAGCTCACTTTAACCTTTCCTCATGCCAGTTCTTCCAGTCTCTTAATCATTTTTACTGCTCTTCTCTGCATTACACCTGAAAGCTTATGGTAATTTTGGTCACTCTCTGTAGTAAAGAAAGAAATCGGTGTTTCTGGCCATGTGTTGGGAGACATCTGGTCAGAAAATACAGTTGTTTAGGAAGAGCCCATGTTTGTAGATTAGCTGATCACCAGGGCGTCTCTTTATTTACTAGTTTATAAAACTGAAGTCAGAACCAAACAGATGGGGTGGTAATAGACAGGGAAGGAGGTAACATTTATTCAGGGCTCTTTAGAATAAAGCTAATCAGCAATGTGTTCACTGCTCTTTCCTGTTCTATAGACACCGAGATGTCAAAATACTAGAATCCTAGAAACAATGTAAAATAAAATTAGGCTAGATCAGATCAAATCCAGTGCAAACAAAGCAAACTGGGGAAAAGATAGAACCCCAAAATGTGTATCCTCATAATTCTCCTAGCTGAAGACTAGTTCAACTCTTACCGTTTTGGAAGCCAAATTGAACCTGCCGGTAAGAGACTCCAACTCCACAGAAGTTTCCACCAGTACTGAATTTGTCCTCCTAAGAATATTCTGAAATTATCTGGATTGGATAGCTGTCCCAGTGCCTACCTAAATCAGTCACAGAGTGTATATGCTTGTGATAATTGTACATGTAAATCTCAAATTTCACATGTCTTTGATATAGACATCAGCCTAAGTTTGTTTTCTAGAGTAATCCAAGTGCAGGGAGGGAGGTTTAGGTTGTTCAGTAGGAAAAACTTCCTAACTGTCATGGTAATTAAACACTGGAATAAATTACCTAGGAAGATTGTGGAATCTCTATAGCTGGAGATTTTAAAGAACAGGTTAGACAAACACCTGACAAGGATGGTCGAGAGATACTTAGTCATAGCATGAGTGTAGGCAACTGGACTAGATGGGTGACCTCTCGAGTTTGTTCCAGTCCTATGATTCTATGCAGAAATGAAAGTAACTTAAATTTCTTACAGTCCCAGACTGGTGGGGGGCCTCCCCTAGCTAGCCCCTTTCACCTGCCTGTTGCTTAGCACAGTAGCCTTCAGGAGAGCCTGGCTGGGAGTGTGACCCACTTCCTCCTGCAGAAGAGTGCCCTAGCCGACTCTCACTTTCATATTCTATTCTATTCTATTCTATTCTATTCTATTCTATTCTATTCTATTCTATTCACATTACCTTTTTCACAGTGTGTAGTCATAATTCTTAACCTTGTGAGACTCAGCCACGGAACCCATTGCCTTAAATTGGAATTATACCTATTTATACTGGGACTGAACATATGTCACATTGTAAAGCACGGACCTAAATAAAGCGCATAAGCAAAATTAGTGGGGGTGGAGGGTGGAGAAGAGAGGCATGTGGCCTGCCTAAATTGGCTAACTGCAACAAAAATGAAGAGAAACCTCGCCAATGAATAATCTGTGAAATGTGTTCTTTGGTGTCTCTGAGTTTTGTGTTTTCTTATCCTAGGATGAAGAGGAGGAGATCAAACAGGAAATTAACATGCTAAAGAAGTATTCTCATCACCGAAATATAGCCACATATTATGGTGCTTTTATTAAAAAGAATCCACCTGGAATGGATGATCAACTCTGGGTAGGCAGTGCTTTTAAATATCTTCTTCTTCTTTTTATAAGCCTTGGGATTTGATCTACTGAGTTTCCTCTCATTGTAGTCTAACCTCCCACCTCTTCCCCCCCCCCCCCCCCCCCATTGCAAAAGCTCTTGTTCTGCCTTATTTAGGAACCATTTGCTTTGTTTATGCTGTATCTTCATATTGAAACTGGTTGTAGCTTGTGATGTGAAGGAACACACTCCTGTTTTGCCAGAAAGGCAGGATTAGACCTTTGATACAGGACTCAATCAAAAATAAACATGCAGGTGGAATTTAGTGATGTGCTGGAGAAAAGGAAGTTTGGTCAAAGAAGTTTCACTACAACACTGAAGCTAAATAGTTGAATGCCTTGGAGGTCTGAACCTCCACAGGCTGTCACTCCCACTGGCTTCACTTGGAGTTATAAGTGCTCAGCATCTCTAAGGATCAGTCTCAAACTCTCTTCCATCCCTCTCTATCTTGCTTGTTTTCACTTGAATACAGGGACACAGTGAGTTACTTACTCAGGTCCCCAAACTTGGGAGAATTTGGTTCAAATCTAGATCTTCTTGCACAAGAGAAATGACCATGGTCTCAGTCTGGATCCTAATTGACATATGTCCATCCCGCATCTGGCAACGTGTTTGGGAGAGACCCAAAGCTGGAACATCAGTGAAGCTGTTGCAGTTCAGGGTTCCATTTAGTTCTTCATCTCGTACTATCAGAGACATTAAAAAAGAATTCTAGATACCGACTGTGCCAGATTTTGATGTGTTACACGGATGTAAATCTGTACTCCATTGAGTAACACCTGTGTAATTGAGATCATCATCTGTAATTATATCTTCTCTTTTTATTGTGGCACTTTTTAGGGGAAATCACATGATGGTTGTGTTGAAATGACTAAAAATAATGGGAAAGTCATGTAAATGCAGCAACACGGGTATTGTTTTATAGTCTCAATAACACTTGCAGAGCAAGTAACGATAACTGTGATTTGTGCTGTGATAACCACGGTCAGATGCAAAAATAATAGGTGCCATATTTGAGCCAAACTTTTTATAAACTCTATCCTGAACTCAAAAGTTTTCCCATGAAATTGTGGGGAGGGAGAAATTCAGACCCAGTTTTTGAAAAGTGTTCTCTATTTTGGGGTTGTCCAGTTTTTGGGTGGCCAACTTAAGGTGTTCTGAGGCATGTCTTTTGAGAAATGCTGAACATCCATAATTCCACAGGAGATCAGTGCAGAAAGGCTGGTTTCTATCATTGTGGAAAATTGGACTGTTTCCAGGCAGATACCCAAAAAAAGAAGCAACCAAAACACGTCAACATTTTTGAAAATTTGGCCCTAAAGTAGGGGGTCTCAAACTCAGGGCCAGCAAGCCATCCCCAGCTGGAGCTGTGTCACAATCTGGCCCAGGAGTCTGAGAGGGGGAGGAAGGAGGTAGGGTTGTCTGTTCTTGTCCCCCAAGCCTTGCCCCTTTCTGACACTACCCTGCCCTCTCCCCTCCATGGCACCTAACCTCAACCCTCGAGGGGCGTGGCCTTAGGGTGTTGCGGGTGGGGGGAAGCAGAGCACAGCAGAGTGAGTATGCCCCCATGCGCGACTCCCACTGCTGCAGAGAGTGCGGGGAGCCTGACCACTGATGTTGCCCCACGCCAGACTCCCCTCGTAATTCCCAGGGCTGTGTCCGTTGGGGTAACAGGTGCCAAGGGGGGAGAGGATGGGACAATGGCATGGAGGGATGTGGGTTGGGGGGTGGAGATGGACAGCCCCTTACTCCAGCCCATCTAGATTACCAGAACAGATTGCACAACTGTTCTAGCCAGGGATTGCCTGCAGGCTGTGCATTTGAGACCCCAGCCTAAAGCTCTTACTGAAGGTTCTCTGGTATACTCCTTTGCACTCCGGATGTAGATGGTTAATCATCCCCGTGGGGCCCACTGCAGGCAGCGGCAGCTCTGTGCTCCTTCCCCTCCCAGCTGCAGATTATGCGCTGGCTCTCCTTGCTGGCCCCACTCCCAGGGAGCCGGCTTCGCGGTGGTGGGCTTATATATAAGCTTTATACTACCAAGCCCGCAGTGTGTTTAACCATGTAACCGCTAGGATTGTTAGCAGATACACGGTTACGTTTTTAAATTACTTTTTACATCCCTAGTTTGAACTCCTTAGAGCTGTTACAGAGCATTGGTTTGCTTTGCGTTTCACACAGCCCAGGCTTTTATTTGGCAGCTCTCTAAGGTTCCCAGATAAATTGGTTCAAATGTTTGTCGAATGCGCATGCCAAAATGTCAACAAGTCATGGGAATAAAATCACAGAATACATGATTTCCGTGGCATCTGTGACTAAAATATAGCTGAACTAAAGGGGGTGCTGCCAGTGATCCCTGTATTTAGGTTGTCTAAGGCTTTCCATTATAAAGTGTTCTTACAATATCTGTCTGTCTGTCTGTTTTTAGAACCTTTTGCACATCCTTGGCTTGTGCTGGTCCATTCGATTCAGCAAAAAGAAAGCTCTTGTTCTAGAAAAGTGCCTTTTCTTTGTCTCATGGAGTTCTATTCAGGTTTAGCAGCTTTCTAAGCTGTTAAAATGAGCATTTCCTTTGTGTTGCTTTGTGTTCCTCAGGAAAATCTTGGTAGGGTGCCACCATAAATAAACACAACCCTGAGGGATGTGGGGACTTTTGTAAGAGCGGGGGTGCTGAAATCCAACCTCCTACTCCTTTCTGCTCCTCCCCAGCTGAGGCAGGAAGCAAAGCCCCATCACACGGAGCTGGCAGCCAGGTTCGCAAGTCACAGGGCCAGGCAGCATCAGAGCCCACATCTTGCAGGTGGTAGGCTGGTAGCCTAGGGGTGCTGCAGCATCCCTAGTTCTCATGCCTAAGACAACCCTTCTATAAAATTCATTACATGCTGCCACCACAGCATCCGATGCTGCACAGGGAACCTTTGGGAGCTGCCAGAGCAGTTGTAGCAGCTGATGTTGAAGGGACAGCTCAGCTGTGCCATGCCAGGCTGACCTTCTCTTGAACAGGCTCAATGGTCCTAGTGTCCTTTGCCATCTTCTGGGGCACCACGTGGGACGGGAGCACTACTATTTGGATGGAACTGTAGGACTGGAAGGGACCTCAAAAGGTCTTCTGGTTTAGTCCTCTGCATTCAAGGCACCATCTAGACCAGGGCTGGGCAAGATGTGACTCCTGGGCCAGATCTAGCCCACTTAACTATTTGATCCAACCCATGGGCTGCATCTGGCTACTTACTATTCATGTCCTCCTGTGGGTGCCACAGAATGTCCAGGAGGTGTCTCAGGCAGCAGAACCTTATTTAAAGGGCTCCCGGCCTCACCACTACTGTGTTGCCCGGTGACCACTCAGGGTGGCTGTGGCTATTTAAAGGGCTTGTGGCTCGGCCGTTGCAGGGTAGCACCAATACCAGGAACCATGAGCCCTTTAAATAGGGTCCTGCTGCCTGAGACACCTCCTGGAAATTCGGTGGCATAATTTGCTTAATAAGAAATGTGAGGTCCCTGACAGCTTACCAAAATTTGTGGAGTGGCCCTGCTGTGAGAATTATTGCTCATCCCTGAGCTACACCATCCTTGACAGATGTTTGTGTAAGCTGCTCTTAAAATCTCCAGTGCTGGAGATTTCACAACCTCCCTAAGCAATTCATGCCAGTGCTTAACTACCCTGACCGGAGAGTTTAAGCAGGCTCCCCCTTGACCTTCCCTCTGATCCAGCACATGGTACTAGAGGTCCATCTGGCCTCTGGGATAGTAGCTTTCTCTTGCTGTCCCTATAACTCAAGTGGCAGCAGTTTATGCTTTAGTGCTAAAGATTCTGGGCTGCCCCCCTGTTGATGGTTCATGAGTATGTTCTTCCAGTTGTACCTGTTGGAATCTGTTTTTACTTTGTTGCGGTTTCAGTCTGATTAACTCTTTTCTGGTCAGACAAGTTTATCTCTAAAGCTCCTGTCCAGGGGCCTCCACAACAACTCAAACTTGCCAAAGATAAATAATGACAGAAAAAGAATCTCCCATAATAGAATCTCCTTTGTCAGATTCTCCCGCCCTGGAGAAAGGCCCAGGAAAATAAATTAGCCCCACTTCTTTCAGGCAGCTGGAACCAACGAAGGCATAAGCTGGAATTATGATTCCTCCAGAACAGCAGTTCTCAAATTGTATTGCAATTTCTGACAACAAAAATCACTACACAACCCCAGAAGGGGGGGAATGGAGCCAAAGCCCAAGCCCTACCTTCAGCCTTAAGTGTGGGGGAAGTGGGTCTTGGTCTTGGTCTTTGGCTTCTGCATTTGACCCAGCAAGTGTCATGCCAGCCCTGAAGACCCCATTTTAATGGTTTGCACCCACCATTTGAGATCCACTGTCCCCTAAGATTCTGCTGAGCCCCTTCCACAATTGTGCAAGGGAGAAAGCTTTTTATACCCACACCTCTATTTGCATCCCCTTGGGCTCAATAACTGGTTGCACGCCTGTGTCTTGTGTCAGCCTAGATGATACGATGGTCCCTTAAAAATGTATGAATCAACCTACTCAGTAGCTTGGCCAGAGTCTGGACCTTTACTTAAAGACAAAGGGATTAATCATAGCAATGTAAAGCTTTCAGGCGATTGATGAGTCGTGCTAAATTTCATCCTCTTTACATTTAAAAGGGATTGTGTGGCTAGTGTTTTAGAAAGAATATGTCCTGTACTGAAGGCGAATGAGAAGTGTTTGAGGGAAACACCTTTGACAGTGGGAAATGAGCAACGCTTTTGTCTCTGTATTAAATCACTGTTGTGTGAGGTATCTGATAGAATTCTCATCCCGTTCCAATTTAATCGGTTGTTGCTTTGGAGATAAAGGCTTGTTTATTTTTCACCAGCTCTTTATTGAAATAAAACTGTTTCTGATAATGCCCAAGTAATTCTCTTTATCGACACTGAGAGGCTTGATACGGAAATCATAAAAGGGAGCTTTTTCAATAGAGATTAAGATCTCTCGGAAACAAGGCAAGCTTCTGACAACATATTGTCGTTCCCCCGCAGTACCAAAGTGGTGTAGAGGTCTTTCAGTTCGACTGTTCTCCATTCAATAACAGCAACCGGCAAAGAAATAATGAACTACTACACCAATTAATTTCCCTGCAACTAGAAAGCTGCACACAGCATATTCTGCTGTGTCTCCTGACATTACAGATGCAGTATTACAAATCTAACACATTTATAAAAGGGAAATAAAAATCACTTGCATAATAAGAAATGGAGGAGGAAGGTAAAGCATTTGGCATTAGAGATGGCGATGACCTAGGGTTTTTTCACCTTCTTCTGCAGCATGGAGTGCAGATGACTTGCTGGGATTATCTGGATGTATCTCACTTAGCCTTGCCATTAACGGCATCTCAGGCATCAGTGCACCTATGTCCGTCCTATTCCCGGCCTGCATTTAGTCTCGTGTGCTGTAGTTCTTTGATCTGTTTTGGTTGTTGGGTTTAGTGTGCAGGTATTAGGTGGTGGTGGTGGCCTGTGATATACGGGAGGTCAGACTGGGTGATCTGATGGACACCCTCAAGCCTTAAACTGTGACTTGCAGTGTAAAAGACATTGAAATTGGTTTTGACTGTGTTTTGGTCAAAATGTTGCTTTTAGATGTTCATAATTGAGATCTTTGATCTTCTCTCTGCTCATGCAGATCTTTTGTCAGTGGAGGTTCTATGCAGGTGCAGGTTGAACATCTCTAGTCCAAAACTCCCTGGTCCAGAACCATCCGTCATCTGGAATTATTTTAGTTAGCCAGATATCCTCTTTTCATGGATGTGACCAAGTTTCTCGCGGTCCCACAAAGTTTGTTTACAGCTACCAGTCCTGACTCTCAGTGTTCTGTGCTGTAATGTAGCTCTTACTTTACCCCTAAATGTCCTCTAAAGCCCAGTAAGCAGTAGGAGTGTTGATAATGCCACTAGACAATTCTGATTTCTCCTCATCCGTAAAATTACCTGGTTCGGAACCAGTCAGATCCTGAGAGGGCCAGGCTGGAGAGGTTCAACCTGTAGCTAGAGGAGAGTATCCGAGACAAAATTCACTGCAAATCTTAGAGAATGTTGCCCCCAGAGAAGAATTAGTTTGTCTTATCAGGGTAGATGGGCTACAGCAACGGGCATAAAGTAACAGAGCTCAGCTAACAGGTGGACTAGGACATTAGATCACTCAGTACCAAGGAATGTTTTTTGGGAAATAGCTGAAGCGAATCAAGGAAACATAAACATGCATCTCTGATTTCCCCAGCTGTCTTTGTGTATGGGTGTGTTTGGTCAGCTAGTGTCTTGCTTTGTTAGGAGCAGATTTTGCTTGGTTCTTGCTAGGTGCACAAAGAAGGCACAATAAATCTTCCCGTCTGCTTGTATGCCCTCATAGCCTCCTCCCTATTAGTCCCCCTGTGAACACAAATCTTCCTTCTATAAGGGAGGAAGGAGGTGAGACAGTGACCCCTATTGCATTAATTTAATGGATAAGGGCCCAAAGAATTAACATGACCTTGTAATTGTCCAACATTGAACAGTGTGGTTCAGGGATTGATATACAGAACGATATACTTAATGCCATGGCAACCACTGTTAAATATCCCTTTAACCTTTTAGTGAATATACAGAAAAGAAGGAAGACAGTTATAGCATTTGAAGTGCAAACTATTAAGCAAAGCTTTCCTTTTAACCACATCCCGCTTCTCCCTTTTGCTGGAGGGAGTTTTTAGAAGGAAAAGAAAAAACCCTGGTTGCCCATCTCCGACATGGTGTTAAAGATGGTAATAGCTTTCCCCTGGGGACAAGAGAAGTTACTTGAGAAGGGGTGAAGTTGTTAGTGTTGCGCCTGCTGTTAAAGACAAAACAAGATAAGCACACAAGCAAAAAGAGAACGCAAAGAACCACAAAGATTTTTAAAAAATGCGGGTTCTGTCTCTGGTTTGGAATTTAAATTGCAACCTCACTGCCTTAAAAAACACAAACCAAACCAAACTACAGGCACAATACACAGTCTTATCAGCTACTCTGAGATCCAGCAAACATGTCCCAGCATTTGGCTGCTTAGGGCATTATTTCTAGCTGCTTTTTTCTGGACAAAGGCTCTCAGCATGTTGCAAAATATGCAGACATGACTGGCTAAGCCGGACTCTTATTAGGCAGAAGGAAAAGGGGTAGAGACAAGAAAGAAAGGAAAAAAAGGTAGTAAAGGGAAAAGACTCTTCAATGGTTTGGGCAGGGCTGTCCCTAGCAATGCTGGTGCCCGACACAGCCCAGCATCTGCTCCACCACCATGGGAAGGGGCTGCCGGGGCAGAAGCTAAGGGATGCAGGAGTCCTGTAGAGCAGGCTATCTCATCTGCAGCCTCAGCAGAGCAGGTGGGAGCCACTGGCAGTAGTGAGCAGCATGAGCCCGCAGGCTGGAGGCCTCAGGAGGAGCAGAGGGCAGCTATGCCGCTGGCCGGAGCAAAGTGACTTTTTCCCCCTCCACGGCGGAAGGGGAAACAGCTGCTTCTCTCCGGCCAGTGGCATGGCCATCCCGCTGCTCCTCTGGAATCCTCCAGTCTGCAGACTTATGCTGGACTCAAGAGGGCCGGGGGGAGGCAGCCAGGGAGGGGATGGGGCTATGGCAGCAGGATGGGCAGAGTGGGGAGATCCTGGCCACCAGAGCTGACACACAGCACATAACTGCTAGGGCACCATGAAATGTGGGGCAACTTGGTGTCCCAAAATGTCGTGGTGTCCTACAAAAGTGTAGTTTGCATATGGGTGGGGACAGCCCCAGGTTGGGGGTGGGCAGCAGGTACACCAGGTCTCCTATCCTGGATTTAGCTGGATATGTGGAGGTGACAGTGTCTTCTGGGCCCCTCTTTTGGGCCTGGTCTGGTCAGGATCTCTCTCAGGAGTAAGAGGGTCCCTGGAGACAGTCGCTGGAGGTGGCAGCTGTGATGGCAAAAACTCACTTTATCCCCCCCTGCATCCCCCTCCTGTTCTGCAATGTGATTTGTCCTTTTCATATTTGTTCATTTTTTTAAATTGTATCCTTTGGTATATATGGTTGTGACTACTTTCTTCCACTATTTGATCTGAGGAAGTGGGTCTGGCCCACGAAAGCTCATCATCTAATAAACCATCTTGTTAGTCTTTAAAGTGCTACATTGTCCTGCATTTTGCTTCACTTTATCCCCTTCTCTCATCCTTCCATCAGCCAGTGTCACAGTTGCCAGCTTTTTTTCTTCCACTGATTTTTTTCCTCTCTTCTTTTAAAACCCCCCAGAAGGGAGTCATGGATTGAAATTACCCTTCCTTTCATTATTTTGTCCACCAATTAGATCTAATTTCTCACACTCCTATCTTGGGTCATTGATTTTCAGCCCCACACTGTTTTGTTTATCAGGCATGATCTTAACACAGTCTTTGATTTCTGTCAATAGGCCTTTTTGTGTGGACTAATTCAATCAGTCTCTTTATTGCACCTTTTCCCATCAATATTTGCAGGCTATCCTGATGCTTTTTGAACTTTCGTACACTGTGCACAGCTGAGCTCACACGTAAGGAAAAAGTGTAGGCCCATTATCACAACACCTCCCTCTGCTGAAGTGACCTGCCATACAGCACAACGCTATGTGCAGGGCAACATGCACACCCCATGTGAGCTGGGGAGCTCATGGGAGGGATTGTGCCTCTTTCAAATCCAAAGTGCCACATTCCCTACAGAGAGTCATGTGCAGTCTAAGAGCATGAGCAGTGGAGCCGCAAGCAAAAAGCAATGAGAGATAGAAGGCACAAAGATTATTGGTGAATGTCTTATAAAGTTAAACACAATGAATTTCTCCTTCCCCCGTGTATCATCCCTCCATCCTATCAAGTATTGGATCCCAAAAATGAATTCCCAGCCTTAATTCCAGTCTTCTTATGATGTGCTGCTGATCCCTGAACTTTTTATCCCCACAAATGAATTGTCCACTCATCAGATAAATGAAGTAGAGGACCCAATGAGCAAATTGCTTCTAGGTGTCATGGTAGGTATCAAGAAATAGGAAATGAATGGAGAGCAGTGGCTTGCAAACCAGCTTAAAGAGAGCATTCCACTGTTGAAGAAAACATGGAGTCATTTTAGAGAGGCAAGCCACTAAGGTGTTGAGGTTGGCATCATTGTACAGAGTACTGGGCATGGGTAAGTGATGGACTTTTAGAGGGGGACAGAATTATGCAGAGGGTCATAAAGAGACTTGACCTTGATTGTATGGGTGATCAACACAAAGAAGTCCTTCCTTAGCACATTGATGTTCCAGAGCTGATTCTGGGAATGTTAGGGTTAGCGTTTTTTATGTTCCCCCATAACTGTATACTGTGTGTTAATATGGGGGTTGCTTTGCTGGTTGATTGCCAGCCGTCCTGGCCATCTGCAATGTATTGAAGTAATTAACCAAAAATCTCTGCCATATATGTACAATTGTAATAGATGTTGCTCCTGTGTCTAGAATTGGATTTACACTACATGCAGAGTAAGCTTCAGGGTGGTAACAGCTGAGAGCAGAGCAGTGGTTCTCCCCATTCCCCAGTGGGGAGAAGTACTTACCTTTCTGGCAGGGAGATGGATTGCTTCCATGGCAACCCTAAAAATGAGAGGTCAGGTAGCTTTATAATAAAGGGAGGAAATTACAAACACGCAGCATTCAGAATACATATCCTTGGCAAGTAGCTTGGAGTTCCTGCTATGCCACAGATGTGAGGAAGTTCATTCAGCCTTTTCTAAGATGTAATGTCACTTACAGACAGATCAGCTGATCTCCCAAGAATGATCCTAAATCAGGATAACTCCATCTACAGCCAGGCTGTCAGTGAGCAGATACTGTTGATACAGAGGTGCATGTACCAGGGGAATCCTGCAAAAAATAGAAAGGATTTTTAAATGTAATATTTCATCTTTTCTTATATTTTTCAGCAGTTAAAATGTATTCAGGCCATTTTTACTTTTGGCAATATTAAGTGTAAATCTAGGGTAGCTCCCATTGCAATTTAAATTTACACTAGGGTTCTTGAGAGTAGAATTTGTCCCATTGTATTCTAAAAGTGATGGTCAAAATCCCGCTGTCTCACACATGCAAACTCATCCAGACTTCTGGAGGGTTGCACATCTGTGTACCTAAGAGTAGTCTCGTTCCACAAATCCGTGGCTATCCACAGAGCACGTTTGCAGATTGGATGTGGATACACATTTTGTATCTGTACTGGGCTCCATCGTTCTGTTGAGTGGACTCATTGGAAAAATGTCTCTGCACAACTGGAACCGTACATAACCCAAATGAAATATTTAGAAGTTTGAACTTGTCAGGAAAAAGATTTAAGCTGACCTTTATTCTCATGACCTTCAAAGCCCACTTTCAGTGATAGTCCATATGACCTGAAAGCAAAATACAAAAAAGAATGCTTGGGAAGAGGCAGTTACAAAGAGATTGGCATTGAACAGGACTGGTTAATGGAGTCTGGCTGAGAAGATAGATGATTTGTCATAAGCAAGACTTTCTGTTGCTTTGTGGCTAAATAAGCCTAAGCCATTTAATTTCCAGTTCTGTTCAGAGCTATTTGTGCAGGAGCTGTGTACCTATTGTAAACTCTCAGTCCTATGATTGTGTCCACTCATTTCTCCTTCGCTCTTTGAAATCCTGCTTAGAAGTCCTGACAATACCTACTTTCCGGCTTTCTAAGTGACATGAATTACTTGTCTGGCCTTGTATTGTTAGAAGGTGCTAACAGAATGTAACCAGGCAAATTATATATTTATGAAAGTCTGCAAGGGTGTTTATATTGTAGGCCGCTGCCTTCAAAGAAAGGAGACTGGCATGTCAGTAGCCCACGTTTCTAGTACCCTGCTGGCTCAAGCAACCAGACAAACATGCTGCAGTGGTTTAGATTGGACAGAGCAGTATCAGAGAGTTAGTAGTAGTGCTCTTTAATTTGCAGCCTGTTCTAGCTGTGGTGCTTGTAGAGTCAATTAAAATCCATGATTATCTATTCAGTTCAGCATGTTGAACGGGGACATTCCTTTCTACACAATATTGTAATCAATGCATAATACAAAATCAATTGTTTTCTCATTTTCAGAAACAAGCAGCAGCTTTTCTGCTGAATTACCAGGTGAAGGTTATAGAATTTTTACTGCCCTGCCATGGGCTCCAGGTGTTAATAAATGTGGTTTTAGCATAAAGAGTGATGTGTGCAATAAGAAAGAAGGGATCCTTGATAAAGGAGCTATGGAAGCATAAGAGCCCCTAAAAAGTTTATATTGGCTGGGGTCCATACACTGGTCTGTGCTCAGCCCCATTCTGTATCCAGTCACAGAGCTGAATATAGCTTTTGTAGTCCCCTCTGCAAAGTAGAAAGCAAAGGCCTTATTCAGCATACACCCCACCTTTTGGTCAGTTCTGTCAACTCTTTCTACTCACAGCACGCACCTGGACAACTCAGGCTGTGGTAACTTACCTTGTCTTCAGCCGCCACATATATAATCATGATCAGTTATGTTTCGTGAAGCCTTCTGCTGTCTCTGTATGGAGAGAAAGCCAGTAAGCGGAGCTAATATCAGTGGCCTCCACATGGTCATCTGCCCTCATGGTGCCCATGTGGATACGTTTTCTGGGGGGGGGGGGGGGGGGATTTATGGTAGAGAACACATGAACTTCATGGACCGCAGAAAAAGTGAAAAATAATTATCTTGTCTGAGACCTTGTTCAGTATCAACCTGGATGTGATGGACCACAACAGCAATGGAGCCTTCTCAACCAGTTTCATAGCAGACATGGAATTTGTGCTGCAGCAGAATTTCGATGGCATTTTAGACACAGTCCATTAGGTCAATGTGGGCAGCCACAAACAATACTCAGCTATTATTGTTGAGGACTGAAGGACCTTCGTGGAGGCCTTTGTGCCTTTAACTTTGTTGATATGAACGTTGTGGCTTAGCCTTTGTCAGGCAGAGCTGTTAGGAGATTCACTTTCTGAGGTGGCCTGGCAGCATTAGAATCTGAAGGACCATTGCCAGGGAGCCTAGGAGTATTTATTTGGTGTACGCATCTGGGCATTTACACTGCACAAGAGTTAGTCATTTCTGAGGTCTGGTCCTCAATTCAGAGCTAGCAGAATGTAGTGCATAGTGGTGCTAGGTTTAGAGGGGGCTTGGGAAATGTTTTGGGAGGCCACTTCTTTATCAAGAGAAAAATGATTCGTTCACAAGCTGAGAGGATTTGTGAAGCAGCACGCTCAGAAAATGCAGGCTGCAATGAAGTAACAGCTGCCGTGCATTTACATGCCTTGCTTGTAAAGACTGCCGCTCTAGTCTAACATAACAGCAAAAATAAATACTAAATGGAATATATTAAAAATCCTTAATGATCATGGAAATTAAATTTCAGAATGTGATCTTACGTCCATCCCATCCTGCTTATAATTTTGGTTAAGAGTAATAACGATTTAGTCGGCATTTCTGGTTCAGTATCTTCCCCAACCCCTAAATATCTTCTGCATTTAACAAGCTTGGTAATGATACAAGCAGTCATTAGACTAACTGCTCTATTAGTCTTGCATCTCCCGGCAATATTGCACAGATTAGAAGGCACATGCTGCAAGTACATTTGAAGATCTCGGAGCACTATACAAATCTGAAGGAATGAATTCTGATAACCAATCTGGTTGCATATCATCAGGTTTATTATCATTTTATAAATGGGGAAGCTGACTCAGGAAGCCAATTGGGGTGCTGGGGGAGGAAGGGGAACCCAGATCTTTTGAATTCCAGCCCAATGCTTTAGCTACAAGACTATTCTTCTCTTCATAGTGGGCAGCTCATTTTGTCTGATGGTTAGCAAACAGGGCAGGGACCGTGACTCCTGGATACGATTAGCAGCTTTTTGCCTCCAATTTGTCTGGTGACCCCAAGCAAATGAGGTAACCACTCCAAACCTCTGTTCCTGTATGTATATCCTGAAGGTATTGGCCATATGAACAGATGGTGTGATACATAATGACTGTAAATTGCTGTGCATGTGCATAATATTGTGATGGCAAATCAGTGGAGAGGGTTGAAGGTAAAGTTCAATACAGCCTGTGGCCAGCTTCACTGAATAATTTCTCACAGCAAATCTATATTTTTGCACTGGTTTGTGAATTTAAAACTCAAACAGGCAATTCAAAATTTTGTGGAAGAACAATTTCATGTCACATCTTTTGTCCATCACTATTTGTAGCAATTACTTAGTTCTGTTTCCGTTCAGTACAAAGTCTCCCCAAGACATACTGTTCTTTGAGTGCCTTGTCCATTTGCTGTAGGTTGAGATACATTGACAAAGTTGTTAACTGACTATTTCTCTTAAAGAACTAATGGCACGGCTTATTTGACATGCCTCATAGTTAGCAGCAAATGTTCGCATCGAGCCTTGTTGGACCCTTGCCCAAATGAACCCATATGCTGTTGTTAATGTAAGTAATAATAGTGATGGGCTAGATCACTGAATTCCTCTTGGGATTGTCATCTGGGGTGCTTATCAAGCCACTGATGCCCACCTTACTGCCCGCTGGGCCAGAAGCTCTGGTCTCCGGCAGCCAAGACACAGAGTTGAGGTTACCACCCCCTTGCAGAGAAATGCAGACAATGAACCAGCCCAGCTCTGGGAGGACTCAGCTATCAGGCTGCTGACAGCACCCCAGGAATCCATCTCCCCAAAAGGACAATGCCCAGATAAATCTGTCTTACCCTGTGTAAAAGTTTTACATAGAGAAATCTCTTAAAGATATTTGCCCCCTTTATCAATGAAAGAAAGATATGCACAGTGGTTGCTTCCCTTCCCCCGGTAGCTATTATTTACACTGGGCTTTATAATAAACAAAACTGTTTTTATGAAGTATAAAAAGTGGGAATTAATGATTGCAAGTGAAAGCAGATCAAAATAAGTCATTAAGTTAAAATAAACACAAGACATCAACTCATTCTAATACACTAAGAAACTTATTACATGCAAATTCTTACACTAAACACTTGTGTTTATCTCCGGTAAAATGCTTCAAGCCAGATGGTCTCCCAAAAAAAGAACACGGGATAAGCAGCGATCGCAACCCCGCCTCCCAGCTGGGACTCCCAGGCTGGGAGGCGGGGCCACGATTGGCGCTGGGAGCCTGTGATTGCGCAGAAGCCTGGCGGGGGCAGGGCCGCCCACGTCAGGCTTCCATCCGGTGCCCAGCCAGAAAAATCAGAGGAAACTGGACACTGCATGTGTCCAGTATTGTCTGATTTTTTTTTACCGGGCAGAGGGCTCAAATACCGGACTGTCTGGTAGGATTCTGGACACCTGGCAACACTAGGGTTTGGGGTCACGGTAGGAACTTGCAAGCAGATTTATTTGGGAGGTACTAGATGAATGTTGAGTGAGGGCTTGGAGGGGATGGTGTTCTAGGATGTGAGTGTGAGATGATGGCATGGTAGCGTTAGGAACTGGGAGTCTGAATGGAAGTATAAGGAGCCTTTCTCTCATATTAACCACCCTCAGCTTCTATTACAGCAATATGCAATGTGATTAAACTCTTAGGTTTTATTTTCTGTATGGCTACGTCTAGGCTAGTGTGATTTTCCGCAAATGCTTTTAACGGAAAAGTTTTTCCGTTAAAAGCATTTGCGGAAAAGAGCATCTAGATTGGCACGGATGCTTTTGCGCGAAAGCACTTTTTGTGGAAAAGCGTCCGTGCCAATCTAGACGCGGTTTTGTGCAAGAAAGCCCCGATCACCATTTTCGCCATCGGGGCTTTTTTGCGCAAAATAGTTTTTAGGTGTCTACACTGGCCCTCTTGCGCAAATACATTTGCACAAGAGGGCTTTTTCCCCAAACGGGAGCAGCATAGTATTTGCGGAAGAACACTGACAATCTCACATTAGATCATCAGTGTTCTTGCACAAATTCAAGTGGCCAGTGTAGACAGCTGGCAAGTTTTTCCGCAAAAGCAACCACTTTTGAGGAAAAACTTGCCAGTCTAGATGCAGCTATGTGTATATCAAACTTGTTATAGTTATCCTCCAACCTGTCTAGCCAAATATTTTTCTATAGACCTCATCACTATAATATCCTAAATCAGGGGTGGGCAATCATTTTTGACGGGGGGAGGGGCTCTCTAAGATTTTGGAAAGTAGTTGAGGGCCGCATTCTACCATTATATTAATAAAGGAGATGCGGGGTCTGGGATAGAGGTTGGGTGCAGAAGGGAGCTTGGGGTAAGAGATTGGGGTGCAGAAGGGAGACTGGATTCTGGGAGGGAGTTTGGGTGAGTAAGGTAGTTGTGACCCAGGGCAGGGGACCAGGGGTGGATGAGAGTGCCGCGGGGCCCAGGGCAGTGCCGTGGGGCCCCGGGCAGCAAAATTGTGCGCCCCCCCCCTTTGACACAGCGCATGCGCCGTGGTGCCAAGGCGCATGTGCGCCCCCCCCCTTTGACACAGCGCATGCGCCGTGGTGCCAAGGCGTATGCGCGGGGCCTCGGGAAGCGCGGTACCCGGGGCAGCCGCCCCGCTAGCCCTGCCCTAAATCTGCCGCTGCAGGGGACTGGAATGCAGGGATTTGAGATGTGACTTAGGGTAGGAGGGGATTGTCATCTGGGGGAGGAGATTGGGGTGCTAGATCTGGGAGGACGTATGGGTGCAAAAGGGGGACAGAGGTGTTGGGTATGTTGAGGGGGGGCTGAGGGTTGTGGCAGGAAAGGGCTGAGGTGTCAGAAGCAGGCTGAGGCCAAGAGACTTAATTGTCAGCTGCCAAACCTGCCTGCCTGCCTGCCTGCCTGAAGAGGTTAAAACGTTTCCCAGCCAGCCTGCATGCCTCCTTGCCTAGCCATGTGCTTCATTGAATAACTGAGCTGAGGAAAGGGAGCGTGGTTCTTCTTGACTGCCTGTTATTCCAACAAGCAGGTCCTACTGTCTGGTTTCTGGCCAGAAACCAGCCAACGGGATTGTGCTGGGGGTGGGGCGGCTCCTGAAACTTCGCCCCTCCATTCCAGTTTTAAAACAGAAATGGAACCCTGCAACCGCATTTCTTCATGGCATGCGGGGCTGCAGGGCAAGCAGGGGAACTTAGGGTTCCTGCCCGGGGCTCCCTGATGCCTCTGTGGCTTGGATCCGGTGGCTTGGTGGACTTGATCCGGCTTGCAGGCCGTATTTTGCCCAGGCTTGTCCTAAATACTTATTTTTCCAGACACACATGTAGATATTGAAATTCCCATGTATCAATCAGTTAAGAAGGAAAAGGGAGGAACTTTATAGAAAAGAGTTGCATTATTCAATTTTATGGGGAGTAATTAGTAGTCCATTATTTTATTTTCTGGGTTGTAAAGCTATTGACAGTGTTTGGTGTTTTATAAAGTAAAAGTAACTTTTGTTTCTTAGGGATGTGCAAAGATTTTATCAGCCTCATCTGGAGCAGACAAGAGAAATAAATGATTCTAGAAGTTATCAAACTAGATATGAAAAAAAACATACTAGATGGTCTTTCTTCCTGTAAGCAGAGCATTGTTCCTGATGTTCTAGTCATATCTTATCTGAACTGAAAATTATAATAGTATTTGATTGTTTTATGACTGTGCCAATAGGATAGTGTCATTAACTGAATTATTCAACAGTTGGAGGGCAACTAATCCTGTTGTTGTCTTCTTTTTCTACCCTTTCTTTTTTTACGCTTTCAGTTTTTAGTAAAGTGATATCACTTGCTTTAAAAAATGTGAAATATTGTCTAAGCCCTAAGTAATAAGCCAAATTATTTTAGTGAAATTAAAATTGTATATGTAAGAAGTGCAAATAAATCTACAAACTGGGAAGTTTTCTTCCATGATCATTCATGTTATGTGGCATGTTTGTCATATTGGGCCCAGTACTGCATTCTTTATGTGCACAAAATTTCTCCTGAAACCAGTAGGAGTTTGGTGGGTGCATGGACTGCAGAATCAGACTTGTTGTGGTGGTTTTATCTCTCTTATTTCATGACTGATCAGTTTTGGATCTGGGCCAAAACGAACTTTTACCCCAGGTTGCGTCTAGATTGGCATGATTTTCTGGAAATGATTTTAACGGAAAACTTTTCCGTTAAAAGCATTTTCAGAACAGAGTGTCTAGATTGGCATGGACGCTTTTCTGCAAAAGCACTTTTTGCGGAAAAGCGTCCGTGCCAATCTAGATGCGCTTTTCCCCAAAAAAGCCCCGATCGCCATTTTCGCGATCGGGGCTTTTTTGCAGAAAACAAATCTGAGCTGTCTACACTGGCTCTTTTGCGCAAAAGCTTTGCGCAAAAAGGACTTTTGCCTGAACGGGAGAAGAATAATATTTCTGCAAGAAGCACTGATTTCTTACAGTAGGAAGTCAGTGCTTTTGCGGAAATTCAAGTGACCAGTGTAGATAGCTGCAAGCTTTTCCGGAAAAGCGGCTGATTTTCCGGAAAGACTGGCCAGTCTAGACACAGCCCCATTGTTTTTCAGTAATAAAATTACTCCAGTTTCTTGTTCTGTTGCCTCTTGAAGGAAACGAAGCTTCTCCAGCATTTCATCAAATTCTTTTCAAATGAATAAAATCATGCATCGTAAAAGAAAATAAACTTCAAATTATTCAATGAGCACTTTCTGTTGCAGTGAAATTGCACCATAAATTCATTGCCAACTGCAATGTACTACACTGGGTTGTGCAACCCAGAGGATGCTTTCAAGTTTAATTACAATCATTGTACTTTTGTTTCCTTTGCCAGCTGGTGATGGAGTTCTGTGGTGCTGGCTCTGTCACCGATCTGATCAAAAACACAAAAGGGAACACTTTGAAGGAGGAGTGGATTGCATACATCTGCAGGGAGATTTTACGGGTACGTGTCCAAAGTGAGCTTCTATGATTCTGAATGTCAATCACCAAATGCAATGTTTGAGGTTGGGCTTAGAGAAGAGGTAAATCTTACGGGACTGCACATCAGGCCGTATGGCTAATATACTGGCATAAGCTAATGCTTCTTATGTGCCTATAGGTTTGAACAATTCATGTGCGTATCTTATGCATAATAAATAAGTGCTAGTTAATGCCCCCAAGCTCTTTTAGTTTTTGGACTTTTAACTCTGTTTTTCCTTCAACAAAATCTTAATTTTCTTTCATATGAAATAGGTGCAAAAATATATTTGTTAGAATCCCATTTTCAATTAACAGAAAGAAAAGGCAAATACAGACTGCAGAAGGAATCGGTGTTTTAAAAAGACGTTTTATTAAATGCCGACTCAAATGGCACATTTTTATTTTTCAATTTGACTGGTGTCACTGCTTAAGTGAGGGTGTTGAACTTTTGTACCCCTGAGATATGGGTCTGATTTAGGGTTGGTAGGCATCAGAGGTTGTTTTTTTTTTAACCAGAAAGCCCAATCAAAAAGAGACCCTGGCAGCTCTGGTCAGCACTGCTGCCCACGCCATTAAAAGTGAAGCTGGTAGCACAACGGCGACCCAGGGATAAGACAGGCTGTCTACTTGTGTGGCTCCTGGAAGTGGCCACCAGGTCCACGAAGCTCCTAGGCATAGGGAGACTTCATCCACATGCTGCCCTCTGATGCACAGGTGCTGTCCCTCAGGTCCTATTGGGTGCAGTTCCTGGCCAATGAAAGCTCCAGAGCCAGCACTAGGGGGTGCAAGGAATACACAGAGCACTGGTTCCACAGCTCCCATTGGCCAGGAACTGCAAACAGTGGGAACTGAAGTGGCAGCGAGGGCAGCTTATGGATAGAGCCTCCCTGCACCTCGGGGCTATCGGGACCTGGCATCTATTTCCTGGGAGCCACAGTAAGCACTGCTGGAACCCTCCTCTTTCAATCCCCTCCCATACCCCAATCCTTTACCCCCAATCCAGAATGCCCTCCCACACTGAAACTCTCCCAGTGCCCACACCCCTCTCCCACCTACAGCCCATCCCTTGCCCAAACCTGGAGCCACCTCCTGTATTCCAAGCCATTCATTCCCAGCCCCACTCCAGAGCCCTCACCCAGATAATAAGTTTTGTTTTTAAATCCATCATACATATGTTGTGGGGATCCCGGATTGTACATGGTAGATTTAAACAACAGCCCTCTGAATGAGTACCAAAAACCTGAGGAAGAAGGAGGATATAAAATGCTCACAAAGTTCCATTTGCTGTCCAGTGGTGACAAAGCACTTGTTTATTTACAACACATGCAACTTTGTGCACCACCACCACCAAATTTGATGAGCAAAATAACAAGTTTTGTAGCTAATCAGCAGTTGTAGTGACATTTCCTTCCGTCTCAGAAAACCTCCAGTTACACAAAATATATGAACTGTGGTCAGCCGGTTTTGTAAAACAGCCCTGTTCGTGAGATAGAATCTAAACACTGGGTCATGATCTAGAGTTGCCATCAGGTATGAAGGCTCAATATCTGGTTGTGCAATGCGTAGCTGCAGCGGAGCACCTCTTTTGAAATGTTTCCTTGCATCATTGTATAATGTTGTCGTATCCTGGTCTCCAGCACCACCTGTGGGTCGTCTGCTTCTTGCTTGGTCTTCCATGGCTCGGCCCTCCAGCCAAGTTTCATAAAGGTCAAATCCCTTCTGGGGTAACTGAAAGGTCTACATGAAAATCCAAACACATTTGAGTAACTCTTCTGTTACCTTGGGATACTGAAATCCTCTGCTTCCCCATATGCCCTGTCTGAGGGCTTCCTCCCATAGGATCCTACTCTCCTCTCGGTCTCTCTGTAGGCCCCAACTTGCCCCACACCAGCTTCCAGGAGCCTTGAGTGCTCTATGCAGGCCTACTTCCATAGGAGAGTCTTCCCTTCTGGTCAGCCTCTTCCAGGATCTTGCCTCTTTCCGGGGCCTGCTACAGGGATCAGTTCTCTGTCTCTGGCCCTTCCCAGAAAATGAGAGGAAGCGTCCTACCTCCTCTTCCCAGAGTCTTCTCCCTTCAACTGAGCTCAGCTCTGTGTAAATCAGGGGTGGGGAACCTAAGGTCCAGGGAGCTGGATGCGGCCCCGGGTTGCCTGGATCTGGCCCCTGAGGCTTAGGGCCTACCCCAGCATTGGGGAGCCTGCATGGTACTCTAGCTCCTCTGTCTCTGCTGCCTCCCCACAGTCCCCAGACCTGAACTGATTTTTCTGTAGGTCATCAGCCCCTGACCTAAAAATGTTTCTCCACCCCTGGTTTAAGTAGTCCTCTGCAGGCCAGCTTCCACGAGCCCCTGGGCAAAGTGGGCGCAGAGCGTCTCTGCGCACCCAAAGGAGCAAGGCCTCAGGAGGAGTGGTGGGGCTAGGCAGCCAGTCCTTATAGCCTCCCAGAACATGCAGCACGGTACTTTGATTGAAAAGACTCAGAGTTCCAGCTGCTGCCACTGCTGTAGTAGAGTGAGTGCAGCCTAGAGCCCTGGGCCTCTTTGAATCCAGGCAACAGCCTCCTTTTTTCCCCCCACCCACTTGTCAGTGGACTTGAGGGCTGGCCAGCCTGGGACACTGGTCTGCTGTTTCTGTAGAGCTGAGGGGAGGAGAGTCAGTGCCTGAAGGTTTAAGAAAGTGGCGAAACAGCCTGAGCCAGAAGAGGCAGTTTCTCCATTGTTGCATCTATGCTTAAGAAGGCAAAAAGGAACAGCTGGGACATATCTAGTTCTTTGTCTCTGCACTCCCAGTCAGAAAGGAATTGGACTGAGCCAGTTTTTTCTTTCCTTCTTTGTATTGTAGCAGTGCCATTGTGCTAGGTTATAAAACAAAAAGATAGTCACTGCCCCAAAGAACTTACAGTGTATGTAACAATTTACAGTATCCCCATTCTTCTTTCAGGATTCTTCTATCCTTCACTCAGAAAACAGATTTCCCTTTAGTTTGGGGGGGTGGAGGGGAAACACCCCAACATGGTAGAAATAGTGCCTTTTCATTCCATCTTTAAATAAACCAATGGGTTTAAAGTACAGCTGGGGATGAGGGTTGAGGAGAAGGTTAGGGTTGCCAGGTGTCTGGTATTGAACCAGACAGTTTGGTATTTTCACCTCCTGTCCGGTAAAAAAAATTCAGAAAATACTGGACACCTAAAATGTCTGGTACTTTCTGATTTTTTCCCCGGACAGGAGGCGAAAGTCCTGGGCTGTCCGGCTTAATACGGAGGCAGCCTGGTGACCCTAGTGCTTACTGGGTTCCGCAGAGGAGCTATCCAGCCCCATGCAGGAAGGCAAGATGGTGGGCGGCCACCAGTAGCCTGTTTGAGCCAAAAAGCCTCACGACGTATTCACACATTTTTTAAAGGGGCACTGTTTTTGCGGATTTTTTTTTTTTTAAGTAACAACTCTCGGGGTCCTTTTTTTTTGCCTTCGGTATTTTTTCTGAAACTATCCAGCAACCCTAGAGGGTCCAAAACGGAGAACTAGTTTTACAAAGCACAGAAAAGTTTGAGTGATTGGTTATATTGAAAAGTGCCATTCGTAAGTGTTTAACGTTGTTACTCTTTTATACTTTGTTACACAATTCAAGATATATAGTACTCACAAATAAAATCTGGCTTGTTGCATATTTATACACTGTACAGCAAAAGAAACTTTGGTCCATATACAAATTATTTTTATTTTAAGTCTTCTAGGTATATTTTTAAAGATTCATATATACATTTATATCGTTTGTGGAAAATCAGCAAGGTGTCTTGTTAGACAGATTTTCTAGTCTGCCCTTTCTTTGGTTTGAGAATACAGATAATAGTAGTCCTTATAGTTCTTTAGTTAATTAGCAATTAAAATAATTCCAGGCCTAGATGCATTTCAAATTAATTCATTCCAATCACTGATAGAATGTAGAAACATATGATCTGTGAGAGCGTGAAGATAGGAGGGTCTGGCATCACAGGGGTTAAACAAAGCCTTTTGGCCCAGCTAGCCCTGTCCTGCATTAAATGTAGCCAATGCCAGGCCTGGAGGGAGGATAAAAGGAAGGAGACTGACTCAGTGAGGGCCTGACCAGCAAGGAGACGTGAGTGCAGATCTGCAGGACATGAACCAAAGCCTGTCCCCTTGGCCAGCCACAGGAGCAAGTAAGCCTCAAACCCCACCCACCTGGGACAAAGGGGGGAACCTACTAGAAACCCTAACCAATGGACAGATCTGAACTCTTGGGGCCATGCCCCATCTCAAGGACTGTACTAATATAGTGGGCTGCAGTTCCTAGGCCTGGGGCACCAGTAGCAGGATTCTGCACCCCTTTTCTGCCAGCTAATTCCGTGACCTAACCACTAGGCCACCCCACTGCCTAGGAGCAACTGGTCACATGATCATATACTGAAAATGCTATATAACATTGCACATCCTTAAAGATGCTTATCTTGTCTCTGTAATCAATGGGAACTAATAAATATTATTTCAGACTGAAGGTTTGATGTTATTTTATAACCCTTAGGGCTTGAGCATACATAGCTGAGTGGAAGCTTTGCATTTCCTTGGATGCACATAGGATCAAGTAGCTAAAGACTAAAGCTGGAATAATTCAGTGAAGAATTGGAATGCAAGGCTTCTGGATCTCTCTAGAAATCTTCTTTGTAGTAGTCCTGAAGTAACAAGCATAAAATGATTAACAACAACCAGAAGTGATAGCAGAAATTATTTTCTTTTAAAAATGAATATTTAATATGAAATGAAAACCGAAACAAAATGAGTTTTAAAGTAATCCATATTGTACTACACTAGCAATATACATGGCTATTACTTTTAAACTCTGAAACCATAAACATGAAATAAAAATGCAGGTTGCAAGAAGAAATTAAAGAACTACAGTAATAAAAAGGCACAATGGAAAGCTAATTTACCCCCAGCCTTCAAGAGAGACTTTTAATGTGAGCTATGTCTCTGTTAGGAATATGTGAAACTTCTAGTATCTGTATTTTTAATAGAAGTTTTTAATGAATGTGAATACTATTTATGGGGCCAATATAACATGAGATCTGGTATTTCAATTCCTGGTTGATAGAAATACTGAAAGAAGACCAAATTTTCTGTTTCAGCTACTCAAATGGCTCCCTATGGCAAAAAAGCACTTGAAAAAACATTACTAAACAATACTGAGGTATTTGGGTTAATATTGGTTTCTGAAGAAACTGAATGCTCAGTTGTGAAACCTTATTGAATTTACTCACCATGTAAAGCACTGAGTACCCCGATGTGGAATGTAGGCCATTTTGTACGTATGACAGAGTGTTTAAGGTGATTTAATTCCAACATAAATCTCCCATTTTTGGTGGATAATTAGTATGCTGATGGCAAAATGGGAAGTGGTATAAAATAATACTCTTTACATTTCATTTCAGTTGACCTTGTTTATTCACTGAATTTTCTAGGGTTTGAGTCATCTACATCAGCATAAAGTAATTCATCGAGACATCAAGGGACAGAATGTTTTGCTGACAGAAAATGCAGAAGTTAAACTGGGTAAGAATGGAATAGAATTTGTGCCAAGTGTAAGGAAAGTGTGGGTGAGTTAGGCTGGGTAGATGAAATGAAACCAGTAGAGAAGGAGTAACTGACTTGCCTTCTTGGGGAATGAGGACAGATCAGGTATGGTCTATGCTTATTATTTTGTGCTAGACTCGTTAAAATACATGTGGATTTAACTAAATACTGTGACAGGTTGGATCACTGGGGTCCCCTGAGAATGGTCACCTAGTGTGCTCGTCATGCCACTGTGCCTGCCAACCTGTCCTGTGGAATACCCTACTACTCTGTCCTACTGGGCCAGAAGCTCTGGTCTCACACAGCCAAGGCACAGAGTTGGGGTAACAATCTCTCAACAGAGCAACACAGACATTGAACCGGCTCAGCTCTGGAAGGGCTCAGCTATATAAGGCTGCTGACAGCACCCAGGAAAACAGCCCACTCCCCCCTCCCCCAGAGGACCAGAACCCCAAATAAATCCATCTTATTCAGTATAAAAGTTTTACGCAGAGAAAGCTTATAAGTCTGTCCTCTATCAGAGATAGGCAGAGTGGATTGCTCTCCCCAGGTCCCTCCCCTGTTAAAAATTATTTACACTGGGCTTGATAATAAACAAAAGTGTTTTTGTAAAGTATACAAAACAGATTTAAATGATTACAAGTGAAAACGGACTGATCAAAATATGTTTCTAAACCAAAATAAACAAAACACACCAGCTAATCCTAATACACTAAGAAACTCGTTATGTGCAATTTCTTACCTTAACAGTTGTTCTAATTATTTTTCACAAGCTAGGCAGCCTTCTAGCTTGGGCCCAGTCCTGTCCCCTGTTTCCAGCAGGCATCTTGGGTGTACAAGAGGAATCTTTTGGCATCTGGTTACTCCCTATATTGTTGGTTCCCCCATTTATATCCCTTTTGCCCAAGATGGGAATTCTTTGTGCTCGGTTTCAATTTTTCTCACCTTGAGTGGAAATGTACAAGATACAAAATGAGTTCCAGTATCAGGTGGCCTGGCCACATGTCTTGGTAGGACAAACCAGTTTAGGCTTACAGGAAAAACAAACCCATTCACAGATTGTTGACTTGATCACACAGTCACTGAGCTCCTAAAATATCACTAATGGCTTTTACTAGAATATTTGGTCTAATAAAACAGGTTCCCACTTAATATTTCTAACTTCATATTAGGGTTGTTAAATTTAGTTTAATCAAGCAATCAACTAGTTGATAGATTTTCCATTGACTAGTCAATTAGTGGATAAGCAGAGGAGCTGCAGCAGTGTTAGCAGGGAGCTAACCCTGCTGCAGCTCTGCCTTTTAAGTGTATTAAGAGTGGGCAGCATTCAAAAGGCTGAAGCACAGGAGGGGTGACCCTGCACGAGCTGGGACAGCTGATTCCCCATTTGTGTTGGGTCCCCCCACTGCGCACCAGCCTTAAATGTAAAAAGACTGGAGCACAGTGGGGAGATCTGGCGCAAGCTGGGAATCAGCTGTCCTGGCTTGTGCTTCCTTCCCCCCTGCTACGTGGCTCCCTTCCCCCCCATCGTGGCTCCCTTCCCCCGCTACATTTTTGATTTTTAAATATATTTAGAGCCAGTAGGCTCTTAATATGTTGAAAAAGCAGATGTTCAGTGTATGGGACTGGGCATGAGCTGGGAATCTTCTGATTCCCGGCTTGTGCCCGGGCCCTGCTACCTCCCTGCTTCCACCCCATCCCCCAGCGCAGAGCCTCTGAGAGGCAGCAAGGGGGAAAGTGACTAGTCGAGAGACTATCCGACTATCTGCTAAGCTTTTGCTTATCGGGTAGTTGATTACTCCACTAGTTGCTTACATCCCTACTTCATATACAAGAAATATGCATACACGCAAATAGGATATATACATTCGGTGAATTACTACTTTTAAAATGACCTGGCTCATGATGTACTTCACATAAAGCATCTTTGAGTTATGCATATTCATATTCATAAGCCAATTTTCATAAAGCATGAGGCGGGACTGTGACAAATACCATGCACTAAACTATCATCAGATGATAGCTGATATCCAAATGTAAAAAAATTCACACGTACTGACATTTCCTGGGTTCACCATCATAGTTGGACCTGCAAATTGGGTAGATGTGCAGCCATATGTGGATTTACACATTCATGATAACTTTGTATATTGGCTGAAACTCTGAATGTTGAAAATTCATTAATGCATGTTTCTACTATGGCCCTATTTGATCTCCTTCAGATTTAAACTGAAAGAATTCCATCTCAACTGCACGTTGGTGCCCGGAACAATCAAAATCACAGTTTTACATTGCATTGTGGTGGTCTTTATGGTGCTGTGATCAATGCACTTGAGAGAACCTCAGTCAGAGCAATTATTGTGCATTCCCTTTCCAGCATCCCAGATACCTTCACCATCCTTCATTCCTCCCAAGCCCGACAACACATTAATGAAGAGTAAAATATAGCAGACAGCGTACAGTTAGTCATGGAAAGCTTGAGGCTCAGTTGTCCAGTACCAGCATAGTCAAGGTGCAGAAGGGCTGCTTGAACTTGCACCACTGATGTAGTGTTGTAGGCTGTCTCCGGGATCTCACGCAAGTGGAGGATTGGGTGGAGAGCCTCATTCAGTCATTTCCCTGTGTACCAGAAAAGGTGGCTCTAGCTCAGGGCACAGAACAGCTGACTGATGAAGGTTCCCCTTTCAAGGGGAAATTTGCCAACCATTTTAAGTTACATGGTGCAAAGTGAACTTGGTAAACCAGAGAGTTCAACTAGAGTATTGAGCACTTTCCCTAACATTTCCCTACAGTCCTTTGTCCTTAGCCTTTAGTTCTCTATGGCTGTGTCCAGACTCAGGGGTTTTTTCGAAAAAAGTAGCCTTTTTTCGAAAAAACTTCCCCTGCGTCTAGACTGCAGCCGCGTTCTTTCGAAATTAAATCGAAAGAACGCGGCTTTTCTTTCGATGGCGGTAAACCTCATTTCACAAGGAAGAACGCCTTCTTTCGAAAGTTCCTCTTTCGAAAGAAGGCGTTCTTGAATGTAAATAGGGCTTCTTCGAAAGAGAGCATCCAGACTCACTGGGTGCTTTCTTTAAAAAAAGCAAGCCGCTTTTTCGAAAGTTCCACGTGCAGTCTAGACGCTCTCTTTCGAAAGAGGCTCTTTCGAAAGTATCTTTCGAAAGAGGCTTGCAGTCTAGACATAGCCTATGTTTATTGTATTTATGCCATTTCCAGGAACAGCATTTCCAGAAAATGATGCTTTTAAGTAGTTATGAGTTTTCCTCACATGTAGAATAGGACAGAATGAAGGCTCTGGTTTGTTTCTGTTCCTAACCCTCATCTCCATTTGTCATGAGATAAAGGTAAAGTCATGATCTCTTTTCACTCCACTCCAGTAATGAGGAGCATGTGCATTGTTCCCAGCAATACAAAGAAATCAAATGGCCAATCCATCCCTTTTAGGATTCCACGGAAATCAGGAAAGTTCAGTCAGAGATGACTTTTACCCAGTATATCTGTTTTCTGAAAATCAATAATAATCAGTCTTTATGAACTTAATATGACTTTATTCTTTTTCATCTTCATATGTTACAGCTGAAAAATATCATTCAGTTATGTCTCGGCCTTACTTGTGATCATTTGGTATTTTTTGGTACACAGTGGATTTTGGTGTTAGCGCTCAGCTCGACAGAACAGTAGGCAGAAGAAACACCTTCATTGGAACTCCTTATTGGATGGCCCCTGAGGTTATTGCCTGTGATGAAAATCCTGATGCCACTTATGACTTCAAGGTACCTAATCAAGCATCATTGTGTTGATTTACATGTTTCTACAAATATAATATTCATGAGGTCTAAAAAATATTCATGAAGGTGTCTGAGTTAGTCAAGTTAAAACAAGCAAAAAGATTCTGAAGGAATTTATCTCAGATTAGATTTTTTTAAATCCACATGGTCACTGTTTGAATTTAAAATTCTGATCATAAACATATGAAGAGGATACTCGATCTGATCTTAAATGTTATGTCCAAATCATAAACATGATTAACATTCAGAATTTTGGCAAAGGATTTGGCAATAGTTTAAAATTTGTAAGTGCGCAATAAAGCACAGAAAAGTTCTCTCCTGCATTGCAGCAGTCAGATTCAAGATGTTAGTCTGTAATAAATGGGAATCCTTGTTGTGCTGTTTAAGGATTAAAGATTATCATGAAAGGTCTTTCTTGATTCTGAGTGTGGCATTAAGGACTTCCTTGTGTTGTCCTGTTTAGTGCAGTATATTCTTAATACTATCCTGTCAAGGGAAGAAGAGCTGAAATAATACCTTCAAGTTTGCATGTCTAATTGGCAGTAACACAGAGGTCTTATGGTTGTTGCATATTTAGAAATGTGTGGGACCATCCCAGTTATCATTGATCCATGTTATGTTCTGCTTTCCAATTTTATCTGAGGAGTAATGACCATATAACATCATGTCTAACATGAAGGGGAAAGGAGTCCAGGAGAGCTGGCAGTATTTTAAAGAAGCCTTATTAAAGGCACAGGAAGAAGCCATCCCAAATGAACAGTAAGAAAAGCAAATATAGTAGGCGACCAGATTGGCTTACCGAGGAAATCCTTGGTGATCATAAACACAAAAAGGAAGCCTACAAGAAGTGGAAACTTGGACAGATGACTAGGGAGGAGTCTAAATATATTGCTCCAGAATTCAGGGGAGTTATCAGGATGGCGAAAGCACAATTGGAATTGCAGCTAGCAAGGGATGTGAAGGGTAACAAGAAAGGTTTTAACAGGCATGTTAGCAATAAGAGGGTGATCAGAGAGAGTGTGGGGCCCTTATTGGATGAAGGAGGTAACCTAGTGACAGATTATGTGAGAAAAGCTGACTTACTCAATGCTTTCTTTACCTCTGTCTTCACAGACAGGGTCAGCTCCCAGACTACTGCACTAGGCAACTCAGTATGGAAAGGAGGTAGGCAGCCCTTGGTGGAGAAAGAACAGGTTAAGAACTGTTTAGAAAAGCTAGACATACACAAATCCATGGGTCCAGATTTAATGCATCCGAGGATACTGAGGGAGTTGACAAATGTCATTGCAGAGCCTTTGGGCATTAAAAAAAAATTATCTTTGAAAACTCATGGAGATTGGGAGAGATCCCAGATTATTGGAAAAAGGCAAATGTAGTGCCCATCTTTTAAAAAGGGAAGAAGGACAATCCAAGGACCTACAGACCAGTCAGCTTTACCTTAGTCCCCAGAAAAATCATGGAGGGGATCCTCAAGGAATCCATTCTGAAGCACTTGGAAGAGTGGAAAGTGATCAGGAATAGTCAACATGGATTCACCAAGAGCAAGTCATGCCTGACCAATCTGATTAGCTTCTATGATGAGGTAATTGGCTGTGTGGATATGGGAAAATCAGTGGATGTGATATACCTTGACTTTAGAAAGCTTTTGATACCGTCTCCCACAATATTCTTGCCAGCAAGTTAAGGAAGTATGGATTGGATAAATGGACTGTAAGATGGATAGAAAGCTGGCTAGACTGTCAGGCCCAACAGGTAGTGATTAACGGCTCGATGTCAGGTTGGCGGTTAATTTCTAGTGAAGTGCCCCAAGGGTCGGTTCTAGGGCCAGTTTTGTTCATCTGTATTAATGACCTGGATGAGGGGATAGATTGCACCCTCAACAAGTTTGTGGATGACCCTAAGCTAGGGGGAGAGGTAGATATGTTGGAGGGCAGAGATAGGGTCCAGACAGACCTAGACAGATTAGAGGATTGGGCCAAAAGAAAGCTGATGAGGTTCAGCAAGGACAAGTGCAGAGTCCCGCACTTGGGACAAAAGAGTCCCAAGCATTGTTACAGGCTGGGGACTGAATGGCTAAGTAGCAGTTCTGCAGAAAAGGACCTGGGGATTACAGTGGATGAGAAGCTGGAGATGAGTCAACAGTGTGTCCTTGTAGCCAAGAAGGCTAATGGCATATTAGGTTGCATTAGAAGGAGCATTGCCAGAAGATCTAGAGAAGTGATTATTCCCCTTTATTCAACTTTGGTGAGGCCACATCTGGAGTATTGCATCCAGTTCTGGGCACCAGTAGAGAAAGGATGTGGACACATTAGAGAGGGTCCAGTGGAGGATAACCAAAATAATTAGGTGGCTGAAGCACATGACCTATGAGGAGAGGCTGAGGGATTTGGGCTTATTTCGTCTGCAGAAGAGAAGAGTGAAGGGGGATTTGATAGCAGCCTTCAACTTCCTGAAGGAAGGTTCCAAAGAGGATGAAAGGATCCGTCAGTAGTAACGGATGGCAGAACTAGGAGCAATGGTCTCAAGTTACAGTGGGGAAGGTCTAGGTTGGATATTAGGAAAAACTATTTCACTAGGAGGGTGGTGAAGTACTGAATGGGTCACCTAGAGAGGTGGTGGAATCTTCATCCCTAGAGGTTTTTAAATCTCAGTTTGACAAAGCCCTGGTTGGGTTGATTTAGTTGGGATTGGTCCTGCTTTGGGCAGGGGGCTGGGCTTGATGACCTCCTGAGGTCTCTTCTAGACCTATGAGTCTATGTTTCTATGTCAGTGCCTGTGACGTTGTCATGAGGATGCAACATTGTCATTGCCCAGGCCTAGATCATGTATCAAGTGAAAAGCAGGAATAGAAGCCAGGAATTATGACTCCCAGTTATACTTAAACCTCCATATTCTGGGTGTCCCTAATCTGGGAACTGCTGTGCACTGCTGCTCACCTTCTCCCCAGACTGAGGGAATGGCAGTGTGCAGAGCCACTTCCCATAAGGCTTTTCCTCACCGCTCCCATAGTGACAGTGGGGAGTGCCTCAGAGCAGCGGGGAGTGCAGATACACGTGTGCTTCCAGGAGCTGGAGAGCAAGTAAGTGCCCCACCCTAACACCGTCATGCCCAGACCCCGCGGAACCCTCCCTGGCCTCGCAAAATCTTTAATTCATCATATCCTGGTTCCCAAGATTGCAGGATTAAATTGGTTCAAGTGCAGGTAAGATTGGGACTTCTGTACTCTACTCCTAACTCTGTCTTGCTTTAACTGTAGGCAAGTCACCTCGGCCAAAGACTCCAAAAGAGTCCACTAATTCTGGGTGTCTTTTTTTGTATATCTAGCTTGGGATGTTCCGGGCCTGATTTTTAGTAGTGCTGGTTATCTAGTGCTGCAGTGCATACTCCTCCCCTCTGAAAACCAGTCCTTCCACAATGAATAGACAGTTTAAGTTGAAACATTGCTGTGCATTTGCCCATTTCTCATCCTATGAGGGCGTTGTGCAAAATGGTGTTTGAAAAGCACTGTTGGGTCCTTTGAGGCAAGGATTTATAGAAGACTAGCCACATATTAGCAATACAACTTCACCATGTGATGATGCAAATAGGGTTACCAAATGGCTTGAAAAAAATACCGGACACATTTGATCTCAGATCGGGGATGGAGGGGACTGGCCGGGAGGGGAGCAAGTCTGGCCGGGAGGGAATTTGGGGGAGTGGGGCTGGCCGGGAGAGATGGGGGGGGAACCAGCTGGTGGGAATCAGGGCTCGCTAGGAGGGGATTGGAGGAGTGGGGCTGACCAGGGAAGGAGTCGGGGGGGTGGGGTGGAACCGGCTGGCAGGGAGTAGGGATGGCCCAGGTGCACACAGATCCCACGGTGCTGCCTGTCCCGCACACAGTCCTGGCAGGGTGCACGGGTGAGTACGGCCCCGGGGATTCCATCCCGCCCCCGCCCCCTCCTCTACTGCATACTTGTATACTGCCTGGCTAGTAGACACGCTCACACAGCGGTAGCGCGTCTACCAGCCAGGCAGTACGCAACTACGTACTGATACAAAGCCCACGGGTAAGTGGAGAACATGGAGACCTGGGAGATAGGTTGGAAATAGGAGGGAGTGTGGGCTATAATGGCAGAGAGGCAAGGGTCAATGGGAGGCAAGATCAAATCAGTATCTTAGATACCTGTATACAAATGCGAGAAGTATGGGTAATAAGCAGGAAGAACTGGAAGTGCTAATAAATAAGTACAATTATGACATTGTTGGCATCACAGAAACTTGGTGGGATATACACATGATTGGAATGTTTGTATGGAAGGGTACAGCTTGCTCAGGAAGGACAGACGGGAAAAAGGGAGGAGGTGTTGCCTTATATACTAAAAATGAACACACTTGGAGTGAGGTGGAGATGGACATGGGAGACGGAAGTGTTAAGAGTCTCTGGGTTAGGCTAAAAGTGGTTAAAAACAAGGGTGATGTCATGCTAGGAGTCTACTACTGGCCACCTATCCAGGTGGAAGAAGTGGATGAGGCTTTTTTTTAAACAACTAACAATATCATCCAAAGCCCAAGATTTGGTGGTGATGGGGGACTTCAACTATCCAGACATATGTTGGGAAAATAACACAGTGGGGCACAGACTATCCAATAAGTTCTTGGACTACATTGGAGAAAACTTTTTATTTCAGAAGGTTGAAAAAGCTACCGGGGGAAAGCTGTTCTAGATTTGATCCTAACAAATAGGGAGGAACTGGTTGAGAATTTGAAAGTGGAAGGCAGCTTGGGTGAAAATGATCATGAAATCATAGAGTTCAGAATTCTAAGGAAGGGTAGAATAGAGAACAGCAAAATAGAGACAATGGATTTCAGGAAGGAGGATTTTGGTAAGCTCAGAGAGTTGATAGGTAAGGTCCAATGGGAATCAAGACTAAGGGGAAAAACAACTGTGAAGAGTTGGCAGTTTTTCAAAGGGACATTATTAAGGGCGTCGGAAAGATAAAAAATATGGCAAAAGCCCGCTTTAGTTTAACCACGAGATCTTGCATGATCTAAAAATAAAAAGGAGGCATATAAAAAATGGAAAGTAGGACCAATTACAAAGGATGAATATAGGCAAACAACACAAGAATGCAGGTGCAAGATTAGAAAGGCAAAGGCACAAAATGAGCTCAAATTAACTATGGGAATAAAGGGAAACAAGAAGACTTTTTATAAATACATTAGAAGCAAGAGGGAGACCAAGGACAGGGTAGGCCCACTGGTCAGTGAGGAGGCAGAAACAATAACAGGAAACTTGGAAATGGCAGAAATGCTTAATGACTTCTTTGTTTTGGTCTTCACCGAGAGGCCTGAAGGAATGCCTAACATAGTGAATGCTAGTGGGAAGGGGGTAGGTTTAGAAGATAAAATAAAAAGAAGAAGAAGTTAAAAATCGCCTAGAAAAGTTAGATGCCTGCAAGTCACCAGGGCCTGATGAAATGCATCCTAGAATACTCAAAGAGCTGATAGAGGAGGTATCTGAGCCTCTAGCTATCATCTTTGGAAAATCAGGGGAGACGGGAAAGATTTCAGAAGACTGGAAAAGGGCAAATATCTATAAATAAGGAAACAAGAACAACTCAGGAAACTACAGACCAGTTAGTTTAACTTCCGTGCCAGGGAAGATAATGGAGCAAGTAATTAAGGAAATCATCTGTAAACACTTGGAAGGTGGCAAGGTGATAGGGAACAGCCAGCATGGATTTGTAAAGAACAAATCATGTCAAACCAATCTGATAGCTTTTTTTGATAGGATAATGAGTCTTGTGGATAAGGGAGAAGCGGTGGATGTGGTATACCTAGACTTTAGTAAGGCGTTTGATATGGTCTCTCATGATATTCTTATCAATAAACTAGGTAAATATAACTTAGATGGGGCTACTATAAGGTGGGTGCATAACTGGCTGGATAACCGTACTCAGAGAGTAGTTATTAATGGTTCACAATCCTGCTGGAAAGGTATAACAAATGGGGTTCTGCAGAGGTTTGTTTTGGGACTGGGTCTGTTCAATATCTTCATCAACAATTTAGATATTGGCATAGAAAGTACGCCTATTAAGTTCGCAGATGATACCAAGCTGGGAGGGGTTGCGACTAATCTGGAGGATAGGGTAATAATTCAAAATGATCTGGACAAATTGGAGAAATGGTCTGAGGTAAACTGGATGAAGT
The DNA here is from genome assembly GCF_049634645.1 of Pelodiscus sinensis. Lineage (NCBI taxonomy): Eukaryota > Metazoa > Chordata > Testudines > Trionychidae > Pelodiscus > Pelodiscus sinensis. The sequence goes on along the minus strand of NC_134720.1, from coordinate 39,416,961 downwards.
TTAATAAAGACAAATGCAAAGTGCTCCACTTAGGAAGGAACAATCAGTTTCACACATACAGAATGGGAAGTGACTGTCTAGGAAGGAGTACGGCAGAAAGGGATGTAGGAGTTATAGTGGACCACAAGCTGAATATGAGTCAGCAGTGTGATGCTGTTGCTAAAAAAGCAAACATGATTCTGGGATTCATTAACAGGTGTGTTGTGAGCAAGACACAAGAAGTCATTCTTCCGCTCTACTCTGCGCTGGTTAGGCCTCAGTTGGAGTATTGTGTCCAGTTCAAGAAAGATATGGAGAAATTGGAGAGAGTCCAGAGAACAGCAACAAGAATGATTAAAGGTCTAGAGAACATAACCTATGAAGGAAGGCTGAAGGAATTGGGTTTGTTTAGTTTAAAAAAGAGAAGACTGAGGGGGGACAAGATAGCAGTTTTCAGGTATCTAAAAGGGTGTCATAAGGAGGAGGGAGAAAACTTGTTCATCTTGTCTCTGAGGATAGAACAAGAAGCAATGGGCTTAAACTACAGCAAGGGAGGTTTAGGTTGGACATTAGGGTAGTCAAACACTGGAATAAATTTCCCAGGGAAGTTGTGGAATCCCCATCTCTGGAGATATTTAAGAGTAGGTTAGATAAATGTCTATCAGGGATGGCCCAGACAGTATTTGGTCCTGCCATGAGGGCAGGGGACTGGACTCGATGACCTCTTGAGGTCCCTTTCAGTCCTAGGATTTTAGGAATCTATGATATTTATGATAATAATAAAAAGTTAATTAGAAAATACTGGACATTTATATGTCTGGTATTTTCTCAGTTTGTTTCCCGGACAGAAAGCTCAAATATCAGAGTGTCTGGTTCAAACCGGACACCTGGCAACCCTAGATGCAAACACTCCACCATTGTTACTCAGCATTATAGAGGCAATTGCCCTTTCCCAGTGAATAGACAAAATATACTTGAAGGAGGGCCCCAAAATGTTCCCGTATATTTTGTCCATTGAACATTTTGGGGCCCTCATTCAAGTATATTTTGTCTGTTAAGATATGTTAGTAAGCAACTTAACAGATTGTTTTCTTGAGAGCAGCTGCCCAACATAAGAATTCATCCTAAGGGTTATTTAAATTGTTAATGATATGCATATGTGCAAATAGTTAATCCTCTTTGCTTAACCACTGTGACATGCATTTGTTTAAGAGCTCAATAGTCTCTTTTATAGTAGGGATCATTTAGGGAGCTTTATTATCTGTAACCCACATTAACTACTGTATGGTGTGTCTCTGCCACAGGTATTTTAATTCATATTACAAAACTTTAGGGGCATTTGCAATGTTTCTTTATTGAGTACATATAGAGTCTGCCAACTGAGTGCCAAATTCCAAAGCAGATTGAGCTAATTACTGGATTCCCCACTCCTGTTGTTGGTCTTCCTTTGTGGGTGTACATAAAGTCTGCAGAATGCTGCTTCTGAGGCAGAACTAAAAGCTTCATGGTTCATAGGCTGCACGTGAAGCAAGGAGGAGCAGTGGCAAGCTCGCCTGAAGGAGCTTGCCCCAGATGGGCCATTCTTTACACATCTTACACTAAGGAACTGGCTTACAGGGAGTGACTGCTGAATAGCATGGATTCAGTTTCATAGATGTTGGCTGGGGGAAATGTAAATTATACTTCCCTATGCCCCAGAGGGTATTCACAAGAGGGCAGGTGGTGCTGCCCTCACCCTCTCTCAGGCGTTTCCACTCTGGGGGATCAGCTTTGACCAGCACTTAAAAGATGTGTCTCAAAAAAAGAGGTTTCAGGAAGGATTTGAGAATTAGAATTTCCTCTGGAGTCACCCCTTCCAGCTAGCACAGCTCCTCCATTGCAAATCCTCACCAAGACTTTCCGGCTCACGTACCCTGTGGGTTTCCATCTGCTGAGTATATCCTTAGGGTAGTAAGCCTGTGGTTCACCTGTTCGCCTAATTCTTCCTCTTGAGATGTTCTTTGATCTTTTTCTTGCTAGCACTAGATAGATTTCTTGTTAAGTTGCATATTCTAAATACAGTTTAGAGAGGCTTACAACCCAAAAAGGAGTCAGTGACTGGAAAGAGTGCTTGTCATTCTTTGATATTGTTAAAAATCCTGCCTTTAAATCTTCATGGACTGCATTTTTTCCCCTCAAAAATCCCCGATGTTTTCCTCCTTCCAAAATAGCAAGGATACTTAATATGCAGTGGAATAGTGAGCAGGAGCTAGGATCAGAATTCCCCTATTGTCCTCAAGGATCACATGCTAGATGGTTTTTGTCTCTGAAGCTGGCATTGGCTGTTTGTAGCTATAAAACAAAAGGCTGATTGCTGCTGACATGCCAAACTGTGGTGTGTTTTCAGAGTTTATTGTAATCTGGCAGGCACTGGCTCTGGCTCAGGTCTCAGGTTCACCTCATTCCAGCTGATGCTCCCGCTTTGAAGTGGAGAGAAAAATGCAAATGACCATTAAAAAGGATGCAAATCAGATCCTATCAGCTATGGTCAAATGGCTTGAGATAACAAATATAAAAGACTGGAATTAGTGGATAAAAAAGGAACCTCCACAGACTTAATCCTGGGGGGAGAGGGGAAATCTGCAAATCTGCTTCTGATCTTACTGTTTTCTTAGGCAAAGAGAGTTTGACTGTGTAATGTACAGAAAGATACAACAAATCCCTCACAAAAATAAACCACATCACAGAAAGTGAACACAAAACCCACATTGTTTGAGGTTTGTTTGTTTGTTTGGTTTTTTTTGTAGAGGTTTCTTCTTTGTTGACAGAAATCTTGTAAATATGTTTAAAATCAAAGGAAACAGATATTGCTTCCTCTACTAAAACGAGATTATTGTAGATGTACTAGTGTGCTTTCTCTTTGGCAAGTGGGCTGCAAAGCTTTTCTAATTAAAGAAAAAAAAAATTTAAAATCCAAATCGATATAAAATTCATGTTTCGTGCTGTGTTTTTCATTCCTTTTTAAGCCCACAGAGGTGATAATCCCTTTCTATAGGACTTAGTTAAAAATCATTTGGCGTATTACTTGTAATCTTGAGCACCTCAGTATCAGAAGGCTACTGAGAAATTGGAAAGAGTCCAGAGAAGAGCAATAATAATGATGATGGGATTATAAGGATTGACCCCTGTGGAAAGACTGGGACAGTCAGTAACTTGAGCAAACAACAATAAAGGAGGACATGATGGTCCACAAGAGATTGAAAGGTATAAATTCCAACAGTGGAGAGCGATCATTTAGGGCAGAACGGAATTGCAGTGAGGACAACTGGGATGAAATTCTATAAGGGGAAAATTTAGGCTAAACAGCAGGAGAAATGTCTTGCCACTGAAAATAATTAGACTCTAGAATACTCTCCCAAGTAAGGTGGCTGTGACCCTTCAATGGTGACATTTAAACCAAGCTGGGCAAATCTCTAAGAATATCTCAGCATGTCTAGTAATTGGAGTGTGCAAGTAGGAACCAGGAGCCCATAAATTCTAACCCTGGGCTTCCTTCTCACTCTCATTATGTTAGTAGTTTGAATTATCTGGGGCTACATTCAATTGTGATGTAACTCCATGATACAGGTGGAGTTTCAATAGGGATGAATTTGACCCTGACTTATTCTTCCCATCTCAGGATAACAATATAGTATGTACCTATAAGACAGAGATACTGTGAGGATTAAGGTGCTAATGGGCTTGATTCACGCCCCCGGCACAGAAAGATGCAAATTGTACCCTCCTATGCCAGGAGAGGTGACTGCGCTGAACGGGTCACGAGAGCCATGACAGTTCAACATTGCATCAGGGTTCATACTAGGGATGTGAATGGTTAACTGGTTAACCTATAGGGGCTGGAGCAACTCCCCGCCTGCGGCAGGCAGAGAGCTGCTCTAGCCCTGTGGTAGGGCCCACCATCTCCCCCCCTCCCCCCTTATCATTTAATCAATTAAGCATATAGGCTGTGTCTACTCTGGCAAGTTTTTCCGCAAAAGCAGCTGCTTTTATGGAAAAACTTGCCAGCTGTCTACACTGGCCGCTTGAATTTTCACAAGAACACTGATGATCTCGTAAGAAATCAGTGCTTCTTGCGGAAGTACTATGCTGCTCCCGTTTGGGGAAAAGTCCTTTTGCGCAAAAGGGCCAGTGTAGACAGCTCAGATTTGTTTTGCTCAAAAAACCCCCATCGCGAAAATGGCAATCGGGGCTTTCTTGAGCAAAACTGCGTCTAGATTGGCACAGATGCTTTCCCCCAAATGTGCTTTTGCGGAAAAGCGTCCGTGCCAATCCAGATACTCTTTTCCGCAAATGTTTTTAACGGAAAACTTTTCCGTTAAAAGCATTTGCGGAAAATCATGCCAGTCTAGATGGCCAATGTGCAACTGGTTAACCGGTTAAATGGGATTTTACATCTCTAGCTCATTAGAATCCTACTGTATGGGCTGCCCAAGCAGTCCATCTCTGAGTCCAGCTCTGAGTGTTTTGCACCTGTATTAGCCAGCACTACCTGCCAGGGGGAGGAGGGATGCAGAGATTTCCTGTGGTTGCCATGGAGGCTGAGTAGCTGTAGGCACCTTTTTCTCCCCCAGCTGCTCTCTGAGCAGGCTCTGCCACTGGGGCTGAATTGAGTCTAGTGTTTGCAAGGTGATTTGTGGCTATGTGACGGAGTGGGGGGTGCTGTCTGCTCTGTAACCCCGTGTCCCACCTGCACTGTGATGTGCGATTCCCACTGATTCACCCACGTGTATTAGCTCACACACCTAGGACCAGCCTGACCAGATAACAAGGCTCTTTCCACAGGGGAGAGACAAAGGAAGGGAGGCGGAGACGAACACCTGGTTTGAGGGCAGGGTCTGGAAGCGAGGCAGTTGCTGGCTCGGAAACATGAAGGAAACAGCCTAAGCTGAGGACTGAGGGTCTAGGGGAGGAAATGGACCCCTATCCCAAGGGGTCTGAGGCTGCCTGGCCCTGACTCCTGTAAGCACATCACCCTCTCTATTCTACTGGCTGGCAGAGTCTGTTCTTGCTGCTATGGGGCTGCAGGACATGGGGGAACCCCGACTCACCGCCACAGGCTACAAAGAGTTACATACATAAATATTATTGCTATTTGCGATTAGTACTGCTCTGGCCCTTTGGGAAGGGCTAGATGACCTAATACAATGGTTCCCAACCACTGTGCTGCGGACCGGCCTGGGGCCACAAACCGCTGGCTGTTGGGCTGCAGCAACTCTGGGGGCCGGGGCTGAGGTACACCACCCAGCACCTCCCCTCCCGCTGTTGGGAGAGGCATGTCCTGCCCCACCTCTCAGCCAACCAGTGCTGGTCTGGGGCGGGGCCTCCTCCCGCCCATGGAAGAGCGGTTCACTGTGCAGCGGGAGGGCTGCGCAGAGCCCGGCACAGCAGCTGGCGGTTGGGAGGCAGCACAGGGCTAGGTGAGGGGGGTGAGGCAGGTACTGAGGGCTGTAGGGGCGGGGCTAGGGCTGGTGTACTCTGGGGGTGGGCGGCTCTAAGAGGCAGGAGGCTGGCACTGGGGGGTTCTGGGAATGAAGCTAATAGCTCTGGGGGCAAGGCTAGTACTGGGAAGCTCTAAGGGGTGGGGGGCTCTAAGAGGTGGGGGTTTGACACTGGGTGGGGCACTGGGATATCCAGGGTGGGGAGCTGGCACTGGGGAGCTCTGGGGCAGGGCTAGTAGTGAGGGGGCTATAGGGGCAGGGATGACACTGGGGAGCACTGGAGACAGGGCTAATATTGGGGTTTGGGAACTGGCACTGGGGGGAGCCCTGGAGGGTTGAGGTCAGTGGGGCTCTGGAAACAGGAGGCTGGCACTGAGGGGGTCTGGTGGTGGTGGTGGGGCTCTAAGGGGCAAGGGGCTGGCACTGAGGCATTTGGGATGGGGGGGCTGGCACTGAGGGCTCTGAGGATAGGAGGCTGGCAGTAGGGGGGTTGGCTGCAAGGGACTCTGGGGTCAGTGGCTAGACCTGGGGGGGCGGGGCTCTAGGGGGTTAGGGCTAGCACTGGGGGGCTCTGGTGGCTGAAGCTTTTTATACCATGGACAGGCAAACCCATTCACAACCTTTTAGCAGACCGATAACATCTTATTTGCATAGTTATTATTTGTATAACGAATATGCAAATAAAATGTTACCTGTCCATGATATAAAAAGGTTGGGAGCTATTGGCCTAATAGGTCTCTTCTGTCCCTAATCTGTGTGGTTATAGTAACTAACCTAGTTGAAAGAAATGTGCTTACATGCTGGAAGTGTCAACTCCTACAAAGAAAACACTGAACCCTGAGTTCAGGAGCTCAGGTCTTCGCATGCGATTAAGGATCCTGTCTCATTCCCATTAGTCAGGGGGGCGTCTCTGGGAGTCAGTAAGTCCTTAAATAAGTTCAAAAATTGGGTTGATGCTACCCTTGCTAACTCATCTGCAATTCCCCTGGCCTCCTTGCTGCTGGCTGCACTGCTGTTTATTAAATATCAGTAGTCCCACACATATCCAGAAAGCATCGGGAAGAAGTGCCCTGAAGACCAGACACTACAAAAAGCCAGAAAGAGGTGAAACAAAATGTTCCTCTCATTAGCTGTGATAGTCATTTCATTTATATGATAAAAACGTGGTTTCAGGAGGTTTGGTTTTGAAAAGGTGCTTGTTGTGGTTGAAATGAAAGAGGGAAGGTTGAAAGAGCTTGCAGGGAAGTGACAGAGGGCTGGATAAATGGAGAGCAAAACTGAATGGGCGGTAGAGATAAAGGAAGGCAAAGAGGAAAGGCAGAAAGCATAGTGGAAAGGGTCCATGACTTCAGTGGGAATTGCACGCTTGCATGCCAGGATAGAATCAGGACTATTTTGTTTAAAAATGTAATTATTTGTGATTTTTTTAAAGTCTATCAACATAAAGAAAAGCCAGCATGTAAAGACCACCCCTAACAGACAGCTTCTTTCTTTAAGAGACCAATTTAAAATATATCCCCCCACCCAGTTTCCTGTAAAAAATTGTTTGAGCTGTTGTAAAAGTCCTACCTCTACCAGGCAACCAATTTGTGCTGACTCGTCAGGTAGCTGGAGGTTCTGCTGTGGTATGTTACTCATCTCCAGTATTCAACAGTGTTTATTGCGTTGTGGTTTTTAAAAAATAGTCTTTTAATGCCCCCAATCAGCAGTTTCCTGGAGTCCTAGGCAGGAGCAAATGGCAGGGCTCTGTCACCAAAACTGCAACCTAGCCAGGAAATCATCTTAGTGGGCTACAGTATAGATCCGGATATGCTGAAAGGCACCGGAAGGCAAAGCTGTTGCCAGTGGATGCCTACTGGAGTGGATGGCTGTACCTGAAAGAGAAGTTGATCCATTCCCCTGCTTTGGAGAGGAGTATATCGTCTATAAGAGAGCCCGTTGGCTTTGCTTTAATTGAAACTCTTCATGGTGCCAGCTGGCTGTCCAACAACCTCAAGATGTGTCTTGGGCAATATTTCAAATGAAGGCACTGAAATTAGTCTGTGTTCTGTTTTTAATATATTTGGTACTTGGTTATTAATCATCATGCAGCTCTACCTTCACCGTGTCTAGAGTACTGAATTACCTAACTTCTGCCAAAAGTGAGTTGTATCATGGCCACTAAGGAAACTTATCGCTTTCTCTCTCTCATGCAATACATTATTTTCCCCGTCTTCTGGTAATTGAAGCATTTTCTCCAGTGTGCAAAAACAGAAGTGTCTTTGAGATCTAAAGGCTTAAACCCCGCACATCAATGACTTCTAGGTGCTCTCTAGTACGGACAGTTGAACACTGCTTACACCTGTGTCCTGGTGAATAGCCAGGAATATAAATGTTGCCATTTGAAAATGCAGTAATCCCAGGAGAAGTGATACAAGTTTTATATCAAAAGAGTTTTCCAAGAGGAAGCTCCCCATTTGCTCAGGTGTTTGGAAGATCAATTGCTGAATTTGCCATGTGGGCTGCTGAAGATTTGGGAGCAGAATACAAGGAAGCATGTTTGTTTCTCCTCCCTTTGGAGAAACCTAACTTTCCTCTCTCATATTAATCAGTGGCATCTAGCTCCGTCCCCCTTTTTCTGCTAATTATCTCAAGACACTTAATATTTTTGATCAATCCCAAGCCACCTTTCTATGGGCCTGGCATCAAATCAATTTATAGATCATTTAACTTGAACTGGTGAGTTAGCCACTGCCAGTTGGGCACAACGATTGATAGTAGGGTCTATTTATGCCCTCAGAGTATGACTGTCAACTGAGCCAGAAGCTCCTAACACCTCCAAAGTCTTGCTAGAAAGAATGAAAAGCATAGCCGTGACATTCCAGCTTTTTCTGTCGCTTACTAGTTTGTTTGTGGTGCATGTTATTAAATTAGCTGCCTCATGGAGGGCTCAAAGGGTTGGTAGGAGAATATGGAGTTGTTTACCCTCAGTTCAAATCCAGCTTAGGTCAGCTATAATATGAATACATCCTGGAATATAGTTTAGATTTCTAAAGGACATACCTTGATGGATCTCAGGCCAGTGCCTCACCAGCTTCGGTTGAGTCTTTGCCCTATTGAAATGAATGGACCCAGGATTCAACCCCTGGTGTCTATATCACCAAGACAACCACCACAAATGTGTTGACTACAGGCTAAGCAGAGAAACCAAACATGAAATAGACATAAATCAGTTCCCTCTTCATACCAGGAGAGCTGTGGGGTGAGGCGTGTCAGGGGAGTACCATGGGGATGCTTCTCCTCTATGTACACCCAATCAAATCTAGAAGCCTTTACTCAGTAGGGATCATCCTCCTTCCTTACTGTGGATAATGCCACTTCTATGAGGGGAATATAGGGCAAAACCTGCCTCCTACCAGAAATATTGGAATGTTTTCTTCCCTTGCAGCTTCATTAGAAAAGGATAAAGAAGGCAGTTTAGAGGGGAGTGATAGTCTAAGTGCTGGTCTGTGCTTGAAAGTTTTAGTGATATCATTATGTTGGTTAAGGTGGGAGCTAAAACTTTGCCCCGACATAGGTATTTCAGTAAAGCCCTAGGATAGGTCCAGGACTACATGAGGAGCACTTTGCTGGTATAGCTATACCGGCATCATGTACTATCAAAGCACTCCCTAGTGCGGACACAGTTTATATCCCCACCATTGCTGTTAGAGCTTAATCCAGACTCCAGCCCCATTAACCAAAACAGGCTTTGCCAGCAAAAGCATAGCTTTGTTGCTATAACTGTGTCTACACCAGGGGGGTTTCTAGCACAGCTGTGTGAGTCAGAGATCGCACCCCTAACAGACATAGCTATGCTGACTCAAGTTTATACTGTAGATCTGGCCTAGATTCAGTTCTATCAGTATAAAAGTATTATACTGCTATAGCTCATTTCCATTCCTGAATCAGAAAATTTCCATCGACTACTCGATTAGCGATAAGGAGGGGGGGTGCTCGTTACCCCTACTGTGGCTCTGCAGTTTAAATGTAGTAGGAGCTGTGTGTGTAGGCAGCTCAGCTCCTACTACATTAAAACTTCAGAGTTGCAGTGGGGTTAGCGCCTGGGGGCAGTGCAAGCTGGGAGCTAACCCCACTGTGGCTATGCATTTAAAATGCAGAGTCACAGCAGCCTCGGAGCTGGCGTGAGCTGAGACCGCTTAATCCCAGCTTGCACTGGCCTCGGAAGCTACCCCTGCTGCAGCTCTGCATTTTATATGTAGTCAGCTTGCCGGGGCTCTGCTTCTCCAATCTTTCCTTCCTACCCCCCGCACTGTGGAGATGGTGCTAGGAGGACCCTGCTTTTAAGCCAGCTCCCCCCCCAGCATCAGCTTCTGCTTCCCCCCACCCCTTGCTGCCTCTGACACAGAGGCAGTGGGGGTGGGGGAAGCGCGTAGTTGACTGCTCCCTTACATCCCTAGTACGAACACCGCTATAATTGTGTCCACAGCAGAAAGGTTCTGCTGCTTTAACTATACTGCTATATTTAGAGGCCAACCTTCCTAGTGTAAACAAGTCCTGGGACTTCGAGAGATCCAAATTCCATATCTGACTCTGCCACACTCTGCATGTGACTTTGGACAAGTCATTTCCCTCCTCCCATGCCCCCCTCCCCCCCCGTCTCAGCTGCCTCGTCTTTTATATGAAGATGGTACAGTAATATGTCGCTACATCATGAATGCATGCAAGATATTCCACAGCAGCAATGAAGATGCCTTAAATAAATAAAGGCATGATCTGGCCTGATTTAGTCCAACCTCAGGCAAAAATTTGAGTGAGAATTTGGGTTGAATAAAGACATCAGGGTTTGTCCATCTGTCAACAGAACACCTCAGTCAATGGCATTGCCAATTTGACTCACTCACAAGTATTAAAATGTTTCAAATGTGTGGAAGTAAAAAGGGAAGGGAGAGAAGGTGTAGCAGGTACAGCAGAAGTTGGTATGAATTGTGTGGTGTCTAGGCAACCGTTTCCACATGTGGAGAAATTGCTTCACCCCCAGATCCATAGAGCATGCTGAGTCATATTGACTTTTTATTTACTCTGTCTGTGTATCTCATCTGGAGCATCAAAAGGTGTCTTGTGTTTGTACTTCCTACTCTACTTTGTTCTGTTAGGGCTGCATGTTAAAGTGTACGCAAGCCAGAAGCTGGTAGTCTCTGGCAGTGTTGGAAGAGGGAGATGAGGTGAAACAATTCAGCATAGAATTGCCCAGTGCTGCTGCTGCTGAAATATCACGTTTCTGAGTTTCACTCTCAAAAGGAGTAGCGCTTTATTATTGAAACATGATCATCCTGGATCATAGGGCTTCAGAGCTCTCATACGGACATTGTTTTTCAGTCATTCAAAAAAAATCCACCTCTCAATTCAGGGCGGGAAATCCTATGCGGAAAGCACTGACAATGAGAAAACCATCAAAGAAAATCTTCAGTGCTAGGAGTTCAAGGCCTTAGAGAGAGAATACAGATCAAACTCTCAGGAATAAAATGGCTCAGAAACCCTTCCTGTGGAGTGAACACAGTCATTCCTCTCTCAGAAAGACTCTGAATCGTTACAAGGTTTTTCTGCACTAGACATTTCTCTGTATTTTGTTTTTCAGAGTGACTTATGGTCTTTGGGGATAACAGCCATAGAGATGGCAGAAGGTGCTCCTCGTAAGTAGATACACTGCCTTGGTAACTCACTCTCCTTTGTTAAGCACCAGCCACACACCACAAACTGCATATGCAGTCCCCGCTCCACAGAGAGGAAAAATCTAAGCAAGGGTGAACTGGGAGCCCAGAAGAGGGGGGTGAATGTTGAGAACTGAAACAGGAAGGCCTCTAAATGCTACAAGTCAGTGTGATCAGGTGGCTAGAGCACTGGAATGGGAGTCCAGTGATCTGGATTCTATTCCCAGCTATCTCACTGAATTTCTGTGTGATCTTGGGCAAGTACTTCAATTTCTTCTAGTTAAAATAGGGGTAAAACCAGTTCCTCTTCTTTTTAAAGCACTCTGAGGAGTATTTCAACTCTGAGTGGAAAAACATTGGAAAAGCTTTGGTGTAGTATTTCAGTGGCCTTTCTTGTGACACAAATAACAATACATCAGTTTTAACAGGTGCGTTTAGTAGAGATGTTAAGTATTGAGTAATTAACTAATAGAATAGTCGATGCATTTTGCATCAACTATTCGATTAGTCAATAGGGCACCTCCGCCTTTGAAGTGTAGCAACAGTCCTAGGGCTGTTGCTACACTTCAAAGGTGAAAGTGCTGCATGAAGCTCAGAGTCAGCTGGGGAGTCCCCTGCTGACCCTGGGCTCCACACAGCGCTACCGCTTTGAAATGCCAGAAGGAGCCTGATGCCGGGCTCCCCGCGGTGTTTCAAAGCGGCAGTGCCACACAGAGCCTGAGGTCAGCTGATCCCGGGCATTGTACGGTGCTGCCACTTTGAAAGACTGCATGCAGCCTGGGGACACCCCAGCTGGACCTGGGCTGCACGTGGCTTTTCAAAGTGGCAGTGCCACATAGAGCCCAGGATTTGGCCCCAGGCTTCAAGTGGTGTTGCCACTTTGAAGTACCCCTTCTTCTTCCCCCGCCCTTGCTACCTCTATCGGATAGAGGCGGCAAGCGGGAGGGAAGCGACTAGTCGACTATCCTGTCGACTATCCGATAAGCATTTGCTTATCAGATAGTCGACTAGTCCTTCACATCCCTAGCATTTAGGTAGTTTGTAAGCCTGTGAAGACTCCAATCAGTTTTAAGCTAGGACCTTGTTTTTTAAAAGTAACCAGGGCAGAGATCCCAGATGCATATGGAATGGCTTTGAAGCACAGCTCATATATGAGCTGTTGCCTGCACCAGTGTCTGTCAGTGCACTTAAATGCAAAGCTGCAGGTACACTTCCTTCAGAGCTAGCGCCTAACTCCGAACCAAAATGCCTGGTAAAGATACCCCAAAGCTTGGGGGAATTCAGAGCTTGATCCAAGCTCTGCAGCTCCGGCCCATTTCTGGAATCCTACCACTGGACTGGAAAGGGAGTCTTGAGCATCTATTCAAATCCCCACCCTGCAGTGGTATTTTTTTGGAGTTCTTGTAACTTCAGAGAAATTCTATCTCTAGACTCTCCACTTGCCCCTCACATATGCTTTATCTGTGAAATGCTCAGTACTTGTTCTGCTTCCTGCCGTTTAGGGTCATCCTGTCCATAGGATGGTTCAGGGTGGCTGCCCCAGGCTCTGCACTTTAGGGGCCCCCACCGTGGCTGCCTCAACTGTCCTATAAATGGGGTGGTCCCCACGTTAGCCATGAGGCCCAGGATGTCCTGGGGGATTACCTGGGGGGCAGGAGTTGGCTTGCACAGGCAGCAGCAGGAATCAGGTCCCTCAGCACTCACCACGGCAGCGGGAACTAGCACCACCAGAGAGCCTGCTCTGCCCCACTGCCCATCTCTCAGCCTACTTCGCTCAAGCCCTTTGGAGCGGACTGGCAGATGAGTAGTGGGAGTGAAACGGTGCAGGCTGTTGGGCTGATCCACCATGATGAGTGCGGGGGGGGGGGTCTAACCCCTGCTACACCCCCTGGTAATTCCCTGGGTCGCATCTTGTGAGGAGAAGGTTTGGGGAAAGGGGTGCAATGGGGACAGGAAGAGTTGGAGCCTGGGCAGGGCTTGGGGAACTGGTGGAGGGGGCCAAACAGAGCAGACAGGGTGGGGGCGTGCTTTGGAGGGGTTGCCCCAGGCCTCATACCTCTCTTCCCCATGAGGACAGCCCTCCCTGCCGTACCTAATGTATCATGTTGTACCTTTTAGCCCTTTGTGACATGCATCCCATGAGAGCTCTGTTCCTCATCCCCCGGAATCCAGCCCCACGGTTGAAATCGAAGAAGTGGTGAGTCTTGTCTTCAAACTGAAGTTCAAACACTGTATGACTTGTTTGTTGTTAGCATTAAACAATCTTTTTACAGGTTTAGGGGTCTGATTCTGTTTCCAGTGAAGTCACAGGTGTAATTTCAGTGGGTTCACAATCAGGCCCTGGTGAAAGATTGCTTTGATCTCAGCTGGGTGCACCTTGTGAGTGGGGTGACAGCTTTTCTTTGAGAGTTCTTTAATGTTGACATTTTACAGTAAAGAACTGGCTTTTCTGAAGAGGTTGATATAGCCTTAAGTCACATGACACTTCACTTGAGCGCCATTTCTTTCCAAAGAGATTCTGTTGTCAAGTGGAAATGTCTTAATTCCAAAAAGGGATAGTTTATCTTGACGGCTCAGGACTATGGAGATTTTGAACTAAATTTGGGTTTTATTTTCAAATTTTGGAATTAAAAATGCAGCAGCATCTTGAAGATAACCAGGACACTCTTAAAATACCCTTTTAAAGTCCAGCAGATGTTCTGTTATTGTGTTTATGTAAGCAGGGACCCAGTTTTTTCATCCCAAGTTCAGAGTGAGGGCCAAGGGGGAAAGTGTATGAGAGGAGTGAGTCTGACACCAGAATGCTAGTGATCCAGGTATGGAGTTGGAGGAAAAAGTGCTGCTTCTCACCCTAGTGCTGAGAACACAGGAAAGTGGGTGCACAGTTAAAGGCAGATTTTGAAGAAAAGTGAGGTCCAAGTAGCAGTGTTCCTAGGGTATGTCTGTTGTGGAAAGTGACCACCGAATTCCTTACTGCTTTTTAATTTGAACCCACCATCCAAGGAGCACCAAGGTCTCTAAAGCAAGCGCACGGGCCAAGCACTAGGTTAGGCATCTTCATCATCAGCTGGCTGTATCTTAGAGCAATGCTCATGTAAGAGAGTTTTCTTACCAGACTGAAACAGTGACCACAGTGGTGATTCAGAAGTCAGCAGAGAAGTGCAGGCTTTGTATGATATGAAGATCTGTAAAAGCGACAAGGAGTCCTGTGGCACCTTATAGACTAACTGAAGTGTAGGAGCATAAGCTTTCGTGGGCAAAGACCCACTTCGTCAGATGCATGTAGTGGAAATTTCCAGAGGCAGGAATAAATATGCAGATTCCTGCCTCTGGAAATTTCCACTACATGCATCTGACGAAGTGGGTCTTTGCCCACGAAAGCTTATGCTCCTACACTTCAGTTAGTCTATAAGGTGCCACAGGACTCCTCGTCGCTTTTGCAGATTCAGACTAACACGGCTACCCCTCTGATACATGAAGATCTGTGAAATGCACAACTTCCTTGTGATACCTGAAGTGATGCAGCTGCAAAAAGGTGTTCAGACGTGTATTCTGATGAGCTATCAGCCTCCCATCGGCTTTCTGGGGCTATGTCTAGACTACAGGCTTCTTTCGGAAGAAGCTTTATTCGGACGAGCTCTTCCGAAAAAACTTCTTCTGAAAGAGAGCGTCCACACACAAAAGCGCATTGAAAAAGTTATCTGCTTTTTTGAAAGAGAGCGTCCAGACGGATTGGATGCTCTCTCACATAAAAGGCCACCCGGAACCACTTCAGGCAGGGCTTTAGGTCACCAATTGCTTCTGAGTGCCAGTGCTGGAGCCTTGCAGAGATATGCGCTTAAAAGGACCCCTCTGGACAGACGTTTCTCTGCTTCTGCTGCGTGCTTGCCTATCTCTTCGAGGGACAGCAAAGGTCTCACAGTGCCTGCTGTGGTTGCCCTGCTTTTTTTAGATGCCACAGCTTTTCTCTTGGTGCCATGGAGCTGGAGCTGCCCCAGGGCATACGATGGCCCCACGCGGCCATGCTGTAGATTTTTCAGCACTTTGTGCCAGCTGCCTTCTTGGCCCTGCACGAGCTGGACCCCAAGCTCATTCTAGGGGCCCTCTCCCTGGGTGCGGGAGCTACACTCTGACAACCGCACCCCACAATGGAGAGGCATTTCTGGAGGCTTGACTCCAGTTCGGACTGGCTGGTCATGGAGCGCTGGGGCAACCAACCGTGGCTCCAAAACTTCTGCAAGTGGATGGCCACCTTTTTGAAGCTATGTGCCTGGCTCGCCCCTGCCCTCTGGAGATGCAACTCCCACCTGCGGCCCACCATCCCCCTGGAGAAATGGGTCGCAATCACTCTCTGGAAGCTCGCCACCCCCGACAGCTGCTGGTCAATGGGCAACCAATTCGGTGTGGGGAACTCCTCCTCGGGGCCCTCCTCATGGAGGTAAGGCACTCTCGGACTGCAGTCCCTGCATGGCGGGGGGGGGGGGGGTAGGGCGGGGGGGGGGTAGGGGAGAGAGTCCTGGAATGAGGGGACCCTCAGGAAAGGGGTGTTGGGGCCTGTAGGGGGTGGAGTGGAGATGGGGAGAAGCACCGTCCCCAGGGGGTGTGCTGTCCCACCCTCACGCAGTCCTGTTGCTGGAGTGGGTGGCCTCATAGGGAGTGGCTCCTGGGGTATTTGGGGGAGGGGAGAAGAGGGGAGGAGAGGGGGGTGGGCACCTCCCAAGGGCACAGGTACTCCCTTTCTCATTCTCTGTTTTCTGTGTTTGTGTGTCTCCTTCTGCAGGTGGGGAGGGCCATCAACTCTATCCTGCTGTGGAGGATCATCCGTCTGGGAGACCTGGACCTGATGATGGCCGGATTTGCCACCCTGGGGTTCCACTACTCTGGAGTCATAGATGGGACCCACATCCTGATCCGAGCACCAGAACATCGAGTGGCCCAGTATATTAATAGGAAGGGCTACTTCTTCATGGTGCTGCAGGCCATGGTCGATGACCGTAGACACTGCATCGACATTTTTGTCAGGTAGTCGGGCAGGGCGCATGATGCCCACATCTTTAGAAACTCGAGTCTCTACGACAAGCTGCAGGCGGGTACATTCTTCCCCCACCGTGACGTTATAGTTGGGGATATGCAGATGCCACTGTGCAGCCTACCCCCTCATGCCATGGCTTATGAAACTATATACTGGCCACCTGAACCCTAGCAGGGACCAATTTAATGCCTGCCTGAACCAGGCCCGGATCCAGGTGAAGTGCGCCTTCGGCTGCCTCAAGACATGGTTCAGGTGCCTGCTGACCCGCCTTGACATGTGGGAGCACAACATCCCCGAAGTGGTTGCAGCATATTGTGCCCTCCACAACATAGTGGAGAGGAGGGGGAAGGCCTTCCTCCCGGGGTGGGGGGCAGACGCCAGTTGCGAGGGGTGAGCCCTCCAGCAGCCACAGACAGCTGCCATCCACCAGGCTCATCAGGCTGGGGTATGTATCCGTGAGGTCCTGAGGGAAAGGTTCTCTCCAGGACCCCAGTAGCTCTCCCCAGGGCCTCCCCAACAGGGGCCTCTGGCTTGTGGCTCTATCCCTTCCCCAGCACAACCCCTTCCTTTGCCCCTTCCCTGACCTCTCAATAAACACATCTGTTTGGTTTCCAGAAAATGAAGTCTGTATTTATCTTACATTAAGAAAAGGTGGGCAGGGAGAGGGGGTCATAATCTGGAGGGGAAGAGGGGCTCATAACCTGGAGGGGGAGGGGCTGCTAGATGTGCCACTTTGGGTGCGGGGACCTCGCTGGAGTTGGGTTCTTGTGGGTCTGGGGACCACAAGGGGATGAGCAGGATGGGGGGCTGAAGCGAGATCAGGGATGGTAGGGGGGCAGCAGGAGGGGGCACAGGCATCACCTGGGGAGGAGGCAAAGGATGAATGGGCATAATAGGGGGGGCAGGAGGGTGGAAGCCAGGAACAGCGACAGCAGGCAGATGTGCCATCATGCATGACATGATGGCACACATGTTATCACACCGCTGTATGAGCTGGTCCCATGCATGGTTCTACCACTCAGAGCCCTCATGGACCTTCTTCACCAGCGTCTGCTGCATGTTGTGCAGGATGCTGACATGCTGGCACATGAGGTCTTCCTGGACCCTGGCATGCCTTCTAGTCCCCTGGGCAGTGGGGTCTGGCTCTGGTGGTGCGGCTCGGCCCTCAGTCCCAGCTGGTTCAGCTGTGGAGAACGCAAAGAGGGAGAGGGAGTCAGTCATCCATGCAGACACTGTCTCTGAGGCTGTGCCCTCCTTTGTAAGCAGTGACCAACAGTTCTTGGGGCAGAGGAGGGGGATGTCCCGTGAGTAAGGCCATGTGTGGCCTACGCAGTGGGGCATGCCTCACAGGGGACCGTGTTACCCACTTCCCAACCTCCTGACCCTGGCCCGACCCTAGCCTGCTTCCAGCCGTGGCAGGTGCTGGGAGGGCGTGCTCTCCCTCCTCCCCCTTCCTGGTGGCAGGACATGTGTGGCCTTTCCTGAGTCTGGCAGCTGGATCCCACCCATGCTCAGGGGCTGCGTCCTCATGCCGCAAACTAACACTGCATGTGGTTCCACATGCATGGATCACAGCACAATGTCCAGCCCGAGCGACATTAGCACCCAACCCCTGTTAGAGTTGCTAGATGGTTGAAACAAAAATACCGAAACCCCCCTCCCCCCTCCCAAAAAACCCCCAAAAAAACACCGGGAAAAAATTCTGTTGAAGGGGGGGAAAAAGGGAGGGGGAAGAGACCAAAGTTGTTGAGCAAAATTAAAAAAAAAAAAAAGTCCAAGGACTTATTAAGCCAAAAAAATTAAAATAAAATAAAACAGCATTAAAACAGCATGTCCCCTTTGAGAGTGAGTGCAGGGATAGGAACCGGGGAGCGGCTGAGCACTAAGACCCAGGAGAAAGCATTGCTTCCCCTAGGTCTTTTGGCAGGCAGCCATTTTGCGCCGGCAGCCTTGGGGAACCAGTTAAGCATGGGGGCTGAGGTCAGGGGGCTGGGAGTGTTGGGGACTAGAGAGGGCTTGGGGAGAGGGGAGGAGAGGCCTGGCGCTGAGTGTTTGTAGAATTTCCAGGTGCCCGGCATTTTAGCCTCCTGGCCGGGAAAAAATTCAGAAAATACCAGACATCTCAGGTGTCCGGTATTCTCTGAATTTTTTTTACCGGACAGGAGGCGAAAAGACCGGACTGTGCAGGTGAATACCGGACACCTGGCAACCCTACCCCCTGTGCGCCAGCCTCCCCCGCCCTGTGTGTGTGACAAACTAAGTTCACTCACCTGACAATCCCTCCCTGGAGTCTGAAGAGGCCTGGGAGACGTCCTTGCTCACAGACACCGGCTCCAGGGACAGGGTCACAGTCTCCGTCTCCTCCTTCTCCAGCTGGCCCTGCTCCTCCACCACCGTGACCTCCAGCCAGGCAACGACGGAGGTCTGGAAGCCTGAGTCCACCACGACAGTTGGGGAAGATGTCCCCCCCGTTCCCCCCCGCAGGATCTGGTGCAGCTCATCTAAGTAGGGGCAGGCATGGGGTCCTGCCCCTGAGTGTGAGCTGTGCTGTCTGGCCCTGATGTATCCCTGGCGGAGCTCTTTGACCTTACTCCAGACCTGTTCCAAGGTCCGGGGTGGGTGTCTGCACTCCGCCAGGGACTCGGCTATGCGCTTATAGATCTCCATGTTGTGGCGCTTGGAGTGGAGATCCTTCAAGGTGTCCTCCTCGCCCCACAGCTCAAGGAGGGATAGGATCTACACTCCGGACCAGGAAGTTGCCTGCCTCTTGGTCCCCCTGGGTAGGTCCTGCGACCCCTGGGGCTGCTCCCTGTGAGGGCCAGGAGGATTGTGGGGCTGGGCCATGAGTGGCAAGGCCTGTGGCAGGGAGAGCCACGAGATGAGGAGCTGCTCTCAGGCAGGATTCCTGCCACAAGGCTTGTCCAGGGTGCCTGCAGCTTTAAGAGGGGCCAGAAGACAGGAACTATAGAGTCCTGATTAATTTGGACGGAGTGTCCACTAGGGCACTTGTGTTATTTCCTGGAGGCCTCCTTTTTTTGGGACCCCCCCAAAAAAAACCACTCCTGTCCTTCCACACATGCCTTCTTCCGAAAGAGCTTTTTTGGAAAAAGGCTTCTTCCTTGTAGAGAAAGGATTACCAACGCCGGAAAAGAACCCCTCTGTTCTTTCGATTTACTTTCGGAAGAACGTGATTGCAGTGTGGGCATAACGCAGGTTTTGTCAGAAAAATGGCTGTTTTTCTGACAAAACTCTGTAGTGTAGCCATACCCTAGGTCTGTCTGCACTGCCATAGAAGTGTGATTGCTTGCAGCGCATGCAGGTGTACAGAAGGACCTTTCAGAGAGCTAGTGGGGGAATCAATAAGTAGTGAAGTAACTGCAGTACAGTCTAATCATCCATGGACAAGCCTGTCAGTAACACTGGAAAGAAGTCTGGTGGCTAGACTGAAGTCTGCACCATCGCTCACGCTAGCTGATCCGATCTATCCCGGGTACGTCCACATGTGCTGCCATCACACCTCTGCTCAGCAAACACACCTTTTGAGTTAGCTGGAACTACGCCAGGCAAACTGTAGAATGTAAGTGAGAGGGTTTATGTTGCAGCAAGTATTCGACACAGGCTACATCTGCCCTATGAGCTAGGGATGTGATTCCCTGGCTCGAGTACAAATACTCGGTAGCTCAATGAGAGCTAATGCAAGTATGAACGGCAATGTAGTCACAAGAACAGCAGAGCCATAGCTGAGCCATGGCAAATACATATCCACCAATCTGAGGGAGTTTTCTAATCGGCACAGCTCAGCCATGCCTCCCCTGTCACTTCCTGTGCCACCGCTGCACCATTGCTATTTATACATGCACTAGCTCTCATTGAGCTTCCACCAGTATGCATATGTGAGTAGGGGAATTACAATCCCAGATCATAGTGTGAGCATAGCCAAAGGCAAAAAGAAGGCAGCTGAAGAAAGAAAAATGACCCAAAATTGAACAGTAGCAGGAGTTTTATTTTGTTTGTTGTTCTAATGGCCACAAGGTGACCTTTCTGAAATAAAACAGTGGTCTCTGTCTAGGGCCTGATAGATACATGATGTACCTATCCTCCCTGACAGTCTGCAGCAACGGGAAAGATTGAATGGACATTGATTTCTGTTTACACTCCCTTCTGCAACTTATAGTTGAAACACACTTATTGGGGCTCGATCCATTCCATACATAAATAGAAGCCTTTAGTCTCCATTTCTTACAGCTCTGTGATTCTCAGCAAAGCTATGTAAATTTTGCTAGGTTTCATTATGAATTTGAAACTCGGGTGATGTACCACGAGGCTCACACTTGTGGACTAAACTGCGTGCCAAGCATGGGTTACTTCATGGTTTTAAACCAAATCACCTGAAATTGTTTTGAATGCCTTGAGCATGAAGCTGCGGGCAAGTCAATGCTTTTGACTGAGTTTCAGCCTGTGATTTTGGGTCAGACAAGAAGCTTTGTATGCAAAACCAAAAGGTTTGGACCCTCAAAAAAAATGCTTGCTCAGAACCCTGTGGTACAAATTTTGCACATGCCAGAAAGCAGTCTGGCATCTTTATCAAGCACTATAGTCACAGGACTTTTAAAAATCCTACTTGCTGGGTATCAAAGATCGGCCGCTCTCCCCTGTGTTTTGTGCTTTCTGCTCCCAAGTACAAGTAGTCTTAAATGGGCTTAAGATTGTCAACCTCTCCATATGCAGTAATATTGACCTCAACCACATTAAAGCACAGAGATGAAGATGGATTTTTCCATAGGACGAAAATGGCTAACTGACTGCAAAGCCCTTGATGGTTGAAGATGAAGAAGTTAAGTCAGTGAAATCCACTGATAAGTAGAAAGGATTTGGGATCTTGCCTGCTGTTGCAAACAGAAAAAAAACCCATAGAAACACAATCTGCCTGGCTTCTGCTGAACTCCTGCACCTGCTTTTAAAACAGCCCCAATTATCTTTGAAGTTAAAAGCTGGCTCCATGCAATCTTCTTCTCTTCTGGTTCAAATCAGCATGATATGATGATTTACTTTCTGCCCCTGAAGTTCTTAAGCAAATGAAGCTTGAATTTTGGGGCTGTTTTTGTAAACACTTGGACCCAGCAGATCTCGGGTTGTTTATGCTGAGCGTGCTATTTGCTCTGCAAAAGCACTTTTCAGCCACACATCTTGAAAGGCCTTATGAATGTGTATCTGCACCCTCCCCTTAACGCAGGGAAGTCCTATTAGGTGTATGCAACTCCATGAGGGAGTGGAAGGACGGTGAGGGTATGTCACTCACCCTAAGGTGTCACAGTGAATTGGAAACAGATCAGAGAGTAAACCTCAGACTTTTCTCTGTGACACACTTTAAGGGGTAGATTGTCCCATTAAAATGGAGCTCTGAATCAGCTGCAATAGGAGCTGTTGGAGGCCTTCTGGTTCCTGGAGCTATTGAGAAGCACAGGACCTCTCTAAACATGTGCAACTGTGTGGCTGGCAGGCTGCGTCTGCTGGATGTGTCCTCTTCCCTTGCTCCTCTTCTGGAGAGGCTAAGGTCAGAGGTACTAGCCCTGAGCAGCCCTTGCACTCTGGGGTTCCCAGTGACTGTGGCTGATAGTTTTGCCTCGCCCCATGGTGTAAACCATGTGCTGGCTTGCCATTTTGCTGTGCACAGAGCTCTGTTGGCTCTTGGCAGGCCTATGCCATGAGCACTAAGGAGTGTCAGACATTCGGGCTTGACTGTCTTTTCCAGAAACACTGTAGCTTCTTAAGGAATGTGTGCCCCAACCTGGCAGCATGCAGCCATCATGAAGCAGTGCTGTCTCCATTCTCCCCTTCCACCAGGGGCTTAGTCACTGCAGACAGAGTGACTAGGGCTGGGATTCCTGAGGATTCTTTTCTGGCTCTGTCACTGGCTCACAGTGTGACCGGGACCAAGTCACCGGGCCTCCGTGTCCTCATCTGTAAAATAGGGATGATTGGGATGATGATGTAGCTCACGGGTTGCTATGATGTTTAGCGAGCATGGTTGGAGTGCTATGGATGGAAGGCACCGTTAAAGTGTGAAGTGCTGCACAAAGGCGTTATTTCATACCTCAGCCATAATGTAATCAGTTAAGCCCCCGGCCCCCATCTACATTTCCTAGGATTGTAGAAGCACAAGGGGTGTCCATGTGTATTCAGAAAAACAGACTATTCAGCTTTTCCTTCTGTGTACAGCAGGGGTGGCCAACCTGTTACAGACAAAGAACCAGAAATAGTCATGGATACAGTGCAAAGAGCCGAGGGAAAGAAGCTGTTGAGCAAAAAAAAAAAAAAAAAAGAATCTCGCCCTAAGCAGCGCCCTGACCAGACAAGGGAAAAAGGTCAGAGCAGAGGAACACAGAGCAGGTGCGGGAGCTGAGCCGTGGGTGTGGGAGCTGCCATTTTTCCTTTGAAGAGCCGCTGTGTCTAGACTGGCACTGGGCTGTGTCTAGACTGGCAAGTTTTTCCACAAAATCATTTGATTTTGTGGAAAAACTTGCCAGCTGTCTACACTGGCCGTTTGAATTTCCGCAAGAACACTGACGATCTCATGTAAGATTGTCAGTGTTCTTGCAGAAATACTGTGATGCTCCCGTTCGGGCAAAAGCCCTCTTGTGCAAATCATTTGCGCAAGAGGGCCAGTGTAAACAGCACGGTACTGTTTTCCGCAAAAAAGCCCCGATCGTGAAAATGGTGATCAGGCCTTTTTTGCAGAAAACCGCGTCTAGATTGGCCACGGACGCTTTTCCGCAAAAAGTGCTTTTGCGGAAAAGCGTCCTGCCAATCTAGACGTGCTTTTCCAAAAATGCTTTTAACGGAAACATTTTCGGAAAATCATTAAAAGCATTTTCGGAAAATCATGCCAGTGTAGACGTAGCCCTGGTGTACAGTAATCCTGCATGACTCTCTCCTGGTCACCTCCTTTCTTCCACAGAGAGCTAGAAAATGGGTCTGAAGAGTAGATCTGACTGTGAGTGGGTATTCAACAGTTTGGCACACAGGTGTTACAGTTTCAGTCAATCAGAGCTGTGTCTACTTGTCATCAGAGCATATCACAGGACAGTTGCTTTAATGGGGAGAGGAAATCCAATTTGGAAGACACAAAGAAGGAAAAACAGTAAAAACTTAATAATCTTAATATAGGTTTGGCAGCCTAGCAAATGTGAGTTCTAGTGTGTAAGTGCTGACTGGTTAGAAAATGAATTTCTGTGTTCCTGGCCATGTAATTTACTCTTTCCACCTTATCTTTCTCATCTGTAAAACAGGCTAATAATTACAATTAGGCATCATTTGTCTGTTTTGCCTCTGACAACTTGGTACAAACAAGGTCTTTGGTTTTGATACACACAGGTTCATACATGCAGCATTTCACCCTCAGTTCTGAGGTTGAAAGTTTCCATAATCTCAAAGTGAAACTCATGTAAAACTGATGCGTTTTACCAGGCTTCCTGCCGGAAACATGCAAAACGGAGGGTCGTGTTATCTAGGTGGTGTAAATGCATTGACTTCCATGGAGTTAAATCAGGAGATAACCTGGCCCTGAAAACTTGCATGGTGTAAGTGCTGAACCATGAAATTGTTAAGGAAATGCTTGGCTATTCTCACATGCTGCCATTTCATGAGTACCAGTTTAATGTGTTACCTGCAGGGTCTACTAGCAGTTTCAAGAAGAGCGTGGGCATCCCATTAGCCTCAACCCTGTCAGAGCTTTACATGTCATTTCTCAGAAAGTTGGGTTTTGTTTTGTATGCTAACCTGGGCTTGCACTGTGACAGAATGCAGGGTACAGATAGAGCTGTATGTAGCTGCAGGGCTGTTTCATAGGGGTTTGGGTGGTCCTTCTTTCTCCATTGATTCAAGAAAGTTCCAACTCCCAGGATTTTGCTTTGAATTTCATGTTCAAAGAAATCCAAAAACTCAAAGTGAAAAACATCTCAAATAGCAAAGTTTTGCCTTATTAGGATGAAAGCCATATGAGAATGCCAAGTTTTGCAGCCTTTCCCCTTGAAATAGAAGCCAGAGCCCACTAGAGAAGCGCACAAGTGGGTTTTATAAATTTCATTGTGCGCCCATGCAGATGTTTGAAAAGTGGATGCACAGATGATCTCATGCACACGTGCAAAAGATAACATTTTAACTGCTGTTGTTAAGACTATCTTTCAAACTTGGACAGGCAGCACACTGTGTTTGTTTTCCAGTAAAACACTGAATGTCTCATAATTTGTCTGTCAGTTTGACATTTTTATAGTATGTAGTGTCACAATCTAATTAATTTTCAGGTGGGTATTAAAATATTAGTACTGCATATAAGCAGACTGGGTAAACAGGAGGTACTAATCTAAGGGAATGTACAGAGCACAAAATCACATGACTGGCAGCTGGGATTCATTATCACTTACATGTAGATATTTTATATATCTCTGTTGAACCCAAGGAAGAGTCAGTTAATAACCAGTTAGTATTTATTGTTCAATAACTGTCAAATAAACACTTTAAATATGTAATTAAACACTGATTTTTGGGATAGCTCACATCAGCAGGGTCCAGCAAATTACTTTGTCAAGGTTTGTTTTAAGCAAACATTATCTCTAAAGCAGAGTACATAAGAATGCCACTTAAATAAGATGTTTTCAGTTGTTCTTCTTGTCCAGCATACCAATCTTTGGCCACATTTCTCTACAGTGATCCAAGCCCCGATCCTACAATTTGATTTATATGGGCAGACCCCCAAATGCTATTCTGTCTCTACATATTTGAGGGGGTCACCCACATGGCTCCAAATACATGGTCCAAGCCTCAGTCTCTCCCTTAACATGTATGAAGAACTAGACTGACTAAAGCTTCCCCTAATATGCTCCTTCTGGAATACTGCAAGGAACTGTTCTTCAGAGGGAGGGTGGATGTCAGAGATTTGCTCATTAATAAGTCTGGATGGGGGATTTTACTGGAGCTGATAGTATTTATTTTCACATCTCAATTTGTACGGATTAGTATTTCAAAGATAAATCACTTTTTAGTCTGACAGTTTGAAAAATAAAATCCCTGGAAGCATATTGTTTTACCTAGCAATGCAATTCTTGTAGTATCTGTTGGCTTCTGACATTAATTTACACTAATGTTCTAGTTTGCTAAAGCAGCATGCACCATTGTGATCTGTTGGCATCTCCTTCTTGTAAATCCCTGTTCTCTTGGGTTTGTAATGTGCTGAAATTAGTTCCAGGGAGAACTTTTGATATGCAAACTCCAAGGCCAAAAGAAATTTGTTTTCTAAGGTTTGCTTTGGCTGGGGTTTAGTTTCTCATTGTAACAAGGCAGGGAGGAGAGTATTGGCTAGACTAAGTCAACACAATCTCATCCCCACTGCCACGCTGCACCACAAGAATGATAGCTCATTAGACATGATCCACAAATGAGTGGAGGTTGAAGCAATGTGGACACCCGCTGACAGTCTACATCTCACAAATATACTATAGGCAAAATGAAATGTCCTATGAGATTAGTATAGGCTGTCCAAGCACTCCTAGAAGGGGTTGGGCCACAGGCAGAAGGAGCACGGCCACGCAAGTCTTTGGAACATGGTGCTCTTGTGGCAATTTTAAAGGACTTAGGGCTCCAGCCACTGCTGCTGCCACAGTAGCAGTAGAGGCAGCCAGAAACCCTGGGACCTTTAGAATTGCTGGGACCTGGGGAAATGGCTTCCTTTGCTTCCTTCTCCTCCCTGCGCCCCCCAGTCAGTGGGCCTGGTGAAGACCTAAGAACAACAGGAATGAGTAGGAGATTGTACAAATATGTTTGTTTAAAAATCTGTGTAATATCAATTGGGTAAATGTAAATCACTTAGCTTAACCCACTTCATCCCAGAAATATAGTACTACATACAAAATGCATAATACATTGCTATAAATAATTGTTGCCTTTTATTTTATCATGAAGAACAGAGAGATCCTTCTAACCATCAACAGGAAAGCAGAAAAAATATTTCAGGACATTACTATTGAAACATTTAATAATAATAATTTTTTTAAATTTACTGTATTTACAAAAAATAAAAATAAAACATTCAAGTTGGCTGTTCCTTTCAAGTATCCAGAAAATGTCAGACGCATTTTTACTGGACATAATTCTTGATTCATGGTTGTTGTTTTTTAACATAGTTTCATATTTTTTTTCCCTGCTAGGTCTAAAAAATTTCAGTCATTCATTGAAAGCTGCCTAGTGAAGAACCACAGTCAGAGGCCCACAACTGAACAACTGATGAAGCACCCGTTTATTCGAGACCAGCCTAATGAAAGGCAGGTTCGCATCCAGCTTAAGGATCATATTGATAGGACTAAGAAGAAGCGAGGAGAAAAAGGTTAGCAGCAAAGCAGTAGAGGCTATTATTTATTATATGTATTGTGGTAATACCTGGAGCTCAATCACAGACGAAAGCCCAGCTGAATTAGGTACAGGATAAATATATAGTAGAACAAGTCCCTGCTCTATGAACTGGGCCATAGTGCTGTACTGAAATCATACTAGTTTAGGAGCTGGTCACAGGTTGAACATGAATTTTACTCATTTAAAAACTGATTTAGTGAAATGGGTACAGCTCTGTGGTGCAGTCACTCTTAATTTAAATGAAGGGTAAACTATTTTGGTGTTGCTTAAATGAATTTCTTACTTGTTTTAGTCAAAAAGTAGCATTCTGAACCCATAATAAGAGTCCCTGCTAAGGCAGCTGCAGGGATCTAAGTCAGTTAAATCATAGCACAGACTATGTGTTGCCAAAGCCATAAGCAGGGATGGGCAATAATTTTAAATGGGGGGAGAGGGTTGCAGGGTGCACTTCAGACATTTTTGAAGCAGCCCCTGCCTGCATGGAAGGGGCAGGGCCTCAGGTGGAAGGGGCAGGGGCAGGACTCTTCCATGCTTCCCTGCCCACAGACCCTGATTGCCCTAGGAGTAGGGGGAACATGTGAGGTCTTTGCCCCTGTCCCCCCCAAGAGAACTGCCAGCTGTTCTGAACAGCTGGTGGCTCCCTCCAAGTGCCCGTGCCCCTGGCCGCAGAAGGTGACTTCACGCGCTCCCTCCACCCCCAGGTCAATCAGGACCCAGGGCCAGGGGGGAGCATGGGAAGTCTCTTGCTCCCTGCCCCTGCACTGCAAGGGGCATGCAGTGCTTAGAGTCAACTGCCAGCTGAGTAGAGTAATAGAGTCAAGCAGCTGGCGGCCGTCTCTAAGCACCATGTGCTCCTTGCAGAGCGTGAGGACACTTGATTTAGATGGGATTGGTCCTGCCTAGAGCGGGGGGCTGGACTTGACAACCTTCTGGGGTCTCTTCCAGTTCTATGATTCTATGATAAGGGGATGGTTGGATGAAATAACATGATCTTGGTAACTAATTGACCATTCATTATCAGTGGGAAATAGGTCAATGGAGGGATGATAGGAGTTGCTATAGGGAACTTTCTGGGTGTCTGGCTGGTGAGTCTTGCCCACATGCTCAGGGTTTAGCTGATCGCCATATTTGGGGTCGGGAAGGAATTTTCCTCCAGGGTAGATTGGCAGAGGCCCTGGAGGTTTTTCGCCTTCGTCTGTAGCATTGGGCACAGATCACAGCTGAAGGACTCTCTGCATGTTGGGTCCTTCAAAGTATTTGAATGCTTCAATATCTTTGATATAGGTGAGAGGATTATTCTAAGAGGGGTGGTTGAGATTCTGTGGCCTGCACTGTGCAGGGGGTCAGACTAGATGATCATAATGGTCCCTTCTGACCTTAAAGTCTATGAATCTATGAATCTATGAATCACACTCCCCGCACCCCCTGGTCAATCAGGGACTGGGGACAGAGGGAGCACGGGAAGTCTCTTGGTCCCTTCCCCCACCCTGCAAGGGGGCACTGTGCTTAGAGTCAAATGCCAGCTACTCAACTGGTGGTTGACTCTTAAGCACTGCATGCCCCTTGCAGGATGGGGGAAGGGTGGGAGGAGACTTCATGCACTTCTCCCTGCCCCCAGGTTCTGATTGGACTTGGGGCAGGGAGAGTGCATGAATTCTCTTGCTCAATGCCCCTGCGCTTCAAGGGGTGCACGGCGCATAGACCCTGGCAGTTGACTCTAAGTGCCACGTGCCCCTGGCGGGGAAGGAGACTTCACGCGCTCTCCCATCACCAGACCCTGACTGGCCAGTGGACAGGGGAGCGGCAAGGCGTCTGCAGGCCAAATCAACCCATTTGGCGGGCCAGATCTGGCCCACAGAGGGCCTTTTGCCCACCCCTGCCATAGAGTCATTGTTATTAAAGCTGGTCCAAGTTTTTCATTCAAAACTTTTTTTTCTGATGAAAAATGTTTTTGATTTGGGGGCAAAGAATTTCTATTTTCAATACTCTTCAATTATGTTAAATTTTCATGTAAAAAATCCCCAAAACTGAGAGGTGTAAGGGTTTGGTTTTCAATGAAAACCTAGTAACTTGGGGGAAAAAAGAATACAGTGAGTACTAATATCTATTTGTTTAATTTTTTTCATGGGAACAAAAATCATTTTGGGCCAGATCTAATGTCTTGTGTTATTTAGCATCAAATCTTGCACCACTAAAGGCAATGGGTATTTTATCATTCACTTCACTAGGAGCAGGATAGGAGCCTAGCTGGCTCTAATAATTTTGAATTTAGGTATTTGGAATTTGTATGCACACATACACACATGCATACAGAGAAGTTGGAACCCACTCAGGTCATGTTGTCTTATATTACCCTATAAAATGACGCAGCACAAATCATATTTATAAACTGTGCAAGGGTCTGTACAAATAAAAATCAAGCCTGTGACCCAAAGAGTTTACAACAGTATCTGTTATAGGAATAACTTACAGAAATGAAAACATTTTCTATGAACTGACTTAAATACAGAGACAGTGAAGTCTGATAAAGGAAGGCCTCATAGATAAAGTTATTAAACTAAGATATTGTCAGTGCCAGCATTTGACTGTGTACTGCACAGGAATCTGGTAGCCTAGGCGGGGGAAGGCTTTACCTTCCCAAACTTCCAAGCATGGTCCCCCACACTCCGCCCCTAGAACACCTGCTATAGGCATTCTGGGGGTGGAGTGTTGCTGCCCCCAGTGCCTGCCTTCCCCATGCTCCTCATCAGGGAGGCCTCCCTCCCTGATGCTGAGGCGTATCATGCACCTTCCTCCCTCCCTCAGAGCTCTGGGGAGGCGGGAGGTGCGCCGTGCACCATCTTCCCCCAGTGCTCTGGGGGCCAGGGAGACTGGGGGGGTGCACATGTGCCCACCACCTTCCGTCTCTTCTCCTTCCCTCTCTGTGGTGGGGGCGCACACATGGCAGGGCTTCAACAGAAGGGGTGGAGCTGTAGATGGCGCTGGGGGCCTGCCTCCTCCAGCCCCAGATGCACCAACTGCCCATGGTGCACTGTATTCTAGTTTTGATCTCAATGGCTGAAATTTCTTGTAGAAACCAGCCAATTAACACATCATTATTACTCTGATTTCTTTTAAGCAATATCATTTTTATGCTTAAATTCCATTTCCTGATAAATTTTTCAGTAAAAATGAAAAGAATAAAGCCAGATTCTAGTGAAGTATTAAATGTATTTAGTCTAGCAAATGAAGGCTGTACCCTAGAGATGGAAAATAATTGGATAAATGTAAGCTTTTCTTTTTCTATAATTCTCTTCATCCGATAAAGATTCTACGTTTCACTTATATCCCAATAGAAATTGCAGAATGTGGTATACCATTATAATTGGGTATTTAGGTAAACGCCTTCATTGACTGGGAAATATCAATATAGATATTAATAGAGTAAAAAGTGCATGTGTTTAGGAAAAAGGAAGTTTATGCATTCAGAGCTGTATTTAAATCCCTTTTTCTCAGGTTTGTTGCTATAGAACTTTGCTTTAGCAAGAGTGTTCACTGAAAGGAGTTTCAGAATTGTATTTTACATATTTGTCATTAGTGTATTTTTATATTTTTATTTTACAAAAGGGTATTCTCAGTTTCTATCTGTACATCAGCATATTTCTACTCTGTTAATACAGATCCATGTAGAACATTGAATCAGGAACACAGTATTCAGTATTTAGACTACAACTCCTTCTTTAACATTGTGCAAAGGAA
This sequence comes from Pelodiscus sinensis, assembly GCF_049634645.1. Lineage (NCBI taxonomy): Eukaryota > Metazoa > Chordata > Testudines > Trionychidae > Pelodiscus > Pelodiscus sinensis. The sequence goes on along the minus strand of NC_134720.1, from coordinate 39,386,641 downwards.
TGCATGGCATGTGACAGACAGCCACTGCATGATGACAGCTGTATACTTAGGCAAAGCTAAATGCATTATGTTTTTGACCGAATTTCCTTGTCTTTGTGATGTTCATTTAGAATCAGACTTTTTGGACAAAAAACTTGAGACTATTATTGATTTTATGAGGGTAAAATAAAGGAGGTTTCAGTTCTCAAACCAGAGCATCTGGGTCTTCGATCAGTAGAAAAACAAATGAGTACAGTAAAGGCCACTGACATTCAATTATATTCCTAGATGAAACAGAGTATGAATACAGTGGAAGTGAGGAAGAAGAAGAAGAAAATGACTCTGGAGAGCCCAGGTAAAAAATCAGGTGTTCATTTCTTCCCTTATATCTCTCTGACTTTGTACTAAATTGGTTAGGATTATAGGATCGTATGAGCCCAAGATGAAAAAAGTCCAATTTGATAATTGAGTGTATTCTCGGCAACATTGGGCTATAATCCCTCTGATAGATGGTGTCTGGATATTAAATTGATGCTTTGGCTCACCTTGACGCAAAGTCTGAGAAAAAATACCTCATATTCTTTGTGATTTACAATACAATAAGCTAATGTCACAAGAAAGCTGAAGTTCTACGTATTATACTATTCACTGGTGGACATCTGTATATTGGGGTTTCAAATGACAATTGGTCTCTCAATGTTAATTACTTGATTTTATTCTTTCTTTCTTAAAAAATAAAAACCTGGGGTAATAATCACAGCTGTATTTTCTTGTTCATATGATGTTATGGAGACAGCTGTGTGACTTGTCTGCTTAGTCATTGGCCTCAAAATTAATCAATTCCAGGTTGTCCAGGTGATATCAGCCTCCAAAATTGTTCTTGCAATTTTTCATATCTTATATACATAACATTGTATATGCAAGTTATATTTGCATAAGCAAACCAGATAGTAAGATGACTAATACATAGCTTGCTTAACTAACTAATTTGTATAAAGGAATTTTGCGCATACAAATGTTTATGCTCACAGGAACCTAGATGTGGGAAACTGCACGTGTAAGAATTTTGCTGTGGTAAAATTGTAGGCTCAATTTTGACAATATGGTTCTTTATTTCCAAGTATAGTTCCCTATTTATGTGTAGTTTCTCATCAAGAAACCTTTCCAACTGCTTCTTCGACCTATACAGTGGTTGAACTTTGTTTTGATGACATTTTTAAGAATCATTGTAATTAGTATCAAGCTATTCCATTGTTTCACAGAGGTAATCTGGTATTTTTATTTCAATGATTCATTCTAAATCTGCTTTGTGAACAACTAAATATAGTGCATGCCACTGCAATGGAAGGGACTTTGGTTTAGAGACATTCTTAAAAAAACTTGACATAAATTACTAATGAGTTTGTGAGCAGTGTAAGGACCCTTTCTTCATGTGAGCTGTGCCACAAACTCAAGGTTGATCCAGCATGGAGCTTGTCTCCCAAACCCATATAAAAATGAGGCAGCAGAACAACTGGCAAGTATCTGAGCTGTTTTAACTAGTCCATTTGTGATATCCTGCTTTCCTTCACCAAATACTGTGCCTGTACTCCCCCCCTCATCTCCTCCAAATATTCTCAATGGCCTAATGCAAAGCCAAAAGGGAAAAGGAGTGAAACTTAGATACACATGCAGAATTTCTCTATCCCACGCATAAACACATGGTTAGAACATCTCTGGTTTTCCCTGTGAAGCTCCATCCTCAATTTGCCTGGAGAGTCAACACTGAGACGGGATTTCTTGAGACTTCAGCTAGCAAATAAGGAGCGTTCAGAGGCCCTCCGACGGCAGCAGCTGGAACAGCAGCAGCGAGAGAATGAAGAGCACAAGCGGCAACTGCTGGCAGAGCGGCAAAAGCGGATTGAGGAACAGAAGGAGCAAAGGCGAAGGCTAGAGGAGGTAATTACTCAGGGCCTTGAAATGGGCTTTTAAATGACACTGTAATGTGTAATGTTTTTATAGAAGTAATATTCTGAGCTGAAAAGGAAAATTGTCTAACCCTGCTGGAACAAACACTGATAAACCAAAATGCTTTGTTGAACAAAATCCAACCCATCCCATTCTATATGTAGTCTTATATGCCTTGGTCCAAGTGACTATCTCCTCTGAAGTCAGTAAGGCTCATTCATTGTACTGAGTCCTCAGAAATATTTGTCTGACGTGAGGTTCCATTGTAGCTGCATTTTGTTCTAGAATCAATCTCGCTCTAAAGTTCACTATGCCAGATTGCACCAGTGGCCTGTCACAATCATTTTCCTTCATTTTGGCTGGCCTATGCCTGATGCTTGAGAGGAAGCTGAAAATCCTCCATAATATCTGCACAAGTTCTATGTACCACTTAAGGCCATCTGAAGCCTTGTTTTGAATTCCTGCCCTTGCCTGTTTTGCAGCGATGTACATGCTAGGGGCAGGGGAAATTCCTTTCTGATTTCTGCAATTATTAGTTTATGTCCCTAAGCATAACATTTTACCTTGGTCTTAGCATCCTATCTACACTTAGTTTTGGTCATAAAATTATCCACTCCACTTAGAATATAACTATAGTATTTGACTCTGACTTTGAGTATTAATCAGTGCATACTGCATAAAGTATTTCTTTTGGTTTCAAATTGACCAGCCTTTAGTGTCATTGAGTGACACATTTGTTCTTGTGTTACAGAAAGATCTATGAAAGAGTAGAGGGGTTTCATCTGTTTCTACCTTTGACATGGTCTCTCATAAAGAAACTCATTGGCTACGTCTAAACTGGCATGATTTTCCGGAAATGCTTTTAACGGAAGTTTTCCGTTAAAAGCATTTTTGGAAAAGAGCGTCTAGATTGGCACGGATGCTTTTCCGCAACAAAAAGCATCCGTGCCAATCTAGACATGCTTTTCTGCAAAAAAGCCTTGATCGCCATTTTCGCAATCGTGGCTTTTTTGCCGAAAACAAATCCAAGCTGTCTACACTGGCCCTTTTGCGCAAAAGTTTTGCGCAAAAGGACTTTTGCCCGAATGGGAGCAGCACAGTATTTCCGCAAGAAGCACTGATTTTTTACAGTAGGAAGTCAGTGCTTTTGTGGAAATTCAAGCGGCCAGTGTAAGCAGCTGGCAAGTTTTTCTGGAAAAGCGGCTGATTTTCCAGAAAAACTGGCCAGTCTAGACACAGCCATTGTCTGTCTCATCCTGGAGTCATCCCAACTGCCTCCATTTAAGGGTCCATAAATTGAAAATGATTAAACTAGCTGTGTCAAGAGGTCATTGGTAGGAAAAACATGTTGCAGAAAATGGGTTTTAGGGGCATCCACCCCATTATTTGAACCAGCCAAAGCATCTGTTATATTTAATCTAAGCCTTTGTACATTTTCTAGATTTCTGTGCAATGGATAATATAACTCTGGCTAGCAGCTTTGACATGAAAGAATGTCAGACAGCTGATTATAAACTTTGTAAGTGCAGCAAGTGGTTGTTTTTCAAGGTGGTCCTGTTAGCCTCCTTTGGGGCTGTAAATAGCAGAGGGGCAAAGCACAAGCTAAGCATTTTCCAGTCTGGTAGATGTGTCAGTCTGTAACATTGTTAGTGTGCAGAATGTTATGTTCTGTACTTGATAAATTGCTGGTCGGAACTTTTCTTTTTTTCTCTATACTGTTGATGAGTCAAGAGCTGCTATGAAAAGAGGAATAGGATTGCACACACTCACAAAAATCCCTTGCACTATAGTAAATGATTATTTGAGGACTATGGAAAGGGAAGCTGACTCTGCTATTGTATAAATGGATGTTGCTGCAAGCAATAGTGGAATGGAACAACAGCAGAATAAAAGCCACACCAGATTAGCTGAAATCCTATAATAAATACAATACTTACTTGACTTGCTAGGGTATTAATATGTTCCCTTTAAAATTGAAGCAAATCATTCTTTCTCTTCCCCAGACAGGGTTTGAGTTTAGAGCTCTAATCCCCCTGGCTGGGGATATATCATGTGAGGTGCTCGTTTTATTGGGACTTAAGGGTGCTGAACATATTGCAGGATCAGGCCTCCAGTTTGTATGTGGCTCTGAAGAAGTCATTCAATTTTTTCTTTCCATTCAAAATTGATGTCACTGCATCCAGGTATTGAAACAAATGCTTTAATCCCAAGTAACTGGAAAAGAACTCTGGGCTGTTCTCTCATTGCCTCCTTCCCAGTTATTGTGTCCCTTTAAAATGTTAGGTTTTGAAATGAGAGGAAAAAATATTATGAGCCAAAGAGGTTGTGTAGACAGAAGACTTTAAGCTGTTTTGTCATGCCACACGGTGGAGGAGAAGAATGCAGCCCTAATTGAACAGCATTCTCATCCCAAAACTGATTCTGATGTCAGCATTTCATTTTGTCTCATGCTCTTATTTCAAATTACCGCTGAATGTTTATAACAGCAACTTTTTGCCTCACTTCCTCTTATATCTGAGGTTGTCTATCCCAACCCTTTACCCCAGCTCATATATTCTAGTAGAGCAGAAGCAAGAAGCTGTGTGTCAAACAGTGGCTAACCTAAAGTCTGATAGTATATCTTGTGCTCTCAGTTGGTGTTTTTAACAACAGAAGCAATTGCCTTTGTCAGGAAACTGGTGGTTTTTTTCAAGTTGCTGAATAAGAGTGTGTCAGTGAAAACCTCTAGCTGCTGGCATTATGAGCCAAGCTAAAATCATCAGTTGGTTTTATTGTTTGCAATGTCTTCAAGTTTTACAACTGCTGCTGTTTCATAAGTCACTATGGTCCAGATCTTGAACCAGAGTATGGGGGGGGCAGGAGGAGGGCAATGGGCACTTGCACAAATATCTTCACATGTGGACTGGATAATTGCATGTCTAAAGAGGTACTTAGGTACACAATATGGTGCACAGACTTGCAGGTGCACATGGATTTTTTTCTACTGCCACCTTTGGGGATCTGCTTGTAAAAGTGGAGTTGCCTGTTTGGATGAAGAGCTCTCTACCAG